>NC_141798.1:17450312-18766146 GCF_057944985.1 Cucurbita pepo subsp. pepo
CTCGGGGAGCTTGCGATGGTGCTTTACTACCTGGAAATGGCATTAGCGCTGCTGCATCGGGAGCTCGCGATGGCGCTTTACTATCTGGAGTTGTAGTTGGTGCTACAGCACCGGGAGCTCGTGATGGCGCTGTACTACCTGAAAATGTAGTTGGTGCTGCGGCACGGGGAGCTTGCGATGGCACTTTACTACCTGCAAATGGCATTGGCGCTTCAGCACCGGGGGCTCGCAATGGCGCTTTACTATCTGGAGTTGTCGTTGGCGCTACAGCACCGGGAGCTCGTGATGGCACTGTACTACCTGAAAATGTAGTTGGTGCTGCGGCACGGGGAGCTTGCGATGGCACTTTACTACCTGCAAATGGCATTGGCGCTTCAACACCGGGGGCTCGCAATGGCGCTTTACTGTCTGGAGTTGTCGTTGGCGCTACAGCACCGGGAGCTCGTGATGGCGCTGTACTACCTGAAATTGTAGTTGGTGCTGAGGCACGGGGAGCTTGCGATGGCACTTTACTACCTGCAAATGGCATTGGCGCTTCAGCACTGGGGGCTCGCAATGGCGCTTTACTATCTGGAGTTGTCGTTGGCGCTACAGCACCGGGAGCTCGTGATGGCACTGTACTACCTGAAAATGTAGTTGGTGCTGCGGCACGGGGAGCTTGCGATGGCACTTTACTACCTGCAAATGGCATTGGCGCTTCAGCACCGGGGGCTCGCAATGGCGCTTTACTGTCTGGAGTTGTCGTTGGCGCTACAGCACCGGGAGTTCGTGATGGCGCTGTACTACCTGAAAATGTAGTTGGTGCTGCGGCACGGGGAGTTTGCGATGGCACTTTACTACCCGCAAATGGCAATGGCGCTTCAGCACCAGGGGCTCGCAATGGCGCTTTATTATCTGGAGTTGTCGTTGGCGCTACAGCACCGGGAGCTCGTGATGGCGCTGTTCTACCTGAAAATGTAGTTGGTGCTGCAGCACGGGGAGCTTGCGATGGTGCTTTACTACCTGGAAATGGCATTAACGCTGCTGCACCTGGAGCTCGCGATGGCGCTTTACTATTTGGAGTTGTCGTTGGCGCTACAGCACCGGGAGCTCGCGATGGCGTTGTACTACCTGAAAATGTAGTTGGTGCTGCGGCACGGGGAGCTTGCGATGGTGCTTTACTACCTGGAAATGGCATTAGCGCTGCTGCATCAGGAGCTCGCGATGGCGCTTTACTACTTGGAGTTGTCGTTGACGCTGCAGCACCGGGAGCTCGCGATGGGGCTTTACTACCTGGAGTTGTTGTTGGCGCTGCTGCAACTGGAGCTCGCGATGAGGCTTTAGTACCTGGAATTGTCGTTGGCCCTGCTGCAACGGGAGCTCGCGATGGCGCTTTACTACCTGGAACTATCCTTGGCGCTGTAGCAACGGGAGCTCGTGAAGGCGCTTTACTACCTGGAATTGTCGTTGGCGCTGCGGCAACCGGAGCTCGTGATGAGGCTCTACTACCTGGAATTGTCGTTGGTGCTGCAGCACGGGGAGCTCGCGATGGGGCTTTACTACCTGGAGTTGTCGTTGGCGCTGCAGCAACGGGAGCTCGCGATGGGGCTTTACTGCCAGGAGTTGTCGTTGGCGCTGCAGCAACGGGAGCTCGCGATGGCGTTTTACTGCCGGGAGTTGTCGTTGGCGCTGCGGCACCGGGAGCTCGCGAAGGTGCTTTACTACCTGTAATTGTCGTTGGTGCTGCGGCAACTGGAGCTCGCGATGGTGCTTTACTACCTGGAATTGTCGTTGGCGCTGCAGCACCAGGAGCTCGCAAAGGCGCTTTACTACCTGAAATGGTCATTGGCGCTGCGGCAACCGGAGCTCGCGATGGCGCTTTACTACCTGGAATTGTCGTTGGCACTGCAGCAACTGGAGCTCGCGATGGCACTTTACTACCTGGAACTGTCCTTGGCGCTGCAGCAACAGGAGCTCGCGAAGGCCCTTTACTACCTGGAACTGTCCTTGGCGCTGCAGCAACAGGAGCTCGCGAAGGCGCTTTACTACCTGGAACTGTCCTTGGCGCTGCAGCACCAGGAGCTCTCGAAGGCGCTTTACTACCAGTCATTGTCGTTGGCGTTGCGGCAACCGGAGCTCGCGATGGCACTTTAATACCTGGAGTTGTTGTCGCTCCAGCACCGGGAGCTCGCGAAGGTGCTTTACTACCTGGAATTGTCGTTGGCGCCGCAGCAATCGGAGCTCGTGATGGTGATTTACTACCTGGAACTGTCCTTGGCGCTTCAGCAACAGGAGCTCGCGATGGCGATTTACTACCTGGAACTGTCCTTGGCGCTTCAGCAACAGGAGCTCGCGATGGCACTTTACTACTTGGAACTGTCCTTGGCGCTTCAGCAACAGGAGCTCGCGATGGCACTTTACTACCTGGAACTGTCCTTGGCGCTGCAGCAACAGGAGCTCGCGATGGCGCTTTACCACCTAGAAACGTCGTTGGCGCTGGCGGTTTACTATACGAAACTGTAGCAGGGGCCATACCAGGGGGAAGACGAACTGCAAAGAAAAGAAAAATAAGACCTCGATTCGAAGCAGACGAACAAATTTTCAAACAAGAATAAAATCAAACGCACAGCCGCAATCAGAAAGCGGAGTCGAAATTCCACAAGTCGCAGGAAGATCAATCGCTCTAGTAACATTCAATTGAATCCCCAAGCTCTCGCTCTGCTTCAACCCAACGCACATACATTTAGCATTCCATTTCAACACACTTTCCACATTCTTGCAGCAAACTTTCGAGGGCATCGTCATCGTGCTCCCGATCGTGATGTAATTAACGCACGGCAGTATCGCATACACCACCGCCGGGCAATCCACCGCACTCGGCCGAGGCGCCAACGGCGAGGCAGCACTCGCAATTATATTTTCATTGCAAATCCATATCGCTGCAATGCAGGTCAAGAACAGAGCCAAACTCTGAATCATCGCCATTGCCATTGCCATTGCCATTGCTTGAATGCGGTCCAATGAAGATCGTTGAGTTATCGTCGAAAACAAGCTCGGTGCTATTTAATGCAAGAAATTGGGATTGAAATGGCAGTTTTTTCGGAATCTGTGAAGAACACATTTAATTTTTTTAATTTCTTGTGTTTTTTGTGGTGTTCTGTGAAACATAAATTTCCCAATGTTGAATGAGTGGTTTTCGGGGAGATGGATCCTATATTATTGCAGCTACAGCGGGTCAACATCTTGACCATTTTCCCTTCTATAATTCAAATTCTATGTTTTTATTTTTCATTATTATTATATATATTCTATAAATAATATTGCAAACCAATATATCCATAATTATTGTATTTTATTAACGGTTAGAGATGTACATTTAACTCGAGGTGGAAAACCCGCTTCGAATAGGGAGACAATGGAGAGAGATTTTTTCGATATTTTTCCTCGTCATTAAACATTATATTATACTGAAATATTATTATAAATTTTTTTTTATAGAAATTATCTATTAAAAGTTTATTTGAAATTAATATTTAATATATATGAAGACAAATGTGAAATAATTATATTGAATAATAAATTATTATTTATTTTATCATGTTTATTTCAATGGGCTTACAGCCCAACTTCTGGTGGGCCTCATATATTTACATCAATATGTTCAACTTTTTATTTATTTATAAATTTTCATCCCAATCTCTTGAGAAATTATTTTTAATTTCCGATAAGCAAAACACGATAAACTATAAAGCTCATGTAATTGAGTCAACGAAAAGGAAAGTGCACTTTATTAGTGTAGGTAGTAACTTTTAATTCTTTTATGTGTTTCTTAGTCATCATATTCTCAGAATCACTCTCATTTGGACGTGGTATCGATTTATTCATATACCTCTCATTTACTCGAGTGTCACCATTGAAGTCATAAAGTCATATCTCAAACTTGGCTTTTAAGTAAAGAATAAAGGTGTTGAATCTCAAGGAATGAAAGTAGTGGGAAATGGACTCAACCTATACAAACAAAGGGCTTGGACTCGAAAACCGACCTTACTCAACAAGCACCTTTATTAGTCTGGCTATTTCATTCTACTCAGTGAAGATTCTACGATAGGTGAGGTCATCTTTCTCTCCAACCGTCGTACGGTACTGCTTAAAAAAATATGAGTGCCGAATTTGTGAAAATGACATCCACGTAAAAGGACTGGAACTATAATATGCTTTAAATATATATATTTTTTAATTTTTGTTCGTATAAATTAAAGTATTAGAAAACCATAGCCACACATTTATCATAAAGATTAATAAAAATGGAGTAGTTTTTACCTAAAAACATTGTTTTTTTAATAAAAATTTATTTATTTATTTATTATTATTACTTAAAAAAAAAACATCCAAATTGGCTAATAAAAAACTGATTATAAATTAAACTTTCTAAAAAAAAACGATTTTTTAAACAAATTCTTATTAATTTCCATCCGACCCATCTGAGCAACAGAGAGGTATCTGAATGAATCGATACTAGATTCGAATGAGAGCGATTACGAGAATAGGATAACTAAGAAATACTTAAAGGAAATAAAAGTTAGTATCTATACCAACAACGTGCACGTTCCTTCTCGATAAGAACTTCATGGGTAAGCGTGTTTTACTTGGATGAGATGTATTTGAGTAAGGACAAAACATATTAGAATGACTCGTGTTGGTCTATGGGAATAGTCTTCTATAAGAGTTCAAGCTCACCGCTACTAGTAGATATTGTCTTTTTTCGACTTTCCAGGCTTCCCTTCGAAGTTTTTAACATGCGTCTACTAGGTAGAGGTTTTCACACCCTTACAAAGAATGTTTCGTTCCCTTATCGAATCAAAAACGAAGAATAGGTAACGTAACTATGTTGCATGTGAATATCGAGGTCATCGGGAGCTAAATCCAAATTTCAAATCATAGACATTGGTCGTTATAACAATTCACGATCGAAATATTTCGATCTTCCCTCACTTTGGGAAGGTTGATGATTAATGGTAAAGAATTACATGTGTTGTTTACTAAGTTCTAGACCTTGATTTTGTGACTTTTTAATGTAACATTTTTATGGAGATTTCCAACATGGTACACACATGTACTTGTCCCCTTGTCCCCCCCCTTTTGTATAACTTTACATATATTTTTAAAACGTTGCCTCTTCCTAGATGACTAGGCAACAATATCGATGTTGTTTAAACACGGAAAGTTCGTATCTCTCGACCTATCATTAATATTACAATTCTTATAAGTCCAAAGTTCAACGTTTGAATCTCTTATAAAAATACGCCGATTGAGTGTTTAGAATCTCTAGCTTTAGATCAGAGTATCTATGCTTATATTAATCAATATTTCAATTATAATCTCTATAATTATATCACCGTGCCTATGAAAAAAAAAATAGATTCCTTATAAGTTAAAAGATTCACGTGAACAATCTCATATTTATAATGACATGTATTTAAAAAAAAAAAATTTGGGTGTTCGACAATCGAACATTGCTTGTGCGGAATCCAAGCTTGTTCGACCACACACCCCGCCTACGCGTGCATGTTCAATCGTCTGCGACACAACCAACTTGCCTCTACACTAGGCCAAGTCATTTGGCTCAACTTTCCCTTTGCTCGGGGCCAAAGTCTCTCAATGCAACGTCGAATATCAACTATAAACCTAATCAACCCAACTTAACTGTACAATTTGGATTGAGCTATGAACTTATTTGGATTAGATTACGTCTCATAAAACTACATTGGATTGAACCGAACAAATCTGAATTTATTGTTAAATTTTAAAAAATGCATTTTTGCTCGCCATACCATTTTATATATATATATATATATATCTTTTGCGCCGCATTAGTCTTTTCAAACTGCTATTCAAAACTCTTTTCATCCCGAGCCTAAAGAAAATGAGAAGATCAATCATAGAACAAAGAGGAGTTTCAAAAGAGAGAGTGGTTGTCAAAGACTCAAATGACTGAAGCGGACTTCCCAATCACTGATCAAATTCTGCCTTTCGGAAGAAAATCTGATGTGAGGACCCGATCTACTAAACTATCTGAAATGTTGGCAAACAGGGCCAACGTAGTGACCAAAACTACCTTTTTCTGATCGTCATGACTTTTTTTTCCTTTGCCCGGCACTCAAAACTCAAGTGACCTTTCTTCTTGCCGAACCAACCCTCTCTCTATATATATATATTATATTATTCAACTTCATAATTATTTTTTGACTTAAAAATTATATATTTGAATTAAGTTGTAAAGTCAAAAGTTATAATCCTACCCATATCTCATGATTTTTTAAATTATATATATATATATAAAAGAATTAAATTGATTGAAAATTTAAATTATAAAATATTTAATAATTAAAATTTCAATTATAAAATATTTAACATGAATTATGAGTTCTTCTGTTCATAATAATGACATTTTAAAAAAAAAATATTATGATGATCAAAGTTACCTAAATTAAAATATTAAATGACGTTTTAAACTTTAAGGAATCGATACAAATAATATTAAATTCTCACCCTCTCTTTATAACTACTTTTTGTATTATTTATGGTAATTTCAATCATTCAACCAATCTGATTAAAAGTCTTTGAGTGGAGAAAGAATAAGAATCCAATTATTCATTATAAATTATGCTTTAATTAAAAAAATTGTAAAACGAGTCATATTGATTCTCATTAGATACGTTAATTGTTCGAGTAAATTTAATTTTGTTGATTTATTAGTGTATTAATTAAAATTAAAATTTTATATAAATAAATTTTGGGGTTCACAAATAATTATCTTATACTTTTATTTTTATTTTTTATTTTTAAAAATGGACAATAAAGAGGAGTGAGTATAATTAATTGCCTTTCATTAATTCATGATCATCAACATCAACAAAGTCTTGATTGGCTGCTAAATCAATTAAATATGACCATTTTATTGTTTAATATTTATTACTTAATTTTTTAATATTAAATTATTTTTAATTATTTAAAAAATTAATAGATAAAATGTTTTAAATAAAAATATATTAGAATATTTAATGGAAAACGGATATAGTAGTGACCTGATTGGGATGCTTTCCTCGATTTAGTTCAAAATAATCATTATAACAGGCGTGTTGTCCATGGCCGCATGCCCATGACAAGCCCAACCCTTTTATGTCTTTTCATATTCTAGTGTTTTACTTTTGTATTTCTAGGAAGTATGATGTTTCAGAAATATCATGTCTAGGCCCGTCAGACATGAAATGCTTTAGAATGTATTATAGGGGATACAACTAGTTGTCAACTTCTTCCTACCCAAGGTTATATACTGTGAGCTGTTGTTATTTCTCTTGCTTGCTTATATAACATCTCTCTCAAAAATCTCTCTTTCGAAAATCTTTCTCTCCCCTCGTTTTCTAAAACCTTCTCTTAAAACCGAGGCCAGAGGCTCGAGCATACGTTGCTTGGCCGTAGGCGACGCAAGAATGAATTGGGTTAGCTCACTTGTCATTGGAAAGTGAGTGCTGCACAATCGCAAGTCTACTAGGCCACTGTTAATAGATATGTCCGCTTTAAACCATTATATATCGCTGACAGACTCACGATTTTAAACCATATATGTTAGAGAGAGATTTTCACACCCTTACATTATAATTTTGAATTAGTTTCTAATTTTGATTAGTTTCTAATTTTGAACATTATATACATTATATATATATATATATAAAAGTAATATTACAGAATTTAAAATAATAAAAATATTTTCATATTTTATAATTTAGTTTTATTTATTTATTTATTTATTATTATTATTATTATTTTGTACACTTAACTAACATTAAAGTCTTTCATCAAGTGGAACCACTTAAATTAAAATTTTCATATTTTTAATATTATTTCTTCGAATTTTAATTTTTTTTAACATCAATTTCAAGTTCCAACAACGATACATTAATTTGAAAAAAAAACATTTCATATATCAAATCATGTTGACCATTTTAATTAATTTTGCTCCACCATTTAAAATAACATGACCTTATTATCGATAACTAATTAATCATTTAAATTAATTTAATTCTCAAACAATATCATATTTAATTTCCAATAATAGATTATTACAATATTTCCACGTATGAATTAAAGTCCTCGACCCAAAAAGTCGATTTTGTCCCCAAACAAAGAAGAAAAAGACGATTTTGTCCCATCCAATTATCTTGATCAATTCAATTACACAATTATTTCTAAAAATTTTAAAAAATCAATTGATTTGATTTTTGGTCGGTTTAATCGATTTAACTTATTTGTTTTTGGACCATCACTTCAATTATTGCCAAAATTGATTATTGTGTCCTTTTTTTAAAACAAATAATAATAAAAATAAATAAAATTAGGAATATTAAACAGAAAAACATTAATTTAAATTAGAGGGTAATATTCACATTCACATACAGCAGCTCCAAAATTTGTTACCCCATTTAAGTACGCAGAAACATCTTTATATATATATATATTATATTTATATGCGTTGATAGAAGGCTGGAGCGGTGGCGGCTGCTTTAAATCTGAAGTAATCTATGGTGGCTACACGGCGGCGACAGTCTCGCCATTAATTGCAGAGACTTTTGCTACGGCGGTCGGTCCTGACGGTCCTTTCTTCGAATACTTTTCCTTCGCCTCATCCTGATTCATCTGCTGCTGCCGGCACTCTGCACTACAAAAAGCGCTCTCGCCCCTGTTTCCACACCGCCGCACCGAAAATCGCATCAATTTCACTCAACAATTCCATCACTTACACCGATGTACAAGATTGATTTACAAGATTCAAGGAGAAATTTCGATCAATTTCGATCAATTTCTTGTTAAAATTTTACTGTGCCCTAGAACAGCCATTTAATCGATAGTTGTTTTTACTTACTTGTACATGTATATGTCACGGCCGGAAACGAGGCGGCGACGGCAGAGGCAACAAGCACGGAGATGCTGAGACGACCATGGAAACTCATCGGAATGTCTCCGATTGTTTCTCGGCGAGAGCATGGAGAGAAGACGGTGATCGTAGGCGGTGTTAGGGCTTTCGATTGGTGGAGGTTCTGCGACGTCGAAGAGGATCTCCTTCTCGCTGGAGGATCTCTTGATTGGGAGCCTCTTTGGCGGCGGCGGCATAGTGGTTCTCCGGCGACGTTAGAGAGAGAAAGTGGGTTAAGAGAGAGAGAGAACGGGAAACTGAGAAGCGGAGGAGAAGGAGGAGAAGTGGATAAAAAGAGAACCAGCGAGTGAGGAGTGAATCTGGACCGTACGATATGGCTGACAGTGACGACCAGTTCTAAATATTTGGAAATACACGTCAGCTCCTTCATTATTTTCTTTCTTTCCCATTTTCTAAAAAAAAAAAAAAAAATGTTCGAAGACTTTTTTTAATTATATATATATATATATAATGTATTTAACCAATTGAAAGCATCTTTAGTGTTTAGAATTATTATTATTATTTTATTAAAAAAAATCTATATATATTATGTCTTTAAAATTCTTTTTTATTAGAAAATTCGTGCCATAATTATTTAATTTTTGTAATTAATTTTACCTATATTTTAAAAAATAAAAAATAAAATAAAATGTAGAAAAATAATAATAATATTAAAAAAAAAAAAGAATTAAAATGTTGCAAGTGGCTAAAAAAGCGTTTTTTAATTAATTATTTTTGGGGCCCACTTATTTTTGATTTGGTCATCCATCCAAGAGTATGGAGAGAGAAGTTTTGGATGCTTATATCCACTTTCCGGTGTGCAACGCCAGCGATCACTTTTAATGGATCTGATTGGTCCACGTGGATGTCGAGTACATGTCATCTCACACAATAGGCAGAACCGCATCGAATTTTCCTAAAATATCATAATAATTGTTTACTTTTTCGAATAAACACATATTCTTTAAGTACAAATATAGCATAAATAACCCATTTTCCATTGCATGCTTCAATTAATATTGGGTTTAATAATAATTTAATGCCGCATTTTCTGTTATATATATATATATATATATATAATAAAATTTAGTAAAAATGATAAAAAAATATATATATATATATTTATGTAAAATTAAGAGACTAAAATATAATAATTAAAAGAAAATAAATATTGAAATTCATATAAGAACGGAATATATGATAATTAAAATGACTTTAGTGTTTAAAAAGATTTTAAAAGTCATTAATATCTTATTAATCTCGTGATTGATTTAATTAATTTTTAATTAAAAAAATCATGAAATTAATTATTCATTATTTTATTTAATGTATTTTTCTTCAATAATGGGTTTTAAAAGGTAAATAACTATTTAAAAAAAAATTATTTGAAGAATTTTCAAATATTGAAAAAAAAAAAACATTTTCTATTTTATTTATTTATTTATTTTCTATTTGGTTCATTTCAATTAGTTCCTACAATTTCATCAAAAGCATGAAACCATATATCGCTAGGTCCAAGATATTTTCACTATTGGGCTGGGCTTCAAACCTGGGCCCATTTTCTTATTTTGGGCCGGGTGTGGATTGTGCCAGCCCAGCCCAGTTAATCATAATTTCGAGGACGTTAATTAATCGGAATTTAATTATGATCATGGCGACGAGGTGCCTCCGTCGTCTTCTTGCTAAGTTTGTGCTCTCAGAGATTTTTGAGCTCAAAGATCTTCGACGACTAGTGAAGGATCGGGAATTTGCACAGGAATTTAGACGTCCGGCGGGGAATGGAGAACGCCGACGTATTTTTAGGTCTGCATGACTTTCTTGAGCGTATGCGTCAACCATCAGCCTCAGATTTCGTCAAATCCATTAAAAGGTAAATTCGTTTTCCATTCGAACGATATGTGCGAACTATAGGATATTTGTTGACTTCAATTAGTGTTCACGTGATCTTTCCTTCAAATTTAATCTGATCTCTTTACACTTCAATTACAATGCTTGCTCATTGTTCCTTTTCTCGCTCTTTCTTCTGGACCTTGAATTTCTTGCTATCTAAATCGGCTGTTTGTTTGTTTAATTATAATTCAAATTGATGAATTTTTGGAGGAAATGCTCGTGGTCATCATTGGAAGAAGTAAAGATGGACCTATGAATTAGCATAGTTGTGCAAGCTGAACTCAGTGCCTACTGTGATTTTTAGGTTGATAATGTTATTGATACATATGAGATAAGTGACAGTTACTTAACTTGATTGAGTTATCGCTAGAGATGAGCGTCGTCATTTGGGCTTTTGGTTATAGTTGCCCTCCGTTTTGTAGATTCAAATGCCTGCCCATGAAAGCCAAAACCAACCGATTCATTTTCTTCTAGAAGGAGAAACCACTTTCATAAATGGAATCTCAGAGGGAATAGCATTTATTGGCGTTTAAATGAAAAGAACATATAGTTAGTACCTACTGACAGAGTTTCGTTATGGTGTTATGTGCAAGCTGAACTCAGCGCTTGTACAAATGTAGCTTCGAGATATGGACATAATAGTAAAAGCATTGGATATAGCCAAATGGTTTTGTAACTGAATACCCTTTTATATATCACCTGCATGACATACTTTAATACCTGAAGTGACTACCTAATACCGAGGAGTTTGGATATTTTCAATCTTAAACTTTGTAAACATTCCTGCAGAAGATTTTTACACCTGTTATATACACACAAGCGTGGATGTGCATATCTCTATGTGTATGCTTCAGTCTGTCAAGTTCCAGATCGATATTCATTTTGTAGCCTTATACTGTAAGAGTCTTGCAGTGATTACTCACGTTGATTGTTTAACTTCTGGAGATAACTTTCTGTCAGGTGTATCGTTTTCTTAATCAGAGGACAAGGATCTTGGCTGTTGATTTTGAACAGTAATTAGCATATTCATAAAGTTTTGACTAAACTCTTTATACTGGCAGCTTTATTGTGTCATTTTCGAATAATGCTCCTGACCCTGAAAGGGATAGTGCCTCTGTACAAGAATTCTTTGCCAAAATGGAGGGAGCTTTCAGAGCTCATCCACTTTGGTCTGGTTGCTCAGAAGAAGAGCTGGAAAGTGCTGGTGAGGTAAGTTTACTACTATTGGAGACTAAATATTTATAATTAATAATGATTTGTTTTTCACCCCAACGTTGAGGATGAGGTGAATTATTCGGAAACATATCTGGACAAAGAGGGTTTAGTTTTAAAATAATATATTTACGTACAATCCATTTGATTGTTGAATATAGAAGCAATCTGAGTAAGACACATAATGATCCCATCCTTACATAGTTAACTAATGAAGAAATTATGTTATAAACAAGCCAATATCTTTGGGAATACTCTGCAAATAAATAGTCTTCTCAGATGGATCCGACAATGCACACACTTCACTCCCCAAGTATGTGCTGCTTAAGTGATATTTATTTATTCACAACATTTGTTCTCTCTTCTAATGCATGACCGTCTACGAAATGCAGGGATTGGAGAAGTATGTCATGACCAAGTTATATTCTCGTGTATATGCTTCGCTTGCAGATGATGTAAAAATTGACGAACAACTTTCTGATAAGATGGCATTGATTCAACAGTTCATTCGGCCAGAAAATCTGGATATCAAACCAAATTTCCAGAACGAGTCATCATGGTTGGTGAGTAAAGGTCGAAGTCAAGAGATCTTCATATAATTTTTGCATCAATCATCTCCTCTCTCATAAAATTTACATCCTCATGATTATTTGTTTGTGCATAAAAAATCATACTTTGAAGTTAGTTGTTTCATTACATTTTTTTACCATTTTTTAGTGTTCATAAGTTCAAACCAGGAATCTAATTGACACTTTATCCAGTGATAGCTTATCATTTACGAAACATTTCCATGATAGATCTTTCCTAGTTAGAAATTCAAGTATACGTTAAAACTATGTATCTCAAACTATATAGCCTTGTTGTTTTCCTATTCTTGGGCAATGCCGAAGTGTAGATGGAATTGCTGGAGAACCTATTCTCAGATGAGCTGATACCTATTGGAATAAGTTGAGGAGGACATAAGAGAAACGTTAAATTGTATTGTATATTTATTTTCAATGATTACGAAATCCCCTTGGTTCTGTAATGCATGACGGGCTTGGTCAAAACTTCTGTTATGAAAGCCCCCTAGGTTCCTGGACAATTCTCGAGTTAAGTTTTTGATTTCCATGGGGAAGTTGTGGGAGAAAGAATGAAATACATAATTTTCTAAGGCATTCTTGTTAAGGCGATATGATTAAAGTTTCTTCCACATAGGCTTGCCCTTACTCTTCGTTACTTTAAAGTTTGTTTTCAGCATGTCATGTCTTTTTTAGCTGAAACTTTCTGTTGAACTAGGTCATGCATTGCGATCATTATGTGGAATTTTCCACCATATGAATCTTTGTTGGTCATTAATACTAGTTTCACCTACATGTTTACATTTTTATTGGCAGCTTGCTCAGAAGGAACTCTTGAAGATTAACATGTACAAAGCTCCAAGAGACAAGCTTGTGTGTCTCCTTGGCTGTTGTAAGGTCATCAGTAACCTGCTACTTAATGCTTCTATTGCTTCAAATGAGAATCCTCCAGGGGCTGATGAGTTCCTTCCCGTCCTTATTTATGTTATCATAAAGGTGATGTATAATATGAATAGTTAAAGTTGGTTTGCCCATATCTATTACTTATGAAGAAACTCTTTCATGCTAGAGCTTATATTCTTACATAGCGTTTGAAAATTTGTTGTTTCCTTAAAGAAACGTCACCAACAAACTCTCATCATCTCTGTTTGGCATTAAACTGAAAAGTTGGTGGTAAACACCATACAAATTTTATTGTTTCACCTTTTAGGATATAGTTATCGTAGTACTATAGAAATTTCTGACATCATGCTCATAAATGTGTTTTTCATGCACAATCTCTTGTAGGCAAACCCTCCACAACTGCACTCAAATTTATTATATATACAACGGTACAGGGGACAATCCCGATTAACTGGAGAAGCAGCATATTTTTTCACAAACATACTCTCAGCCGAGTCCTTTATCTCAAACATTGACGCAAATGCCCTCTCAATGGAAGAAACCGAGTTTGAGAAAAACATGGAATCTGCTCGAGCACTGCTATCTGGGCTATCTACTGATGTTGAATCTTCTTCTAATAAAAGTAACTTGGATGAACGAGTTTCCCGTAATTCAGAACTTGTTGAAACCAGTTCTCAAGCTTCAAATTCTGGTACAGAACCTGCAGTTAGACCCAACTCCCCAGAATCAAAGTCAAGCACTGAGGGACCACATGTCAAATACCAGTCAACAGTGATGGAAGTTTCAACGCTCTCAGATTTGGAGAACAAGGGTGCAGCTATGCTTTTAAATGATCACACAAGGAAGCAAGCCTTCCGAGATTATCCATATTTGTTTGCCCAAGTTGGGGATCTTACATTTAATGACGTAGAAGAGCTACTCAATCAATACCAACATCTAGTTTTCAAGTATGTTTCCCTTTCTAAAGGACTGAGTCTCAGATCTTCATCCCCATCTTCGTCAAATTCTGAAATGCATTCCCACCACAATCCTGAATCTTTCAAAGAACCTGAAGATGTTAGAGACGTAACATCAAATGATGAGTCTGCTGGAGAGACACATACTATGATTGATGGCCCAGATGGAACCTCACTGTTTGGAGAAGAAAACGTTGGATCAGGGTTAATGCAAGACAAGGTAGTACTACCTCAGCATGAAGGAAACGACACGACATCCCTATCCTAGCACTGTCAACAACTTTTGTGGGGACCAATCGTCAAATGTTTTCAGTCTGGTTATCTTGATTTATTCCTCAAATTTCTGTCCATCTGCAATGAGCAATTGTCATGTTTAGGATCTGATCTCAGGCCGATGATGGGCATGGCAATGAAGAACAACAATGGAGATTTAGCCTTGATTTTGGATCTGGAAAGGTGACAGGAAATGAAATCCCCCAAGAAACAAACTAATGGCTGCCGGAGTGACAAATTTTCTTCCAAGCTTGCATCCACAAGTATGTTTCTCTACTTTTCCTCCATTTGTAACATTGTAGCACTTTCATTCAGGAGCATATTGATGAATTATAAGGCTAAACTTCATATCAATATACGTTGAGAATCTACAATTCTTATGCAATGGGACATTTTTTGGACATAATGCTAGACAAATCTCTGATTCTCATGCGTGGATATAACTTTCACTCAATATTAGAGGAATTGACAGCTGATAGAACTTGGAGACACGAGACGGAGCATGAGTATAGAGGTTAGTCTCATGGTAGTGATATTTTAGAAATAGCTTTTGCTAATTAGTAAGGTGTAGAAATTTTATTTGATTTGATACACGAAAATTATTATAAATAGATGGAGGATTCCTAGTCAGAGCCTTTGTTACATTTGATGGTGACCTCTGTTTTATATTCAAACTTGGCATGATGGAAAGGTCAATAATTAGTACTCACACCTAACACGTAATCAACAAACATGATCGATGTGTGTGTTTCATTACATTTGATTATTATTATATTTATGTATGGAAGTAAAACCACCGATACTTTATTTGATAATAGTCATTAACAGCATGCTTAATTTATGGATGGTTTTAAATAGTTTAGAATTATGTAGTCGAGCTATTTTGACCAGTAGTTTTACTTACCTTAAAGGCTTTTATCTACAAGTTTGTTCATTCAAGCTATCCCATTAATTTATGCTCTATGAACCTAAGTTACCCAAATTTAGGCTACATGAATGTAAGTTTCTATAACTTGTTCTTCAGTATAGCCAAACCCGTTTAAGTCTAGGCTATATAAACTCGTTAGAATTGTGGGGGCAAAAGTGCCTTTAGTTTTTTGTTCTTTTTGTCCTTAAAAAAATAGATTTGTTGATCAATCTTTCCTCATCGTGTAACCACTGTAGGTTGATTTAGTAGTCGAAGAGAGTCATGTAAGTAATAAAGGATTCAAAGCGAATGAGTTTAAGTCTTGGTCGTTACCTATTTGGAATTTATATGTTATGATTTATGTTGGTGAACAAATATAGTAGGACTAGATAGTTATCCTGTGAGAATAATCGAGAATTTGTTAATTAGATAGGTTACATTAGTTAGGTTCTTAGTCATTTCGAAAGTGAAGAAGAAAGTAGCATAGAGGATCAAACAAAAGCAGCCAACTCTATCTTGGTGCTTTACAACTACTGCTATTTAATGCCCATAACACATGCACGTTTGGGAACCTTGTCGATTAGTATTATTATTATTATTATTATTACTTTTGAAAGTTTTATGACATTTTAAAATCTTTGTTGGGACCAAAAGGCATTAATAATTGAAATGCACAAAATGGCTGCTAGCTTTGCTTGATTGGTCAATCTTCACACATGTGCCTTCCTACTTTCTGTTGCCTTTCTCCAAATAATAAACCTCCTTTTGCCTCTCATCCTCTACTGTTTTGGGGGTTTTCTACAAATAAAATATTTTTCTCACTTTAATTCATCAAATATTCCGTCTTTTTTTCTTCCTTTTCTAGAGAATAGTATATTACCTCGACTCCCCAACTAACTGTAACGTTATTCGTCAGGGATCAAATATAGTTCAAGATTTTGTCGATATTTTTTGTACTAAATTAGTATATGTAGCTTATTAGCTTATTAGTATAGTCCTTAAGTTTCAAGTTTCTATCAAATAGGCTCTTAAACTTTAAACAATATCTAGTAGATCTTAGAACGTTTAATTTCGTGTTTTGAAAAATATATAATAAGTCCCTTTACTTTTGATTTTATCTCTCATAAGCAATCGAGTTTTCAATTCAATTTTTTGTGTCTGATAAGTTATTGACCTTTCTACATTTGATAAAGTTTACAAACCAATTAAACACAAAACCAAAACAAAATTTAATTTTATCTCTAGTATTTTGTTAATTTAATAAAAATTTCATATAGTTTAGAAATTTATTATATATTTTTTTAAATTTTAGAAATCTATTAGAAACTATTAACATTTTTATTTATTTATTTGAAGTAAATATAAAATGAGATCCATGTATTAATTTAATAGGAAAAAATTAGAATAAAATGAGGTTCACATGTGTGCACCAACTAATTGACCATGATATGGTATCTGATTTTGGTTTTAAAAAAACAATAATTCAAACTATGCATTCAAGAATTAATAATTTTGTTGTTCATATCCTTAAAAAGTAATAATATAAAAAGATATATATTTTTTTAAAAATTATAATAATTTCTCCATATTGAATTGTTTGTAGTTTAAAAAATATTTTAAAAAATCAAATGTAGTTTGAAGAATCTTAAAAAAAAAAAAAAAAAAAATGTAAATAATGAAAATTTTCGGATAAATAATTTTTTTATAAAAAAAATTAAAAAAAAGGCACATGATGAGTTTGGGATACCAAATGCGACTTTAGCGTGCTTCCCACGTGCCCACATGCTTCCTTTTCTCAAGTTCATTCATCAGGTGGTTCTTTTTCACTAGCACGTGACTTACATATGCTCTACCTTCTGACGTGGCAAGTCCCTCTACCGTCCATCCATGGTCGATCTAAACCATCCACGTGTTTCAATCTAAACCATTCACAATTTGATAGTTTGATCGGTGATTTGAAAGCCAACATATAAGTTCGTATGTAATGAGATGTGTAACTTATAAGAGTCATATTTTATTTCAACCCTTTCTCGTTCTTGTTATTAAATCTTCATAGTACTTATAAAAACAATCTAAATCGAAATACGATATCTTTAAATATCCAGTTAAATCTGCGTGAATGTAATACTTCTTTTACGAGAACAATTAAAACATAAGAACGTAAATACACGTCTCGAAAGATTTCAACAAATTTCTAACTCGACATAAAACACACGAAACCAGAAACACGTATGAATACAAAATAAAGTAGAATTAATGTAACAGCCCAAATCCATCGTAATAGATACTGTCTTTTTGGGTTTTCCCTAAAAATTTTAAAACACGTTTGCTCGGGAGAGATTTCCACACGCTTATAAAAAAAATGTTTCAGTCTCCTCTCCAATCGACGTAGAATTTCACAAATAATCTATTTTAGAACGAAGAACGGAGACAAAGGCACATGATTTTACCAAAAGCAATTGGTATAGCGTGAGAAGTTGGCATGAACTAAAATAACTCAAAGAGAAAGAGAAATAAAGGACCACTCATTATTAAAGATTCTTCATTCACTTTACTCCAACTTAACCAAATTTCCACACACCACCAATCCAAATCCATCTTTACCTCATAATCTTTGACCCTTCGTCTCTTTGGTTGCTATCAGTAAACGAAACAAGACGAAACCTTTCATCGTCATGTTAATCTTTCAATACGTTAGAAAACTGATAATAATTTTTTATCTCGACGACTAATACTCCAAGTAAATTAATGAGATAAGGTAATATACCCATCAGTCTTTTAGTTGTCGAGGATATCAAAATTCAATATCCTCGAATTTAGACTTTTCTAGTATCGAGAAAGTTAGTACAACCCTGTTCCACAATTTGGTTACGTTGAGTCCCAAGATGTCGAGATACTGACTTTTACCCGTGGTAGACTATTAAGGATAGCGTAGGAACACATACCCTATATCGTAGTTTAGAGTTAAGGGTATGAGCTAATAGGTTTCACCGTGATATATTTAGATTAGTTGATGTTTAGGATTAACGACGATAAACGGTAATAAAACGTGACGATGTGGACATTTTGATCCTTATTGCCCTCAAAGTTGATATTAATTTCAGAGCTAAACATTAACGTGTGGAGTATTTATTAACATCCCAAAAGAGCAACAAACCGGCAAGAGCCAAGACTCGATCAACGTTGTTCATATTTGACGAACTTCCATGGATTTTTAGTTCAATTTGATGACACTGCCAAGATTTTGGTTCCCATTTGGCCTTCTTTGTTAACTTCCCAATAAACCCCTCTCTCTCTCTCCTCCTCCTCCTCCTCCTCCTCTCTCTCCTCCTCTGTACAAAGCAGCTGAAACAGAGGAGGAGCTCTTGGAAGCCATTGCTGGTTTGCATCAAGCTCCAAGCTCTGTCTTCTTCTCTTTTAGTCCGTTCTTGAAGAAAGGGAAGAAATTTGAGATGGGTGACAGATACAATCGGTTTAACCCATCAAATATTCGCCAGAAAAACATGTTCTTGCCGATGCTCTGTTCTAAGCCGGCGACCAAAGACTGCCGGCCGCCGAGATGCGACCGGGACCGTTCGGAGTCATTTTCCGGCGACCCTTTGTCGCCGAGAATCGGATGTATGGGTCAAGTGAAGCGGAATAACAGAGTTGCTGGTCTTCCGATTTCCCATAGGATTTTGATTACGACCAAAAATGAGAACAGTCCCACCGTTGGTTACTTTAAGCTGAAGAAATTTTTCTCCAGCAAAAATCTCTTGGCTTCCCCCTCCCCCTCTGGCACCGGCACCACCAGGTCCACCGCCGTCACCGCCGCCGCTGCATCGGTATCTACAGTGGGCGTCAACGATTGTAGGAGCAGAAGAAGACCCACCCCAGATTTTGCAAGTAAGAAGAAGGGTGTTTGTGAAAATGGGAATTGTGAATCATTAAGTGTTGTGGATTTGGATCCGCCGTTGCCGGTGGTCCGGCGAGTGCAGAAGGGCGGAGAAGATAGAGGGGAAATGGAGAATCTTTGGAAGAGGAGGTCAGGTGGAATTGTATTACAGAGCTTGCAGATTCAGCAAACTCATGTTCCGAAGCATCGGCTTCAGATTACGACTGTTTGATGAAATGGTTAATCTTAGATTCATTGGAGAGGTCTGTAAATATTCTGTTTTTGTTTCTAGTTTTTGGTTGTGTTTCAATCATAAGTGATGAAGACGATGTGATTGTTACTCAAATCTTCATAATTCAAGTTTCAAATTTGAGTGAAGTATTCATTCTAAATCACTTGTTTAGTTGTTTATATTATCCCCTGCTGCAAGTTCTAGCACCTGAAACAACATATTTGCAACGGATCTGAAGAAAATGAATACACGTTCTTAATGAAACCATGGACAAAATTTCACGATGGTACATCTTCAACCGTGACGTTCTATGTCTCGAGACACATTGGCTATCTTGGTTTGCTTAGACACACCCGTTGAAAACTGACCCCTCTGTCGATCATCTTAACGGGACATCCCAAACATCCAAGTTAATTTGGATGTTCGACCACACACATTGTTCGCGCGTGCATGTTCAATCGTTGTGACACAACAATGTCGCCTCTCATTGTCATTTCGGTCCACAAGAGCACGACCCATGCATTGTGATCTCATCCCATGTCTCGAGACACATCAACCATCTTGGCTTGCTTGAACACATTCGTTGGAAACTGACCCTTATGTCGATCAACTTAACGAGACATCCCGAACATTCAAGTCAATTTGGCAAAACATTCAAAATTTTATATCCTTCCATTCGAGTTCCCCTAGTTTGGAATGCCATTTTTATGACGATTTCACCTAGGGAGGATGCAAATGCAACTTGTTGAAAAAGAAAATCACAACTTTTACTACATGAGGCTTTTGCAGTGAAATCTGCTTCCTTTTCCCCAAGGAAATTTGATCAGAAGGGGCTTTTCATTTCTAGTTTCACCAAAAAGGACTCATTCTTTTGGGGATGTAGACTTCACGAGCAGAGAACAGAGAAAAACGGGGTCATTGGACGGCTGCAGTCTCCTGAGTCTAAGTACATCGCTAACATATATTGTCTTTTTTGGACTTTCCCCTCAAGGTTTTACAATGTGTCTGCTAGAGAGAGGGTTCTACACCCTAATAAGCAATGCCTCGTTCCCCTTTCCAACTGATGTGGGATCTCACAATCTACCCCTCTTGAGATCCCAACGTTTTCGCCATATATTGTATTTTTTAAGTTTTCACTTCTGGGTTTTCCCTCAAAGTTTTAAAACGCATCTGTTAGGGAGAAGTTTCCACAGCCTTATAAGTAATGTTTCATTCTCCTCTCAAAACGCATCTGTTAGGGAGAAGTTTCCACAGCCTTATAAGTAATGTTTCATTCTCCTCTCAAAACGCATCTGTTAGGGAGAAGTTTCCACAGCCTTATAAGTAATGTTTCATTCTCCTCTCCAACGGATGAGAAATCTCCTACCTCTTTTCTACAATTAAATAAATATGTTGTAGCCGGTCAAGTCAAGAATGATCTCTTAATAACCAAACCAAACATCACCTGAATCAAACGTTAAGGGATACACACAAGTAAAACAAACCAAAATGTCGAAGAAATAGCAACTGGTGATGTACAAGAGCTAGGTTTCTACCATTTCTAGTTTCAAGGTGTACAGTATTTGATTGTCCAGGCATACATTCAGCAGATAGAAATGGAAAAGCTAATACTTTATACTAACACTTCTACACAATTATTGTACATCCAGAGTTGGAATAGATACCATCAGACTTGATAATGAGTTTGGAAAGCTTCAACCTTGTTCTCTGTATGGAGTCCAGATCAATTTGCTAACATCGACCTCTAGGCCCCCACGACCAGCAGCTTTAAGATGACGATCCAGCACCTTGGGGTCGGCACATATAACATGCTGCCCTTTCCTGTATTGAATCAACTCCAGGCTCTGAAGTGTGTTCAAAATATCTTCGGCTTTGATGGCTGTCATGTCGCTTAGCTCCTGCCATAAAGGGATGACCAATGTGGCAAGCATTATCAGATACAAAATCTTATGGTTCTAGGAGTTGTTCCAAGAGCAATTAACATAAATTTTTAGGAACAAAGTAACTTCAGTCAAATGTTTGAAAATTTGTCGAATACTTAGTCGAGTCAATACTGGAGCAAACACTGAATTTCAATAAGTGGCAAAAATGCACACCTTGATAGAGATATTCCCCTTGTGCTTTTTCAAGATGTCTAAAAGTACCCTGGTCCAATATCCTCTGTAGCTCACCAACCCAAGGTCAGAAAGAGGTCTTTCAGGAGTGCCAACTTTACCTTCCTTCTTGGAGAGTTCATAAGCTGATCTCTCAGGTTCATAGAAGATTAAAACACTCCGTTAAAACATGGTGACGGTGACCCAAAAAAAGAGGCGGATGCCCGAAAATAACAAACCGAACTTGAGAAAACCACGCAGGCAAGAAACTACTAGTGATATACTTTTCAATGCTAGAGAACAAAGCTAATCAAGGTCGCTAGTTGCAGACACAATAAGCCAAAAAAATAGAGCCAGTTTAAGGCATGTGGTGAACTTACAAAAAGCCATTAAGAACTTCCCATAGCCCTTCCTTTGATAAGGAGGAAGGGTGAGAATGCATGCCAAATTATAGGATTCCTCTGAATGCTTTTCCTGCACGCCGACACATAATATAGTCATAATAATGTTATCAGCTTATAAGTTCTAAAGCAATTTATCGTGAATTCATCTTACATTTCATTATCCACATGATATGAGTTTCGTTATTTCTATACCAATCACTACTAGCACTAACATCCCACTAACCCACCAAAGATAAAAGAAACAACGGAAGTATGGATCAGAGAGTATATCATGTATAAAAAACCCTTGTATATTGATTAGTACTTTTTTTTTTTTTTTTTCTGAAGAATTGAACAGTAGATAAATTAAATTTCAAGTTATATCTTGTATCCATTTTTCCCTTTAGAAAAAGGTATGATCGGGGTACCCTCCTAAATAATGTTCAACCCTGCAAACTCCACTAATTTGAAAAAAGGACAGGACAACCTCTCTCTTTGATGCTTATAACTTGAAGGAGAAGGACAGTAAAACTTGCTTTTGGACAGATATAAAATGGTCTTCAATGAACTGATAAGCTCAAAATTCCCCGTTAGCCAAACAGATCCTGATTGCTGAGGAGTGGACCTAGATTTTGAAACTAGAGAGTGGATTTCTGTACTTGGCAACAATTTCCCGGGGACAGTGAGTTTACATTTTTCAGCTCTCTAATTTGCAACAATGCTTTTCCCATAATATCCAGGACTACTTGATTCAAGCTATCTCAGGGCAGCTTTCAGCACAAAACTAAAATCTACGAAATTACTCAAGGACAGCTATTTTGTATGGTCTATACTGTTTGAGCAAATATTTTGGCGCATCGTACAATTTTTCTCGCTCATAAATGGATCTCCTTACCCAAACCTTGTCATTATTATACCCCCTTTAAATTCAAACCTATTTGAGAGTTTCATGTCTTGACACGTCCTTTGTAGGTAAGATGAGGTTTTCTCCTCTCTCCTCATCACCCTAAAGAAAATAAAATTACAGTAGTAACAAAGAAAACACCACTCTATTTCGTCATTCTTCAGAATCATACCACTTTAATTTGAATAGCAGTTATGACGAACCAAAAATTACCTTTGAAAAATATCCAACCATGTGACACCCTCGATCATCACACTCACACAGGATATAAAATAGAAAAAGGTCCACATCATAATATAGAGTCTTGTGGTCAAGAAATAACTTCGCTAAATAACAGAGGTTCTGCCCATAGACCTTGTTCTTTTTTCCGTCAACCTGTTTCACCAAAAAATTAGCAGAAAAAGTCATATGAGGAATTTTCAATCTGCAATAATAAAAACATTATCCTATAGCTTCAAGTGCCTTATTTTTTATTGTTTATGACAGGTTAAAACAGTTTTGCTAAATACGAGTACAGGAGATGTCAAGGGTTGCATGAACTGTTTAAAAAATAGTCGATATTCCAACACTGAGGCATTGACAAGCAAACAGAAAATAAACCAGAAAATCATAATGGCACTACTTCTACAATCCAAAAGAAAAAAGAAAAAAAGGTACTTTAATGATAAACTAGTTAAAGAAACCAAAAGATTGCAAACCTAGTCAAGACCAAAAAAACAAGAATGGCACTACTTTTAGTCCAAAAGTGAAAAGAAAAAGGTATTTAGATGATGAACGAGATAATAAAACAATGAGGATCACAGCTGCAAACAAGCCAAAAGATTGAAAACCTAATTAAGACCATACCTCAAACATTGACAAAGTACCACTTCGATATATTTCATCACCAGGTGGATGCTTGAGATCACACTTCCTCTACATGGACAAAGCACGAGTTTAAGATGGTTTATTAGTATTATGCACATACAAAAGGCTAATGATAATGAATCATGCAAAACCAACCATCAATTTTATTTGATGTTCCTGAAGGGATCATAAGAAAATACATCATATTTCCTATCCGAAGATCATATTATAATTGTTAGATGTTCTCAAAGGGACAAACTTATCGTATTTGTCTATATTATAAATATAGAAAACACGGTGCTTTTGACAATGAAATAAAAATGTCAATTTGTGTTACAAGTTTACAATTATATAAAATGATAGCTGAGTCTACACACACACATACATGTATGGGTGGCTTAACATGACAGAAAGGTGCGTAATCAAGCTGCTGCACATCAACAATCAATCTCTCATAATTAATGCTCACATCTCTAACTGGGGTCAGGTAAAAAATCATTTCCAAGATGTTTCAAGCACAGACAACATTTACTATGTTAAAACACGAAGCAGCAGCCAACAGGCTGAAATAAGGCCAACAGTAGTAAATGTTAAATAACTCTTATAACTCAACTATTTCAATAAGGCATATCTGAGCATATAATTTCGTCCAGCCAGTTAGACACTAAGAAAAAATGGTCTGACACATGAAAATAATGCACCTTGCACACTATTTCACAAAAATTAAAAAGAAAAATCGTATGCCCAAGACAATATCAGCAATCAGCAACCGAAGGGTTTCATTGTCGAGAACGAAAGTTCAAAATTCCATTTACAGACATCCTGACTTAATCATTCATAACTACCACAAGAAAGAATTTGGAGAACCTCTCACCATATGTCTCTGGAGCTGTTCTTTGCGCTTCATGAAATTGAGACAAAACTCACAAAAATAGAGCTTCGTAGTGTCATTGTATTCTGGTGGAAAGGGGGAGAAATACCATGTCTCAATCTCATATCTTCCGAGTTCAATTGTTGCAATATTCTTAACTTTTGTAAATTCTTCATGCTCCCTCAAGCTAGCAGCATCAAGTTCCTCATGGCCCTATGCGATTGAAAAAAGATAAGAAAACATTTCATAATGATGGAATTCTATTACCTACAACTGGAAAATACCTATGTAGTATGTTGTCTTACGAAGGATTATTCATAAATTAGTTGTTTAAGCCATTTTATAAAGGTTTTTTAACAAAGACTCGCCGCATCCTTAAAAATGCATACCTCAACATGCGTTTCATCAATCTTCCGCTTCTGGTGTCGGGTCATCTTCAATCCTGTTACCTGCAAGTGCAAGAATGAGATTCTCATGTTAAATACTTACAAGTAAAACATGGATTCCAAAAGGACCAAGTCATGCCCAAGGATAACCTTTGAGTTCTCCATACAAGAAACAGTGACAAGCCATCAGAAGCAGATAGGTTAAATTTTACAAAATGAAAGGGACAGAGAAAATTAAACTTTACCTTGTCCTCCACTTTCTCATCAACAACAGTCTCAACTGATTCAAGATCAAGTTGGTCAAGCTTCACCCACTCATCAAGTCTCCTATTGACTATCATAAAATCCAGGTAAGGAGAAAGAAAGAGAACTCCAAACTCCACATAGAAGAAACTAATCAATTTAGCAACGAACGCTACGGTTAAAGAAAAATGGGTGTACCCATTTATTCTATCAATTAACCGGTCCGTGAAAGAAATGTAAAATCCCATTGCTGCAAGAGCTACTTGTATCATTCAATCCAAAGGTCGAACTCCCTAAATTGACCAAAAGAAATAAACCCTAAGTCACCAAGCAAACCCTAAACAACACATCAAAAAAATTCTGGAACCCCAAAAGAAAAAAATTAATCATTCATTTCTAATTCCAGCTTGATTCTTCCACCACGCAAGCAAAACCAAAAACCCACATACTAAAGCAAACTTCAGAGAAGTATCTTACACTCGGTGTAATGGACATAGTATTCGTAATCACTAAAACCAGTAGCCTGTAACTTCCGACGTTCGATGACCTTAACGGGATGGTACTTCCCGTCTCTCCAGCGGCACATGACGCGGGTCCCAACCTCGAGAGGAAGCATGGAGGACATACGCTTCTTCGTCGGCTCCAATTCTTTAGGCTTCTCAGGCGTAGCTCCGTCTGGTTCGTTAGATGTCTGGTTTATAGAGTCGGCGGGGACTTTCTTTTGATGTCCATCGGCAGAGGCGGCGGCGGCGGATCCATCTTCGGCATTGTCTGATTGGACGTCTATCGAGCCCATCGCGAGCTTGGGGCTTCGTATGCCGACGCAGAGTACGGAAACGCTCACAGAAAGCAGCGGCGTTCTTTTTCTTTCGTTTTTTTAAAATATAAACTTAAATAAATCTGAAACAATTAAATAAATTAAACCGTTGTAAATAAATTATCGTAATTTTTATTAACTTCTATTTTATAATTTTTAGAAATATATTTATATATTTTTTATTACATAAAATTGGTAATTATTATTCTATTGATTTTGATAAAAAAAAAATCATTTGAAATTAATTTACAGCTTTATTAAAAATAAATAAACTAAAATTACATAATAAAATAGGAGGGCATTGTGGGTATTTTCATTTTAAAGGAAAAAGAAATTTGGCAATTAACGTTATATTTACTAATTCCTCGTTTTAATTAAGACCTAATTAAAAACAATTATAATATTTTGAAAAAATAATAAAAGAAACGCGTAAACCACACGTCTTTGACCAGTCAAACTAAGCGCGTATAACTCACGCTCCTTTGCCCTATTTATAGGTTGTTCCTCTCCTGTCTGGGATTTCAGCTGTTATTCCGAAATTTCGAGAAGGAAAACGAGAGAAACGGTCTGAATTTCGTTTTCATCAACGGCAAAATCTGCTACTTGACTGAGGGTGTTTGGAAGTCGAGAAAATCTACTTCAAATTCCACCGGTGAATGGAAAATTCGACAGCAATTTCATACCATGATCGAACAGAGAGCAGTTTTGGCAGAAAAGAACTCTTCTAATGGGAGAGAAACGCGAAGCTCTGATGAATATTTAGGTTAGTATTCATCCTAAAGGTGCGGAGTTTCTTCGGATGCTGATGAGATTTTCTTAACACTCCTCTTTCTGAATCCTTCATCCTATATTCGAAATTTCGATTTATTATTATTTTGTTGCTGTTTCAAAAATAGTTTATATTTTACCATTCATTAGGAAAACCCTAGCATACTTGCTTGTTTGTAAATCCGAAATTAAATTGATTAATAGTGAAAACTGCATGTCGATTCCTTGGAAACCCTAACCTGGTAAATGTTCCACGTCTTCAGAAGAAACTTTCAAAATTTTGATTTTATTTTTATTGTTGAAAGCAGATTCTGAACAGAGGATTTGTCCGTTTTTAATTCTGTTCGTCAACGTAGACTTGGATATAAGCAATCGTAAGGGTGGTGGTAAATATCTGTAATATCTTTAGTGTTGATCCTGACCTTATGTTCATGGACTTAAATTGTCAGATTGTTGTCGGATTAGTGCTAATTGACTAACCACCAATTTGTTGTCGGATTAGTGCTGTTGTCGGGTTTCTTTGTTTCTTTTCTTTTTGTATTGCAATTGTGCAGTTCTTAACCATATGCATTAGGCCTCCTAAATTCCCCAGGAGCTGAAAATTTTGAGAGGTTGGAAAATAGTGGCTAGAAAAGAACAAAATCTTTCTTGAACTCTTCTTTTGCCTCTCATATTATTTGCGCTCATGATTAACATTTATTTTCTGGGTTGAAAATTAGTTTCCTAGCTTCTTGAAGATTTTGCATTGATCGGCGAAGTTTTTCAACTTTTAAGGTATGTTATGTTATATAGTTCTTCCTTATATGTTGTATGATTCTAAAATGACCTATGCTTGCATGACCTAGTACCAACCTACAATCTTAAAATAAACCTTAATATATTGTCTTAAATTGAAGCTACAATCTAACTCTCTAGAAAGCATGCATTAGATCCTTTGAGAAATTTTTACAGACACCTAACTGTAATTTTTTGCAAGATAAGTGTTGTAGTTTTTCTATTTAGTTGTAGAAACAATATGAAAAAACTAGTTTTCTTCCCCATGTTTGGAACCTTAATGTTGACACTTCTGTGATAAGTGTTTGTTTCTATTGCAGCCCTTCCATTGATTTTACTTGCTATTATGCATAGGAGTTAGATTTCAAATCACATTCACTAAATATATTTCTGTTTCAAAACTTTTTTGGCTTGGAGTGGCCAACTTTTCTCTTGTTCTTTCTTTAGCATTGCCCCAAACAGGCGAAATATCTTTAATATTTTAAAATACATCTTAACGGCTTGGTCTGCAGTGTTTCTCATTTTGGTAACTAGTTTTGATTCTGACTCTATTTACGTAGATTTTTAGTGGTTGGGATTATTGTTCCTAAAAAGTATGAGAAATAAGAATGGGTAAATTTGAGATTCTAGTGCTATTTGAATCACCACCAATTTGAGATTCTTTTTTTCAAATCTCTTGTTTAAGATTTCTAACATGCTTTTTCGTCTAATCACTTGTTTAAGATTTTTAACCAAACACTTAAGTGTGATATCAAATAGTATGAGCGTTCTAGAGTTTGAAGATTAGCGAGAAATGATCTTCAACTTCCTAGTATGTTCATATCATTTGGTAAGATATGATTTTGCCTTATTTTTAAGATTTCTACTATTCTACTTGAGTTTTCAAAATCAATGAGTGTTCTAGGTTTTGAATGTTCTCTTTAACTTTTTTTTTTTTTTTTTTTTTTGTCAAATCTCTTGTTTAAGATTTTTAACCAAACACTTAAGTGTAATATCAAATAGTATGAGCAGTTTGAAGATTAGCGGGAGATGATCTTCAACTTCCTACTATGTTCATATCATTTGGTAATATATGATTTTGCCTTATGTTAAAGATTTCTACTATTCTATTTGGATTTTCAAAATCGATGAGTGTTCTAGATTTTAAATGTTTTCTTAACTTTTTTTTTTTGTCAAATCTCTTGTTTAAGATTTTTAACCAAACACTTAGGTGTGATATCAAATAGTATGAGTGTTCTAGAGTTTGAAGATTAGCGGGAGATGATCTTCAACTTCCTAATATGTTCATATCATTTGGTAATATATGATTTTGCCTTATGTTAAAGTTTTCTACTATTCTATTTGGGTTTTCAAAATCGATTAGTGTTCTAGATTTTAAATGTTTTTTTTTTTTTTTTTTTTTTTTTGTCGTCGTCGTCGTCAAGTCTCTTGTTTAAGATTTCTAAAATACTTTGTTCTTTTTTTGTCAAATCTCTTGTTTAAGATTTTTAACCGAACACTTAGTGTTATATCAAATAGTATGAGCGTTCTAAAGTTTGAAGATTAGCGGGAGATGATCTTCAACTTTCTAGTATGTTCATATCATTTGGTAAAATATGATTTTACGTGAAAGATTATTTGAGTTTTCAAAATTGATGAGTGCCCTAGGTTTTGAATGTTCTCTTTGGTTAAATTTCTTGTTTAATATTTCTAATATACTTTTTCGTCGACAAATCTCTTGTTTAAGATTTTTAACCAAACACTTAGGTGTGATATCAAATAGTATGAGCGTTTTAGAGTTTGAAGATTAGCGGGAGATGATCTTCAACTTCCTAATATGTTCATATCATTTGGTAATATATGATTTTGCCTTATGTTAAAGTTTTCTACTATTCTATTTTGGTTTTCAAAACCGATGAGTGCTCTAGGTTTTGAATGTTCTCTTAATTTTTTTTTTTAATCAAAATCTCCTGTTTATGATTTCTAATGTACTTTTTCGTCAAATCTCTTGTTTAAGATTTTTAACCAAACACTCGAGTGTGAATATCAAATAGTATGAGCGTTCTAGAGTTTGAAGATTAGCGGGAGATGATCTTCAACTTCCTAGTATGTTCATATCATTTGGTAAAATATGATTTTATGTGAAAGATTATTTGAGTTTTCAAAATTGATGAGTGTTGAGGTTTTGAATGTTCTTTTTGGTCAAATTTCTTGTTTAATATTTTTAATATACCTTTTCGTCGTCAAATCTCTTTAAGATTTTTAACCAAACATTTAAGCATGATATCAAATAGTATGAGCGTTCTAGAGTTTGAAGATTAGCAGGAGATGATCTTTCAACTTATTAGTATGTTCATATCATTTGGTAAGATATGATTTTGCCTTATGTTAAAGATTTCTACTATTCTATTTGGGTTTTCAAAATCGATAAGTGGTCTAGGTTTTGAATGTTCTCTTAACATTTTTTTTTTCTTTTCAAAATCTCCTGTTTATGATTTCTAATGTACTTTTTCGTCAACTCTCTTGTTTAAGTTTTTTAACCAAACACTCGAGTGTGATATCAAATAGTATGAGCATTCTAGAGTTTGAAGATTAGCGGGAGATGATCTTCAACTTCTTAGTATGTTCATATTATTTGGTAAAATATGATTTATGTTCTCTTAAATTTTTTTTTTTTTTTTTTGTCAAATTTCTTGTTTAAGATTTCTAATATACTTTTTCGTCGTCAAATCTCTTGTTTAAGATTTTTAACCAAACATTTAAGCGTGATATCAAATAGTATGAGCGTTCCTAGAGTTTGAAGATTAGCGGGAGATGATCCTCAACTTCTTAGTATGTTCATTCATTTGGTAAGACATGTGTTAAAGATTTCTATTATTCTATTTGGATTTTCAAAATAGATGAGTGCTCTAGGTTTTGAATGTTCTCTTAACAAATTTTTTTTTTTTTTTTTTTTTTTTTTCCCCGTCAATTCTCTCTTGTTTAAGATTTTTAATATACTTTATCATCATCTTTTGTTTAAGATTTTTAACCACGAACACATAAGTGTTATCTATTAAGTGTTATCTCAAATAGTATAGACATTTAAGAGTTTGATGATTGGCGAGAGATGATCTTCAATTCCTAGAACGTTCACATCATTTGGTAACATATGATTTTGCCTCAAGTTAAATATTCCTACCATTCTTTTTTGTTTCTAAAAAATTATGAGTGACGAGTTATTATCTTACCATCTCTATGAAGTCTCTTGGTGCAATTTTTTATTTGTTAAAGATTTCTAATCTACTTAGAAAGTTTTCTAACTATAGATTTTTCATCAAATCTCTTAGTTAAAGTTTTTTAATAAATCTCTTGTTTAAGATTTCTAACCGAACACTTTAGATGTTATCTCAAATCAGGGAGGTGATCTTCAACTTCCTAGTTTTCCTTTTGTTAAAGGTTTCTACTATTCTATTTGGGTTTTCAAAATTGATGAGTGCTCTAGGTTTTGGATGTTCTACTATTCTGTTAAGTTTTGGTAAGATATGATTTTTCCTTTTGTTAAAGGTTTCTACTATTCTATTTGGGTTTTCAGAATTGATGAGTGCTCTAGGTTTTGGATGTTCTACTATTCTGTTAAGTTTTGAAAATTAACCGGTTACAACCTTGAAATCGCCATGAAGTTTATATTTATTGTGGTATCAAATAGTATGAGTGTTCTAGAGTTTAAAGATTAGCGATGATCTTCAACTTATATCATTTGTTTATATCATTCGGTAGTAGGATATAAATTTATCTTATATTTAAGATTTCTACCATACTATTTAAGTTCGCAAAATTGACTCTAGGTTTTGAATGTTCTCTTACTTGTACGTTTTTGTCAAATCTCTAGGTGCAATTTTTTATTCGTTTAAGATTTCTTATCTACTTAAACACTTAAGTGTGATATGAAATAGTATGAGCGTTCTAGAGTTTTAAGATTAGTGGGTGATGATCTTCAACTTCCTAGTATGTTCATATTATTTGGTAAGGTATTATTTTGCCTCATGTTAATGATTTCTACTATTCTATTTGGATTCTCAAAATTGATAAGTACTCTAGGTTTTAAAAATTAACCAGTTATGATCTTCAAATCTTCCATGAAATTTAGCGGGAGACGATCTTACTTAAATTTTTTTTTTTGGTCAAATCTCTCGTCTACGGTACTATTTGGGTTTCTAACCTTTCTTTAGGTTTGTTTTAAAAATAGTAAGTGTTTTAGAGTTTTGAAGTTTAGGGAGAAGCTATCTAAAAAATATCTAGAGATTTCAAAAAATTGGATAATTAGATATTTTAAGAGGATAATTTGAAGATTAGCGAGAGATGATCTTCAAATCTATATTGAAGCAATTTCAATAAAGGCCAAGTGCTAATCTTTATTCAAGATTCTAAATCAAGTGCACGTAGGTTTGATCTTAAAAATCTCTAATTATACAATTTTGTTAAATCTCTATAAAAATTTTTGAAGTTCATCTAATTATACAGGTTTGAAGTTTAGTTGGAGACGATCTTCAATTCTACATGGAAGCTATCACAATGAAGACTAAAACGTTCTTAACCTAGCACCTCAGGTTTGATCTTAAATTATATAATTGTTCTAGGGTTCGAGGTGCAATGGAAATTTTTTTTTTTCGAACTTACAAATATCAAATGAATTTTTAAGTGTTCATCATGATGGTTGTTCCCTCTAGGATTTGAATATTAGCAATTCCATTGGAGAATTCGTATTATTTGGTAACAAATGGTGTTGCTACTTGTTTAGGATTTCTAATCACACACTTAAAATATGATCTCTCATTGTATGAGCTTTCTAGGGTTCAAAGATTAAATATGATCTCTCATTGTATGAGCTTTCTAGGGTTCAAAGATTGGCGGGAGATGATATTCATTTTTTTGGTAGGTTCATGTCATTTTGTAAGTTAAAAAACCTTTCTTGAATTTACTTTTTAAGGTACGGTACGTTAGTTCTTCCTTATTAAGTTGTATTGATTCAACGATATGAAGTAGGATTTAACCAAATTAATTTTACCCTCATATTTCTTAAGACAGTCCAAAAGAGAGTGCATTGCTATGGCTACTCATCACTATAGGCTTAATTAATGCATATCGGCTAAACCACATGCATATATCAGCACCCTTTGTTGACCTTTCAGGAGACATGTTGTAATATACAGCGGCAAGATAATAGATATTGAGTCGATGATCAATCCGACATTCAATTCTTTTAAAAAAATGATGATCATACTTGTTAAGATCTCTTCTATGTTGAGAATCATCTGTTTTTCCCCATTTTGATTGACCTTGATCGGTCATTACTGGAAAATCAAGTCCTTTACTGCTTGGCCAAGGTGTGTTAAACGGAACCTTTTTCAAAAATCTTTCTAAAGATGGATAATGGGAGGGTCGGTTGCTTTGACTTTTTCTTTTACCAATGTGACGAAACAAAGCAAGCTTTGACTTTTTCTTTTTCCAATGTGACGAAAGAAAGCAAAGAAACTCAGCTAGCTAAGGTCTACTCACCAAACTTTTTCTTTTTCCAATGTGACAGAAAGAAAGCAAAGAAACTCAGCTAGCCAAGGTTTACTCACCAAAAAAAGAATGAAAGCAGAAGATGAACATACAGTTAATGATTAAACCTTTTCTGTAACGAATTTAAAATTAGCCATTTTCATCGGTTTTATTTTTTGACTTTATTTTGGACATATTGAGAAATTTTGGAGAAGTTTGGAATATCCTCGAAGACCCGAAACAAGCTCCGAAAGTCTACAATCAAGTAACCATATGGAGCAAGTTTCTACGAAATTACTTGTAGGAGTCAATTAGGTTTGAAGGCAATGATTGATTATTATGTTTATGAGCCTAATTTGACTTAGTTTCATGAGAATTGTACTTAGGTGATGTGAATAGTTTACCACTTAATTATATTTATCGTCATATAGTTTCCGCATGCATGATCTTGTGAACTCAGGTAGATAATTGGACTTACATGAGGTTGGATTATTATCACTTAATAAGCATGATGAGCATATTGTATGTCTTTATTCATTGTTATGCATTGATTTGGTTTGGATAGTCCATTATTGCCCAGTCATGAGTTGAACTTTTCACGTATTTTGGTCCTAGCACCTAGTCATGAGTTAGTCTTCTTGGGTTGACTAGGTACCTTGTAGGGACGGATATGAGTTGCAGTTTATATCAGTAGTTTTATGTTCTAGCTTGGAAGGAAGTTTTAGTCATATCGGTAGTTTTGCTAGGTACCTCACTCACTCGATTACTTGGTCGAGGAGGAAATGCGGCTACGAGCCAAACTGCATAGGATCCAACTAACACTCTAACTAAAGTGGAGGGTCTATAGGACCTAACAACCTAATGTTCTAATACCAAACAACTGTTCTAGTCTATGCATCAATTTGGTCTGCACTGTTTTAACTTTTTTCATTGGAAAGCAACATTATTTGGAAACACTAAACAATTTGATGAGAAACAGTAACATGGAATATAATACTTGTAGAATACCAGGACGGCATATTTTAAATTAGTTGTGTTCAAGTTGTTTCATGGACCCATAATTTAGCAGCATATATTAAAAAGCATATTGATATTCATGTTCTTAATCTACATGCCAATGTTTTACTTTTTTGTTGAAACATTGAAATTGTTGATCAGAAACATTGTCGAATTTTCTCTATTAAACCACATCAATCAGTTGCTTTGTGTTTCTTGTTGATGTAATATTTTATAAAACATGAAGTGCCCAGTATATGCCCTTGGTTGACTTGACTTAGATGACTTCATAAGTTGAGTGACATTTTTTTGAGACATTTTTTGAGGCAGTTTTTTGTATTTATTTTCATTATCATTTAAGAACTATGATGAATTGGTTTGCTAATAACATTAAAATTGTTATCTAGTTTGAAGTTTGAAATTTGAAATTTGAAATTACTTTTTTCCAATTTGTTCGATACTATGGTCTAGTTCATGTTAGGGGGTGTACATTCAACCGACAACTCGAATCGACCCAACCCGAATTATAGGGGTTGGGTTGTGATTTGTGTGTTCATGTATGTGAGAGTGGTAATTAGCCTTACGTTAGTCGTATGTCTTACTCTCCTTCAAAGATAAAAAGAATATATCTATATTTCATACTATTTTTAAACACATTATTTAGAATATGAATAAACCAACAACCAACTATTCATGCACTTTGTATTATACATATATACATATATTATTTGAGTAATTCTAAAGCATATTCGAATGTCTTACTCTTTTTTAAAGATAAAAAGAATTATCTATATTTCATACTATTTTTAAACACATTATTTATAATATGAATAAACTAACAACCAACTAGTGATGTACTTTGTATAATATGTTCAATGTAAATAAATTATACATATATTTGAGTAATTCTAAAGCATACTGTTGTTATCTTACAGTTTCAACAGAATTGATAAGTCCAATTGAATTTGGTAGAAAATTAGTTTGAATAGAATTGAACGTTATATTCCAACTAATTTATTCTCTTTGATGCAACATTGTTATGTTATTTTTTTTTTATTATTCCAACTAATTTATTATCTCTTTGATGCAACATTGTTATGTGATTCTTCTTTTTTTTTTTTTTTTTTTTGATAATTTGGGCCCTACACCTCACCAATGTCATTCCTATTTTTATAGTAACCATGTTCAAGAAGTCTCGTTATTTAATTGTCTTTGGAAATATGTTAAGATGTTACAATTTATGATTATAAATGGATTTGTTTTTTATTTGTAAACTTTCAATATTTTTTTTTAATAACTATAGGTGATTTGTTTTAGTTTGTAAATTTTTAATCTGTATTTATTTAATTTTAAAACTTTAACAAGACACATTTAACACCAACTTTAAAAATAATAATGTAACTCACTTTATCACATACATATTGACTTTAAAATATAAAAATTAATATTTTGAGAGTAATATTTATCTGAAGTAAACATTTCAATTCCACTCATTCAAACCAAGCTAAATTTAATACTAAAATTATATAATTTAGATTTTGAAATTTTTACTTACCTCAAAAGTGAACTTTTGTCACTCCAAAGTACGAAAATTACAGACGAACGAAAAATCAAACGTTAAGTAATGTTTCATGACACTGACAAAGGTAATTGGCATTCCCAAGAATACAAGGTCTTGAATAGATATCTAAATGGATTAAAAGTAGAGCGACGATTAATATCATTGAACCATTTAGAATTGAGCGGTGAGTTGGTTTGTAGAGGATGGACTGAATGAGCTATCAATTATACACCAACTTTACAAAGGTAGCTTCACAGCAGCTTCTTTTTGTTTTCCCTCCCCAACTCTTTCGCGTTCACAACGGCTAAGACTTCTCAAAATTCGATCAGGAAGACATCACAAAGACAAGGGAAACTTGAATCTGCCCCCATTTCAACATTTAACCATATGATTCCACCCACCAGTACAATTACTCTCGACCTCGAACGCACATCTGCCATGCCAAAACTTCCATTGCCCAACTCGGAATCTGGCACCCTGCTGGAGTCCATCCCAGCATTCCCCCTGGCTGCTGCTCTTCTCCATCGGCCATATTACTTGCTCTCGAACTCGGTTTCCAAGCAAGTTATGGGTCAGAGGCATATCAATGTTTGGCCTCCGATGAGGAAATGTGAACCACACGAGAAATACCTTCTCCATCTACCTCTCACATTTCGGTGTCTCGGCAGAACCTGTTTCCTGGTTGACCTGCTTCTCCTTGGCAAGGACATCAGCAGGAACATACAGGTACTGCTTAGGTAAAAGAGAGTTCTTCATTGATGCTTGGTCGGATGTCATTACCAGTTCTTTCTGAAACGTCTCAGCATGCTACGATACATAATAAACCCCAAGTTAGGATAAAGCACATAATTGAATTTACAACCTCAGTAGGCAATTGACAAGGAAGAAGGGAAATGTAATACTTTACCTTTCTTGACTTCAACTTCAATCCTCCAACATCTACAAGATTACGTGATGATGTGGTAGTCAAAGATCTCTGCGGTATTTGCTTCCCGGCAAACTGACCCCTGTCTGCAAATCTTTGGGGGAATGGGTTCTGAGATGTAGAACTGTCGTCGTCAGTCTTTTGCTCGGTGTCCAAAGACATTGGTACTTTGTTCCAGTGCTTGCTGAAAACTGTGCTGTCCACGGTTAAATCATCTGATCTCTGCACAGCTTCACTGCACGATTTCAAATCCTCAACGTGCCCCTTTAATGATGTGGTAGCTGATTCAGAGCTAACTTCTGGTAGGAAGAAAGGAGTCTGAACTAGTACGGATCGTGCTACATGGTCTCTTTTAAAAGCAAGAACATCATGCGAACAAAGAACCAGGTCCCTCTGCAGACATACGGCTCCGACTCAATTTGTGGAAAAACCGTTCGAAACACTCAAGTCAACATCCTTTTTGTTTTTTTAATTAGTATAACCCTGTCCCACAAATCCGCCCAAGATACAGTACATTACAGCCGAAAGCCCCAAGCACTCAACCAATAAGCTCGTTCTTGTGTACTCCAAATAAGTTCACAAATTCAAAAACTAATACTAAGGTCGTTCTCGTGTGGCTAAGCACTCGCATAGTTATATCTGTGCTTAGTATTAGGGGAATTAACTACCAATAAAAAAAACTTAAAAAGAAAAAAATGAAAAGGAAAATACCTATTGAAACGAAATAAACATCAGACGGAACTAGAATTTTTTATTTAAAAATGGCATACCTTGATCTTCTCACGCTTGATGATTCTCTCGCAGAGTAGGCGTAATCTCTCAAGTTCAACCTGCAAAAGGAGATTCTACATCTATCATACAAAATATTAAAGCCTGATTTCAGATATAAGCACGTATAGCTGAAGTCAAGCCAGTTAAAAGGTAAGTGTTAAGTTCAAACACAGACATGCATGGGAAGGTCATACACGAGACTGGATGTAAGTGGGTAGAATGTGCAATATTATCTTTTTTTAATATCTGAGACCTATGGGTCAATTTGTACCCACCTCAACAATCCTCTCAGCTCTTTATTATTGATTGTAATGTGCAATTTAAGCATGCTTACTGATATCGATGACAAAAACAAATTAATATTTTAGGACTCAAGGAGCACTCCTAAACCACCAACATGATTTTGGCCGTGCATTTACCACCAAAGAAATGTAGTATGGTGAAGGCCTACCTTCCTAGTCCAGCTATCGCCAAAACGTACGGAAAATAAATTTTGACAAGATGACATCACATCAGAAGAAAATATACATAATATTGAAACTAGGTCAACCAATGGAGTATAGAATGTGCAATTTAAACAATGCATATTAATATCAATAACAAAAACAAAATAATATTCTATGACTCTAGTACTCCTCAACCACCAATATTTGATATTGGCAGTGCATTGCACCACCAAAGAAATGTAGCGTGGCGAGGATCTACTGTTATTTCCAATCCAGCAGTCGCCAACAAATACCAAAATCAGTTTTGACAAAGATAACATCACATCAGCAGAAAGTACACACTTTATAGACAAGTCCTTCAGTTCCAGGGTCTTGAAAACCCACACTACATGAAAGTCGGCTCACAAGCATTAAGAAGTATAAATAATCAAACTAGATGCTACAAAACCCATGGAGAAGAGAAAATGGACTGCACAAAAAACAATTGATAATTATAATTAAAAATGAAATCATCAATGCAACAAGGGTAAGTTTTAAACTAAAAAAGTTCATCTAATCCAGCATAATCTATCAAAAGTCCACATAAATGTAATCTTATGACATAAGCATCATGTCATAAATATAATAGCAAAGTAATTTCATAAGAAATTTTTAGAATGCAAATAGAGTTACCCTAATTTGCTTGACTCTATTCAATTCCTCGATTCCATGTGTTTTGTTCTCAGCCTGTCAGTGTTCGTTCAGTATCAGATGTCACAATCATAAGCAGCAAGAATAGGAATCATTACAAGACAGATTGTAAACCTTTGCTCTCTGCTCTGTGCTATGTTTTTCACAATATGCCCTGTGCTGCAATTTACCACCAGAAGTCTTTACAGTCATGTAACATCCAGCATTTCTAGCGCATGAGGGATGAAAAGCGGACTGACAATGACCATAATTGCACTGAAGACAATGAAATGAAGGTACTTTAACCATCACATTTTTCAATAAAGCAAAGAGTAATGGGAAAACAGTAATTCCGATACTACTATAGCTTTAAATTGGGCATATTGATCAAATGCAAGTTAGTGAGACCTTCAAACAGACACCATACTTGCGGTGACAAATATAGCAAGAGTCCATCCCCTTTGAAACTGTCTCCTGGAATCCCATTAAGAGAAGTAGAATTGAAGATTTAGAATCAACCAAAAATACCAATGCTCACACAAAAAAATATGAACTTATGAAAATATATTCACATTTAATAGTAAAATGATAACACTTGGCAATTTTACGTACCATTCCTCCCACAGGATTTGCTTGTCCTCTTTTGAAAGTTGATTCAAAGACCCACTACAAGTTGACAGTAGACTCAAATTAATGCACATTTAAAGAGGATGTATACAAATAAGTTTTCCTGTAGCCTTATCCTCTATTGATTGACAATAAGGATAATTATTAAATTTTAAGCGCACAGTCACTATCTTTGACATCTTTTTCTAAATGACCGGAGAGGAAAGCAAGTTAAAATGAGAGGGACAATTACTATAGATAATTTATGCATTTTACTATACTCCCCAATATAAAAAAAGGTTCCTTGTATTTTGAAAAATCATTTTACCTCTGCACAGAAAGCATGGACCCACTGACCATCTGATGATTTCCTGAATGCACCTGTGGTGCCACCACATAGACCACATTCTGCAACAAAATATGACTTCTCCCCAAGATTGACAGCTGGCACTCCAGACCCTCTTGATAGTGACAATTCTTCACATAATTCACAGCACCATGGACCTGAGGACGCTTTAACAGTACGATAGCAATCCAGATGTACAGCAACCTGCTTAATACACCGTCTGTCAATCAATTTTTTTTTTTTTTCCTGTTTCACAGAAACATGCAGATGGAGTGTGCAAACCTTGCAGCTGGAGCAGACTAAAATTGGCTTTAATATTGTCTCTTGCCGCCTGCAGATGTCACAGGATCTCACATGTTCTTTACAGAAATCAGACTCTAATGAAGCCTTTGGGAGAGCAACTTTTGTAAGAGTTTCTTTTGCACGAGGCATCAACTGGAAAGCATTGTCAAACATTTCATCAGTAGTCACTTCTCAACAGAACATAAAGGTGCAGTAAAGAACCTCAGATAAAATCATGAAAAAAAACCTCTCTATGAGTAGATTCTTCATATACATCTTTTCTGAAAGATGACATCCTAGAAGAGGCGGCCGCAGCAGCAGTTGCAGCAGCTAGTACAGCCTGTGCTTCCTTGTGTCTTCTCTCTTTCTTACCCTGTTTCTTGGCTTCTCTGAGCTCACTAAAATACTGATTAATAAGAACGACATCCCATCTCGTACTTCTTGCTTCATCAATCTCCTTAGGAAGACTCTTAACAACATTACAAATTAAATGATCTGCAAAAACCATTCAAACAAAAGCTATTGCAAAGTAGTACACAAAATTAGTTAGCATAGGAAGCTTTCTTGCCCTTTGTGGCGAGTAAACAAGCATCAGACTTTTTTTTTTTTCTCTTTTTGCTTCAACCCTTTTTAGTCTCTAAACTAAAGTTCACTTCAATTCAATCCTAAACTAATAAAATGTCTAATTTAAGTCTAAAAAAGGTAAATAATATTGATAATAAAACATAACCTTTTATTCCTTGCTTAGTCCCTAAAGTTCTTATAAAAAAGAACCTATTAGATGTTTAGCATTATTTTTTTGTCAATTGTTTCATTAATGAATGATGCAACTTCAAATACAGGTATTAACATGCTACATGGGCATGTACCGAGGTCATATAGGTTGGTTCATGTGAAAATCGGGCAGAGTGGGTAGCTGGTAGAATAATGATAAGAGCCAAAATAACTGGAGGACTAAATAAGACCATTTGGAAGTTGAGCAATCAAAAGGCAAAGCCTAAAAGTTCAAGGGTAACTATCTGATTTAAATTGCTTTTTCCTTTCAACAGTCATTTATGATAAATAAATGCTTTCCAATTTTCATGGGGGAGGGGGAAGAAGAACAATTACTAAAAAGATCAACAAATACATTGAAGATCGAAAGAACAATTAAATTACCAGTGAATCGCTTTCTTGAAACTGCATTTGCAAGTAATCTATGCTGATAAAATATAATTTCTCCTTCAATTTCATCTTCTGGAGACAACTTTATGATTCCACTTATTTTTTTATTCATTTGCTGCGTCGGATTAAATCCACCAGATTTGCAACTCACATCATTGCACTCGAGATACTGGTGTTGGTGATCACAGCAAACGCTTACATTGGAAGATGCTTGCCAACGAGACATCTCTCCTTCAAACACATCTGTGAAATAAAATAATATCATAATAAATTCAATGCATACTAAGTAGCATGAAAAACTTTACCACTAGATCCAACTATGAAGTTATCAAGAAGCTTTCCATCCAACATATGTGCCATCTTCTCTTGGACATATGGATGACAATAAGAATCAGGGGACTCCCTAGCCTTTCTGCAAAATGTTCATCTAGAATTAGAAAACTTGTGACATCAGCAGATAATATCTGAATAGAAGTTATTTGTCAATAGCCTTTAAATTGAAATAACAATAGATATGAAATAACCACATACCCATGAACTGCACTTATTGAAGAATAATGACCAGAAATGGGAGCCTCCAAATGATCACCCTCTGCGAGGCAAAACATTTAACAGAAAAATGATTAAGCGGTATTTTAGGGGGGAAAGAAAATACAAGGATCCAACAGGTTCATAAGTAGATAATTAGATATTAAATATTCAAAGATGCATTGTGTGTGTGTGTGGGGGGGGGGGTGGGGGGGGGGATGTCAAAGAAAGCACAAAAACATCAAAATGACACAACATCCAACCAGTGAAGCTAGGATTCACATAACCACTCGTAGCTTGCCTCCAATTGAAGCAAAGGATGATACTTATATAGAGTGATTGAACAAAACTATAAAAACTCAGGAAGATTTTTAAGAAACCAAAAACAGAAAGAATCAATTACTTCTCAAAAACAGAAAACAAAAATCAGTTTTAAACTTCTATTATTGGAACCTCTTACAAAAAGGATGAAAAAATGTGACCTGCACTCTAAATCCTCAAGAGTAATCCATTACTTCTAACAAGAAAGAGCGGAAACTATAATCTGCACCATGCATTTTATAAAATAAATCATACTGTTAGCTTATGGTTTTAGATATCCATTTGGGATTGTTTTTATTTCAGATATTTGCAGTGTGAATAGAAAGAAACAACGATTGTGTCTTTCTATGGAGGAGGTTTTTCTTCATCCACCTTTTCATGACTGAGGCGGTTTGTAAGGAAGGTTGGCTTTTTTACTGTTCTTTCGAGGTATTTGAGGGGAAAGGAATAGTAGAATTTTTTGCTGTTCTTAGCTTAATTTCAAGGAATTTTGCAATCATCTGGGCTAATTGTTGTGAATTGAAAGCTTTGTTTAAGAGCCTGGCTTCATTGGTGGGCTGTCTCTGGCCCTAGTACTATCCAGGTGCGAAGAACCGCGGGGTGACTGCAATGAGCAGAAATCTCACTCACCGGCCTAAATGCCTTTTTTGTATTCTTTCCTTTCATTGGGATAAAAGCTTAGTTCCTGATAACTCTCATTTGTGAGGGTTATTTAGCTCTAAGACCTAATTTAAGCTTATGGTTTAGAAATTAAGTGTTCAACATTGTAAATCATATTATATAGAGCAAATTTTAGTAAAAACAAGTCAAGCACATGTTTGTAATCATGAGTTTTTAAAAGAAAGTAATTAGATGTAAGAAAGACTAAATTTTTTAAGAATTTGAAGTTTTTGTGTTTTAGTGCAAAAGTTGTATTTTGTCCCAGTTGTGATCAGAATTACGCCCACATATTAACCAAAGAGCAAAATTAGCAAAAGCTAGAAGGTGCTCAAACTGCAACCACACTTGCAACCAAGATGTGGCTGCAACTGAACCAAATCAACAGATAATGCGTGATTTACAAATTTGACAGATTCTCCAATCAATCTCCTTAAATATCAGATATAATGCCAAAGATAGCTCAACACACTAATCTAGGGAAAAACCCTAGGCTTCAAGGGTCCATATTGCACTTCAAGAAAGCATCTAAGATCTTCAACAATCCTAGATCACAAACTCTAAGGACAACAATATTTTCACCTTGAAGATTTCGAATCAGCGCCACCACACCGAGTTCATCTCTACCATTAGATAGAGAAGCGAGCATAGAGATCCACTTTTCATTTCTATTTTAGGCTTTACTGTTTTTCTTGTTTTGCACTCTTATGTAATTCATTCAGTTTTAACATGAAATTAATTTTCGTGCAATTTAGTTCCTTTTACTTTAATAAGAGCTAAGATTGTTTTTGAGGATTCAAAGATGGCTCAACACTTAGCATCGTTTGAGGCTCTAAAAAGCATTTAAGTAACAGTTGAATAGGTGTTGAACTCAATTCATGATATAAAGGGTTAAAAAAGGTAGGTTGTGAGCACAAACAGGTAGCATTTAGCTTGAAACCTTTTGTACCGAAAGGGTGAGTTGCAGGCGCATATGAGCATGAGTCCCTATTAACCCTTCCTAGTTGAGTCAGTAAGTTACAACCCCAAAGGTCTGTCTAATCCCTGCTTTCCTCTCTTTTATCACCCTTGTTTATTTTTTCTTTTCATAAACCAACAACCATCTCGATTATTATCTTGATTACTTCGATCACAAACTTCGAGGTCTTCTCCTTCAAATTGAACTTTTCTTATACCCTTCCATTGGGCTCTGATAGTTGGAAAACTTTCATTCTAACAGTGTGCACTTATACTTAGCTGGAACCTTTACGATTCCACACAGCTAACATCTGTTGCTCATAAAAACAAAAATTAAAAAATGTGGGTTTAGATCAAAATGTTGAATGTAATCGGAGTTCCAATCACCATCAATATGAAATGAACTCCACTACTCATACTTTCATCTTGTCAAGATTAGGTTTGGTATGTATATTTTGAACTCAAGACTAAGCCAAGAAATTCAAATGCAACAAATTATAAAATCTAAGGAAGAAAGGGACAGGGATCAACTAGTTATCGAAGACAATTTTTCTCACCAAGTCGAATGGAAGAATCATAAAACTAGAAACTTGTCAATGTCTACTGAAGACTAAAATTTTGTCTTAATGAATCAAAGAAATATGGGAGGAAAAAAAAAATTGATTGAGCTGGAAACATGCAGAGAAGAATCGATAAACTTCATAACATACCTACATAATTTGGAAAATTCCTTGAAGGGGAATCTTGAGAACTGTCATGCTCATTTAAATGCTGCGTGGATAAAACAAAATCACTTAAGGTGGTTAAGGGAAAAAAAATCATAAACTAACAAAGAATTGTGAACTAAAGTAACTCAAGAAATTTTTGGGACAAAATGTGCAACTTCATAAACATCTTCGGCCAATTGTTGCATAATATAAGGTGCAGCAAGATGAGAAACGTCGGTCAATAGAAAAGGAACAAGATAAACCACAGCCTGCGTATAACAGGGGTAAAAAAACCTTCTTATAATCAAGGCACTTACCAATATCCTTGCACTGTATAAAAGTAAGAGAAAAAGGAACAGAAAATTTGCTAACTTAAGGCCAATTTTCTAACATTCATGTTTCTTATTTTCTGTTTCTTGTTTTGTAGTAAAGAAAAACAAAACATTATTTTGTAACTACTACTTGTTTCTAGTTCATTCTTTTTTCAATAAAGAAGAAAGATAAGAGTGCTTGGTAACCAAATGATACAACAATGTATTTATTTGTGTTTTTGAGAAAATAGGAAATGAGAACCGGGAAAAAAAAATACTTGATTTTGTTGTTTCCAAAAGTGTTCACATGTTTCTTAAAAATGAGAAAGGAAATGGGAACTGATGCCAAATGCCTGTGTTTCTCAAAAACTAGAAACAAAAAACAAGAAACCATGAACAGAAATGTTACAAAATGTAACAAGATCAGTTCTCACATCACCACACGTTATCCTTAACTACTAGTTTCATAATAGTCAAATAGGCAGGTAGTCAAAAATTCTCAAGTGCTATCACACGACTCATTTCTGGTTAGAGTCTACTCTTTTTCCATGAAGCATGGTTACTATACCCAAAAAAATAATAATAATAAGTCCGGCAATGCAAAGGTTGCCATAGATTCAGAATGTAACCCCTACATCAACGGAATTACTACAATTCATAATTGTTTTAAGGAAGGATATAATCATATAAATTATAAAGGCCTTCCAACATCTAAGGTAAGTGGTAGTGGATGGACACTTCAAATGAGATCAGGTAGTACCCTAAAGGCACCCATTTCCTGCAGCTAGAGTGGCCAGGATCTTTCCTGAAGAAATGTTGCAGCAATGGGGATATGGCGTCTCACAATGACCATCTCCAAACCAATAGTAAACTGAGATAGTGAATGGATGTGAGGAACCTAGTTAGGTGTTCTGTTACGGGCCCAATTCTGCAATTGAGTTATGGGTCTCTCGTAAGTGGAGGTAGACGGTGTGTGTGAGGGAACAAGTAGAATTCTTCTTTCGACCTATTTTGAATAATTGTAAGGCTCAAATAGAGGGAACCTTAACACCTCTAAGATAAAGTACTCAAGAATAAATTGAAAATTTTTAGGTACTATTTTCATTGACTATTTATAAAAGTTGTATGATAACTATTGCTACATCAATGGAACCATGACTCAAACATGGAGGATCGTCCTCCTAAAACAAATGAAATAACTAAAGATAGAAATGAAGGTGAAGAACTCTTTCTTACAATACAGATACTGAAAAAAATACTGCATAAAGAAAAATTCAACTAATGGGTTCCATACGTGACTGCTTCTTTTTGCCATGAGTGTAACGTGTACATTTGTAGTGGCATTGTATCATGTTCACAAAGCACTGAATTTCAATAACTTCCCTAGGCAGAACTCTAGTACAATTCTAGCCACAATTCAACAATAACAACCACCTTCTAATTTATTTATGGATGAGACCAGTTCCCCGTTATGCATCCTACTCTTTGATTGACTCTGAGATGGGATAGTCACATTCCCATTATCTCTAAGGTGGGATACCATCTCATAATGAGAGGTATAATGCTAAAAGACTTGAAGGGACATCCCTGCAAGCCAAGGAACACATGCATTACTAAACGCTTTTGGTATAAAAGAAATTGGGTATATTTGAAACTCCAGTCCTGCTAGTTAAAATTTGAGCGGATGGGCATCTTACAATTTTGGTTGATTCTCATTCGAGGACTCCAATAAAACCTACTTTGTGATTTAAAGTTGCCAAATTCCGTGCCCTTCTTCAAATTCCTCCGATAAAAAATCTACCCAACATTCAAATTCACATCTCTACATAGAAAGTGGAGAGAAAAAAGGAAAAATGGACAGTAATCAAAGAGCTGGAGTGGCGGTGGATTAGGCTATCACTAACATAATCCATAAGGGCGATTACCTAATCCTCGTCACCTATCATTATCATTCATCTTGGCTTCCTCCTTACACTTGATAACAGAACCTAACGCCGCTTTAGGGGTTTGCTACAACTCAAAAGACAAGAATCTTCTCGAGTATTAACCTGACCGAGAAGTTATGGCCATGAAGGAAGCAACATGAGAGTACGCAGTGGATGCATAGTTTCCCCACTTCCACCTCAAGACCATATGGCTTCAGGGGTGAATTGCTTAGTTTGAGGGGCAAAATAGTGACGTGACAGCAGGCTACGTTACAACCAATGAAATGATAGAGAAACCAAGAAACATTAGCTGTGGGAAGAGAAAAGGAAGGTTCTCAGATTTTTTTTTCAATAAGAAAAAATTCCTTTGATGGATGAATTACAGAAAGAAGTTAAAGAAAAAGGGAGCGTCAACCCAAAGGAATTACAAAAGACTTCTCCAATTGGACAAAAGTGTAGAGTAGCTATAATGATGAAAAAGAGTTAACAATTTATACCATGAGGTAGCCAGATAAACAATAGAATCGAAAACATGTTATCACTTCCGACCTTCCCAATTCATACCAATCCAAAACTAGTCAAAAACACCGGTTGAACAAACAGAACATGTAAGATAGAAGGATGTGACATTGCAAAGTACGTCATCATCCATCACAATGAAATGCCAATTTTAAACTAGTCAAGTAAAAAATATAGTTCCAAATTTTGTACCCAGAGAATTACTATCTTTTGACAAACAACAGGTTCGAATGAGCATGTAATACTTGGTGAATACTTTCCACAACCTCTATACCATGTTCTCTTTAGTATCAAGCCACTCCAGAAACATAGTCAATGCCATGTACTGTAAACGTAGTCAAGTGGGAGCAAACATCACAAGAAACAAACAACATTCTTTTTTCCTTTTTTCAATAACTGGATACTTTTTAAGTTCACCAGCCAGTAAATTGAAGAAACCTGGCATGGCCAACTGGGAGCAAACCATAACTGTACTACTCATCACATAATTCCATGGGGTAAATAATCAAGGCCCCAAAAAAGAATGGCAAAAAAAATTTAATGTGCTCACCTTCTCTCCAGTGTCTTGGATGCATTCTTTATTTGAATCAGCTTGTTCTTCACAAGCTTTCTGGTCCAAGATACCACTTTGCACCGCTAGACCATGGCCACCAACAATTTCTTCAGACGAAGATTTGATTTCATCATTCTTCAAAAGGCTTATAGTGTTTTTAGCTTTTCTTTGAGGTATAACCATCTTATCAGTAACAAGATTTGAATCATCAGAATCACGAACTGATGAAGAGTTGGAACAATTAGCAGCTCCAACAACAGCTTTGGGTAAAGCAGCCGATTTGAGTTTGACTCTCAAATTTTTCTGCAAGGTGCCAATATAAGCATGATTTCTTAGCCATCGGACAATTTTGACTTTCAGGTCAGGGACAAGGTTTTCAGCCTGCAAAATGAAGGTCGTCATGAGCTGACAAGATTTTTATTGGGAAAGAGTCCAAAACAATATTTAAAAAAATAAACAAGTTAACAATTACAGGCATTACAGTAAGTTTTGCACATAATAAATCAGGGTGTATGTTGATTTCTGATGCTACATCTTTAACATTCACTTTTCCTTGGTCGATCAACTGCAAGAAGGTAGACATACAATTTAAGTACGATAATCCTAGAAAGAAAGAGTCCATAAAAGAGGAAACAGAAATTTGCAAACTTGCCTTTTTCATAATTGTTGCAAACTTAAGGGAGTCAAGTGGGTTGACATCCTCAACCCCCTGGACAGTACATTTATGTGTATCTACACAATCAGAATCAGCATTTAAACTGGGATAAGCGGATCCTATATCTTCTAATTTGCCATCGTCCAATTTTCCAGGGTTGGAATCAGAAGCATCCTTACAGAGTAAAAGGTTATCAATGTTCCTTCTCCCAACTAATTTTTGTGGTCTGTTAACTGATAATGTCATTGGAAGGTGGTTGACCACATGTGAGCCACTGTTAACAGCTTCAGAAGGGTCTTGAAATCGGCCACTGCTCCTACAATATTGACTTTCTGAATGCTTTGAACAGAAAGCACGAAGCTCCACCTAATAGAAGTAACACTTTAGGTCTTCGAGAAATGTACACTTCTTACACAATACATCGGGGAATTTGATAAATAAATAAATAAAGGTGATTGCCTAACATTTTACAGTCACAATTAATTTGTTTTGATTGAAGTCACATTTGAAATTGTAATCAGACTCAATTCTAGAATGAGAATAATTCACACTTACATTATCACACCCATATTTTGCCCAGACCTCCATTCTATTCCTAGCCTCCCTTGCACAAATTGGATGAAAGGATGTTCTGCAAGTTCCTGAGATCAATCACCCAGCAAGATAACCATTAATAAAGGGTAGGAGAAAATTCAAAGGGGTGGAGGGAAAGAGAAATCAGAAAATATAGAGGGAAGAACAAATATAAATACTAAAAACCATTCCCAATGAAACGAAGAAATTAAATCAAATAAATTATCATAACAGAACAAAGAAGAACCATCTCAAGCCAACAAAATCATGCAAATTAAAACATCCAAAACAGAGAAAGCTCCTATTCTCACCACCATGCAAGGACAGAGAATAGCCCAGTAAATCATACCCACATAATTAGTTGTAATGACTCATGCCCAGAATTTGGATGAGGATTTGGAATCCAGATGGCCATGTTACCTACTTCTCGCTTCTAAAAGTGAAGACTATCCCCATAGACTAACACAAGTCCTTTTAGCATGATTTGCCCTCACTCGTATGCATCCTAAGAAAATTCTTAAGAAGTCAACCAACATAAAATTGCTCCAAGCAAAGCGCGCTTAAATATGGAGTTTCTATGATTGAGCCACCGAAAAGGAAGATGCATCTTGTTGGAATAGGTAGTTGCTTTCAATTCTTTTAAGCCTTTTAGCTATCTTATCCTCGTGATCTCTCTCATCCGGATGTGGTCTTTGTTCATTCGTGTACCCTTCTTCTACTCAGTTGTCACAAAAACACCATGAGGGTTGGCATACATATAAAGTGTAAATGGGCACCATGAGGGTTGGCATACATATAAAGTGTAAATGGGCACCATGAGGGTTGGCATACATATAAAGTGTAAATGGGATGCATCTCAAAAGCCAAACATCGAGCGCAAAACTAAATCTCCAATCTAATAGAGCAGAATATAGATACTGACCAAGTAGGAGAAAAGTCGGACCTAACCCAGAGAGGAATATGATGGGAATATTCTTTTGCTAGGATATTTTTTTGGAGGAATTACTACTTACCAGTAAAAAGAGAAGGGCTTCTCATAGGCTTGAAGGCTTGCAGTTTCACTTCATGCTGAATCATTTGATTGGGAATGAATAAGCAATTGTTTTTAGAAAATGTAGCACGAACATGATAATGTTTGGGACTTAAGGATACTCCCAAGAAAAACTACAAAGAGGGGAAGGAAGATGAATTATCCTCCTACCCTTCAGGATGCTCCAAACGACATTAACCAAAAGGATGTTATAATTGCAAGAGAACGCCTGAGAATAACACAAAAAACTATCCCCTGAATGCCAAAACCAGAATCCTCAGTCTTGTCCTTGAAATTTCCTCCTGATCATTTTTCTAACCATGCAAGGCAAGGATAGCTTTCACCAAATTGCACTAAATCAGTTTTTCCTTAAGAATGGTAAGAGAAGCCACGGTGCACTAGCAGCCGGGAACTTATTTATGGTTGTTCAGAATATACAAAACGATTAGGGGCTGTTTAGCATGCCGTAACGAAGTGGGGGAATGGGAAACCTAACCTGTATGAGTATTGGACACCTAAACCTGTAATAGAATTGGACATTGACACATTAAACCGGGAAAATAGTTAATATAAAATCTATTTTAATTATTTGTTTTTAATTAGAAATAATTAATTTCAAATTTACTATGAAGAAACTTATTAAACAATATCTTATTAACAAAATTTAATTTAACTGTGTACAATTAATTGATTTATAAATACATATAGATTAAGAATTCAAATAATATTATAAGATGTCATTCCAACATACCAGACATGGTTATTCGATTAGTAGACATCACATTCTCATTCCCACGTGTCAAAGTCAAAAGCCCCTAAGGCTTTGGAATTCTAAGTAATTTATTGGTTGCTAAGAAGATTTCCCATCGACACAAACTCTTGTTACTTTGTTCACTTTGGATTCTACATAAAATGAGGAAGAAAATAAAGGCAAAGCACATGAATCAGGGGAGGCACACACGCCACTTCACTGTGCATAGTAAACGATGGATTTTCTAATATCCGTTCTCAAATTTAAGGGTATCAATGGATGCAAAAAGAGAACCGCCTATCAAATTCCATGATAATGATGAGTTCCACCTCTGAATGCCAAAATGATATGTTCTAAAAAAAAATGTAGCGAGCACCTCTTTCAAATCTTTGCATCCCCCCTAGTTGGTACGAAACGCGAGCACCTCTTCAAAGCACCTCTTCCTTCACTGTGCTTTTCAGAGAGCCAACTGGGACATATTATTCAATCTGTTGGGTATTCCTTGCTGTTTCCTAATAAAATTGATGAGGCGTATCTTCAGCTTAAGAGGGGCAATCCCTTTAAAGGTCATGGCTAGAGTTTTGTGGTCAATTGAGGTGACACCTATTGTTTGGAGGCTGAGGGTCTTCAAAGAGATTTATTCTAACAAAAGGTTTTTTGAAACTCTGTTTATCTCTTTGCTTTCATCTGATGTTCTCTGTCTAGTATTTTTTGTAATTTTGTAATTATGACCTTGTACAGATTATGACCAATTGGGCCACCCTTTTTGCAACTGTTTGGTCTTGTGGGAATATCTCATCTCCCTTTCCTTTGCATGCTCTTTCTCACTATAATGCACCAGTTCCATATAAATTAACTACAGAGAGAATAGGACATAAAAGGAAGAAGAATGGATTCTCCAAAACCTTCAAATGTAGTATATTTCTTCCATCTCAATTTGAACACTACGTCTATAACATAGAATATCAGTGTCACACAGCACCAGACAAGCTCATTGAAACTCTTGCCAAGAAAGAAACCTTCCAGTTCAAAGATAATTCATGATTTCATTCGAGTAAGCTTGACTCAAAAATAGATCACATATTTGCTCCTATAACAGATGCCAATCATCTCTCCATCAACTTTCTTGTGCATTGGAAAATTTTACAATCAAATTCTCCCCACTATAGAAGATTAGCTGCTGTAATATTAGCTGTAGCAGTGACCAGCGTATAACTTTTTTCTTCAGACCTATCCATCCAGCTATCTTACCTTCAGCATAGCTGGTAAATACAACACACTTAAGCTTTCAACAAATTCATGAGTACTTAAAGGAGCCTAGGATTTATAAAATACTCTTACAAATTGAATCAAAACAGTCCAAACTAATTTTTTTACAATATATATATATGACGATAGGGATTTGAACCTCTAATCTCAAGGGAGAGGAATAGATGTATTAACCATTGGGCTATGCTCATGTTGGCTTTGCCTTTAGAAACTATTTGCATAACACAAAACAAATTATGAAAACTTTGAACATGACCACAATTCATATGATGGACACAGACAAATTATGAGAACTTCTTAGAACAAGTTTAGCTGGAACGGTTCCTATTTGAATAAGTTGACTAGCAATCTTTGCATAAAGAACAGAATGGGCTGAATATTGCTAACAATAGAAAATGCCCACTCTTCCTAAGAGTCGAAGCAGCTTTCAGAAAGAGTCAAGTGAGAAGGCAAACTGCCCAAGTTAAAATGTCCTAATCTTTATGTCCTTGCAACAAAGTAGCCATCATTAGAACTACAACAGAGTGCCTGCTTCGTTACAATCAAGATTACAAAGAAACCTTCAATGGAACTAGCACCTGCTTGGTTATTTAGCAATATAAAACTTCATATCTTCAATATCAACAAAAGCCAGAAAGGATTTCCAATGTCTGTCATGTTATTTATGTTGTTTGTAAAAACGCATATGATGACATAGAGTACTTATATGATCAATTCCCTTTGCCCCTATTCTCTGAAGACTTAACAAACTTCCAATTTCTCGAAGTGAGTGTCTAAAAGATTTAAGGATTTCTTCCTTCTACTAGGCTTGAGCGCACCCTTAATGACTATCTTGTTGGAGATTGGAGAGAAATCATAGAGTTCCTTGATAAAAGAAAAACAAATGGAAGGTATCGGATATAAATTGGTCCAACTAGTCGATGTGTCTCTGTGAGCCTCCATTTGAAGTTATTTTTCTTTTTTTCTTTTTTTTTTGGGGGGGGAGGGCTCGAATTCTTGTATGTCCTTTGTATTCTTTCCTGTTTTCTCAATGAAAGTTCGGTATTCATTAAAAAAAAACTAATAAATAATAAAGGTCCAATTTCTCTAATTGAGCAGCATCCATAAATAGGTTTCATAAAATCCTATCTTCTTGATTCAAGCCAAGGGGAGTTTTCACATATCTCTCTTGTTTTTGTTGGGAGGATAATTATTCATCATGTCTCTCATTTACTGTTTAAATTAATACAATGTTTGCGATCCATAAAAAGGTGTATTTACTCAGTACTTCAGGGTTCAAATAGGAGATTTATAAGTTGGAATGCACAAAGTACAAAAATATCCAGAAATTCCTAGAGCTGGTTTCTTAATGGCAAATCAGGAACCACCAACATCCTGTACAAAAGTTGACCGACATCTATCAGTTTATATGGAAGATAAAGCATGGAAGATGAAACTAGTAAGTCCCGTTAATGCCCCCAATCGGCATGATTTCTAAATGAGACTCTCAAGCATGAGATAAAAAAACTATTTGTTTAAGTTTCATAACCTAAATTAAATGATAACTATTTATAACCAGCAATATATCATGGAGCCTAATATACCGCTCACATCTTTTGGAGTATAGATAAACAAGAAAAGAAATAAAAACAAATATGCACATATTCCACTCTCTAAATGCCCCTTCCTATGTCTCGGTATGGTAGTAGTAGTATATAAGTCAGCGGCTAACCTTCCAAAGAAGTTAGAAAGCATAGTTTTGTATGTGAGATAGAGAGAGGAAGGGGGGAAGGGGGGAAAAGAGAGCAGCCCAGGAACATAAAATCAAACCTCGAGCTTAGTAGAAATGAACTGTTCACTAATTTCAGATTTCGACCAACTTCTAAATACTCTGTACATGAAATTAACAGATAAGCCATAAACATGCTTTTCTGCTAGAACGCATAAAACTAGCCTACCAAGGACAACAGCATACAGAAGTCGAAAAGAAAAAAATTGAGCCAAAATCTGAAGACCATAGTAGCCAGTAGGAATGTGCTTCCCATACATCATCCAAACAGAAAAGGAGAATGGCATTGAATAATGGGGCAATAAACATACCATGGCTGCACCGGAGACAGGCTCCATACTTGACTTTGCATATGTTACAGACTAACTTTTTCCGGGTTTCTTTTACACCTCCCAAATTCATAACAGGCTCCATCTGCGTCAAGTCCTCTATGAATACCTCTGGCATCCACTGACTACAAAATAAATGAGCAAACTCAACAGAAAATCCACTGTCGACGTTCTTATGTACAGGCTTCAGAGCACCACCCTGCTTGGGACAGAGCAAACAGGGCTTTGTGGAATCATTGGTTTTATCCTTCTGCTTACACCAAGAACACGACCAGGATCCATTGACTTTCTCTCTTATACCATAGCACTTATAATGAACCACCGCATAACAACAACTGCAAGTAACTAACGGATTTACCCCTTTGTACGTATCTCCCTTAGAGCAAAAGTGGCATAAAGATGAATTTCCATCGCAAGGAGAAACAATCAGAACTTTTTCCAATCCTGCATCACCACCTAGAAGCTTCCGTTTCTTCGAAGGCCGCTCCGAAGTTAAGGACACCTTATTCCTACAACCCAATATCCATTCTAAGCCGGGAGACGAATCCAAGTTCGAACAACCCTTGTCTCCAAGAGGAGAACCACTGGCTTCAACCATGCCCACATCCGAGCCTAAACGGTCATCCTCAACCTCGTCTTTAACAATAGCCCCATCCGTAATCTCATCACTAACATTATCACTGCCACCTACATTTGCTTCTGAGTCATTTCCAGAAGACGGAATTGAAAAACATTTCCTAAACACTAAACCACTAAAAGAAGACGCTGCACGCAAAGTATCTACATCAGACAGCGTCAAGTCTCTAAAATATTCCTCTGTCTCAACCCAAATGTTGGAGCCACGAGACCTTTCACCTTGCCTCGAAGACTTCTTGTCTGCCCCAGAATCGGATTTCCTCTGCCGCTTCTTACCACCCGTATGTCTGCTCAAAAAGCTACCCAACCTACTGGGCAGAGTGGGCACATAAGGAGCTGCAGTCTCCTCCGCTACATCAAATGGCGAACGCTCGCACAACGCCTTTTGAGCCTGAGCGTAATAATCAATGTCCACAATAGACAACTTCTCCTCATGTGTTTGAGTATGGGTCAACGTTACTCTGTTCGGCACTCTTGCCACTGGGCAAGACCTCTCCTCAGCACCACAGCCTCCATCCGCACCCCTACCCATCATCTTCTTTCCCAGGTGACATCGGTCTCTAGTCATCACCAACAATAACCACAAATTAACCCACCTATGGCGCGTTCCATAGTCAAAGCTTCAAATTCCACTCTATCCAAATACAAACACTGCCATACATACGCTTAACCGATCCAGACCTTCGCATGCACGAACTACGCAGATAAAAAAGGTACAAAAACAAACCCTAACCCTAACCCTAATCCTAAAATCCTAGTCCAACTCGTCGCTTGCAAGGGAAAAGATGAGGAAAGGATGAGCCGAAACCAGAATTGGGATCCGCAATTAGTAAGGTTCTTGTTCTGTTGCGAATGATTAAAATTTTGTTCGCAGCTGGATTTCGCTTTCGATTGGAAAGAGAGAGAGAGAGATTCGCGTTATTTGCAGGCAAGTGAAGGCGGTTTGTTTCTAGAAGATATATTTATAGGGGAGACTATTAGGACGTAGTAAGAAAGTGGGAATTCCGCGGTAACAGCTCCTCCACTGCACACGTGTCGTCTATCTATTTGTTCAAGTGATGAAATTCCCTTATCGGATCAATGCCTATTTTCTTTTTCCTTTTCTTTTTCTTTTTTTTTTTCTAGATGCTTTCTTTTCGTATTTAAAAATTAAATTAAATATACCATATATTTTAATCATTTAACATAATTTGGTCGTCTTAAAAACACATATCCTACTACATCTTTGTTGTAGGCCCTAGCAACTATCGATGTTGAGGATTGTCGGGAGTGAGTCCCACATCGGTTAATTTAGGGAAGATCATGAGTTTATAAGTAAATAACACGTCTCCATTGGTATGAGGTCTTTTGAAAAAATCGAAAGCAAAAAGTGTTTTATGCTCAGAATGGACAATATCATACTATTGTTGGAGAGTCGTAGTTCCTAACATAGTATCAGAGTCATGACCTTAATTTAGTCATGTCAATAGAATCAGGTGCCGAATCAAGAAATTACTAGTTTTGAAGATGTAGTCAAAAGTGACTCGTGTCTCGAACAAAATGGTGTATTTTGTTCGAGGGCTCCAAACTAATGAGTCGAGACTAGTTCAAGGGCTACATGGACTTTAGGGAGGTTCTATGGTATACTTTGTTTGAATTGAGGATTGTTTCGTTGGAAGGGAGTAATTTAGGGAATGATAAACCCAAAGCAAAACCACGAGAGCTCAATATTGAAAGTGGACAATATCATACTATTGTGGTTCCTAACAATCGATCTCAATACTTAGCATAATTAGGCTTCCATAAGTGGAGGAGGGGACTGTAAATCCACCCAACAAAAAGGTAGAACTATACGACAAAGACCTCAAAACCAAACAAGCCTCGAGCGGAAGTAACTCAAGCATGATTTATGTTTTTTTTTTTTTTTTTTTTTTTTTGCTAGGTTTCGATGCTTCGTTTGATCTTTTATTTTATATGAGATTCTCTTTCACCTACTGAATACAACTAATGTGAAAACTAAGCTTGTTTGGCCATATAACGCCCCAGATCCACCGCTAGCAGATATTGTCCTTTTTGGGCTTTCCCTTTCGAGCTTCCCCTTAAGGTTTTAAAACGCGTCTTAGGTTCGGGCTGGGCCCCGAAGAGTGCAATATCTGCTAGCGGTGGATTTGGGCCGTTACATGCCCGTCATGCATAGCAAACTTATTAGAAAATTATACGAAAAGCTAACATGAATATCAGTTTTGAAATCTAAATATTCAATTTAACATTTTAATAACAAAAAATGTCAATTTTTGTTTTTTTGTTTAAATGTTTATGGTCATTTATCATAATTTAAACACGTAGGCATAAAATTTGCTATAATTTTCCAACACAGCCATGAGTAGCTGTGATTCTAGTTTATTTCTGTTGAACTTTTTGGCAGGAAAGGGGTCTGAGCGGTGCGATCATTCAGTTCACAATAGCCTCTCCAAATCCACCTGTCTCCAATCGCAATCGTAAGGAGAAGGCAAAAGGGAGAATCCACCAATGGATTTGGCGGAGCTTTGGTCAATTTTCGGCCCTGGCGTTGCCGGAGCTGTGTTCGGCGCCGGGTGGTGGTTCTGGGTTGACGCCGTTGTCTGCAGTTCTGTTGCCGTCTCCTTCCTCCACTATCTTCCAGGTTCTTTATTCATTTACCAGTCCATACCATGTATAATTTGCAGTTAGGGTTTTTTATGGTGTTTTGGTATTGGGGTTTTAGGTATTTTTGCTTCGTTTGCGGCTCTGATGTTCAATTGCGTTCGGAAGGAAGACATCGATTATTCACCATATGAGGAAGGCGAATGGAGGTGAGTAATTTATGTTTTATCTGCTTACCTCTCTCTTTCTATCTCTTGTCGTTTTCAGCCGCTTTTATTGTTTAAAGATGCCACCAATCATATCGCGATCCTCTTGCCTGATCATTCGATTCGATTGAAAGCAATGTCACAGTGTTTTTCTTCAACAAGTGATTGCTCAATGTGATTTAGTGTCTTGCTAGCATCTCCCTGGATGAGTTAGGATTTCATGAACTCGTACATCTGAGACTTAACTCTTAATTTACAATTAGAATACCGTAAACTATGCGTGTCTGCAATAGAAGTCGAGGGTCAACTCTGGGGCATGGTTGAAGGACTTGGGAATTTGAAACCAGTGCCAAACGATTGAATTGTTTGTTAGCCGTCCACTATAAGCTTAGACGAGGTGAAAAACCAAATGGGCAAGTTGGCAACACAATCTGAACACTGTGTCAATGGCTGTATTTAGTGTAAGAGTGATTTGGAGATGCAATCCCACACAAAGACTTATACACATTCTTTTGGCTTAAGCAGTATTTGTACTTTATATTTATTATTTGGACATCCTTTTAATCAATTCTATAAAACCCCTACGGAAGGAAAGCTTTTTCTCTAAGAGTGGAAGACTTATTCTTCTCCAGTCTATCCTTAGTGACATTCGTGTGTATTTTCCATCCTTGTTTTGGATCCTTGTGAAGGTTTTGTAGTTCCCTAGAGAGACTTATTTGAAGACCTTTTATGGGAAGGGGTGGAGGAAGGGAAGGGTGCACATTTGGCAAATTGGGACGTGGTGTGGGGAATCTTAGGGTATGTAATAGGGCTTTGTTGGGCAAATGGTTACGGTATTTTCCTTGAGAATTTGACATTCTAGTTATGGTAGTTTTGTTATTCTGAGGGGGAGGAAATCTTTAGTTATGGAGCCTCGTCCTTTTGGAGGGGTCCTCCTGCATCACGTTCTTTCGTTGTTGGGCGAGCGCCTTTATTTTCGAGTTCTCCCATCTTTTCCTTACTCTGGAAGATCAAAGTCGTGATGAAGGTAAGTTTTGTCTGTTTAGCAAATCCTCCATGGCTGAGTTTGTACTCTGGATTGCATTTAGATATTTTTGCCTTAAATGACTGGGGCATTATGTGGTATCCTTTGTGGGGGAGCAGCCGAGGACCTAGATCATCACTTTTGGTTTTGTCAGTTTACTAGATTGTTGTGGGGTGGCTTCTGTGAGACGTTTTCCTTATGTTTGTCTTGGTCGGGAGTTGTAACTCCATGGAGTTCTTTTTTTTTTTTTTTTTTTCCATCATCCTTTTCATGAAAAGGGCCACTTTTGTGGTTTTCTTTTCTCTGTATTATTGTTTATGGCCTTTGGGAGGAAAGAAACAATAGGATCTTTAGAAGAATGGAGAGATTTTTGGGTGAAGGTTTTTTATTTTACTTATTTATTTACTTTCGATAAGATACAATTTCATTAAGATTTGAAATTTACAAAAAAAAAAAAGAAAAAAAAAAAAGAAAGTGTTATCCATGATACTTACAAAAAACTTTCCCAATTAACAATGAGGAGGTAAGATTGTAGGAAGCAAAATATTAGACAATTTACACTATTTCATGGTAAACAACATTGTTGAAGAGCCTAGTAGGAGTTTTCGTGAAAACTCCTTGCCGCTCTTTCCAAATATTCCAAAAGAAAGTCATAATGAGGTTGGTCCATGCCAGAGTTTTTGCATTCTTTAAAGGGTGGTGCGTTAAGACCATGTTCAGTTAATCTTTGACCTCCCTAGGAAAAGTGTGGTGTCATCCAAAAATGTTGAGAATATTTATTCATAAGTTAGTACACTACATAAATAGGTGGTTTTGTGATTCATTATCTCTCTTGCCTAAAGGGCATTAATTGGAAAATAGAGTCATGCAGGGCATTCTTTTTTGTAGGTTTTCATTTGTGCCAATGGCTTTGAGCATAGTTTCCAATGGGAAAAACTCCACCGTTTTTTGAATGATTACCTTTCCATATTGTCTTGGCTATTGTGAGGTTTATGGCTTCTATTTTTTTCCCATATCCATCATTAAGGATTTTGTGGAGAAAACCCATTCCTAGGAAGGCATTTCAATGAGCCTACTTCTTGGGATAACACTATTGGACAAGATCAAGGCTTAATTTGGCCCATTCTGTAGCTTTGCTATCCTTGAGGTTCGTATTGAACTGTGACTTCCAAAATTTGTTGTCATATTTCCATATTTCTTTGATTGTGGTCGTCTTGCAATGTGAGTGCCTTTTTTTTTTTTTTTTTTTTTTTTAATAAGAAACAACTTCATTGATGATTGAAATTTACAAAAGGGATGTAATATCCATAGTGTTTACAAAAGACTTTCCCAACTTGCAATGTGAGTGCCTATACAAAGGAGGATATTGCAATGCTAGCATGGTGTTGGCAATCCAAGATGTGTTTACTCCATCACCCACCCTATGGCAACTGCGGTTAGTGATGAGGTTTTGGTGCTCTTTTATAAACTTCATGGCCCATTGGCAAAAGATGGGAATAATCGGTTTGTACAAGATGTAGAGCGTATTTAGCTTTTATAAGATTCCTCCCACAAGGCATTACCTTCAAGTGAGGTACGGTCACTTGTTAGATTTCACACCTCTGGGTCTCTGTTTGTGAAATTTTTTTGTCATTACCCCATAGGTCTTATTCTGCATGACTAGAGCTGGTTGGGCTCTTCTTGGGTTTTTTTTTTTTTTTTTTTTTTTTTTTTTTTTTTTTTTTGTGTTCCTCGTGTATTCTTCCATTTTTTTTCATAATGAAAACTCACTTTTATCCCATAAAAAAACCCTTTTCAACCTTCTCCCCAATCGGGTGGGTTGTGAAAAGGAGGAACTAAGGGGCCAGAGTGAGGTTGGTTAGGGTTTGAGATCATGCTTAGTGAGAGAGAGTTGAAAAAAGAGTATGTATGCAGAAAATATCATAAACGAAGACATGGAACGTAACTTCTTGACAGAATGGTCCCAGGATAGTAAACATAGGTGGAGGTCCAACAACTTCTGAAAAATGGTGTATTAGAGGTTGTGATTCTCGGCGAAGGTATAAGAATAATATTCAAAATGCTATTATATAGAAATAAATTTTTCATGCATCATCCCTCCCAAACTTTAAAGTTCATGCCCCCAAGAATTTCCATCAATCATAGGTCCACCAATTTAGGGAGGCAAACCAATAACCCAAATTCTAGAAAAAGAAAAGACCAGCTCTTAAAAGAAAAGGAGCAATAGAGGAAGATGGTCTAGAGATTCGTCATCCTTCTTACAAAGACAACAAGCCAAGGGGGACAAAGCCCAATGTGGGAACTTCTGTAATTTGACGGCAGGATTAACTATTAAGATTGAGACTTCTATAGGTGAGACACAAAAGAAATGTTCACTTCTTAGGGACTTGAAATTCCGAATATAAACCACGAAAGAGGCCTTGAACTTAGCAGGAGGTTTGGTAAGGTAAGATGCCTGGAAAACCATTTCCTCACACCTTCAGCAGTTGCGATACTCGTTTGAGAATAAAATTACTAGTGACTTGCAAGCTAAACTCTAGCTTGTAGGCACTTCATTAAAATCTAGCTTGTTTGGAAGACCTATTGCTTAAAGAAATCTTTTCATATGCCCTAAGCTTCCATACTAGTCTACAATATTGGTTCATATTAGGTAGGACATGATGAATTGATATGCTAGTTATTTGATAGTTTTACTTGAGATATCACGGAAATAAGCCTCTGTAAAATTCAAGTTTTGGAGACCTATAAGCAAAGGAAAATTAGAAGAATTGTGTGATAACATCGAGAATTTAATGTCTGTTTTGATGTGGTGCTAGTGTTTTTCTGTAATTAACAGTACTGACGTTTCCTTTAACTGCAGATTAAAGCTTTGGCTCTTCTTCGCTTATGTGGTATCCTTCGTTTCATTAGCAGCATCTGTGGGGCTCTTGATTCAAGATTCAGTAGTAAAAACTGGCCTATCAGCATGGACGGGAGTTGCAGGAGTATTGCAGTGTGTGTTTGTGTTGGTTAGGTAAATGGCCTCTCTCCTTTTTATTATCTTAATTCTGATTTTTCCCATTTGTCTTTTAGTTGGATTTGTGCCAGCAAACATGTAGCCACTTCTTATTGTCTACTCCACCTAGTTGTAGAATCATTCAGCAAGGCAACTTTGTTAAAGAAGAGTTGTTGGGGTTCTTTCATTATGTTGTTTCTCTTGATTTCTGAGCATGTCTGAAACTACTACATAAGATGTTTAAATCGTGCCATAAACAAAGTTGGTTGAACAGGAATATTTTCTCTCTAGCAGTCTGATGCTGTATCAATGTATGCCCCTGTTCTTTGGTCTTCGTTGCATTAAATAGCTTTATGGAAAAACCAAAATCATTGAGGGGTTTCAATTTTCATCACTAGCACAAGTGTCATGTAATACAAATGCTATGTAGCTAGACTCTGGTCAGTACAGTCTATGTTCTGTTTTCCTGAAATACTGTTTGTTGCAGTGGGTTGATTTACTGGACTTCTCACACGGAATAAGTTGGAAAGAATTATGCACTTAGATCTCAGAGGCTGAAGAGTTACCAACTGCATAGCGCGTTGCTTCGTCAAGTCGATTGTGTGTCATTTGACTTTTCCAACTATGGAACTGAACAGTAAGAGCTTTCTACTTGTAAATGTCATGTTAATCTTAATCTGAAACCATGTCTGTAAATCTTTATGGATCCAATATAAGTGAGCAAAGTGAGCCAGCATTCAATGTTTCAGCCACTTCAGTTTGTCGCAGTGTTCATATTATATACTTACAAAGCATAAAATGATGCAGGGTGGTCAGTTTTGCTTTGGTTTTTAGTTTCTTTCCTTCGAAAAATTGTGGATGCAAAATGAATAATATATAGATGGACAATGGTGGAGATGGACAATGGTGGTATTGTCAATAGACATATAGATGGACAATGGTGGTATTCAATCTATTGACAATAAAATGGTGATATTTGAGATTTTTTTTTCCTAGTTGAATTTGATCCAAATTTATATTTTTTGGGAATGGGTTGGATTGTGTTCTTATCTATTAATAGGTTTTTTTGTTCACTCGGCCTAATGTGGCAAATGCCAAAAGGCACTTGTAACTAATCGGTGGAGGATTTTGGTTCATTACTAGGGATTTTAGGTAGCACTTGCAACTAATCGGTGGGGTTTATTACTAGGGATTTTAGGTCTTTATTGCCAACAGATAACTAATCGGTGGGGGATTTTGGTTTATTACTAGGAATTTTAGGTCTTCTACTAGGAATTTTAGGTCTTCATTAGACAACAGGTAACTAATCGGTGGGGGATTTTTTAGTTTATTATTAGGGCTTTTTAATCTTTATTGGACAACCGGGAGTTTTGAATTTCAAGATTTATTTATAAAATATTCAATAACTTGATACGAAGAGATCGTAGGTCGAATCCCTCACCTTTAAATGTCGTTGAATTAGAATATTTATAAATTTATTATCATTTTAGATATATTTTAATCGGCTGATTAATTTTCCCTTTCAAAAAATAATGAATTAAGAAAGCCCAGGAGGGGTCAAGAGAATCGTACTTAGACTACGACATCAAACAACCATTTGCTTTAATACGAAGCATAGGCTTTGAAGAACGACTTAATGAAATGGACGAGTCCAGAGGGGATTGCTTAGGCAGCAAGTAACTAACAGCTTCATTCATTATTGAATCATTTAAATTTAACAAACGAGAGCTGCTACAGCCGACACTGACTCCGAGAGGGCCATCAACCATCCATTGCTGACAATTTTAATTACTCATAAATTGTCACTTTTATAACCTCTTTCATTTATTCAATTCCAATTCAAAGAATGATCATGGGTTTATAGACGAGGAATACTAATTTCATTGGTATGAGCCATTTTGGGGATCTCCAAAGTAAAGCCATGAGAGCTTATGCTCAAAGTGGACAATATCATACCATTGTGGAGAGTCGTATTCGTCTAACCTAAAGAATAACCTAGTGTGTGTTCATCACTGATTTTTTTTTTTTAAAACAAAAAAAAAATAGTTGGCAATTTATTTCGAACCAAGATCTCAAGTCATTCTTAACACCAAAAACAGAAGAGATGCTTAAGAGAATGGGCGACTAGGAAACTAAAAACCATTTTGAAGAAGAAATGAAGAAGAAATGGGCAATTAATCACTAAACTTAATCCCTCTTATTGATGTGTAATTAGTGCAGTTCAATGTGAAACAAAGCTACAAACTACCCAACCACCCAACAACATCCCAAACAATAAATCAGTATCAGCTGAACCAAGATTGGAACTTCCTTTCTTTTTTTTTCTTCTTATCTTTACCATTTTTCTTTGAAGCAGCACAGTAAGTAACCCTTTTATCTTTTCTTGTTTTTTTTTTTTTTTCTGTTCTTCCCTAGTAACTTCCAGAATCAAAAACCTCTTCAAAAGTGAGAGAAGAAAGAACCAAAATAACCCAAAGAGATGCATCTTTGAACGCAGACAAAATATGCGCCTGCCAAACCTCTGCAACTGCCCTTTTAAAACTGCAAAAACTCCCGCTGTAAAGGCAGGCAGGCAGGATGATTTGAGCAACTGTAACTTATTGCACTATTTGCACTGTTCAGTGTTTCAATTAACATCCCAACCCAACTCCCATCAGCATTTCTTTAAAACCATGAAAACAAAAAAGAAGGAAAATGATTTTAAAAGAAGAAAAGAAAATGAAATAAAATAAAATAAAATAAAATAAAAACTGACCCATTGCGATTAGAAACTGTGAAGAACTAGAACTTTTCATGGGTGAAAAGGAAGTAATTCAGGCATCCGAGTCAGATGAGCTCAGTTCAGAACCGGCTCCATCCTTGCTACTTCCCTCGTGAGATTCAGATATCTTTGGCTGAATGCATCGCGGCACTTTTAGAGATGGCTTCAACTTCATGCATTCCAACTGCAATCAAAATTAGAGCATATATTACAAAGTTCCAACTTCAACAGCTAATGTAAACAAGAACTAGATTTTGGAAAGTATTGCAGAGGAGATTAGTGAAATGTCACAACAAGTATTTTGTTTACCTCCTGATAGAAAGAATTGATCTCTTCTTCGGTAAGGCCTTCGTCCTCACCGTAGTTCTCTTCCCATCCAAGAGAACGAAGAAAAGCAGCCTCCTCCTCGTCTAGAGATTCCGAAGCAGCGTGCCTCTGAGTTTTTTCACCACTGTCACAAGATCCCCGAACCTCTTCGGAACCAACTCCATGTGGAATCTCCATAGCACCATTTTCAATCACTTGAGAACTTGCAGGAGTGTTGATTTCTTCCTTTGTTAGTTCATCAGATTGGCCAATTGAAGGAGATTTCACAGAAGAGCATGAATCTGAGAGAACAGCAGAAGAAGTTGTTGAAGTTTTCTTCTTAATGAGGTTAAAGAAATCATTCCGACTCTGGACTTGTGATAAGGAAGGTTTTTTCTCCAAAGTTGATCCAGATTTGAGATCTAAGCTAGCTGCCTTCCGCTCCAAAGAAGAAACATTTGAGTTGTTTGGGCTTTTCAAAGGAGCATGTGGAACTGAAGGTGCAAGAGCGAACTGGTTGTTTGATGCCATGCTGCTTGCGTTACTAGTTGGACTTGAGACATCCTTTGCCGCAAGGGACACACCATTTTCTCGCACAGGTTTTAGAACAAGAAACTTCCCATGAGAACTCTTTTGGCCATCAGGCTTGAGATGTCCTCCACGAGATTGGTTGGCATGGACTGACGAGGGCTGTGGCTGTCCACCCTTGGTGGTTACATTAAGTTCTCCAGTTCTTGATACTAATTTGGTCTTTGATTTATCAGAAGAATTAAGCGCCTGTAAAAAGGGAAACAAACACTAATGATCATTTAAGGGGCCAAAACAGAAGACTTGCAGTTAGATATAATAATGAGAAATATGTATTCCTAGACATGTTCAATGCTGAACTGGAAGATAAAATCAATAGTTTGTTGTAGAAATTTATCATGAAACTAACTATATTTCATATTACAAGAGTAGAGAGTTGCTTGGATGTAGTTTATCAAAATTGTTTTTACAAACAGATCTTTTAAAATTATCAAGAAAGATATGGTCTGTTTTCATATTTTCATACATTTCTTCACCATATAAATATAAAAATCTATTTGTACTTTTGAAAGAATATTACTATTGATCAGGCGTGAAAAATTAATTTAGAAAACTTTAACTAAAACACAATATATATATATATTATTGTCTTCTGTTTTCTTTTGGTTCTAAATCCATTTTAAGAACTATACTGCTAGCACAACAAAAATTTACATCGGCTTCAAAAGGCAAAACAGAACAAATGAGAACCCCTTTCAGAAGAGGAGTGCTCAATTAAGTTATAACCATTGATACATGAAGAGGAGATCATAATCAGTTAACAGCTTAACGATCTTTCAGGTAAAATAAAAAACTTGCCTACCAAATATAACACGTTATCAAACAAAGAATACTAACCCCACCAATGGTATATTGGCTACAGCACAACAATCAAATGAAGAACCTTAACATAGAAAGTTTACACTTCCCTTAAAGCATATTTAACCTACTACCACTGGCATTTTCGACTCTTGAGAGAGTAAAAAGTGGTCAACCAAAGATAATTCAGTCTGCAAAGAATCGAAGTGGCAAAGCACATATATGCGCACATGAAATCGGATCCAAAAACAAAGCCTGCAATCTCTTTCCTATCATCTACGTCTTACAGATTTCCAAAAGGTAATCAGGACAGACCCCTTCGAAGAATTGGCAATAACTATTTCCTAAATCAGATAACGCATTAGATGATATAGAACCCCCCTGCCATCCCTTTCTGGGGCTCACTTGTACTTTGTTCTTTCAATCATCCTTAAATTGTGTTTGTCATCAAATAGAAGCGGGGGAAACGACATAGTTATCTAGCACATTGTAAATGACATCGAAGCAGAAGCTTCTAGCATTTTCAAATTCCACTATCTAACAGTTAACACACACTATCCTTCAGTCATTAAGTTAAAAGGACAGAATACTTGAATAACAAACTTCCACAAAAAGTTCTACAGTTTCTAAAATGTAGAAGCAGTGTTTATTTGACAAGCGACTCTCTCTACATATAAATCCTAAGAACTTAATACTACATAAGTAGCTAAGGAGTGAGTATTAGTTCTAGCTAATATCAAAGATTGACACAAGTTGTCAAGATACCGTGTAAATGGTTCTCAGTTCTCTCACATGTTTTAAGTACCAAGCTTTATATTTTTTAATCAACAAAAATAATTGCACCAAAATTAATCAAAATATAAAGAGGTAGAAACAAATCTATACAGCATAAGATTCAACAATTGCATCAGCCCCAATTACCATAGCTTTTGGCATAGAAGGTGTCACCGGTATTAATTGCCTGGACTGTTTAATAGCCAATTCCTCCAGCCTTTGAGTCTTGACAGATAACTAGGAAAGTTGGGGGGGTAAATGGTGAGAACGTTAGATCAAAAGGAGCACATAATATACAACACAAGAAGCCAAAAGGTACAATAAGGTACCTCAGATGCCTGGGGAGCAGCACGAGCTCGAGATGGAGACTGCACCAATGCTTCAGCCATATTAAGTCCAGCTGTCACACTTGGAGGTCCTATCACCGATGTAGCAGGAACATTTTGTTGAAATGACAATGACCCTGTGGTGCTTCCAATCATATTGGGCACCTCAGCAAGAGCAGATGTCCATCCCTCTCCACCAATTAAGGCTGAATTCCCAATTGGCAAGCTTTGAACTGGTGAGCTCAAACCAGGAGATGAAACTCTTCCAATTTCTGATGCTCCTTGCCTTTCTTCGGATCCCAGTGACGGAAAATCCTTTTCAAAGACAGATTTTTGAATGCTACTGCTGACACTAGATACAGAAGGCATTCCATGACCGTTGTTGTGAATGCTGTTAGCACCAGCTTTTATATCTGTTGCAACTCTTCTGTGAAACAACTCATCTTGCTTCCTGGATACCATTGAATGGGATCGACGCAAACCATCTTTATCAATCCTACCAGAAAGAATCTTTCCTAGAGAATCATGAGCATCACAATCCCAATTATCCCCAAAGCTTAACCTATCCTTTTCTTTCTCACGATCCTTATCACGATGACCCCTGTTAAAACTACTATATGCATGTTTGGCAGAACCATTGCTCAAACTTCTCCTTGAATTTGATGAAGATGCCCGATCCAGAAAAGCAGAACGTGTAGTGTCAAAATCACCAGTGGTCTTGGAAGTTCTATTTCTCGATTGAGATAGAGAGGACACATCTACACGATATAGAACATACAATTAAAGACGTTCACCATTTCAAACCAGAGGCAAGTCGGCAGTAAGTGAAAGCATCATTAATGAGAGCATGTAATATTTTAAAATAAAAAGAAGCAGTACCTGTTGGTGAAGAAGACAACGGAGAAAGGTGGTTTGAATTGCCGCCACCAGTAAAGCTTCCAGTACTTCTCAACCATTCTGGAACTAAAGTGGGTTCACTTCTTTCCATAGGGAATACTGAACATGATCAAAATATCAGAAGCAAAAAAAACACTTCTAGCCTTCTTTACCACCTCAAATCGCCCAAAATCGCGCTCCTTATACAGCGGAATGTATAAAGCCCTAACCTGTACTTTGTTATTTCAAATTCCTAACCTCTACTTTGCACTCAAGAACTTCTACAAGCCATGTGTGTCATCAACATAGTGGCATACCCAGGTTGACATGCGCAGTGAATTGCTTCAAAGTTGCAAACGCACGGGGAGTGAACCCAGAGGATGGTTCTCAAAATTGATGTCCTAAATGCCACTAAAGAAGCTTTTCTTCTACAATTATCCTACTTCACAAACCACTGCTATTCAATCAAGTAGCTGCCAATTTGGCTACAAGCTGAACGCATTATGAACGGGATTTATCTCATCTTATGAACAAAATGAATACAACCCAATTCTCACACGGGAGAGGAACATCAGAGGATGAAAACAGAGGAAATATCAAGGATAAGATGATGAAGCGGTTTCAATTAAAAAGAATGGTATGAAGGAAAGGCCTCACTATCTCTCCCAGCCTCCGTGTTCAATTAACTGTAGATTCGGTCAGCAAAACACCCTCGGAAAACCCTCGTCTTCAAGGGAATCGGTTGAGATGCAGAAAAATAAAGAAGGGTATATCTCACGAACAAAGAGGCGGACAATTCCAAAACAGAAGATTGTCCCCGTCAAAATAGTTCGATCAGAGGAGGAACAAAAAAAGAAAAAAAAACCCTAACGAAATAAGAAATTAGAAAAACCACAATCCGAACACCGATTGAATGTGCCGAAACAAAAATCAGAAACCCTAAGCCAAATATGCACCCTCCGAAAAACCTTCCACCGATGTCCGAACCGCAAGAAAAATAAAAAAGAGATAAATAAAATACCCTAGGAAATATCCGATGAAGACGAAGAACTAACCAACCCTACCCCTAGACAGATTGACAAACCTCAGAAGACGGAACTGTTTCAATAACTGCCTCGAGTGGTTGCTGAATATCCCGAAAACAAAAAGAAATGCGTCTGAAGATGGCAACAAGAGAGAGAGAGGTTCAGACAGTGAAGAAAGAGCGGCGGCGGAGAGAAAGAAGAGAGAGAGAGAGAGAGAGAGAGAGAGAGAGAGAGAGAGAGAGAGAGATTGGGAATGAGAGAGAATGAGGCTTGGGTTGTTCGGAACAGCGAATAGGACTTTTGTCAGTTCGCTCGGCTGGGTCAGGTTCAGCCACCGTGCGGTGGCAGAGAGAACAAAGAACGGCAGAGAGAAAACGGAACGGCGGAGAGAGAAGAGGAGGCAAACGTGTAAAACTCTGGCGAGGGAGAGACGGCGAATTGTGAAAAAAAGAAGAATTAAAATTAAAATAAAAAAAAAATAAAAAGTATTTGGTTTTCTTTGACACTCTCAAAATCAAACAAACAAACAAATGAGTCCCTCTGTTCCTCTTTCAGCGCCATTGCTAAATCTAAATTATTATTTATTTATTTTTCTTAATATTATAATAAATATTGGAAGTAATTTTTTTAATTAATAAGAAATTTCCCCAATTTTGTTGGTAATGGGCGGCGATTCGCTGCGACTCGGTGTACTCTACATTGTAGGTACGCCACGTGTTTCATGTACCCTATGACTAAATTACCCTCTTCTTTTTATCGATTTTAATTTACGGATATTTTCTAAAAACATTAAATAAAATATTAACTGCTTTTAGAGTTTAATTTAATTTTAGTTTTAAAACGATGCTTTCAATATCTTAATATTAAATCATATTTTTTATGAAAATATTTAAATCTCATTATTAAACATATTTCTAAGGTTTATATTTATTATGATAATTATATAAAAAAAAAACGTATCATTTTATCATATAACTTGGATTTTGATATTTTTAATGTTTAAATACTATTTATTATTTAATTTTCTAAAATTTTAAATTTTAAATTAGTTAATTATAATAATTCTGTTTGTTTGTTTATGGTGTTAAATTTATATAAAAAATTTATATATATATTCCAACTGATAGAAACAAATAACAATAACTTTTAAAATCATTAAAAAAACTTTTAACCCAATTTCCTAAAATTACCTTTATTAGAAAATGGGGCCTTGCTTATTTAGGTTTTAATGCATTATTTATGAATATAAAATTCTAAAATAAATAAATAAAAGAGAGTGATTGGTTAAATATATTATTTCACTAATTTAATAAATAAAAATACTCTCAAACTTTAAATTTTGTCTAAAAAATTATTTAATAAGTATTTAAAAAATTTATCACTCGAATAATTAAATTAAAATTAAAAAATGTTTAAACTTAAACCTATATATATAAACAGCTACCGAAAAAAACCAAACATGTCGTATAAAATAGGGACAAGTAAAAGGGTACAGAGGTCATGCATGAATCCAAATACAATTTTTATAATTTTTATAATTTTTTTATCCGTTAATATGAAAAATTCAAATAAGACGACTTAAATGGTTGACATTTTAATATTTTCATGGACATGGAAATTTCTTATGAAATTCAACCGAAGATCGAGAGGCTTCCAACAATTGACTATTTTTTCACCGAATTAAAATAATATTAATGGTTGGAAAATAAAATTGAGAGAAAAAAAAAAAAAAAAAAGCTAATTGACCAAAAGGAAATTAATTATTGGAATAATTCTTTTTCTTTCTAAAATTACTTGGCCTCCAAGTTCTAAAAATAATAATTATTTTTTAAAAAATATTTATCTGGATTTTAATATTTAACTTGAATTAATCTGAAATTAATAATTTATTTTGTTTTTTCTGTAAGTTTTTTTTTTTTTCAATAAAGCAGTTTAGAAAATTTCAGGAAAAAAAAAAAAAAGAGGTGTTAAATATTTGCAATACTTGCCCCTGGAATTCCAATAATTGAAAATGGGGCTCCCAAATTCTTGGTATTCCTATTTCAGCCCCCAATGCAAAGGAACGGGTCTTCTACTATTTATGTAGTTATTATTTAATCAATAAATCTCGTAAAAGAAAAAATTGTTAGTTGAAATAATTATAATGATGGAGAAACGGCGTCGTATTCGCATTTAATGAAATAAATTAATCTACTTGTTTTTCTTTTTTCTTTTTATTTTGAGTTTTTTTTTTTTCATTTAAATTTAAGTTGTGTGATAGCTCAATTTCACGATTAATTTTAATTTCAATTTATTTAATTAATCTCATTTTTTTTATTTTGTTTACATTTTTTTGAATTTAAAATATACTTTGCGATTTAAATAACTGATTTTTATTAAATTTAACGTATTTTTTTTATTTAAACATATTATTGTAAAAAACCAAACACTTATGAGAACCATATGACATGTGTAATGATCGGTCATTTCATACATAGTATAATAGTGGTCGTTGTTGAAAATAATGAACAAACCATTAATAAGACCATTAGAAGCTATCGTTATATTTATGTCAAGTCTTCCCGTAATCTTGTTTCTCTAAAGAGTCTTTGTCACGAGGCATAAAAATTCAAGTGACGTATGAAAAGAAAATAATAGCGTAAGTGAGTATAAAAATACTGAGTAGCGGGCTCTTGAAACTTAGCAATTTGTATACCCTAGTCATCTTGTAACGACCTAGATCCACCGCTAGTAGATATTGTCCTCTTTGGGCTCTCTTTCGGGCTTCCCCTCAAGATTTTAAAACGCGTCTGCTAGGGGAAGGTTTCCACTCTTTTATATAGGGTGTTTTGTTCTCATCCCCAACCAACGTGGGATATCACACATCTGTTCATGCTTACCTTGAAACATAATTATCATACTTTTACGCTCGATTCACCTGGCTATGCAACTAACCAAAACTTTTTGTAAAACCAGCTAAGTTATCTATGTGGGTCATTCAGGGAGAGCAATACAAGCGTCGTGCTGCTAGGCGAAGCGATGAAGTGCTGCACCTTAGATGGCGAGAGTCCAGTAATAGAAAGTATCACTAATTTACGCTCTAACCTAAGTAGCATGGAGCATTGGAATCTCGTGTGAATCAACAAGGACCACCTTGCAAGGCTAAATACTCTTGGGTGACCGATAGTGAAGTAGTACCGTGAGGGTAGAGGTAGTTGGTAACTCTCTAAAATTCTATCTTGGTAACGTCATAACACAGAGATTGGTAACCTTATAGAATCTTATCATAATACCATAGTAAAAGATAGCGACTTAGTGTTTGTCAATTAAGATACATATGTGGACTAGCCAAAAATGACTCCACCGTTGCCAGGGACGGCTGGCAATCCATAGAGGCTCGACATAGTATATCATAACGTGTTGTCGATCTACCATGAAATCCTATTTAATAACAACGGGAACATCTCCAAACAATGACCACGAGCCCCTCACAATGGCATGAGAAGTTGCAACGATGACATACAACAAGCCAAAATTCTCTTAGACGGTCGTGAATCAATGGAAAAGTGAAATGCATTGTGTTGGATTTGTTGATTGTGTTTTTTAAGGACTAAAACGAACGAAAACGACGAGTTTCACACAAAATTAACGATGACTCAGAGTAGGTTAACAATGACCCGAAATTGAACGGTTATAAATTAAATATAAAATAATAAAAAGTAATAAGAGCACCGACAAAGAGTGGGTTTATTTAGTGTTTTAAGAGACAACAGTGGTACAGCTAATAAACACAGAATGGTGTTTGTGTCTCGTTGACTTTGGCAAAAGGTTTAAGCACTTCGAAGTGGGAGACACTCGGGTGGGAGCTAATTTATTTTACATATTTTGTTGATTCAATAATTATATTTCTATTTTTTTTTTAATTATTGTCAAAGTAATATAAAATTTTGTTATTCAATTTAGTTTTATATATAATAAAACGTAAATTTTGTTGGTAAAAAAATAAGTATTATTTAATCATAAATTGACTTTACACGGTTGGATAAGCGCGTATATTACATCGACATATAGTTTAAAGTAATAGATTTGTTGAAGTTGAGTTAGGATGATAGATAAGTCGAGTTTCATGTGATGTATGTGAAAATATTTTAATATAATAAAATGTCAAATCGTCGTTGAAGAAATTATCTACATTTTAAACTATAGTTTTTAAAATAAAAATATTTGGTAAATTGTCGAACAAGCTAAGAAGCTTTAGGACATTTTAACCATTCAAGCTATGTACTTCGACAATTATAGAAATTTAATCTTAACCTTTTAATAATGTAATAATCGCTGTCACTTAAGTATTAGTGAGTTGGGTTGGGTCGGGTTATAACATTTTTCAATCAAAATAACTTGGTTAAATAATGAACTGTGAGACCCACATCGATTGGAGAGGAGGGTAAGCCTTAAAGAAGGTGGACACGAGGCAGTGTGCCAACAAAGATGCTAGCCCCAAATGGGGTGGATAGGGGTCCCATATCGATTAGAGAAGGGAATGAGTGTCAGCGAGGATGTTGAGCTCCGAAAGGTGTGGATTGTAAGATCTCACGTTAGTTGGAGAGGAGAACGAAACATTCACTATAATGGGTGTGAAAATCTTACCATTTTAAAAACATTGAAAAAAGTCGGTGACCATATCTGCTAGCTGTGGACATGAGCAGTAATATGAACCCAACCCAACCTATTTATAATTTTTTTTGGGTAGAGTTGGTTTGAGATGGTCGGTTATTTTATTAAATATAAAATTAAAAAGTTTAGAAAGGTAATTTAATAATTTTGTTAGAATATAAATGAAGTATAGAAATTAAATATTTACCATAATAGAATTAATATTAAATTATTACACATTTAGAGAGGAAACGTGCTTTTTTAAATGGCTATAATACTTTATTACGAGGAAAACGTGAGGAAATAAGGAAAAAGAAAAGTATGAGACGAAGGTGAAATTAAAAAAATAAAATAAAATAAATAATAATAATAATAATAAAAAGAAAATAAAAAAGGTCGAATTTTATAAGCTGGTGGAGCAAGGGGATGCGTCAGCGACGGTGAGAAGAAATAGTCTGTACTTGGTATCCGACAAGCAACAAAAAGAGGTCCCTCCAAATTCCAAGCCAATCGCCGTCGCCTCCCCTATTGTTTCGGCTACCAATTCCTCCACGTAGCACCGCGTTTTTTTTTTTTCTCTCTCTCTCTCTCTCCGGCGTTTACCAGTCCAATTCAGTCCATCTTTCCTCGTTCTTGGAGGCTGATTCAATCTTTCAATTCCTAATTCCATCAATTTTTGTAGTTTTTCCTTCCTGAAATCGTTGATTTCTTGTTGTTGACGGCGGTGGGGGGATAGTTTAATGGGCTAGAGTCTCGATGCATCGTCTGCCTGAGTTTTTCTCTCCTGGGAAACGAAAAAAAGCTATGGATTCGAGAAAAAACGCCGGTAAACCCAAGCTTGGCCGACTTAATGCGGCGAAGAACATCGATTATGACGCTCCTTCCTCGTCTTCTTCGCTCGAAGATTCTTCTGGATCTCTTTACACTCGGTCCATGGACACGCCGGATGCCTCCAGCTTTCGGATTAATGGGATCGACGGTGAAATTGATTTCATCTGTCGGACTTTAGGGCTAAACGGTCCTGAAGACTTTGGGATTCCGATGGAGGCTTGGGAGGCCAGAAAGCTTCGTTCATCTTCCGAGCTTCTACCGAAGTCGAGATTGCATACTATTGATAGCCCGAAGAGCGAGGAAGTTAGTATGGAGAAGGAAGATAAAGAAATCGAAGATGAATTGTGTCTTAGGGTTAAGGATTCAGTTCGAATTAGCGTTGAGCAATCGACGGCTAAGACCGAATCTCTCGAGTGGAATGAAAGCCGTATGGCTACTACTGTTCAATGTAGCCCGAGAAGTGGAATCAATGGTGCTCGGCCTCCCTTACTCAAGCCGCCGCCGCCTATGGATGTCGATAATACTTGGGACATTTTGAAAACCTTTGCTCCTTTAGTTGACGAAGAAAATCGCGATGAAGTTCAAAAAGGAATCGAACCTTTTGTTGAAGGAGAAGGAGAGGGAAATATTGTCGGGCCTGTGGAGAATTCACCGCTCGTTCGGTCTTGGTGTTCTTTCACAACCTCGAATGATGATGACTGTTCGAGCTGCACTACAGAGCCTGCAAATATTTCACCCAATATGAGATGCAAACCCATCATCACGACTTGGGTAAAAGGAAAACGTCTAGGGAGCGGTTCATTTGGATCTGTGTATGAAGCAATGTCACAGTACGTTATGTTTCTCTTAGCTTATTTGGTAGGAAGAAGAATTTCCCGGTGGCTGATACCCTTTTGTTGATAGGAAGAAGAACTCAGCTTAAATCCCACATTAGTCTTCGTTTACTCTGATAATTCATCTGGGTTTCCAAGAACATCTTGATCAGAAAGCCTTAGTGTTATTTTGGCTATCTGATTTTGTTTCTCTTCTGCAGGAGTGGGGCCTTCTTTGCAGTCAAGGAAGTATCACTGCTCGATGAAGATAGTCAGGGAAGACAAAGTATCTATCAACTTCAGCAGGTGAGTTACACTTGCCCTGATTTGAAATTCTGAATGTGTACACTTTATAATCTCTTATTCATAACCTGCTTTTCTTTCAGGAGATAGCTCTTCTAAGTGAGTTCGAGCACGAGAACATAGTTCAGTACTATGGCACCGACACGGTATTGGCCTTCTCCATCCTGAAGAATTTGAAGTTATTAGGCATCTGAAATCATCTTTGGGTGGTTCGAAAAAAGTCGAGCTTAATTATTTTAGTTTATTAACTTAACCATCTATAGGGACTAAAGTATCTTGGTTCTAGTCTTTGATAATCTAATACGTTTTCGGTTTTCAGTTGAGTATACGCAAAGGATATGAGAGTTCAATTCAATGTTAGTTGCCCTTGAATCACAAACGAATTCTAAGCTTTGGCTGAATTGTTATTTGCATTGTGATGCTTATGTTTTCTTTGTTTTCCTTTTCATCATAGCTTAGAATTCAAATATTTTGTTAAGAAAGATGAGAAATCAAGCACAACTTCTAAAAACTAAAAACCAAAAACCTCGGGGATTATCAGAGATGACTTAATTTTTCATCTTATTGGAAGTATGTTGGTAGGTGCAGTGATGCGCAGAGTTTGGAGCACACATCATCTGATTACTTCCTGCTTTCTTTTAGATTTGAGCTTTAAGTTCAGGCCATATCATGAATTCTTGCATGGCTATCCAATTTTAGCTAATGTAGCAATTAATTTCATCTAGTTTCCTACTCGTCACTATTACAATTTCGTATATTCAATAGTTAATACTTTACTTGATTATTATTTGCAGGAGCCGGATGGGTCAAAACTCTATATCTTCCTTGAGCTTGTATCTCAGGGCTCCCTTATGAGCCTATATCAGAGGGTTGTCCTTACGGATTCCATTGTTTCTGCCTATACAAGGCAGATTCTGTGTGGTTTAAAGTATCTTCATGAGCAAAATGTGGTTCACAGGTACACAAATGAATCTATTATGTTATTGGTTATGAATTGTGCTAGTGAATGCAGTTGTGAGTTTTCTTTTAGTTTTATTTCGTCTGTCCGGAATGAGTTACGCTTATCGGTTGTTGAGTCTGAGACTCTTATGGATCCGTCTGTATTTATTCTGTTCATATTTAATACTATTGCCGTGGATGGGAACGGGCAAAGATTTGTCTCAGTTGTCAAGTTCATGCTATTTTTTTTTTTTTTTTTTTTTTTTTGTAATCCTTTGATCTTGTGGCTGGTGGGTATATCTCATTTTGGAGAGGGGAACAAAACATTTCTTATAAGGCTGTGGAAACCTCTCTAGTAGGCACGTTTTAAAACCGTGAGGTTGACGACGATACGAAACGGACTAAAGCGGACAATATCTACTAGCGATGGGCTTGGGCTGTTACATTCTCGATTTCTTATAAAAATTAAACTTGCTATGATTCTTAAACCGTATCCAACAAATATATCAGTCCCTCCATTAAAGTCTGTAAAATTCTTCTTTGATCATATCCTTGAGGAGATATTATATCTAGAATTCCTCTAGGTTTCTGTTAAAAGAATATCTGGACAACCATTTTAAATAGGTTCTTCTTCTTCATATTTATTGATCTAACTCTTGCTTCACTACCCCAACCCCTCTTAATGAATAATAATTTTCTTATTTTGATGTTCTTGAAATTTTTGTCATAAAGGGATATTAAATGTGCCAATATATTGGTGGATGTGAGTGGATCTGTGAAGCTTGCAGATTTTGGTTTGGCGAAGGTTTTCTTCTCAATCTATTTGATTATTTCTGTTGTTGGCCTTGTTTTTATGTGAATTTATTTCCATAAAACCATTGTCTTCATTCTCTTCAGGCAACAAAATTGAACGACGTTAAATCTTGTAAGGGAACTCCGTTCTGGATGGCACCTGAGGTTCGCGTTCTTCCTTAAAGTCGAGAAAATGAATCAAGTATATTGTTCTTTTGTAGTTTACTTGAAAATAAATTCTCATCATCAGTGCCGTGATTTATGCAGGTGGTTAATAGGAAGGGACAGGGCTACGGTCTTCCAGCTGATATCTGGAGCCTTGGGTGCACAGTATTGGAAATGTTAACCCAGAAGCTTCCATACTCGGAATTCGAAAATGTACGTGCCACCTTTGTTCTTCTTCTCCATCAACTTTTTTTTGTTTGTTTGGCTATTTGTTGGTTCGTGTTCTGTGGGATTGTGAGATCTCACATCAACGGATGGGGAACTAAACATTGCTTATAAAGGTGTGGAAACCTCTCCCTAACATATGCGTTCTAAAATCGTGAGGCTGACGACGATACGTAACTGGCCAAAGTGGACAATATCTGCTAAGGGTGGACACTTGGACTGTTACATTTTCAAAGTTGACAGCTTGCGTTGAAACTGAGATAACACAAGATTAATGGTTCGAATGGGTTTTGAAACTTGCAGCTCAGCTCTATATTTATCAATTCTTGTTTGTTATGATAGGAGACAACATAACCATTATTTGTAAGGTTCTAAAACTGCTATCCTTCGAATTCACAGCATATGCAGGCCCTATATCAGATTGGAAAAGGCAAACTACCGGCGATTCCCGACTCTCTCTCAGACGATGGGCGGGATTTCGTTCTGCAGTGCCTTAAAGTTAATCCAAACGATCGTCTTACTGCAGCTGATCTTTTAAATCACCCGTTTGTTAAAAGACCAGCTTCCAGTTCATCAGGGTCAGCATCTCCTTACTACAGGCCAGGCAGAAGAATTTGACCTGAAAAGGAAGATTTGTAAGGTAGAGTTTCTGCTCTTCATTTGTTACCAAAAACTGAACAGTCTATGATATTTATTCTCCATTTCATCTGGGTTAATATATATGCTACACTCCATTCTCTCAGATTCTGGAGTTGAAAATAGGCATACACGTCAACCGACTTGGTTACATCCTGTAGTTGAACGGCTTGCTGAGAACCAAGACCCGGTTCTGGTTCTTCGCACAATCTCGGCTGTAAAAGTTCGACTCCGGTACATTTTTCTGTAATTATTGGATTTCTAGAATAGATATTGATGTACGCAGCAGAGGGTAACTAGTTTGTGTGCCACTGATACAAGAACAGTTAAATGGGAGTGCTTCTAGTTATTGTGTTTTAGTTAGTTGGGTAGCTAAGAAGAGAGAACAAGAGAGAAGAAGAACAAGAAGAACAAGAAGAACAAGAATGAAATTTGCTGATTCAGGTTGTGATTGGTATTATTATTGTGCTTAGCTACTTGGGTGATTCAGGCCTAGCTGTGTTTTTGTAACTGTACAAAAGAAGAACATTCACGCTGCTTGTAAAAATTAATTATATATAGATAAGGCAGTCTCTTAGGTGTTTTCTTGCTTCAACTTTGAACTTTGTCTACTTTTTAGTTTTGTTCTATCAAGTTTGACCATCTTGCTTATCATTGACTTGATCTTTGGTCAAAGTTGAACTTTCTAAATACGTTTCTTCCATTTTCTTCTTTTTTTTTTTTTCTTTTTAGAAAACTTGTATAAATAAAAGTTTTGCAATAACGAGCATCGTAGAAACCACCTTAGGTTGGCGTAGTATCGAAATGACCTATTTTTGTATGCCTCGAAAACCCCTGCCTACGTCGGATAGTCATCCATGGATCAAACTTTCCCAAACCAACACCAAGACCTAAATGCAGGAGTGGTAGAAGGGTTGGTATGAAGGAGCAAGTTCTGCACAAGGAGAGGAAGCTTAGCGTAAGACAAGATGCTTAATTACTAGCGACAAAAGTATATTCCACAAATGGAGTCCTTTGCTAAGTAAGCTACGTGTCACGGTTATGCTTGTCCAACACGTGTTGTCGATGGCCGTATGCCTCTTTCAAACCCGTTTTACATGTTGACATCTTAGATAGGTCTTTATTATTTTATGTTGTGTCAATATGGGGTGTATAACTATTTACCAAAATCATGTTTACACCTGTTAGGGCTAAAATTCTCCAAAAATGTACTATACGGAGATGCGACTCTTTGTCAACTCCTCCTACCTAGATTTTGTATAACCGTTGGACGAAATGATATTTAGGCCTACCAAACTTGAATCACCTCAAAATATACTAAAGAGGAATGCGACTAGTTGTCAAATTCTCCCTACCTAAAAGTTATATGATATTTAAGTTGTTGTGTTATCTTTTGCTCATAGCCATATAACATTACTTTCAATCTTTCTTCAATTTTTTCAAATCGTTCTCAGATGTATTTCCTTGCTCACGTTTACTAAAACATTTCTTGCAAACGTGACTCGAGGCCTGAGCATACGCCGACATTGTTTGCGACGTTCGAACTTCTCACGATTGATTTGTTCGCTTAGTCAAAACAAGTGTCGCACAATCGTTGTCCCGCTGTCGCAAGAGTGCGATTGTGCCACTACGCACCTTGCTCTTCTCTTATAAGCAAGTAGATTTGATTAAAAAAGAAGCTGAACAGAAAACGTATGACTTGAAGTGAAGGGCGTTACGAGTTACATTGGTAGCAATGGTCTCAGGGTAATAGTTGAGGTACGATAAGCTAGCCATAAAACAATATTGAAAACTATATAAAATTGTAAAAAAAATATAAATTGAAAAATAGGGCCTGAGGCCCATGTTGAAAAATTGGGCCTGAGGCCCAGTAAATAATCCACACAATTGGGGCCTTGAGCCCACAAGAAATTCATCATAGTGTCGTGAAGGAAAAAGAAACGATGAATTTCAGATTAAAAAGGAAAAAGAAAAAGGGGAAACCTCCACGCAAGTCCCCAGCACACCTCTCCGGACAATCGAGAGCGCTTCTCTGGCCTCGATCCTCCGTTCTCCGTTCTCCGCCTTCTTCTCACTTCACAATTCACATTTCATTAGGGTTTCAATTTCACTCCTCTCCCTCGTCGGCGACGCCTTCAATTCCCGGAATCACTCACCCATTCAGGTGCGTTTCCTTCCAATTCCCTGTCCCCCTTCTTTTTCCCGATCTTAATTCTCTCTTTCTCCCTGTCTTTTCCTTTTCAATCCATTTTTTTTTTCTGTGGAGGTTGGATCATTTTTGTCATTTCCTCGGATGCCTGTTACGTGTTGGTTTCTCATATTATTCATCGCACTGTGTGGTATTCCACGTTTCCTCTCTGTTTTAGGGTTTTTTTAAATCGTTTGTTTGTTTCCTCTTTATCATTTCCTCCACGATTCTGTATATGTTTGCTACTCATCAGTTCTCAAGATGTCCAATCAAAATAGTTCAATTGGGAATTATAATCCCGCATTTGCCCTCAATGTTAAATGAGGTCTCCCTTTGTAGTTCTCAAAGTTGTGTTTCTTTCTTTTTTACTCCCAAAATGTTGATGTCTGGCATTTTGTTCATACTGATTGCTTTGTGCGTATATAGATTTTAGAAACTTTTTACCTACTAACAATAATTCCAAGTGTAACCTTGATTTCTTGGACGCTGCAGTTATTTTTCTGTCGATTGACTTTTCCTTCTATTCTGCGTAGTATTTGAATTTTCTGGCATGAAAATTTATGGATGCCCACTTACAAGTGGGTGGAGGACGTACACCAATGTGGATTTCAATGTTCTCAATCTAATTATTAGAAGATCGGACGGCTGATTAAGCTTTTTCACTGTATCAAATAACTTTTAGAGGCTATAGGGCACGGCAATGACTATACGACATCAGAATCTAATATTATATTTGCATTGGTAGCTGTTTCAAATTTGCTACCAATATAGGCTTTAATGATCGTTGTATCTTGTTTCTTTCTTCTTCACGCTTTCGGAGAAATTATTGAATATGTTATGAAACTGTAGAATGATAGTGATTAATGAATGTTAGAAATGAAATGTGATGTCTAACATCTTTTTTTGTTGAGAAGTATGTAGATTTTATTATGCAAACACATTTTAGTTTCAGAATTTCGTAAATTTACAAAGGGGTTAGAGACTATCTAAGTATGTACACTAGTGTCTTCAACTTGGAATTCCCCAGAAAAGCTCTTTTGAAGGCTCGCTGGGCATGAGTTTAATAAGACAATAAGGTATCATAAAGGAGAGAGGGAGTCGCCTTGCCTTATCCACGTAGAAACATGGATTTTAACCTGTAGGGCTTGCCATTTGGCAACGATAGAAAAATGTATTTTTGATAAGCATGCATAAATACACCTCCATTTCACAACCAAAGTACGTAGACTGCAATAAGAAAGTTTCCACCTAGATGTCAGAAGCTTTCTCCAAGTTAAAAAACCACATTGTATAGTATGTACATGTATATATGATATGCAAGTTGACTTATACCATGCCTGGCTATTTTTTTCATGTAGGGTATAATTAGTGTTTTTCAATTATAATGGTGATAATAAAATATCCTTTGTTATTCAGAAAGTATTTAGGCTTTTTGTGTTGATTTATCCATTTACATACAGTTTTATTAGTTCTTCCTCAGTTGAGTAAGTTTTACTCTATTATCCCTTTATTGGAATGAAGTTGAAGGACTTGGACTGTAAAACTTGCCATCACTATCGCAAGTACGATAGAATTTTAAAATATTAGGAAGATGATATGATATTTCTCTCATATGTCAGATTTCTTTTGCCCGCTTTCCTCAAATATCTATGGAAGTTGCTATCATTTAAAGCATTTCTTGTAATACCATTCAATTCTCTTTAAAGAAGATTCACACCTTGAAATCTATGGATCTTTTTGGGGTATTGAGTTATTTTACTTAAATGTATCGGAGTTTTTTTTTTTCTTTTATGGTGTATTGAAGATATAGACCTTGATTACTACACAATGATATGAGTATGTTAAAAAAAAAATAATAATAACAAGCCTTTGAACTTAATAATAATATGACATGATGTACAAGTGGTTGTTACATGACATACAAGTGGTTGTTACATGACATACAAGTGGTTGTTACATGACATACAAGTGGTTGTTACATGACATACAAGTGGTTGTTACATGAGATACAAGTGGTTGAACAGTTTTTAAAAAAAAATCCTAAATTTTGTTATTGAACTATCAGTTTAGTAGCTTGTGGTTGTAATCCATGAGGCACTCAAGACTAAAGAAGATGTATGTTTTAGTTGGTTCAGTTCCGTTATAGAAAATTTTCTTTTGAACTTGTCAAGGGGTTGAACATCTATTATTGGGGTATGGTTATGTAGTGTGTGACGATGTCCTCTTCTTGTGGTTTTGATCAACCTGCTTCTTCATGTAATTGTCTATTTGTTTTATTTTTATTCCTGTTTCTGCTATAATTTCATTGTCTATTTATGGAGAGAATTATATTATGTATTGTCTATTTTATTTTGTTTTTCTTCCATGTGGTATTATTTATTTTTACGTGATTAGGACCAACAGCTGACTTAGGCATGAAACTTATATCTTAATGTCTGGATTTCCCCATCTTGATTTTAGTTGCAATAAAATTCGGGTGCAGGCTTGAGTTTGTGAAAATCTTGAGAGGTCCACTGTTAAGAGTGATCTGATGCTCCCACTTCCCCCTAACTGATTTCAGGTTCAATTTGTGAATGGCTATGAAAAAGATGCAAAGCAACTCTGATTCTAGGCGTTCTAGGGGAAACTCATATGTGTTGCCATCTAGTCCATTGAAAGTTGCTAAAAATGTTTTCCTCAAGAAGAGAAACTGCAAAGGGTCAGAGAAAAAAGAGTGGGAGGATGCTACCTGCTCGGTCTGTATGGAGTACCCTCACAATGCCGTGCTTCTCCTTTGTTCATCATATGATAAGGGTTGCCGGCCTTATATGTGTGCAACTGGTCGTCGATATTCCAATTGTCTTGATCAATACAAGAAAGCCTACACAAAAGTAACATCAACTCAAAGTTCAGAACAATTGAATATGCCGGTGGAAAGTTTAAGCTTGAATTTGGATGCAGGGCAGCCAAGTGAAAAGGTTGATGTGCCAGAGCTGTTGTGTCCCCTTTGTAGGGGACAGGTTAAAGGATGGACAGTGGTGGAACCAGCACGGAAGTATCTTAATTCTAAGAAGAGAAGCTGCATGCAGGATAATTGCTCATTTATTGGATGTTACAAGGAGCTGAAGAAGCACGTTAAGGCAAAGCATCCATTAGCTCGACCACGAGAAGTGGATCCTGTGCGTGAAGAAAAGTGGAAGAGATTTGAGCACGAGAGAGAGCGAAGTGATGTGATTAGCACGATCATATCATCCATCCCTGGAGCTATTGTTCTGGGGGATTACGTGTTGGAACCAAACCGAAGTGGTTTTTACAGTGAGTACGATTCTGATATGGATGAGAATTTGGATGATGATTCTTTCTTTTCCATGGATGCATTTGGTTTTGGACGGGACAGTGGTCTGTTTTCTCGTAATTCATACCGTAGGGGAGATGAGATTGATTTCGGGATGCACCGTGCTGCTGCAGGTCTGGGATCTACTGCTACTGGTGGACCAGGACGTGGTTTCCGTAGAATTATATTTGGGAGGTCGAGGCGGCCAAGACAGAGGGGAGGACTTAACAGAATTCCATAATTATTATACAGAAAAGAGGAGGAACAAGTGGGAGTTAGGGGGCGTAAGCTTTTATTGAGATAGGGCATGTATATTCCTTAAAACTTCTCTTGTAATGGAGGTCTGTCGGCATTATTCGTCGGTTAGAAGTCATACACACCCACTCTGTTCATGGTGCATAAGTCATAAATCCTTTCTAGCTTTTTTTCTTTTTTTCTTTTTTTCTTTAAAACAAAAATTTAAATTTTAATGGTCAAAGAATTTGTTTGAACAGCCAGCATTGGGTGTTTTTCTCCGCTGGCGTTGGAGTGGGGAATAGGCATTGTTGGCATTGTTAGGATCCGTCGGTGTTTAGCTTGGAAGGCAAAGGAGGTACAGCAGCGGAGCTTCCCCTGAGCTCCCTTTGATTTGTTGTCAGTTTTCATTTGATTGACCGACTAAACAGAACACACGACAATGGAACAAATGGTTTTGTTTCTTCTGTTCTTTTAGTAGCTATTACTCTTTTCTATGGTTCTTTGGATGTTCTTTTCTTTGTTTCTCAGGCTTACATGGTTAGCACCACACTTTGGGCTAGCCCTCTATTGCATGTGGGCATCAGCCATGCTATTGCCTTACAGCCCACGCAAATGTTTCTTCTTCTCATATAAAGCAGAATAAGGATTATTTTAGAGTATAAAATCCTTTTGGTTTTTTTTTTTTTTTCATCAAACCCACATTTGTAGCTTGCTTTTAAATTATTCTGGTGTCTTGTATCATTTGTGTCAATTAGTTGTTTTAGTTTTTGTCCATTTTGTCTGGATTGTGATTGTTGGACAGGTGGATACAAAATGCATTATACGTCACTAAAGTAGAATTTATGCACTTTTTTTGGATTTTAAATTTGAAAAGATACGACTAGCTGATATTATTTGCTTTAGTTCGTGCTTAAGTCTTACGGTTTTAAAATGCATTTGTCTAGAGATTTCTACCTAAGGGATGTTTCGTTCTTTCCAACTCATTTGGGACTCCAATTGATTTGGCATCTCACAATCCTCCCCCTTGGGCTGACATCTTGTAACTTATTTGGGATCTCACAATCCAACTCCTTGGGGGCTGACATCCTTGTTCGCACACTGTCGAATGTCTGTTTTAGCCTATTATATATTACTGGTTCACGATTTAAAAATGCATCTGCTATGAGAGATTTTCACCCCTGTTTTAAAATGCCGATGTTGCTGGGAGAGATTTACACGCCTTAGGAGAGGTTTTAAAATGGTCCGGATGCATGCGAGGTTTCCATGCCTTAGAAGAGGTTTCCACCCTTGTTTTAAAATGCCTTCACGTTTTATAGTGAGGAATGTGCGCTAGGAGAGGTTTCCACCCTTGTTTTAAAATGTTGTGTATACCTCTGCCATAAGAGATTTCCACGCTTTATAATAAGGAATGTTTTGTTCCCTTATCGGACCTTTATTGTCATTCTTCATCACTGTCCGAGTCATCCTATCATATTATGTATCTAGGACATAAATGGAGTATCTTAAAATTCACATTATTGCCGACTTATGCTTGATTACAGTGAAATCCTTGGACAAACACCATGACATCTGCATATGAACAACTCCCCAGAGAGAGACAAAAGAAAAAAGAAAAACAAAAAAAAAAAACAAAGGCAACATAAGCACTAAAAGAGAGTTGATACAGACAGAGATGACTTAATTTCGCTGCTAATTCAGAGCCCAATGGATACCCACGAACTCAACACAAATGGCGGATCTGATTCCACCATTTCTGTCCTTAACCATCACCAACCACCGCGTTTGCAGCCCTTTGATAACCCTCCCATCAAACTCTTCAATTTCCTCTGAAAACACAAACACATTAATCAACATACTAAACAAACAAACAATAAAAACACGATTCAATGCAATGTGAAATTTACTAATATGGAAGATCCCAATCGGCCACTGCTTCTCTTGTCATCTCCATTGAAGCACTTGGGCAAGCATCTCTGTTCCACCACCTCTGTTCTCTCTTCCCTCGTCATCCCAACCCGTTCATATCTCCCCTGCCGCAACCCCCGTTTCGACGGAATTCGCCGTACCGCCGCCGTCTCCGATTTCACCCTCCACTTGGATTTAGTTTTGGGCAAGTGGGTCGTACCAGAATCCACATTTCTGAGCTCACGAGAATACGCAAGAAGCTCAGCCCGACGATCGTAGCCTCTGGATTTAGGGGCTTTGGGATGAGCATTTGGATGAGAGTTTTTGTTAATGGAAATGGGGTTTTGATGGGACTTATTGCTCTGTTTTCTGGGAGATTCAACATAAACAGTAATGATTACTCTTTCTTTTGGGGGTATGGCTTTGATTTCGTTGCCGTTTGTTTGATCTTCCATTTCTTGCCGGAGGGATTTTGGTCTCTTTCCGGGAAGTTGGATGGAACCTAAAAAAAAAAAAAAAAAAAAAACAGAGAAAAAGATGAACAAAATGGCGAGAAAAAAAAAAAAAAAAAACAAAGAAAAAACAGAAAGAGAGTGAATTGTAATTGTGTAATTGCTAAGTTTAGATTTGATTGTGATTTGCATGAAAATTGCCTTAAAAACAACCAACATAACCCCCCCCCCCCCCCCCCCAAAACAGCCGGTTGCTTTGCTTTAATGTTCTATGGGTTGGGCTTGGGCCTAATCTTGGGCTTCGACCTAATATTTAGTTTGGGCCTAATATTGGGCCTGTGCCTAATATTGAGTTCGGCCTAATATTGGGCATGGGCCTAATATTGGGTTTGGCCTAATATTGGGCCTGGGCCTTGTGTTCTACCGACTGGACTGGGCTCTTTTTACAAAATATTAAATCATGAAGAAATTGGAGCTCACAACGAATTATAAAGGTGGCAATGTAAGCATACCAAAACTTTTAAATTTTGAATTTCATAAGTTATTTAACACAAAAATTTGAAGGAAATAAAGAAAAAAGGTATATATATATATAATTTTGTGATAAATAATGAATTTAGCTCCGAATCCATATAGATTCTCTCATTTTTTTCCATTTATTTCATTTATATACGAATTTTCAATCAAAACCAAAAAATTCAAGTTAAAATATTAAATCCCTCGTGGTTCGAAGATTAAATTTTTCTCCAAAACGGAATAAAAAAAATGATAGAATTATGAAACTAGAAAAGTAACGGATAAAAGAATAGTGCATGGGAAACGAATTTGAACTGCAGACTGAATTAACAAGAATCGAGAAATAACGGGGATAGATAAATGGTCTCCATCCATGCCAACATAAGAATTTTTTTTTATTATTTGTAAAAATATTTTTGAAATGAAATATTAATTAGCTCAGTTCATAATAAGAATATTTTTCAATTTTAATTTTCTTTATTTAAAAAAAATGAAGAATTTCATAAAATAGAAACGTATCTTTACAAAGAACACTGATTTTGAAAACAGTATATGAGATTCTGGTAATGGATTATTAAAATTAAAACGTGTTATCTTACTCTTTTAATCTCTGATTTTTAGTTGCTTAATTTGGTTTACTTTACACTCATAAATTTATTACCTTCCCAAAACAAACTCTTAACCATTTACTTCTTATCATCTTAATCTCATTTATCTTATACTTTCCCCGTTTTACCTTTCTAGAGAATTTATGTCCTACCTTCTAATAGCTCAACAGTCTCCAGGTGGCTCATCACTCACTCTCGTACACCATATGTGAGATCTTCCCTCGATTGGAAAAGGGAACAAGTTCCAGCTAGGACAATGGCCTTCGAAGGCCTAGAAGAAGGAACGAAATATTTTTTTTTATAAGGGTATGGAAACCTTCACGTTTTTTTAAAATTTTAAGAGGAAAGTCCAAAGAGAACAATATCTACCAGTAATAAACTTGAGTTGTTACATTATAATTAAAACGTGTCGTTTGACACTAAATTCATAACAAAATAAGTAGGCAATCTAAGTATGTAAATTTGATGGAGGGGTGTTTATTTATTTTGGAGTGTTTTAAAAAAAGGGGTGGTCGGTCAACTTTTGTTTGTTGATAAGAGCTTTAATTACATACAAACAAATACAAATAATAATGTCCTAAAAAACAAAAAACAAAAAAATCATGAACTAAGGATTTTAATATTTTAATATGTTTGGTTTAATTTATATAAATTACAAACTGTTAGCTCCTCCAGTTTTTGTCTCTTAAATCTATGGCTTAAAATTATCCCGAGATATAGATACATATTATCTGTCTTTTATGTTAAACGTAGAATAAATCATATCTTTATATAGTAGGATAATCTAGTAATTTACTGGTTTGTTACCAAATTTATGATTTTATGATCTCTTACAATGTAATATTCATTATACACAATGAGGTCGTGCCCATATAGGTCCATTCAATCTTAACATGTTATCACTATTAGCCTCACGATTTTTAAAACGCGTCGGTTATAGAGAGGTGTTTACACTTTATAAGAAATTCCAACTGACAGTGGATCCCACAATCCACTCCTCTTGGGGTCTCTTAAGTCAGTGTCCTTACTGATACATAGTCCAGTATCTAACTATGATACAATTTGTAAACTTCTCTGGAATCAGTGTCCTTACTGATACACAGTTCAATATCTAACTATGATACCATTTGTAAACTTCTCTTGGGTCAGTGTCTTTACTAATACATAATCCAGTATCTAACTATGATACCATTTGTAAACTTCTTTTCGGTCAGAGTCAATGTCTTTACTGATACATAGTTTAGTAACTAACTATGATATCATTTGTAACAGATCAAGCACAGGAACAACGAATAAAAAAATGGAATAGAGAGGGAAATTAAAATTAAAAAAATTAAAAAAAGAAAAAGAAAATTGTATACAAATGGTGGAGAGACATTTGAGCGTGTGGGTGTGGAGGCACTGCACGTAGGCGGCGCCTCTCTACTGTGTCAGGAACCCCCAGGACAGCCCCACGCGCACAGCCCATAGAATTCTCCTCACTCACCTCCCCTATATAACCCCACCCTCTCCTCTCTTCTTTTCTCAAACCAATCTTCCATGGCGGCTAACGGTTCCGTCAAGGTACAATGGGAAGAGGAAGGCGAGGATGAGATCAACGACTTTCGTGATTTGATCCAGAAAGGAATCCGTGAATTAGAGCCGTCGATTCTCGACCCCAGACATGAAGGAACGGCTGATGATTGGATCGAGCGGAATTCTTCCATGGTCCGTCACACAGGAAAGCACCCTTTCAACTCGGAGCCGCCAATCAACCGTTTAACGCACTACGGCTTCATCACTCCGGTCCCACTCCACTTTGTTCGCAGCCGTGGCGCGGTCCCTAATGCTACGTGGAACGACTGGACCGTTGAAGTATGTGGGCTCGTCAAACGGCCCACTAAGTTCACCATGGACCAATTGATTAACGAGTTTGGGTTCCGGGAGTTTCCGGCGACGATTGTCTGCGCCGGCAACAGGCGGAAGGAGCAGAACACGGTGAAACAGACAATTGGGTTTAATTGGGGAGCGGCGGTGGTTGCCACGTCGGTCTGGGGAGGGGTCCCACTTCGTGACGTGTTGAACCGATGTGGAATTTTTAGCCGGAAGAATGGGGCGGTGAATGTTTGCTTTGAAGGGGCGGAGGACTTGCCGGGAGGCGGTGGGTGTAAGTACGGGACGAGTATAAAAGTGGAGTTCGCTATGGATCCGGCGAGGGATATAATTTTGGCGTATAGGCAAAACGGGGAGGAATTGGCGGCGGACCATGGTTTTCCGGTGAGGATGATAATGCCGGGATTCATCGGAGGTAAAATGGTGAAGTGGCTGAAACGGATCATTGTGACGACGAAAGAATCGGAAAGTTATTATCATTTAATGGACAACAAAGTTTTTCCATCCCACGTGGACGCTGAGCTGGCCGACAAAGAAGGTAATCTACAAGTAACAACGTTGTATGAATATGTGGTAATTGATTTGAAAGTGTCATATTAGCTTAATTAAAGATGATCATGGTTTAATTGAAATGCAGGGTGGTGGTATAAGTCGGAGTATGTAATCAACGAGTATAACATTAACTCGGTCATAACCACGCCCAGCCACAACGAAATTCTGCCCATCTGCAGCACTCAGTCATCCTACATCTTGAGAGGCTATGCTTATTCTGGTGAATCTCCGTCTCGGACTCTATTTATCTGGTTATGTTATAGAGAAATTTGTCTTCACTCCCTTTTAAATTTAACATGTTTGAGAAATGGGTAGGTGGTGGAAAGAAGGTTACGCGTGTGGAGGTGACAATTAACGGCGGAGAGACATGGGACATGTGCATGTTGGATCATACAGCCAAGCCGAACAAGTTTGGAAAGTACTGGTGCTGGTGTCTATGGTCGTTGGAGGTGGAGGTTTCGAAGTTGCTTAATGCCAAGGAGATTGCCGTCCGGGCTTGGGATGAAACCAATAACACCCAACCCGAGAAACTCATCTGGAATCTCATGGTATGCATTGTTAGAAATTAGGAATCGTAGTACCAATGGAGATAGTGTTTTTTACTTATAAATTCATGATCATTTCCTTAATTAGTTAGATTCCCTCCTAACAATTCTTGACATATGGAACATAATTGATCTCTGTTTTATTGATCTTAGTGTTCTTAAATATCAAAATTTTCGTGAACAGGGATTGATGAACAACTGTTGGTTCAGAGTAAGAACGAAGATATGCAAACCCGACAAGGGAGAGACCGGAATCATCTTCGAACACCCGACAATCCCCGGCAACCAGTCCGGCGGATGGATGAAGAACAGCGCCTCCACTCCCTCCACGAACAGCGCCTCCACCACCTCCACCACCTACTCCTTATCCGAAGTCAAAAAACACAACACGCATCAGTCCGCCTGGATTATCGTCCACGGCCACGTCTACGACTGTACCCAATTCATCAAACACCACCCCGGCGGCGCCGATAGCATCCTCAGCCACGCTGGCACCGACTGCACCGAAGTATTCGACGCCATCCACTCCGGCAAAGCCAAGAAAATGCTCGAAAATTACCGAATCGGAGATGTTCGTGGTGAATGCGAATCGGACGGTGGAGGATGTCTTGCTGAGGGAGAAGATGGACACGTGGACGGTCAAGAAGGAGAGATTGAAAGTTCTGTACGTGGTTGAAGAGAGTAGGGTGGGAATACAGCGTTGTGCTTGTCACGGAGAGTATTCTCAGAGACCATATTCCGGCGCCGGCGGAGCATACTTTGGGCCGCCGGCGATGGTTCAGCTGGCAGTGCAGCCCAATTTGGAGAAGATGAATAACGACACCAAAAACTAGTTGTTGGTGTTTTAATTAGACACAGATAAATTCATAAATAATATCATAATAATAATTGTATTCCCATTTAGTTTTAATTTGGAAGTTTTAGGGTTTATGAGTTAGGGTTTATTAGACACAGATATACTCAATCGGTTCTTTATTCTATTTTGGTCCGTTATATATCGTCGTCAACCTCATAATTTTAAAGCGTTTCTGCTTGAGATATGTTTCCACACTCTTATCAGGAATGTTTCGTTTCTCTCTCCAACTAATGTGAGATGTCACAATTCACTCCTTTGTAGTGCCAGCACTCTTGCTAGCACCACTCGAAACTTGGATTCAATACCAATCAACCCACTACTAGCATATGTCTGTTTTGGCTGTTTTGATACTATTTGTAACAGTACAAGCCCATCATTAGCATGTCTTGCCTACTAGCATATGTCTGTTTTGGCTGTTCTGATAATATTTGTAACAGTACAAGCCCACGTATCGTTGTTAGACTCACAATTTTAAAATGTCTACTATGGAGAGAGTCAGCCTTATTCCAACCACTGCCTCACACCGTCCAATGACTGACTCTAATACAATTTGTAACAAACCAAGTTCACCGGTGCTTGCAAAAATTGTCATTTTTGGCGCGATACGTACCCTAGTCATAGCTTAACGATTTTAAAACACGATTTTAAAACACGTATACTAGAGAGAATTTGTTACCTTCTCCAACCAATGTGAAATCTTCACAAAATGACGTTAGCACGATAAACCTACCACTTTGCACGTGCGTTACACCCCATAAACAACAAAAATGAATACTTCCAATTCAAACCCATATTCTCTCTTGGGAAAACGACATTAAAAATGCAATCTTAGTCCCAATACGAAAAACCTGTCCATACCCAAATTCAATTGGTCGCTTAAAATCACTCTAAAATCAAATAAAACATTCATAAGAACAGAATGTGAGCTTAGTATGAACAGATTCTTCAAACCCATTACCAGAAAAGATAACGAACGAACCAACAAGCCAAAAAGTTAAAAGCTTTGACAAGTTTAAGAGCGAATATTATTGCAGAAAGTGACCATTTCAGACAGACATGGCGCTACAACATCCTAGGCAAACCGAACATACAGACATACAAACAGACAGCCACTCACTCATGTTTTCAATTCTCCCCAAACGAACTGCTGCGGTCGGGGAGACAATCAAAACACAAGACAAACACCTTCTACCTCGACTCAAACACATCAACCAACCCGTGCACGATCGGGGATGCTCAGCTGCTCAACTTCTTGAGCGGCTTGCGAGGTACCCTGGGAATGCGCCTCCCGACATTAACCATTCGGTAACGTCGATGACCGTCGCTTGCTGGAGATAACATCACGGGCAAATATTGATCGGTTCGACACCAGAAGATCTTGTTCTTGAATGCATTCTTCAAAGCCTCCTTGCCCTAAGTCAAACAAGTTAACATAAACTCGAACATAGTTCAACTGATTATACGTTATATAATCAAGAGATAAACCTGAATTCTAGCGTCAGTGACCTCACAAATCTTCTTATTGACATTAACATCCCATTTGTAATTGTTATAAACAGCACAAAACTGAGAAGCAGCCATGGAAGTCGAGAAGTTCACAAACGCATAACCCAAATTCGATACTTTCCCTTCATACCAAGATCTCCTACAAATTCAAAAGAACATTCACAACCAAGTATGAACACACAATGAAAATCATGGGGTTTCATTCAAAACCCACCTGAAATCCATTGGCAAATAAACAAAATCATATTCAGAAGCAGAGAAATCAGGTCGAGAATCGCTCGGTTGGTTCATCACTTGACAGTATCTGTCCAGCAACTGCAGAAGATCACGCCGCCTGCTTTGAAGCCATTGTCTTAAAGTTAATAGCAATAAATGCAAATCAAAGACATTGATATGCTAAAATAATTCATTAAACACATTACAATTTGTTCAATTCCAGATGATTAACTGACAAACAACAAAAAGTTGGAATTAACCCATAACCCCACTTCAGTTTGTACCTTTCTCATCCTCCAAGAAAATTCTCAGAATCGAAAATAATGTTAAGCTCTAAAATTAGCGAAAATAAATATAAAATGTACCCACTTGAACTGGTTGGGGATGTTTTTTATCATCACTGTAGTGATTCCAGAGCCACCCACTGGGCAATGATCAGTTTTCTCAACTGGGTCATCGCCGCCGTGGCCGACGGCGCTACCGATTTTCTTCTCGACCCATTTCGGCGGAGATTTGGTCACTCCTCGAGGGCCACAGGAAACCACGAATTCCCTTTTGAACCTACGACACTCTGTTTTGAAGACATGCTTTGAATCCGTTATAGCGTCACGGGCGCAGCCCACTGCCATTGCCTGACACGGCGGCAAAGCGTTGTAGCAGGTAATGGCGGGATAAGTATGGAATTGCCAATAGTAAGGCGTGGACGCAAATGGGTAGTAGAAATTGTCGTACACTGAAAGAAGAGAAGCGGCAACATGCGGCGGAGGTGGGAGGAAGGAGGAAGGTTGAAATAGGAAGGGGTCGGCGTTGGGATTCAAGGGATTTGAGGCTACAGCCATGAGTGGGTTGTAGTGAAATGAAATGGGGATGAGGGAAAATGAGGGAGGAGGGTTAATATGGTGATGGTGGTGGTGGTGGTGGTGATCGGCCATGGATTAGGGTTTGAATGTATTTTTGTTGTTGTTTGTGGTGGTGATCCAATGATGAAGATTGTAAATGGGAAGAGGATTAAGAAGTCGTGTCAAAGAATTTAATGTTAGTGTTTGTTTAGAAGAAGACAAAGACAAACTCAGCTTTGCTCCACCTGCGGTTTGGCGGCGTTGTTGGAGATTGTGTCACAAAATGGGGTACCATTTCCACTATCAATTTTTTAGATTTTGTGTTTTCTTTTGAGTTCTTATTGTCAATATTCCAACAAAACTCATCAATTTAGATCTTCTTTCTTAATTTTAAGGGTTTAGAGTAATAATAGTAAACAAATATTTGATTTTTTCTTTTAATTTTAAGAATATTAATGATATTTTTTAAATTTAAAAGTATTTTTTTAAAACTTCCTCATATTCTAATGATATAAGAGTTTTTAATATTTTAAAAACAATCCAAATATCTTAAAATGAAAGGTGTTATATTTTAATTAAGCTATATCTAAGCTAAAATGATTATAACGAACAATTAACTAATAAAAGAAAACAATTAAAATTAAGTAATGCATGTAATTATGAATAAATTATCTTTCCTCTCTCGTTAATTTTTCAAGAAAATAAGTATCATCTCTAAAATAATAATAATAATTCATATAATTAATGTATAATAATTATTTTTAAATCTTTTGTTTATTTATTTATTTATTATTATTATGTCGTAATTAAAAAAATAAAATAAAAGGGAGGATGGGAATTATAAGTGGATAAAGTGAGGGTCAAATCGAAGATCAAAGGGGTATCCCAAATTAAAGATCATATTTCAAGCCTTTTTCTCTCTCTTTTTTTTTTTTTTTTTTTTATATTGTAAATTCATTCCCTTTTTCCATCAATCATCTAAATCAATTTTATATTTAAATATTTTTTTTTTTCTCTTCAATTTATTTTAAATAAATTTATCAATAAAATGTTTATATTTAAGAATGTTTTTTTTTTAAGTTTTAAGATATATTTTAAAATTTTATATTTCATTTATTTTTGTGTGGATAGAGGAGTGTTTTTTTTCCCATTTTTAATATGTTTTTAAAAATTATTCGCTTAAAATAAAATTTTAATGTATAAATACCAAATTCAATATGAAATTTTTTATAAGAACAAAAAATAATATAATGTTTCATATAATTTTTTAAAACTAAAATTTTAATATTATAATGTTACTTTTTACATTTAACTAGACATGGGTTGGATAAGAACGTACCTCGTTTAGCTAATGAAAAGAAAAAATGTTTTCTAGCTTCCTCAATTTTCCGCCTGTTCAAAATGAGGTCCAGCTCCATAAAAACTCGCTTCGAGTCTTGATTAATTTTAGGTCCTGCATATTAAATATATTGTATGAGTGTAATAGTTCAATATTTGTGTTTGTAAACAAGAAGAGACGTTGGGAAACATGGGGGTAGGAGTGATAGAGTAGTGTGTGATAATATCCCAAACGTACAACAAAAACAAGAACAGTAAAACCCTAAAATCTAAAAGGATTAGACCCTTTTCCCAAAAGTACACAACCAAACAAACCAACTGTACATATCTTCGCTTCTGTAACTCCTTCTTCGTCCCTCCAAACCAAACCGAGCCCTTTAGCCCTGCGCTGCCACTGCCACTGACACTGCCACAGCCCCTGCCTCTGCCTCTGCCAACAAGCAACAAGAACAGCCCCATTCCCATTTCCATGCAAACCCAACTCTGCCGCTTCTCTTAGCATTGTTTGGGCTTCACTTCCCTTTTGACCACTCCACTTATGGCTCCTCTTCCGGACCTTTCTATTCTCCAAGTTTTTGACTGTTTTGGTAACCTGCCTTAATGCAACCTTGCTGCCACCTGCGCCCTTCCATAACATGCTCAGGTTTCTGAAACGGATTTCAAAAGGGTGTTTGCAGAAGATATTCCCCCAGTTGAGTAGCACCCCATCTAGCTTAATGTGTGCTGTGTTGTGTTTCAGTCGCGTTGGCTGTTGGGTTTGAATTGTTGTTAATTTTGTGTAACAAAATGGTTGACCTTCACCACTAATAATGTGCAACCACAACCAGTATTTCTCTTTCTCCTTCCCTTTCTTGTCTTACATTCTATCAATAATTTTTACCCATAAACTACCCACCTTCGGAAAAGTTTCATTTCCACCACTAAATCACTAAATTAGTTCAAGCCCCTATATATCGCTATCAGCTTTACAGTTTTAAAATGTGTTTACTATGAAGAAGTTTCTACGCTCTTATAAGAAATACTTGATTCCCATCTTCAACCGACATAACTCAGACCAGCTTGGAGATTGTGTGAGCGTGCCCTTGCATACCCAGGACCCAATGATTCACGGTGGAAACTCAGATTCACTCTTTGACCTCCATTGAAGGCAACTTTTTACTTCAGAAATTTGAGAGTTTAAGGCCATTTAATGTTAAAAAAAAAAAGAAAGAAAAAAAAAAGAAAAAGAAAAAGATTATGTGTCTTTTTATTTATGTATTTTAAAAAAAATCAAAATCGTAGTCTTTAATAAATGTGGACATTTGCCCCTTCCCTTACTAGAGTAAGTGGCACGCTCCAAGTCCATGGGCCAACATGGGCCAAAATTACGTAAAGGAGGTACTACGGGCCTCAAACATGGGCCGAAATGAGTTTCCCCATGGGCCTCAAACATGGGTCAAATTTACGTAAATGGGCCAACATCCAATTCACATAATCGTGTTCAGCATATTTTCTCACCCAAACCCACAAATACTAAATCTTTTCTTTTCTTTTTTTTTTTCCCCAATTCCAACCTTTAAGTAACAAAGCACCTATGACCCTTTTTCAAACGATCTGGAACATTTAAAAAAAAAAAAAAAAAAAAAAAAGAACATTTTAGAACTTTTTGAACAGGTCATTTAAACTATGTTGGAATCATTGGAGGTTTGAACTTTGAATTCAAATCAACTGGAAGCGACCTGGAAGGCATTTTATTGAAATTAGTGGCAAAAGAAAGAAAAAGATACGAGACAAAGAACTGTGTAGAAGTAAAGAACTCAGAGAGAGAGAGAGAGAGAGAGAGGTTGAGTTACTAAGTGGGTCAGTGAAGAAGAAAGGGCTGGTGGTGGGATCTATGAAGTGCAGCTACCATATGGTGGTGCTGGTCACCTAAAACTGAGGTATTCCCACATTCAAATATTTCATAATTAACTCACAAATCGTAGTAATGCCAACAAAATTATTGCATTTTTTGAACCCATCCATCCATCTCTTCCCAATGCCTTGGTCTCTCTTTCTACCTCATCATTGCCTAAGTTTTGTGGTTGCAGATTTCAATTCAATTCTTTCCAACTAGTGTGAATGGAGCGAGCTAGCTTCTGGGTCTCACTCAATCAAGGTAGGCCCAGCCTATATCTATATAGATTAAAGGAAAAGGCAGTGGTGGTGTGGTCATTCATAATTGCAGATATAGATGAAGAAGAAGAAGAAGATAGATGATGAGCGACCCCATCAATGGAGTCGTGACAAATGACAACTCAATGGGATACTCACAATGGAAAACATAAACTATTTTGTGATGACAAGAGGGTGTCAGTGAGATATGGAGGACCCAAAAAATAAAGAAAAAAAAAGGAGGAGGCATTTCATCGAACACTTGGGCTGCATACTTTCAAATTCAACAAACCAAACCCGCACACCATGTGCTTCCGCCATCCCCCATCTCTTTCATTTCCTTTCAGCCACAACCAACCCTCCACCTCTCTTCAATTTCATTCATTCTTTCTTTCCCTCTTCCATTGTCGACTACTGTTTGTCCCCCTCTTATCAGATTCTATTCCATTCTCCACGAATTATTGCATTTCATTTCATAAAACCAAAATTACGAAAGATGATCCATATATTACATCATAATACATCCAAAAAATCGACACAATCATGCAGGGGATTGTTTTTTTTTTCTTCTTTTGAAGCCATGTTTCATTAGGCAGCTAATCAGAGGGTGATCAATTTCATAAAATTTGAAGAAGAAAATGAAGAGAAGAGAAACAAAACGCACCGGAAATTGAAAGGCAAAGATTGGAAGAGATGGGTTCAAGTGTTCCCTGCAATGGAAACCTCCTGCTGGCTATGGCGGGTACCTAACCCAGACCGCGCGTCTTTAATATGTTACGCTTCCACTTTGGATAGTCTTAGTCAAGAGGGTACAACAAACACCCTATCCAGTTTGGCCTCTTCTTTCTCTCTCTTGCGGTTTAAATATCTTTAAAAATTCAATAATATTTTATATAAACAAAATATAATATAATGTTAGAAATGATTTTTAAAATTTTAATTTTAATATTATAACATACTATTCCACATTTATTATACACATTAAAATTTAATATATAATAAATAATATATAATATAATATAATATATTTTCACCCCTATTTAAACAATGATTATTTACCTCTTTGAGTCTTGGATTAGAACCCCTTAGATTAAATAGACATTTCCCGTCTCATACTTCTTCACGTGTGGGGACACCATTTTAAACGGTTAGAAAGTTGCCCTCGTAATGTGGCACATTTCACCCAATTTTGATGCCATAGTAAGGTCTACATCACTAATTAATACAAATTATATATTTATGGGAAAAAATCAAAATTAATTCTTCAATTTTAGTCCAAAATCTCCACTAATAAATATTATCCGTTTTGGCTCGTTACGTATCGTTGTTAACTTTACGGTTTTAAAATGCGTCTTAAAATTGTGAGGCTGACAACGATACATAACAGGCCAAAACGGACAATATTTGCTAGCGGTAAATTTGGACTATTGCAAATGGTATCAAAGGCAGATACTAAATGCTGTGCCAACGAGAACACTGGCCCTAAGGGGGTAAATTTGTGAGATCCCACATCAATTGGAGAGGGGAACGAAGCGTTTCTTATAAGAATGTGGAAACCTCTTTCTAGCATATGCATTTTAAGATTGTGAGGCTGATAGCAATACGTAACGGGTCAAATTAGACAATATATACTAGCAATGAGCTTAGGTTGTTGCAATGCGCAACATGTCTAGCTCACTAAAATTCTTCTCTACAATCAATCGAATCATATAGACATCCATTCAACACAAACATAGGTCATAGAAAGGATCTCTGAGATCCACCAAAACACGAAAGCCATAATTTTTCAAAAAAATAAGAAAATAGAATAAGTTCACATTAACCCGTCAATAAGGAATTGGAATGATATTGATTCATACAGATGTCGAAAAATGATATGAGTAAGTTGTGTGTGGGAAAATGAAAGTAGAGGTTAGAGTTTATCTTGGGAGGGAGGGAAGTTAGCCCAATGGACAAATGGAAGATCTTATTTGGAACAGCTACACCATTGAGGTTCCTTTCTTTCCTTTTCCTTCCTTTATCATCATCTTTCTTCTCAACATACAATGCATCATTATCCATTCTAATCTCCACAACTTTATTATCTGTTCTTCATGATATCATAAAAATCTAATTCAAGATCTTCACAATATATTGTTCAAACAAACAGAGGCAAGAGCCGCCGGAGATGTAGAACATCATAATCATGGCTCATGAAATCTTTGATTCACTTGAAAGATCTTCCTCTTTTCGCTTTTAAGGCATGCAAGGAGGGTTTCGGAATTTTACCCACAAACAATCCACAATCTTGTCTCTGGATTTTACCAAATATATCTCGATTCTCGTGCGTTTAAACGTCTCAAAATCTTCTCTCTTGATTTTCATCATCTTCTGTGTTTGTTTCCCGAGAAAAAATGGGTTGATGGGAGTGAGGAATTCTGCTCCAAATCTAAGTTTTCTGGGTTTCTTTTGGTGTCTTACTAGAATATATAATGGGTTTTGGAGTAATGGCTTGATGAATGAATTCATGTGTCATGGTCATCATGTCCATGTGTTGTAACGGATATTTAGATCATGTGTTACCTGTATCAAACACTTTTTACATGCTTTCATCTTAGATAAGTCTTTACTACTTCATGTTGTATCAATGTCAAGTGGAATGCTTGAAAACATAATTGGTTGAAGGTGTGCGGCGGAGTTCATAGGTTGAAGGGGGTAGGCAGGAAGACATTACAGGCAGGACTGTCGGCCTCTTCTCTGTCTGTAAGCTTCCTTTGACAGAAAATACAAAAGCAATTCCTAGGTTTTTGTGTAATAATTTAGGTCAAACACTCATTTTTTACCAGACCCATGAGAGGTTTTAATACGAAAACTGTGGGAGGGAGGGCCTGCTCTGCTGCTCAAACCTATGAACTCATCCAAATTCATTCCACAGACGTCTTAAAACACAGACCCACCTAAATTCAAATAGAAGATTTGGCTCAATTCTAAAGAAAAATACTCTTAATATAATGCCTTGTTTGACCCCAAATAACCAATCACATAGATAACCAATCACATTCTCCTGCATCTCCTACAATATGGTCACGTTACTTCTTGCTTCTAAAAATGGAAACTATCCCTACAAACGAACAAGAATCCATCTAATATGTTTTGTCTTTACTCACATGCTTAGTGCATGGATTCTTCGTCCAACATTCAAGAAATTGGAATAATTGAAGTGAGAAAAGAGAGAGAATAAAGAAAAGCAAGGTGGGTTAAGATAATGAAAAGGAAATTATATAATGAGATGGTTGACAAAAGGGGGGAAAACAGAGGAAAATCCCAAGTGGAATTTAACAAAAAGAAAGTGAGAGAGGATCCACAGCCACACTAATAGACAGACCCGTGCTCTGAGATTATGCTATCAGACAATAGAAATTCCAGAAAAGCAAACAGGAGATAAGAGAAGAAGGTCAAATTCCTGACCTTTGACCGCTAATCTCTCTCCCATTTTCAACATTTTTGACGAATGGGCTTCTTACACCTGCCCAAAAACATCACCATTTCTTCAGTAAGATGATAAAAAAGAGTAAAGAAAAAGGGAGGAAAGTGAGCAAACAAGGCAAAAACAAGAAAGGCCACAGCATCTTTCTCTGCTTTTCATGGCAGCTCCTCTTTTTCACTGCAAAAAGCAAACTACACCGACCCCATTGCGCCTTTAAACTCATTAAACTCAAGCCTTGAGACACAGGGATTCAAGAATGAGTCCCCCTTTTTTTCTGAATAAAATGTTTCACATAAATCATGAACCTAATCAATCCCCCCCACCCTGTACAATTCTCTTATTCCAATCCAACCCCCTCTCTGTATCCTATCTTTCAAATCTTCATAATAAAAAAGATATCACCCCATGAAAACCAAACAAACGTTGAGGGAACCCTTTCAATACTAAATATCTCCCTCTTTCTAGCACTGAATGTACATATATATAATAAAAGAACCACTCTAACGCCTCCGCCACCGCCTCCCCCTCTACACTCTGGCTGCTCTGCAAAATCAGCCATAAACACCACCTGTGCATCTGCCAATGAATGCCAGGCTTTTTTCCCAACTTGTAACTGGTTTTTGAGCGCCTAGTCCATGCACGTTGCCTCTCCTCTATACCAACATGGAGCACGGAAGAGATCGCACGCAACCGTACTCTCTTCGAGTCTCTGGTGGTTTGATCCAAGATTTGGTTGGGAATCTTTGTAGATTGGATGATAGTTGGCCATCCCATCTTCTTGTTGGTTTTTATTCACCTGTCTTCAATGAAAATTCTCCCTATAAAGTCGCGGAATCTTTTCGAGTAGAGCTTTGGATCAACTGCTGATATAGAGGTGGAATCGACTTGTAAGGATTTGTATGCGTGTTCCAATTTCTTACTGATGTCGTAGTCCTGTAGGATGTCAATGATCCCAAAATATAGGACAACTTCATAGATTTCGCCACTCCTTGATGGGATCAAGAGGCTCGTCCCGCCAGGGTTATACTGATCGAAGTCGCTTCTTCTTGCCATTCGCTCTGCTCGTGCTGGCATGTTGGCTCCTAACCTAATTAAAGGTTTCCTGGAAAAGACGAATCGAAACCGAACATATTGGGTTAAAAACCAGTGCACATATCCTTCATAAGTATGTCTAAGAAGGAAGATTAAAACGTAAACACAATATGTTCACTGGTAGAACAAAAACAGTAGAAATGGACAAGAAACATACTGGCCAGATAAAACTCGATCCATGTCCTGCAGCTCTGCTTCAAGAAAGCGACAGCCACGCATAAACTTCTCATTCTGATAAGAATCTTTATAACCTGCAAGATAACACACAAGTGGTTTTCAGCTTATCAAATCCCCCAGCAAATATTTTGCACATGACAACGTTGGGGAGATCATAATCCTTACCAGATCGCAATAGAAATGGCGATAACCCCATTTTGTCGCATCTATTTTTGTCCCGAAAATGAAGACCAACCAGAAGACTGTAATCCATAATTCTCTCAGCTTCCAAGAACTCACAGTCTCGGTTAATTTGCCTGTCATATTTCCAGACCATAAAGTTAGATTTCAATCCGAGTCTATATCGAATGCAAGAACCATATATTCTGAGTTGAAACCTACTTGATAAATTCCTGGAACCGACTTTGCTGAAGGCGAAACACATAATTAAGATCAAGATCCTTAAGTGTAGTCGTTTCATCAATTTCTTCAGCAGGCTTATCGGTTGTTCGACCATGGGAGGATCCCTTTAGATCAAAACGTCGATGAATTCGGTACTCAGAGCAGAACAAGTTGCCCATCACAATAAACCTTGTCTAGTTCCAATACAAAGATTAAGTTAAGAACAACACACTAAATCATGACAAACCAAAGTCCAAGAGGAAAACACCACGCACCTTCTGCCCACCAATTGGTTTTACACAGTGCACGCCGAAGAATTTCGTCACGAGAGAATTCTCGTACTGACATACGTGATCGTAATAACTCGGCAACATCCTAATGAGAACCTGAAAAATAAGTACTAAATTTCATCAATGATCATATCCTCCAACATATTATGCAATCCAAACTACACAAAGCCAATCAGATTATGCAACACACCTTAACTTCGGATTTCTTCACCGTCTTAATCATAAACCTATCATCCTGGGTTAAGTAGAAGAAACTTCCACTCTTTCCTGGAGAAGAGAGCTCTCTAAGGGTGCCATTTCCACAAATGGCTAGCATGTAATCAGCAGGATCAACTCGAAACAGGTCCCTCAAATGCCTGTTAGATGAGCATTGCAACAAAAAGTTAGTCAGGGATTGAACAACAAAGATCAAATTGAACAGAAACTTGGAAAAAAATGGATACCGAAACACCAAGGGGCAGTAATCCTTCCATCGAAACTCCACCGATTGATGAGGAGGCGTCACTTTCGACCCTTCCGGTGGAAATCTCGTCCAGAACTTCTCTTTCGGATCGAAATCACTCGGCCTAAGGTCCCGAAGGATTGAAGCGTGCTTCCCAACAGAGTACCTACAGAAACCCCAGAAAAATCCAATCAAAGAACAGAGCACAGAAAAAACCCTAGAAACTAGCAGTTCTTCGATTATTACCTTATACCCTGTTGGAGATTGAGTATGAGTTCGTAATTCTTGTGCCCCTTTGAAATCGTTTGGCCTGGTTTCTTCGCATCGTTCGTTACACAGAAAGGATTTCGCCTAAACTGTTTAAACCCATCGCGATACAACATCGAGGCCTCCACATTGTCGAGTATATCACAAGTGATATCACCGGCTTCGCCGTCCGATTCCCAAATACAAATCCTCGGAAAATTCCTCTCCGTCGAGCTGCCTCTCGCAGCGTCCACCGAAGACCTTTTCCTGAGTGTTACCGTCAGATTCTCATTCTCAGCAACCCCGTTGCTCTGGATTTTCATTTCCTTGTTCCATTCACTGGTATGGCTACTGCCGTCAAGCAAACTAAAAACCCCATTCCCTTTCGGAACTCCGTTCTCCCATTGACCTTCGTACCGATTCCCGTTCGCCCAAATAAAACCCCCATGGCCTGACATCAACCCATTCTTCCACTCACCTACATACTCAATACCATTCTTCCATACATACCGGCCATTTCCGTCCTGAACGTTTCGCTTCCAGGTTCCGTCATAGAAATCGCCATTGGCGTAGCATTTCTGCCCAAAACCGTGTTTCCGATCTGCACTCCATGACCCACGATACATGTCGCCGTCAGATCCGATAAAAGTGCCAATCCCTTCCATCCGACCAGACTTGAATTCCCCCTCATACGTGGCTCCAGAAGGCCAAGAAAATTTCCCTTTCCCCGAGGCCTTCCCCCTCTTCCACTCACCCTCATACATACACCCATCCGTCCACAAATACTTACCCAATCCATGCGGCACGCTCCCCAAGCAACTCCCAATGTACAGATCCCCATTCGGAAGGTGCTTCTCCACGGCCGTCGACGCAACAATTCCAGTACCATCGCCAGAAACAGAGTCAATACCCACCGTGGCTACAGAAGAATTAATCGTTAACGTAGTGGGTGTAACCCTTCTCGAACTCGCTTGAGATCGACTACGATTCACAACAACAACCGGAGGAACAGCCACCATCTGCAAGTGCGGCATCGATTTATGTGAATCTTTCTCTACCTTATCATCATCAGATTTCTTCTTCTTATGAGTAGAAGAAACAAGTTCATTAGACTGTTCAGACGCCAGTGCCTCCCGCATTTTCCAAGCGCAGAAAAAACGCCGTGGATCATACAGAGGAGATTGGGAGAAAAGAAAGAACAGAGTAATCTCTGAATTAAAGAAAATCAAAAGGAGAAGAAAATATGAAGGAAATGAGGCATGAGAGGCGGCTTTTCCTGCGAGGAACTTCCTCCTTCCACTGTCGATTCCTACCGCTACTGCTAATACAAATCGCCCAGAGTTTCTTCCCTCTACTTCTTGCTTTTTATTATCTCCCATTTTACCATTATACCCCTCCTCTCCCTTTATTATTATCTTTTTATTAAATCAAATTAATTCACCCAAAAAAACAGTTGTAATTATTAAAAGTAATTTAATAATTGAAGCCAAACTTTTCTATTAAATAATGACAAATAGTTTTACTATTTAATTTAATAAGTAATTTTAATAAAAAATAATTATAAATAAATTTTGTTAATTAATATTGCTTTTTCTTAACGGTTGAAAGTATTTAAAAGTAATTTAATAATTGAAGAGAAACTTTTCTTAGAATAAATTTAGTTAATTAATGTATTGCTTTTTATTTAATTGAAAATTCGAATATTAATACTTATTTTAATAATTGAAGAGAAATTTAGTTAATTAATGTATTGTTTTTTTAAATAAAAAAAAAAACATTACCGTTTTAGTTATTTATTACAAATATTTTTAAATTTAAGTAAATTTAATTAGAAAATAGAACGGTTGTAGTTATTTAAAATTACGAAGAGTTTTACTAATAAATAATAAATGTTTTTAATTAATTTAGTTAATTCATATATTATTATTTTTATTTAAATTTGAAAATAGAAGCTATGTAGTTATATAAAAGTAATTTAATAATTGAAGAGAAATCTTTTTTTAATTTAATTATGAAAAAGCAATTTAATAATTGAAGAAATATTTTAAAAAAAATAAAATAGAAATAACTAACTTTAGGGCTCAAATTTGGTTGAATTAAGGAAAAGTTAACGGTGTTAATTTGTGGTTAATTTGGAGAAATTGATAAAAAGTTGCTTTATTGTAAGTAATTATGTTAAATTAGTAACGGATAATGAATATTCGATGCTAAATAGCGTCATGCCGAGAATACCCTCAACATGCGGAGCCACATGGAGAGGAAGGTGGGGAAATAAGTTTGAATGTTTTACGTATTTACCCCTGAAGGTTGATTAAAATACATCAATGCCATTCAGACAGCTTTGGGGGAAAATGTTCCGTCGCGATCCGAGGCATCCTTGTTTCATTTGCAGTTGCTGTGGGGCCCGCTGTCATATATATTATATTTTATTTTAAAATAATAATAAATAATTTTAAATAAATTAATAAAACAATAAAGGAAAAAAATATCAGAAATTAGTTTTTAAAAAAACATAGTATTAATAAAAATAATGTTATTTATTTATTTATTTATGATTTTCTCCTTAATTAATGGGTTAAATTTATAATTTAAACCTATTTTATTTCATTTTATTTTGAATAAAAAACTAAGAAAATATAAATAGATTTAATATATATATATATATAAAAGGATAAAACTTTCTTTGCAAAAAGAATACGTTTGGTCATTGATTCTTGAAGAGCTAAGCCTACTTATGAAAAGTAAAAATAAAAATAAATTTAAAAATAAATTTAAAAAAAAAAAGTAAAAGTAAAAGTAAAAATAAAAAAAATAAAAAAAAAAATAGGTGGAATTTTGAATTTTGACTCATGAAGTAAAAAGTTGCATTGCCTAAGATGTAAATGGCTTAGGATGTTGACTACTACCAAGTTTTGTTCCTTTTTACAAAGTTACTGCCTTTTTCTTTTTACCAAGGTTTAAAATAGCTTCAAATCTCCACAATACCCTTCTATTTTTTTTATTTTTTATTTTTTTCTCTATTTTTAAATATTAGAACTTTAAATAAATAGGAGAAACTACTCTGATGGTATTTTTTTGAATGAAATACGAATAGTTTTCATCCATATATTAATAATAAGATGTTGAATTATTGAAAGGAGTAGTCCCACATTGACTAATTTGGAGAAAGGTCATGGATTTATAAGTAAATAACATTATCTTCATTTGTATGATGTTTGAGAAAACAAAAGTAAAGTCATAAGAGCTTATAATTATATCATAAAGATATTTATAAGTATTTTTTTAAGTTTCAGCGTGAAAGTGTTATTTTATTTTACTCAGAATTTAAATATTCACTTAAGATAGCTCGGGAATGGTCAATAGAAGATTATTTAGCTCAAATTAGTTTTTTCTAACTTGATTTTATGGAAATAAAAAGTCGGAGTAAATATTATATATTATTAACCATAATTATGTGTTTTTTAAGGTATTTAACGGATAATGACCAAACAAATCTTAAGTTGAAGAGAGCGAGATATTAGAATACGAGGGAAGGAATGAAATAGCTTCACTTAGATAACTATTTTCAATTATTCCCGAGACGGAAGAGAGTAGATATTACCTCATATTTGTAAAATGAAAAAAGGAAGTACCGAGAGAGAGAGCATAACGAAACCAATAGTCGAAAAATCTTTAGATTGAACAATTGGTCTCGACTACTAATCTTCTGGAATAGTCCACCATGTTCTTCGCATAGAAATCCGAATCCTCAAACGAATGTCTGATTCAACCAACAAAAGAGCTGATTAGACTTACATAACAATATATTTTTCTTTCTTCATTCAGATTCTCCGTATACGGATCATTTTTTTTTTCTTTTGTAAATTCATTTATTTACGTTATCGTGTAGTTCAATCATTAATCAACCCAATTATTAAAATAATCCATTTTGGTACGGTACCAAACAAAATAATTAATCTATAATTTCAAGTGGGTGGAAATTATAAGATAAAAAAATAGGGAAAAAAACAAATAATTAAAATATAATTAAACAAATAAATAATAAAAAAGAAGTATTATGACTATAAAATTGGTCACGGCCTTAAATTTCATTGGTCAGAAAAATTATAAAATAATTAAAAAAAAATCAATGACGTATGGTTATGAACACTAATAAAATTGTCGTTTGTATATTTAATTAATTAATTAATCATTGCACGTATAATTATATATAATTTTTCGGTGGGAATTGTGAATATTTTATTTTAACAAATAACAAAAAATAATATATAGATAAATATTACATAATAAAATATAATAATAATTATTAAAAAAGATTATAATCGAGGAGGGTAGGCCGAGGAATCCTTCTCGTCTCTGTCTCCTATCCCGATATTCATTTATTTATATGTTTATTTTTGTAAGGATTCACGATGAGAATTTCAAACAAGGAATTTACGGGAATTTCATTTTCTTATATATATATTTAAAAAAATATTAATTTCGAGTGAAATTTTTAATGGCTAATTTATATTTTTTTTATTAAAAAATGTAAACAAGATAAATTTAACAATTTTATGATAAAAATATAATATAATATTTAATTATATATTTTAAAATTTAAATTTTAATATTACAACATAAAATTGTCCACGTATAGGGTTTTAGGATAATTTCTATTTGCATTTTTGTAGTTTGACCGATCGTGTCTAGCTGGCACGCATGTGGAGCCCAGTTGGACGTTACGGCTGGGCCCAGCTCCCACGTCCTTTTGTGTAGAACAGGGAGATAGGTATTTGACACTGCCAACTGTTTCCTTCTCCCAACGTGGCAAAGGAGACGTCATCCAACTCTCCACGTGTTCCGCTTCTAACTTCAGATTACGCGCGTGAGTGAACGCGCCCAAACAATGCTGGCCAAGTGTCTTTTTATTTTTTTTAACTAATAAATATATTTTAAATTAAATATAATTTTTTTTTTTTTTTTAATGTTTGAATTTTTTATTTTCTAATAAGGAGGAGATATATAATTTTCCAAAGCATAGAAGGAAGTAGAGCGGGAGAATTCCTTGATTGGCCTCAGCTAGCGCGTTCGCTAGGTGATTCTAGTTAGTCCCTTTTGACCTAATTTGAAAATGAGTCACCGAGAACCCTAAATGGGCTCTGTAAATTCTGTTTTTTTTTAGACCGAGAATCCTAATTTGAAAAAGGAGTCACAAAAGAGTTCCAAAACCCATCTTTCTTGTTCATCTTCGATTATCATTTGAAAAACAAAAATGATATTTGAGCTTTAAACTCTTAACCCTACAAAATTTGACGAACTCAACCATTCATCCGAACAAAGAAAAGGCATAAAAGGGAGTCTTGGAAAAGTGAAAGTAAGATGGGGAAAGATATTTTGGGAACATATTATAAACCAAGTTTTAATTAGTTTCAAAGGAACCTTAATTTCCACAAACACATTTGAGTGAGTTCTTGAAAAAACAAAGGATAGAATTTGATTGGGTGATGGTGGTGGTGATGGTGATGAAAGGGAGGGAGGGCCATGGTTGCATGTGCCCAAAAATTAGCAAAACGTTTTTGTTTTGTGAGAGAGACAAAATCCCTTTTTGGGTTTATTATCTTAGGTTTTTTCTCTTTGACGGGATCATTATAAGTTGGAGAATGTTATAGTTGTATAAGTAAGGATTACGCATTTACTAGTATAAGATCTTTTAGTCAAAAGCAGGTAGTTTGTTAGTGTACTCGTACAAACAGTGCTTACGACAACTCATACCTATTGTATGCATGGGGGTAACGAGATATTGATTGTACGGTAGTTAGGAGCTCTATCTCTCGCGGTAGTGCGCCCTTCCTATTTTGAGTGGGTAGGGTAAAGAGTTTTAGTGATATACCCCTTGAAGTAGATTGTGTAAATAACAAATACATAGGTTGAGTCATTCACTAAAAGCCTAATATTGATCCATTATATGAAGTGATTCATCGTTTGAGAAGATTTTAGGCTAAACCGTTCTTTTTTTTATGGAGAAGTAGGAAAGAGATTAGTTTTCTGATCATTTGAGTAATAGAGAGCGTTTATCTTTTGTCCCTCTTGACCGAACTTAGAAAAAAAAAAATCACAACAGGACGATAAGAGAAGGATTAGATAAGGGAGTAGTGCACGAAAAGTCGGATAAGATGTTATCCGCTTGAACGGATTATACAAGCCTTAGGCTCTCAAGTGGATGGAATCATTGGAAGCTAAACAAAAGTAGTGAGCCTCATAAACCCATTAGTCATGTGCATAAAGTTCTCAAATGCCAAACAATAAATGACAACTTCAATTATCTCAATAATAGGTATGGCCTTGTCTAACAACTTGCATGTTCCAATAAAAACATCATTGTGAGATAGCTCATTAAATGTTTGTTGGTTAGCACGATCGTAAAAAGTTTGTAATGTAAGTTCTCTTTCGCTATTTGAAGATGGTCGGAGATACGAATATAATCAATCTCATGATAATCGAGTGATTAAATTGTAAAATTAAAGAAAAATGGAAGCAAATGAAAGTGGTTTTAAAATGATTTGTAGATCTGAATGGAATCCATCTAGAAATGAAATACAAAAAGCAAGCATAATGAGTGGGCATCCACCAATTAATTCACCCTCACCCCTCAGCTGCCAAACCCAAATGACATTATTCAAATATTAATACATAATCATTGTTACATCTCCCCCTTTTTCTACTCTATAACTTGCATTTGTGTCGAATTCTTAAACGATGATGTTTGGATGTCACTCGACCATCAAATTTTCTATACGAATGCTGTACATGGGTTGAAAACAGGAATTGAATTCTCTGAAACCTAATTTACCGTGGTTATTCAGTAGCTCAATGGTAGAGCGGTCGGCTGTTAACCGATTGGTTGTAGGTTTGAATCCTACTTGGGGAGATTTGATTCATTCCGAATGAAAGGGTTCGCTAACCGTTAAGAGTAGGTAACCCGTTCTGTTCCCTGTGTCTTTGTTTCTATTACATTCTATCTCATCGTATCAAATATTGTTTCTAATACCTCGGTGTAGGACTGGGATAATCATTTGTTCCACAATCTAGGTCTATTTACAACTAGCCAATTAAGAATGCTCAGATATCACAATTACCGCGAGCAAACATATTAATGTCGAGGAACACATTTTTGCTATTCTAAACAAATGGGTCGAAGCAACTGAAGTGATGATAAAAAATTCTCTAAAAGAGATAAAGACAAGAGAAAGAAGACTAGTGAGTCAAATGTGTAAGAAAGATGGAGACGAAATGGGTAATAAATATTTCATAGGTGTTATGATTTGAAGGATTCACATGAGGAACAGATAGCAACAGGTCGTTGTTTGGGTTTAGACATCACAAAATGAAGAAGAAAAATCCACCAATTAATGCAATGGACCAAAGAGAAGGGTGCTGGGCATTCAATATTGTTGCATTATATGGTATATTTATGGGAATAGCAAGATGGCGATGTGTTCATACGATGCTTTAAACAGGTCGTTTTCGAGCACCAAGTCAGTGTAAGGTCAGGATTGATTCGACGGTTTCACATTTGTGTGGGGACTTCATAACTACTTTTCATGGGAATAATTCCAAAAGTAATGCTTGTTGAGGAACAAAATGAAGTTTCTTTCTAATCTAATCCCATCAATTCAGCCTGTTTAACCTGAAAATTTCATCACGCATTTATGGGTCTTTTTTGGACTGATGGGATGAAGATAATCAATGTACATAAAAAGAAACGTTCATCAGATATCCAGAAACGTTCATTAAGGATTGGATTATATACTTTAGAATAATCAATCTACAAATGCTTTCATTCAACACTTGGTTGTGAAAGAGATGTTTTCACCTAACAAGAACACATGAGATGCTGGCCAGATACTTAGAGAAACTATGGGCTGCTTTTTTTTTTTTTTTTTTTTTTTTTTTTACTTTTACCCTTTTTTTTTCTTGATCCTTTCTAATTGACTGTCCAGCATCTTCAATCTAATTTACTTTGCAACCACATCGACAGTGGCAGTTACTATACTATATGACCACTCAAATGAGCAGGCTATTGGCTACTCATCCGGTAAAAATATGTGAAAAAATCATTTATAAAATTTTTTTTAAAAAAAAACCGAAAAAACTGTTCAATTCAGTCGAGTTGTGGATCAGTAGGAATCTGACCGAATATATCAGGGCATGAGTCCCATTTGCTATTGTCTCTGGCCTCCCAGTACCCGCCAATGTAGCGATATGTATCAGTTCCCTTATCCTTGGCAAACCACCTTGGTTTCCAACCTCGCTCTTGCATCTTCCGTGCCTGAAAACCAGATGAAATAACATGATGTTATTGTATTGATCTAAGAGCTTTTGAAATCTCAGCCAACTTGAATGAATAGATAAAAGATTTTGAAAACTAGTCTTGGTAGTTGTAAGATTTGATTAGGAATGTAAATAAAGTCTTGAGATACTAGATCATAAAAATGGCCATATAAAAGTCAGCTGTCCTTTTCATCAATTCTAAAATTTTGCAGATCCATATTGCTGCTTATTCTTCCAGTCAACTGGTTTCAGCAGCATCCACAAACTTGAGAATAAAATTATTAATTTGAAGATGTGTTTGGTTATCTTTGGAATAATTCGAAGTCCACAGGTTTCAAGAATGCACATGTAGTAGCTTGAGACATTCAAGTATAATCTACCTGTCGTTGGCGCTGCTCCAATCGCAACTTTTCCGAGTTAGCCATTTCATACTCTCCGTTTTCCAAAAACCTCTGATCAGGTCTGAGCCTTGAATCTGTAGGAGGCAACTTTTCCTGCATATAAGCAAAATATCAGACACAAATTGATCCCAAAACATGTTTCCAGTTGCATCTCAAAAAAGGAACTCTAAATTATCATCTCATACTGCAGGTTCAACTAAAGCAAATAAATTATGTTATGCATCCATGTGCTACGACTGGACAGAAATGCAAGTGTAGTTGGAAACTGCAATCAAGAAATCGGCAGGATTACCTTCAAGCCTGGTGTCAGTTCATTCAAAGTCATAGCAAAAGGCGTGAAGTTATATCTAGTAGAAAATTTAGGTGGCTTGTTTCGTTTCCAGAGTTGGTGGGGTTCAGATGAATCAAATCCTTTTCCCTTCCGAGAACAGTCCCCATTGACATAATGCATACTCTCATCCCATTTTCCAAATAATGTAGCCACCGTTTTTCCATTTCTATCTTGAATTACACCCTGAACCTGCACGAGAATGGTGCTTCAAGTGTCAGTCAACTTCAATGATTCATAAAAAAAGATCTTGATATTTCGTAGGTATGAAATTCTAGTTTTAAGCTCCACAGATTTTCTTATCCTAATCTGAACGCATAAAATAGATTAGCCGAAGGAACATGATTGATTAAATATACGCCCTTAATTAACTTAGTAAGAGTATTATTAAACTTTGTGATGGTGTCTTCTACATCATCGATGAAGCTATTAGCACAATCCTCATAATCAACAATTCAACTTGATTTGGAAACATTTATATAACTTGACACTAGTTTCATTTTCTTCTTCCATCCTCTTGTTGGAAGGCAAAGAATCCTATGATGAATGCCATGGTAAAGAAAAAAAATGGTGAATGGCGGGCCAATGAAGATGATTTTACAACATTGACAGCATAAACAGAAAATATTTGTAATTCTTTTTCAATAACAACAATCCTGTACATTTCAGGCAAATGATCAAAGACTAGAGGAAATTACCTGGTGTGGATTCCTGTCAATAATGGACTGCTCCTTGAATTTTAGCTTGCACGAGTATTCACGATTTCCATCTATACGCATTGTACCATAATGATCGCAGTACAGCTTCCCCAGTATTAGATTGTAAATTGACGTCGTCACCTACAATAAACGAGTAAAGCTCCAATAATTCAAGATTCTAAATGAGCAAATGCAGTAAAGAAAAAAGATAATTTAAGCAGTATCTGGTGTAACACCTTACTCCACTGATAGACTTCTCCATCATCAAATTCTAAAGTTAACTGACCAACAGGATCAAGCTGAATTGACCGACCCCAAAATTTGCTCTTCAAATTGCTGTCCCCCCAAAATCTCCAACCTTTACCCTCGCAATGGCATGCAACTACCACTGGATGATGGCTAACCTAACAACCAAAATTAGAAAAAAATATACCATTTGAGAGGCAATATCTTGTTTGAGGCCAAAAACAAGAAACCATTTACTCTTTGATTCAAACACAGGAACTAAAGTATGTAGTAACCCTTACATTCAAGACAGAAATGAATCGGTCAAGTGATGATGACTAAAAAATTTAAAATTTCAAAAGAACGTGGACATGAAAAAACCCACTATGTTACCGTAGATCAAAACTATAGCACTACAACATCGTTGATCTAGTAACCATAACATAATAAAATGCGCTCCTTATTTTTTATGTCCAATTCTCTTGCTGCCTTTTGAAGGGCTGCACAAAGTATAAATCCTGTTTTAAAGGTAAATTGCTTCCTATTAGAAATAACATGGAGATTGAAGTACACTCTAGAGAATATTAATATGGCTTATTTGGTCAACTCCAATAACAAGAATGGGGGAAGAATAGTATAAGATCAAAGAAATATGGTGGATCAACAACCATGTGAGTAAGTTCTCCTGCCAACTTCTGTCCAAGATTTTGCTTCTTACCCCCAACCAAAACAGATAAATAAATCTAAAGACAATACCTTCTCGGAGAAAAACTTGAGACCTTTATCAGGATAGTCAGCCTCATAAGTTTCCCCTAACAGTGGATTAAATGGCTTGCAAATTCTTCCTTCTGTTGAAGCATATCCAGATACAGCAAATGCAGCTACGTTAAGAATCCTCATGAGGCTATCACCCTAAAGAGTTGAAAAAAAAAAAAAAAAAAAAAAACTAGTTAAAAATCATATGGAGTACGAAAATATTTATGGTGTTTTTTCTTTTACACTTTACAGAAAATTCCTTAAATTTCTCATGGAACACTGGGGGTTTCCAACATCTTCCGTGAGACCACAAAATGTTATGCAGAGCATAGGATCGTGGATCATCAACTTACCCTTCTTCCCCACTCATGTGCCCGATCAATAAGGTAAGAATATTCTAAATCTTCAAAACACTTTTGCAAGGAAGAAAGAGGCTCATTGAAGAAAACAGGGAGACAAATTTTGGTGAGATCTTTTCCAATGTTATCTTTAATCATTGACCAAAGGCTAACACCCTTCTCCTTTTCAACTGGATCAGGTAATTTCTTGCGCCGCTTAACATGTGGATAATTAGTTCCAACAGACCTAATTGATGGATCCACCTCTTCCTCAGAACCAACTGCATGAGTGCCTTCATCCGAAGAAAAAGATGATATCCTGACAGATCCATTGCTTTTGAACGAACTTGACGATAAAAAATCTCTTGTATCAAAAAAAGTGTTCTCATCATCATCTGTTTCTTCCTCTGCAGCATCAACTCGCTCATTGTCATCATCAGATTCAGTTACACTTGCACTTGCATCTGTAGCCAGATAAAAAAGTTGAGGGAAAAAAGAGTAGGACATGTTTCCAATGACCAAAAGAATTGAGCACATGTATACAAACACATATCTAGAGTAAGAAGATAAAATGCATCATAAGCCAGTATTCAACGTGCTTATGCTAAAAAATTTGTATGTAGGACCCCAAAACTGTCGAGAAAGAAACAAGCATTAATAGCAAACATTATCATCATACATATTATATAGGTGAGAATATAAATTATAAATAAGCCAAATTAATCAAATCCAGTAATGCTGCTTGAGAGAAATCACCAAGGCTACACTTCACCTCAATTGATCAAATCCAGATTCAAGTCTAGTGCTAAGCTCATAACCTGTAGGGTTTCATAAAATTTTCTGCCGACCATTTTTATCTTCACTATAGCATATCAAGAAAACAGAGGACGATAAATAAGTGTCAGATGTCATCATTAGAAAAACAAAGCTACAGTTAACACGAAGTAAAATCTCTTTTCACATAACCCAAAACAACAATACTGTCTTATTAAAGGGAAATGTGACAGGCCAAAAGACAGTGATACAAAATTAATTTAGTGTGTTGACTAGTAAAACCATGATTATATAATCATGCAGCAGACAACTCACCACTGTACTTTTCCAGCGGACCAGGCAAAGCCCCTGGCTCATTGAACTGTCTCTGGCTCTCATCAACTACTGTATTCTCCAAGTCAACCTTTTCTGTCTACACAAGACAATAAAGAGTAATTTAAGCATAGCACAACGGCCAAAAGAAAATGTTGAATGAAATGCAGAATGCAAAATTTTGAAGGATGGTCAGTCAGTGAACTTCTATCGGACTCCTACTGTTATTGTTTTGATTAAGGTCTACTTAATGCTAACAAAAAAAAAGAATTTGAGCTATTCGTGGAAACTAGAGAATCAAATTCAAGGAATAAATATATGTATTTGAAAGAAATTCAATTAGCTCAAAAATGAAAAAACAAAAATTGAATAGCTCAGGTGTGGGGAAAAATCAAAAGTGACTAACAAATGGTCTGCTTGGATTAAGCCTAACAACAATGCTTGGTGTAAGGTTGAATCCAAATGACGTTCAACTTTGATTAGTCTTAATATTATAATTATATATAACTTGCAGGAAGTGCATGCATTGTCGGGAACAAGCATATAAAACCTTTTCCAGCTAACTTAAACCTTCCGGCAAAGCAATCAAGAGATCCTAGAAAAACCATTTCCAAAGAGAAAGCACAAAAGGCAAGCAGCAGAAAATTTCACTATTCTTGATGAAGAAACCCAGGAATCGGAATAGAAATGTCTTGGTAAGAGAGTTTTAGCTTTCAGCTGCGAGTAGGTGGTACGGGTATCTCAAGAAAGGAATAAATCTGAAAGTTTTGGTATACTTGTTATCTGCTAGGAATTGTGGACACTCTATTTTAAAAAGAGAGTGAATGGCAAACTCAAAACACGCTTTAAACATACGTTCTAATAGCAAAATTGAACGCAGGCAAGCTCTGAATTTTGCTTCGAAGTGTCCAATTTCAAAATGAAAACAAGGGGGCTACGAGAGTCAAGACACAAGGGGGCCACATTTAGTAGGAAAAAAAAATGAAAATAAACAAACATGCAAATAAACTTTAATCAAGGAACTGTGTAAAATAAAAATAGCAGACAAAAAACAAATGTTCCTAGATAACCAAATGGAATTATGCGAGAAGAAGTGGGAACTCTAGTTTTGTCGTTAGAAAAACTTTGTGCATTATTGGGACATCTGGCTTCATTTTGGGTTTGTTACATGGAGAAATGTAATTACTCTACAATATTTTAGCATGCTTCAAATTCAACATGGCAGTGAGAATAGATATGTGTAACTAGTAAAATATGACAATCTCTGCGTACTACATAGAGCCAAATGCCACCCATCTGCTACACTATCAATAATGGACAATCAGAATTATCGGATGAAGAGATGTACACCGAAGCGATGGGTTTAAATAACCTGTAACGGCCCAAGTCTACTGCTAGCAAACATTGTCTTCTTTGGGCTTTCCCTTTTGGACTTCCCCTCAAGGTTTTTAAAATGCATCGGCTAGGAAGAGGTTTCCACACCCAAGCCTACTGCTAGCAAATATTGTCTTCTTTGGGCTTTCCCTTTTGGACTTCCACTCAAGGTTTTTAAAATGCATCGGCTAGGAAGAGGTTTCCACACCCTTATAAAGAATGTTTTGTTCCCCTCTCCAACTGATGTGGGATCTCACATAACCAATATCTCGGACTTAAATAGCTCTACGAAACCAACAACACATTTCGCAAAATGGTAGCTAATTATTAAAATTGGGAAATTTAAGTTCATACAAAGTTACAACAGAGTATAGGTACAAACTCAGATTCTCCTTACAGTCTATCAGAAGAATTACTGGAGGAGGAAAATATACACAATCTCTAAGACAGGCTCCGTAGTGATTTAATCAAAAGCATAAGTTCCAATAATAGCAGGAATCAAAAAACAATTCCCAATTTGATTCATATGAAGTATTCCAGATTCAGTTTCAATGTACCTCTAAGTGCCGCAGTGTGTCAATAAGTTGCCACTGCTTCTGCTTGAGCAACAAGAGCTGGTTTTGCAATGCAGCAAACTCACTCTTCATAATGTTTTCAGTGTCCTGAATAGCTGTTTCATTGACACCCTCTTCTAAAAGCCGCTTTCTAATCCTGTCAGTTGACACAGACAAGAAGTCCTTAGGCGCCATGAGCTCGCTGTTCGACATCCTTGGGAATAGTTCCTTCACTGCCTGCAATGCATCCATCCATGCCAACCGATCGTCGCAGGTCTCCGCACGCAAGTGAAGTCTCTTTGTCCCAGTGAAGATGGAAAACCTCTTATCATCTGATCGGCTTTCTCGAATTGAGGAAACCTGTCATATGAACAATTCAACGGCCGCGAATGAACCACAGAACCAGAATGAAAATTAAAAGAATCTGCATCCTAGGCATCATTCCAAAAGTCTCATTCACGATTAACATGGAACACAAAAATCTTGAGAGGATTAACCAAATCAATTGTAAGCATGGATGAAGATGTTGAATTTCAGTTAATAAAAAGGATGAAAAATGAGCAAGCGAGTCATTATCTACGGGATAATCCAGAATGAAAACAAACAAAATAAGAAAACGAAGAAGATGTTATACGCAATATCAGCACCTCCAAAACAAAGACAAAACGAATGACATGATTCTTGGAGGCGTAAATTATGAAGGAGCAGTTAGAATCGGTGAAACCTTGAGATGAACTTCCCCAAATGGCTTGCGCCTGAGTGGGAACTGGGTGGTATGATTAGAGAACCCGTTCTTATGTCTCGCAATCCTCCTCATTGACACCTCGCCAATCACCTTCGATCCCTTCTCTGTTTCCTCATTGACAACGATCTTATCAGGTCCATGAATCTTATAGTAGGACAAAACGCCATCCTGAAGCACAAACCAGCGTGGACGCCAACCTTTCCCGTAGTTCACCCACTTATAGAGTATACCACAAATACCATTCCCAACAATATCGTTGATCTTAACGTCAACCGGAGGCTCCCTAAAGGAGGAATGCCGTGCAACCATCTCAGCAGCAAAAATACTCCGGTGGCTAAGCCGTCCCGCATCGCTACTACTAAGACTCCGATTATGAGAAATCCGAATCGTCGGATCCGATCTGGACGCGACAGAAACCGCAGGAGAAGCCGGTGGAATATGAAGGTCGGGCATCGGATACGGCGGTTTCTTGGACGGAGAGTTATCAGAGACAGTAGAGACACAGCAGAAAGAATGCATAGGGAAAATTTTCAAACAGAGAGGTGAGAAGAGATTGAGAAGGAACCGGAAGTGAAAGCGACGTCGTGGGAGGAGCCGGAGACAGGCGGAGGAGGAATCATTGATTCAAATTGTTGAAACGAAGAATATGGGAAGAAGAACAGTTGGATTAACAAATTTCTTTATAAGGAAGCCGCAAAACAACCGATGGCCATGGAAATCTTGGGCGAGAAGCTCGGTGGAAACGGATTTTCAATTATGGAATGAGCAGAATTCCGATGGAAAAAACAAATAATAATGTAATGTGTTCTTGTTGGTCGAAAATGGAAATTGGAGCTTTGGGGCATCGGAGAGGAAGAAGCTGCGTCGTCCGCTTTGACGTTGGTGCCACGCGGCGAGTGCCGAGGACGCGACTCAATGAGCGAACCAGTTTAAATATGGAGGCCGCCGGACGGGACGGGTAGTTAATTAATAAATTCTTATCAAAATAATAATATATTAATTAATTTCCTTTTTTTTTTTTTGTGTTGATGGGTTTTGTTTGGATGCGGGTGGGTGTAGGAAAGTTAGAGTGGGGAACGGCGCGGGTTTGGTGGGAGATGTACAGCTGGGTGTGGCCGAGGCGGATCGACAACGTGGGGACCGTCGGGTGAGGGTTTGACGGTAACGGGGCCCTCTCTCTAAGGGCTTTTTCGTCTTTTCACTTTTTTTAAAATACATAAATTTAGTTAATTATTATTAATTTTTGGGATTTTCGTTTTAAAAGTGGTGGATACGGTTTCACGGGATAATTCCTTCTTTAATGAAATGGATTTTTCTTAATTTATTATTATTATTATTATTATTTTGTTGGCTTATTTTAATACGTAAATGAAAAAACAGAAATGAATTAATAATTTTATATATTTTTTTGCTTGAATTTATCTTTTCCAAAAAAAAAAAAAAACTCTTAATTAAAATTATTCTTTTTTATAAAATTTATAAAGTTTTTTTTGAAAGTTGAAAAATATTTTTAAATAAAATAAAAAAGCTAAAGGTAAGAATTTAAAATTTAAAATTTAAAATTTTTAACCATGAATAAATATATATATATTTTTTTTAAGAAAATCAATATTTTTAATATTTTTTTGGGCGATATGACGGTAAATTTTCAATGGAGTAACGACGTGTAACGTACATTCAAGTCATGAATATTCTATACTGTACTCTCATAGGACCAGTACTTTTTCGACACAACAATACTGTTCCTAGAACCAACAAAATAAAATAAATACTCAAAATACGTAAATTAAAAATTAAATTTATTATAATTTATCCGTTTATATTTTTGGATTGATAATTTAGTATTTTAAGTAAAATTAATTATGTGTTATGGTTTATACGCATAATTTCAGAGTTAATTAATATCCAACTCGTCTACGCTCGTATATAACCTACTTTAGTATATCAAGATTAACACTCGAATTTAAAGCTCATTTGTGACGGCAACCACTCAAATTCATCCATGTTGGTGCTGAAGGTGCCGCTGGGGGCTGCCTTAAGAGATATCAATTCAGAGAATAAATATCACCAAAATTTGCTTTCGTCTCTTCTTTGTCCACTGTATGCACCACTATGCATGCATGTGTCTGTGTTCATAATCTTATGAATTTAGCATTATTATTCGATTCAATTCTCTCTTTCTTTTTTAACCACAATATCGTTTTTCTTTCGTAATTATTTCAATCACACGTTTCGTTTTCGTTCTCTCGAATCTGTTGTTATGTACCTCGATAACTGTTATTATGGAGCTCCTCGAGCTAAAAACAACGGTTTAGGATTCATCTGAAACCATAGAGAAATGAGAGAGATACAGCGTTCGAGTGTTTGAGTCCGTAGCACCAAACCAGTTGCTTGATCTCCTTCCATTGGGCTCTTCTACAATGTTGTGCAATGTCCTCACGAATCTATAAGTTCAAGAATCATCAAAGTTCATCAACTCTTGAGGCCAAAACCGACCGAAGGAAGACTCGGACAAGACCCACGAAAGCTTACCTCAACTCGAATTCGGTTCTCCTTCTCAACATTCGAGCACGAGGTCAAGCAAATAAAAACTCCACATTTGGAAGGTCAATCCGAACAATCAAGAGTCGGGCTGGGTTCATTATTTAGTAACGTTTATCTGAAGAACAAAATTTACAATCTGAACAATTGAAGTTCATCTACCAAATTTTCTAGAATACGACCGATAATATATGATATGAGCTATGATTATAATTGGGCCACCAAGGAGAAAGGGATAGCATGATTTGCGTGCATTTTTACGACCACTTTTCGCGAATTAAAATAATAATAATAATAATGATAAAAAAGTCAAATCAACCGGCTATTGATTGAAAGCCACACATTCCCATTTTTTGAACAATCATTTTTCCCCCTTTTGTTTTTATGCGTTATAATCAAACTATATATTATAAATTATTGATCAATCGAGTTATACTTAAATGGACGAACTATACCGCTCAGTGCTTATATTTAAGTCTTCTTTATTTAAAAGAATAAGCATAAAGAGCGGTAAAATCAAGGGTTGAACAAGGCTAAAATACGCAGGACGTCAAGCCACCAATCAAAAGAACGAAGAGAAGTTGGGGTCAAAACCCAAGATCCCTGATCGGTCTAGGCTTGCCCGAGGGTCGACTTCATATGACATCCACGCCCCCAACACCGCTCTGTCTGTATGATCGTGATTCAACCCAAAATTAAGTCCCTTGACCCTTAAATATTTCAATTAATTTGTTTAAAAGAAAATGTGTGGAACCAAATTAATTAATATCGAATTATTTTATTATTCTAAATTATCAATTTACTATTGAAAAAATAATAATAATTAAATAAAAGAATACTAATCATGTTTAGTCTATATAAACCTACTTAGGGATCATAATTAATTAAATGTTATTTCCAACCCCACCAAACATAGGAAAATTTTAATTAATGTTGTTAATTTCTCTTATAAAGTCTTAATCTATACTCACCGATCACGAATATTTACTTTATATTAAAATATTAATAATTAAATGTCGTTAAAAATATTCATAATAATCATATTAATTAAATCAATATTTATTATATAGTTAATTTGATTGACAAAATTTATACGAAAATAACTTTAAAATGATATTTTAGTTTATTAGATTTATTGCCTAATCTATTTAATAAAAAATTGAGTGTAATAAATTTTTTTTTGGTCCGAGCATAAATTGTTAAATTATTAAATAATGTGTAACTTACATTAAAAGGAAATTGAATATATGATTTTTATTTTTTATTTTTACCAATTTTACAATAAAATTGAAAAAAAAAAAAAAAAAAGAGTCGGCCAATTCATTATTTACACGTGGAATTGAAAGGAAATATTAAAAAAAGAAAAAGAAAAAGAAGTGATCACATGCAGCATGAAAGAGAGCACGTGATTGGAAGGGTGTATGACGTCACTTTCAGTTGACGGTCGGGCACGGAAGTGGAAAAAACAGGAAGGTGATAGGGCACTTCTCTGAGCAGATGATCACGGACAGATACTTTTTACTTTGACTATTTTTAAACTCCAGTCAACTAACTTATTCCACGTGGCACCTCCATATTCATTCACCGCATCCCCTCTTTACTCCACTCTTATTATTTATCCTCTTATTATTATTATTATTTACTAAATTAATGAAATTTTAAACGAATCTCATAGATTATATATAAATATTTAAATGTTACTATAAAAAATATTTTTAAAATGTGGTACTACCAGTAAAAATATTTTTAAATTTTTTATTTTATATTATTTTTTGGGATAATTGATGATTAAAATGAAAGAATATAATATTAAAATGAAATAAAATAATGAAGAGTTGATGGAAGTCTCATATAATCATTAGGGATTTGCAATCCTAATGATTAGGGAGGGAAATCCAATCTTTTTTTTTTTACAAAATCCAAATTATTAATAAAATAAGAAAAGAAAATTGAAAAATCAAAATAATATAATTTACATAATGTAATAAATAGGCAAAAAGATTAGAAAAATAAAACAAAAAATTAAAAAAAAAACTAATTATTTAAAAAGGAAATGGGAATTTAAGTTATCGAGGCATTTTTTAAAAACTTTGAAATTAGGAATTTAATTTCGGCGCGTGATAGGTGTCATTTTTAATATCTTTATGGAAATGTGCATAATTCCAAATTATAATAAAATAATAAAATAATAAAATAATAAAATAATAATGCCAAAAAGAATAAATATGTCCATAAAATTCTCTCCAATCTTCTTTGGTCCACTGCGATTATGCCCAGAATCTTTGACTAATCAATAATTTATTTTCATTTTTATTTTTTATTTTTATTTTTTAAGTTATGAGGTGGAAATTTTTATTTACATGTAAAAAGCAAAAATTTAATTTAATTTAAGTATTTTTTAATAAATTATCGAAAATACTTTTTTTTAACTTTTATTAAGAATTTAAATTTATTATAATTTTTTTAAAAAAATTCGTACTATTTTTTAATTTTAATTTTAGAGTTTTATTATTATTATTATTATTATTATTATTTTTATATTTGAGATAAAATATAAATATTTTTATTAATTTAAAATTATAAAGACTTCCTTTTGACCTGTTAACCCACTTTCTCTTTTCTCCCCCTCTTCTTCACCAAAATATTCCTCCAAAACAGTAAAAAGTAAAAGGGTTAAGCTTAAAGAGCAAAAATCAATCGAACCCGGTCGATATCTCCGCTTTAAAATATAAAATTTAAAAGAATCGATCCGTTGAGGATTTGATTAAGATAAAGATCAATTTGGCTACGATAATTCTGATTCAGAAACACGATTTTGATGTCAATGGTTTTAAAAGAAAGTGAAGGAACAAAAAAAGTGACCATCACAAAAAGTCGAACGATCTCTAGAATTGGAATAAGCATTTACGAAAGTTTTAGGGTTGTGAATAAACGAGCGTTCTAAGGATAGTTTAGCTCCGACAACAACGTTGCGACGAGATAACGAGTTTTACAGTAAGGTGAACACAAACCTAGTTTTACAGTAAGACTTCCCCTTTTGCAGCTCTTGATTACCTCAAACTCTACACATCACGACACTCCCACCACTCAACACAGTGCTGGCATGGCCCATACTCCACCTAAAACCATACAAAGCTGCCTTTTTTGGGGTTGAAGTACTTGGGGTCGTCCAAAGTTTCATACCGTTTCATCCCGTTAGGTTCATGTCAGCCTAATTATAACTCAAATGGTTAAGACATATCATCGACTAAGAACATCATATATTCGAATCTTCACCCCAACACTACCAAAGATCTGATCACGCATCATTATAAAATGTTTAGTCTATCAGTATAACAACTTAAGCCCACCGCTAGTAGAATGCGTCTACTAGGGAGGAGAGAGATTTCCACGCCCTTATAAGAAATGTTTTGTTCCCCTCTCCGACCGATGTGGGATCGATCAGATACACGGTAAAAGCAACAAGAAACTAAAGTTCCAATACGAATGACTACAGAGAACAAGACTAAGAGTTTAGAGACAAAACGTATAATTGGACGTACTTTTTTTTTTTTTTTTTTTTTTTGTTGTTTATTCAATCCATCCACTGTTCTCCATGTGGAAAGCCAACCCCTTTCCTTCTTTTTGATAGTGAAACCCTAAACAAAAAGCCCCAACAGCCGTTAGGAATTATACACAGAAGAAGACATACCAGTTTCTGGGTCTGACATGGCGCCTTCCCACAAGAATCTTTTGTCCTTCTGTTCCTTTACACTCATTTCACAGTCGTAAAGTTCAGATAAGTTCTGGCAGAGAATTTCCCAAGTTTCTAACAAAAAGACATGCTCACTGACTGACTGATTATAGCAATTGTGGGGTCAGTGTTCATCAATTGGAAGCTGTCCCACTTGGAATTCAAGCACATTCAACAGGATGATACAAAACTCTACCACGTTATGGACCATGGACCCTTCTTAGTAACTTCAAAGATGAATAATATTTACAACTTCAGTAGAGATCTCATTGTCTAATCATAAAAGGTAAAATCTTTTCATCTTTCTTTACTCCACCATAGAAACAGAGAGATGTTCACCAAAAGTAAATGAAAGCAAAGTGTCTACTTCTTATTGCATAAGATTCCATTCCATATAGCTCATAGTCAGCCATCTGTTAGAGAATGAACAAGCAGTATTCTCACACCAGTTTGCTCTTTATCAGTCCTTTGAAGAAATCTAAGCTGTAGAACAACAGGAAAATGAGATGATCATCAGATTTGAGATCAGATCTTAGCAGTCATTCAAATGCTCAAATTTGTTAAATGCTTGGTGTTGTGAGCTGATGGATGCGATGCAGAAACAGGGCGTGTAGTTCAAAAGGACTTTTAAGGAGTAAATATATCAGAATTTAAAAATTTCATCCAACAAGGCAGTCACTTCCTTTGCAATCATTATGATTGATTCTAAAGCAGCTTGAAGATGTTTAACTTTATTGACCACTGTTGTTTCTTGGTCATGTATGAATTTGGAATCAATTTCACAGTTAATTTAGTAAATAATAATGATTTAGTCTAGTTATGATAGACCTTTTCCTTTTGGAAGCATCTAAGATATACACAGGAAGGGGGAGAAAATTTAGAATGTTGTGACCAGATTTTTGGTGAAAGGTTGGGACAAACTGCATACAATGAACTCTCTCGATCTTGAGAGTTAGTTTCACAAAGCAATCGATATGACATAGATGTTGTACTCTTGATGTTAACGTATCACATTGTATCTCCAACAGCCCAAGCCCACTGCTAGCAGATATTGTTTTATTTGGGTTTTTCCTTTTGAGCTTTCTCTCAAGGTTTTTAAAGCGTGTCTAGCTAGGGAGAGGTTTCCACACCCTTATAAAGAATGTTTTGTTCTCCTCTCCAATTGATATGGGATCTTATAATCCGAATCCCCTTCAGGGCCCAGCGTCCTTGCGGGCACTCGTTCCTCTCTTAAATCGATGTGGGATCTCACAATCCACCCCTTGGGGGCCCAACGTCCTCGCTGGCACACCGTCCGGTGTCTGGTTCTGATACCATTTGTAACAGCCCAAACCTACCACCAGAAGATATTCTCTGCTTTGACCGTTACATATAGTCAATTAAAGCACAACATAGTCCATTAACTAAATCAATATTAGGAATTCATTCAAATACTTAACCTATTTCCATCGGGATGGAGCTCGCACATTTGGTTGTCATCTCCAATAGCTAGCAAATATCCTGTAGGTGTCAACCCCTGTATAAAGAAACAAGCAAACTTGTGATCATGAAAGCAGTTCCTGTTTCTAAAACCATGAAAATCATAGAACATAGTGCATTTAGCACTCTCCAGTACAAAGTTGAACAAGAAATTGATATTGAATATTTGAACAAGACCACCCTTCAGGGATAGGATTATCTAACAGTAATAACTACATGATAATTTTTCTGCAGGAGACAAGGTCATTTCTTTAGAACCGGAAAGATATAAACAACCACAGTGAAGAGCCGAAAAGAGTAGTGGGATTAAGTCTGCAGCATTTGTGTAGAAATTAGATGTGAGATCCCACGTCGGTTGGAGAGGAGAACGAAACATTCCTTATAAGAGTGTGGAAACCTCTCCCTAACAAGACGCGTTTTAAAAACCATGAGACTGATAACAATACCCAACGGGTCAAAGTGGACAATATCTGCTAGCGGTGGGTTTGAGCTAGTGAATATGCTGGCCCCCAAGGGAGGTAGACGGTGAGATCCCACATTGAATGGAGAGGGGAATGAAACATTACTTATAAGGGTGTGGAAACCTCTCCCTAGCAGACGCGTTTTAAACCGTGAGACTGACGACAATATGTAACGGGTCAAAGTGAACAATATCTGCTAGCGGTGGGTTTAGGTTGTTACACTAGAGAAGACAAAGAATTAGCTATCATTCAGATATAACGTACCTGAATAGTGACTACATTTTCCACTACTTGATCTTCTTTCTTTTCCTGTACAATAACTCTTTGCCCACTACATACAAAGATGTAACAAAAAATTGTAAGAACTACTCGGTATAACTCGCACAGCATTAAATGCCATAAATATATATGTACACAACAAAATGTTTGAAACAAGTGACGTATGACTTGCGTAAAGATCAAACAACATAGTCCATTTCCAGGATGTTTTTGGTTCCCATGACAACAAATGTATAGACAATGCAAACTAAGTATAATCGTGAGAATGTTGGAACAGAGCACATGTTGATAATATATATATAAAGAAAAAGATCAATCATCATGAGTTACCTGTGCAACCATGTCTGACAGTAGAGTTCCTCAAGAGCCTGAAACCCTAATGATTCAGAAATGATGAAAACAAAATGGCATTAAACAGATTTAGAGTGAATGAGGTCACCAGGGAAATTTAGAAACTGAAGCAGAACAAACTTGAGACTGATAAGCACGACGTGCTACAAAATTCTAGCTTTTTCACGAGAGAACACGATTAAAAATCTACATCCTAAACGAACAATATCTTATCTCTCGCTCTCTATCCCTCCAGTGGAAATATTACATACAGCTATGATCTTTACAGACTTGAAGGAAATGTAACTAGAAAATATGGGAAGATTTCCTTCACGGATACTCAGTCACCTGACGTCCACCTATCCTTTATGCCATAATTAGAAGCCAAATGCGTAGCATGCACAAAACCGTAAGGCATCGAACAGCATGAAGTGATAGAATGATGTTCACACCGACATGTTCAGCCATGGGGGAAAAAGAAGAGAAAGAGGGCTAATTTCAAATTCTTTTTGCAAATGGTATTAGCTGCTACTATAAAATTTCATGGCTTGCAATCAACTCCAGAGCATTGTTAAGGTTGGATTGAATCCGTGCATGTATGTGACAATGTCTTATCATGTGGAAGACATTAGATTGGCATATGAATACCTTGATTTATGAAGATATCATACAATCCTTCAAATTTGTTAAAGAAGAATGCTAAGATATCCTCTCTTCTGAACTTGTAAGGTGTACTGGATAAATTCGCAAGAGCTTCATTCAAGCATGTGGTTGGTTTATCATTGTCTACATTTAATCCTATACCTGGAAGAACATAAAGCAAATAAAATATATCACAGCGACGCTAGGCCTTTCAAATTGGTGTAAGGTATGGTATGGAGACTAAGTTTCAATTGGGAAAGGGAAAACGGCCTGGATGGAAGAAAACAAACACAATTACCAGCAGTAACGTTGAACTTCTTTGATCTATATGTTGATGTGCACAGAATGCCTCCAACTTTCAGGCCATTCACATAAAGATCATTTGGCCATTTTATTTTCAAATCAATGTAAGGTAAACCCTGCAATATGAGAGGTATTAATCTCAACAAGTGCAACCCCATTTACGAAATAATACTCGTAACATGACTTAAACCCCTATCTATTCCTTAAGTTCCTCCAGATTCTTTCCAACAAACTGTTTCCCCCTTCTAAAGTTCGGGTAATTTAGCATATCAGGGCACTGAGACATCCCTGCGCTATAAAATTAACATCACTAGTTTATCAAAATTTTCAACTAGGAGACTGATTATAATAGAGTAGCCATGGTTTAACAAAGATTTGAATAAGAGTTGCTAATATGAGCCAAAACACAACAAGGGTTACCTTTTTGTCGCAAATATCTTTTACAGCCTCAGTAATAGCTAGAGATACTACATACTGTAGTAGAGGAACTATACGGCCATCTTCCATTTGAATGGTAAAGGAAAACATTAGGCAACCAGGGGGAGATTCCCACAAATTCTTTGATCGACCTTCATTTAAATCCACATAATGATTTACATTAGAAAGATGAATTCTATATCTACCATACAATGTTACCAGTCTTGCTTATTAGCACTACGCACCTCTTCCCTTGAACTGAACATCAGCCACACAGACAGCTCCCAATGGGAGATCGCTGAAGTTCCTGTTGCAAACTAATAGTTAGCTTGCACGTCGATGAACGAAAAAGTAATGTGGCCAAAATAAAAAAGAAGTCTTCATACACTTACTGAGAAATGACATCCTGAGTTGAAGGAATCCGTGAACACCAAATGAGGAATCTACCAAAAGTATTAGTAGAAAGAGAATTCATATATGAACCAATCTGAAAACCATTTTCCTCCAAAGATTTATCCCTTTCTGAGTGCAAAGAAACCGAAATTTCGATATCGTCTGGGAGCTTCAAAGTGTCATTCCTCTTCAGCAATTTGGCAGTTTCATTCTCAGCCTCTGTTTTTCCACTCAAAACCAACGAACAAGTTGAACTAGTCTCCATTGCTAAACCAGATAATAGAGAGAACAATCTCCCTTTTTCACTCACTTTACTGGAAGTCCCTGTTTTCCAGAAGAAAACCAATTTCAATCCTCTAAACCCTCACCCTACATGGCTGTTCAACTTCTTTTCAGAAAAGAATCATAAATCTTTATGAAACAGTTCGACAAACCTCAGCAAAGTAAAATTCGTCTCAAATCAACATAATGAACCAAAAATATCAGGAAAACTACTTCTAAATATATCGAAACAAGCAAGAAACAAACCTGGGGTGGGCGCTGAAGCAGTTGTATTGATCGGAGACCTAAAAGAGGGAGAGTTTATGATGGAATGAAAGCAGCGGGGGCCTCGCCAGCTGAAACAGCGAAGTGGGTTAGTTAAGAACATGACATGAGCATCTTGTTTCTCATTCAAAAAGCATCCGTTGCGAGATTCTGGAGTTGGTGCGGATAAAACAATATATGGGTTTTATCGTCAAGAACGCGTTGATAAATTGGCGTCATACAGATGCATTGAGGTCGTAGATCGTGAAGACCGCTGGTTCTTGGATATTGAATGTAGTGTAAGCTCCGCCGTGGCCGTGACAATTGCGAGCTCTGCAGACGTATATCGTCCACTGACTCCAATCAGTGAAAGCGACTTGTAATTTTAAAATTCTTTCGGATTCGCCATACGAGACAAGCTCATCTCTTATAAAGTTGGATAACTACGCAAGTATGAATGAATGCCTTTTACGACTCCAACTGCTTCCATTTATTTCAAAGTAATCTATGAATATAAGAACAAATAACGAATTCTAAATCAAATTTATATACAAAAAATGCATCAAAATCAAATCTATAAATACAAAAATGACCATCAGACTGAAAACTCAATTTCTCCAAATTCAAATCCCAAATTCATCGGCAAATTACTTGGGTTTCCTAAAGTCATTGAGCAATTGAGTGAAAAAGAAAAATTACATCCAATTCATGGTGTATATACACATGTTTTAAGAGAGATTTCCAAAGTATAAGGACTAGTGTCACAATGAGAAAATGTTTTGAAAACGTGAGCAAAGATATACATTTGAAAACGATTTGAAGAATTGAAGAAAGCAACGCTATATGATTATAAGCAAATAAAGAAATATTACAGCTTAAATAGCATATAACTAAAAAAGTGACAACTAGTCATATCTCTCTATAGTACATTTTGGGGCATTTTACCTCAGATGAAAGTGTGTAAAAGGAGTTTGTAACGGATATACAACCTAGCATATAACTAAAAAAGTGATAACTAGTCATATCCCTCTATAGTACATTTTGGGGCATTTTACCTAAGATGAAAGTATGTAAAAGAAGTTTGTAACGGAAATACAACCTTGGACAACACGTCCAGGATAAGCAAGACAGGGACATTTGCCATGTAGCTATAAACAACATGCCTTGGACAAGCATGATTATATATCAAGCTTATATGCCATGCACGCTGATACCTATGCAAATATGTCAAATTTCGATAGATGTTCAAATGCATAGTTTCTGTGTTGAATCTCAGAAGAAACATTAAATGGCAAGCTCTCGAACAAAACTACAACCAATTTACATCGTCAAAGCCAAGAACACAGTTATAACAATATACATTCTACACTATTGGCAAACAATACAGAGGTGTTAAATTGATCATCCACTCTTCCGACAGGGAATTAGATGTTCTAATGCACCGAACCTGGAGAGACAAAACCAGTATCTACCAAGGAGCAATCTCACATTCTATCAATCATTAGCTACTCAAATCTAAAATGTGCACTCGAAACCATTCCTTGACCAAGGAACAAAATTAGGATTTTCACTCATCTTTGAGTAGCTAGATTTTTGTGTTGCAGAAAAAAGTTCTTTGACGTTTGGGAAAATAGCTCGCTTTGATCGTCTTTAGAAGTTATTAAGAGAGATGTCACCGGCTGCACGGAGTTAATGAGCAGTTGTTGAAGCTGAGAACATAGATACGAGGATTCCTGGTCATTTTCACATGTTTCTGCAATAAGTTGCAGAAGTTTGGAACTCTGGTGTTGAGATAAGGATAGGTGTGGGGCGACTGGGGGTACGAGAAAAGGATGTTGAAGTAACTGAGGAATTCTCCATCTCTCATTGCGGTCCCATGAAAGGCACTTCTTCATTAGATCAACAAGCCAATGGTTACCAATGGGTTCATATTTAATCTCATGATTTGGGTCTGTAATAACTTTGAACTTAGCCCAGAACGTCTTATACTCGGAGAAGGGGGTCCTCCCATAAACCATCTGATAAAGAATGCAGCCAAGGGACCAAATATCAGATGGTCGACCACACTTGATGGTGTTTCCATTTGCATCTTTCTCATTGCACATAAATGCCTCAGGTGACATGTAACTCAGTGTACCCACCTGTGATACGGAAAAGTTCAAAAACCAGAACAAGAATATAATTTTGCATCAACAGTATCTTATTTTACTGATTATTAATATGAATGCAAAACAAAAGCATGGAAGGGCGTCAAATCATATTCACCTGTGAATCCCTTTGGATGTTGGTTGTATCACTCATTATGGCTTTTGCAATACCAAAGTCAATTAGTTTTAAGAAGCCTTTGACAAGAAGAAAATTTGCTGGCTTCAAATCAGAATGAACTATGCGTTCCTCGTGTATTGTGTTTACAGCTTGTAGAATTTGCTGCCATGTATCAAACATTTTCAATGAAACTTATGCAGACTTGTTAATCGGCAAGAAAAAGAACATACGCAGCGGTACATAATTTCTCCAACAGAACAAGGTTCCAAATAGCTGAAGGAAAGGATCCAGTTCTACACGACCAATCAAAACAATGCATATGCAACAAATCTCATAATAAACAAAATTTTAAAGCTATAACAGAAGGTAAGCGCTTCATCACAATGAATCGAAATTAATAAGCTTTAGAACCTCAGATGCTTGATTTGGAATATTGTGGGTGTGTGTGGTAATCCTTTTTTTTACCATAAATATATAACTAATCAAATATGAAATTTCTGTAGTTTCAAGATTGATTTTTCTTTTTCCAATTCCCATAATAATATAGTAATACAATTGTGTCTAAACACGGGGTGTACTGTGGTGTTCTAATGGATGTGATGTATGAGAAAATGAAAATAAATGGCCAAATTAAAACCATTAGCTAGCGATAAGAATTGTTACTATTTGCTCAGGCCATATTTTGGAGATTAAGAACACTGAGGGGGAAAGATAGTAAAATGAACATTAATAAAAGTGCACTTATTATTATTGCTTAATTTGATTCTAAATTGGAAGGAGGGATCACCTGCCAATAGAATCGAAGCCAATTTTCATCTATTATCTGATCCGAGTCAATTTCCTTCCATTTCTGTGAGAGCATGTGAGCCAAATCAATTTCACCATACTCTAGCACCATGTATATATATCCGTCATCTTTGACCCTAGCATCTTTATTATTCGTGGAGCCATTCAACACTTCCTGAAGTAAAGTCCTATCCGTTACCTAAAAAGAGACAGATTCTTAGTTAATCCGACACAAATAAACATCAATGACTGATGGCTATTCCACGGTTTAGACACAAAAATTGATCAAACATAGATTCTACTGTAAAACATTTTAGTTTTAGTTTTCTAGTTTTTTTGAATTAAGTGTTTAATAATGATTTCTTTGTTCCTAATCTAGTTTTCAAAAATCTGTTCTTCTTTTCAAGTTTAACTTAGTTTTCAAAAGCGTTTCTGAAATGTGAAAAACTAAGCAAGTAAAGGTTTTAGTAAACACATCTAGTTTTTAAAATCATAAGGCCAAAAATGAAGATATTATCAAATGGGGCAAAATATGTTTACAATTAAAAGCTACAAGGAAAAAAAAAATCGTTTTACGGTTCTACTCATGGCTTGAAATCCAAGCAGCGGCTGGGAAAGTAAGATGATCAGCATTCACACATTGAAAATGAGAGAGATGTAAAATATGAAAGAAAAAGACGTGCATAAAAGGTATTAAAGTAAAGATACATACCTCATAATCTACAAGTTGTATAATGTTGTTCTTCCCTTTCAACTTATTTAAATACACAATTTCCTGACAGAACCCATAAGCAGTGGCATAATCACGACCTTTAAGTTTAATTTTCTTAAGTGCATATATCGTGCAATCTGATGAGATGACTTTGTGAACCTCACTGCTTCCTCCACTGCCTATCTTGCCAAGTCTTTGATAAAGCTTTCCATTAACCTTAAAAAACAAGTCTGGATCATAATTCCTCTTACGAATTGTTGAACTGCTCTTCCCACTTGCAACTTTTTCATGTTTCTCTGAACCAGAAGGATCCAGATTCACATCAGAAACTGACTTTTTAGGTACTTGGGCTTTTGATTTTGTATCCATGGCATCCCCTATGAAACCTTGGCCTTCATATGGTTTATCATTATGTTGCGAAGCATGTTTTGGAATATCACTTTCTCTAGCTAACTTTCCCCTTTGCTCATGAGAGATGTCATTTTGCCTAATAACTTTTTCAGTATCGACAGCACGGCTAAGAGCATGTATGTCATCATTGCCTTTCCCATTCTTGTCCTCACCACTAATGTCCTTTAGAGAAGACCCTGATGTTGGCATCACATTTCTTTTAGCTTCATGTTGAATATTTGCACTAAAGCCACTCAAAGGTTCGGTAGCAATATTACCAACACCTTCTTGATGTAAATGAGAGCAATAGGTCGTTGAATTGAGCATAGGCACTGAACTCGAGTGAACTGACGTGGTGGTTGCATAAGATGGTCCAAATGAAGGTTGACTAACTGGTTGAGCCAAAAAGTCTCCAAATCGCTTGAGGTTATCTTCCATAGCTGGTGTTCTCTGTGCCAGCATTGAAATCCCACCATTGTTCTTCATGTTCATTTCACACTCTGTGTTTGAAGAACTTCGGTGCTTAGATTCATCATGATTTATTACAGTAGAAGCTTCTCCTTGATTGCCGGCTATCCAATCCATCTCTGTCAATGCAAGTGAACCCATATGAGATGATAAGTTTTCCACTCCACAGGCCATTAGATCATGGGCCCCTACAAGTGAAAATAGAATGATATATGCATTGCAAAACTTGGCACAAAACCAGTAAAATTATACAAGTGCTTGTGGAAAACCATTGAAGTGAGGATAGGATATGTAACAGGAAAATACAAGACACTGGTATTTACCCTGAGATGTCTTGTTGCTGTTAACAGAAAACCGAACCATTTTTTGGCCATCAACATGCTGGGATCCTGCATTTAAAGCGGACGACACATTCCTTGATTGACAACCAGCACCATGCACAAGTTCATCTCTGTGGGCATCAGGTGCGAAACTTCCATCAAAGCTTTTGGTCATCAGGCCTGAAATAGAAGGCGGTGTTACTGATTCATCTGGAGTTTCTCCAATAATAGTCATTGTGCTCTTCGTCTGTTCAATCAAATCCTTCACTGCATGATTTTGACTCAATGAAACTTCATTTTCAGGCTCCTTAACATTCTCTGCAAGCCCAGCCTGCGAACGAGGGTTCCTTGACACCTCTCTTTGGGGAACTAACAAGCGTCTGGGTCTTATACTATTTGTTTGCGTCACACCTGAAATTTCTAATGATTGTCAGACAATTCTTAGGATCCAAGAACAACCATAAAATTAAAACCATTGCCTGAGATCTTAGCAGAATCATATTTCTTCCGGGGTATTTAATACATAACCTTGAGTCTAAAGGAAACAAGGTATTCCTGGTATAAGTCCTTCCGAAGGAAACTCCAGAGACCAAAAACTAGAACGAATTCTTTATCTAATATCTCTGAGAAACCATAGTTTCCTAAGAACTCATAGTCGCGAAAAAATTCCCGATTCTGGAATTTAAAATCCGTGTGATTGAAGCTAAAATGTGAACATAGAAAATTAAACACCACCCTTTTTCAAGTTTCCTACATTAGTTGGTGAACAGCTAATTTCCCTCCTAACTGAGGCGAAGATACATTAGTACAAGAATAAATTCTTCTAATACTAGCTCCAAATTAAAAAAGCGCATAAACACCAGCCCAAATCATCAAATATTCGAACAAATCGAGTAATTATTAAACACAGAAATGTTTACCAAGTGGTCGATGGCGCTTGAACGCAGCTTGAACATGTCGAAGGAAGTCCGGCGGTGAGGAGGAAGAAAATGAGGATGAAGACGACGACGTAGTTTCCGGGATGGTCTGACGGCTCACTTTCTTCGCAAGTTCGGACGGGACCGGAAGGTTAGCCTCCCTGTCCATGGTCGACTCCGAACAGCATTTCGGGATAGAGAATAGAGAAAATAGCAAGGGAAAAGAGGAGGAAGATGAAGGAAATGCTCTAATTCCAGACACTCTGGTTTGGAATCATCTCGATCCAGAGCCTTAGGTGAGTTACAGATGCGAGATCAGTGGAAGCCTCCATTGTTGCCGTACTGTGTGTGTGTGTGTGTGGGTGCGAGGGAAGGAGAATTTTGAAAAGGATCGCCTTGTTTCAACCCGTCCCCTGTCGGAGCGTTTTTGAAATTGCATTGAATTGTAGTGGGCTTTCTTATTGGGCCTATCGTTTTCTGGACTAATATGGTTGAGCCCATCAATGATTTGGAATAGACTTGGGCTTCTCTTAGTTCTAATGGGCTATTTTGAATTCGGCCCATCTCTAGCCTCGGCCTACCATGCCAACGAGCCCAATTTGGTCTCCTCAGCCTCTCGGTTTTAAAACGCATCTCAGTACAGATTTTCACACCCTTATAAGTAAAATGTTTCGATTCACCGCTAGCAGATATTGTCCTTTCTGGGCTTTCCCTTTCGGGCTTCCCTTCAAGGCTTTAAAACGCGTATGCTAGGAGAAGGTTTCCACACCCTTATAAATGGTGGTTTGTTCTCCTTTCCAACCAATGTGGGACATCACAATCCACCCCCTTGGGAGCGTAATGTCCTCACTTCGTTCCACTCTCCAACCAGTGTGGGATCTCACAGTCCACCCCCTTGGGAGTGCACATCCTCGTTGGCACATCATTCGGTGTCTAACTCTAATACTATTTGTAACAGCTCAAGCTTCTTCGTTGCCCTCTCCAACCAGTGTGGGATCTCACAATCCATTTCCCTTGAGGGCTCAGCGTCTTTGTTGGCACACTGTTCGTGTCTGGCTCTGATACCATTTATAACTGTCCAAGTCTCACGATTTTAAAACACGTCTACTAAAGAGAGATTTTCACATTCTTATAAGAAATGTTTCGTTTCGTTCTCCAATCGATGTGAGATCTCACATCATATGAATCAAAATTGTGCGTATGCTTTGCTTGTAAGTTAGGAATGAGTGATTCGTGTAGACGTTTAGGGTTGCAATATGATGATGAAAGTATAGACAAAATTAGTCCCAACTCTTTTTGGCTATGGAAGCTTCACCTTACTTTGTTTGTGGGGCTTTTACCACAAGGATTTTGAATTTATGTAGGGTAACACTTTTTTGAAAGTTTGTAAAGTTTACCTTTTTTTTTTTTTTTTTTAACTCATATCTCATTTTTTTTAAACCAATTTTGAATTTTAATAAATTTTAGCGTCAAATAGTCAATCACTCTGGAACATGATTCACTGTCAAGATGTCTTGGTGAAATGGTAGACACGCGAGACTCAAAATCTTGTGCTAAAAAGCGTGAAGGTTCGAACTTGCTGAAACTATAAGAGACGACTGCTCAATCAAGACTTCGTTTTGGTTCAGGAAAAGAAAACCCCAATGGGCTTTTCCTTCTGGGCTTCCCCTCAAAGCTTTAAAACAGTCTTTTAGAGTTACACAACGGAACCGGTATTCATCCAAATACTGTCTTCTTTGGGCTTTCCCTTCCAAACTTCTCCTCAAGGTTTTTGGGATTTCTCTTACGGGTTTCCCCGTTACGCGTTAGTTATAGAAAGGTTTCCACACCCTTACAAAGGGTGTTTCGTTCTCCTCCCCAACTAATGTGGAATATAACAGAAGCGTTTTCACCTCGATAACTACCTAATGAGAGAGAATTGATGTCAAAGTCGTCATTAAAGCGTAATTTCTCTTCTTCTTTTCGAACAATTTTACATTTATAAAATGACCGTCGGGACACAGTAAAAAAAAAAAAAATAATGTGTACAAGTAGGCCTAGGGTTGTTCCCTTTGATTTGAATCCAAAATTTATATATTATTGTCCGTACGCCAATTTCACAGTAGTTTCCCAAGAAGTACTTCACAGGTTGTGTTCAAAAGCGGTAACTAATTTTTTCTTTTTTTCCCTTTTTCAACTCTAAGATTTGAATTGCATTTACATCCTTCAAACAATAGGTTACCCAATTTCAAAGAAATAACAACCCAACGGTTGCTTATAACTATGTAAAGCTCATACTCAATTATAGTGTATATGTTTAAATGTTCGAGAATCGTCTTCTAATGGCTACAGATTAAGGTTAAATTATAAGCTTAGTTTCTAAATTTTTGATTTTGTATCTAAAACGTCTTAAATAAAGTTTGAAATCTCGATTAACTATGCTAAGAAATTGAATAGCATGAATAGGCGTGGGCTCTTTCTTGTTAACTTATTATGTGTACCGAAGTCTAGACGGAGAATTTTGTGTTTGTTATGTGTCTCTTATTAGATGCCAAATTAAAAATTTTACCCAAGCCCACTAGCAGATATTGTCTGCTTAAGCTTGTTATGTATTATCATCAATCTCACGATTTTAAAATGAGTCTCCTCGTGGTTTTAAAACACATTTACTAGGAAGAGGTTCTCACACCCTTATCAGAAATGTTTCGTTTCCCTCTACAATTGATGTGAGATCTCATAATCCACCTCCCTTGAGGGCCCAACATTCGCTAATACATCGCCCAATGTGAGATCCCACAATACCACATTAGTTGGGAGGAGAACAAAACACCCTTTATAAGGGTGTGGAAACTTTTTCCTAGCAAACGTGTTTTAAAGCCTTGAGGGGAAACCCGAAAGGAAAAGCCTAAAAAGAACAATATCTGCTAGAAGTAGACTTAGGCTATTACACCCAATGTCTGGCTCAAATATTATTTGTAACAATCCAAGCCCATCGCTAACCGATGTAGGAACTCACACCATCAGAAATAATAACTTATTAAACATAAAATTGAACGTTCGGGATTAAACTTGGAGTTCAACGAACAATCTAATTATACAAATAATATGTATATATATGGAAGAAACAAATAAATAAAGTATTTATGACTTTAAGAAACAAAAAGATGTTTGTTTGAGTGAGAAAGGGTAAGCAATGTATTCAAAATTCAAATAAGGATTAGGGTTAATGAAGTTTGAATGAGTGGAAAAGAAGGGAATGATTTTTATTGGAAAAAAAATGTAAAGAAGGAAGAGAAGAGACAGCTTTATTCCATAAGAAATGGTGCAGTGGTGATTTTGAGGCAAAGGGAATCAACACCACCACCATCAGCTTCAGCAGCTTTTAAGCAAAGCACCCTTCATTATGGACTAATTAGTGTGTGTACCTTAATTTTAGTGGCACTTTGGTTAACCCCCAAAAAAACACCCCTCACATGATTATTTGTTTGTCTTTACACTCTCATATATATATATATAAAAGAAACATCATCGATTCAACGTATATGAAAATGGTGATCCAATGTAACAACTTAAGTCTACCGCTAACAGATATTGTGAATCAATGGAACAATCCAAGCCCACTGTTAGCAAAAATTGTACTCTTTAGGCTTCCCTTTTGAAATTTCTCAAGAAAGATGTTTCTACACCCATATAATGATACCATTTGTAACAACATAAGCCCACCGCTATTATCCTCTTTGTGCTTGCTCTTTTGCAATTTCTCTCAACGGAGTAGATATTATTCTTTCTGAGCTTGTCTTTTTGAGACTCCCTTCAAGTTTTTAAAACGAGAGGTTTCCACACACTTATAATGAATGTTTCGTTTACCTCTCCAACCAATGTGTAATCTCACAATCCACCCCTTTTGGGGACCTAGCATCCACACTAGCACACCACTCGGTGTTTGGCTCTAATACCATTTGTAATGGCCCAAGTCCACCGCTAGTAGATATAATAACTTTGAGCTTGCCCTTTCGGGATATCCCTCAAGGGTTGCACGTCTACTAAAAAGAGGTTTACACACCCTTATAAAAAATGTTTCGCCCCTCTCCAACCAATATAGGATCTCACACCCATCACACCCAAAAATCCACCAGAACCCACCATGAATGTAGTCTGTATTTGAATAGGGAAATAAGGAAATTGGCTTTAAGTTGGGTTTAAGCATGTTGGGTATGCAGAGATGAATTGATGTTCCTAATCATGGCAGTGGGGTATTGCAGAAGTTTTGTCAATGAGCAAGGAAGATGATAAATCCCAAAACGAAAGGCAGAAAAAGAATTGGAATTTAGAGAGAAAAGGCATACATATCTTTTAGTAATTTACAGGCAAACTGAATGGAGTTTTCCACTAAAAAACTAAGCATGGGGGCCCTTGGGACAACAAAACCAGTGCCACATATTGAAAAAGATTCCTACAACAACAATAAAATACTGATATTGTCTTCAGAGCAATCAATTTACGAGTCAAAATTGATACCTTTATGGCGAATGAATAAAAATTCACATATCCAAAACTCCCACAACTCCCCATATCCATAGTCCCTAACCTCCTATTATCAAAGCTTCATTTTTCAACTTCTTGTGCTCAAGAAGTTCCATCTTTTGAGATAAAGCAAACCCCATTTCATTTGCCTTGAAATACTTCTCTACTTTTTCACATTTTCAGTGTAAGAAAATGGCATCTGCCATGGCTAAACCCAAAACACAGAGAAAGCTTACCAGACAGAGCCATGAAAACCAGAAACCAAAGGCGCAGAAGGCAGAGAAGCCGCCGTCTTGGGCAGTTGTTAGAGGCATATTCAGCTGTAAGTACCTGCAGCCTCAACAACAACAGCAACAGAATCAATTGCCGCGCAAAGAGAAACAAACGGAGCAAGCAACAGAAGAGAGTAGCAAGAACTGTAAGAAAATGAGGTGTTCGGGTTCACTGTGTAGCAACACTAAGGTAACATACAGGCTTGAAGTAGCAGCATCACCGGATGCTCACAAGAAAAGGGCATTGGCTTCTTCAATGGGTTCTAAAAACAATGAGTCCTTAAGTTCAAGTAGATCCACAAAAGCTCCTCCTTTGAACGAACAAAATGGTGTTCTATCAGCCACAACTTCATCGTTATCTGCATCATCTTCTTCCAATTCCTCCAATGGTGCCTCTTTCAGGGGAATGCCTTTCAGGAGATTCTATGGCTGTTATGAATGTAAAATGGTGATTGACCCTGTTCTTGGGATGACTAGAGATCCTTCTCTTAGAGCAACTATTTTCCCTTGTCCTGAATGTGGGGAGATTTTCATGAAAGCTCAAGCTTTAGAGCTTCACCAGAGTGTTAGACATGCAGGTACTTAAGATTTTGATTCCTCTTTTCTCTGCAACTTTAATGCATTCATTAATTTCAGTTCACAAGGTCTAAGCTTATTTTCTTATTGCACAACTTTTCAGTATCTGAACTTGGTCCTGAAGACACAAGCAAGAACATAGTGGAAATCATATTCCAGTCGAGCTGGCTAAAAAAGCAAGCCCCAATTTGCAAAATTGAAAGGATTCTCAAAGTCCAGAACACTGCAAAGACCATCTCGAAATTCGAGGAATACAGGGACTCCATTAAAGCCAAAGCCATAAAGCTTTCAAAGAAGCATCCACGATGCATAGCAGATGGCAACGAACTCTTAAGGTTCCATTGCACCACCTTGGCCTGCTCATTGGGCCTTAATGGCTCCTCCAACCTCTGCAGTTCAATACCTCAATGCAATGTCTGTAGCATAATCAAGAATGGGTTCAAGGTGGCGGCAGAGGCCACCGGAGGGGACGCTGGAAAGGGGATTCTAACAACAGCAACAAGTGGAAAGGCTCATGACAGTGCCGGAATATCATCGGACGGCAATGACAAAAGGGCAATGCTGGTTTGCCGAGTAATAGCTGGTAGGGTGAAGAAAAGTTCAGAAGGCACTATGGAGGATTATGACTCATTGGCCGGAGCAGCAGGCATGTATTCCAATTTGGATGAGTTATACGTGTTCAGTCCCAAGGCAATATTGCCCTGTTTTGTTGTCATTTATGGAGGGTTTTAACTTCTAGCAGCCATTAGTGGCTTCTGTTGGGCAAGAGTTTGTCTGATTGCCTTTGGAAAGATATTGAATTTAATGGCTTTGTATTGTGTTTCTTGTAAATTGGCATTTGGTGGTGTGTTGGGTGGGAATCGACGGTGTCTTGGAGATGGAGATATCTCCACACAACCCGATGGTGGCATTAATTGCACATTCAAATTGTACGTATAATATGGAGACATTTGCTGTACTTCTATGGTTAGAAGTGAAGAGAGAGGACAAGAGTGAAGATAATTATTCCCTATAAACTTGATGACTTCAGGCAATAATTTTAAACAATTATGCATTTACCTAGAAGTCCACTTTTCCAAGAACGCAGTAAATAAATGTTCAGAGATTTCCTCAAGATCAAATCTAAAAAATGATCTCGTAGGTACACATATTAATGACAAAAATTAGTTGACCTAAGAACTTCTATGTAGCCTCGTCCCTAGGTGCAACCTGCCCATCAATAATGCGCACATACGTCGGCAGTAGTTTAGGGAGGGGATGTGAATGTGAAATCTTTTAAGGAAATTGATCGAAAAATCTCTGTACTTTTTCTTTCTTTTTCAAGTTCACTTTAATCTGTCCTATATTGTCATCGGCCTCACGATTTTAAAACGCGTTTATTAGAGAGAGGTTTTCATATCCTTGTTAAGGAATGCTTTGCTCCCTCTCCAACCGATGTGGGATCTCACAATCCACCCCCTTCGGAGGCCAGTGTCCTTGCTGGCACACCGCCCGATCTCTAACTCTGATACTATTTGTAACAACTCAAGCCCACCACTAACAGATATTGTCTACTTTAGCTTGTTACGCATTACCGTTAGCCTCACGATTTTAAAACGCGTCTATTAGGAAGAGGTTTCCACACTCTTATTAAGGAATGTTTTGTTCTCCTTTCCGACCAATGTGAAATCTCACATTTTTAATCTACCATTGATGGTAATTTCATTCATCCATAACACTCTTTTCTTCTTGATAACAAAAAGAAAAAACCCAACTTTCAAGCTGGAAACCTTCAATTTCACCATGGCTCTTGACGGCCGCCATCTTGAAATGGGTGCATCTATATTACAGTAGTATGGTGGATGTCAAAGCTTTAGTGAACCCAAAATAGGCCATGTGCTTGGTATGGGATTAACCTCACATCCTAGATATGCTAATTAATTTAACCCATACTGCTCGTACCCGCCAAACTTTTGGAAATCTCAAGGTGTTTGATATTGAAGTTTACAAGCCAAGCATTGACTTGGTTTAGAACTTAAGACCCCATTTTTCTTCGGAGAAAGGTTAAAAACTTGAGCTTTGTACAAAACCAAAGCAGGGTAAAAGAGCCCCTAGTAAAGAAGCAGGTCTCATTTGGCGCCAAATTTGGATAGCTTTTTTGGGCCATCCTTATAATTTATTTCCAGTCATTGGTAACATTAAAAAAATAAAGGGTAGCAGAAACCTCACGCCGGGCCTGAAAAAGGTAGAGCTGAAGCGCACGGCGTATAATGGACTGGCGAGTAAGCTAGGTAGTGGGTTATATGATTGCAAGAAGAAAGCAACATAACGTAAGAATGTTTTCTTTTCAGATAGCAATCTACCACCAACAGTTCTGCCAGAAACATGACATCCTACAGGTTGGTCTCACCTTATCATAGCAAAATATTTGAGAAAATGTTCAATAGCATAAAAATTACTTCAAAAAAATGATCTTCATGACTCAGAGAAATGGGTCTAGAGCAAAAAATTCACATGCATCTTAATTATAATTACAAAAAAGGTAGAGAATTAGCAGACTCACGAAGTACTGTGGGTACAGTAAGCCCTTCGGATCTTGCCAGGGCCCAGAAACCATTTTGTTCGTTTTTGGAATAATCCATTCTGTCCCGCTCGACTTAATGGCTTGAATTCACTTGGTGGGTTCATGTCTGAAGGCTGCTTCTGGGCTTTAAACGCGAGAAAGTACTGGCATCATTTACAGAATAGGCTCCAAACCAGCAAAGATGCAAGGAAACCAGTGCTTGACAATTTGTCAATGTTCAATGATTTTAATCTTTTGCATATGCAAAGATGTGGCTGGTAACCAACTAAAATTACGATCGTCTAAAACTGGATTTCAAGGGTAAAGAAAAGAACCATAATAATGTATGAAAGTTACCGTCTTTCCTCTCTGGGACCGATGTCATGATTAGTTGTTTAGCCATCATCACTTTATGTCACTTGAATATTCCTCCTCCACTCTGCCCATCAACAACAGGATTATCAGTTTAGGAGGAAGCTATCGAAGACTTGACAGGAAAGAGTAGTTTACCGACTGTGTTAACTAACAACGTATTACGCCTGCAAGTCTATAAGAAGTTGAAAACAAATATAAAACATGAAAATTTGTCTAGAATGGCCTTTTTTTGGTTAAAAAAAACAGTTAAGTCTGCCTCACAGTTTCTTGAATTAACAGGAATTAACAGTGGATTCATCCTCTATGTTATGCACTAGTTATCTTCCCGCGAAGGCAGGCCAGGTCCTTGAACAGAGATGAAAAGACCATTGATTATACATCAGCTTGATAATTAACGAAGCAGAATGATGCCTGAATATCTTTTCCTCCCTTTATTCTGTGGTATGAATGGATTGAAATGACTAGAAAAGGACCCAGTAACATGTTGAACTATAATAACAAATACAGTCGATGAACATGATCGATATCAACTTTTACAAACATTGGGAACCGTAACAAAATTCGTGGAGAATGACAATTCAAGTTAAAACCCAATAATATAAACTCACATCTTATTAATCGACTTGCCCCAAATTTCAGAATCAAAGTAGATATAGCAGGAAACATCGGGTTGTGTGCAGAGTTAGAAGTGAAAAAACGAAGTGATTGCCGTACCATAGACATAAAGGTCGAGTCTCTTTGAACTTTGGTACCAAGAGCGGCCTCTCCTTTTCATGTGTGTGTTCACTTTACAATTGCATGGGATGACTCTCATTCCAAGAGAGGTTTACAAATAGATATTTTCCTGCCATGCAGTCAGCGAAGGAGTATTTTTTTTTTCAACTCGCAACCTCAATCCAGCTTAATCCAGCTCTTTTGACTCCCACCTTTTTGGCAGCCTCCCTCGCTTTGCTTAGGTTATGCCACATCCCCAGCGACGCATAAGCATTTGAAAGTGACACGTACGTTGAAGGGTCATCTGGTGTGGCTTCAAGAAGGCCACTAGCAACACTGTTAATAAGCTTTGTATCGTTACGAGTTCCACACGCCCCTAGCAAAGTGCGCCATGTGGTCTGATCTGGCTCAAACGGCATATTTGCTATCAATTTTTCAGCTTCTTCAGGTAGCCCAGCTAGAGCTAGAAGATCAACCATGCAGCAATAATGCTCTAAATGAGGTTCTAGTCCATATATAGATTTCATGGAATTAAATATGCTTCGTGCCTCTTCGATCAAACCAGCATATCGACATGCAGAAAGCACCCCTAGAAAGGTAATTTCGTTAGGATTTAGCCCTGACTGAATCAACTCATGAAAAAACCTGACAGCTTCTGCCGCCCTTCCATTTTGTCCACATCCTACAATGATCCCAGTCCAAGTTACTATGTCTTTTTCTTGTATACAATCAAACAATGTTAATGCATCCTCAATTTCACCGCATTTTGAATACATATCAAGAAGGGATGTTATTGTGAACCCTTCCATTTCATACCCACTTTTGACACAGAATGCATGGACCTGCTTTCCACTTCTAAGAGATGCTAAATTGGAGCAGACTTTCAGAGTGGTTGAAATGACAAAATGATCTATTTCATGAGCCAACTCGAGCATATCTTTGAACATTGAGAAAGCTAACCAGTTCAATCCCATTTGAGCACACCCCAGGATCAAACCGGACCAGGCTATGATATCTTTCCTTGGAAGCCTATGGAACAGTGCTAATGCATCGTCGATGCGTCCTAGTTTTGCATAGAGATCCACAAGAATGCTTCCAACAACATAATCCAATTCATAACCACAAGTGACAATCAGACCATGTACTTGAAAACCAACCCTTGGACTTAATAAGTTGATGCAAACCTTTAAAGCACCACCAAAGGTGTAAGAGTCCATCATCGTACCCGAGCAATGGATGTATGAAATCAAATTCAAAGCAGCTTGGTCACAGTTGTTGATAACATATCCTGAGAGCATCGAGTTCCACAAAGCCAGGTTCTCAGAAATGGAAGGGTTGAAGGAAGAGTGTTGGTCAAACAACTTGAGTGCTTCGGTCAGGCCATTGCAATTTGAATACATATCAATCAGAGCAGACAGTGTAAAACAACTAGATCCATACCCCAATTTGGTGACATAGGAATGAATTTGTTTCCCGATGACTAATAACCCATGAAGCGCACTGATCTTTAAAGCACATGGAAATGTGAAATCATCAAGCTTAATGCCCTTTCTGTGCATCAAGGACACAAATTCCAACGCCCGCTGACTCCCATTGTCTGCAAAGCCAGCAATCATGCTGTTCCAAGATACAACATTTGGCTGTGGCATACAATGAAAAAGTTTTTCAGCCTCCACCATCAAACCGGCCTTACTATACCCAGAAATAATGATATTCCAAGTAGTTGTGGTCGCACGTGAAATATTGTGAAAAACCTTAACCGCATCACTCAAGCTTCCACATTTCACATACATATCCATGAGAGAATTCATCAAAATAGTATCACCCTGCAACTTACCCCCATATATTCTTTCTTGAATTAACTTACCCCGATCCAAATCACCCACAAGCCCACATGCCTTCAAAACCGCGGAATACATGTACCCATTGGCCGTCTCAGATTTCGGCATATAATTAAACACTCGGAGTGCCTCATAAGGTCTTCCACTATCAGTAAATGCAGAAACCAGGGTGGTCCAAGTAACAATATTTCTGTCAGACATTTCATCAAACACCTTCTCTGCATCTCGTAAATTCGAAAACTCCGCGTACATTGAAATCAAATTGTTCGCAATAAACACATCGTTCAAACACCCAAATTTCCTCAAATAAGCATGAAGGGAATTGCCTCGCCTGAAAGCTCTAACTTGCGCGCAATGGCGCAATTCCTTCGCTATGCAGTTCGTAAACATGAGGAACAAAAACGTGGGAATTATACTATCCTTCTGCAGGCATGTTCGTACGTCTTGATGAGAAATGTGGGGTTAGCTTCAGCTATGTTACTGTGGGCTAAATTTGGTATCTGCATAGGAGCTCGAACTGTACGATTATCGAAGTTTCTTGTAGTGTACAAGAATACGACGGTGGTGTAGCATGGACAAGCGGCGGAAGGTGGGTTTTGATGGGGCAGAGCATTTCGAGCTCTGTTGCCAATGTTAAGAATGTCTGAAATCGGCAGGAAGAGGAAACAGAGTTTGCTATTGCAAAAGGGCGAGTTTCTTATGGCTTTCTGCACTTGCTTATTCAACTTCGGCTTCAATTCAAGCTCTCCAGTCCAGACATTGATCATTCAAGCCTTATTTCTCTACTAAATTAATAAAAAATTTAGTTTAAGAATATTTTTAAAATAAAATATTAATTTTTTATCTCGGGTCTTAACTAAAAAGTATTATTAAAACTTTGGCGTGTAGGAGTGAGTGTTCTAAGTAAATAACTAAACAAAAAACAAACATGATTAGCTTTCACAATAAGAAAAATAAAATCGATATCCAACTACGGAGTCTCCATACCATTTGCTTTCTCAGATGCAGCGTTAAAGAGGTATTCGTAGGAGCAGTATACTCTCAAGTTGCATATGGGATGTAAGACTTTTGATTAATTAGCAATTCTTCATTCTGATCCTATAACAATTGGATGAAACACTTTTTGTATTTTATTGATTCTAGTGAAATCGAAAGGATAAGCAGACATTGGTTCTCATCTCATCAATTGCAGTAATGTGATAAAAAAAAAAAGTGTGGAGCCAGTTGACTAAGGCGAGTATTGTAGTTTACAGTCTCATAGATCCAGCAGCTCCGACTCTATCACGAGGAATCAGGCGTAGTTCAGAGCCGTGCTTGAGGAAGACGTTGCCTGCAAAAAGCACATCAACCATAAATTTCAGCTTCAAATGGAATATTATGGCCACAATTGTAGGCTGTTTGGCTGTAGGAATATGTAAAAGTTTATAGCAATATCGACGAATGTGTTAAACTTTAGAACACACACAAAATGTATCTCGTGCTAGAGGAAGCACCCGTCGCAGGATGTAATCGGGGAAGAATAAAAGAAAAAAACAATCTGATTTTGCGTTTCAAAGGTAAGGTTCTTAACATTCGCGATGGGCGTTAAAGAAGAAAACATCAATTGTTATGTTTTAGCTTTCAGGCAATGACAGTGCCTTTGGCTCATGAAACAACAATAACAGTATCTGTAACAATCCAATCCTACCGCTAGCAGATATTGTCCTTTTTTACTTTTTCTTTCGGGCTTCATCTCAAAGTTTTTCAATTATAAAGAATGTTTTGTCCTCTCTCCAACCGATGTGGGATCTCACAATATCTACTCCATCCATATATCAACATAACTTATGTTTTTTTCTACGATATGCTTCTATGGTTGTACAACTTAAATAACAAGAAGAATAAACAGAACAGAAGCAAGGACAATGAATTGTAGAGCTTAAGAATAGAACCATGACTTAGCTTACCAGCACTTTGCTGAGGGTTGATTCCAACGCCATCTGTAAGGCATACAATAAATGTTAACACCTAAAATGAGAGGCTAAATGGCTGAAATGAAAACTATAATATCAATGCATCTAAAAGCATATGTGCAATGTGAATCCAAAGACCATTATATGGCTGGTACAAAAGTCTCTACAAGAGAAATGTTGGGATCCATAAAAAGAACTGTGCAAAGAGTATCTAATTGTAACAGCCCAACCCCACTACTAGCAGATATTGTCCGCTTCGGTCCATTACGTATCGCCATCAGTCTCACGGTTTTAAAATGCATCTAGTAGGGAGAGGTTTCACACCCTTATGAGAAATGCTTCGTTCCACTCTCCAACCGACGTGGGATCTCACACTAACACCTATCAATGTCAGCAAGAACAGAAACATGACCACGGTCGACACTCATAGTTTACAAATTCTAAAGCACAAACTCCGACCCTTCTTCCGTAAGATATCAGGTGAAATCATGAGGCAACTGAATAGCTAGTTCAAGCACCCAGCGTTTGCAAATAAGCTCAACTAATTGCAAATTCAAAAGTGTTGGTTTTTCTTTATCTGGGAATAAAAGCCTAAGTACTTTAGCTTCCATATTAGTACTAGTACAATAAAAACTATTATGAACAGGAATCTCTCTGACCTAAAATACAAAAAAGAATCACTAGCACATCTCATGACAGGATAAAAAATATGAAGAACAATGTAGGAAAGTTCAACCAACATCAAAGATAACCAATACATTTCCAAACGTGCAGTAGTTTGTTCGATAACATTCGACTTTTCTCATATTAAAGTACTGTTGACGATCTTTTAACACTCGAATCTTCAGAGCAATAAAATTCAAATAAGCAATAGTTATATGGTTTGGATACAGATTGACACCACTCGATCAATGAAGTAATGTGGAAGGATTCAAGAACAGTTTACGTTTCTGATGGGGAAGACCCCAACTTTTCATCAAAAAGAAAGGACGTAATTACTTTCTTGATAAGATGAATAAGAAATTGCGCTCTAAAACTAATACTAACCTATCTGCCAGGCAAAGCCTAGCACAACAGGTTAAGGCATATACCTCCCAACAGAGGCTGGATCTCTAGGCTCACAATTGAACTCATAAATGATAACAATAATAACAATTACTGATACTCGTTTCTCTCTGAAGCCTTTACGCTTCGTGCTATTGTGGGCGCCAGGAACTCAATGCCGATTCTAATTTCTAGAGCTACCCGAATCGGCGATTTCCGATCCCAAATTGTCAAATACAAAAGACATTTCACGCATGCAGAATCCAATCACAATCGAATCAAAATTCAAGGACCAAATCAACACGGAGACAATCAATTACCATTGGTGATGATGGCGCTGGTTTGCGGGGGCACCTTAAATTCTTCAGCGGCAAATTTAAGGACAGCGGTGAAGGGCGCAGCCTCTGGAACACTAAACCTGAGAGTCAAGGAAATTGAAAGACCGTAAGATTGGATCTTAAGTCTGAACAGGGAGAAAAACCCTAACAACGAAAGATCAAAGGTTTAAGATTACGAACACTTTGAAAGGGAGCTTAGGGTCCGAGGTGAGGGTCACTTTGAAGGAGACCTTTCCGCCACCAGCACCCGCCATTTTCGATCTCTGTGGTCTGACGAAGCTTGAAACTCGTTTTATATATATATATATATATATCACTTTTAATTTTTGTATTAAATTACAAATTTTAAATTCATTTTTTAACTTTAAAAAATATTTAAAATATCTAATAAATGCTTGAATGCTGAATTTTATATTTAATATGTCTGAAAATTTTAAAATATTTCTAATAATCAATATATACAATTTTTCCTATAAATAATTCACTTTTTTTCGTTATAAAATTAAACGTGTATGTAATAGAACCTTAATCTTTCCGTTTTAAATAATAAAAAAAATAAGACAAATCAATTAGACATTCAAATACATGTACGGAACCTTATCTCAATCGTGACTCAAGTCCCGATGCGGTCTCCTAAGAAAATATTAAGATATTGGAAAGAGAAGGTAGCTGTTTGGAACCGCCTTACCCTAAAACGCAAACAAAAGACCGTTGAAGGTACCTGACGCCGATCAAACGAAAATTAGCCAAGAGCGAGACCATTTTTTGATGTTGATCGCTGATCGTACATGTCAAAATCATCGAGTTTAAACATTCCTCACAACAATTCCGAAAAATATCCGTCGTGACTAAGTTTTTTTACGCGCGTGCTTCAAACGACCCAGTGTTTCTAAATTAGGGTTTCGGTTTTAAGCTCATAAGTATAACATTAAAGACGTTTGTTCTTCAAAATTCAAGTCTCGATATGCCTCGTAAAGAAATATTAAGATATTGGAAATAAAATGTCGTTTTTCGGAAACGCACTACCCTAAAACTTAAAATAATATTATTAGTTCACACGTCAACCCAACCCAATTCATTATTTTGCACTCTCACAAAACAATCAAATTAAAATATTAAAAAAAATGTATGTACACAACACGTGAAAATATGGAAGTAGTGATTAAAAAAGAACCCATAAATTGATCACGACTAAAACAACTGCCATTAGAGGCCACCACCCTCCGACGAACGATTTCGAGCCATTTGATCCACTGCATACGAGCTTGTGGTCATGGTAACTGCACACCTTATGGTTCCTGCATGTTAAGAATATTTAATATTAAATTATAGTTTTAACATTTGATCATTACAGTCAAATATTTATATTTTTTATTTTTTATTTATTTTATTTTATTAGGATTAAAATTAATATTATTAAATTAATTTTTCTAAAATTTTACCTGCCGGAGCAAAAGCTGACGACGTAATCGGCGGCGTTGCAGGTGAAAATACTGGTCGGATCATCGTACGCATAACTATACGCCGTCGGACACGCCTCCTTAAATTTCTTCGAGTAAACCGTCGGCCGGCAAGTCGACGGATTCCCATAAGATCCTCTGCAACAGTACTCATCGGTGTTAAACACATCGCAGGCGCTCCGGCAGGCGATGACTTTCCCTTTCGATTTCACCGCCAATGCGGACGGGCAATTGGATCTCAAATCGCTATCGCAGCCGGCCAGGCCGCACTTTCCGGTTCCGTTGATTGGCGTCACCGCCATCGGCAAATTGAAGCCGTCGACGAGGCTGACGTCGTAAAAATCGAGGGCAGCGAGGGTGAATTCGGCGAGGGACGCCGGAGTCTCTCCAGAGCCTTGACATTTGAGGGAAGTTCCACAGGCACCGGTTTGGCATTGCCCGTTTCCGGTCTGGTCGAAGTTGCAACCGGTTCGACCCCATATCCGACCGGACCAGCCTACTGGCGCCTTGAAAACTATGGATTGGCCGCGTTTTAGTGCAAAACCGCCGCCGTTGAAATGCTCTCCTGGGAAGATCGCCGGCCAGATTGTTTCTTTGCAGTTGTTTATTATGGTGAAACTTCGAGAGCTCTCCGATGTTCTTATTTCTGCCGTTTTGCCAATAAAAATAAAATAATAAAATATTTTATATTCATTTATATTAAACAATTTTTTAAATTATAAGTTAAATTTAAATCTGTTTTATTCTTTAGCTACTTTTTTAATAATGTTCCAAGCAATCCACGTGGATTTTCTAATTCTATTATGATTTAGAGGGGATTGAATTTTTCCCTTCATTTCCCTTTTCAACCGAAAATTTAATAGGCAAAATTAAACTCATGCATCTTAAATTGGAGGGAAATTGGGCTTTCAGTTTCTCGTTTCCCTCTTCAACCGATGTGAGATCCAGCGTCCTCACAATCCATGTCCTTAGGGACCCAACGTCCTCGCTGGTACACCGCCCCTGTGCATGACTCTCTCACAATCCGCTCCCCTTAAGAACCCAGCATCCTCACTGGTATACTGTCGGGTGTCTAGTAGGGGTGTACATGGTCCGGGTTGGGTCGGGTTGGAGGATTTTTTTGACCCAACCCAAAAATTCGGGTTGGTTAGATTGGTAACCCAACCCTCTATTTTCTTTCGGGTTGGGTTTTCATATTTTTTTTAGTTTTATTTATCCACCATTTATAATCTTTGGGATACAATATTAGATAAAATATATTAAAAAGTTGACACACAAACACAAATCAATCTGATTAACAAAAAAAAAAAAAAAAACAAATTCAATAAAAAAACAACGAGCAAAATTTGTAACATATTAACATAGTTCAACATTGTCATAAAACTAAAAACAACTAAATATCGAAATTTCTTGATAATTAATTAAAGTAACAAAAATATAAAGATAGATCATGAAATTAAATAAACAATACAAATCATTAGTTCAAATGTACTATATATAACAAAACAAATTATATATATATATATATATATATATATATATATATATATATATTAATTGAAATATGCTTATTTATACGTAGCTCGTCCTAAACTATTAAAAAAATAAAAAAAATATATAAGTTGTGATATAATAATGTTGAAATAGATAGATAATAAATACTACTTTGCCAAACCCATTAATACAGAAAGATTCTTAATATATTTTATATATTTTTATTTGACTATGAACTTGAAACCGAACCGATTCAGTTTGGGTTTAGAAAAATGAACCCAACCCTATCCGAAATGCTAATCCAATCCAACCCAACCCAACCCTTATAGTTTGAGTTGGGTTGGTCCGGGTTGTCGGGTTGAACGTACACCCCTAGTGTCTGGCTCTGATAGAATTTGTAAATGCCCAAATCCACTAGATATTGTCCTTGTTGGACTTTACTTTTCAGGCTTTCTCCCAAGGTTTTTACACCCTTATAATGAACGTTTCGTTCTCCCTCTCCAACCGACATAGAATCTCACAGTTAAAAATTCAAGCTTTCGACATCTTAATTGAAACAACAGTATATAGTCGAGAATGAAAATTAAAAAAAACAAATAAAATAGAAAATTACCTGATGAGAAAATGATTAGAAGGAAGAAAAAGAGAGAGATTTGATGAAGATGTGGAGCCATGTTTTTTGGTACAAGAAAAGTAGAGAGTTGAAAAGCATTTATACAAAGCAAAATGAGGGGAAGAGGAATAGAATTGGTTTGGAGACAAGGATAACTTGGACTTTAAAAAATTTAATAAATAAATAAATTAATTAATTAATATTAATAAATAAATAAAATGCATTTTTGGATATTCCTTCCCTGACCCTTAACATCAAGTTTATTCAAAGGTTCTTTACTGTCTCTAATAGCCCACTCAAGCGAATCCCCAATTTCTCAAACTTCTTCATTTTCCAATAATACCCCTAACTTCTTAATTCAAATATTTATATACCCTTTAAATAAGATTATTAAAAAATAATTATACTTAATTTTAAAAAAAATTAAATGATCCCGATGGAACTATACTCATGTTGACTAATTTTAAAGTTAAAATTATAAATTTGGTTCAGAATTATCCATAAACTAAATGATCCGGATTGAATCGCTAGTCCTTAAAAAGATTGGGGCTACCTCCTATCGAGTTGCACTACCCGCATGGATGAAAATCCACCCCGTCATTCATGTGAGCAACTTGAAGCCCTATCACCCTGATCCAGACGACGATCATCGAAATGCAACCACAAGACCGAACATCGATCTGAAACAAAAAGAAACAAAGGAAGTGGAAGAGATCCTAGCCGACAGGGTTAGGAAGATAGGAAGACCTGTACGGACGATTCGTGAATTCCTTGTCAAATGGAAGAATCTCCCTACAGAGGAAACAAGCTGGGAACGCGCCGAAGATCTGAACTCCGCCGCCACCCACATCGCAAGGTATGAAAGTAGTCGGTTGACAGGGATGTCACGGTCATGCCTGTCCAGGGCATGTTGCCCATGGCCGCATGCCCATGACAAGCCAAACCCTTGTCATGTCTTTTCATTCTAGTGTTTTTCCTTTTGTAATTCTAGAGCGTATGACACCTCAAGAAAATCATGTCTAGGCCTGCCAGAACTAAAATGGCCCAGAATGTACTATACGGGGATATGACTAGTCGTCAACTTCTCCCTACCCAAGGTTATATATGCTAAGCCGTTGTTATCTTTCTCTTGCTTGCTTATATAACGTCTCTTTCTAAAAATCTCTCTTTCCAAAATCTCTCTCTCTCCTCGTTTTCTAAAACCTTCTTTTAAAACCGAGGCTAGAGGCTCGACCGTACGTCGCTTGGCCGTAGGCGACGCAAGAACAAATTGGCTTAACTCACTTGTCGCTGGAAAGTGAGTGCCGCACAATCGCTAGTCCGCTGCCTTCGAAAGTGCGATTGTGTCAAGTGGTATCAGAGCAAAATAACGTCCGTTCATGTTCAAAAACATCAGTTATGCCATATAAATTTCAAGAAAAAATGTGAACAAAATGTTGTAATTCATGCCACATTAAAATATTTTTGGATGGCTGCAAATTTTGTGCCGATGAAATCTAGAGTCATGATATTTCTTTACTGTATTTTAATACTTTTATTTATTTTAAGATTACATCTACCACTTGGCTAATTATGATCATAAAATATGAAGATTACACCTCTTGAAATATCTTATGTAAGGTCAAACGTTTACATTTTGAAGGTATATGAAGTCGTGTATGTTATATTTGTAAAGTAGGATTAAAAGATGCAGTAAAAAGAGCATTTGGCATATGACTAAGTTTCTTTGTAATTTTTATGTTGTTTAAAATCATTCAAGCTTGACATGATCCATCTTGCTTGTGAAGTGATTCCAATCTCAAACAAGTGATTTTGCCCGTTAATCCAAATCTTACTCCCTTAGACGAAATCAAATTGATTTTCGATCTTAATATTTGTGAACTAAAGGTTTGCATATTCAAGCGTTTACGAGGGTTCTTAGATTCAACTAATCAAGGTTTCTTTATCGAAATGTGTCAATCCGATAATAATATGAACGACTCACACGAACAAATTATAAAATATTTAAACACAAATAAAAACCCAAACGTTAAATACTAAATTAAAATGAATTTTTTAATATCGATAGCATGTATGAGTTATAGCTATCATATGACCTTACTTTAGCTTCTTTTTCGTAGCGCACATGCCATTAAAAGTAACTTTGTGTCTCTACCCACCTAAAGTAGCTTCAAAACTTAGGCAACTCAAAATCAAATTGGCTTTCAATAAATAAAATTTTAAAATATACTTTATTTATTTTTTAATTTTTATTCCTATAATACCCTTTTATATTCGAAGCTATTTTAAAATATTATTAAAACTTTTGATAATTTAAAGATATTTTTATTAATTTTTTTTTTTTTTTTTTTTTTTTGTTATAAAAATTTCTTTAAAAAAATGTTCTACATTTGTAGGGTTAGGGATTAGGTTGGCCATTACCATCAACATCATCACCATTAAAGTAGATTTTTAATTTTAATTTTAATTTTTTATTTTTTATTTTGAAGATAATTATGACTAATTCAAGATGTTGATTAATATATTCATACTCCAATATGCCCATCATTCATAACTCACTCTCCAAGAATCCAATGGAAAGCAATCTCTCTTCCATAGCTTTAACCCCACATTTTTTCTTTTATTTATTTTAAATAATATTATCAACATAATTCAACGGATTAAAATATTATATTTTTTATATCAATGTTCTGAATATTGTTTTGAAACTAATCGAGTTTTTTAAGTGGTCTGATCGTTAAACAAAACGTGTTCGAGATTCATCTCGAACACATCGAAGTAAATGTTTGAGTAGTATTGAGACACATAATGATTCAATGCAAGTTCATCCATTCGACTGATTATTGACCATTCATTTTCAAAAGTGAGTAACATTAACCAACTCGTCTCAACAGCCGTTCAACTTGAGTACCAACTTAAGTAAGTATATGAGGCCAAACACTGGCACACCTAATTGGAAATACGCATACACAAATATCAATTAATATATGAAAATCAAAATTTAATAAAAAATTTAACACGTCAGAATAAGAGTTTTTTTTCCTCTACAAACATAGTGTTTATATGACCTGAGAACCCGACCAACCCAAACCATACAGGGTTGTGTTGGGTTAGATTATTTTTCGACTTGAATTGGGTTGAATTTTTGAAACACTGCAAAACTTGGATTGGTTTGCATGTTGACATTTTTTTTTAATTGGGCCAATCATAACCTAATTCACTCCTACCTTAGTTTTAAAATTATTATAAAAATTAAAAATATTTAATATTTTAATGATGCGATTAAAATAAATTTTTTTAATTAATAATAATAATAACTGCACTAACCAATTTAAATAGTGTAAATTAAATTAGATTATAAATTCTATAAAGGCATGGAGTGGGGCCACGTGGAATTGTTATTAATGGCAAATCCAGTTGTCACGTGTGTTACTAATCATATTTACCACTAACCACACCGTTAATGCAATCATTTTCTCCATCTTTTTAAAATTTTATTAAACCTTTAAATTAGGCTTTTTATTTAATTGAAACTACGAGAAAATTATAGAGAATAATATAAAATTATTGGGATCCATTAATTAATTTTTTTTTAATTGGCTTTAAAAATAAATAAATAAATAATAAGCATAGTGGGCCAACCCGCTCGTGCGCTGCATGCTAGGCCTGGCCCATTAACTCTGCTTTTGAAGCCCACATGTGAAGACCCGCTTTTTTTAAAATCTTCCTTTTTATTTACCCCTCCAAATAAATATTAATTAATTATTTATTTATTTAATAATAAAATTAAATAAAATAGCTTAATTTCAACTCAACACCCTCACCAAAATTTCTCCTTTCAAACTTATCACTATTATTTTAAAATACCCAATTTTCCCCATTTTATAATAATAGAGATAATTCGTGATTAATTCAAGATTATATCTGACAGTATGAAAGTTTTGGTCGAGCTGAACTGAAGTACGTTGAACACATATGGACGTGCACTTCACATCTCATTACCCAATGAAAGCTCGGGATGCTTAACTCAACTTTTTTCAAGTCCTATCGAAAGAAAACAGGAAAATTCTAGTGATTTTTCGTTGATTATAACATATTTTACAAGGATGTGGAAACATCTCTAGAGTTGGTTAAGACAGTACATAACGAGGGGCGACCATATCTGTTTTTTTTTTTTTTTTTTTTTTTTTAATTAGAAAAAAACAGCAAAAAAATTTAAATAGTGAAGAACAAAGAACAGAGTGCCCTTGTTGTCTATTTAAAGGCGCTGAATCCATCCATTCCTTCCTCCCATCACACCCAAACGCTTGCGAATGGCGTCTGAGAAAGTCGAAACTGTAATCGCAGGCAACTATGTCGAAATGGAAAGAGAAAAGGGCGATTCTTCTAAGCCCACAAAGAGCAAGTTCTCTACTCTCTTCTGGCATGGCGGCTCTGTTTACGACGCATGGTTTAGCTGTTCTTCTAATCAGGCAAATACCCATCATCACCTCTCTCTGTTCTTGAGTTTTTTAGAGATTTTTTGCTTCTGAATCTGCTGGGTGCTCTGTTTTTTCAGGTTGCTCAAGTTCTTCTCACACTTCCATATTCATTCTCCCAACTAGGGATGCTTTCTGGAATTCTCTTCCAGCTCTTCTATGGCCTAATGGGTAGCTGGACTGCTTATCTCATCAGTGTTCTTTATGTTGAATACAGAACAAGAAAGGAAAGGGAAAAAGTCGATTTCAGAAACCATGTAATTCAAGTAAGTTCTTGATCTTCATACACATTCATAACAACATATACCCATTTCATTTTTCGATTCAAATCGCTTGTTTTCTTTTCCTGTTCTTCAGTGGTTTGAAGTTCTTGATGGGTTGCTTGGAAAACATTGGAGAAATGCTGGCTTGTTTTTCAATTGCACTTTTCTACTCTTTGGATCTGTGATTCAGCTGATTGCTTGTGCGAGGTTGTCTATCATGAACTTGAATGAATTAGCCTGAATTTGCATTATAGCATCAACAATTCTCTGGGTTTGGTTTTTGCAGTAATATCTATTACATAAACGACAATTTGGACAAGAGGACTTGGACTTATGTCTTTGGCGCTTGTTGTGCTACCACTGTTTTCATTCCTTCTTTCCATAACTACAGAATTTGGTCGTTCCTTGGCCTCATGATGACCACTTACACTGCTTGGTATATGACCATTGCTTCCCTTGTCCATGGACAGGTACTGTAATAACATCATTAATATCCTCGATGTTCATTAGTTTAATGTTTTACTAGCTTCTAAAACAATCCAAATACATCTTGATTGTTTGTTAGTAAAGAAGATGTTTTTCATGAATGAATTGGATTGTTTTCATGGTGGATTAGTAAAGGAAGTGTAATAGCCTAAGCCCACCGCTAGTGGATATTGTCTACTTTGGTCTTCCGTGTCATAGTTAATAAGGAATGCTTCGTTTCTCTCTCTAACTGATGTGGGATCTTACAATCCACCCCCTTGGAAGCTAGCGTCCTCGCTGGCACACCGCTTTGTGTTTAGCTATGATACCATTTGTAACGGTCTAAGTCCACTGCTAGCAAATATTGTCTACTTTGGTTCTCGGCGTCACGATTTTAAAACGTGTCTACTAAAGAGAGGTTTCTACACCCTTATAAGGAATGATTTGTTCCCCTCTCCAACTGAGGTGGGATCTCACAATCCACCCTCTTGGGGGCCCAATGTTCTTGTTGGCACACCACTTGGTGTTTGGCTCTAATACAATTTGTAACGGTCTAAGCCCACCGCTAACAGATACTGTCCGTTTTGGCCTTCGGCCTCACGGTTTTAAAACGCGTCTACTAGGAAAAGTTTCTATACTCTTATAAGAAATACTTCATTCCCCTCTCCAATCGATGTGGGATCTCACAATTCACCCCTTTGAGAGCCCTATGTTCTCTCTGGCACACCACTCGGTGTTTGGCTGTGATACCATTGGTAACAGCCTAAACCCACCACTAGCAAATATCGTCCGCTTTGGCCCTTGGCCTCACGTTTTAAAACGCGTCTACTAGGGAGAGATTTCTACACCCTTATAAGGAATACTTCGTTCCCCTCTTCAACCGATTTGAGCTCTCACAATCCACCTCCTTGGGGGCCCAGCGTCCTCGCTAGCACACCACTCGGTGTTTGGCTCTAATACCATTTGTAATAGCCTAAGTCCACTACTAGCAGATATTATCCGCTTTGGTTCTCGGCCTCACAGTTTTAAAACGCGTCTACTAGGAAGAGGTTTCTACACCTTTATAAAGAATGTTTCGTTCCCTTTTCCAACCAACGGAGATATTAAACCAAAGGACATCTAAATTTAACCATCAAACTAGATTTTAGCTGAATTGGGTTTCATTGGAGTCCTGTTTGCTTTTGTCTATGAAGGTTGAGGGAGTGAAGCACTCCGGGCCTACTACGATGGTTCTATACTTCACTGGGGCTACCAACATTCTTTACACCTTTGGAGGACATGCTGTGACAGTGTAAGAATTCAATGATCAATCTAAGCGTTCATACACTCATTTACGCCAATTTTTATGTTCAATTCTGATATGATGTAGGGAGATTATGCATGCCATGTGGAAGCCACAGAAATTCAAGCTTATTTACTTGATAGCAACCCTTTATGTTCTTACTCTGACATTGCCATCAGCTTCAGCTGTTTACTGGGCATTTGGGGATGCCCTCTTGACCCATTCCAATGCTCTTGCTTTGCTCCCTAGAACTGCCTTTAGAGACACTGCTGTCATCCTCATGCTCATCCATCAGGTAACATTCTTATTCAAAAATCAAACCCCATTTGAATTAGGTTCATTAAGATTGGTGATTGATTTGTCATACAGTTCATAACATTTGGATTTGCCTGCACACCTCTCTACTTTGTATGGGAGAAATTCATTGGAGTACATGAAACAAAAAGCTTGATCAAGAGAGCTCTTACGAGACTACCCGTCGTGATACCGATATGGTTTTTGGCTATCATTTTCCCGTTCTTCGGACCGATCAACTCAACGGTGGGATCGCTTCTTGTCAGCTTCACTGTCTACATCATCCCTGCTTTAGCTCACATGGTCACTTTTGCTTCTTCATCATCAAGAGAGGTTCATAACTTTTGTACCTTTTGATTCATAATTCAGTTTTTGTTAACTTTTTAACATGTTTCTTTGCGTTGAACAACACAGAATGCAGTGGAGAGAGCTCCATCATTGTTGGGTGGCTGGGCAGGGCTATACTCTGTGAACATATTTGTGGTTGGATGGGTATTGATTGTGGGATTTGGGTTTGGTGGGTGGGCAAGTATGCTCAACTTTGTTCATCAAGTTAATACCTTTGGGCTATTCACTAAGTGCTATCAGTGCCCTCCTCACAAGCATTGAGAAGAACATGAACATGAACATGAACATGTCTGTGTGTAAATTGATTGGCAGTCCTTATATTTGTATGTCTTTTGCATGTATTGGCGATGTTGGGCACCCCTATGCATACCTCCTGTTGAGTTTGTAACCGGTGAGAGTCCACTAGCTATTAAAGTCTTTGTCTTTATGAATGATATTCTATTCATCGTTTCCCATTATGGGTTAACTTCATTATAAAAGATTATACGGTGTGGAAGTGCGCGTAATGTAGTAAAAGTGAGGTCTCATGTCGGTTGGAGAGGGAATCGGAATATTCTTTATTAGGGTATGGAAACATCTTTCTAATAGATGCGTTTTAACACTGGGAGGTTGATGGTGATATATAACGGGTTAAAGCAGATAATATTTGTTAATGGTGGGGTTGGGCGGTTACAAATGGTATTCGAGCTTGATATTGGAGTGTGCTAGCGAAGAGGTTGGGCTCCCAAGGGAGTGGATTGTGAGATCCTGCATTAGTTGAAGAGGGGGAGTAAACATTTCTTATAAATGTATGTAAACCTCTCGTTAATAGACGCATCTTAAAACTGTGAGGATACATAATGGGCCAAAGTGGACAATATCGGCTAGCGGTGGGATTGAGCTGTTATAAATGGTATTAGAGCCAGACACCGGGTTATGTACCAACGAAGATGCTGGTCCCGAAGGGCGACTTGGGCTGTTACAAATTGTATCAAAGCGAGACATTGAGAGGCGTGCCAGCGAAGACGTTGGACCCCCAAGAGAGGTGGATTGTGAGATCCCATATCGGTTGGAGAGGGGAATGAATTTTTTTTTATAAGGGTATGGAAATCTTTCCTTAACAAACGTGTTTTAAAATCGTGAGGTTGACACCGATACATAATAGGCTAAAGTGGACAATAACGGCTAGCGTTGAGCTTGGGCTGTTACAAATAGTATTAGAGCCAAACACTGGGCAGTATGCCAGCGAAGACGCTGAGCCTCTAAGGGAGTGGATTGTGAGATCTCGCATTGGTTGAAGAGAGAAACAAATCATTTCTTCTAAAGGTATGAAAATCTCTCCTTAACAAACGCGTTTTAAAATCGTGAACTGACGTCAATACATAACGAGCTAAAACGGACAATATCTATTAACAGTAGACTTGAGCTGTTATAAATGATAAAGTTACGAGTGATTTGTGAACTTCATGGGCTCGTGTTTGAGCCATTGGCGAGGTTTGTTCTTGTCCGATTGTTCTTTGCATAAACGACAGCTAAAAGAAGTCATTAGTTCATCTCGAGACTGTGAATGTGAATGGCAGCTTATAGTCATTGTCCCAACTAGCTGTCCTATCACTGCCTAACACTACAAAAATTATTGAATGGCCATACACGTAGAGAGAGAAAAGGAGAGGACCAAGCAAAATTTGTAGGTCCAATCTAAATAACCGAGTATCTTCGACGAGTTATGATATAGACGAGATCAAATGATTGAATTCCCGATCTCTACGAGTTTGAGAAATTATTCAATGATATCGATACAGTAACTGCCTTACACGGTTGAATATCGAGAGAAGAATTGTAAAAGTTACTTACTTTTATATCCGATAATTTTTTTCATCCGACGTATATTAAGAGACAGACACGTTGTGACGGTTTCATCGAATAATTTGTCTTACATTATGAATTCAAATAAGTTCGTAACCTAATCCAACTCATACGACTCTGAACCCGAGCCATCACTTCGAAGGTCGGTCAATGGTCAAAAAGTTTGATTACTAAAGAGGGAATTTTGGTGGGTCCTAATGGAAAAGGTGAAAGGATCACTAGGTTTGGAAGCTCTCAATTCATTTCATTGGCAACTTCTATTCATTTCCCACACTTTTATGTAAATGACAAAATTACCCTCTTGTCTAATTTCTCGTTTATTTATAATTTGTCGCAACTTTTTGATAAGAACGTTATTTTTTTTTTAACGACAATTATTGTTGTGAGATCCCATCTCGGCGGAACGAAACATTTTTTATAAGGGTGTGAAAACCTCTCCCTAACAGACGCGTTTTAAAACCATGCGGTTGACGTACATAACAAGTCAAAGCGGACAATATTTGTTAGCGATGGGCTTGAGTTGTTAAAATTGTCATCTTGTCGCCCTTTCTCTTCGAGTATCAAATGGGCGTTTTAAAATCGTGAAGCCACGAGCTAAAACGGACAATATTTGCTAGTGGTGGGCTTGGACTGTTACAATTGTCATTTTTTCACCCTTTCTCTTCGAGGATCAAACGATAATGTATGAAAAGAAATCATAAAACCGAGTTGATGTGTGAACGACTCTAAGCTGATGAAGATAGATTTGTTATTATTTCTTGTTATAAATATACGATCTTTGTCCTTTGCGACCGACATGCTAAACTTTAGTCATACTCTCGACATTTCTTCTTAAGTAGAGGACAATCTAGTCGTCTAGTCGTCTTTCAAGTAGTTCTCATTCACCCACTCTCTACCCTGTTCAAGACTTGTTCATATTTCCATTTTTATGTCCACATAGATTAAGTACATAAGCAATAATACGAAATTACTTGTGTTTATATGACCCAATAATTCGACTAACTCGGACTACCCAATCTAAACTAGAAAGAACAGGGTTGGGTTAGATTTTTTTTTTCGATATGGGCTCGATTAAATTTTTTGAAAATTGAAAATTTGGATCGGCTCATAGATTAACTTTTTTTTTTTTTTTTTTTTTATCGGGTCAACCCGACCAACCGGAATATAGAGTTATAACGAACCCTATTCTACCATACTATAAATGTTTGATATTTGAGTTTGATGAGATTTTAGTTATTAATATAACACATACTTTTTTAAAAAATAACAATACGACAACCCAACTCGAAAATAAAGGGTTGGGTTGAGTTGTGAACACCATTTGGATTGCTCGGATTACCAACCCAACCAACCCAAAATTTTGGATTGATCCAAAAAAACCTTCCTAACCTAACCCGTGTGCACTTCTGACTAGAACTACATAAATTTGAATGTCTTTGGGATTCTAAACTACGACGTTCATATTTAAGACTCGTTGTTGTCTCGTATAAACTCGATTATGAAATAATGAAATAATAAAAAACCTATTTCATTTGAACAAATGAAATGAAGGTTGGTATTATAATTGGATTATCATAGTCCTTTTGCAATGGGGCAGGGAAAAGCAGCATTGGGCACTGTCTTTACAAAAGCTGCCTCTAAAGCATTGGGCTTTTGAGTTGGCCCCATTCTCTTATGGGCTTATCATAATCCCTCAACAAATGGCCCAGTGTCGGATGCAAGGGGTGCATAACTGTCGTCAGCGTCAGCACATGCCGTAAGTTGTTGGGTTAAGTCCTATAACGAGCTCATGCTGTAAGGTGTTGGGTTAGTCCTACTATGAGCGCAACTCTCGTGTTCAGTTGCCAATCGTTGAAGCTGGAATTATAAGTAGATTGTCATTTGAAGGAAGGTGAGGATGACATCAAGTCATCAAGCTCCTTATGCTTTGGGCGACACACATGCTACAACGGCTGACTTAAAGGGTCGTGATCCAGTTAGGGTGAGCTAACTCTAATAACTTTCTTTCTTAACAAGTGATATTATTACAATATGACCATCTCTTAGTAATCAACTGAGTATGAAAAAAATTTCATATATTATATGAATTTCATGTACTTTTGTACAAACACACTGAAACAGTCTCATTGAATAATTTTTTTTAAAGTAGAATCAAAGATAGCTACACGTGACAATAATATGAACCGTTCCACGTGAAATTACGAACTTTCCAAGACGGGCAACAGTCAGGATTGGGACCGCCTCCATGGTTGGGAGGTGCATGGCCATTTTCCCCGGTAACCATCCCTAGCCAAATGACCTATTCGACCATAATTGTAACACTCTCCTCCGCCAAAACCACCATAACCACCTCGCCCACCGGACCGACCAGAACGGCTGACTCTACCTCCCCGACTGCCACGGCCACCTCTGAACCCGCTAGTTCTACCAATTACAGTAACATCGACGGCCTTGGCGCAGTGATCCTGGCCATAATCGATGGAAAATTCGACCGCCTGACCATCGAAAAGGGTCCGAAATCCGTCGGACAAAATGGAGGTGTGGTGCACAAAAAGGTCCTCGCCGGAATCATGTGGAGCTATGAAGCCAAACCCCACTGCGCACTGAACCACTTCACGGTTCCGGTCGATTTCTTCACCTCCGCCATGGAAAAAGAAACAGAGACAATACCCAGAAGTTTCCAGCGATGTATATCTCTCTGAAACAGAGATTCCAGGAAAAAAGGAGAATTCGGGTGACGTGGAATCCAGTGATTGGATGGTTATGTCAGCTGCTTTATCAGCTCTCTTCGCACTTAACCACTGAACTGCTGACACGTCATCAAATCAGATAAACCAAGTTAACTGTAAACGAACACGTCATCCACAAAATATTAATTATTATTACGGCGACAAAATGAGAGGGATATATTTATTTATTTCACCCTTAAAAATAATTATAAATTATAAAATATAATATGATCTAACCGAACAAACTTAATCCAAAAAATTTATGATTGAATTGAGTTTAGTTCATTATTTAATAAAGATTGCTCGGGTTAAAATTTTACAACATAAATAATTGATTGTCTAAAAAATATCTCGACTCGACTCAACACAACCTATAAACACCTCCCAGTACCATTAAAATATATATTTAATAGGTATTATTATTATTATTATTATTATTATTTTGTCTCATTCAATTTTAAGAATGTCAAATTTGTTTTGAAAATTAAATTTGATGTTTAATAAATTATGGCGAGATTTAATTTAAAAATTAACAAATTTATAAGTTTGTGTTGAGACTAAGCCCATTAAGCATGAACTGGGGTGGGCTTGGGTGGATTGCTGACTAGGGGAATTTAGTCCACCTAGGAAAATGTCAACGTTAATAATTATGGATTAGTCATTAATTAATTAATTGTTAAATATAATTATGATGATATATTGCTTAATCTATATAGAATTCATAATTAATAAAGAAATTAGGAGTGGTTGAGGCAAAATATTAACTTATTATTATTCATTTCAATAGAAAATGGTCATATATTTTATTCTGTTTATAATTGCTATTATTATTATTTAAAAAATAATATGTTTATAAAAAAAATATAATTATATCTATATGCAGTGGAAGAAAAACATTTTATTTTTATTTTATTTAGTTATCTAATTTTGAAAATATTTTAATTAATTAAAATATATAGTAAATTTCAATTTACGAAATAGGTTGGAGAAGGAAACAAAACATTGATTGTGAAGTTACGGAAATCTCTTCCTAATAGATGCGTATTAAAATCGTGAGGTTGACGGTGATACGTAACGAGCTAAAACAGACAATATGTACTTGCAATTGGTATTAGAGCTAGCCACCTAGCTGTGTGCTAGTGAGGAAGCTGGACCCAGGGTGGATAGTGTAACACATCTAAAACTATTGTGACTGGCTCCATTATTAAATATAGAATTATTTTTTAAAAAAAAATTGAGATTTTTTTCATTTTTATTTATTTTATGTCATAAATTCATTATAATCTTTTGGAAACATTTGAATTATTAATGAACTTTTTAAGGTGAATATTTAAAAACAAATTGTTTACAATAATCTAAATTTGAGATAAAAACATAAAATTAAATTTTTTTTTTTAATTATGAAAAATAGATTAAAAAAATGTTTTGATAGGGATAATTTGAGGCTGACGTGGAAAAGAAAGGGAAGAGCATTGGGTAGAGTTGTCATGTTTTGGCCAATAATGTAATTATCAAATAAATATAAAGTTTGGATTCGGACACCTCATGTTCATCCACTTTAACCTTTCCTATTTTCAACCTCCACCATCCCGTTTTAAATCAATTTCAAGCGACCAAAAGAATGTGTCTCAAAAAATTTATCGATCACTAGTTTAACTGGGGAGAACGTCATACCCATATTAAGAGAAGAGTAGGTTGTGACCCTCACGTGCAGTCACCGCATGGTGGTGACATGAAAATGGCACCTAAAGGTCGAGGAAAAACAAGTATCATGATGCAATTGAGTAGGACGGTGCAGCATCCAACACACTATATAAAGTGTGTACTGAACCCAAGACGAGCATAGACAAGAAGAAAACAAAATGCAGACAAGAGAGACAAAGATAGAGCGAAAATTTGGGTTTGAGCGCTCTAAACCCTAAACCTACAGCCTAACGTTTTGGGTCCGTTTGTGGGTTATCCAACCTAACCTTACCCTACTTTTAAGATTATTACAAAAATTAAGAATATTTGATACGTGAGAATGAAGGGTTATGTCCAGTTTTGAACTCTATTCAAGTTACTCGGGTCATTAACTCAACAAACTCGAAAAAATAGGGTTCAAAATCAAATTAGTGTTTGATTTTTATTTATTTATTTTTATAAAAAAAATGATTAAAAATATATTTAAAAATAATTTTGAATATATAAAAAAATGAGTAAAACTATATTTTAATTAGAAGTTAGAATAGAAAGGGGAGAAGCAGAGTCAAAGTGAGGAGACGGAGCCATGCCGCAGCCATCTCTCTCGGCCACATTGTGAAATAGCGCGCAACTGCCCCCTCCCTGCGGCCACCTCCCAACCGCCATAACCTTCACTTCCGCCTCCACCTCCACCTCTCTCCCAAATCCCCATTTTCCTCCTTTCCGCCATCAAAACCCCTTCGCCTCTTCGATTCAGCCCACAAAATCGAGCATCACCGACTGCGATTTATCAGAAAACCAACACTAATCACTACCTCCACGACTTTCTACTCCCGAATCGCATCGCAAATCGCCGTTGACTGTTCCTCACGACGACGCGGTTTTCTTATCACATCGTGCATTCCATAACCCCAGGTTCGTTCACTTTCAGTCTCAGCCGAGCGCGAATCTCAATCTTGTAATGGCGCTCAAAATTTAGAATCCCGACGCGGTAGTTTGACCTTTTGGTTTGTCTCTCTCTTCTTTATGAGTATCATTTATTGTATGTATATTTGATTAGGTCTAGAACTAAATACAGACTTATGCCAATCGTTTCAAGATTCTATCTCACCGGAGGTTCGGTTCGAAACCTCAAATTTAATGAAAGAGAGGTGGAAATGAATTTGTACGATTTGATAGTTCTCTGTTAATGGAAAACATATCTTCTGAATTCCAAAATAAACTAAACTTTTATCTTCATCTTCGCTGGGGATTTCGTAATTGGTTCACTAACCGGTGGGTGAGGGAAAGATTCTCTGCTTCTTCCACCATTATTTTATCACAGACAAGGTTTCGTCCTCTGTCATATTTTAGTCAGCAGTCGGTTGTACTTGTTTGTTTTTTCTTATATTTGTTTTCTTTCAAGGACTGTGTTGGCTGAAATTCGCATAAACCACAACCATTCAATTATACATGGAATTATTAAGCATTTGTATATAGTTTTAATCTATCCTTAATCTCAAATCAGAGTAGTTGACCATAAATTCATTCATGGGCGAGCCAAGTTAAGAAAATACAATTGAACACTGGCAGGTTCACCGCCATTCAATTGCCTACATATCTGATCCCCTGATTTTTTTTTTTTTCGATTTCTTCCAGAAAAGGGTCATGGATCCTGGGGATAGCAACCCAGAAACCAGACAAGGAATTCCACTTAATCGAGCTAGGAGTTTAGGCTCTTCATTTAGGAGAAGCTCTTTTAACTCTTCTTGCGATCAGCCTCCTCCAACTGATCATGATGCTGAACGTGAGAGCGTTTCAGAAGCGGGGGACATTGGGGATCGTGCTCTTTACAGCAATAGATTCAGTGATAGTGAGCGCTTTAGCTTATCTCTCGATCGTGCTTTGGAGAATGGTGCAATTGCCCCAATCCCAGAGAACGCCTTCGTGCAATCCTATGGATTTCGAGGTCGTGAATCTGCAACAGTTAATACTCCTGCTTCTCTTGTGCCACCTCAAGCTGAGGAAATCGTGTCCACTCTTGCAAACTGCCCCATAGATCATTCTGAAGACACAAAGCAAGTGGGTTTTATTTTGACATCCTTTCCACGACGGCTGAGTTGAATGTTTTTTTTTTTCTTCCATTTTTCGGATAATTCATGGGTTTTGTTTGGTTTCATGAACAGGAAAGCAAGAGGAAGTTTTCAAGGCTGTTGGAGTATGTAACATGCCTTGTTCATCTTGCTGTTTTTGGAATTCTTGGGGTAACTCAGAAAATTCTACATTTTCAAGTTATAAGTAGTGATATCTTCTAGTGCACTTTTAGGAAAACACCGCCGACCTCTCATTTACAACTGAGAAATCTGCTCTTTACTGACATAAGTTGACAGTATTTTATGATTTGAGTGACAGAAGCTTTGGTGTAAAAAAGGTGTTCGAAGTTTGAGCTTTTCAAGAGTTGCATGAAGATTATGATTGTTGAAACCTTTTCTGTTTACAGAGCAATTTTGTGTTGTTGTGCAGGTCTTGACAAGATATGGACTACAGAAGTTGTTTGGCCCAGAGAATGCAAACGTGACGAACAATGAGACGATTCTGTATCCAGATCTGCCTTCCAATATGGTCTGCCTCTCAATTCTTCTTCTACTCATCTGTTACTGATCTTCCTTTTCTCTACCCTTTGGAATATCTAATTCATTTGATCTCAAAAGGGTGAAAGTAAAGCTTATAATCCAATGTGCTCCACCTTTTCTTGTAGTAAATAACTTCTGTATGAATTTTATGGGTAGCCTTGCATGAATAGAGAAGTTTTGCAGCTTCTGGTTTTTAGTAGAGGAGGGAGAAGGGCTTTTAAAAAGGTGAAAAGTGCTTTTTCTTTAAAGCACTTTTCAAAATTTGCATACTACTTTTATGCAGAATCTTTAATAAAGTAAGCTAATTTGTTATTATATTAATTTGATAGGTGGGATCATTCTTGATGGGATGGTGGGGTGTTGTTTTCAAAGGAGACATTTCAGGCATTTCAGATTATCTAGCCATTGGATTGACGACCGGTTACTTGGGAAGCCTAACAACATTCAGCGGATGGAATCAGAAAATGCTGGATTTGAGTGTCGACGGCCGCTGGCTCTTTGCCATCCTCGGTTTCCTCATAGGTAAGACAATGACTCAAGACACCAAAACTCCAAAAGCACGTTATATGGGTTAAGAATCAAGAATCACGACTCTCCACAATAATATGATATTGTTCACTTAGAGATAAGCTCTCGTCGTGACTTTGCTTTGGACTCTCTCAAAAGGCCTCACCAATGGAGATTATTCCTTACTTATAAATCCATGATCATTTCTTAAATTAGCGTCTCTCAACTATCCTCACCAATATCAATATCTTACTGATTCTTCTGCAGGCTTGTTTCTGGTGGCCTACTCCATAATCTTCGGAATAGAAACAGCAAAGGGCTTCCGATGGATTATGAAAAGAAAAAACATAACCTGCAGCTGGTGCTTGAAAGTGGACAGCTACGAGCGTGACTTAGCAGCAATGGTGGGGTTTTCACTGATGCTGATTCTATTATGGAGCCTCAGTGGGAGCCTACTAGAGAGAGATTTCAGCAGCGAGGCGGCGGAACTGTGGGTGGGTTGCCTGGTGGGGCCAGTGGGGGTATGGGCGCGGTGGTTCTTAGCCAGGCTAAATGGGCGGGGAGTGGGGCGTAAAGGGCGGTGGAAATGGGTGCCGATTGGGACTCTGATGGCGAATGTTTTAGCGGCGTGTGTGATGGCGGCGCTGGCGACGGTGAAGAAAGCTGTGAAAACGGAGAAGGTGGAGACGGTAGCGAGTGGGGTGCAGTTGGGGCTGTTGGGGTGTTTGAGCACGGTGTCGACGTTCATTGCAGAGTTCAACGCGATGAGGCTGAGCGAGCAGCCTTGGAGAGCCTACGCGTATGCGGCCCTCACGATGGCCATTTCCTTCGCATTAGGCGTATTGATTTACTCTATACCCGTCTGGACCCAGGGATTCAATACTAAAATGTTGTAAATCCCCATTATCATAATTCATATGATATTAGTACTTTATAATTTATAATTTTATTTTTTATGCATAATGGGTGTACCATATATTAAAATTAAAGCTACTTAAAATCATAGGAGTGATGGATATTAATTTTATAAAAATAACAATTGCAGAATAAAAAAAAATTGTATAATCCAATATGACACATAATGTTTGTAAATAATAATTATTAATAATTGGGATGAAAGTTACACAAAAGTTCCACACTGCAATTTAGTTATTTAAAAGTTCGTTAATAATCGAAACCATTTTTCTAATTAATGGCGCCGTACATTAAAATTGCAGGACTCCGCCGCTCGCCGGAGAAGACGAAACAAAACAAACGACGACGAAGGTGGAGGCGGCGGCGGCGGCGCAGTTTGGTTCGGTTCAGTCACTGGGGAATTTTATTAAGCTTGCAATACGCATACTCACCATACTTCTTCGTCTTGAACTTCGGCGGATTGTCTTCATCGACCAGTTTCGGATGAGGCCCAACTTCAAACTCCGCCGGTGGCTCCAAGAACACCGGCCACGATATCCTCGCCTTCTCCTTGTTCACCGTCGTCCTGTGCAGCACGCTCTTGTACTTCCCATTACTCAGAATCTGCGAAATCAAGCTCCATTTTCACAAACCCTAGAACTTCAAAAAATGGGCATCAAATCAAACCTCAAATTTACCTCAATTTGATCGCCGATGTGGATGACGAGGGCGTTGGGGATGTAATTGACATCGTACCAATGGCCATCTTTGAACGCCTGGAGACCTTGAACATCATTGGGCACAAGAATTGTGATGACCGACATGTCGGTGTGAGGAGCAACTCCAAGAGCTAGATCAGGGCGTGGACATGGTGGGTAGTAGTTGATTTTCATTAAATACACTAAATCATCTCCACCGGAACTCTGTTTCAGTTCATGTTCTTCAAGCCCCAGCCCCAGTGACAGGCTTCTAAACAGCTTATCCACAACCCCATGTAAATGCTTTCTGTACTCCTCGTTTGCAGCCCTGAATTCAGATCGAAACGGTTACGAGTTAGAGCCTTCTCCGAGCCCTATGAAGCCCTCGAACAGCCTCCTCTTGATCGAAGCTAAACTCCTTTTCTAAAGTCCTAGGCGTTGTTACAATGAAAATGATGTATTCCTTACTTATAAACTCATGATTATTCTCTATGTTAAGTACACTAGAGCCTCCTCTTCATCGAGGTTCTACTTCTGCTTTAGAATCTTCGAACAAAGTACATCATTTGTTCGATACTTGAGTCACTTTTGATTACACGTTCAAAGTTCATAGCTCTTTGTTCAACATTTGAGAATTCTATTGACATGACTCTAAGTTGTCGTGGCTTTACTTTAGGTTTTCCAAAAAACCTCGTACCAATGGATACGTATTCCTTTATCTATAAATCCATGTGTTAGATGAACACGATTCAACAATGGTATGATATTGTCCACTTTGAGCATAAGCTCTCATGGCTTTACTTTCAGCTTCTCCAAAAGCCTCGCACCAATGGAGAGAGTATTAATTGATTATAAACTCAGGATTATTCCCTAAATTAGCAGATGTGGGACTTTTATCATCGAACACCAGGATCATTCTCAAAATTACTCACCGAACCATCTCAACAGAAACAGAGTAATCAACAGAAACAGAGTAATCAAGAAATTGAATACCTGTAAGAAGGGGGTTTTTGAGGCCAGAATTTGAAGTTAACGGCGGACGGCGGCCAAATGATATGGAACAAATGGTCGACCCAATCCTTCTTTCCACCGACTTCCTTCTGGAGCTTAGTTCCATAGCCTTCGACGGATTTAGAACCAGGGGGCTTAGCGTACACCTCTTTCTCCTCTGTTGGTAGCTCAAAGAATTCCTTCCCAACAGCCTGCAAATGGGCGATTGCTTCATTGGGGATATTGTGGTTGATGATCTGAAACATGCCCCAATGGCGAGAGGCATCATCGATGGCTTGAATAACAGAGTGTTGATCCGGGTTGCTGAAATCGATGACCGGAACGGCGAGGGTTTGGCCCTTGACGGTGGTAATGCCAGGCTGCTCGGTCTCCTGGCGGATGAACTGGGCCGGGAGAGTGCCGGAGGAGAGCACGGCGGAAGCGATGTCCTGGACCTTCTCGAGCTCCATGGGTGCAGGTGGGTTTGGGAGTCCGGTGGTGGGGGCTTTGTAGAAGGGTGCAGAGAGGTAGAAGAAACGTGGGCAGTTGTGGATCGTTCCATGTAACAACCAGCCCCAATAAATGAAGCCTAAATTACTTGTCTTTGTTGTCACATGAATGCCGATGCCCATTAAAACCAAACTCAATTGGTTACGATCGTTTATTTCTTTTCGTTAATTCAATAAAAAGTATCATGCATTCTATTTTTAAAAAATATTCATAAATTTTTTGTATTTTATTTTAAAAATACCATTAACTTTTAAAATTTATAAAATACATCCAACTTTTAAATTTTTAAAAATTAAAAAATTTCTTTCCATTTTTTTATATTTTTATTTTAAATGATATTTATTTAAATGAGAATTTCTACTATAATACACCACCTCCAAAAATATAATAGATAAATAATTGATCTAATAAAAAAATATTCAAACTTAATAAAATATAAAGCCATACGTTATATTTACAAAATAAAAAAAAAAAATAAAAAAAAAAAATAATAATAAAATTACATACCCAAAAGAATTATAGGTTCTTTCAAATGACTTAATTGAAAGATTTTCAAGACATTTATATACGCTAAACTATCTCTTAATGTTAACTATCTTTTAATGTTGATCCTCGTTTTAAAAAAATATTTTTATTATTTAAAAAATTAACGACTTATTAATTGTATTAATGATGTAGTAGGTAGGGAAGGTTGTATATGAAATGAGGGCCTATTTTACCAAATCATTTATTGTGCCAAAAAAAAAAAAAAAAAAAAAAAAAAAAAAAAAAAAAAAAAAGAAAAACTACCATGTTAATGGTCTATAAATGTTTTACCAACCATTTAGCTAACGAACCATTTTATTGAGACCATTAGTTAGAAATATAACATGGTTATTGTATACTAATAATTTACGGTTAAAAAGTTTATAATTTTATTAAAATTATTTACTTGATAATAATTATTAAAAAGGATGGTTTAATAAACTCTAATTTTTAATATTTATTTAGTTAAATTATTTTTAAATTTTCACTTAATAAAAATAAATTAAATTAATTATCTAAAATTAAATAATAAATCCCATATAATCCCAATTAATTATCTAAATAGTTATTAATACTTGAATCAAATATTCGTATTTATATAAAATTTGATAACAATATCTCTCAAAAACTACGACGTTCATCTAATAATTTTTTTTCTTTCTTTTGAAAATAATATCAAAATATAAGGTAGCCAACAAATAACTTTGGTGAGGAAAAAATTAGTACAAGAAATCATTGCAAGATAATATATTAAAAATGCTTTGGCATCTTAAACTTTTATCCAAACACTACACATTTTGATTGGCAAAATTAACTTTTGAGTACTAATTTATGAAACCACATTTTTTTTTTTAATCTAATGAACTAATTTATATTCGCAGATAGCATTCCATCAACATTTACAACACGGCCCACGATTTTAAATTGAAGAGTATTTTGTAGACACCCTTGTGTAAATGCACCATGGAAGCAGCCAAAAGTTTAGCCGCAGCACGAGCCACAGGCAGGTAGTGAACCTGGTTGTCATAGTTCAGATCACAGAACAGTAAGTAAATTGAATGAAAGAATAGAGGAAAAAAGTTCGAAAACAAGCATTGAACTTACTATGATCGATTCCTCGAACGTTGTCTAGACCACGAGGTGGCCCACGTGGACGACCACCGTAAGGCCCTGACCCGGGACCTCCTGGGCCACCACCGTCCCATTTCTTGCCAGAACCAGATCCTTTTCTATAAGCCTCAGATTTTTCCATCTAGAAAGAAGCATGAAAGTTAATCTTTAATCCTATGATTGTGGTTCTGAATACCTAACATTATTCACAAGACAACAAAGAACACCTTACCGAGAATAAGGTGGTAAAAAACACACCGATAATGTTTACAATGGCCCAAAAGAAATCAGTTATGGTTTTGAGACGCCAAAATGATCTCTGGGATTTCACAACGCCTACAAGATATCGTGCAAGTGCATAGCTGGTTATTTCATGCTAGGAATCAAGAACACAAGCATTCAATTTCATAGTTCAAAGAAACTATCAGATGAATGGTAACATGTCAAATCCACCTGAGAATAGCACCCAGTTTATCCACCGGATATACGAATTGGAAAAAATGGGTCATTGTGCAATGTGAAAGCAATTTTAGCATCTCTTCAATCTCTTGAACATAAAATCAATCCAAATAGATAACTAAAAAAAAAAAAAAAAAACAGTATCATACGGACAACTGTACATAGAGAAGAGGTGAACGAGATCATTAATGAAGTCATGCAAAGCAGGTGAAACTGAAAAAGGAAAGGAACACATTAGCTCCCCAATAATCTTGCCGTTCTAAGTACTCTGACAAAGATGTAGAACTGATGTACCAGGAGACAGGTAGCAGAGTGCAATAGGGATTCACACAGAGCTGTTTAATACTGGCAAATTTAGTATCAATTTATGCTTCGGAAACATGAACATCCCCCATGACTTAATATGAGAGAGTTCACCAGAAAGAAGCAACTAAAAGGAATTCCAAAAACAAGTTCTACCTAAATATTTGGTACATGCAATATTCACTTATCCAGAAATGGTTCTAGAGAATCCTGCTAAATGGAACAACCAAACGGAATTTCAAGCACGCATTGATACAATCAAAAGATTCCTGATAGTGTTCTCAGGTTGCACACACTTTTAAAGGTTCATTAAAAAAAATCAATATGACTTCAAGCCTTGTCCAGCACTCGAAGAGAGTGCAGAAAAACTTCCAAACCATGGAAATATATATATGTTAGCACAATGATTCAGATCAACAGCAATATAGAACAACAAAATTATAAGCTCGTGAAGATTTAAAAATCATAATATCTTCTCTCTCTACTGCTTGAAATTGTGATGATTTAATTTAATAAGAAGACACGAAGAACCTCCATAAGGTTTATAACATGGACTTCAACATTAAGCATTAACACAACGGAGCCTGACTAACATAAAGCAACTAAATCAAGTTTAAAAGAAAATATATCGATTCCTTCACCATATTTTCAAACCACTGATACTTACGTCTACCATTATGAACTACCATCTTATAATACATTTTTAAATTTTATATTAAGCAGGTGCGATTTACAAGGAAAAGCAAAAAACATCCCCTTAAAGCGAATGGTATAAGTTCTGCCTGAAGAAGTCAATAAGCATAGCCATTTTCCAGGCCTTTTTCATCATCGGTTCTATCCACTAAAACCGTAGAGACAGACAATAAACACGGAGTAAAACTAGAGTTGAAAAATTAGGGAAACGGTGTGAATTCATCCAAACACTCAAAGAAATAAACAAATGCCTTCATGTCAGCTTATAAAAAAGGTACCACCAAAGTTGAAGTTGAAGTTTAGGATATAAACTCATACAAAAATTGTCAAGCTATGTGTCTCATCTAAGTTATCAAACGACTATAAATTTTCCCAATTTATCTACCACATTTCTCTATTTTTCCTATCATTCCACTAGATCGTAGAACCTCAGTCTCTTTCTAACTCGAATTCGAGAGTTTTCCCTCTCTTCATGATTAAATCAATGCCCTAGGATTATTTCCATTCCTGTGGTTATATCTTTGTGTACGATTTTTCCATTTGATAACATCAAATTCATTAAGTTTCCGATCAAGAGATATGCAATCAGATCAAAATTCTCACAGAATACCACGCCTTCCTGAAAAACCAACTAGATCTAACCTACTAAGCACAAAATCGAAATCAGAATCACCACAAAATGAATATTACCACGGAATAGGAACAGGATTAAAAAATAAATACACCGACAATCCAAACACACAAAAACTCTAAAATATTTCCAAATCCGAAAGTCATCAACCAAACTCTCAGAAGCGGAATCGAAAAATAAAAGATTAGAAATCGAGAGAGAACCTCGTTCAACGTACGCCATGGGAGACTTTCCAGAGCCTTCTCGGAGTCGAAGAGAAATAGAGGGATATTCTAAAAGGTGTGTTTTGGATCGACCGCAATATTCCGCCCCTTTTATACGACGATTTGCGCGGATTTTGATTGGCTAAAGCTACGTCATAATTAAGATTTTATTTTCTAAAATTTAATAAACTGGATGAGGTGTTAATTAAGTTTGTTATTCAACCTTGACACCGTCAACGTCGCCCATAAAAAAAATATAATTTTTAATAATAATTTAGTCCTTAAAATAATAAAATTGATTTTAAATACTTTTAAAAAAATGAAACCAATAAGAATTTTAATTAAGTAATTTTCATAAATAAAAAAAGCATAAATGGAATTTATTTCCACCAAAATAGTAAATTGGATGATGAGGATGACCGGAAGTAGACGGTGGAAGACGTCACTCGGAGAAGGACACGTGTCAGTGAACTTACTAATCTTACCGGTCAGGTGACTAAACAGCATTAGAAAGAAAGAAAAGGAGATGAAGAGAAACGGAGAGAAGTGGAAAAAGGGCGCGAAGTGGGCGCCATTGTCTTCGCCGACCGTTCATCGCGTCCCTTTCTTCTTCCACAGTCTTACCAACACTAGCGATTTCTTTCTCAGCTCTCTTTCATGGCTGCTGTTTGATTCATTTATCATTTTCTTCTGTTGTGTTCTTGATATCCTTTTCCGAAGTCGGAAGATTGTCTTGTTATATCTTTCAAATTCGTTTGGATTTGAGGTTTTTTTTGTGGATTGTTGCCATTTCTTGTTCCGTTTGATTCTTCTTGCGTTTTCATAATTATGAGGGGATCTGTTGAGCAATCCACTTCCGAGAGGAACGAGGATGGCGGAAAGGAGTGGAAGAAGAAGGATCGTTCTAATTGGCGGTCTGAGCAGAAGGCCTCTATTTGGAGGGCAGGTGTTCTTCTCTTTTTAACTTGTTTTGCTTGATTTTAGTCTTAATTCGTGGGATTTTGCCGAATATGGATGTACTTTAATATATGGAAATTGTGATGGAAATTGTGAGATCTCAAGTCGATTGACTTGAAGAGAAGAGCGAAACATTCTTTATAAGTGTGTGTGGAAACTTCTCCCTTGATGCATTTTAAAAACATTGAGTGGAAGCATGAAAGGGAAAGATTCTCCAAAGAGGATAATATTTACTAGCGGTGGGCTTGGACTATCACACATGGTATCAGAGCCAGACATTGGGTGATGTGCAAGCGAGGAGGCTGAACCCCGAAGGGCTGGACACAAGGCAGTGTGTCAACAAGAATGCTAGGCCCTGGAGGGGGTGGATTGTGAGATTCCACATTGATTGGGGAGGAGAACAAAACATTCATTATAAGGGCGTGAAAACTTCCCCTAACAAGATATGTTTTAAAAAGCTTGAAGGAAAGCTCTCTCCCTAGCATACTTATTTTAAAAATTTTGAGGGACAGTTCGAAAAGAAAAGTCTAAAAGGACAATATTCGCAAGCAATGGGCTTGAACTTGCTATTTGTTGTTAAGTATTGCATTGAGACAAATTTCTCAGGGTGCGTTGATATGTGCTTATTCTAAATCAATAGTTTCAGATGTGTGTTTTGTTGCTCGGGAAGGTGCTTTTATGGTTGACTTTTGTTTCCCCTAAACCATCTTTCCACTCTTAACATGCCTTAACTTACAAGATATGTTGCCTCTTTTGGCAGTGTCTTGCAGTTCAGTCAATGAAATACCGAGGGAAGCATCAGAGTGCATGGAAAATTGTAGAATTGATGCTAACTTAACAGAACCCTCATTTTATTCTTCTTTGACTCAAGATGAATGTCAATCAAATCAGCCAACCGAGCCTGGTTTCACCGGAAGAAATAAGCTTTCCTTTAGTTCTTTGTCCCCTCTGCATATTGGCCAACAATCAGAATGGTCACAAAATTTGAGAAACCAGCATCATTCCATGGATACTGGTCGATGGGCTATAACATCATGTCCGGAACAGATTGCCAGTGGAAGTATGCCTTGGATATCTATGAACCAGCATTCGCCTCCTGCTGATGTAAACAGTCAAAGGAAATATTTTACGTCTCACTGTCCCCTGGATGATGTTACTAGAGGCTTACAGGTCTGTTTGACATGCTAAATTTTCTTGATGCTAGTTGGTAGGGTGAGTTCTTTGTTCAAATGATATCAAATTTTGTGATAGGATGCTGCAATTTAGCTGTTGTTTCCACTTTTGCAGAAAGGCGACATATTTAAAGCTTTGTTTCGTATGAATGCTCACTATAGAGTTGAGGTTTGTGTCAAATCTCTCTGAATATTAGCTACTGAGTATGTTTGTTCGCATATTTCTTTCGAGTTTTGTTTGAACACGATGTATCCATTTTGTAGGCCTACTGCAAAATTGATGGAATACCAGTTGATGTCTTAATCTATGGAAGTGCGTCTCAGAACAGAGCTGTAAATACTCTCTCTTTCATGCACACATACAAACACAAAATGGATGAGTTATCCAAGAAACTCGAAATTGGTTGTAGGGTTTCTAGAAAGCTTGAAACATTTTGGTTCATTTTTAGTAAAATGAGTTGTGTGCTAGCAAGGATGCCGGCCTCCAAGGAGGGTGGATTGTGAGATCTCACATCGGTTGGAGAGGGGAACGAAACATTCCTTATAAAGGTGTAGAAACCTCTCCCTGGTAGATGCATTTTAAAACCTTGAGGGAAACCTTTGAAGGGAAAGCCCAAAGAGGACAATATCGGCTAGTGGTGGGCTTGAGCCGTTACAAATGGTATCAGTGCTAGACACCGGTGTGCCAATGAGGACGCTAGGCCTCCAAGGAGGGTGGATTGTGAGATTTCTCATCGGTTGGAGAAGGGAACGAAGCATTTGGAAACCTCTCCCTAGTAGACGTGTTTTAAAACCTTAAGGGAAAGCCCAAAGAGACAATATTTGCTAGCGGTGGGCTTGAGCTGTTATAAATGGTATCAAAGCTAGACATCGAGCCGTGTACCAGCGAAGATGCTGGGCCTCCAAGAAGGGTGGATTGTGAGATCCCACATCAGTTGGAGAAGGGAACGAAGTATTTCTTATAAGGGTGTGGAAACCTCTTTCTAATGGATGCGTTTTAAAACCTTGAAGAAAAGCCCCAAAAAGGAGCTAGAAATGGACTTGGGATGTACACAGTGAACTAAAAAATGCTTGCATCTTGTGTTTGACTGCTGTAGAATTACGATGAGAGCAAATCTAAATGTACATATGGGGAATTTTTTTATTGATTTGGAATCATTGTCCTGATCTAGGTGGAAGGAGACATAGTTGCAATGAAGATGAATCCTTTTTCGTTATGGAGTAGGATGAAAGGCACTAGTGAGGCCCATGACAATATGCATTCACTGGAAGATGCCAATGTTATGTCCGACAGTTTTTGGAGTTCCCCTTCAGTTGATCCCATTGGCAGGATCTGTGCAGTGATTGATTTATTTCCTACAAAAAGACCAACTGGTAAGGTTGTAGCCATCCTAAAGAAGTCTCGGCAGCGAGGAACTATTGTTGGCCTTCTTAATGTCAAGAAATTCCTCTCCTTTCATGATTGTGGATATGTCCAATTGATGCCTAACGATGCGAGATTCCCGACAATGATGGTTTTTGCAGTCGATTTACCCGACTGCATCAAGAAGAGATTGGACAATGGTGATGCCACAGTTGAAAGTGAGCTGGTGGCTGCACGGATTGATGAATGGCTTGAAGACAGTTCAGCTCCAAAAGCACTTGTCATGCATGTTCTAGGACGGGGAAGTAGAATAGAGTCTCATATTGATGCTATTTTATTTCAAAATGCAATTCTTACATGTGAATTCTCTCGTGATTCATTGTCTTGTCTCCCTCATACCCCTTGGAAGATCCCACAAGAGGAACTTCAATGCAGAAGAGATCTAAGAAACTTATGCATATTTACTATTGATCCTCCATCTGCCTTGGATCTTGATGATGCTTTCTCGGTTCAAAAGTTAGCCAATGGTATCTTTAGAGTAGGCATCCATGTTGCTGATGTATCACATTTTGTATTGCCAGACACTGCCTTAGATAAAGAGGCTCGAATCCGATCGACAAGTGTTCATCTTCTACGACGCAAGATACCAATGTTGCCACCATTACTCTCTGAGAATATCGGTTCACTTAACCCCGGAGTGGATCGACTTGCGTTTTCATTGTTTTTGGACATCAACCATTGTGGAGATGTCGAAGATTGTTGGATTGGCCGTACTGTGATATGCTCTTGCTGCAAACTCTCATATGGACATGCTCAGGACATTATTGACAGTTCAAAGGTTTTAGGACATTGTGTTCCCCAGTTGCATGGCCAGTCTACATGGCTTGATATCATTTCATCTGTTAGAACTCTAAATGAAATTTCTAAAACTCTAAAGGAGAAGAGATTTAGAGATGGGGCTTTGAGGATTGAGAATCCCAAAATAGTGTTTTTATATGATGAATTTGGAATTCCATATGATAGTACGTTTCATGAGCGAAAGGATTCGAATTTTCTTGTCGAGGAGTTCGTGCTTTTGGCAAACAGGACCGTGGCCGAAGTGATATCCAGAACTTTTCCTGATAGAGCATTATTGAGAAGGCATCCTAAACCTATATTCAAGAAACTTACAGAATTTGAATCATTTTGTTCTAAGCAGGGCTTTGAACTGGACACATCCTCTTCATTTCTGTTCCAACAGTCATTAGAGCAGATACGGATGAAATTTCATGATGATCCTTTGCTGTTTGATGCTGTGATATCCTATGCTACAAGGTCTACGCAGTTAGCGAGTTATTTCTGCAATGGAGAGCTAAAAGATGGTGAAAATGGGAGCTATTATTCACTGGCTGTCCCTTGGTACACACATTTCACGTCACCGTTGCGACGGTATGCTGATATCGTCGTCCATCGCACACTTGCAGCAGCTGTTGAGGCTGAGGAGTTGTATTTGAAGCACCAAAGTGATGAACGGATGAGATGTTTTACTGGCATGTATTTTGACAAAGATGCTGCTGACTCCTTAGAAGGTAGAGAAGCGTTATCATCTGCAGCATTGAGGCATGGAGTTCCATGCTCTAAATTACTTTCAGATGTTGCTGTGCAATGCAATAACAGAAAATTGGCTAGTAAGCATGCTGCGGATGCTTGTGATAAGCTCTACATGTGGGCTCTTTTGAAAGAAAAACAGGTACTCTTTTGTGATCTTTTCTGATATAATTTGAACACTATCTTGTTTTTGTTTGTTTTACAAGTATTAAGGTTCAATGGATGGTAGATTCATCTGTGGCTTCTTTATATTTTCAGATTTTGTTCTCAGATGCAAAGGTATTGGGCCTTGGTTCAAAATTTATGACTCTGTATATACAGAAGCTGGCGGTGAGTGTTCTTTGAACCTGTAGTATTTAATTTATTTCATTCCGAGGTGTGGCTGCTTATTCAATGGTTATACATAGTATCATATAGTATCATATAGTAAACGACTATTTAAAGTAAAAAGCTGATAGAACTATATATGATAGATAGTTATATATAAAGTTATATATAATAAACTGAGCTATATATATATATATATATATATATCGGTGGTTTGAAAATGTACTCACGTACCAAGCTGGTAGAGTTATATATGATAGACAATTATATAGTAGATGGTTATATCGTAAAGTTATATACAATAAACTGAACTCCATATATATATATCACTGTCGTGCTTTAAAAATGTACTTTCTATCTGTATTCTTTCTTACTCTGCTTACCAAGCTGATAGATAGTTATATATAATAATAGATGGTTATATCTAGTAAAATTATATATAATAAACTGAACCATATATATATATATATATATATATATATATATATATATATATATATATATATCCCTATGATGCTTTGAAAATGTACTTTCTATCTGTGTTCTCTTTTTACTCTACATACTAAGCAGAGCTATATATGGTTGACAGACAGTTATATATAATAGATAGTTATATCTAGTAAAGTTATATATAGTAAACTGAACCATATATATGCCTCTGAAGTGCACTGAAAATGTACTTTCGGTCTCATTCTCTCTTATTTTTGTACATACATGAAGTCACCAATATAAACTTTTAAACTTCATCAATATAAACTTTTAACCAATATTCCTCCCGGCATTTTCTCTCTCTTGTTCTTTGTATTCATCTAGATGAGTGTTCGCATTATTGTGCGATCCTAACCGTCTGAATTGGTATTCATTATTTTTCTCATGCCATACATTATCAGATTGAGCGGAGAATATACTACGAGGAAGTCAAAGATTTGGCAAATGAATGGCTCGATGCTACATCTACGTTGGTGCTTAGTTTTCCTGACACTAGGCGCTCTCATGGGAGTAGAGATTCAATTAAGTGGAAGGCATTGGATGATATTGCATTGGTTATTTCCCCTTGCGACCTGACTGTTCAACAGAGTACGCTTGAAGGAGAAGCAAGCACAGAGGGTGCTGCTGCTTCAGATAGTGGAATCATCGAGCCTGCAGTTTTCCCCCTCACAGTGCAGCTCCTTTCAACGCTACCAGTAGCACTTCATGCCGTTGGTGGGGACGATGGAGCCATTGAGATAGGCGTTAGGCTGTACATGAGCTCATATTTAAGGTAATAACACATGGTGGTGTGGTTGATGTGGCAAACCATTTGATGCCATTCCAGTGCGCCTAACTCTGTTTGTAGATAAGGAAAATGAGTGCAAAGGTGCATAAAAATTGAAGGTGGTTTGTGGATAAGGCCATTGGTTTTTTTGTTGGCCAGTTCCCATTCACTGAAACTTAGTGTTTTAAGACGAAACCGATAAGAATGAGAAATAAAAGTGGATCAAAAGTGCATCATTAATATGTCACAACGTTTAAATAGGATACAAGCTACCAACTAATATCTAAAAATATAAACTAACTAAATCTTGAGAATAAGATAAAATATATTACTAATCAAATTCTAAGATAAAATATTAATTGATTACGAATATCTAAGATATATTCCATAACTAATTATTATAATATATTTTTCACGTATAAATTATATAGATTGATTTTGACAATTTAACGACGATTTCATCATAGTAATTATTTCGGAAAGAAGTTTTTATTAGATCATTAAATTAAAGAAAAAAAAGGTTAATTCCTAAAATGGAATTAACAGTAAAAACTTTTTAAAATTATTTTCTTTACTTTTCAACGTTTTAAAAAAATTAAAAAATATTTTTAGAATTTTTAAAAAGTTATTAAATATTTTTTTTAAAGTTCAAAAAATATTTTTGAAATATGTGTAATGATTTCGTTTTAAAATTAACATTAATGTATTTTTTAACCTTTAATTTAAAAGTATTTATACACAAAGAGTATTTTTAAAATGAATATAAAATCGTGAGAGTATTTTTTGATTTTTTTTAAGAAAGTTTAAAAGTATTATTGAAAATTTTAAAAATAATTTTTAGTATTTTTATTAATTTAGTAAAAAATATTTCTAATTTATAGAAAGAAAGAAAAAGAAAAAAGAAATAAAAATCCCTAAAAACGGGCCCAGGCTCGATCGGTGCAGTGGCCGAGCTCCAACCGAAGAGGGTTCAGTCGGAGGATTACGGTGTTTCTCCGCGATCAGATTTGCACAAACAGATAGAGAGATGCGAGGAACTGGTGGACCTCTTCTCTGCATAGGCGATCTTCTGTGCGATGTCGGAGAAGAAGAAGCCGGAGAAGGAAAGGGATCTAATGAAACCCCTAAATCAGTAATATCATCAACTTCTTCCTCTGCTTCTGTTTCCACTCTTCCGCTCGTATCAGAAACCCCCGATCTCCCCAAACTCTTTCAGGTTCCCTGCTTATCTTTCGATTTTTGATTTTTCGCTTTCTTTTCTGGTTGTCCTGTAAGTCATTGAGTACTCTGATAATTGATGCTTCGATTACGGTTTCGTACGCTTTGAATGCAGATTGTAGTATCGCGAATGTGATTTTTTAGGATTGCGAATATTTTGTAATGAGCTTGATGTTTATTTCATATTCTAATCTTCTTTGCTTCAGGAAAATTACGACCAATTGAACAAATCATTCGATGATAATGACCACTCTTGGACAGCTTTGACGTTGAAGGTAGGGCGTTTCTTGTGTTTGACATTCAATTTGAATGATTCAGTGATATGAACTTTACTTTCTAACAATTTACAACCTCATTTCCTTTGATTTTGAAAGACCGCTTCGTGTTTGTGCAAAGAAATTACTATCCAGCAAATTGGCTTCTATTTCCTTGTGACTTCATTTTTGGGGCATTTTCAGATGTGCAGTGCTCTTGATACTGCTAGTAAATTGGTTGAATCAACCAACTCAAATTCGAGATTCTTGTTGGAGAAGATTGTGGAGCTTGAACAGGTTTTGGAAAAGGGGGATTCTACAAGAGAGGCGGCCATGGCCATCCAAACCAGTTTTAGCTCTCAAGTTGCTCAGGACTCCATTTCTTCTCAGAATCAAGGTTAGCATAAGCTTATACATTAAAGGGGTTTCTCATCTTTGTTGATGCATTATGGAAATCTTCTCTTGAGAAATACTCGTTTGAGCAGTTGCCATATTCATTGCTTTGATTCATGCAGTTTGATTTCTTATGCAGTTGGTGTAGTCGAGATAAATTTGAGTTTTAATTATTTGTAATCATATTATGATTGGATTAGATTTAGTAGTTCAAGTAAATAGAATAAGGATGGAATTTATGGTTGAGAGACATATGGGGTTCAAAGCTTAGTCAGTTGGACATATAAGATATAGGTTACAGATGTTATTATGCTCATTCCAATGATAGAGTTTAGATTAAATTACAAGTTTAGTTCTTGAGCTTTTGTTTACTTTAATCAAAGGTGTTTCATAGGTTCACAAACACTCAATTTTGTCTAATAGGTCTATATTCTATAAAAATTTGATATCGAGATTGGGAATGATATGGGGATGAAAATGGCTCGTGATCTATATGTAGAAGAGTTTATTCTCAATCTCGATATCAAATCATTAACGGACGATATCGATATCTAGAACCATGATTTAATATTGAGAATAAAGAATCACTGATTCAAGATGAAGAATCAAGACTTAATGATTTGATATCAAGATGGACACTGATTATTTGATAGTGAGATAGATACTACGAAATTGAATGAGAATGCATGAATGTGTCATTTGCCTTGTAACTATATGTTTATTTATAGATTTTTTTATTATTATCATGGAGAACTGAAATGACATAGGCTTTCAAGATCATCGAAACATGTTATGTGAGATCCCACATCGGTTGGGAAGGAGAACGAAACATTCTTTATAAGGGTGTGGAAACCTCTCTCTAGCAGATGCATTTTAAAAACCTTTAGGAGAAGCCCGAAAGAGAAAACCCAAAGAGGATAATATATGCTAGCGGCGGGCTTGAACTGTTACAAATGGTATCGGAGCCAGACATGGGATGATGTGCCAGTGAGGAGGCTGAGCCTCGAAGGAGGTGGACACGAGGTGGTGTGCTAGCAAGGACGTTGGGTCCCAAAGGGAGGTGGATTGGGGGGTCCCACATCGATTGGAGAAGGGAATGAGTATCAGCGTGGACGCTGGACCCTGAAGGGGGGTGGATTGTGAGATCCCACATTGGTTGGGGAGGAGAATGAAGCATTTTTTATAATGGTGTGAAAACCTCTCCCTAGCAGACACGTTTTAAAAACCTTGAAGGGAAGCCCGAAAGAGAAAGTCCAAAGACAACAGTATCTGTTAGCGGTGGGCTTGAATGGTTACATATTACTTCTACCCAAATCACCAGCTTGCCACATATTAAACGGGTAAACTAGTTAACAAAGATGAAGCTCTTCACACTCAGCTCCATATGTTTTGACAGAAAACTATATTTGAAAAATTCGTTAACTTGAACTTGGTATCAACCGTTCATCGATACATGAAATCCTCTCGTGGGAGGTTGTCAACGAGATAAGAGATGTGATGACCTTCGAACCGAGGGGTACCAAAGTGGTGTTCTCACAGACTTTCGTTGACAAGGTATAGGGACATGAAGGACTCAAGAGTACTTCAACAAATTGGATTAGGGGTACAATCATTTGGGAGAGGGTTTTGAAGAGCAGAGAAGCCTTCACCAAATGATGAGCCTCCAACAATCAATGTCCTGGACCTTGAACAACCTTCTGTTGCTTCTCATGCACCCTCAAGTTCACAAGCCTCCCTACAGATCTCCACGGGTGGGGTCGGGGCTTCCTCGTCTCCCCTCTTATTTCAATCCCCATCTTAACTACTACTATTACAACTAGATTGTGGGATAATGGAATGTAAATTATCAGATCTCATATCGGCTGAAGAGGGGAACGAAGCATTCCTTGCAAGAGTTTAGAAACCTCTCCCTAACAGACATGTTGACGCGGACGACGATACATAACAGGCCAAAGTGGACAATACTGCTAGCGGTGAGCTTGAGCTGTTACAGTTGAAGAGGAGAACAAAACATTTCTTGTGAGCGTGTGAAAACCTCTTTTAGTAGACGCATTTTAAAACCTTGAGGGAAAGCTCGAAGAAAAAAACTCAAAAAGGACAATATCTATTAGTGTTGAACTTGGACTTTTATATTAATGAACAAAGATTTGGAATATCATGTATGCAAGCTGAATCATACAAACATCTCTAACGCTATCTCGGTATGTTGATCAATAATGAATTTTTGTCGTTTCTTGCAATGAAGGGCATAGTTGTGAACATGCCCAAATTTCCAAATTTGTAAAAGTATCTACACATAATGGATTACAATAATTCCATCATCTTTATATGTATTAAAGAATAGTGAAAAAAAAAATGTCATGATTGTCCTTTTCGACCATGGGAAAGAAAAAGAAACATAAGCTTGAACTTGAAGCAACAAGGGTGGATGAAAACTTAGGAAGTATAAGTAATTATAAGGTTTGAATAATGTGACAAGACACTCATTTTCTTTGGTTTGGTTTTTTTGGAAACTATAAGGTAATAAATGGTCGCATTAAAATTCCCACATGCCTTTAAATTAAAAAATAAATAAAAGTGACTATTTTTTTCCAACTTAGATTCTGTTCCTTGCTCAAAATTTTAAAAAATAAACGTCAAAATTGTATAATTAATTAATTATTTCTCGAGTCAATGTATTTCTATTTTAACTTTTAAAATAGACCCATATACAAGCCATTAACATATTTAATAATTAATTTATTAGATATAAAATTGAATTTGTCGAATAGAATATTAAACTTGTTTAATCGGTTCAAGAACTTGTTACACAAAATCGAACAAATATGTTTTTATCTTAAAATTAGATGTATTAGATCGAATAAATTTCAACGACGTAAAAAAAACATGGTTAAATTAATACTTATGTTCAATAATACCCTTAATATTCTAAAAAAATCTACAATTATTCTTTTACCCTATTTTAAAAAAAAAAAAAAAATCTATAATATATCCTAAACTTAAAAAAAATATATACTTAATATTTAAAAAAATATGCTTATTTGACCTATAAAGGTTGTATTTTTAGGGTTTGATGGGTAAATTTGAAAAACAGAGCCATAGCTGTCTATCTACCTTCAACTAATCCTTAATTAAATTTTGTAATTTAAATATTTTAGAGTCCCAAAGATTAGGTAACCTAATTCATTTTTAATATTCTAAGCCCCAAATAATTTGCACTTTCTTTGACTTTTCACTACCCCAATTTCTTTTTTTTTTAAATTAAAAAAAAAAATACTTTTTAAAAGTTGGAAATTTTAAATTTAATTTGTTGTACAATACCCCTTTTTCTTTGTATTTATATATTTATACTTTATAATAAAGCTAAGAAGTTTTACTCTCTTACTTTGCTTTGTAACCTCTTTATTACATGTGCATAGTAGAATATCATTTTTTGACTTTATCCTAAAGTATGAACTTTTTATTTTACGAATGCAGAGTTATACTAAAATAAAATAAACGTCACCGCTATTAAGAACGAAAAATGGGATAGCTTCTTATGAACTGAACTGGGACGCAATCTAGATGACGTGCTTGCCACCTTTTTAACGTTCTATTGAGTATCACGTTAACTTCTTGCATACATTAACTTTTACCAACTTTTTCACGAGTGAGAGATACTCGTTCTTATGAAGCTCATTGTAAGGCTAACCACAAACATAAAGAAACGTACAACAATGAAGTGAGCCATTAAAACTTATCTATATTAATTAAAAAAACATTGGTCAAAAAGTTGATAATAAAGAGAAGGAAGCTACTTTTAGGAACGGGTTTAAGCTGCAATGATCACTTAACGAGTTATTTTGATAGTCAAATGTAGTCGGGTTTGTCTCAGTCTCATAGTTATCTGTGAGAATAGTACAGATACACACAAATTAAAAAAAAAAGACAGTTGGAAACATAGGAATTTCCAAAAAAACGACGATAAACTATGTACTATCGTCAATCCTAAATCGTTATGCCTTATTCATTGCATCTTGATAAACAACATTTTAGCTTTACTATAATGAAGGGATGAGGACGAAAAGCTCCAATCCACAAAGAGAGAGAGATTAAAGGAGATGAGAGATCTCATCTCGACAGTCATGTTACTCATGTCGGAAGTGACATGGCAATGGAAAATGGGAATAGATGTGATTGGTTGCTTCTTCTAGCCAATCAAATGTTGCCAAGTCATCCCCTCCTCCTCCACGTGGCTTGGATCTTATCAGTTATGATGATGCAGACAAATCAAACCAGAGAAGAGTTCATGAAAGATTAAGCTTCCATTGATATACAAGGGAAGGTCGGTGGTTGAGTTTATGTACATGTTAGCTTGTGACACCATGAAAACGCTCAAAACAAGGGTAAAAACAGAGCTCCCCGCAGCCTCTAATGAGCTCTTTGCTCACCTGGGGGGGGCTAGCTAAGCACACTCAAGATTACTCATAATTTACACTTCTCTAAACGCCTATATCACAAAACTTCCCTTTCATTCTGTTCTGAACAGCCTTCACTGCAGCTACTCGAGCAGCATTGGCCGCCCTGTTTGCAGCCACGACCGCTTTGTTTACTTCCCCGTCCACCGGACTGATCTTTATTGCATTCGCTGCTGTCTTTCGAGCTGCCTATTCGGGTCGATTGTAAATGACATCAGCATAAGGTAAATGAGCACAAAACAAGAGGAATGTGGTTGGTTGGTTGGTTTACCTGGACTGCTGCAAGGACTAAGTCAGTAAGAGGGGGCAGAGGGTGCTTGAGATTGCCTGCATCCCATTCGCCGCATCGACTACTCTCGATGTTTCGGAAAGTGTACATACCGAAGCCTTGCTTACGTCCTTCGTGCCATGACCCTTCGTAACAATGGCCATTGGCAAAATGATACACTCCAAATCCATGGATTTTGTCCCCAAAATACTCACCTGCATATCTATCTCCATTCCTGCATTACACACCAATCGTCCAAACCAAATTGAGAGGGTTCCCTGAAAATAACCCATAGGTCCCTCATTCAATGGGCTAACAACTCATAAACACAATCAATCTAAAGAGTAATCTAAAGAGTAACAGCTTCAGTCTCACACGGTTAAAACGGATACGTTAGGGAGAGGTTTCCACATCCTTACAAGGAATGCTTAGTTCTCCTCTCCAACCGATGGAGATCTCACAATTCACCCCCTATGGGGTCCAACGTCCTCGTTGGCACACCGCTCGCTCTCTAGCTCTGATACCATTTGTAGTAACTCAAGCCCACCACTAGCAGACATTGTCCGTTTTGGTCTGTTACGCATCGTCTATTAGGGACCTCTCCAACTGACGGGGATCTCACAATCCACCCCCTATGGGGGTCCAACATCCTCGTTGGCACACCGCTCGCTGTCTAGCTTTGATACCATTTGTAACAGCTCAAGCCCACCACTAGCAGACATTGTCCGTTTTGGCCTATTAGGGAGAAGTTTCACACCCTTATAGGGAATGCTTCGTTCTTCTCTCCCACCAATGTGGGATCTCACGTAAAGTGGGCAGTGGCCCAATTTTGAGAAACTGCATTAGCTACAACCAATTCAGAGATATCTATCACTAAAGTATTGAATTCAACAGCCACCACCAGATCCAATCCAGAATGAATGAACACAAGCATTTAAGATCATGAACTAAATAATTGATACCCAACAAAAGTTCCTAAGACAAATCAACGTCAAGCACAAACAATGGCAGATCAAACAAACAGTGTAAAGCTCAAAAGATTCACCTAAAATGGTAGCAGCCAAGGCCATGCTTAACGCCATACTTGAACTCGCCCACATAACAGCTCCCATCAGAGCAGGTCTGCATACCAATGCCATGGCTCTGTCCATTAAACCATTCCCCTGCATAAGAATCCCCTGTATAAAACCTATAAACCCCAAATCCATGCCGCAACCCCTGCCTGTACTGCCCTCTGTACCGGCTCCCTCTCGCCCAGCTCTCAATGCCATACCCATCGTATCGACCATCGATCCAATCTCCCTCGTACCTTCCATTAGCGAAGTAATTATAAACCCCACTTCCATTGCACTTCCCTTTATGAAACTCGCCCTCATAGAAGTCGCCATTACTGTAAAACTCCACCCCTTCTCTTATAATCTGCCGCTTCTTCTTGGCGCTCAAATCCGAGTTCGGACTTCCAATAAACCACTTCACAGGCTTCACATTGGCGCTCGAAAACCCAAATCGCCGCGCATTGCCGTCCCACGATTGTTTCAAAATCGAACCCATTTGATGGATTAAGCCCTTGTTCTTGTTAGCAAAGAAGAGCGCAATCGCTACGAAAATCAACGCTAGGAGAAGATTCTCCGAAGTCGCAATCTCTTCCTTCCGTTTGTAAAAGAAGAAACAGAATGAAGAAATGGAGAACAGAGTGAAACAAGCAAGAAATGCCAAACCCAAAACAGGGTTAACAAAATAAGCCCTCGCCGATGACCGGCTCCGTCGAAGTAACTTATTCTTTCGATTCCGTTCGACGTTTTCCGATTCGATTACATCCTCCTCGGTAACCGATGACAAACTCTGAATCGATCGGACGGTGGGGGATGAACGGAGAAGCGAAGATTGAGTTCTCGTAAGTTTCGCCGGATTTTTCTGGCCGTCCATTGACAATACTTCCCGCCGGAAAACCCAGTTCCCAGTATCAAACAGATCCTTCCCTTTTTAAGCTCTGTATCTCGAGATTCTTCTAATAACCAAAGCGATTTCAGAAGTCGCCGTCAGCAACATCTCCGGCGACGGCTAACGATCAGAGAAATGGCGCAAATTAGCGAAAGAACTGAAAGAAACTGAACAAAATTCAGAGAAGGGTTATTAGAGTAACAACCCCTTTGCTTGAAAGATCAAAAGAACAGCGAATTAAGAAGAGAGAGAGAGAAGAAGAACGTGCTTTAGAGAGGGAGAGAGGGGGAGAGGATTAAGGGGGCGGGTTTAGAAGGATTTTTATTGTTGGAATGAAAGGAGGGAGCCAGATTCAAGTAGAGCCGTCTGATGGGAATCTAACGGACTGGGATTTGGAAACAATACTAGCCGTTGGATGGAGCCCGATGTTGCCGGGAAGATATGGTCGTCGGATCAAGATTCGGTCTTCCTTTTCACTTTAGTGTGACAGGTGTGGCACGTGCCACCTGTCTTTTTAACAAAACTTTAAAATTCAATTCTTAAACGGAAATTATCCCATGTACTCTGTGCCGCATTTGACCATTCATCGTAAGTCTTTTTCCAACGCTATTCACCGTTGATTTCTATATCTGACATGTGGGACCACTTTTCAACGGCTCTGATTCTGTGGAATGTGGGCCCTGCCAGAGGCAAAATTAAGGTTTTTACTATATGCGCTGTATTCATGTTTTACAGCACTAAAAATTCTAGCATTGATATTTTTCTATTTTCTACCGTTTTTTTTTTACTTTTATTACCCTAAATAAACTACAAAATTAATTCTCTAAGTTCCCTATTTAAATATATTTTTTTTATTTTAAAAGTTCTAAACATATTCCAGATAAAAAATTAAAATTTTAATAAATTTCAACCCATTAGATATGGATTTGAAATTCCAGTAATAATTCGTACGGTAAAAAAAAAAAATTCCTTGTCTAACCTCGTGTCAAAAGATCATTTACGATAGGACCAAGATCGAGTACCCTTTTGAATGGAATAGGATTACAATATATGATTAGATATATTATGGAGATGGGACCTACAGTTGATTTCCATATCAATCCTAATTAGATTAGGCTTATATTTTAAAATAAAGAAATTAATAAATATTATATATTTTTTCTAAAATATTGAATAATATTTTCTTACTTTTTAAATTAAATTAAATGGTTAAATTAAAAAATTGATATGAGAAATTTTAAAATTAGTTTTTTTTTTTTAATTAGAATTTTGTCTTTATTGTTTCGTGTATTTTCCAATAATTATTTTCGAGGATTTATGAAATTATAAAAATAAAATTTAAAATTTTGAGAGTCTAAATTCTATATTTCTTTACATAAAACCAAATTTATAATTAACTAAATTATTATATGCATTTCATGGGGAGTTAGCCCATAGGCCCATACTGCAATCACATGGGCCCAAAAATTATCAAGCCCAAACTCGTAGGCCCATTAAGAAATAAGATTAGTACGTGGCATGTCTCAAAGTGGGCCAGGCCCATTGAGTATCGATATGAGATTTATACAAAAATAACCCACATATATACACTCTATATTGCAATAATATCCACTCAAAAATATTTTATTAAGTTATTATAATTTGGAAAGTATTCAACTCTATTTATAATTGAAAAATTAATAAAAGAAATTAACGCTAATTTTTTTATTTATTAAAATAGTAATTAATAAAAAGGTTAAAAAAATTACTTTAATTTTTTTTTTTCATTTTAGTCCCTCTATTTTAAAAATATCAATTTTAGTCGCTAAATTATTTATTAAGAAAAGGATAAGAATGGATTGAATAATTAAGCTAAAATTACGAGAAAACATAGTTTATGTTGATATATTAATATTATTATCGAGAATCAATTAGAGGTTAATTAAATGAATTATACCTTAAGCTTGTCGTAATAAGGCCAAAGCCATATAATTAATGTCACACTTGGTTGCCTCAAGAAACATATAAAATTAATCATAGATTAGGAAATTAATTAAAATAGAATTAATTAATTAATTAATTAATTAATTAATTATATATTTAATATATGCTTTTGAAAGGGCACATGTGATGATGTGTAATATTGGAACATTGGAAATTGTGATTTTATTTTTCCATTTTCAGCCTCATTTCATAAATGGTATCCTATGCTTAACTATGGTTAATAGTTTGATTAACATGAAATATATCGAGCATTAATAAAAATTTACGGTAAGAATTCAAAGGTGTCGAGTAAAGTAAAAAAGACGCATTACCAACAGTTTGCCGAGACTCGAGAGAACCTTTGCCGACCCACAAAATAACAGCCTTTGTCGACGTTGCACAAAATGACTGTCTCTCTCTTGCTTATGCGCAACACAACATTAGGGTCGTTCCCTTCGTTCTATGCTGACTCCGACTTTAAGTTATTCTACCCTTTAGTTATAAATCTAGTGATACGTGGAATATATCGTGTACGCTAGAGAGTGAGAGTGATAGGACCAACCTATATGCTACTAGTACAATTCGATCTAGGATTTCAAAGCGTCCGATGAACTGAGGACTTAGCTTGCTATTACGTCTGAATCTTGGAGCCACTCTTAAGAATATCATGTCTCCTACTTCGAATTCCGAACTTCTACGTCTTACATCAGCTAGCTCTGTTGTACGATCTCATTAATAATTTAGACCAACTCGAATATATTTATATTTATATAATTCATATAAAGATTCTAATGGATTTATTTCGGGTTTTGGAAATGAAAAGTTATGGGAGAAGATTTCGTTCATGAACTATGAAAGAAAGTCGAGCGTAAGGCATAATAGACCAAATGCATTGTAAAAGGCAACCCAACAAATAAACACATAATGGGACTCCATGCCGTTGCCCAACACAAACACTACAACTTCTAAACAAACACATCATGTGCAAATCTTACAAATATTTTGTCCCATTTTCGTGTCCGATTTGACATTTTCGGGCTCTGTTTCGACCTACCCGCTTCTCTATTTGACTTGTTTAAGTTTCTAAACCTCCAATTTCAAACAAACGAAAAAGTACGTATCAGTTGTATTAATAACAGTTTATTACTCGGTTTCCAAGTGTTTGATAGTCGCTTAATATGGCAATATTTCTTGGCATCAATTTCCATAAAAATCTGACAAAATGAGTGGTTTTTGAGTTCCAAAACCTGTCCACCGTCCAAAACACACGCATTGGGAACATAGTTTTAATACAATTATAGAACAAACATTAGAACATGATCATGTGAAACAAGACATAAATTTAATATACTCATTTGTTTTGTTTTTCTTGATAATATTACATGTATTACTCGAAAAATGTCATGTTTGAAGAACAGAACAACAACAACATAGGAAAATAAAAAATCGACCCAGAAAAATAATCTGTGGGCTTAATCTATGTATGTAAATACATTAAAACCTTTTCTTTTGTCAGTAATTTTACGAAATTAAAAGAAAAATTTCAGGAGAAGCTCCATAAACTAACATCACTTTCTTCATAAAAATCATCCATAATTGGCGGATCAAATATAGTTCCATCCATCATTTGCCCAACGTACTTAGGGGACAATATATCATCAAAGTTGAACCACGACGGCTCCGTCGTCATAAACGAATCATAATTCGACATCGTCGATTCGACAGAGGAAGAAGAAGAAGATGAGGAAGGCGGCGACGACAATGACGACGGTGGGACATCAGTATATCTCGTAGTATCATCGATTTCAAAGGCGGTATTCGCAGCAGCTTCCGCAGCAAACCTTTGAATGAACTTAGGAGACATAACATTATGATCAGAGGAGAGATTATGAAAATGTGCAAACGAAGAAGACGAGATCGGAAAATTGAGATTGGCAGAGGAGCCTTTGAGACAGAAGAGGGCAGCGTCGTAAGCTCGAGCAGCTGCCTCCGCAGTCGAATACGAACCTAACCAAATTCTCGTCTTTTGATTCGGAGCTCGGATTTCAGAAACCCATGAGCCCCAGCTTCTCATTCTAACACCCTTGTACTTCTTCTTGGTTGATGCAGCCATGGATTGATGGTGTTCATCAGCTGATTCCTTCTTCACCATGTTGATTAAGGGCAATGGAGGAAGAGGAAAGGAAGAGGAGTGGTGTATTTATAGGGAAGGAGATTAATCATTTGGGGTTATAATAATGATTAAGCCTTTGATTAATCACTAAGATTCATGGCTTAATTTTTGTTTAGTGTCTAAATGGTTTGATTATTATTACGAATTTCGAGATGGGTGACAGATATTTTTCAGATTTAAAAAAGTATTATATATACACACAGATTTGAACATTGATTGTTCGTCAATAGTGAAATGACGTTTTAGTCCTTAAGATAAAAGTTTGATTTGCATTTGCCACGTATTTCTTGGAGGGCAATTAAGTAATTTTATAGCGCTGGTAGATATTGTTACGTATTGTCGTTAGTTTCATGATTTTAAAATGTGTCTGATAGGGAGTAATTTCCACCGTTTATAAGGAATCTTCGTTCTCTTATCTGGGTTGTGTCTTAGTCCTAGTGTGGCTAATCATCCTCTCGGACTAGTTACTGATCATGACCTTGGTAAGCTATTGTCTCACTAATTAGCTAATCAAACGCGAGCCCCTCCTTGGGCGGATTCCTCCTTTTGCTCCTTAGTGTACGGGTATTAGTAGCCATTTCCAGCGGTTGTTCCTCTCCCAAGGGTAGGTTCTTACGCGTTCCAACCGATGTAAGATCTCACAATCAACCCTAAACTTTAAATTTTTGGATTGTGAGATCTCATATCGGTTGGAGAGGGGAACGAAACATTTTTTTACAAGGGTGTGAAAACCTCTCCCTACTAACGATACATAACGCTCCAAAACAGACAACATCTACCAGCTGTAGGCTTGTGTTTTTTTTTTTTTTTTAAGGTTAATAAATTAATGTAAGAAAAGGAGAGACAAGAAATGGGATGCTGTGGGTGGAGAGGCAGGTTCCAGGATGTTGCAGAGGTTTGAAGCTTTTTGGGTGTGTGCTACAAACAGACAGACAATGCTAAAAAACAAAACAAGAGGAACTGAAGTTGGGAGTCTGCTCAAAATCAAATAACAACAAACTAAAACAAACCAGCTATTGCTTCACTGGCTTGCCTTGCCTTGCATAGCAAGCTCTTTTTCTCAACCGCGTTTTTTCATGTTCGGTGAAAACCCGAACCACCTCGAAACTTCTTCGAGTTTCTCTAATTTGTGTTTGGATCGAAAAATCAAATTACTTTACTATTAGTCATTTAGATTTGTACGTTTATGAGCGGTAAAAGCCCGTATGAAATTGTAACAGTCTAAGCCCATTGTTAGTGACTCATTACATTTCGCTGCGTCTATTAGGAGGAGGTTTCCATACTCTTATGAGAAATGATTCGTTTCCCTCCCGGGCTAATGGAGGATCTCACAATCAACCCCCCTTGGGGTCCCAACGTTTTAGTTAGCACACCGCTCGATGTCTGACTCTGATACCATCTATAACAACTCAAGCCCACTACCAGTAGATATTGTCTGCTTTGGTCCGTTACGTATTACCACCAGTCTCGTAGTTTTAAAACGCGTTTACTAAGGATGAGTTTTCACACTCTTACAAGGATATTGCATGAATTAAGTTCCAAATCTTACTTAAATATTTGAACATAAACAATTAAGTGTTTTACGTGCACATATTTTACTTCCATTAAAAACAAAAATCTGAATAAATCACTCATCAACCCAATCTAATCCAAAAATTTTATGGTTGAGTTGGAACTGGGTTAAGTCTAAAAAATGTCTAAACTTAATCCAATCGAACCGACCAACACCCTTTATGGTGAATTATTTTTTACGAGTAAAGTTTATACCACTAATGAGACTCGAACAAACTTATATGACTCGAGATAAAGAGTTAAACACGTCTAACTCATACTAGATTATACGAGTCTAACTCCCGAGCAAAATACCCTTTTTCATATGACAATTTTACCCTCGAAACATAAAAGCTTATGAAATTAAAGTAACATATTTGTAACATGGGAAAAGAAAAAAATGACATGTGAAACATGAAATGGACTTTGACAATACTATAATACAAATCAAATCTCCTAGAAGCTTCATGTATGTATATATATATATATATATATATATATATATATATATATATTGAAGATAGACTACAGCTCTATCATATTTGACCAAATGCCATTTAGTCTTTGATTATTTGTTTAATGAAGTTAATTATATGATTAAGACTTCTAATTAGAGCAGCTGTAATTAATATTAAGTTCAATAATTTGGAACTCACCATAGTATTGCCTTTCACATTGGGAAGAGAAAGTCGAGTGTTTTTATTAATGGTGAAATGTTTTATTTGATTATTTGAAAAATAAAATCATGAATGTGACGATCATGTTTATTCGAGGCGTGTTGTCTATAGTCATATGTCGAACATCCCGATCATGTTTGTCCATAACTTATTGTTCATAGCTGCATACTCGTTCCAAACCTTTTTCATATTAGATACGGTCTTTACTATTTTTGTCGTGTCAATACAAGGGTATACGATTAATCATCAAAATCACGTCTATAAGGGATGTGATTAGTAGTTAATTCTTCCTATCTCGGTTATATACTATCAAGAACCCTCTTCTACACTTTCGTCTTGGGTAGAGATGTTAACTGTATAGGACCGAGATTCCTCTCAAAAAAATTTGTAGAGAATATTGGAAGATGGGAATGTAATCACGGTTTCCGTTTAGGTAACGAGAAAAAAATCTTTTACTACCCGTATTAAAGTAGAAAATTCCTATCGTGTTTCGAGCAGGTTATAGCACAAATACGAAAAGAGGGTATCTTTCTGAACCATTTTAATTTTGAGAATTTGCAAATAATAAATTTAATTACTTTTATATATTTATATTTATATTTAATATTTATTTATTTATGTTTATTAAATGAGAGGCCCAATCAGGTGCCTGACACTATGATTATGCACCTTAATTAATTACACTAATTATGATGTTTTTTGTTAATAAATTAAACTCACATGCTTTTATTTTATTTTATTTATTTATTTATTTTTGTAAATGGAAAAATGTCAGAAAAGTGTTCATGCTTGCTTTTGTGAAATTGTAAGGCAATTTCATTCACAAAAGTTGATGGATTCAATCCCATCAACAACTTTACATTTTCTATCTCACATTTAATTCAAAAATAAATTAATTTTTTACATTTTTTTTTCTCCTAAAATTCAATAATTAATAACTCGTCGTATCGGAATAATAATGGTACTTTTGACAAATGAAAAAAATCGTCGGGTAGTAATAATGAAAATTTGAAATATAGAAAATCAAATTAAAAGGGCTGGTAGTTCTTGTATTGGAATTCAATAAATAAATGTATTACGTTTAGGCCAACGATGACATTGATTCCCAATAGGGTGGATTGTGAGATCTCACATTGGTCGGAAAGGGAGTGGAAACCTCTTCACTGTGAGAATGAAAGTGATACGTAACGGGTTAAAGTGGACAATATGTATGAACAGTGGGTTTGGGTTGTTATAGATGAAATGAATTGGAGAGTCGAATTAGATATTAATTTCAAATTTATTTTAGTTGTCTAACGGGACCCTAAGCTTTCAATTTTGGATGGAGACCCACCAAAATCAATCATAATTGGAAGGCGATTTAAGGAAGATACAATGGTTCTTCCCATAGTTCCAAATCTCCATCTCTATCCCTTTTATCCTCATGGTTTGAGCTGGCAATGGAGCAGCTTCCGTACGCTGCATATAAACAAGAACACAGAGATCCATGAATTTTTGTTGGTGTGGTGTGGAAGAAGATGAAGTGAAAGAGGCACATGGCGTATAAGACCAATGTTTTGTTTGTTTTCTGAGAAAATAATGTTAAATAGAGAAAAGGGTTTGGATTTGGATTTGGATTTGGATTTGGATTTGGATTAGGCTTATAGGAGGATGGGCGAACCTGCAGCGATGGTTCTCAATGGTGGAGAGATGTTGGAAGATGAAGAGGCAACATCCCAAGTGCTTTTGTTGCCCATTTTCAACTACAGAATCGAATCGAATCATAACCCAAATCGTCTCTTGTCGACCCTTTTCTCAACATTTTGTATGAACTGGTTTTATTCGGTTTTAGCTATCGAGTGTGTGGGAAAGTGTTCGAAAAACTATGCATGGGTGTGATGACTCTTGATACGTAAGTGTGGTAAGCTAAGTTTAGAAAACGGGCTTTGAGTTGCTCGGAGTGTGCATAGTCTATGAGAGTTGACCTACGGTTTTTCTTTTTTTCTTCATAAAATGTAAATTTGAGCTTTGCTAATGGTTATTAGATCGTGGGCATGCAAAGTACATGCCCGGATCGACTCTATTATTAGTCTTAGCTAGCCCATGGACCATTCAAGAAGACACTCTATCTATATCAGTTGGAGAGGGGAAAAAAACATTCCCTTATAAGGATGTGGAAATCTCTCCCCCAGTGGACGCATTTTAAAACCTTGAGGGAAAGTCAGGACTAAAAAACTCAAAGAAGACAATACCTCCGAGCTGTTACAATTTCTTCTTCTTCTTCCTTTTCAAAGTCTCAAATTTTAAGGTTCTATCTTCGTTTGTTTTGTTGTTCATTTCTAGTGGGTCAAAGATTGCGCAACATTTACTTGAAAGAACGGATAACGGGATCAAGAATGATTCGAGAACAAGGGTTTAAACAAGCAAAACAGCTCAACATCAACTCAAACAGCCAACAGTTCTTCGAGACAGTTCATCATTTGTGGATTCCTAGGTTGCTCCAAAAAATGGATAAAAAATCATCATCAACCTCCTATAACTACAATTCTCCATTTTCACGGAGCTTCTCACAAGCTCTGCTGCAAAACCCTTCTGCTTCATCCTCCTCAGAGCCAACCGTTGAAGCCCACCGGAGCTCTGAGGTTTATTATGAATGGCCAGAATCCTCTGGAAGTGTTTCAGAAGAGCTTGGGAGTTCTGATCTGCAGCCACTGAATGGTGAGTTTCAGGTGGACCAGCAATTACAAGACCCATTTTCTTTGTTCGGTGGCTGCCGAGTTACAGAGTTTAGTGGCCAAATGGCAGGATCTGATTGAGTGTGGGAGGATCATGTGGCAGAGCGTAAAAAAGAACTATCTATATTTTTCGAATAAAAAGAAATTGTCTACTTAAGACTACCCCTTGACCTACATGTTCTAGCATGAGTTAAAAGTCAATGACCCACGAACCCCACGACGTATAGAAATGCACCTTTCAGAGACCCAGAACAATTTGAACCTCCAAAATCTCTTTCCACCACTCTCTAATGGTTTTTTTTTTCCTCCCAATCGTTGATGGTCAACTTTTCTACCCACAATTTATCCCTTAGAGGCACTAACAAATCTACATTTTATAAGAAATTGTGTGGGAATGTTGGAATGCTATAAACTAAGTTGAGGCACTACGACGAATATGCAAGTACGTAGAATTTATTAGCTACTAGCATTGCAATACTATATACGTCTCATTGTTGACATTTTAAGTTTTCTCATTTGAGTGCATCTACAAACATGGAGACCCTCTAAATAGAATCTCAACGTTAGAACTATAAGACCCAATCTAAGCACGGTAATTCGATTCTTCGTTTATGCTCGAGCTAGCCCCTCAAATTGTCCTAGCATGTCGAGTAAGGTGTACGACACATGACTTCTATTTCGAGCAATATACATTTCATTGTTGATAGCTATATAACTTCTTAGAATTCGAGGACACATTTTTACGACCTATAGAATAGATCTCGTTATTTGATACCCATGATACTCATTTAATTTAGGAAGGATGCGCTTAGAGGAGACAGTCTCAATATACTACAAAAGATCATTTTTTTGTTCATTATTTACCCTATTCGAATCTCATGAAAAGGTAATAAAACGGAAGAGAATTTTTACAAATGAATTGTGACGTTGTGTGGAAAAGAGAACTTCAGTACTTACAATAGCAGTGTTCATCCATGGGAGCACTTACAGGGATGCATCCGCTACAAAGGAACTCAAGGCACTGATTATGGACTCATAAATCTTTATGCCCCTTGAGAAGACGGTGTCCTTCAAGAACTGCAACAAGGAACGAGGAAAGGAGATGACCGATTAGTACGAACATAACGCAAATCGAGCAAGAACACGGATAAAAAAGAGAGATACAATGAAGAGTAGTATAACCTCGTTGTGTTCATGCAATAAGATAGGAGTGTTACTCATTGGGGAGAAACCAAGAACAGGAATGCCTAACTGTCTCATGAAGCGTGCATCAGTCGTCGAAGCCAAGATTTCGGGCCTAGAAAGCTTACCTCCAGCGTCTGAGATGGCTGTCTTGAAAACAGACCACCACGGATTCGAATCGTTAGTCATCGTCATTAATGGACGTCCCAAATAGTCTCTTATGGGTCCTTTCTCAATAATCTGCAGGTATCAGATCCATTATGTTTCAGCTACCAGACATTGCTAAGATAACTTACAAATAGATAGTGTGTAATTCGTAAGAGACTGCTATATGATGCAAATACTTGAATATCTAATTGCTAAAGGCTAGACATGCATAAAACAAGCATTCAATCTCGGGTACGTAGATCAGAAGTGTAACGGCCCAAGCCCTTGTCTTCTTTGAGCTTTCCCTTTCGGGCTTCCCCTCAAGGTTTTAAAACGCGTCTGTTAGGGAGAGGTTTCCACACCCTTATAAAGAATGCTTCGTTCCCCTCTCCAACCGATGTGGGATCTTACAGTCCACCCCATTCGAAGCCCAGCGTCCTTGCTGGCACACCGTCTCGTGTCCACCCTCTTCGAAACTCAGCCTCTGCATTGGCACATCGTCTGGTGTCTGGCTCTAATATCATTTGTAACGGCTCAAACCCATTACTAGCAAATATTGTCCTCTTTGAACTTTCCCTTTCGAGTTTCTCCTCAAGGTTTTTAAAACGTGTCTACTAGGGAGAGGTTTCTACACCCTTATAAAGAATGTTTTGTTCCGCTCTCCAACCGAGATCCAAATATTGGATCTCGCAAGAAATGAGAAAATCTAATCAATTCCTCCATGACAAGGGAAAATTCGCATGCCATTGCCCGGTGCATTTTGTTGTGGATGGAGTAGACGAGTTTCATAATATAACATATAGAACAAACAAAGACATCCTCCATCAGAATTCAAATTCTTTCCACATCAAAATTGGTTTAAGATCATAATCTTACATATTTACTCTGTTTTCAGCAAGATAAAATGACAAGTCATATAAGGACTTCTCCAAGCTTTTTTCTCTGGATTGCAGAACCATAAGCCATGAACAAGAACAGAATACTAATGATGGGAGCTAATAAAACAGGGGACCTCAAAAGAAAAAGATGAATACCAGAATCAAAACAAAATTGGGTAGGAACCAGATGGTGTTGGGAATCAAATCAGGCAGCTAGCCACTTACCTGAGACGTCAAGTTCCGTCGAGCTGGAGCCCATTCCTCCACAATTCTTCTTCTAATGGCATCTGGGTCGGCGGTGGGCGGTATTCTGAGATCGAAACCGGCTTCCGCCTCCGAAGGTTGCATGTTCATCACAAATCCCTGAGACAAATCACAATATTAATGGCGAAAACAGAACATAGGCAGAGGGGCTTGAACCCTGCAACTCATTTCACAAGGACTACGCACAGTGGGGGAGGGAATTCCGGCGTTGACGAAAACAGGATTGACAGAGATGACTTCTGAATTAGCAGCTTCACCGGCCTTCACCATATCGAATTGGCTCTCTCTAAACTTACTGATAATCTCAACGCTCTTCATCAAATTCTCCATAGCACTGTTATCGTACATTCTAGAACCATGTCCAGGGGTTCCTTCAGCCCTAATTATCAGCCCCCACGGCGATCTATCGGCGTAAAAAACCCTAAACTCATCTCCCGGCGACGCCTGTCCTTCGTCCATCATGAATCCAACATTCAACTCCTTAAACTCCTTCGACAAGACGAACTTCGCAGCTCCATCAAAACCCCCAATCTCCTCATCCGGCACATACGATATGTGAATCGTACGGTCAGGGACGAAATTCCGACTACGGAGGTTCCGAATAGCTTCGAGATACTGGATAGCTATACATTTATCATCTTGAGAACCACGAGCGAAGATCTTTCCATCGGAGGTCCGGACGGCGGAGAACGGCGGATAGAGCCACTTAGAGGGCTCAGCGGGGACAGAATCCATGTGAGAATTGAGTAAAATCGAGGGCAAGGAAGGATTCAATCCATTCCAGGTCACGAGGAGAAGAGGTTTACCTGGAACAAACTCAAGAATCTTCGTATGGAGACCAATTTCCAGTGCTTGAGATTCGAGAAAGGAGACTGCGGAGGCGTAATCCGGATCCGGATGAGCGGTTTTGATTCTGAGGTAGTGTTGAAAGCGAGAGATTGAAGAATTTTGATCGGATTCATCATCAACGTACTGCGAATCACTGAAAGAGGGAGGAAATGAGAAGAGAAAAAGAAAAACTGCAAGAGAAAAGAGCCGACAGTGGAGACGGAAGTTCGCCATGGGCGCCTCCGTTGGTGCCGCCGTCAAGCAGTTGAGCAAGTCGGAACTTCTGAAGTTGAGTAAGCCGGAGAGCTGCCAAATGGTGAAGACAACCGCCGATTAATGGATTGTCAAAACATAGCTTTTTGCCTCTTCAACTCGCCGGCGACAGAAGACCGGTGCTGCTCCGGTACATAATTATTTACACTATATTAAAATAAAACTTGGTTGGTATACTTGTGATAGGCAAATTTTCACTCAGCAACGTGGGCTTCAATTTGAATGGGCCCAACCATTAGGATTTGGGCTTAACTTTTCACATTTGGGCTTTGTTTAAGCTAGGCCCAAATATTGCATGGCCCAATCCGGCCTACTTAAATTTAATTATTATAATCAAATGATCGTAAGTGATCTTATAATTTAAGATTTTTCAATTTTTAATCTGTTTAAATTGAATAATTTGTAATTTTGTCGTTAATTTACAAATGGTGACGTGATAATTTATGACTATCCATAAATTTGATTTTAATAGAGTGAGGACGGTGTCGATAGATTCTAGTGGAAATTGAATTCATGCGTGATAGGAAGGATTGATGAACATATTCATAAGGATTAGAACCCTCTACATCCACGTGAATGTAACCATACCTTGATGGTCAGTAACGACCATGTAGTATATTGGAGAGGAGAAATGGACATAAAGGACATCGGGTGATGTGCTAGGAGTGAATTGTGAGATCCCACATCGATTGGAGAGGGGAACGAAGCATTCTTTATAAGGGTGTGGAAACCTCTCCCTAGTAGACGCGTTTTAAAAACCTTGAGGGGAAGTCTGACACGAAAAGCCCATAGAGGACAACATCTGCTTGTAGAGGGTTTGGGCTGGTACAAATGGTATCAGATTTAGACAATGGGCGATGTGCCAACGAGGATGCTAAGCCCTGACCCGAAGGGGGTGGACACAAGGCAGTGTGCCAGCAAGGACATTGTGTCCCGAAAGGGGGTGGATTGGGAGTCCCACATCAATTAGAGAAAGGAACGAGTGTCAGCGAGAACACTGAGCCATGAAGGGAGTGGATTATAGATCCCACATCGATTGGGGAAGAGAACAAAACATTCTTTATAAGGGTGTGGAAACCTCTCCCTAGAAGACGCGTTTTATAAACCTTGAGAGGAAACTCGAAAAGAAAAGCTCAAATAGTACAATATCTACTAACAGTGAGCTTCAGTTCTTACACATAAGAACACACGTATTCTCAAAATAGATAATATTATCGGTAAAGTCTCTTTTATATATATATATATATATATATATATATACAAGTTGAGGTATTGTGTAATGTATGAACTATTGAGCTTTCTTTTTGTTATTTGTTGTCTCCAAAATGCATGCTGAATGTGAAGCCAACTAAATATTATTTTAATGATTTTTTAAGCATATTCTAAGTATGATTACTCATAATTTAATTCAATCACATCAACGTTAAAGTTTATTAAAAGTGATGAGATAAATAGAATTTAAACACTTTTAATAATAAATTTTAATTTTAAAATAATTTAATATGTTTTTCAACTTTTAATTTTTTTTCATTTATAATATATTTTGTAAAGTTTGGAGATATATAGAATATAAAATTAATTTATAATTTAAATGGGAGCACTTTAATTATTCGATATAAACTTATCATGCTATCAATCATTTTTCCGTAGTATGACTTGATAATCTGATCAACCTGAACTATTCAATCCATACCGTAAAGGTTGATATTTTTTTGGTCGGGTGAACCCAACCAACTCAAAAAGCCCAATAAAGTCTCGTCAGGGATTATTAGGTTTAAGCATTTTAGAGTCGATTCCTGGTGTAATTGAGCTGAAATTCTAAGCACATATTTTTTTTACACGAGGGTCTTTGATATGAACAATGGAGATTTCTTTTGAAGTTATCTACCATCGGTTTGCGCCATATAGTTGAATTTCACTTTACGGAGATTAGCCTTGTAACAACCCACTATCAGATATTGTCTGTTTTGGCCCGTTACATATTGTTGTCAACCTCACGATTTTAGAACACGTCTACTATGAGAAGGGTCTAGTCCTACTCCGTCAAGTGTCTTGCACCGTCCCATGACTGGCTTTGATATAATAGCCCAAGTCCACCGTTAATAGATATTTGTCCGCTTTAGCCCATTACGTAATATCGTCAGCCTCATGATTTTAAAACGCGTCTAATATGGGAAGAGTTTAGCCCTAGTTCAACCAGTGCTTCACACCATCTAGTGACTAGCTCTGGTACCATTTGTAACAACTCAAGCTCAGTACTAGTAGATATTGTCCACTTTAGCCCATAACATATCGTCGTCAGCCTCACGATTTTAAAACTCATCTACTAGGGAGAGGTATCTCACGTGTCTTATTCTTCTCTTTCAATATCGTCGTATGTTACTCATTGTAAACCTCGTAGCGTTTTACTCGCTTCAAAGAGAATTTTTCACATTAAAATTACCGATATCCTACGCTCGTAATATCCGATTAAGCTCGTAGAAGAGGATAACTAGTGATTTAAAAAATTAGGGTTTATCTAGATGAGATGAAAGTCTAATGGAATTCCACTAGCAAAAACAAAGAAAGGGAAGAGCACTTATATCATCTTTTATTTTGGCCATTACCTTTATTATAATCATTTGGCTACTTGGTACTCATAAATCAAATCACCATATAATATATATCTCTACTTTCTTCACACCATTATTGCCTTCAAAGTGCCAAACCCTATATCCATTGTTACCCACTCAAATATATTTTCTTTTCTTCATTTTCGATATTATAAATAACGCCCGAATTTAAAACTACTTTAAATCTAAAGTTTGAGTCGTGGACGTATATCGACTCGTTCATATTCTTATCTAATAGACCTAAGATAAGTATAAAATTTTCATTTTTTAATCTAAGATTCTTTCTCTTGTATTCTGATTAACTTTGTTCCCTCGAACCCTCGTGTCAACATGTTTGACAATAATTTTTTTAGTTTTTTATGTTTTTACCGTCAATTTTAGTAGTTTTTAGGGTTAGTTTGAAGTTTATCTACTCGTGCACTAACGAGTAATCCACTCGTTGGTAAATGACTCAATAATGAGGTCACTTACTGAGTATTTTTTGAAATACTCAAGCGGTGTGCCACATCATTTTTCAAGTAAAGGTAAGGGCATTTGTACGGAGGGTGGCAACATCGCGAGCAGAGACTGTGACACGTGCATAAGGTAGACTCATTTAAATTCATAGTTTTAAGTTAGAATAGGTTGTTTTGCATTTCATTGTTTTAAATTAGTCCTAGTATTTCGTATTTAAACACATAAGACCATGACTATATTCTCCAGAGAAGTTGTTTTAAACGTTTTTCGAAGTTTACGTTATAAATAATGCTCATGTAAGAGTTATATTTCCGCATTATAGTTGAACATGAGACATTAGTAGCAACTCTGAGTATGTGGAAATTTAGAGTCGTTACACTCCCATAACTACCTTAGGGTACAACTAACAAATATTTTCCACTTTAGCTCGTTCCATCAATCTCATGATTTTAAGACGTGTTCGATAGGAAGAGGGAAACGAACCATTTTTTATGGCTCAGATGCATTTTAAAATTGTGAAGCTGACTATGATTACGAACCGTGATTTTTTTTTTTTTTTAATAGTAAAATTAACTACAAACTACCAATCAAATCATGAGAGAAAAAGGGTCATAAAAGGGCACAAATCTTAAGAAAAAGACACTAAAAAAAAGAGAAGAAAATATGCATGACAATGAAAATGGATAGAAAAGTTAGATATGATAATGGTTACCACCTTACATTTTAAACTTTTTAAAAACAAATTTTAGTGTTTTTGTTTTTTCATATCTTTTTTTTTTAAATAAGCAAATAAATTATTGGTCGATCTCGATTTTTTAAAATTTATAAACGTAGACACAAAAATTAAAAGTTTAGAGTTCTATTAGACATAAAATTTAAATTTATATATAACAGAACAATAAATATCAAGAATTTATTAAATACAATCTTAAAAATTCGAAAAAAAAAAATTTGTTATTAATATTCGTGGTCGGAATAAATTATAAAAAAATAGATATAAAATAGAAATTTATAGAATTTTACAAAAATATATTAAATATATTTATGCTTTTAAAACTTTACTTAAATCAAACACGACCAAGGTTATTCAACAAATTGTTTGGTCAAAGATTCCTTGTTGAAATGGGTTCATATCACTCTCTTTAACTAAATGGATAGAATAAACCCAAATATATATTAAAATAAAATAAAAAAATAATGTTCGGGTTGGGTTGAGTTGGGTCGGGTTGTGATATTTTTTAGATCCAGCTCAATTGTTGAAACGGTAATTTTTTTCCACTTAAGATCTTTGTTAAATAATGAACTCGACGCAAACCAATTTTAATATATTTGAGCTCGGTTAATTCAAATTTTTATTTTTAAATATTGGTTTTAATCTTAAGGAACTCGTGAACCGTTGTACAGCTTAGTTGGGTTGATTGAATTTTACGGGTTATTTATTTTTTTACATGTGGAAATAAGTATATTCTTATACGCCGATTTCTTAACATAAACGAGACGTTTTACTCGATTTCGTAAAAAAAGTTGAAATCTTTTCACCCGACGTAGTTCTTCCTATATAAAGGTATGCCACTCCCATGAAGTTTGTCATAAGCTCTTCATTTGATCATCACTTGTCACCAAGCGAAAGCTTATGATAGGTATGAATGCTAACATTATGAGTAAGTTGAAGCCTTACATTCTAGTGGTGTGCTTACAATTTGGAATGGCTGGCATATATGTGATATCCATGGCTACTCTTAACCGCGGTATGAGTCGCTATGTTTTGATCGTCTACCGAAACGCTGTCGCCGCTCTCTTCCTCGCTCCCTTTGCACTGATCTTCGAAAGGTTTGATCTTGAGCTTTATAAATTCTTCGAGGTTTTGGACATGTTTGATCAACAACGATGATACTTTCCTTTCAGGAAAACAAGGCCAAAGATGACACTCCCGGTTGCTATGCAAATCATGGTCTTGGGATTTCTCGAGTACGAAATTTAGTTTTGTGATTTGTAAATATTGACGTATTAAAAATTTAAGAACAAAATTGATGTGGGTTTATTGTGATTTTTAGACCGGTTCTCGATCAGGGGTTCGGTTATTTGGGGATGTCGTATACGTCAGCGTCGTTTACGTCGGCTATCATGAACGCTGTGCCGTCTATTACCTTCATCATTGCAGTGGTTTTTCGGTAATTATTTCTATTTTTTGGGGTGAAATTGTAATTAATGAAGAGTTATGGACTTGAGATTGTGTTGTTTTTTTTAATTGGTTTAGAATGGAGCGAGTCAATTTGAAACGAGTGCGAGGGGTTGCTAAGGTCATTGGAACTTTGGTGACCTTCGCCGGAGCTTTGGTTATGACGCTTTACAAAGGCCCAATAGTGGATTTCTTTTGGACTCGGAAAACCAACCACCTTGTTCATAGCGCCTCCGCCGCTTCCGCCGCCGCCAATCAGCACTGGGTGGCAGGAACTCTGTTCATCCTCCTGGCTTGCGTGGCTTGGTCTTGTTTCTATGTATTACAAGTAATTCGTTCTATCCTTATCGAACCTTTTAACATTTACCTTATTTTAATTCCATCGATTGAGGAAGAGAACATAACATTTTTTTATAAGGTATGGAAACCTCTCTCTAGCAAACACGTTTTAAAAACCTTGAGCGGAAACTCGAAAGAAAAACTCAAAGATGGTGGGTTTGAATAATTACAAATGATATCAGAGAGAGAGAGAGACACCAACCAATGTGACAACGAGGAGGCTGAGCCCTAAAGGGGTGGTCACAAGGTCTTGTGTCAATAAGGACGCTGGGTCTCGGAGGAAATGTGGATTTGGAGGGTCCCACATCAATCGGAGAAGGGAACGAGTGCCAGCGAGGACGCTGGACCCCAAAAGGAGGGTGGATTGTGAGATCCCACATTGGTCGGGGATGAGAATGAAACATTTTTTTTAAGGGTGTGAAAACTTCTCCCTAACAGTCATACCCTAATCCTCGAGTGTCGAATAAAAAAGTTGTAAGTCTCGAATAGTCATAATAGAGATCTGTGGTAAAACTCTATCGAAGACAACAATGGTACTTTATACAAAAAGTCTACGTGTAAGGTTTTTCAATTCAAAGAACTTAATTTTTAAGCTAAATATATGACTTTGGAACAATATTTAGTAGAGTTGAGTTAATCCCTAATTACAATATTATATATCTTTTCAATTACTTTTAAAAATATTAAAAATTAGCTTTACAAATACTTTCTTATAAAAAATTAAAAAAAAAAATGCTACCCACAAGCAAAAGTTGACCACTTTGCTTCTTTGTGCAGTCTGTGACAGTGAAGAGATACCCAGCGGAGCTATCACTTTCGACATTGATATGCATGGCTGGTGTGGTTCAAACCACAGTGATAGCAGTGGCCTTTGAGCATCGTGCTAGCTCATGGGCGGTGGGCTGGGACTCCAGGCTTCTGGCTCCTCTCTATACGGTCTGTTTTTCAACCTAATCCCTTGATATCCATGTTGAATGGGGTTGATATTAATAATTGGGGGTTGATATCAATTTGTCTAGGGAATAGTTGGCTCAGGAATTACATATTACTTCCAAGCTCTTGTAATGAAGACTAGAGGCCCTGTGTTTGTGACGGCTTTCAACCCTTTGTGTATGGTTGTTGTCACTATCATCTCCTCCATTATTCTCGCCGAGAAGATCCATCTTGGAAGGTATCTTCTTTTTTTTACGTTAGAATAATGAAAATAGTAGTAGATTACTCAAGCCCATCGCTAGCAGATATTATCGACTTTCCCTTTATAGATTCCCCTCAAGGGTTTAAAATGTGTCTACTAGGGACAGGTTTATACACCGTTGTTAGGAATGTTTAGTTCCCCAAACCGACGTGGAATCTCACACTTCACTCCCTTGGAGGCCCAGCTGACAATATCTGCTGGTGGTGGACTTGAGTTGTTATAAATGGTATCAGAGTTAGACACCGAGCGGTGTGCTAGCCAGGACGCTGGACCCTCAAGCGGGTGGATTGTGAGATCTCACATCGGTTGGAGAGAGAAACGAAGCATTCCTTATAAGGGTTTGTGGAAACCTCTCCTTAGTAGACACGTTTTAAAACTGTGGGGCTTACCGCGATACGTAACGAGATTGTGAGATCTCACATTGGTTGGAAAGAGAAACGAAACATTCCTTATAAGGGTGTGGAAACCTCTCCTTAATAGACGTGTTTTAATACTGTGAGGCTAACAGCAATACGTAACGAAACTGCGGGGTCTCACATCGGTTGGAGAGAGAAACGAAGCATTTCTTATAAGGGTGTGGAAACCTCTCTTTAATAGACGCATTTTTAAACTGTGAGGCTGACAAGCAATACATAACCAATACATAACCGGACTGTGAGATCTCACATAAGTAGGAGAGAGGAACGAAACATTTCTTATAAGGGTGTGGAAACCTCTCCTTAATAGACACGTTTTAAAATCGTGAGACTAACAGTTATACATAACTAGCCAAAACAGACCATATCTACTAGCGGTGGGCTTGAGATGCTACACGAAATGAGTATTAAATTCAATCTATATATAAACATTAAATGACAGTCAAATCTTGAGAAAATTATATCACAAACATATAGAACAGGAATACTTACAACTTGGAAGAAGAATATAATTCATTGAATCTCTTCTTTTTTGCAAACACCAGCGTTATTGGAGCCATTATCATAGCAATTGGGCTTTATTCAGTTGTTTGGGGCAAAAGCAAGGATTATTCCACCGCCGCTGGCCACCTTGAAAAGTCTAACGCCGCCGTGCCGGAGCTCCCAATTACGGCCTCTAAACTCCCCGCCGAACAAGATGCTAATGAACTTCATTAACATGTACTGCCGTTGCTCAAATCATTCCCTTCAAATTGTCTTTGTTTTCAAACCCTTTTTTTCAAGTTTGAAATTTTGATCTCTTAATCGAAGATAAGGGTTTAATTAGTTGAGTTGCGTTCGAGTTTGTTGGATGCATTTAAAGAATATTATAATATCATGAATGACATAATATGAATGACATAATATTGTATCGTCGTCTTGTTCTTGTCGAATATAAAAGTAATAATAATAAAAATAATGTGGCATAATGGATTCTTTTTCGAGAATATTTAAAGATTGTAAAATCGAATGATTAGCATGTGTCGTTATGATGATAGTAATGTATTACTAAAATTGAACATTGTATTTGTGTATTTAATGTCACGATCGTGCATTTTCAACCATGTGGCTTCGTCGAACTCTAGGTGGGGTTATCCTTCGTCGATCGAACACAACTCGTGTGGAATCTAAGTTTGTTCGGCCACACACGACGCTTGTGCATGCATGTTCAATCGTCTACGACTCTAGCTGACTTGCCTTTACAGTAGGCCAAGTTATTTGATTTGACCTTTCCTCTACTCTAGACAAAGGTATCTCCTATGCAACGTCGCATCTCATCTTATTATCTTGGTTCCCAATAGTATGATTCTCGATGTCATGATGTCATCCCAAGTCCTAAGTCAGCTCAAACATGCAAGAACTAACCCATGTGTCTTTATATCTATTGATTTAGGCTCTATTTAGACATGGACCCTCCTGTATCCATGCTAAGTCATTTACGGACTCCGTACTAGATAGCAGGTGCATATATCAACCTCCAACATATGGGCGAGGGTGCAATGTCGACACACCTGTTCAATCTAACACTATCCTTGAAAACCCCATTTGAAGGAAGTCGCCTAAAACACTCGTCTCGCAACGCTCACTCACGTTATAACACATGTATGTGCCACAAGTTAGCTCGCTTAGGTCACAGGACTAGAGGTGGCAGAGAGTTGATATCATGTCTTCCCTATAGTACATTTTGAGACATCTTTGGTCCTTATGGAATGATGCTGGACTTGTGGAGCATCGGTCCGATGTACTCTCTCATTCAAAGCACAAAAATTATATGCTTTCAATGAATTAAAAAGCTCAACACAAATGGGCAAAGAATCAAGACATAATTAAGAACAAGTTCCCCAAAAATGAAACAAATTCAATGAAAGAGAACAGAATATTAGTACTAGGTTACATCAATTCCCAACAAGTGTATTATTTCCATTGTTCTATAAGTACTCCCCCATGTTCTATATCCGACAAGAACAAGAACAAGATGGAAATTTGTGGAAGAATTTGGAGAATGATGAAAATAAGGAAGGCTTATTTTGCTGTCGTGTTCCTGCAGGCTTCAATTGCAGTTATGTACACCATTGTCGCTATTTCTCTTAAGCATGGCCTTAACCATTTTGTGTTTTCTGTCTATCGCCATGCTGTCGCCACCGTCATTCTCGCCCCTTTCGCTCTCATTCTCGAAAGGTCGATTTCTAGCTCTTTCTCTATAGAGAAGGTCATTACGATAACGTGACTGACTGTTTTACACTGTTAGATATACCTCGAGTTTGTAGGTTATAATAAATGTGTCGACCCTTATTGAATAATTTTTCGATTTTCGAGCATGAAAGCCGTTCTCTATTTTAACTATTGTTTTTCGTATGATAGGAAAACGAGACCTCGAATGACACTGCCCGTCTTCTGGCGAATTTTGTTGCTCGGTTTTCTAGAGTAATTCTCTCGTTTCTCTTTTGGTTTCTTTGTCTTCTCTTTCCCGTGGTAAAAGTTTAGAATATGGTTTTCGTGCAATTTGAACATAATTCGACTCGTTTTAGTTAACTGAGTGTACATTTTACAATGATAAAGATGATTGTAAAATTTTGTAGGTTCTCGAGGGGATAAGAACCTATTTAAGAATGATTTGAAAGGTTTTAATGCAACAGTCAATTTAAGCCTAATTCAACGGGTTAAAACATATATTATCAACAAATTCAGGCCAGTTCTCGACCAGAATTTATATTATTTGGGAATGAAGTACACATCGTCAACATTTGCATCGGCTGCCATCAACATCCTTCCGGCCATAACCTTCATCCTGGCCGTCATTTTCAGGTATACCCAATTGTACCTAAAGCTCTAATACAATTCAATTACGTAAATCTTTGAGCCTCTTTATTTAATTTCTATTTGTGGGTGTGTGAGTGATCTTGCTTCCGCTAACGCTATAACAATTAGTATCATAGTATTTCGGCTGTGACATTCCGCTACAACAATTGACATCAAAGCTTGACACAACATGACAAGTGGTATCAGAACAAGACATTAGATATAACCGTTTTTTTAAACAGGCTGGAGATTGTCAACCTAAAGAAAAAACATGGCTTAGCGAAGATAGCCGGAACTGTAATAGCGATCACCGGAGCCATGGTTATGAGCCTGTACAAAGGGCCGGCTTTCAACTTCCTTCCGAGCACTGGCCGTAGCGAAATGAGCCACACCGAACCGGCGACAGATCGGCACTGGGTCTCCGGCAGCATCTTCGTCTTTATCAGTTGCTTCTGCGCGTCCGCCTTTTATATCTTACAGGTAAACAAAAGGGCTGACATGAATTCTCTGTTTCTTTAAGCTGTGGGTTCAAAATTTGGGTAATTAATTGTTTGTTGGTGTGGGCAGTCCATGACATTGACAATGTACCCTGCCGGGATTTCGCTGGCAGCTTTGATATGCCTGACCGGAACGGTGGAAGGCGGCGCCGTCACCCTCGCCGCCGAACGTAACATGATGGTCTGGATTGTCGGCTGGGATTCCAGACTTCTCGCCATCCTTTACTCCGTAATTTACCTCATCTCTAATTTCTTTTTTTAAGTTAAATTAATAAAAATATCTCTAATAGCTTTGCTTTTGACCTCCCTAGTAAAACTCACACTAATGAAGATAATATTCTTTGATTATAAACTCATGATCCTTTTCTAAATTAGTCGATGTGGGACTTTATTTCAATATTAACTATAAATTTAAAATGCAAAATCAATAAATTAAAAAATAAATTAAAATCATTATTTATTAAATTTCACACAAAAATAAGAGGTAAATTGAAAGAAAAAAAAAGTTACTGATGAAAGAGAGGTAACAGGGAATAGTATGCTCTGGAATTGCATATTACGTTCAAGGAGTAGTGATGAAGGAACGCGGCCCGGTTTTTGTGACGTCATTCAGCCCTCTCTGTACGGTCATCACGGCGGCGCTCAGCTCCATTTTCTTGGCCGACAAAGTTCATCTCGGAAGGTACAACACTTTTTCATGTTTGTTTCGTTTGTGTTCTTCTTTATAACGATGCGTTTATGGTTGCAGTTTGATTGGGGCGGCGATCGTGATGTTTGGATTGTATACTTTGATTTGGGGCACGAGTATAGATTTTGAAACCTCAAAACAATCTAATCACGTCACCCAATTGCCGATTACCGGTGACGTTGCCGGGAAGACGATGGACGGCCCCACCAAGCCTCCAGTTGTGTAGATATTGAGGATCAGGAACGGGGAACAAAATGACAATCTTGTCCTAACATAAATAAGAGACAAGAGTTATATGGGTTGATAGTACGAAAAGATATATAACATGTTCCTAATTAACTATTTACATATATTGATCAATGACATACTACTACATATCAGATACGTCGCTAATATGTTTGTAATAGTCTAAACTCATCACTAGTAGAAATTGTCAGTTTTGACCCGTTACATATCATTGTTTGCCTCGAGGTTTCTACATCATTGTAAGAAAGGTTTCGTTCTCTTCTCCAACCAATGTGAGATCTCACAATCCACTTCCTTTGAGGATTCAGTGTACTCTCGCACACCGCTCGGTGTTTGACTCTAATACCATTTGTAATAGCCTAAATCCACCTCTAGCAGATATTGTCCGCTTTGACCTATTACGTATCGTCATCAACTAAACGTGAGATCTCATATAAGAAATTTATCCGAGCAACGTAGATTTCTTTATCTGTCTTTTCATTTTTTTTTATTCCTACTTTGACCCTAATTTTTCGATAATTGAAAGCGTTTTCAATTACAACCATATAACATAGGTAGATTCTTATTCTCGTTCTTGTAATCCATTATCCTGTCTTTTTTTTTTAAATTTCTCAATTAAATGAGATTTCTTTAAAAAAAATTACAAATAAATGATAGAAAATACCCATTTAAATAGGAAAATTCATAAACTTTATAATAAAAAAATATAATAATTCATTTTAGTTCAAACATCAATAAATATTTATCCAAATAAACTAAAATGTAAATGTGAATTTAGTTCATGGGCACTATGGTAAATTCACTACAGCAAAAATTTGGATCGTACAAAAACACCCAAGTAGGAATCAAATACGAATTCCCCACGTTGATCCTTATGATTGGAACCTATCATCATCTCCCATTTATTAATCGGAAAAAAAAAAAAAAATCTCCCCTCCACAACCGAGCGGAAATAACAGAGACGCCGTGCTCCGCCCTTACTCCGCCACTTCCGATCAAAAATGGTGATGTGGGTATTCGGGTACGGGTCTCTCATTTGGAAAACTGGCTTCCCCTACGACGAAAAGTTACCCGGCTGTATCAAAGGCTACCGCCGTGTCTTCTATCAAGGTCCCCATTCGGCCGATTTCTCTCTGTTTTTTGGATTTCTTCTATATATATCTTTCTGTCTGATTTGTGCGTGTTTTTTTGTTACTAGGGAGTACTGATCATAGAGGCACGCCTGAATATCCTGGAAGAACTGTGACATTGGAGCCTGCAGAAGGGGAAGTTTGTGTATGTTCTTGAAAACCCCACTTTAATTTCTCTGCACAAAAACCACTTTAGTTGTGGATTGTGATTCTTGGTGTTCTGGGATTGATGAAAAGGTTTAGAGGTTATTGGTTTCAAACATTACAAGAAACCTTTTGGCTTTGTCTATGATGTTCTTAATTGTGTCTTGTACTGTTTGTCATCGGCTTAATGTTGTGGTTTTGGAAGAGGGAATTGTTTCTTGAGCTTAATGTTAAGCTTTTTTGGCTTCAAAAGTTCATATCATTCTGGAATTTTAGCTGTTACTGATTGGATTTTTTTCCCCCTTCTCCTTGATTAAGTATATTGCCAAAGATGAATGTTGGGTTTAGTTTTGTAATTATGACTTGGCCTCTGTATTGTTTATGTATGGTGGAGTCTCCATTGTTTTGGTAAGGTTGGAGTAAGTTGATATCATAGCTCTATAATTAGTGGAGTACTTAAGAGAAACATTGGCGTTGCTGATCTTTTGGGTGCAAAGTTGGTACCTGGATGACACTGCTTTGGATTCTTGTTTATTCGGAGGAATATTAGCTTTAGGGGTTTATGAAAGGCATTGTAAATATTTAGGTGAAAGTTGAATAATGTTTGGATACCCTTAGGTCGTAACAATGAGATCCCACGTCGGTTGGAGAGGGGAACGAAACATTACTTATAATGGTGTGGAAACATCTCCTTAATCGACGTGTTTTAAAACCTTGAGAGGAAACTCGAAAGGGAAAGCCCAAAGAGAACAATATTTGCTAGTGGTGGGTTTGAACTTTTACAAATGGTATCAAAGCCAGGCATCAGGAGGTGTGCTAGTGAGGACGTTGGGTCCCAAAGAGGGTGGATTGTGAGATCCCACATCGATTGGAGAGGGGAACAAGACATTCTTATAAAGGTGTGGAAACCTCTTCCTAACAAGCGCGTTTTAAAACCTTGAGAGGAAGCCCAAAAGGGAAAGCTCGAAGAGGACAATATGTGCTAGCGGTGGACTTGAGCTGTTACAAATGGTATCAGAGCCAGACACCGGGTGGTATGCCAACGAGGACGCTGGGTCCCCAAGGGGGGTGGATTATGAGATCCCACATTGGTTGGAGAGGAGAACGAAACATTCCTTATAAGAGTGTGGAAACCTCTCCCTAACAGACGCTGTTTTAAAACCTTGAGGGGAAGTCCGAAAGGGAAAGCCTGAAGAGAACAACATATGCTAGCAGTGGGCTTGAGCTGTTACAAATGGTATCAGAGCCAGGCATCAAGTGGTGTGCCAGCAAGGATGCTAGGCTCCCAAAAGGGGTGGATTGTGAGATCCCTCATCGGTTGGAGAGGGAAATGAAACATTCTTTATAAAGGTGTGAAAACCTCTTCCTAATAGACGCGTTTCCCGAAAGGGAAAGTCCAATGAGGACAATATCATCTAGCGGTGGACTTGGGCTCTTACCAAACCTCCCGAGAATCAGTGTGGTGGGTCATGAGCATATTTTAAGACGTCGAATTCCACTATACTCAAGGGGGTATGTTCATGTTATAAAATTATACTTTGGATTAACAAAGCTATTAAAGTGAGGCTAATTCATTCAACTTTTGTGGCCAAAGTGGGGCGTTGCATACAAGATCACCAGAAAAGAGGATAAAGAGACTGCACTAAATGTAAGTTCTTCAACTCTTTTCTATCTACACGTTTTGTTGGCTAAAATTTTCTCCTTTTCACTGATTCTATCCCATTTTTATGTTATTAGTAGCTTTCATCTTTGATTGATCTGCATTGGGTAGCTCGATCGTTCATCGACCGACATTGTTCATCGATGTAACGACTTTCTTGACGATTTTTCTTCTGTTTTTGTCATGTGTTCCATAGCATTTAGAAGTGAGAGAGAAACAATATGACAAAAAAGAATATGTGGACTTTTTCAATGTAAGTTTCAGTTCATCCAAGGCTGAAATATCTTAAGCGTTCTTGATATACTTGCTGCTGTTACCTTATTGAAAGCTGCTCAACTTTTTAGGACCCCATGGCTATCACCCCTGTTGTTTCTGGAGTAATGGTGTAAGTAGCAGTATTCAACAATATATATATGTACACTTACTTTCTAGAGAATGATATTAGCAGTGAGTTCTATGCCACAGATATATTGCATCTCCAGACAAGAAGCTAAACAAGAATTACCTTGGCCCTGCGTCACTCGAGGAGATTGCTAAGTATGTGTTCGATTTCGATATGATGTTTACACTTCTTACGCTTATTGAGACTTGAAATGATTAGTAGAATTGTTAAGTGTATCACATAAAAACGTGTGAGATCCCACGTTGGTTGGAGAGGGGAACGAAACATTGCTTATAAAGGTGTGGAAATCTCTCCCTAGCATACGTGTTTTAAAACTGTGAGGCTGAGGGTGATACGTAACGGTGCCAAAGCGGATAATATTTGCTAGTGGTGGGCTTGGGCTGTTACAAATGGTATTAGAGGCAGTCACTGGGCGGTGTGTCAGTGAGGATGTTGGGCCTCGAAGGGGGGTGGATTGTGAGATCCCACGTTGGTTGGAGAGGGGAATGAAGTATTCCTTACAAGGGTGTGAAAACCTCTCCCTAGTAGATGCATTTTAAAATTGTGAGGTTGGTGATGATACGTAACTGGCCAAAGCGGACAATATCTGCTAGCGGTAGGCTTGGGCTATTACAAATGGTATTAGAGCCAGTCACCAAGCAGTGTGCCAGCGAGGACGTTGGATCTCCAAGGTCAGTGGATTGTGAGATCTCACATCAATTGGAGAGGGAAACGAAGCATTCCTTATAAGAGTGTGGAAGCTTCTCCCTAGCAGACGCGTTTTAAAACCGTGTGGCTAACTGTGATACGTAACGGGTCAAAGAGGACAATATCTGCTAGCGGTGGACTTGGGTTGTTACAAATGGTATCAAAGTCAGTCATTAGGAAGTGTGCCAGTGAGGACGCTAGGACCCCAAGAGGGGGGTGGATTGTGAAATCCCACATCGGTTAGAGAGGGGAACAAAGTATTCCTTATAAGGGTGTGGAAACCTTTCCCTAGCAAACGTGTTTTAAAACTATGAGGCTGACGGCATAACGGGCCAAAGTGGACATTATCTGCTAGCGGTGGGCATGGGCTGTTACAAAACTGCAAAACCAACCAACGTAAAGCAAACAGAAAACGCCCGAACTGAACCGATTAAACTGTCGGTTCATTGGTGGTGGTTAGTGATCATTTAAGTTCAATTTGACAGCATCAGAACTGCATGAATGTGCAGGCAGATAGTTGATGCGCAAGGGCCCTCAGGACCCAACAAGGACTACCTTTTTCAACTTGAAAAGGCTCTTCTTCAGTTTGGTAAGTTCCTGCTACTCTATAACATGTTGAATTTAGATCCAACTTGGCTTTTTCTCTTGTTTTGTGCTTAAATGTTCTTGCTGTTCAACCATTCTTTGCTCAGGATGGGAAGATAAACATGTCATGGATCTTGCAAATGAAGTCAGAACCCTTCTTTCTGACGGGGAGCACACTGATACTTAGCTTCCGACGTCGACGAAAAGCTTTTCGAGGCTTTCTAGAAGATTTGTAAGTCAAAGTCAAAAGTCAAAATCTAGTATTTCGTCTCGTATTTTATCATTATTTAGATTTATATCGAACACTACCATTAAAAATTTTGACAGCTAAGAGAAAAAAAAAGTAGGAAACGAGAAATTGAAACGTTTTTACTCTCTCTTCTAGTTGTCGGAAACTTTTTTCTTAACTTATAGAATGTTTACATGTTAATCTTTATTGTTTAATTGATTGAACCATTGGTCTGATTTATCAACTCGTTTAACATGTTTCTCTTATTGTTTGTCTTGTTTATTGTCGGCCGTAAGTATTTATTGGAATTACACGTCGTGTGATTCGGTAATTAGCCACTAAGGCCATTCAAAATGCGTGACGTAAATGACTTTATGGTAATTATACATTGCGTGATCAGACAATTAGCTACCAAGATCATTGAAAGTGGGTGATCCTCAATGACTTCATGGTAATTACACATTTTATGATCGGACAATTAACCACCAAGATTATCTAAAGTGGGTAATCATAAACGACTTTATGGTAAATTCACGTTGTGTCATTAGGTAATTAGCTACAAGGGTCACTAGAAGAAGATTACGACTCCTACTGTGATTTATGGGTTTAGGTCAGATTAATAAGTTGAATTCATGACGTGTATATATAATTTTTCTTTGGGAAGGGGAGGACGCTAGCCCCCCGAAGGGATGAAAGGGGAGGACGCTAGCCCCCCGAAGGGATGAAAGGGGAGGACACCAGCCCCTAGAAGGGATGAATTATGATAAGTGTGTGAAAACTTCTCCTCAGTAAACGCATTGGCGATACCTAACAGACTAAAACGGATAAGTGAACAATATATACTAGTAGTGGGCTTGAACATAGAATCAAAGAATATATACTAGTAGTGGGCTTGAACATAGAATCAAAGACTTGATGAACCGTATAGTCTCGAAATGTGCACATAATTGAATGAGGAAAAAAAAAATTACCAGCATGAACAAAAATCCACCTAGAAATGGATTTATTTCAAATTTGCCAAAATTAGAAAATAGATTACAATAATTTAGGTTAAAGAAAGCAATTTCTTTTGTAATTAAAAGTCAAACCTGTAATTTTTAGTTAATTATTGATTCGAGTATTATTAATGATATTCATAGGGATAGGCTATCGATCTGATTTTTCTCTAATTTGCACCAACACTTCAATTTTTTATTTTCTTCCTCTCGCTTGTTCTTGAATTTTGATTGGTAAGTGGAAATAATTTGATTATGATTTTAGTTGTAGGTTCATTTAATTCCTTTGATCAATGCAAGCCCTATTGCAAGCCGCTTTATTTGATTGCAATCATTCATAACAATCAAAATATATCAATTTGTGTATATATATGATGATCCTTACAAAAATCCGGTTTCAGGTTTTACGATAATTATCCTTCGAAGTTCCGTGGAAGAAAATCTCTTCGAAGTTCATTTGATTGCAACCGAAGGTTTCTCCAGATGAAGGGCGGCCATGGCGCTCTGGAGGTGGCCAAGACGGTCATGGAGGTCGCAGACGTGGCCTGGACTGCGATTGAGCGTTGTCATCACCATAAACCTAGCAACGATGCCGCCGAGCGCAATCTTACAGAGGAAGAACAGCTTGAGGCTCTGCGATCGGAGAATCGGAGATTGAGGAATTTGCTCGAGCAAAATCTCGACCTCCTTCAGCAGCTATCTGAATCGCACTGCTTGTTGAAGGATTGTCCCCCTGATGTAATTCATCCGTTTGCCCTCTTTTTTCAAGCTTTTGATTCATTTTTTAGTTTATCTTGGATTGAAATTTCGCGCTGTTCCTAATTTTAGGGCTGGAACGATTTATTTGCCTTCTCTTTTCGGAATCATCAATTATTCTTTGCCGATTATGTGATTTTACCTTTGATTTTTAGAATCGAGCGTTAATTTCAATTACGAATCGTTCAGTTTCCTGCCCTAATTTAGTTTATGCCGATAGGGTAAATGGTTTTGCATTATTTTTCCTGTTTAAGTTGGTACATGAACGCAATACATGACGATCATAGTATGGCACTTGTTTCCTTTCAATTATTGTATTGTTTATCATTACTCCTGCGATGAACTCAAGTCGTATTTGGACCTTGTAAATCTCAGTTGTACGCTCGTCTCGTTGCGACGGTGGATTCTGAAAAGTTCTTGAATGAAATTAAATCCCTCAACGAAGCATCAAAAGATGGAATTACCTATGAGTTTCCTTTCAGGGAAGCTACAGGTTTTTCTTTCTTCCTTTCTTGAACCAAACATAATCCATTTTTCATATTGATTGCTTGATGCTTTTTTCTCTCCCTTGGTTGATTCTTTGGTTAGGAGCTGATTCGCACACAGCTGAGATTCTTGTGAATGTTAGCCGTGATGCACCCAGTTGGTGGATATGGGTTACTGAAGATATGGTTCCTAGTAAAGTTGAAGAATGGAGTGGGATTGATGATGAAAGCTATGTGATTGTATCTGAAGAACATGTGGTGGATGCAGTTGCCCACTTCATGGCTAGATGTATTATGTCCAACCCGAATACCCGGGTATGCCTATCACTTTGAATGCAAATTTCTGTCTAGATTTCTGTAATGAATCTTAAATATTCTAGTTTTCCAAAATGCAGAATGTATCACCTGAAGAGCTGCAGAAAAGTACGTCTTTCGTTTTGTTAATTTGACCTATGGACCGTGGGGATTACGCTCGAGCAATGGAACTTGTTGAGTTAACATGTTGTGCTATTGTGTTTATCTGTTTGCAGCAATAGCAAAAGCGCTGAAGGGTATGGGCAGCAAAATGGAGAAGATGTTTGAAATTTGGCATGCTGGGCTGCTGTTTTATTCCTTGGCCACTTGGGGACTTGCATTGGCGGGGTCAGTTTTCCTTGATTTATATGTCTTTATTGAAAATGATCGCCATTTCGTTTTTCCGGATACTTCATGTAGAATATGAAAAAGCACTTGATAGGAGAGCTTATGATTGTTGAATTATAAGAATAAATATCGTTGAGGATTGTTGGGAGGGAATCCCACATCGGTTAATTAAGGGAATGATCATGAGTTTATAATTAAGGAATACATCGCCATTGGTATGAGGCCTTTTGGGGAAACCAAAAGTAAAGCCATACGAGCTTAGGCTAAAAGTAGACAATATCATATCATCGTGGAGATATGTGATTCCTAACATGGTATCAGAATCATGCCCTTAATTTAGCCATGTCAAAAAAATCCTTAAATGTTGAACAAAGAAGTTGCGAGTCTCGAAGGTGTAGTCAAAAGTGACTCAAGTGTCGAACAAAGGTTGTACTTTGTTTGAGGACACCAGAGAAAGAAGTCGAGTCTCAATTAAGGGGAGGTTGTTCGAAGGCTCCATAGGCCTTAGGGAAGACTCTATGGTGTACTTTGTTTGTTTGAAGGGAGGATTTTGGGAGGGAATCCCGCATCGACTAATTAAGGGAGTGATCATGGGTTTATAAGTAGGGAATACATCTCCATTGGTATGACGCCTTTTGGAGAAACCAAAAACAAAGCCATGAAAGCTTATGCTCAAAGTAAATAATATCATACCATTGTGGAGGTCTGCGATTCCTATCACATGCTTGGATCTAAAATCCAATGTACGAAGCTTGCCATCAAACTAGAAGCCCTCATCCTGGAGTTCTTGAATGCTTATGCATATGCTCAAACCTTAAGTTGTTTTACCATTTCATACCTAGGCTGAGCTCACCTTTTTTATCTCTCGAAATATGTGGGGAGGAAATGAAACATTTCATTCATTGATTCTTGAATGGGCTAATCTGGTGACCCTAGGAATAGTCACTCTCAAATTCATTAGTTTTAGTATCCCACTTCAATTTCATCCCAAGGGCAGAAAGAACTTTATCTAACCAATGGGCTTTCACACATCTCTGTCGATCTATCATCTTATCTTTCAAATAGGTTTTAATCAGATCTTACCAAGGTTGTTCATCTAAGTATAAATAGTAACTTTTGTCTTAAGTTTCGGATTAATTGTTTGATGACTTTGTCTGTTCGTCACGGGTTTTGCATATTGCAGCTTGTACCAGGGTCGTGCTATATTGAAACTGGCTGCCACTGGTGTTCACCATACAAGCAAAGCAGTGATGAAGGTGCTCTGAAGAAGCTATGTTCAACAAATGTAAGATATTGTTTGGGGTTCATTTTCCTGTTCATTATTCGTTCTTTCAAGTGATGTAAATAACTGTTAACATTTCTTATGGCATTGTTTGTTTTTTCTTTTGATTATTCGTTCATTATGGTTGTGTTAATTACGGTTAGAATTGTAAATCTTGTACATAAACTTCATTTCCAGTTCTACTTTGTGTTATGACAAGCTTTTCAAACTTGGAATTTAAATCAGTGAATTTATTGTTGTGGATCTTGTTCTAGATTTGAAGATCAATCAGCATTTGCTCGAAATGAGCTTCGTTCGAGTCCACTGGATATGAAAATTAATTAGGGAAATTTTGAAACTAATTATAAATATTTCTAAACTAAGTTTTACTAAATGTCTATGGCTGTGTTTATTTAGTAAGTTATGGTCTTCCAACCCTGAAAGAGGCCTATTCCGCTAGTTCGGATTGGGAAAGAGTAGTCACCGACTACCCTCAAAAGGGCGATTGCCATGAATAGCAAGACAAAGATGAGGTGTTTGACCAATCACCAAAATCATGTCTACATCTGTAAGGTCTAAAACACCCCAAAATGTACTTTAGGAAATGTAACTAGTTGTCAATTCTTCCTAAGTTGTATGTTATCAAAACTATCGTTGCCTACTTATTTTTAGTTTATAACATTGTTTTCTTTACAATTGTTTTCAACATATTTCCTTTCCAAAATATCTCTCAAATATAATCCCAGCTCAAGTAAACATCGATATTGTCTGCAACGTCTAAATTTCACATGGCTAACTTATTCGCTGGGTAAACAAGTGGCCCACCATCGCTATATATATATATATATATTGTGATATCTTTCTCTCTAGCTTAGAGCATCTGAATCAATAAAATCTTAACATCTCCTCTCAAGAATATAGTGTCCAATAGGCAACAGAATCTTCATCTCAACAATAACTAAGAAATAGCAAGCTTGAAATGGATGAAACAAGTAGCAATCTTACGTGAACGGTAACACAGATAGTACAATTACATGAAATCAAAGAAAAAGACTCAAAAAAAACTTTACAATGAAAATGATGTTAAGAAATAGGCAACCATAAATAACATCAAGGCAGCAAGGATACTACCTAACGGATTTGCCAACGATGAGGAAGAACTGGAAGATGGCGAGCTAAACCCGGTACCAACGGGGCCACTGGCTGGCGGGAGTCCGGGGAGAGATCCAATTGATGAAGGGATCAATCCTGATCTGGGTGCAGGTGATCCAGTGCCATCAGATTGAGGAGCAGGTGCAGGTGCAAAATTTGAATCTCTGATTACTGTAGTAGGTGGGGCTTTAAGCGGGGGAAATTGCTGTGGCCCTGTAATATAGAATCACCATGAAGAACAACATGATATGGTTGGCATATATCTTAGAGTTGAAGAACTCAAAATTTTTATCGTGGATTCATCATTCCACGTATATGGTCCACTAAACACTCTCCAACACGCTCGAAAACGACTATCTATCAGTAAAACCACTTCTTTAGTAGTTAGAATGTAATGGCCCAAGCCCACCACTAGCAAATATTGTCTGCTTTGACCCGTTACGTATCGTCATCAGCCTCACACATGGAGAGGTTTCTACACCCTTGTAAGGAATGCTTCGTTCCCCTCTCCAACCGATGTGGGATCTCACAATCCACCCCTCTTGGGGGACAGCGTCCTTGCTGGCACACCGCCTGATAACTGGTTTTGATATCATTTGTAACAGCTTAACCCCACCACTAGCAAATGTTGTCCACTTTGGCTCATTATGTATCGTCGTCAATCTCACGGTTTTAAAACGCATCTGCTAGGGAGACATTTCCACACCCTTATAAGAAATGTTTCGTTCCCCTCTCCCACCGATATAGGATCTCACATACATAAACCCACCAAGCCAAACAACCTAAAAGGTAAGCTTTTCTGAGAATCAAGGTTACCTGGGCATCGAGGCTGAAGATTCGAAGACAACCTGTGAAATACAAATAAAGATTCATCAAAAAGACTGTTTGGATGAAACGACAACATAATCGAAAAGCTCGAAACCAAGCGAGGAGAAACAAGACATACGTCGTCAATATGGTGCCATTTACAAAACCACCATAACTACAAGATGTAACATTGCAACCTGCACTACTCTGCTGAGCAGTATAGTTCCCAAGCATTAGATTGCTGTTTCTGCATTGCATACTTGAACAAGAAACGGCAAAGGGCGCAGGCATGCAGTACAGACTGTTTCAAAACAAACAATCAAGCAAATCAAAACCATCAATCTTCATACCACCACAACAATTCAAGTAAAAAAGCTACTCAATTATTACTTGCGATTCCCCGGCCCGCAGCTACATTGCACGCAATGACTTGCGGTAATCGCGTAGCTTCCGTTTGGCACGATCAAGCCGAAGTCGGAGGAGTATCTTGGAAACTTAGATGCACAGGCTGTAGAAATGAAAATGAACATACGCTCTCAAGTTCAGGAACAATTAGGCCATCTTTGGGGTTAATTATGTAGGCATTACAAAGGATTATGAGGAAATTTTGACTGTTTTTTTGTGTTTGATCCAAACTAAACCTTAGTCATGAGTATGTTATACTATAACAGCCTAAGCCCACCGCTAACAGATATTGTCCTCTTTGGAGGTTTTAAAACGTGTGTGCTGGGAGAGGTTTCCACACCCATATAAAGAATGTTTTGTTTCCAACTCCAACCGATGTGGGATCTCACAATCCACTCCCCTTCGAAATCCAGCGTCGTCACTGGCACACCGCTTGGTGTCCACCCTCTTTGGGTTTCAGCCTCTTCGTAGGCATACCGTGCGGTTTTCGGCTCTAATACCATTTGTAACGGCCTTAGCCAACCACTCATAGATATTGTCCAAACTAGGATTTTCCTTTTGGGCTTCCCATCTGCTAGGGAGAGGTTTTCGTACCCTTATAAAGAATGTTTTGTTCTCCTCCCCAATCGATATGAGATCTCACAATTGGGGGTCCCACATCGATTAGAGAAGGAAACGAGTACAAGCGAGGACACTGGGCTACGACAGGAGATGGATTGTGAAATCCCACATCGATTAGAGAAGGAAACGAGTACAAGCGAGGACACTGGGCTATGACAGGAGATGGATTGTGAAATCCCACATCGATTCTAGATAAGAATCATTTCTTATAATGGTATAGACACGTTTTAAAACCTTGAGAGAAAGCCCAAAAGAGATGCCTAAAGACAACAATATCGGCTCGTGGTGGGCTTGAGCTGTTACACTGCCTTACGACTAAACATGGCACAGTATTCAATATATTTCCTTCAACACCCAAATAATGCAGCAAACCAAACAAGACATCATTAGCTTCTAACAATTCACAGCCTCAAAAATCAAGCACTCAACAAAACATTAAACATCCCAAAATTTCTCCAAAACATACCTGACAAGGGGACGGCCAAGATGTCACCAGCCTTAATACTCGGGTTTCCCATAGCATTAACATTCATCAAATCAGTAATAGTGGTGGAATATCTAACCGCAATCCCTGTCAAAGTATCTTCAACTTGAACAACGTAAGACAAGTAAATAGCAGGCAAAGAATTGTCTGTCCCATTAAAACAAGTACAAGGAAGTGGCACAACAAGTGTCTGTCCAACATCAAGAACAGAGGGATCTGATATCGAATTCGCCTCACGAATCTGATCCGACGAGACCAAACCAGCATAGATAGTATCAGCAATCGACAAAAGAGTATCAGATGGGCGAGTCTTGTACCGTGTCGAAACCGATTTACGAATCCCATCAACGCAAGAACAAGAAATGGGGATTTTAATGAAGAGTTTCGAAGGCAGAATGTGATTTTCAACATCTGGGTATGAAACATCTATGGCATTGGCGGTGAGAATCGAAATGGGGTCGACTTGAAACAGCGAAGCAACCTCAGAAACCTTAAGATCGGTGTAGAGAGTGTAGCCGAGAAGGGCATTGCAAGAATCAGCGTTCGAACATGGCTCGATGGTTGATTTAGCTGTAACGAAAGCTATATTGGCCAAAAATGAGGCTAAAACAACAAATAAGAACGAATTTAAAGCTCTGTGAGCGCTGTTTAGCACTCGAGCTGCCATTTTGCAAGCTTTGTTCTAAGAAAAGCAGAGAGAAATTGGGTTTTTCTCTACAAGAAATGGAGCTTGAAATGAACTCAAACAGAGAAGAAAATGATATTCGAGGCAAATGGGATTCAAAACACTCAAAGGGTTCAAAGGGTTTTCGAAATTACGACTAAATTTAAAAGAAAATGATACTTTTCTTACATGAATTCAAAGGGTTTTAGGGTTTTTGAGAGAGAAATAAAAAGGTGGAGGAAAGAATCGTGTTTGGAGTACAGAGGCAGACAAAGACACTGCTCAGCATCTCGATCTTCGAGTTCTTTCTTTGGACTACTTTGCCCGCCGGAGAGCTCAAAATTCCCGCTTTTTTGCAGCTGACAAACGACGACGTTTCAATATATTCAGAATCCCGGGAAGCCTTTTCCGTTGAGGGTATTTTGGGAATTTCAGCTTTTTAGTTCTTCCGGTGAGGCTTTCTCAAAAGAATTTTTTTTATTTGTCTTTTGGCTGATAGAGTTCGTGTGATGATAGGCTCACGCTCTTTGAAGTGCGCGTATTAGAAACGCGCTCGTATATTGGTGGAGAATTATTTTTTCAGAAATTAGATTAAAAAAATGATTATTTGAAGAATTAAGGATACAGGTGGCGGTGTCGGAGCAGCTTTGACAGCGGTGATTTGCTGATTCAGCAAAAAGAAGCAAGAAAAGAATTTAGTAAATTACCTAACAATTTTCTTTTTTATTTTTAATTTAAGAAATAAGTGTCGGTAATTTTTACTCGTTTAATTTATTCACTAATTTAACAAAAATAAATAAATATAATCTAAAATTAACTAATTTTGATAAAATAACATTTCGGTACAAAATTAAATTAAATTATTTAAATTTCGTATCAATTTTTTAAAAATCGTATAAATTTTACAATTCATATGTTGTTTTAAGGTTAGAGGTTCAAACTCTCGTACCATATTTATGTACTAAAAAAATAGTTTATAATTTATAATATGAGTGTTTATTTATTTATTTATTTAATCAATCTATCCAAACAACGTGGAGCCACAATGGGCCAGAATTAGGCAATGGGCTAGGTCCATGGACTCGCACTAAGTGGGCCCAATCATCTTTGGGCCGAGAAGAAACGGAAGGCCTGTATTTGAGCCCAAATACGTATTTGGATATCAATCTGATTGGGCCGATGGCCCAAACGAGAGGATCTCCATTTTAAAAATTGGAAAAAAAAAAAAAGAATATTTAATGAGTGGGGAGGGGGCAGCGTCTGGCACGAGCGCAGATGAAAAAGATAGAATGCTAATTTGTCCCTACTCTCAAATAAATTAAATTAAATTAAATTAAATTAAATAAATAAAAAGAAATGGGTTAGGGTTAGTGGACCAATTCAATTCCCTATGCCCACACATATGGCTCAGTTAACGTGACCGTATTGGCTTACAATTATTGCCCCTCCCGTTTCCCAACCCCTCGCCCCCCTCCTCCTCCTTTAAACGCTCATCGCCCGCTCTTTATTCCATGGCACGGGTGGGAACGAAGAAGTTGGTGCGTGTCGAATGTCTCGATTATGCTTGTTTAGGACGTGTGATCCATTGATATATACATGTTCCAAATTCTTTTGACTTGCTTTCATATTTGATAAACTTTTACTATTCTTGTTGTGTTAATACGGGGTGTACGACCGCTCGTCAAAATTATGTCTACACCCGTAAGGTTAAAATGCCCCCAAGTGTACTGTAGGAGAATGTGGGTAGTCGTCAATTCTTACTCCCTTGTTTATACCTTCTCTATTTTCTTTTCTTTTCTTTGGTTTTACTATATACTCATCAAACGTGGTCCATACATCTAACCACCATATTTGACTTTCGTGAACCCTAGCCACTTAAGAGTTGTCTATGGGACGAGTGGGAACGAAGACCTTTCTCTATCTCTGTCTATACTTCCTATTTTTATTTTCTATCGGTATAAAGTTGTTCATTTATTTTTTGTCGGAAGTAGGAAATCAAGTAATGGGGTGAAGCAGGGTGGGGATTGAGGCAGGATGTTACGGTCATACTTGTCTAAACATGTTGTCTACGGTTGTGTGTCAGATGTCCCAATCATGCTTGTCCAAAACGTGGTATGCCTATTCCAAATCTTTTTTACTTACTTTTATACTAGATAAATCTTTACTATTTTGTTGTGTTAATACAAAGGTGTTGACTGCTCACCAAAGTTATGTCTACACGGGTTAAAATACCCCAAAATGTACTATAGGGAGGGGAGATGTGGCTAGTCGTCAATTCTCTCAATCCATGTTATATGCTATCAAAGTTATGATTGTTATTTATTCACTTTTAGCTTATAACATTGTTTTCTTTAAAAAAAAATTCATTTGCTCACGTTTTTCAAAACATTTCTCTAAACGTGACTAGAGGCTCGACCATATGTCAATATTGTCCACAAAGTCCGAATCTCACGCAACTAACTTGTTCGCTTGGTTAAAAACAAGTGATACACAATCATTCTTCTACTGTCACAAAAGCGCAAATGTGACTCATGACTAATATCGAAAATAGTGACGAAAAAATTAATCACCGTCCCCAGTTTTGTATTTCTAACAAGAAGAAATTCATCCCCGTTTTCTCTCTAATTCTCAATTTGAGTGGGTATTCTATGTCTCGACCCGAAAAAGTCTTCACAATCAGGACAATATTGAAAAGTAGTTGTATGGACAAAATTGAATAATGGTTGATGAGGAAATAACATAAACAGAAAAACACTCTTAAATTCTAATATTTTCCATCAACATTAATTAACCAAATTAATGTGAAGTACTATGCTTATTCACTAATTAGGTAGGAGCAGAAATAATGGAATCCATTGTTTCAAACAGCATTAAATTAGCACCAAAATATATATATATATATATATATATATATATATATATATATATATAATAAATTATATTTTTTAAAAATCTAAATATGTGGCATTTGTTAAAATAAATGGTGTAATATTATTAAAATATGAAACTTTCAAAAATTAGAAAAATAACATTTTATCCAATACTATCAATCTTATGACCATTTTGTCCTTCAAAATGATTTCGTGGGCCCACAGAACCACGTGTCAAATTTCTAATAATAATAATAATAATAATAATAATAATGTAAGAATCTGATTTTTTTAATAAATGTTAATCTGAAAAATTAAGATAATTTTGTATTAAATAATAACAATCATCAGATCCCATTTACAAAATAATTAACAAAATAATTAGTAATAAAGTATTAGAATCAACTTGAATATTTATCATTATTATGCCCATACTTTTAAGGAAAATAAAATAAATATTTTGTGATAGCTTCTTGTTTCTTTCTTTCCCTTCTTTTTTATTTATTGGGTAATAATTTCTTGATTTTGACATGCCCATCAATTCAACTAATTTATTTATATTGGTTTGAGATTAAAAAAGAAAAAAAGAAAATAAAATTATGAGTTAAATTGGTTTAGTTTGGGTTGGTTAGGTCTCTAGAGTCCTCCGTCCTCGACAATCCTCCCCTTAAACAAATACACCATAGAGGCTCCCTTGAACCCTATGGAGCCCTCAAACAATCTCACCTTAATCGAGACTCGACTCATTTTTCTGAAGCAATTGAACAAAATACACCCTATGTTCGACACTTGAGTCATTTTTTACTACACCTTCGAGGATTGCAACTACTTTGTTCGACAGTGAAGATTCTTTTTACTAAATTAAGGGCATGACTCTGTTACCACATTAGGAATCACAACTCTCCACAATTGTATAATATTGTACATTTTGAACATAATTTCTCATTACTTTGTTTTTTATTTTTCCCAAAAGGCCTCGTATTAATATTAATAGAAAAAAAAATATATATATATATATATCAACTATAATTTTAATTAATTTCATATATTTTTCAATAATTTATTCTCCCATAGAAAACAAATTTTTAAATCTTTTTTAAAAATAAATACTTGCAAATCTTTAATATCCTCCAACTAATAATACAATCTAAATTATTGATGGCATAGTCAAGAAAACAAATAGTATAATATGAACGTTTAATTTTCGAAAATTCAAAATTTAAAAACCCATAATAAATCCAATTAATTAAAGTTTTGTCAGAAATAATATTTATATTTATCTGACCGTACTTACCCACTTTAGGTTGCAGATTCTGGAGAAAAGATCCAAAACAGAAGTAAAATATTTTCCTTTAAGGCAGAGAAAAGAGTAAGTAGAGAGGGAATCATTTACCTTTCATCATCATACTCAGACAGCAGTGATTGTGTTTCACTTCCATGGTGGTGTGTGTGAGCGCGCGCGCGCCGTTGAGTAAACCCACGCCTGCCCAATGCCCATCTCTTCTCTACCCGTGACGCTTTAAAATCTGTTTATAAAAAGAGATATCGAAATTATTATGCCTTTGCTTTGGCGTTGGCCTCAGTCCTAACCAGATCTAGACCACTGAGTTGCATAAAGTAGAAGCTGTTTCTGTTTCTGGTGCTGCTGTTGTTTGCAGACGTTGTGTTCGACAAAATGCCAAGGGGGGAATCGTTTCTGAGGCAGATAAGTAGAGGGGAGGGCTCGAGATCAACATCGAAGAGGTGGGGTGGGGAGTTTAGGAGAAGCTCTGCTTCTGAAGAGCGTGTCAGTGAGGGAAGCCATTGGAATGAGAAGATGGAAGGGGGTGTTAATATGTATGGGATGGACCATGGCGGAGTGTCGAGAAGGAAGAGGGTGATGGTGGTGGTGGATCATACTTCACAATCCAATCATGCAACTATGTGGGCGCTTACTCATGTGGCTAACAAGGGCGATGTTCTTACTCTCCTGCATGTTATCACCAATTCCTCCACCGATTCTTCTTCTTCTTCTTCTTCCCCTTTCTGTGCTACCTCTCTTGGCTCCCTTTGCAAGGCTTCCAGACCAGAGGTTAGAAGGGAATTCAAAACATCCCCCATTTTTTCTTAGCTTATTTACTGTTGATAACTTAGGAAATAATCATGAGTAAGGACAGACTTTTTGGGATCACGAGAGCTTATACTCAAAGTGAACAATATCATTGTACCAATGTGTAGATTTGTGGTTTCTAACATTTACTTCATCTTTGCTGCTCAGATCTCACTTCCATCTTTTACCAAGTGGGTTATATGAAATTTTTTCAGGTAGAGGTGGAGGTGCTGGTGATCGAGGGGCCGAAGCTGGGCACAGTGATGAACCAAGTGAAGAAGCTGGAAGTGTCGGTGCTGGTTGTAGGACAGAGAAGGCCTTCGTTTCTCAGCTGGTGAGTCGAATCCAACAAACAAATTCCTGTTTGATTCATTGTTTTTGTAACTTGAAATGTGGTTTGCTGAATTGATTGTAGCTTTTGTGGGAGTGGTGGGGCGGGAGATCTGGTGGAACAGTGCATAAACAATGCAGAGTGCTTGACGATTGGGGTGAGGAAGCAGAGCAGAGACATGGGAGGGTATGTAATCAACACCAGATGGCAGAGGAATTTCTGGCTTCTGGCTTAGTTATTGCTTGAAGGTAGAGAGTTCTTATGAATGAATGACCCATGGAAGTAAGTTGTAGTGTAATCTAAACAATAATAACCCTTCAGTCTACTGAGATCTGTAAAACAACTAACAAGCTAAGCTTATCGTCGTCCTGTCCTATGAGTTAACAACTTGTAATTGCTAACAATCTATGAGAATTCAGAACAAGTCTTTAAATTGTGTTGACCATCTCTTTGGTTATGTGTGCCTGTCTTTGATTGGATCCTTAGAAATTGATGTGCTGGAAGGTAATAGATCTGTTTTCTGGACAGAAAACATTGGTTTTTGGGCAGAGCAAATTGATTAAAAAAATGATAATAATTTATGTTTCTAAAATGTTCATAGATGGGAAGGCAATCATTCAAATTTTCCATTAATGGTAGGTGTCTTGATTGTTCCTCTTTTTTGTTCTTAACTCAAGCCCACTTAAACTAAATTTGATCTTAAATTATACCTTTAGTACTAGAATCTAGTAGAGTTGTTTTTGAAGATCTGTAACCGCTCAAGCTCACTGCTAACAGATATTGTCTTCTTTGGACTTTCCATTTCAAGTTTTCTCTTAAAGTTTTAAAACTCGTCTCCTAGATAGAGATTAAAAATGTTTTGTTTTTCTCTCCAACCGATGTGTAGATATAAGGGAAGAATTCAAACTAACTTAGTAAGACATTTATAAAAACTAAATACTTTTGTCTAACCATTTTCTTATGGGCATTCTGAAACCACATTGACCAATCAATTATGGGTTTCAATCTTGAAAGAGATGAATTTAAGCTCCAGTTTGGGCCTGTTCTATGGGCACCGCCTAGATCCTTAATGAACCCAACATGTAGCAGGCTTGGACGCTTGGTTTCTCTTTATTTTCTTTTTCTGACACCTTAAAAGATGTAATTTCCCTTCTTTTTTGTTTCCTTACCTTAAGAACAAACTTTGTGTGTATAAAGTTGGGAGCAAACTGATATCCTAAACTAACTAAATTATGCCATTAAATCATTACTACCTAACATAAAGGCTCGACTTCTAAGCCTAGGTTTAGATAATTCACCATCATATATAGACCTTCTGTTTGATTCTATTTTTTCAGTCACTATCATAACCAATGGAGCAACAAATTTATCTTTCAAGCCTAAGTTTAGATAATTGATGGTGCATCTGAGTATTATTGAGACTGCAATAACACATTCATCTCTTTCTCAGGCGCCGTTGATCCTTGAAACTAGATTTGTAACAATCCAAGCCCACCACTAACGGATAATCTTTTTTTAACTTTCCATTTTGAGCTTCCTTCGAGATTTTTAAAATGCGTTTGCTAGGCAAGAGATTTCTATACCCTTATGAACAGTGTTTCGTTCTACTCTCGAACCGATATGGGATCTTACCCTTATGAACAGTATTTCGTTCTACTCTCTAACCGATATGGGATCTTGCAAGATCTCCCATATAAGACAACTTGACAGTAAGATATTCATCTTGTTGATGATGACGCCGCCTACCTACCCAACCTTACTTTGAAACAGAGCTTCTCTCTCACTCTCTCACTCTCTCACTCTCTTCCCATGTGGATGTGGCCATTACTTTTTCTCTTTCCTTTTGCCTTTTTAAGCCTTCTAATTGGCAGATTGCTGGTTTCTATACTTTTTAAATAGCCAGCCCACACTGCATTGCCCATTTTTTTTCTCGGTTTATCCCAGGAATGAAGCCACTCGGTGCGTGGAATCAGCAACAGCCTTGTGACCCACCACAAGTTCTCCATCATTTCTTATAATCTGGATCCCATTGCCCATATTGCTTTAAAAGCATTTCGAAAATTCTGCTTCTGTCAGCTACTTTCGAGTTTGGTGTAGATGCTTCAACCAGATATAAACACCAAGTTAAAAGTCGTGAAAGCTTATTACTAAAATGAACCGTACCGTCCCATCTATTATACTTAACGAGTAGCATCAAAATCATATCTCACACTTAGTTACCGTAGAATCTTCAAGCTAAGAATGGAGCCTACGAAAAAAGGAAAATTTGTTAGAAACCATAAGATGGTATGATATTGTCCACTTTGAACATAAACTTTCATCACTTAGTTTTTTGTTTCTCCAAAAAATTTCATACCAATAAAGATATATTCCTTACTTATAAATCCGTGATTATCTTCTAAATAAGCCAACGCCGAACTTCCTTCCAACAAAGTTCCGATCACCCACTTGGGAAAAAATTATAATGTGGGCTGTGTCGAAATAAATCCTTTTCAACTTGTACATGGGCCAGGTAAATTCTTTAAAATGGATTTGTTGAGGTGCAGACACATGTAGGGTTACACGGATCTTGTCCAACAAAATTCGGGCCGGGTTGCGTTGAATTCGGGTCAAGTCAATGAAGCACACGCGCTGAAATTGGGTTGAGAAGTGTCTATAGAATCGTCTTCTACTTTATTTTTGCTCTTTTCAATCTTTATCAAGGCCTTATGGGGTTGGGTCAAAACGTACTAGCAAGGGGCCAAGTCCAAGACCAGCTTTCCTACCTATCTTATTCTAGACTATAAATGACCAACACCAACCGCACCTCCAACCCTCAATTTCTCTCACTTCACTTCACATTCTACTCCCCACGTTATTGCTTTACAATCAATAAGCATGAATGTGTATAGAGCTCAAATGTCTTCCTGTTACTTCCATCCCAAAGAACTAGTGGTGGGTGTCTGCGCTTTGTGCTTAAACGAGAGGCTTCTTATCTTGGCGTCCAAAAGAGGTCCCCATCGCCACCATTCTTCAGCCCCAACCTGCCGGAAAACTCCCATCAACCTCTCTAAGATCTTCGCTTTTACCTCTTTCATCACCCGTTTCGAATTCCGCCGTTGGAAGCCGGAAAACTCGGCCGATGAAGCCTCCACCAGTCAAGAAGGTACTTCCCTTTTCACCTTTATACACATCTATATATCCTTTCTCCCAGTTCAAATCTCAGAATCATGAAGAAAATTATTATTCCTTAGCATTATCGGCTGTCTGATACAAAAACTGGCAAAAAAAGAAGAAAACTATTATGGGTTTGTCTAAAGAATAAGAGCTATGTTTACTAGCTTTCTTTAGGTTCTCGCAAGCCTTGTACCAATGAAAATATATTAATTATTTATAAACTCATGATTATTTCATAAATTAGTCAATGTATTATTCATTCTCACCGATCTTTCTCTCGAACAAAGTACACCGTCGAACCTTTCTTGAGGTCTATGGTGCCCTCGAATGAGGATGAGAGTTCAAAATGAGTTAAACGCTACCAAAAGAAGGAAAGGAAGAAGGGAAGGAAGGAAAATGAGTGGTTTGGCAGAAGGGGACGGGGTGTCAGAAACACAGAAAGTACAAGAATAAAAAAGGAACAGAGTAAGTAACGGTAGAGGAGACTGTTTAGCAACAGTTGGGAAAAGTTCAAGTTTGAATTGTTCCAATCATAACGAAGAATGAAAGTAGACAGCTTCTGTAATCTCAAAGATTAGACAGAAACTAAACATAATTGTGGGGGTTAAACACAGAAGCAAAGTGGGTAAGGGACAAGGAAAACAAAACACAAGTTTACATCTGGACAACACTGAGAAGTATCTTTCAAGTTCTTTGTTTTTTAATTGTATTTTTGTTTTTTTAAAATTTTAATGTTTTGATGGGGGCCACTCAAAAAATTATGTAGACTCATTCATCTCAATCAACTTTGGGAAAAATGGAGTTGGGTCATGGGAACAGAACAAGGTCTCAGAGGTGTTCCTGGAGAAGAACTGTAGCCTGTCATGGAATCACCACTTGACCAAAGACTCCAAGGAGACCAAGACTGTGATAGAGCATGGCAAGCCCCGTGCCTCACTTAGGTGGCGGAAGCGGATCGGCCATCTATTCCAGCTCATCAGAAGGAAAAGGCCCAACAAAGGGACAGTCTGCCACGTGGAAGGAGTCAAGACAAGAAAAGGCTGGATAAAAACTCTGACAAGGTCAAGGAATTCTGAATAGGCATAAAGGAAAATCTATCCCTGAATTGGAATTCAAATATGATATGTAAAAAGATTCAAGTCTAATCAATAACGTTTTTTTAAATTTATTTGCCTATAGTAGTCTTAGTGCTTCAAATTTTGAATAATAAACCGTCGTTACTGTTAAGAATCACGAACCTCCACACTGGTTAATATTGTCCCCTTCGAGCAAAGCTTTCATGGTTTATAAACTCATGATCAACCCCTTAATTAACCTATGGGGGACTCCTCTCACAACAATCTTTAACAATTATCGAACGACTTCTTATTGTATTTTTGACATCCATTGTTCTGTACTCATGTAGAAAAAGAAAAGGAAGAAGAATATATATACAAAGACAAACCAAATGAAAACAAGACATGTTTCTGAGTCAAAAAAGAATAATGTTCAAACCAACCTCACCAGCCTAGATATTCTCTTGCCATGAGCAAGCCTGTATGCATGTGGGAAGAAGATTAGACTTAGGGCAGAGGCTACATCTTTTAGCAGCGTCCTTGACAAGGGCAATTTGTCACAAGTGCCCTCTCAAGCAAGAGGACCATTGATTTGGAAAAAGGACCACAAATTAAGGTCCAGGAAAGAAACGCTCATAGTTGCGCGGTCGAAAATGACAAGACATCAATCTTCACCCAACTTCATCAACCAAAAACCAACACCAACGCCACTGATTAAACATTTTCAGCAATGTATGCATTTTCATTTTCTAGTCCTATGATTTTATTATTGGTGGTAGGATACAAAGTGAAGAGGGAGCTTGCTTACACATGCCACTCCTCCCAAGTCAAACTAACTTTAGATAAGCATCTAATTTTGGGTCACACAATCTATAAACAATGAAATTATTTCACAGCTCAAAGAGGATTTTATATGAATAATAGCCTTTATACACTAACTTTGGTTGGTCTTTGTCTGTACTTTCCTTCATTTCTCACCTTCTTTTTTTCCCTCTCCTTCTCTCTCTGTTCCAACAGCCGATCTCACATGTCTTGACTTTCTCTCCCCTTCCTTGTAATTACTCTCTCTTGTTCTAACTTAAAGTGAAAGCAGGATCAATAACACTCGGTAAACAGAAATTAAACAAAAAGACACACAAATTTATGTGGTTCGAAGAGAAGAAATTCTCCTACATCTACGTAAATCTTTGTCTCTTTGTTTAACCTGTGTTTGTAGGTGTGTGAGTGCGATCAATCCTATTTCCACTTTAGTTACAACATCTCTCCCTATAGGGCTCAATTTCCTATATGGTCTTCCAAAGATGGTTGTCGCACCCTTAACTAGCTCATTTTCCCTTTCACAAACAATTTCCCAAAGGTGAATTTCCTAGGAACTTTGTTAAGAATCTGTCTTTTTTTCACCCTCTTCAAATCCAATACATGATAATATAAAGCACCTTTGATCCACGTTTTCACATAATCTTTTTTTTTTTTTTTTTTTTTTTTTTTTTTCTTTTCATTTCGAAAGAAATAGTACTGATGCATTCAACAGAGAAGGAGATTTAAAAGAAATAATAATAATAAAGAAAGAGAGAAAGGATACTATTTATACTAAAAAATGATAGCGAATGAACCCGAACTTCCTTATTATATGAGATAAATTTAATCATTTAATATATCCAATACCCAAATTACGATCCACATAAATGCAAATAAGTATTATTTCCATATCTCAGTTGTCGTCTTTTGTAAATAAAATTTCGTCTTTAATGATTCAGAAATTTAAAGAATTAGGCAAATTTAATTATGTAATAACCTTAGGGGATGATCTTGGGTTGATCTAAAATTTCCCTTTCTGCTTAGATTTGACTACTGATGTGACGAGTTTTACCTCACCGATCAGCAGAAAATAAAAGAGAGAAAAAGAAAATTTCCCCTCCAGAAATTCTGTGGACTGAAAGAACAAAATAAATGACATGGAGCCTCCTTCATGTGGGTGTGTAAAAGACACAACTAAAGGACACATAGCACACTGGACAGAGAAATATGGTAGAAGAAAATAATGGGTGGTGATTGAACAATTCAAAGTGTCTGCTGCCCACATGCATCTTAACCGACACTCATTCACTGCGCAGCTTCTTCCATTCATTTCTGCAGTTCTCTTCCTTGCTTTTGTTTCTTAAGTTTTATATTAAAAAGAATACCAAATTCTGCTTAATAATCTTATTCACTCCTTGCGTGCATTCTGCTCAGTAATCTTGTTTCTGAAACTTGTTCTTGTTGGGCTTCCTTTGTCAAACCTTGGCGATTGAACATTAAGGCTTGGAAACATTTTTTACAAGGTGTGAAAATCTCTCGCTAGCAAATGCGTTTTAAAAATCTTGAGGGAAGTTTAGAAGGAAAAGTCCAAAGATGACAATATCTGCTACCAATGGACTTGAGCTGTTACAAAATGGTACCAGAGCCAGACACTGGGCGGTGTGTCAGTGTGGACGCTAGGCCCCCAAGTGGGGTAGATTGTGAGATCCAACATCAGTTGGAGAGGAGAACGAAGCATTTCTTATAAGGGTGTGGAAACCTCTTCCTAGCAGACGCGTTAACCTCGAGGGAAAGTGCAGAAAGGAAAACCTAAATAGGACAATATCTGCTAGCGATGGGTTTGAGTTGTTATAATTATCCTCGCGGAGAGGTATGTTATATCGAGAGTTTGGTTTGTTTCTTTGACTAAAGAAATTTTTCTTCTAAGAGTATATCTTGAATTTCAACAAATTGGAGAAGTAGAGATATCTTGAATTTATGATGAATAGAGGAGTCTAAAAGTAAAACTGCATAGGATTAGCAACAAACCTATGACTAGAACTTCATAGCAAAACAATCTGAACACTCCAATTTTTCCTCCAGACAGGCACCTCCCCAAATTCACAGGATTTCTTGGCTAAAGCGGACAAAACTTCTTAAACAAAGTCCATGACTAGTACTTCATAGCATGATCTCTCAAGTTCTTACAGTAATCTCTTAAGGCTACGAAATTTTAAAAAGTAAGGTCCCTAAAAGACAGTGGGCTGGCCACGAAAGCTGAGTTTACTACAAAATTGTTCTCTACATGTTAGCACATAATATTAATGGCTATTATCATCGACGAACTGTATCCTTTCTACTAGAAACAGGGTCAAATATTTCGATGTATTTGATGGGGCCTAAACATTGAACAAACAGTGTCACGATTCAGAGAACAAGAGAAAGGTAAACAATTTAGGCCTGCTAGTTTTAAACCGTATAAGATGTTAAGAACCACGGACCTCTACGATAGTATGATATTGTCCACTTTCAGCATAAGCTCTCGTAGCTTTGCTTTTTAGTTTTCCCAAAATGCCTCGTACCAATGGAGATGTATTCCTTACTTATAAATTCATAATCATCTCCTTAATTAACCGATGTGGGACTCCCCACAAACAATCCTCCTCTCAAACAAAGTATACCATAGAGCCTCTCCTAAGGCCTATGGAGCCCTTGAACAACCTCCTTTTAATTGAAGCTCAACTCCTTTCTTTAGACCCTTCAAACAAAGTATACCATTTGTTCGACACGTAAGTCACTTTTTTACTATACTTTCGAGACTCATAACTTTTTTGTTCGACATTTGAGGATTTTATTAATATGACTAAGTTAAGGGCATGACTCTTATACCATGTTAAGAACCACAAACCTCCACAATAGTACGATATTGTCCACTAAGAGCATAAGCTCTCATGGCTAACCTCCGCCTAAGTTACTCAAACAAACTACTAATTGATCTCTATTCGGTATAATGAAAGCTATCCATAAATAGATAAATACTAAAAAAAGAAATGCATCATGTTAGTAATCTGCAATTGTTCATAATTTGAATGGCGAACAAACAACTCCCCGTCTACATCCCATAGTTGAAGTTATAAATTAAAATGTGTGGTAAACGATCCACTTATTCAAACATGATTTGAATATGACGTCCATCGAGAATACATCAACACATCAGAGAAGAACATGGATTCCAAATCCCTAACCCTAATCCTACCAACGAAACAGAGGATGCCATTATCAGAAACCAAATTATTTGGAAAAATTAAAGAGCAATCAATCTTCAGAAAAAAGAGAGTGTAAATATTAAAAAGCAATCAAACTTCAGAGAAAGAGAGAGAACCTGCAAGAGACAGCTCCACTCTACGAATGTGACCATCTTTCACGGTCGTAGAATTCCCATTTCTCTAAGCGCAATCGATGGAGGCTTCGACGGCCATGAGATTGCGAGTAAATAGACACTTGAAGATGTTCTTCTCCTTCATCTTATTGTAGTACACGTATCGTTGATGCTAAAATGGTTGGATCTAACATAGCTCCGACGTTGAAGAGTCGGATCATCAGTATTCGAAGAACCCGCGGGAAAGGCATATTGGGAAAATTGGAGGGAAACGGAACTGGGTGAACTCAACGGGAAGTCTTGTTGGGTTGGCTTGGAATTTTAAAACATATTAGATATTTTATAGCATTTTAGGAAATTATTATATATAAATTGAAAAATATATACTTTTTTAGAACAAAAAAATGTAAACAAGTTCAACCGTTAAACAAACACGACTCTCTACAAGTATGATATTGTCCACTTTGAGCATAATAACTCAAGCTTTGCTTTGGGCTTCCCAAAAGGCCTCACACATAAAATTATCCAAAAAAATCCCAAAAGGCCTCACACATAAAATTATCCAAAAAAAAAAATAGTCCATGTGAGACTTTTATCATCTAACAAGTAATATTTTTATAAAATTATCCAAAATCTGCTAATTTAGGAAATGTAATGAGTTTATAAGGAATACTATCTCTATGGTGTGAGGCCTTTTGGGAAAGCCTAAAGGTTAATTTAGAGAATGGTAATGATAATGAGTTTATAACCCATGAATATTCTTGCTATTGGTGTGAGGCCTTTTGGGAAAGCCTAAAACAAAGCCTGAGCTTAGAAGCTCAGTTTATGTATATATATATATATGATCATAATTTATAATATTTTTAGAAATAAAATAAAATTTGATTATCTTATCAAGTTGTGCCTCAAATTTAAAGAAATATTGCAGGTTTCCTACAATTCACTAGCCAAGGTTTGTTCCTTAGATTCGTTGTTTTTGGGCGCTGATGCAAAATAAATACGCTAAAACTGCACAAACTCTAAGTTCATGTACAGAGAAGCTAAAGCAGAATCGATCTATTCATTAATCCTCTTCCTCGTCAGTGACGAATTTACCAGTTCCAGGATTCACAGCAGCAATGAAGAAAAACAGAACGTTCAACAAAACCAGCGGCTCAATTTCATTGATCGGCACTCCCGTCTCAATGTTCAACTGCGCCAACGCTCCCTTACCTGTAATAATTTCTCCGATCAGCGAGAACGCAAACCCTAGCTGCGCCAATCTTCCGACGAACAGCTCATTCGCCTTCGTGAATCCGAACAACGGACCTATACAAAAACAGAGCCATCGTGAATTTGATGTTAAGATTTGATTTATCGAGATTTAATCGAACAATTCGTTTGGCACTGTACTGTAACTCACCTCCTTCTTTAAGACCTAGCGCCGATCTGAGGCCCTTGCCGGGAGGGATGACGGCACGTTCCAGTCCGGTGGCTGGTTCTGGATCGTCGATGAATTTTCCACGGTCTCCTAGCGCTCCAATGGCTCCGAGAAGAGTGAATAAGATGAAGAACAGAAGAAGAGGCTCCGCTTCGTAAATCGGAACTCCAGTTTCTAAATTCAGTTGAGCCAGAATTCCCTTTCCGGTGATTCCCTCTCCTAGCAACGACGCCTGCAAATTTTAATTAATTATTTTATTTAACTATTCCTGATATTTTACTAAATAACAAAATTCTAACCTTTTTTAAATTTAGGGTTTACAATTTAACAAAATAATTAATTAAAATAACAAATGAAATTAATTACACTCATATTTGCCATAATTAAATAATTTATCCCCACAAAAATATGACAAATATTTATGCAATTATTTAATAATAGTATTACAAAAATAACTATATATAAAATGAGTTTATTTTCTCATTATTTCTCTACCATGATTTTTACTTTCTTAAGAAAATATTTGCTCTATAAACAAAAATACTCTCCTTAAGTTATATATATATATATATTTTTTAATTTGAGTTAGTTAATTAATTTTTTTTTATTATGAAATTCATTTTTATAGAGAAAATATTAAAATTCTTAATATACTTCAAATAACCATAAATAATAATTACAAGTTCAATTATATAAAAGAACAAAAACAAAATGTATATCCAATTGGAATTAGTTTTTTAAAAAAATAAGTAAAAATAGGTTAAAAAATTAAGAAAAATAATGAGTTTAAAAGAAAATTCACAAAAAAAAAAAAAAAAAAAAAAAAAAAAAAAAAAAAACCTAAATTTCATAATCATGAACATAGATCCATACATTTCTAATTCAATGTGCTTAAACTGAAAGAATTCGAAGAGGATAATCGTGGAGGAAGAACTCACAGCAAAGCCGATCATGGCGACACGGCCGACGAACAGTTCATTCTGCTTAGTGAAACCAATGCCACCAGACGTCCCGAAAATGCCGTCTTCAACCTTCTCCTTCGGCTTCACAACCTAAACAAACCAAATCAAACCAGAAATTCTCAAATTACTTCTTCTCAGATTCATAAATTCCTCTTAAAAACAAAACGCGACAATTACCTTCTTCGCCGGCACTTTCGCCTTCGATTTAAAGATCGCAAGAGTCCTAAATCCACGCGCAGGTAAAGAAACGGAACTCGAAGGCAGAGGATTGAAAAATAAGCGACTAAATTGGGCGTTAGGTCTAAGCCTCTGCGTCAACGAAGCGATTTCTCTCTTCAACGCTACGCCATGGCTGGCGCACACACCGGAGGAAAGAACCATGGTTTGAGCCGCCATGAATGCTGTGCTTTTGATGCGAAACAACGCAGGGGAGTTCGTTAAAGCTTAAGCAAATGGGTAGGGATTTTGGATGGGTTTTAAAGAAGATGGATCTGAGGAACAGAGGGATTTTGAGTGTATGGTGAGTGTAGATTTGGTGGGAGATTTAAACGATCGGCGAAAAGAGTGACACGTCGTCGTTTAATTTTTGTGATGGTAAATTGGTTGGGATGGGTTTGGAGTACAGTTTTTTTGGTTTTTGTCACAAACCTTAACAACTGGTTCATTCACGGCCACTTGCCATTAAGAGTTCTTCTTCTTTTTTTTTTTTTTTTTTTTTTTTTTTTTTTTAAATACTAAATTTTGTATTTCTTCTTACAATTTTAAAAATTCTGATACCACCCTTAAATTAATATATTTAATATATATATATATATATATATATATATATATATATATATATATATATATATATATATATATATATATATATATATATATATATATATTCTTACGGTTAATTTTAAATAAAAATTATCATAAATAAAAATTATGAGTATTTTGTTTCAAAAATATCTTTAAATTTCGTAATTTTAATAATACTCTTTTAAAAAGTTAAATAATATTATAAAAAGAACATTAATATTCTTAGGTTAATAAAGAAAAAAATTCTTACCAGTATATGAAAAAAAATATATTAATCCCTTTTAAATTATCTCAAAAAATTTTAATATTATTTTTAAAAATTTATGAGTATTTTTTAAACCGACACTAATAACTAAAAAATTGTTTTTGTAAAATTTTAAAAAAGCAGTATAGTTATTAATGAATTTTTTTAAAGTTTAATCCTTCGATAAATATAAATAAATAAATATATATATATTAAAGTTTAATATAGTTTTGATATTTTTTATTTTTTTTAAATTGAAGAGTATTTTTTTAAATTTTAAATTTTTTTTTGGTATTTGTATTTGTAGACATTATACAAGGTTAATAGGATATTTTTATTAATTTTTTTTTAATTTTTTAAATTGTGTTATTTGTGAATAGTACATTTTATTATTTAGAAGTTATAATGTTATTTTTAATTTTTTTAAAATTATTATTAAAATGAAATGAAAAATGATAATTGAAAGTAATAGAATAGTAGTTGAGATGGTTTGTTTCAACTATACTATAATTAAATAATTAAAATCAACCCTAAAAAAGAAGTTTAACGCTAATACGAAAATGAGATTTAAATCAAAATTATACCGTTGGAAATTTTTATATGGTCTCGTGGATGTTTCTAGAAGGTCCCAATCACACATATTCGTATAAAGGAAATATACCAAAACAGCACAGCTCAACACGTGTTCGGTTGTCAGTAAAGTTGTCAGGGACTGGGCCAGGTCTCAGTATCTCAGCCCATATATTCAATGGGCCTTTTGGCCCATAAAGCCCAATAAGACAGATACAAAAACGGCCCATCAGAAAATAGCTTTATTTTATTTATTTCAAGTGTGGGAAGAGAAATTAAATAAATAAAAAACAATTGGTCCTTGACTTTATAGCTACATCAATGATTGGGATTTAAATGGAGGGCTCAATAATTGGTATCATAGGACCTCGTGGCTCCATAGTGCCCCTCATATACTTAGCCCTCTCCCTTAGCCTTTGTGCCTATTTTTCTCAAATTATCGATCCCGACTAAATCTCCCAACTTTACCTCGAGGATTTTACGGGGAAGGGAGTACATAATTTTTCAACATTACTCGTTTAAATGACATTTCAAGCTATCTCGTGGAATGATTCGAATCACGAGTTTTCTTTATTATTGATCTTAATTATCAACGTAACCCGTTTCAAAAATTTTACTTCGGTTGATTCCTTATCGTTTTTTGGGTTATTGAATAGAGCTAAATGTCTCGTTTTTCAACAAAGTTTTTAGATCAAATTGTAAGAGTTTCATAATAAATGTGATGCGAATGAGAAACGACTCTTCTTTCGTGTTGGTTTATTTACTAATCTGCAAATTTAACACTTGTTTTGATAAGATGAGGAATCAGTACAAAGAGAGTAAGATTCAGATTACCTTGTTGATCGAATATCTCAAGACAAAAACATTGTTTGAGATTAAAATCATTCCACAAGCAATATCGATTATGTCTTTGTTGATCAAATATCTCAACGCAAGAACATTTGTTTGAGATTCGAATCACTCCACAAGCAAGATTGATTATGTTGAACTTAAATGATTCTACATGCAACCTAAACTACGTAGAATTACAAAGAAACCTAGTTATTAGCAAAAAAAAAAAAAAAAAAAAAAAAAAAAAAAAAAAAAAAAAAAAAAAAACTTGTGCTATTTTTACTATATTTTTCAAGTCTCGTTACAAATACAACATATACGGACTATAATTAACCATTATGTAAGTGTAACCTATAAAGTAAATAAAAAGTCTTAAATATATTAATGAAATACTATGACTCAAAATTACTCTAAATTATATTCTACCAAAAATTTAAAACCTTCATTATTTTTTAATATCTTTTTGATAATTTTAATAGTATCTTATTCACATTTCATAGAAGTATATTGTATGATTGATGTCTCTTAGTTCATATCTTATTTTCTATTGATTATAGGATTATCGACATTTTTAAATGAGTTCGAGACGAGGTGCCCAATTCACTATTTAGTGGGATATGAATGCGACATGCTGTTTGTACAAATAGACCCAAAACCTTTTATTCCATTATTTAATTTATTTTTCTCACCTAAAAATGTCTTATTGTTTTATTCCCACAGAATCCACACGTCACAAAATAACTTCAACTCAAAGCAAGCTGTATCCATAATCTCACTCCCACTTTTACCTTTCTGCCCCCGACAAAAAAAAGTAAATTAAATAATAAAATTTTGCATATTAAAACCAAATTTAAAATCCATAGTAACGACAAAATTTGATAATATAATTTTTTAATCTAGGAAAAAAAAAATAGTGTTCAAATTAACTGTGTTACGGTAACAGCTCAAAATGAAATTAGTCCAATTAAAAAAAAAATTAAAATTAAATTTAAAAGCGAAGAAATCTCTGTACTCTTTTTCTAGTTTCAATTTTTAAATATAAAATTTAAATGAGATTGCAAGATATTTTGGTGATGGGAATTTGATTTAATATTTAAAATATTATGATTAAGAGAGAGGGTCTAATGAGATGTGGATAAGTTAGTTGGAGAGAAACTATTGGGCCACGTAGATGGCGATGGATGGGTAGCCTTTGAAATTTTGTTATTTTTAATATACCTTTTAAAAATAATATAGTTTCAAAATATTAATAAATACATCTTACTTTCTGTCACTTCAATTCAAATAATTATTTTTATAAGAAAAATAATAATAACCTAAATTATCTTTTAGAGAAATAATTCATCCTTTTCTAAAATAAAATTTTAACGAATTTAAAATATATATTACTACACGAAATTTTTAAAAGTAATGTGTATTACATTTTAAATAATTTTAAATTAAATTATATAAAATGTATTGTTATAATTATTATTGAAAATAAATAAATATGATTTAGAACTAAGAGCCATTTTTTAGCTATTCTATGTTGTGAATTTTTACGAGATGTATGAGGACTCGTGTTGGTTTGTGAGGATAGTCTTCTCTCTTAATAAGCAAGGAGTAGGTAACTTGACCATATCGTAGGGGATGCAAAGGAATGTCGGAGTCATCATGTGTCAAATTTGGATTCCAAGGCGTTCAGTTTTCAAATTAGATAAGATAATTGGATTAGGCGAAACTAGGATCACACGACCTTGGGGCGTGCGAGGTCAACTAGGGAATTGGCTTCAGCACAAGTTTATCTTCTCTGTATTTGTTTAATATATCGTTCCTTCCATGCATTGGATCGTTTTAGTCCGCGTTGATTTTTTTTACCATTGATTTTTCTAGACTATGTTCGTGGTCCAATTTCATTGACACGAGTTACTATTCGAAAATTAAAAGACCAAATGATAATTTTTTTTAATTATTTCATATTATAATAAACTCGACGATAAAATGATAATTCAGATCAAATTATTATTATTATTTTGTTTATAACAAAAAAAAATTCTTAAAATTTTAATAATGCATTTATGACGCCAATTATTCAGGCTACACTGTAACTTGAATGCATCAATAAATTCCAATTTGGATTAATTAATTAATGATTTAAAAACAATAACTGAAATTTATATGGAAATTCGAACTGGTTTTTAAATTCAAATTGCATTTAGGTCTCTAATTAATTAGCGTCCTGTTTCGCTTTCAACGGCCAATCCTACACGCTCCGCTGCCCGCTCTTCGATAATAATTATTACATACTTTTTTATTTAATTAATATTTTTCTAATATTAGTTTCAAAATATTCAAATTCAAATAACATTTTCAAAAACTCAAAAATTCAAATTTTATACCTAAAATTTAAATATAATATACTTTTTAATTAATTTTTCAAATAACAGTTTTTTAAGAAATTAAAAATTTACTGTGAAAATAAATATATATCTACAAATTTTAAGATATATTTTGAATTTTTTCCAAAAAAAAAAAAGAAAAAAAGAAAAACTATATTTATTTGAAAATATTGGAATTTTGTTTTGTTTTTATGTAGTTTGTTTGGTAACGTCTTGGTATCATTTTTTTATATACAAATTATATTTTTGGACTTTTTGCAACTTTTTTTTATTTAATTTTTTTAATTTTGAAAAATAATAATATGGTTTTCAAATTTATAAATATATTATTAAATTTAAATAGCAAGACTCATTTATTTTACTTTTATTTTTATAATAAATATTAAATAAGTAAATATCCTTATTTAAATTATAATTTTTTTTTATCTAATTCATACTAATATAAGTATCGATGAATATTTAAAAAAACATTATAAAAAAATAAAAAATTAAATTAATAAACTGATTTTATTCACATTACTTATTTTTTTTATAAAAAAAAAAAAAGTGGGATTTTTTCATAGGAAAATCTAAACTTTTTGTCTAAAAAAGTGAAAGAAAAAATCACTTTTCGTCACGTAATCATACTTTAAGCATTAATGATATTTAAGTTAAAAAATAAGGCAATTTTAAAATTAAAAAATATCACATAAATAAAGAAAAATTATATTTATTAATCACTATTATATACAGAATCAGAAAATAAAAAGATTAGAGAAATTTAAATTAATTTACATAAAAAGAAATAAGAAATTAAAATTTGTTTTTTTGCGATTAAATTTTATAAACAGTAACAGTAAATTACCAAAAAGGCCAAAAAATAATAATTGCGGAAACCCAGATATTCATGCGCGGGAATACCGTCCGCTATATTTCAAAATATATAAATCAAAATAAAAAAATAAAATTTGTCTTTTTTTTTTTTTTAAATTTTTTTTTTATTTTTATTTATTTAGTTAATTAAAAATTAAAAAAGAAATAAAAAAGCTGACTATTGAGTTTCTTTTGAGGTCCCATTCTTGAATTTCACACTATCATATGCCCCAATCACATGCTCTCTCTCTCTCTCTCTCTCTCTCTCTCTCGCTCGCTCTATCCCTAACCTTTTTCAATTTTTTGAAAGCTACCATTGTGACAAGAAGTTGAAGAACAAATTAAAATTGAACCCTTCATTATCTGCATATTTTTGCAGACATTCCTCAGATTCTTGCAGAGATAGCCGTTCGTTTATTTTTTCCCCAATTCTTCAAGCCAAACAGCTTCCTGGGATTCTATTTTTTTTTTGTTTTTTGCAGTGCAGTGATCTTGTTTAAATTCTCGATTTCTGTGTTTCTTTTCTGGTTGAAGGTAAAATTTCCCCCATCTATGAATTTCTTCTACGAATTCTGCTGAATCCTTGAATTATTTTGGATTTGAGGGGTTTTTTTTTGGAGTTATTTCGTTTTCTTCTTCGATTTGATGGATTGCTTTTGTTTTGAATTATGTGGTTTCAGTCACTATTTCATCAATGTTTTTGGGATTTTGTTCTTGAGTATTGAGGGATTTCGCGATTTTTTTGTTCTTCATTTGGGTTTCTCTTCTCATTTTATCTTTTGATTGTTATTTCTTTGAATCATTGATGGCTTCTGAAGCTTTTACCTACTAAATAATTTGAAAATTGATGGGGTTTTGGCTTAGCAGAAAGCCTTTTCTGTCACTTACTAGGTGTTGGTGGGATGATCATGGGTGGATTTGAAGCAAAGTTGAAAGAATGAAAGCCCAAGTCATCTCTCTGTCTGTAAACTTTAGTGTTGTTAGATAAGATGTTAATATCTTTCTCTTTCTTTCTCGCTTTTTTGCTACTTTGCTTGAAATTTCCATATAAACTTCAAATAATTTTGTACGTATGTCTGCAGATGGCGCCTTAACCAGTGGATTGATTTTGAAATAAAGCATCAGGATGGAGAGAAGAAAATGGCCATGGAAGAGAAAGTCATCTGATAAGAGCCCTGGAGAAACTGAGAGTTCTGGTTCAATGTCGTCCTACTCCGAGAGGTTTTCCGACGAGCAGGTACACTAGTGAATCCTTAAAGCTAGATCTCCCTGGTGATTGTATGTTTCAATCTTAGTTATGTTTCTTGATATGTTTGGATGTGATCATGCTGGGATATGTATTCTGTTTCCTTTGATTCGACCGATCGAACTTCCTCTCGTAGTCGAATTAATCGAGCTGCAAGTGTTTGGGAATTCGAACATATTACACAAGCCTTTGAACTTGTCGAAACTAAGGTAGAATCAGAATGTTTTATGTTCTTAGCTGACAGGGTAATGCTCTGATGGAGCTGCTTTGTGGAAGATAAAATGAGATCCTTAGGTTCTTATCTTCTAGGCAGAGTGTTTCCCTTGACTATTTGGATTATCCTTACCTTAGATTAGTTTCCATTTACAGTTTTTTCCCCTGAAAAATTGACCTTTTGAATGTGTTTGGCTCAAGAATGAAGTGAACTAGTCTTAAATTCATTGATTTCAACTTATAAAATCTACCTCTACTGCTTACTAACTCTCAGTTGTGCAGTTCCATAATTATGTAAACTAAACCCCATTTCTAAACCCCATTTCTATATAGTACGAGCTCAGCGGTTTCTGTTGGGTCATGGAGAGTGCGGCTTATTTATAGCTCGATCAATGGTTATACACAGTAAAACTATATATGATAAATGATAGGAAAAGTAAATTGTAATAGTAAACAACTATGGTAGATAGTTGTGTACAGTAGATGGTTATATCTAGTAAACTATATATACTAAACTGAATCATATATATACCCATTTAGGCAGTGATTTGAAAATGTACGTATTTATCTTCTCTATATTCTCTATTATCGTATATACTTAAAGTCATTAATATAAAACTTTAGCCTATATTCCTTCTTGTATTTCTTTTCTCGTCTGTTCTTTGTGTTCATCTAGATTGAGTGTGCGCGTTGTTGTACGATCCTAAGAGTTCCTACCCCAAGCTTAATAAAATTATGCTGATTATTTAGACTATGAGCCGAACATTCTATCCAAGTGCGAGATGAGAAGCACCTACTACTTTTGGCGTTCACTATAACTCTTGCCACTTTCAGTGAACAAATTAGTGTTTTCATCTTTGAAGTACGGACTTTATGTTATAAATATACTGTGCTGGCTGCAATGCCCTCCTCTTTGAAATTGACATGCCAATCCTTATTGACAAGCAGGACGCAGTCAAGTCATCTCCGACTCACGAGACTCTATCGCCTGAAGTAACGTCGAAAGCAGTATGTAAGGAGGACATTGATGACGACGACGACGATTCGCCAAAACAAGAAGATATCAATGATAGTGTGAAAGATCTCACTGATAGATTATCTGCTGCTCTTTTGAATGTGAGGGAAAAAGAAGACTTGGTAAAGCAGCATGCCAAAGTTGCTGAAGAAGCCATTGCAGGTAGAATTAGACAAATAAATTGTTCATGTTGTATATCTGTAGATATTAGCTGAATTCTGTTTATTCTAATGTGAATTTAGGATGGGAAAAGGCGGAAAGCGAAGTCGGACTTCTTAAACAGCAGCTCAGGACCACGGTTCAGCAAAAGTCGGCATTGGAAGATCGAGTGAGCCACCTTGATGGGGCACTCAAAGAATGTGTTAGGCAGCTCAGACAGGGAAGGGAGGAGCAAGAGCAGAAGATTCGTGACGCCGTGGAGGAAAAAAGCCGCGATTGGGAATCGACCAAGGCGGATCTTGAGAGGCAGCTCCTTGAGCTCCAGAGCAAAGCAGACACTGCTCAATCTGAATCTCCTAAAGTTGATCCAAGCCTTGGCAAGATACTGGAGTCATTGAAGAGAGAAAATGCAGCCCTTAGGCATGAGCTCCATGCTCAATATAGGGAGCTAAAAACCAGGACTATAGAGAGAGATTTGAGTACACAAACAGCTGAAACAGCCAGTAAGCAGCATCTTGACAGCATAAAGAAAATGGCCAAGCTCGAGGCCGAGTGTCGGAGGTTAAAAGTAATTTCATCCCGACCATCATTGATTAATGATCACAAATCCATAGCTGCTTCGACAATGTCTATCGAGTCACTTACCGACACTCAATCAGATAATGGAGAGCAGCTTAATGCAGTCGATATCGATGTAAGACGAACTGAACGAAACAAATGTGAACCTAGTTGCTCAGACTCATGGGCATCAGCCTTACCTAGTAATCTTCCTTCTTCTCTTGAACTTGATCTCATGGATGATTTTCTTGAGATGGAAAGGCTTGCTGCATTACCCGAAACTGATAAAGGAAACCGTCACCAAGAATCAGAACCTTCTGCTCGCCCAGCTGCTGAAGAAAGTGCCATGATAACTGAGCTCGAGACGATGCGGCACGAGAGATCTTTAATGGAAGAGAAGCTGAATGAGATGGAAGAAGCCAAGATAGAATTGGAAGAGAAGCTGAAACAAATGGAAATGGAGAAGAACGAAATGGAAGAGCGGCTTGAGATGATGGAAATCGAGAGAGATGAAGTGAATCAAATGTTAGCGAAAATGGAAACCGAGCGATCCGAATTGGGGCAAATCTTACTGAAAATGGAACAAGAGAAGGTCGAAATGGGAGATAAGTTAATGAAGTTAGAGACAGAAAAAGATGAACTGGAGACTGCTTTATCCGAGAGTCAAAACTCTGTTGAACTTTCACAATCTCAACTCAAGGAAACAGAAATGAAAGTGGAAAAGTTACAAACTGAGCTCACCATTGCAAATGAATCAAAGCTAAGAATTGAGTATCAACTTATCAGCATGGAAGCAGAATCCTTGACCATGTCTGCAAAAGTTGGCATGTTAGAATCTGATATCCAAAAAGAGAGGGCTTCGGCATTGGCATTGACAGTCAAGTGTCAAGAACTTGAAGAACAGCTCTCAAGAAATAAACAAGATGAAAAACAATCACAAATCGAAATCTCCAAGAACGAAATGAAGATAAAACAGGTAAAAACTTATAGCTCGCTGCCTTAACTCTCTACTTTATTTGTAATGGTCCAAGCCCACTGCCAGCAGATATTGTCCTCTTTTGACTTTTCCTTTCAAGTTTTTAAAACGCGTCGACCATGGAGATGATCTAGATGGTCTAGTCCTACTCCGTCCAGTGCCTCGAGGAAAAGCCCTTGAAGGGAAGGTTAAAAAATGACAATATCTGCTAGTAGGGGCTTAAGGTGTAAACATTGTTGATCTATCCTTTGAATACTAATAGTTGGAGAGGGGGTGACATTGTAGGAGGATCTAGCTGTAGCTGCTGGGAAGCTTGCTGACTGTCAAAAGACAATAGCTTCTCTTGGGGATCAGCTCAAATCTCTAGCAGCGCTCGAAGATTTTCTGATCGACACGACGCAGCTACCGGAGTTCACAGCCAGTGAATCGCATAACGTCATTAGAGATGGTGAGGAGCAATGGCAGCACTCGAATGGGGCGTTTTCGCCCAAAAGAGATTCAAACTATAGTAAACTAGTTGATGACAGTTCTGAACCATCAATGAGTAAGAATGAAGACAATTCGCCCCCGTCTTCATCTTCATCGACTTTGTCGTCTGTGATTGCAAGTCATGTTGTCAATTCTGAGAAAAACCGAAACGGTTTTGCGAAGTTTTTCTCTCGAACCAAGAGCGGGATAAAGCTAGAAATTTAGTCAGGAATGGATATGGTGTCTAGAGATTTAGTACAGTATAAAAAAAAAATTGACTGTAAAACAGCTTGTTTCTTCTGCATCTTGTTGAGTGTTTTAAATCTTCACTTGGATGGACTTTGTAGATCTTTGTAACCAGCTTCAAAATGGCCTGAGTAATTTTGTTTACCCTCTGGCCTTCATATTTATTTGTTCTTATTTTCCGTCTCGTAGATCATCTCTCTTCAATTTTAGCACGAGCGGTAAAAATTCTTCGAACCGAGCTCCTAACACGCGATGTAAAGTAGATCGAAACGCGCACTAATATAGTTGGGAACAAGCTTTTCTCCATCAAACTACATGATTCTCTTATTTAACCCGCGACAAAATTTTAATTTTTTTTGGTCTATAAAATCAATAATCCTATTTAAATTTTCAATTTGCTATATAATAAAGTCAATTTTAAACAAATTTTAAATATGATAAAAAAAATATTAATTAAACTAAACAAAAACAAAATGGATTTGGAATGAGGTAGATTATTTGAGATGGACGGACCAGATTTGACTGTGACCAAAATTACATACTCGACGGGTGCACCAACTGAACACTCGAAAGAAGCGTAATGAAAGGACAGCCACGAAGTTGGAATTGAATTTTATTATTATTATTTAATGCTCGAAGTTGAAATTAAATTGGATAGAAAAATTCAGAAGGATTAAGATATCTTCGCAATCCGAGCTGGCAGGATGTCGGGGGCCCACTGAAGGAAGATACTCGCTCTCACAAAAAAGAAGCATGTGGATGTTGAGGATGCCACGTGTAATAGCATTTCGTCCACGTGGCAGAACGTGGAAGGCCAGCTGAGATCGCGGAATACAACCGCCTCTTATCGCCAAAATCCACAAAATGAAACTCTTTCGCACCAAATTTCTCATTTCTCCTTCTCTCTCTTTCTCTCTCTTTCTCTTTCAACTTCTCAGTCCAAACGCGATGACCGTCGTAGCAACGGCTGCAGCTCTCTCGTTGCCGATCTCATTTTCTAAATCTCCGAAGTTCAATTTCAAGAAGGTGCGTGTTTCTTTTTCCTTCCCTGATTTGGTCGTTTGTATCTTGGTATCGATTTCTGTTCGTGGAAAAGAAGATCGAGAGTTCATTTTGGTCGTTTCAATGTGCATTTTTCTGGTAATTTTGCTGCAAGTATCTTAAGGAGTTTATTGAGCTTAGTTTTTGTATCTCTTTTGATTACCGAACTTTGTGGCTGGTTTCTGTTCATATTTGTGGGCATTTGCTTTAGTTGTTGTAGGAGGAGCGTTTAGGTAGTGTTTCTGCTACTAGCTGTTTGATGTAGTGTTTCTGTTAAACTGTGGTGTGGATTGTTGGCCCTGAGATTGTAGATTTAAGGCTCCATTTCTATTTTGTTGAGATTCATTTGAATGTATGGTTTGATATTGTGGAATGTTGAATTTTCAGAGTGTGAAAGTTGGATTTAGAGTGTTTGCTGTGTTCGGAGAGGAAGGGGCTATAGAGAGGAAGAGTGGTTGGCAGACTCTCTTTGACGTAGAAGATCCAAGGACAAAAGTTCCTCAATCTAAAGGGAAATTCTTAGATGCTAACCAAGCTCTGGAAGTGGCTAGAAATGATATTCAATACTGTGATTGGCGAGCTCGGCAAGATGTTCTTACAATCATGCACCTCCATGAGAAGGTTCCTTCAATCTCATGCTACTTCATTTGTTTGTTTTTAACATTCCTTTCATTTCATACTTCTATGGTTCCTTTTTGCCATCCTCCTCGTACTTCATTTAGTTGGTTTATCTTCCATCAAATTGCCTTTAGGCTAATGAAGCTGTGCAACTTGTTGATCCATCTTCTCGAAACATGTTTTATGCTGAAAATTTGTTGCTTAAATACCGGTTTAGGTTGTGGAAGTCCTAAATCCTCTAGCCCGGAACTACAAGTCTATTGGAACAATGAAAAAGGAGCTTGCTGAATTACAGGGGGAATTGGCAGAAGCTCACAAACAGGTCTGTAAAGTTTCTAGTCATCTCGTCACTAAATTTCCAAAAACATAGTTATAGCTTAGTTCATCAAGAAGATGGGCCAATGACATTTAGTTGTTGGATCTTCAACCTGGTGAGGTGATTATTCTCCTGTCTATACTACTATCATGTTTGACCACTGATGAACAACAACAGGTTCATAAATCTGAAGCACGGGTTAGCACTGCCTTAGATAAACTAGCTTATATGGAAGAATTGGTGCATGATAGGCTGTTACAAGACAGAAACACAGCGGAATTAGATAGCCCATCTACCTCGCCCGGTACCTCAACACAATCTCATGATTCCATAACTAGAAGATCGCCAAAGAGAAGCTTAAATGTATCAGGACCTGTCGAACCATATCATCCCCGATTGAAGAACTTCTGGTATCCTGTTGCCTTCTCCAGTGATCTGAGAGATGACACAATGGTAGGGTAATTCTATGGATCACCTCGTCCAATATCCTTTAGATTCAACTGTACGTTGGGTGCCCTCTTACTGATTCATCATCTATTTCAGATCCCATTTGATTGTTTTGAAGAACCATGGGTTCTTTTCCGTGGAAAGGATGGCAATCCTGGATGCATAAGAAACACATGTGCACATAGGGCATGCCCTCTTCACCTCGGTTCTGTCAACGATGGTCGAGTCCAGTGCCCTTACCATGGTTGGTGTTGAATAAAAGAAATATGGACTAAAAACTCAAATTCTTGTATTGATAAAAACAGTAATTAAGAGAAATAATCTCTAAGGGTTGGTTTCATTTGTTGAAAATTTCAGGTTGGGAATACTCAACGGATGGCAAATGTGAGAAAATGCCATCGACGCGACTACTAAACGTGAAAATAAAATCGTTGCCATGCTTCGAGAAAGAAGGAATGATCTGGGTTTGGCCAGGTAATGATCCTCCAGCAGCTAATCTTCCTTCACTCCAACCTCCTCCTGGTTTTCAAATCCATGCTGAGGTAATTGTTAGAAACATTCTGTTCCTTTTAGCAGTTGAGTTGTAAATGAAGCTGTCTGAAATCTCCTACTGAATTATCTGTGGCAGCTTGTCATTGAAATTCCGGTGGAGCATGGATTACTTCTAGATAACCTCCTGGATCTTGCTCATGCACCTTTCACTCATACTTCCACTTTTGCAAAAGGATGGAGCGTACCCAGGTACGTTTGGTTCGAGTCATCATCATTCATAACTATGATTTTTGTCGATATCATTCATAACATGGGATTTTGTTCGGAGTGAAGGAAAAAAGGGCAGAGCACAGATATTTTTCAAATGAGTGACAGATGGAATTTAACTAAAACCATTCAAAATGATACCCAAATTCTAGGAAAAACTCATGCCTAATCTCGGCAACAAGGATGGACTTCCCCATTTTTTTGCTGGTTGCTTCAGATCTTAGACTAAAAGAAAGTGATCTTTCATAACTTCAGATGGAATAAGATGGGTTTTATCATCTGCAAAGAAATCAGCATACCTGTGTTTTGTTTGAAGTAGTTAGTTCAGATAGATCTAAAGTAATCGGTTAAAAAACTAATCAAAACTGACACCTCTTATCATACTCTATGCAACCCAACAGCTTGGTGAAATTTTTGACCCCTGCATCTGGCCTGCAAGGATACTGGGACCCGTATCCAATCGACATGGAGTTTCGACCACCTTGTATGGTACTATCAACCATAGGGATTTCCAAGCCAGGAAAACTAGAAGGCCAAACTACAAGGGAATGCTCAACACATCTTCATCAACTTCATGTGTGCTTACCTTCAACAAGACAGAAGACAAGACTACTCTATAGAATGTCACTGGATTTCGCTCCCATATTGAAGCATATTCCTTTCATGCACTATCTCTGGAGACATTTCGCAGAACAGGTAAAATTCTCATCTTCTTTTCAGAACAGTATTAAAAGCCCCAGCATTCTTAATCATACACGTCCATTTTACAACCAACACCAAAGGCTTTTCTTTGTGTAATTCATGCAGGTATTGAATGAGGACTTGAGGCTTGTCATTGGACAGCAAGAAAGAATGCTCAACGGAGAAAACATCTGGAACATGCCAGTTTCTTATGATAAGCTAGGTGTAAGATATAGGCTATGGAGAAATGCAGTAGAGGAAGGAGCAAAACAACTACCCTTCAGCAAATCAAATTGAACAGTATTCAATCGTAATTAACTTGAAACACTTCTTAGGACCCATAAACAAGCCAAGCCCCCTTCATTTTTAGAACTCAAAATTGCAGATGAAAGACCCACGAGGCTGAGATAAGACCAACCTACCTCCCTTTCAGCTTCCACTTTTGATAAGAACACTTGCACTCAAAACTCTACAGAAGCTGAAGAAGAAAATCATCTGAAAACAGAGAGAAGCCAGCTCTTGCCCCCTACAGAATCCCCTTGTAAATTAGAAACTGCTATATAAATTAAATCGGCTTTGTAAAAGTATTCGAGTACTCTTTGTTGTAAGCATCTTCTTCAATGATAAAGTAATGTTCAAAATTCATTCTCAATCAGATACCATTTCGATTACTTGCAGACAAAAACCATAAAAGATCACCGGACGATTTGAAACAAAAGTAAATTTACACAGAAGAGCCACAGAAAGGGCAGAAACTGAAATCGGGCTCCACTACTTTGTTACAGGAATGGCAACGAAGGGCCCTCAAAAGAGCGGCTGACGGCGGCAATTGATCGGAAATGGGCGGCGGTGAGAATGATCGAGGGAAAAACAGCTTACAGTTGTTGCAGTGCATCAACGGTTCTTTTCCTGGCCACCGCCACACTGGAACAAAAAAGAGCTTCAGAACTTTTTCGTAGTCTACGAGATCGGCCGGTGAGTTGCAGCTTATGCATCGGCCGGCACCGGCTTTCAAGAGATGGCGGACTTGTTGCTCTAACCCTCCGACGAAGAAGAAGAACATTTTGTTTTGCGATTTGAGATTTTGGTTAAACGATGGGTCTGTTTATTTGGAGGGAAGATGCGGCTTAATCGGTTGGAGGAGAGTCTGGAGGTTTCGAAAGGGTTCCATTTCATTTACTTGTGCACCCGGTAGCCCGTTCTCTCTCTCTCTCTCTCTCTCTCTTTTTTCCTTTTTACTGAGCATTTTCGAACCTAAAAATTGACAGGTTTATGTTTAAATTCTAATTATTGATTCCGTATTCTGTGAATAAACTTAAAATTTATTAAAAAAAAAAAAAAAAACGTGTTAAAAACATATTTAAATATATTTAAAGGAAGGAAAGCAAGAATTGTATATCATTCCCTATCTCATTTATCTCGAGGAAAAAAAAATATTCTCAACTCTCTCCTATATTCTCCATTTAAACAAGGAATCCTTTCGAGGAATCATCTCCCCATTTAAGAGGGTCTCCACGGATCCCCATCCCATGGATAACATGGAAATTTAATCAATATGTGCTCAAATTGTATGTCTAATAAATTTAAATCCATTGTTTTTTTTTTTAATTTTCATAGTAAATCTATAATGCAATTATCGAAGGCTGACATTATTATATATTTGTAAAGTACAAATTAAATCTTAATCCATTTTTCAAAGTCAACTATTACACATTAGAGATTGAATTATGTGAAATGTTAAATGTGTACCTCTTAAACTAATTGAAGTATGTCTAGGTGAAGTTTTTTATGCTAAAATTTTATAAAATCTACTAGCCCAAACATAATTCTAACTCTTTGATAATATCAATTAACCTCTCTTGGTCGAGAATATCAATCCCACCCTTCATGATTTTTATCTCTTTCCACCGAAATCCTTGAAATTCGAACCATTTACACTTTAGTACGACCCCAAATCATCATCTTATTAAGAACTTGGTTGACTGGTTCAGTGGTGGCTCAGTTCAGTGAATTGGACCACAAATAACTGGTTCAGTGCTGCAGGTGAATTTCTAAGGAGCTAGCAAACGCTTGACATCAAAGATTTGGAACTGAGATGAAAGTGGCCATCTACTTATGCCTACTCAAAACTCCCCACGACAAGCAAAGGGTTCTGGCAAATGGCACAAGGCTGCTGGTTTTTTAACAGCCACAAAGAGGATACTGCAACTTCACAGTGACCTAGATTTCCAATATGCATCTTTCTGGGTTCATTTCCACCTCCTTCCATTGGCTTGCTTCTCGAGGAAAATAGCCACAGCTTTCGGGAGTATGGTTGGGAGTGTTGGGGGAAAAGAACATGAGAGTTAGAATTACGATCCTCATTCTGAAAATGCCTTTGAGAAGAGTGGTGAAGTTGAAAGTATGGTCGTCCATGGGTTAAGAAACTTTGGTACCTATCATTTTACGAAAGGCTCCCGGATTTCTACTATGGACGTTGGAAACTAGGGCATGTTCTACAAGACTGGTATCCTCATTCTGAAACTGCAGAGGAAGAGTTACAGTATGGAGACTGGCTAAGGGGGATGAGAAGTTGGAAATGGGCTTGGAAAGGGAAAGAACTGAGAATTTGAGAGGAAAGAGGAGGGCTGGGAAGAGGACTCCAAAGGTAGTGATGACCAGAACTGCAGGTCGTCGATATCGGACGGCGAGGAGAGAGAGGTGGTAGAGGAGGAATGGCGCCATAAATGGAAAGGAGAAAATAGGGGGAAGAATCTGTAGGAGTGAGTTCAGGGGAAAGTAGGGAAGGGGATGAGAAAATGCTGGAGGAGTCTACAACGAAAGCTATTAGTGGAAAAAATGGGGATATCATCTTAGTAGACTCTCTACAGTGATATGATATTGTTCACTTTGAACATATGCTCTTGATAAGCTCTTGTGACTTTTCTTTTAGTTTTCCCAAAATGGCTCATACCAATAAAGATGTATTCATTACTTATAAACCTATGATCAACCTCTTAATTAGTCGATGTCCGCCGAGCAGAAAAGTTGGAAGGAAGACCGAGAGATGGGTTTGGACCAACTGGAAGCTGAAGGGACGAGAAGGGTTTCAACGGACCATCAAGAAAGGAATGGAGAAGCCGAGGACCTGCAAAAGAATGGAATCCATAGGATGCAAGAAAAGATCACTGTCCACAGAACAAGAAAGATTGGAAGAAGAAATAAGCATGCAAGAATCTCAAGTGACCCTTTTGAAAAGAACAACTATCCTTTAGGTTTTTGTTTCCTAAGTCATGTCATCTAAATAGACTGATTGAAAGTTCTACTCATACCAATTTGCCTTTTCTCACATGATTGTCTTCTGCCAGTTCTGAGAAGGAAAGGACGTTCAGTTCATTTTGGCCATATATGTTTCTAATCCTAAAATTTTCTCCAACCAAACAGAATTCCAAATATCTATTTCAACTATTAGATCAACTACCCTGACTGCATATCAAAAAGTAAAGGAAATTCAACCTCATCTATAAAGAATTGTTCTTCATTTATGACAAAAAAAGTTATGAACTAACCTCGGGTTCCAATGTATTAGCATAGACATTTCTGATGGAGCCAGTATGCAACCAGTGATAATCCAGCTTCCTGCTTTCTCTGTCTCTCTTCCAGCCATCTCCATTTTACTGTGTGAATATCCTACAAATTTCCCTTGGCCAAAGATAATTGCCATTCTGGTTGTTTTGCTCCATCAAAATATTCTCTGATTCAGCTATCTTCGTAAACACAGTCGACGATTTGAAGCGGTTTCATCAGTCATCCTAAGATAATTGCCAATCTCCAAAACGAACTTCTATGTCCCATCCAGTTATCTGTTAGATTCTCAATGTCTCAATGTCATGGTGTTTCAAGAACCAGTCCACCTTATTTCCCTGCTCCTCGATATCAGCTAAGTTGAAAAGTGTACAAAAGCTAGCTTGGTTCATCATCTCCTGTCAATTCATTTCTTCTAAATACTCAACAAGCAATAACTAAGTATACACTATCTGGTTAGCTTCCCCCTTTAAATTGAATAACAAGTTCATTAAGAATTTCAAAATCTTCTTAACATTTTTGGTTGCTATTACTAGAAAGATAGGCTATGGAATGGAACTGTAAGAGGGTAATTAGCAATAAATGATGCAGTCCATTGACAGAAAACCATCAGATAGGAGAAGAACTTAAATGTATCGTGCGTGGTTGTCATATTGCTAGTGAACTTCAAACTTAAATTTAATTTCTGCTAATTGAAGATGTCATATGTGTAAGATGCATGAGTAGCCATCATCCATCGATGTGATTTTGGTATAGAAGAGAATGTTTACCAGCTAGGGTTCAAGAATTTTGCTCAATTAGAAAAAAAATACACAATCAAATTCAATACCGAAGCAAAATTTTACCCTGCATTTCCTGTTGTAAATTCAATTCTATCATGTACGACCACTGATCCCGGAAAATTTTGAAACCGATCAGCTCAGTGGCATTGCGTAGCGACACAACGGGCACAAATGACTCGTCTCCAGCCATTTGACGATACAGTCTCTGTGGTAAAAATGAGCGCACGGCAATCGCGTAACTTCCATTCCGTTCATTAGTTCATCCAAACATATTCTGCATTCTCCAATCAACAACTCTCCGCCGACATCAATCTCCACCGTCTTCAACCCTTCGATTGCCGACTCACTAGCCGGCGACGTTTTAAACGCTTGCGGTGACGATTCCCGCAAAACTCGCCCAATTTCCTCGCGTTCATTGTACGGCGAAACGGCTAAAACGGACACCGCCAACGGAAGTACCCGACGGCCAGCATTAAGAGGATTGCATGCTATATCGGCCGCGACGGACAGAACGTCCGGTACCGCCGCGTCCAAGAAGTCTTGAGCGACGCCGGTGTCAGAGAAAACCGCGATCAGGATACTGAAGCCACTGGCGAAAAATGCATCACAAGGTATCAAGAACGAAGATAGAGACGAATTTAAGAGTCTCTGTAATTCTTGAGGATGATTTGATTGGAGAACATGGCGAAAGTGAAGGTGGAAAAGGAAACAGTCACATGGAAGCAAGTGAGAATTGGAAATTGTAACATTAATGTCATCTTCGTGTTCTTCAGGTTGCCATATTTGGTAGTCGTAGAGAGTGTCCATCGCCATGCGAGATCAAGTTAAAGATCAAGAAGTAAAAACCAGAGAGCGATAATACGAAGAAGAAGAAGAAGAAGAAGAAAGAAAGAGAACTAACTAGAGCCAAAAATTCTGACGGGAAGTGGGCGTTGATATTCTGTTATTCAGCTTCGGATCCAAACGAGGTAGGTTTGGGTGGGCCTCAAACTGTATTTTATTTTTATTTTTTTTTGTTTTCCTAAATTCATTTAAATAACAACTTTTATTATTATTATTATTTTTTAGTTTTTTAAATATTATATATATATATATATATATATATATATAATTAATTAACAAGTATTTTTATTTTTATTATTGAAAATTTTGAAAGTTTCGAGATATTTTTAGAGAAAGTAGAAAGTTGATAGATATTTTTATTAATTTAATCTTTTTGTAAATTAAAAAAAAATAGTTCTCTTTTTATACGTAGAGATGTTCATTTACCCACGGTCGGAAATCAGTGGAGACCTACATCGAACGGAGAATCTCAATAAGGACCTACATTGAATGAGATGGAGAATCCCGAGAGGAAGTTGAGAGAGATTTCTCTTCGTTACATAAACAGAGTTAGGGACGAGAATTGTATTCCCCGTCCCTATCCCCGCTCAATTCTCCAACCCTTTTTGCACCGTCCCTACTTTTTATCTAAGATTTTGAGACCATAATTATAATATTTTAATTAAAACTTTTTTTTAATGGAATAAGACAATTATATTTGTGTAAAATCCTATTATATTTTTATCTGTAAACCCTATTTGTTTACCATTTTTTTAATAAAAAAATATATTTATTATATTATAAATTTGAAATTATTAGTTAGAACTTTTGTTCAGAGAACTATTTATAAAAATACATACAAACACGGTGAAAAACTTTATGGAAATCTAATTCCGGCAAAAAATAAATAGGAAATTTTACGGGGATAGAGATGAGAAAACTTCTCTGTCTCTGCTCCACTCCGTAAAACATCTCTATTCATATAAAATATCATTTTTTTTAGTTTATAATAAATTAAACGTCTCAATTAAGTAAATTTAAAGTATAATAATTTGATAATAAGCGGTTTTTTCAAAAAATATTTTGTTTATCATTTTTTATAATGTTGTGTGACAATATTCTGAAAATTATATTTTAAAAGTATTCGAGTATTTTTTTTAGAGAAAACACTTTATTTTTGGTTACGGATAAGGAAAGTACTTCCTTTGAAGACTAGTTATCCTAAATTAATTTTATTTTAGGATTTGTTTAAATTCTATTTTATTATTTGTTTGTTAGAAGTCCCTATTTGGTTTATCTATATATATATATTCCAATTTTAAAATTTGTCTAATTTTTTTAAATAAAAAAAAACAATGGTATTTTTAACCAAATTTTAAAAACAAAAACTACTTTTTAATTTTCAAAATATTTATAAGCTTTTTAAAAGCAATAATATAAAATAAAATAATAATGTTGCAAATAATAGTTTAATAATCTAAAAATTTAGGATTATGATTTAATTTTTAGTTTTATTATCTATTTTTTAAATTATCAAATTTTAAACACTAAAAAATTCAACTCTATTATTTTATTTTTATTTATATATATTCCACATATTACAAGTTTATCATATATATATACTCTCGATATCTTTAATTATTTATAAGTATATATTCGATATATTTGTTCTTCACCGGTATCATATCGTTTGAAAGTACATATTATGTATAATTACATATGTTGTATGTTGGATGATGAAAGTCCCACATCGCTAATTTAGGGAATGATCATGGATTTATAAACAAAGAATACGGTATCCATTGGTAGGAGACCTTTTAGGGAAACCAGCAAAGTCATGAGAACTTATGCTCAAAGTGACATACCATTGTGAAGAGTCGTGTTCGTCTAATATGGTATCAGAGTCATACCCTAAACTTAGTCATTCCAATAGATTGGTAAATCCTCAAATGTCGAACTAAGGACTCCAAAAGAAAAAGGAGTCAAGCCTTCTCGAAGGCACGAAGGCAATAAAAAATGACTAAGCCTCCTGAAAAAGGAGTCAAGCCTTCTCGAAGGCACGAAGGCAATAAAAAATGACTAAGACTCCAAAGGAGGCGTTAGTCATGCCAATAGATTGGTAAATCCTCAAATGTCTAACGAAGGACTCCAAAAGAAAGAGGAGTCAAGCCTCGTCGAAGGCAATAAAAAATGACCAAGACTCCAAAGGAGGCGTTCTTTGTTCGAGGGGAGGTATAGTGAATGATCATGGGTTTATAAACAAAGAATACTCTCTCCATTGGTACGATGCCTTTTGGAAGCCCAAAGCAAAAGTTGATAATATCATACCATTGTGGAGAGTCGGGTTCGTCTAACCTTGTAATTAAAAATTTATACAAAATATGTACCTCATAAAGTATACACATGGTATGAAATCACACCATAATGACTAGTTTGTAGAAACACCATCATATCATCACCCTAAAAACTAAAAATAAAAAGAAAAAAAGAAAAGAAAAGTGGTTCCAAATACCCTTCACATATATATACATTTACGTGTACATATTTATCAGGTGTAAGAGCAAAGCTTCCCACTTGATGGGGATGAAAACTTACACCTATTAAACTGGTTTCCACACTGTAAGAACTTCTTGGAACATCTCGACCAACAGTTCCCGGTCCGCTTGCCTGAAGAAGTTATTTATTTCGTCGCCAATGTCGTAGACCTTACCGAAATCGAACAAGTATGCCAAGCATCCTTTCTTCAGTTTATGCAGCTTATAAAGCCATGCTTCTTGCAGTCTCTCGAGGACGTTCACCGAGTTTATGTCTTCCAAGAGGCTTTCCTCGCACGCATCTTTTAGGTCTGCAATATCGTACTTGTTTGCTGCCCCGAGAAGCGACACTCGATGCTTCCAGAAGTCCTCTTCTTTTATGGTTCCATACAAGTAACGTAACATAGTCATGCAGGCATCTAGAGACATGTCTTCTATGTAGATGATGGAAGACTCTTTTTCCTTGAGATTGTGATGGAACATGCTCTTGAATACAGGAGAACTTGCTGATAAAATGGCTTTGTGAGCTCGTAAAGTGCCATCGATCGTGTTGATGGTGACATCGGCATGGATAGCCTCGTCCAGCATGCGCGAGAGACATTGAAGAGTGCTTTGAGACGATACAGATTGCATCATTCCCTCCATTGGCCATATAGAATTCGGTTCCCCTCCCTTTAAACCCTTTTAGATTCAACTGTTAGATAAACTGTGGCTAGCAAATATATCCATATCAAAACAGTCAAGATTACATGAATGAAGAATAGACAGATTTTCAAACTAACTCAAGAATTAGGATTAGAGCCTATTAGAGTATTGATATAGTTAAATCTACCACAACCCACGAAATTAAGTTGATCGGTGATTTAACATAATATATCAGAGCAGAACATCTTATATTCAAACCCCTATATCGATTTTCTATCCAACATTCGAGTATAAAAATAGTGAAATTTACTATTTATAACTCATCAACTTAAACTTTTGGGTCGATTGGTGATTCGACCGAGCCAAAAGAGTTCCCATAAATTTATGATAAGAAATGGGCATCAAATGAAATGTCGAATTGAAGTTCAGTTAAATCCATCGCAGAAGATGACATCTTAAGTGCATCAAACACAACTGAGTATTGGAAGTTTGGAACTCACATTCACAGGGCAGATCTTCAAATCAAGAAATTCGACATCGACAATGAAGCGACCATGGAAGGTGGAATCAACAGCCCAAACAAAGTCTTCACTAGTTCGAAGAACTCTCTCATTAACTGCAGGAGGAAAACAGCAGTTCATCAACTGTATAAATAAGCCCAAGTAATTCAAGTACCATAAAACATCAAGCCATTTGACCCAAAAAAGAACAAGATTTGAACATAATTGTTGGGCCGAAGGCTCCAAGTGGTCTAAACTAAGCAACAGATTTCTCATAAAGAAAGGGCTAAAAATATATCAATTAGATACGAGATTTTGACAGATTTTCCCGTTAGATTTGTTGCATTTTCTCATCCGAAAAACAAAAGCTTACACAGAGCTTCCTCAATGAATCAGTAGTAGTAGTGGTAGTAGTAGATGTTGGATAATGAAAGTCCCACATCCGCTAATTTAGGAAATGATCATGGATTTATAATCAAGGAATACTCTCTCCATTGGTGTGAGGCCTTTTGGGGAAACCCAAAGCAAAGCCATGAGAGCTTATGCTCAAAGTGGACAATATCATACTATTGTGGAGAGTCGTGTTCATCTAACAGTAGAAAGGGTATCTTACATGTAAAATGGCTAAGAACAATAAGGAGAAAAAATAACAATTTACAACCAATAGTTATACATATTAACAGATTTAACAATAATTGCAGTCATTTAAATTCCTTTGAAAATAGATTACTCAATGACCTTTAAATGATAAATGATAAATTATTGATGTATAACAAATGAAATATGGCACTAAGTATCCAGTTTCGTTGATGAAGTTTACAAGTTGTTGATTGCTTCACGTGTATTATTTAAGAAAATGATTCATGAATTCTGCAGAACAATTTATGAAAAACTCAATAATTATTGAAAATTATTAAATGGTTTTACATTTTTCTTTTTGATATTGTGAAACTATATGTAATTTTCAATTCTAAAAGTGACCTTATTGACTAGCACTTCAACAAAAGTCAATAAAAAAGTTCTAAAAGGTAAAATCATGAAGAGAAACAGAGAAAGTTGCTCTCACTGTTCTTCCATCCCCAAATTCCCAATCCTTTTCCTCAGCGGATACAGCTTCAAGAATTTTCAATCACAGGATGCAAAGCTCAAAGTAAAAACGCAACATAAGAATCAGGAAAGCGGATAAGAACACATACTGGGAGATATAGCAGGTCTACGGTTCGGTCCAACGCTAGAGACTCGAATAACAAACCGAGCAATTGGAGGCTGTTCCTTCGAGATCTTCGACGGCTCAGGGAACAAACGAATGTACAGATATCGACTCTTGTCAACCGACAAATGCCTCAAATCCAGTACATAAATCCATTAACATAAAATTAATGATGTTCTTCTAATCTGAGTAAAAATGAAATGAAGTGTTGAGAGAAGAGTACCAATTCCAGATTCCGACCTTGAAAGGATCGGATTTCTTGATGTTGCAAGGGCCGAGGCTGTCGATTCTCCATTGCGCTAACCTCGAAATTGTATCTACCCTAGAATCCGCCATAGCTCTGCAACTCGATTAGGAAGATGAAGGAGCCAATGGACGACTTATAATGGGAGGGACTCCGACTCCACGCCAAACCCCAACTAGCAAAGTACTTCACGACTAAGCTAATAGGCCTTTCAATTTTACTTTAAAATAAGATCGACTTTTGTTTGTTTTTTTTTTTTTTGGTTGATATCTTTTAAACTTTTTAAAAATTTTAATAATATCTTTTAACTTTAAAAAAATATATATATTAAATTGATAATGTAACTGCCCATACTGCTAGTAGATGTTGTCTGCTTTTGGTTTCACATCCATGTTTTAAAAGTACGGGAAGATTTCCACACTCTTATAAAGGGTGTTTTGTTCTCGTGCCCAACCAATGTGGGACAACACAATCCACCCTTTTCGGGGCCAGCGTCTTCGCTGTCACTCTTTCGTTTCTCTAATCGATATGGGACCCCCTCCCCCCGCCAAATCCATCCCCTTTGGGGCCAGTGTCTTTACTGGCACACCGTCACGTGTCTACCCCCTTAAGAAACAGCCTCCTTGCTGGCACATAGTCTGGTGTTCGGCTCTGATACCATTTGTAACGACTAAAATCCACCTCTAACAGATATTGTGCTGTTTGGGGTACAGATGCGTTTTAAAGCCTTGAGGGGAAACCCGAACGAAAAAGTCCAAAGAAGATAATATCTGCTAGTGTGGATCTCGAAACCCTCTATTTCAAAAATAATTTTGAATTGTGAACACTTTAATTTTTTAAATATTTTGATGAAACCATTAATACTATATTTTAAAAATATTAAAATAATACTTTTATATTTTTAGAAAAAAAGTTTTATTTGTAGTATTCTTAATATTAAAGAAATAGATTATTTATGAAGTCTAAACAGACCGTCACTAATCATGTATTGACCATAATAATTTTTTATAACCATGTTAATGGTTTTTTAAGATTCAGGGATATATTTTTTAAAATATGTTATTAATATTAAAAGTTTTCAAATAGTTTTAAACTATTATTTGAAGGGTATTAATAAAAAAAAAAATTAAAGTTTAAGGGCGTTTTTTTGAACCCTCTAAAAAATTAAGAGTATTTTTAAAACAAACCATTAAAGTGAAAATTTAAAAAAAAAAAATTAATAGTTTAAGACTATGAGTTTATTTATTATGGTAAGAATATTTTTATAATGCTATTCTCGTATAAATTTATTTATATTATAATTTATTTTTGGCCATTTTTGTTGCTTTCCCTTTGTTTGATTGGTCTTGCGTATACTCCTAATTGGGCCTGAAATCAGCCCATTCCAGTACAATGAAAAACTTTTTTTTTTTTTTTAATTGCACGGCTAATGGTTTGTCTTTGGGAGCTGAGAGGCTTGTGAGGATTGCTCCCTTCAATCAATGTGGGATCCACACACTCCCTTAAGTTGCTAGGAAGAGGCTTCACACCCTTAAAAGGATTACTTCTCTCTTCTTTAATTGATGTGGATCTCACAATCCACTTTATTGGGGCCCAAAGGTTTCCAACCCTTATAAAGATTGTTTCATTCCCTTCTCCAACCGATGTGGGAACTCACAATCCACCTCCCTTTGGGGAGCCAGTGCCCTCGCTGACACACCGTCTAATGTATGCCTCTAATATCATTTGTAACAGTTCAAGCACACTGCTAATAGATATTGTCCGCTTTGACTCATTACGTATCCCCATTAGCCTCACGATTTTAAAACGCGTATGTTAGGGAGAATTTTCTAAACACTTACAAAAAAATGTTTCGTTATTCTCTCCAACCGACGTGGGATCTTACAATTATTTTCAAGGGAAGCTAGCATAGAAAAAAAAATTATTTTAAAGAGAAACAATCTCGAAGATTTATAAGATGTGGAGCTGAGATTCAAAATTTGACCTCTCATCGATGACACATGTCAAACGCTACTTTAACTTTATTTATAAATAAAATATATTTTAATCAATTAAACTATATTCGTGTGTCTAGTAGATATTTAGAATATTTCCAAGAAGGAAAAAAACAAAAGTGAAATAAGTGGGAGAGGGAAGTGAAGTTTCCATGTTTGGATAATACAAGGCTCACAAATTGATTGCCCTATCCCTAATGGCTATGCTCTGCTGTGTACTGTACTACCCCCACTTACTGTGGACCCTACAAACGAACACATTTATTGATGCTATTCATCTTGATTTTACAACCAACCAAACCATGTCATAGTCTACAAAAATAATTTTTTAATTATTATTATTTTTATATCATTTTTTAAAAGTTATTTATGTTTAATAAATTTTATTTATTATTTTTTGTCGCCTAACTTTAATAAATGCTCATTAAAATTTAAAATCAAAATTTTATTATATAGTTTTAAAAGTTATTAAATATTTTAACCATAAATATAATAATAATAAAAAAAAAGAATTGTTTATATAAGGACGTCCAAAATTAATAAATTCCCATAAATAAACAAAGGCTGTATTCATTTGTGACAACGCCCCACGTTTGAATAATGGTCGGGTGGCCATAGAGTAATTGAACAATACCCACAACTTTTTAATTCATTTAACCTTAAAAGAAAACAAAAATAATTAAATAAATAATTTTAATTCAACAAAACCTCACATAATAATAATTTAAATATTAAATATAATAAAAATGCACCAACAAAATTTCATCTCAAATTAATAATGGTATGGTTTAAATTTTAGTTTATCAAGTAAATTAATTTAAATATAGTAAACGAAAGCTACATGAATAAATTAATATCACTTCCGGACAAGAACAATTCTAAAATGCATGTGAATTGGGACAAAATATGTTGGAAGAATTTCTGGTAAGTAACATGACAATATCAACGCTTGTTCTAACCTTAACGATTGTGCGACCGTTATTCTAACCCAGCAAACAAGTCAACCATGTGAAATTTGAATTTCGCAGACAATATCAATGTATGCTTGATCTTCGAATCATGTTTGAGATAAATGTTTTAAAAAACATGAACGAGAAAATGCGTTGGGTACAAGTTTAGAGAAAACAATGTTATAAGCTAAAAACGGATAGAAACACGGGTAGAAAAAATTGACAACTAGTCACGTTTCCCTATAGTTCATTATTTACCATTTTAGCCATGGAGTGTAGATATGATTTTGGTGGTCATACACTATTGTATTGATACAACAATAATAGTAAAGACTTATCTAACATGATAGCAAGTAAGAAGAGTATGGAACAGGCATGCGAGCATGAACAACACGTCCTGTATAAGCATGATCGAAATATCCGACATGCGGGTCATAGGCAACACGTCTTGGATAAACATGACCAGAATGTCTAACACGTCTTAGACATAGATTTGGCCACGAATTATTATTGGATCTCCTTTTTCTGTTCCAGTTAATAAACCAATAAAGTTAAATCAATAATATTTTCAAATGTAATTTTGGAAAATTTTAAATAAAAACACTCGTAATCATCGAAGGGACTCTTCTCCTTTTTCATTGATTTGATATTTTTCCCCTGATATTATTGTAAATATGGAATTTTCATAATTAATTATTAGTGAAATAAATAAATAAAATGTCAATTATATGATGAACATACAATATTAATTATTAAAAGATATTATATGTTGTCACCATACTTTCCCAACATTTATAGAATCGGTTATCCAAGGAATTATTGATCTTTAACTAAAAAAAACCTAATTTTAATAAATTTAAATAAATTTGTGGCGCACGAGTAGGTGAAATATGCATAAATGAATTATTAATATTTTTAATTATCAATTATAAAAGCTCAAAAGTTAAGTAGGTTACGAAACATGTGAGATGTGACAAAATATGCTAAAATTTCGTTACATAATTTAATGGTTTCTTTCTTACCGAATTATGAATTTCACTGATGGGTAATAAATTCACCCTAAAAAATTATTTAAAATATTTCAACAAAACTTTCCATAAAATTAAATAAATATGACGTTATTTTATCTCATTTAATTCATTTTTTATGAAATTGAATTATGATGGATGTGATTTCTTGATTTGTAGATTACTTAATACTTTTTAATTATTACTTAAAATATTATGGCTATTTTTAGATTTAACAAAAATAGAAATAAAAAGAAGCACGTTTTTTTCCTATTTAATTTTAAATGAAAAAGAAATATTTACTTTTTAAAATATAAAGTTTAAAGAAATTCACTATTAAACGTATTATCTAAATAAAAAATGCAAACTTTTTATGAATTTTAGTCTTACTTAAAATCATTAATGGAGAAATTAACTATAATAATGATGACAATAGTGACAATAATAATAATAATAATAATAATTATTATTATTATTATTATTTTTTTTTTTTGGAGTATAGAACAAAAAAAAAAAAAAAATACCGACATAGTAAGTTGACTCTTTTGACATATTTTTAGTCAACCATGCTTGATCGATTTTGATTAAGGGTAAATTTGGATACTCTTAAGTGATAGAAGATAAATAGAGTCTGAACATGAATCAATCTAAATATAAGACGATATTGGCCTTAAATGATAAAGTAAGAGGGCCAAAAAGCATAAAATCGAGGCAAAAAGCAAAAGAACAACTCGATTCGAGCCGAAATGCATTGCCTAATTCGAGTACTTCTATGCATTTCCCAAAACTTGATGTCGTCGACAACAAAAAATAAAAAGAAAAAAAAATAAGTTTATGGACGGGATTGATTGAAGATGCCAACCAATAAAGGAATATTCCTAATTTATTTTGTTATTAAAAAATAATTAATAAAATTAATTTGTGTCCAATTTTAAAAAGCAAAAAATAAATGGTATAATCAATAATAACCCATAAAGGGATATTTCTAATTTATTCTGTTATTAAAAAATAATTAATAAAATTAATTTGTGTCCAATTTAAAAGGCAAAAATAAATGGTATAATCAATAATAATCAATAAAGGGATATTTCTAATTTATTTTGTTATTAAAAAATAATTAATAAAATTAATTTGTGTACAATTTAAAAAGCAAAAATAAATGCTATAATCAATAATAATCAATAAAGGGATATTTCTAATTTATTTTGTTATTAAAAAATAATTAATAAAATTAATTTGTGTCCAATTTTATAAAGCAAAAATAAATGGTATAATCAATAATAACCAATAAAGGGATATTTCTAATTTATTTTGTTATTAAAAAATAATTAATAAAATTAATTTGTGTCCAATTTTAAAAAGCTATGGTATAATTAATAATAATCAATAAAGGGATATTTCTAATTTATTTTTTTATTAAAAAATAATTAATAAAATTAATTTGTGTCCAATTTTAAAAAGCTATGGTATAATTAATAATAATCAATAAAGGGATATTTCTAATTTATTTTGTTATTAAAAAATAATTAATAAAATTAATTTGTGTCCAATTTTAAAAAGCTATGGTATAATTAATAATAATCAATAAAGGGATATTTCTAATTTATTTTTTTATTAAAAAATAATTAATAAAATTAATTTGTGTCCAATTTTATAAAGCAAAAATAAATGGTATAATCAATAATAACCAATAAGGGATATTTCTAATTTATTTTGTTATTAAAAAATAATTAATAAAATTAATTTGTGTCCAATTTTAAAAAGCTATGGTATAATTAATAATAATCAATAAAGGGATATTTCTAATTTATTTTTTTATTAAAGAATAATTAATAAAATTAATTTGTGTCCAACCTTAAAAAGTAAAAATAAATGGTATAATCAATAATAAAAATTAAAGTTCAATATTGATATTTTTCTTTTTAAAGTAGGAATTAAATTAATAATGTCCTATATTTAGAATAATCGAGGTTTTTTTATATTTTATTTATTTTTTTTTTTTTTCTGTTTCGAATTTTATATTTTAAAAAGTAATTTGAAAATTATGTAAAATAAATAATAATATTATTTTTTTAAAGTTAAAATTTATTAAATAGGAAATAAAATTTTAGAAATAAATATATAAAAAAAAGAAATGAAAGTGGTGGTCCTACTATATGGGCAGCTTCGATTCGACGCCCTCTCCCTCCTAAGTAACAAATATATTCTACCACGTGCTCCAAATTCGGGTCCTTCTTCTTATTTAACCTCCTTTCTATTCCCACGTGCTTAAAATCCTCCCTCTTTCCCTCCCTTCTCCCCCACCGGCCTCCCCTCTTCTTCTACTTTTCCCTTTGGAATCTCTACTGCTCTTTCTCTCTCTCTCCACCGATTGATTTGTTTCTCGGTTTGTGAGAATGGATTCCTCGCTAAACTTCTGCATAATTTTTACTATCGTGATTCAATGCTTCTCAATCTGCTTCATCGACGCCATATCCTCTCCCGTAGGCGGTGATCACGACGGCTCTGCTCTAATAGGCGCAGGAAGCGGCATCAATTCTGTGCCGGATTCTAATTCTCTCAAGAATCAGAGTGTTAGAACGTTGATGGCTCGATCAGACTCTCAGAGATGCGAGGTGTGGACGGAGGCATGCTCTGAGGCGATTCTCAGTTTGGCGAAGCGGCCGGATGTTGTTGATTGGTTGAAGAAGGTGAGGAGGAGAATCCATGAGAATCCGGAGCTTGCGTTTGAGGAATTTGAGACGAGTCAATTGGTACGCGATGAGTTGGACCGGATGGATGCTAGTTACGAGCATCCGTTTGCTAAGACTGGCGTTCGTGCTTGGATCGGGACTGGCGGACGGCCTTTTGTTGCTCTTAGGGCAGATATGGACGCTCTTCCAATCCAGGTTCTTCTAAAAAATCGGATATCGCGAATATGATTTTGATTTCTGTTCGTTCTTTTTTCCTCTGGCTTTCGCATTTACGATTGATTGATTGCCTTGATGTTTCTGTTCTGCCTTGAGATTGAAAACTACGAGCGAAAAAAAAGAGAGGAAGAACACAAAGATTTAGAATAAAAAAAACTCTGCTCTAAAAGCAATTTCTGGAAATGCGTTCGAGCAATGGATTCTTTTCTTCTTTTGAAATCAGTTTGAATTTGTTTTCAAATATTCCATTACTGAACTTCCACGATCTCACTTGTCACTTTTACAGCTCCTTACGCACAGCTATCTTTTCAGAAATGTAGAAATGTATATCATGTTTTAACTTCTACTCTAATTTTTGGATCGTCATAAAATTATATCGTCAAATGTTTCTTCCTCAAATTTCTTTTACACTGAAATTAGATTTTAAGAACCAAGCATCATTCTCGAAAAACTCGAAACGTTTTTATTAATTTGGCATCATTGTGTCAGGGCATTAACAATAGTGGTCCATCTCTATTTCCCTCTCTATTACTTGTCACGTGTTTGAGTTCCCTCCTTCAAATAAATAAATTAATCTGACTTACAGGAGAAAGAGTAAGCGGTCTAGATGTCATGGTTTACAAATACGATATTTTACGTTTTCTTTAGAAAAAGTCAGTACAATTCTTAGCCCCATAATTTTTCGTGGATAAAGGATAAGTGCAAGTGGTTGGCGTGGTGTCTGTTTGTACCTCCTCACAGGTTGAGGTGGGACATAATACTTTTTAATTCTTTAGGTATACTTGACATTTTAATTGTATTTTGTGTAATACAAAAATCAACTAACAATTGGTGGAACTCAGTCCTACACGCTAAACATCTTGACTTTAAATTTTATTTTTATCCTTCAGCTTACTTTAGGATAATTTTTTCATTTGAAGTGTTTGTATTTCTTTTCTAAATGTTGCATAATTAGTTATTTTAGTCTTAAAGTGATTGATTATAAGATCAATTAATTCTTTTTTAATTCAACCATCGCTGGTACGTGGATTGAATTATTGACTAGTTAATGATTTTATCTACTTAAATTGACTAGATAATTGTTATGTGCTTTGTTATTTGTTTAAGATGAGTTTTAAGTTAATACTTTGACATTTTAGCTGTATTTGAGTTGTACATCATCAATTAAATTTTACTTTTCTAATTTTCTGGGGTTGATCTTTCGTGAAGCCGATTGGTTTCAATATTACTTATGAGATCGGAAAATGTAAAATGGCATAAAACACTATGCAGGAAGCCGTGGAATGGGAGCACAAAAGCAGAGTACCAGGCAAGATGCATGCTTGTGGGCACGATGCTCACGTTACAATGCTTCTTGGTGCTGCCAAGATCTTGAAGGATCGTGAACATCTCTTGAAGGTTTGCCTAACACCCTCAACTTATTTTGATTTTCTGGAAACAAATAATTTTAAAAGACTTAATACTATAAGATTCTCTGATTCCAAGCCTCCAAGATGATGGAGTTTTTTCTTTTTTTGTTTAGGAGATGAAATTAAAGAATCGCTAGCGTTAAAACAATGGGTAAATTATTTTGCAAAAATAAAGATGGACAAATTAGGCAAATTTACTTTTATAGTTGCAGAAATTTATAATATAGACTACTTAAATTGATAGAACACTATAATTTTAATTATCAATGTCCATAATAAATACATTTAATTAATTGCTCTCGAAGTCTTCTCGCCACAGGTAGAATGTTTTATATGGACAAGTGGCTTGTCACGGAAGACTTTTTAACCTTACCAACCAAACTATAGTTTGGTGGTTGAAATTAGCAAAAATTACAATTACTATTTACTCACTATTTACACGCTCATAACTTAGATGCAAGATGTCATCAACGGTAAAATAACATACTGAGTATAATTAAAATACATTTAGAGTACTCTTCTGTTAAGTTTTTTTAATATGATACTCCGACCATTATTCCCAACCACTTTACCAAAATGGAAAAAAGAAAGAGAACAAAACAAGGATGGTTCTGACACTCTTCGAACTAGTAGACCAGCTGGCGACATGATTTTAGATTCTTTGTTGGGTTGCTGCGATGTTTCTCGAGTTTATCTCATATTTGTATTCTTTTATCTGTTGAGTACTAAAATCCGTGGCTACCCATCACTCATTTTGAGTTTTAAGTACTGTGTTTTACAGGGAACAGTGGTTTTGCTGTTTCAGCCAGCTGAAGAAGCTGGCAATGGCGCAAAGCGAATGATTGGCGATGGAGCTTTAAGAAACGTTCAAGCCATTTTCGCTGTTCATGTTTCTCATGAACTTCCCACCGCCATTATTGGGTCCCGGCCTGGTCCTCTGCTAGCTGGCTGTGGCTTCTTTAGGGCGGTGATTACCGGCAAAAAGGCCCAGGCTGGGTCGCCTCACCGGTCCGTCGACCCGGTTCTGGCTGCCTCGGCCGCCGTTATCAGTCTGCAGGGGATTGTGTCTCGTGAAGCAAATCCTTTAGATTCCCAGGTGCGGTTTTTCTTTTTTCTTTTTTTTTTTTCTTTCTTCTTTTTTCTTTTTTCTTTTTGGGGTTTGTTTGTTTCTTATTTAGGGACTTTTTCAATACTGAATTATCAATTCGTTGGCCTTATGATTTTTGTTTTTGTACTCAGGTTGTGTCAGTGACTTGGTTCAATGGAGGGAGTAACCTGGATGTGATACCAGACACCGTCGTCATTGGCGGTACTTTCAGGGCATTCTCCAACTCTAGCTTCTACCAACTTCTTCAAAGAATAGAGGAGGTAATTTCTCCCTTCACTTTCAAGCCTCACCGTTCCATTTTTCAGCTTCAAACTCAACTTACATGCTTCTTAAAAGATTAAAGAATTATCTTTGTTAACTAAATGCTTTTTTCAAAGTTTTTTTTTCAGAGGTTTGATGGGGAAAATTCTGAAAAGTTCATCAAAAACTGAAATCCCAAGAATAAATTAGGAATGACTTCAGCCATTGAGCACTTCTTGACAAAAGAAGAGAAGAGGAAGAAGTTGGGTTGAGTTAAGATTATTAATCCAGATGATTTTGAAAATTCTAAAACCAAAAATTGTTTTCAAGAGAATCAATTTCCTCTCTCCAATTCATAGTTCTAAGTCTTTTGTTGACACACCATCCAAAGTTCGCTCCATCTGTCTGATAAAAAAAAATGTTTGCACACCCCTTTACAGAATATTTCTACTAGGAAAAGTTTTCACACTATACAGAATACTTTATTCCCTTCCCTCCTTCCCTTCTCCAACAGGGATCTATCGTACAAGTATAAATTTTGCTTATAAACGATCTACACTACAGGTAATTGTGGAGCAGGCCAGAGTTTATAGATGCTCGACAACGGTGGACTTCTTTGAAAAAGAATACACCATATACCCTCCAACCGTAAACGACGAAAAGATGTATGACCATGTGAAGAAAGTGGCCACCGACCTACATGGTTCACACAATTACAGGGTGGTCCCACCAATGATGGGGGCCGAAGATTTTTCCTTTTACTCGGAGTTTGTTCCTACAGCATACTATTACATAGGAGTCCGGAACGAGACCTTAGGCTCCATCCACACAGGCCACTCTCCCTATTTCATGATCGACGAAGACATGCTACCCATTGGCGCTGCCACTCATGCAACCATCGCCGAGAGGTATCTGTACGAGCATGGAGAATGAGAAGCAGCAACAAGTTAAACAAAGCAGTTTCTACCACTCTTCCCCTTCAAAATGTCGTATTGCCGAAGGTGTGCTTGCCACAGCAAGTACCTGGGGCCGATACATTGAGAAGGGAAAGTTCGTTGTGCCCCCTTCCTGTTGTATATGATTCGGGACGTCACAGCTACAGCTACATGATTCATTTTTGTATGATTTTTTTACGTGTATTACGTCTGGTAGATGGGTATTATAACGTGTAACCTTAAACGACCTAAATCGAACTTCTCTACAAGCAATTGCATTGATGAAGATAAGAGTGTTGATCCGTGAAGGACTCAGGAATCCAAGGTTTGTGTAAAGTTGGTAAAATATGGTTTGGTTTTTACCTCTAAACTAATGATCAAAATCGACCTACGGACGAGATGGAACGCCCCGCCCGATTCATTCCATATCATCAACGGCCTCCAAAACTAATATATTGGCAAACTGGGCATTGAATTAAATTACGAAACAGAATTTTCTAACTGTGTTACAGATTTTATTACGAAAGAGAGAACTCACTCACTCGGATTTGAAGTTTTGACGACTTAACATCCTCTACAACAGCACATGGTTTAACAACAAGCTTCACCTCTTCTCACCGCACAAACATCTAGCTGCCTGTAGAGCAAAATATGTGAGGATTATGTCTGCTCCTGCCCGTCGGAGACACATGAGGGACTCCATCATGACCTTCTCTTCATCGATCATTTTGAGAACTCCTCCGGCCTTGATCATCGAGTATTCACCCGAAACCTAACCAAAACGACGAAAAATTGTTTGAAAGGATTACATATACAGAGTAAAACTATGTTGAGAATCTCCCATTTGCTTGACCAATGTTTCCATGAAAAAGTCAACTCAAGGATATCAAATTACGACTAGTATTAATTCACGGCGACATTAGTCACCAGCATAAGCCGCAAGACGTTTATTTATGTGAGCTAATTAGCTAAATACATCCTTTAGTACTTCCTAGCAGGCATTCTAAGATCTAAGAACAAGGACTGAATTGATTCACAAAGATGACTTTTAATGATAGTTGTTTTGATTTATATAAAATGACTCTCTAGGCTAAAGTGTTTGAGGATTACCTAGAATGTCTAAAAGATTACCAGACTTATTTCATCTTCTCTAGGGTAAGTGGAAGAATATGTTGGGTATAGAGTATGCTAGGACACATGTCTCCCCAGATTTAGTGCAAGTGGGAGACTGGTTGAGATTTATGCCCTAAAACTTCGTAATTAATTATTTAATTTTAATATTTTATTTACAATTTAATATTATCCATGGTATGAAAATTCAAGGTTATTAATGTAATCTTGAACGGTATATGGTGGACATACAAGAGGATCGTGTTCAAGTAATAACCTCAAGGGTTTATAGAGGGAATTGTGTTCAAGTAATAACCTAAATGGTATATAGAGAGAATCGTGTTCAAGTAATAATCTATAAAGGGTCTATAGTATATGGATAAGAGGTTAGGTGTTTTGTCTTGGTAACAATATTGATACGGCCTACTTTGTAATGGTTACAAGTATTTAAACCTAATAAAAGTTCTCATTCTACAAAGTAAAACTCGAGTCGTGCAATCTTATTTGATATTTAATGCCAATACTGTTACATGTGAGGACGTATAAAAAAATAGGTAAATCATAGATAATATTTGACAAAAAAACACTTAATAATACCTGATATGCTGCAATAGGTAAAGGAGAATTATCCCTGAGAAGTCTTATGATATCCAAATAGGGTAGACCAGGTTTCACCTGCAACCAATTAGAAGTAGGTTTAGCCAAATTGGAGTCTACACCAAGTTAAATTTTGCAAAGGGTCCAAGAAAAGACAACTGACCAGAAGAATATCAGCTCCTTCAGATTCATCTGCACGGGTTTCAATCAAAGCCTCTCTATAATTTGCTGGATTCATCTGGTAACTTTTGTTAAGCAAGCAAGATCAGTTAGCTAAGTAGGAACCTAGAGCAAAAAAAAAAAAAAAAAAAAAAAAAAAAAAAAAAAAAAAAAAGTCAGTTCATGATACTGTAATATATTACATACGTCTTTTTGTCTCCAAAACGAGGATTCGAATCGAGTGCTTCACGGAATGGACCATAAAATGAACTTGCATACCTGTTCAAAAGAAGCATTGATATTGATAACAGAAGTAAATGGAGCGTTCATAAGTTAAAAAGCAAAAAAGAGTGAAACGGCAGCAGTAGGGGCAGCAGTATTAAAATCTATATTCATGCCAATTGGCTTGACATATATAAACTGGGTTAAAGTATTGGCTTGACATATTGTTCAATTTTCACCCTTCTAAGTGACAAGGAACTGGAAAACATTCAGCAATATTAAAGTAGTTGATCCACATGGAGATAAAAAATTCGGCATCGGGTATCTCATTGAAACGTTAACTTAGCTTCAGGGTTCTGTTAGGTAACTGAATCCTATCGGCGAAATGTAGCTCATTACAATAGACTTCCAATTTTTTTTAACATATTAGAGGCAAAATATGATCGAAGCATCTGGTAATTCTTTTGTCCCTCTCAATGTTGCAACAATTGTAACTCATAGCTTTGTAAAGCATCCAGGATTAAACATCATTTCATTTTAATTTTAACAGGCAGCAGCTCGAGTGTATATATTCTAATCAAATTAAGTAGAACAAAGCTAGAATGAAATTTACATATTCATGTGGGTTAGAAAAGAAAACAAGAAAAGGGAGAAAATGCAAAATAGAAGATAGTAAATTACTTTGCTGTGTAAGACATGATGGAGACATGATAAAATCCCTCAGCATCAAGAGCCCTTCTAATTGCTCCTACGCGACCATCCATCATATCACTAGGACTGACAACGTCTGCTCCAGCACGAGCCTAGTGATGAAGGAAGTAAGCCATAAAATAAACCAATAAATCTCCGGTAATAGGACATAAGGAAAGATGTTGTGTACGTGTGGGGGAAGTTAGTAAGGTAAATACTGCATGCCTGTGTTTAATAACCCATGCAACAAAGGCAACATCCACTCGTCTCAAAAAATTTACAACCACGTGATAAACCAATATTGGAACTCATGACACACTGCCTTAGATCCTCCAAATATTACTGATGGAGCTCTCTCCTTAAAACTTTCTAATTCTCTGGATTTGCATCGTTTTAATCATCCACTAGCTTTAGTTCCAAAGAATTGGGAGCTTGAAGTTGCTAAGGGAGGGATTAGTGTTTTTCGAGATGCATGAGTTCCCTTTTGAAGCATCCATTAATACTCTCAAGTCCTCAAGTCCTTGTCTGTTAAAGAGGTTAAAATGTATTACATTGTTGCTTATCCCTTACACAATACTCAAAGAAGTGAACCAATCATTTCTTATCAATCACCTATTGCAGATAATAGTGTGAATCGTAATTTAGTTGAAGAGAATTGTTCATGTCTCTTGGTTTCCTCTGTAAGACAAGCGGTAGCTTGAACTTATCAACATTAGTTCCATCAAAACCTTCAATCCCTTCTAGTAGCCATAAGATTTTATTGCCAGATGTACATTTTTTATTCCTGAGGTGATTCTCAACGAAAGACCTTACAGTTCATATTTTTTCCTCTCATTGCGATGCCTTTGGTGGTGACTCTGTAGTTAGCCTAAGCAGTATGGAATTTCTTGTCCATCCAATGATTCATCCCTTTGAAGATATGGATTGAAGACTCCCTTTCCAATGCTTTTGAGATTCTATTCAGGAAAATGATAAGGAGATTGTCCCTCATCCATCTTCGGTGTCTGACAAATTTGTATCTCTTATCAAAACTTATGGTCATGAGTTACGAGAAATTTCTTCGTCAACTTCATAAGAATTAGCTTTTATTTTCTTATCAAGTTTCCAGAGAGCTCTTCTTTGGTTTCTGAATTCTATTTTGACAGTTCGATCTAGGGGCTTTCATTCTCGGAGTTTCTCAGTCGGATTGCTAATTTTTTTAGGTTTTTAGTCAGCTTCTTTTTGTTTTGGTTCTTTTTTATTTTTCTCTTCAATTGTTGTGGTTGGTGTTTGAGTTTGCTTTGGAACTGAGCTTCGGTTTGATGGATCCTTTTTGTTTCCTGGTTATTCTCTTTTGTTTGAAGTCGCTTTATGATCTAATCTGTTTTTTTGGTTCTATTTACTTTTTCACTCTGCTTGGGAGTTTGTATCCTTTGAAAAAATTCCTTTTCATCATAGCAATGAGAAGTTGTTTCTAAAAGATAATTGGGCATATTTGTCTAATTTCAATACTCAGTAATTCATATATGAGCAATAAAGCTATAGCATTCGAGGGATGAATTTACATAGAGAACGATCTCAGAAAGTTACCTGGGAGACAGCCTGTTTGCATAATTGATGTACAGTCTCATCATTCATTATAACTCCTGCAAAATTTGAAATAAACTCTGTAACCGTATATACCTACTTACATTGAGAGGTCAATTCTGAATTAGAGCTGATGAATGGTAGGTAAATGTAACATTGATCGACATTGGAATATTGGGTATGAAATTCTAACAAATCGAATTTGGAAGAAGAGTCCCAATAACAGCTTCCGCTGCCAAAGAGATATTTTCCCCTAAAAATTACAACCGTTGTCATAACACATCAGAAAATAGATCTTATTTTGAAAAAAGTTCAGCAGAGAAATCTACCTATATATCATCACAAAGCAGTTCAGACATAAAATACACTAACACATGCACGTCGGCGCATTTTCACAAGTGATTATTTTGACATTCAAGTTTCTTCTGTAAAAAGATTAGATTTGGAGAAACTTTATAGAGTCATGGATGCATCAGCACAGATACATAAATCATGTACTTTCAAATATTTGATCTGCAAGCAGAACCATAATTTGCAAAAGATCTATATATTTTTTACATATTGAGATAGTGTATGGAAAGATGGAAGTTCTAATATCATTAAACGTTTGCAGTTGAACAAGTTATCTCAACTCTTAATGTAGATATTTCCATCAAGTTTGTATATAATGCTTCTACGAGTATAGCATCATCTACGAGAAGGTATGTCGCTCTTACCATCCTCTCTAACTATACCATCATGGCCATCAGAAGAGTACGGATCTAAAGCAACATCAGTGTAGATAACCTGAAAATGATAGATTTGTACAATATACGATTATGATATTTCCACACATGAAACCATGATAATTCCATAGCTTGAATAACCAAACAGAATATTGTTCACTTACAAGATCAGGGTATTTGTCCTTGAGCAATCGAATTGTTCGAGGCACTAAACCATCATCATTGTAAGCTTCATCCCCTGTTGGATTCTGAAGCAAAAAACGATCATCTTATGCTTCTTAGTAGCACACAAATGGAATAAGAATGAAGAGTGAAAACCTTCAACGCATCTGGAACTTTGGGGAATAGCACGACAGAATTGACTCCAACATCCCGAGCCTTTGAAACCTGCAAGAAAGATTCATCCAAATCTTTTTACCCTTAAGTACCAAAAGGAAATTTCTTTCAAGTATTGCTTAGACAAAGTCAATTACTTCTAGGAATATTTCCAGAAGGTTGAAACAAAACCCCAGAGTCCATATGAAAAGCATATATTGTCGCTAAATATAAACATCAAAACTATCCAAGCAACCAAGACTCGGAAAAAGGTGAAAATTCCAATAAGGTAACAACCTCCTTTATGATCAGAGATAAGTAGAGTCGATACGGCTAAGTTACCTCTTCCAAAAGTCCATGTCTCCATCCAAGTCTATAACATCCAGGCATAGCTCCAATCGGTGTGTCCTCCTCACCTGCAAATTTCCTAATTTTTAGGCCTGCATTACCTACAAACTAATAGAGGTCCGTGCAAACAACGCCATGCCATAATAGAGTATGTAACTAAGAAAAGAATGAAGGTATTATGGTTGCATAGTGCGTACCTTCATGAATGAAAAGTGGATATACAAAATTAGCAGGTGATAGGTTGGTTTCCTGAAATGATGCTCTGAGTGCTGGGGATCTCCGGTTACGGCGGGGACGACGGCTGAGAGGCTGATGGAAAATTCATTGCAAGTGAGGAGAAGGGAGCTAATTCCAAAATTTCAAACATATTCATTCTTGAAAGACTGGAGACAACTGCAAAATTCTTTAAACTTCCATAAAAGTGAAGTGTGTGCAAATTATGTCAATCATTTACTTCAACATTTCTATCACTAATAAAATCCAAAAATAAGTTAACTAGAGCCATTAGTTTTTTCATTAGATCAATACATGTGCCGTTAAGGAAAACATGATTGGAATGTCAAATATCATTTCAAAAACAACTATGACTTGCAAATTTCACCGAGTTTATAATGTTACCTGTCTCTAAAACTAAATTCTCCTGCCTCATCTACTTCTAATTTTAATTTATTTGAAAATCCAGTTATATCTTTAACACTAACCAGCAAAGGAACCACTGGAGTTCCAGCAGGCGATGCTGGTTTTGGCGGCACAGGAGGCGCTTCTGGCACGTTGCCAGCCACGACAGCGGCTTCACATTCTGCATCACTTCGTCCTAGCTTCTTCATAGGTGCATCCCCCCCATCGCTAGCTCTAACAACGAAAAGACGCGGAGAACGCACATTGGCCGAGGTCCGGACGCAGAGGAAATTTGAATCTGGAGAATGTCTTAGGCCGACATAGGAGCCGCAATCCAAACCGTTAATTCTTCGAACACTACTCGGCACATTCAGAACTGTTGAAGCCATAAATTAATTCCAAGCACCAGAGAGCTGGAAAAAACCTGCACATCCAAGCAAAATAATTAGAAGCAACAAAACAATCCAGAGTGATAACATCATGCACACTAAAGAAGATGAAGAAATCATCATAAGCTTCCTGATTACAGAATAGATCACCGCGACAGAAGAGTGTTAAATAGAATCCAAACAGAAAATCAACAAAAACGAAAAAAAAAAAACTCAAAATCGAAAACTGAAAAGTCGCTATCAACAATAGCCGGTGAGCAGAACCAAGACGAGGAGGACCAGAATGAAACAAATTCAAGAAAACTCAGACCGAATTAAAGCAGAGAATCGTATATTGCTTTTCGATCGGAATCAAGAAAAAGAGAAACAAAAAAAAAAAAAAAAAAGTAAAGAGAATAGGAGAAGAACTCTCACCGTGAAGCTGAACCAAGAGGCGGAAGGATTCGGATCGAGAGAGAGAAAGAGAATGACGGAGGAGAAGTAGAGACCTTATCGGATGAGTATTTGGTAAGGCGCGCTGAACAACCAATCAGGATTCAAGAATCGCTGCCGTGGAGGAGGTGGCAATTTTTTACCAAGATTTCAGAGAGAGAGAGAGAGAAAAAGAGAGAAGGAGCATGAACTTGGACAAATTCAAATCCGGCCAATCCCTGACTTTTACTAAGTTGAAAAAAAATTTCTAACACTATCATATTATCCACTTTGATTGGACTTCTTCAAAACGCCTCATTTAAGATAGTATTATAAACCTATGATCATCGCTAAATTAGGATTTTTATAGTCCAAAATACATATATGTTAACTATGGTTAAATTATAATTACTTTCATAGTTTTTAATTATATTTAATACACGTAGAATACGAAAAATTTGAATCTCTAATTTCAAAAAGTACATATATATTTATTAACGTTGAGTCATATTTATTTGAATTCATATTAAAAATATTTATAGCCTTCTATACTTTTTATTAGACTGTGATGTTAAAATTGAATAGATTGCTCTATATATATATATAATTGAACGTAAGGTACCCTACGATGCTTTGCTAGCCATCGAAAATGGAGTCGTAAGGTCAATCTAAACAACTTTCAAGATCGGCATACAACTTTGACTTTTATCTATATTTAAAATTTTGTCAATTTTTGTTAATAAAATAACGATTCAATGTGTTGGTAACATATGTATCCAAATATGTTCATACTATTTTTTAATGAAAAAAAGAGGATAATTTTAATACATTAGGAATAAGTCGATAATTTAATTTGAATTTTTAAAATTATCGTAATTATTAAATTATACTCGAAATAGTATAAATTTTGTGACGAGCAAATGAATTTAATATGAACATCTAAATATCATTAATTATTAGTATATGAAAAAAAAATATTAAGTTTAAAGTATACAAAATGTAAATTATAATTTGCTTTATTAATTTTTAAAATCCTTTAATTAGACATAACTGAAATTTATTTATTTAGTGGATTAAAAAAATTGATTTTAATATATGGTAACAAAAAATAAATAAATTAAAAAAATCAATTATGACTCAATTTCGTTTTTTAAATAATTGGGCCATACAAACAAACTGGGCCAGATATCTATTCAATCAGCTTCGACCCGATCCACAATTAGTTGGGCTTCTAGGCCCAAACAATGTTTTTAAACTTATAAATAATCATCTACGAAACTTTATTTAACAATGGAAAAAATATATATTTATTTAGTTACTTTGCGTATAAAATATAAAAATATTTGTAATATAATATCAAATAAATTTATTCATTATTTTTATTAATAATTACAAATTATTAATAAATTTGGAGAGAGATGACCGAGTGTACTGAAGCGTCGGATTGCTAATCTGATCTCTAACACTAACTAGCTCTCAAACATGAGTTATTATATTAAAATTTAAATGAGACGAGATATGTTAACCCATTTCAATGTTATCCTAGTTTTTCCTAATGTTGGATGAAAGTCCCACATCTGCTAATTTAGGGAATGAGTTTATAATCAAAAAATACTATCTTCATTGGTATGAAGAAAAAGTACTCCACACTAAACATGACCCTTTAGGGAAAGGAACCATTTTCAGGACACCCTCGAATCACACAAACACTAACTATACACTTTAACACTCATATACAACTCCCTAAACCCCTTCAGAAACATAAATTACAAACACCTACTACCCCATAAGTGCACACTTTCACAAACAATTCAATAATACAACACTGAACAAGACCACTACAAACACACTCTCCTTACCCATATCACATTTCTCATTACAAACATCAAAAATCATAAAACACACACTTAATCACGGTATAAACTAGTGGAAAACCAAACCAAAATCATGGGAACTTATGCTCAAAGTGGACAATATCATACTGGAGAGTCAGGTTCATCTAACATAGTATCAGAGTCATGCTTTAAGACTCTAAAGGAATAGGAGTCGAGCCTCGATTAAGGAGAGGCGTACTTTGTTCGAGGGGAGGTGCCTAGATTCGCCGGACTAATTGTCGTTTTCGGGGAGGTCGCCACCTCATAGCATCTACCGGGCGGCAGGTGAGTAACGGTGGTCCTCAAATGATTAAGAAAGGAAGAAGAAATGAATGGCTTCACGACAAATTGATGCGTAAAAGAATGATAACAATTGTGGGGGCAATAAATTAAATTTTATATTTATATAAATAATATATTAAATGTTAAATGACAAATTTCATTCCATTAATTTTTGGATTACGTGGATTTGAATTTTGTGATTTAAGATTATTTTTGTAGCTTATTTAGTATGATACAATCATTTTAAAATTAATTGGGTAACCATGTCCTTAATAAATATTTAATCATAATTATGTTTGTATCGTAATCGTTAAACTAAGTAGGTTTATTGACTTTATTTAACGTTATTTTCCTTTTTTTTTTTTTTTCGATCAAGGTGAGATCTCACATCGATTAGAGAGGAGAACAAAATATTCTTTATAAGGGTGTGAAACCCCTTCTTAACAGACGCGTTTTAAAATCTATGAGGCTGACGACGATACATAGTGGGCTAAAGCAGACAATATCTATTAGCAGTGGGCTTGAGTTGTTACAAAATGGTATCAAAGCCATGCACAGGGCGGTATGCCAGCGAAGACGTTAGGCACCTAAGAAAGTGGATTGTGAGATTCCATATCGGTTGGAAAGAAGAACGAAACATTCCTTATAAACGTGAAAAACTGTAAGTCGGACGACGATACGTAATGAACAAAAATGGACAACATCTATTAACGGTGAGCTTGAGCGATTATAATTAACACACGTCAACTAAAATTATCTCTCGAACGAACATGAAATTCAAACGAACTCGGGACTCAAATAAAAGTATTAAAAAAAAAAAGGTAAAAAGAGAAAAATAACCTTAATTATGGGAAAGTGTTATCTGTGGGCTACCAAACGTGGAAAAAAAGTGGGCCCCACAAGATTAAGATTCATCGTAGAGAAGAGAAGACAAAGTGATGGATTCTGTTTAATGTTTGTCAACCGATCAAATCTTGTGTGATCATCATGCCTCTTATTTATTTATTTATTATTTATTATTTATTATTTATTATTATTATTTTCTTTAAAGCGTAAAAGAATTAATATGGATTTGATTTAAAGTCGGTCGTCTCCTTGCACGGCTTTCATACTTGGGCTTTCCCATTTTGTCAAACCCCTTTTTCCCATGCTTTAAGCAAGCTAATTAGGGTTTCTTTTTATTTTTTATTTTTTATTTTTTAAAAGATTTTAAATTCTTCCTTCTCCTACACTTCTCTTATATTAATATTTTTCTTTAAAACGCGTTCACACAAAAATAATAAATATATCGATTTTCTCTATAACTTTAAGTTTTAAGTTTTAAGGATATATACTCTCGATTCGTTGAGTGATGGGTATATATGAGGTGAATTATCGATTTATTATAGTGTTTTTATTCAATTTTATATCTCGTGTTTCTTAATAAATGAGAATGTTTGCTAAACCCTAATTAATTGGTATGCCATAGGGAAGGGTGATTTGGAGGTCAAAAGGGTGGAGTCGAAAAGTAATCAATTAGCTCTGCCTACGGTAGCCATGGAGATTACCCAGTCAATGCAAAGCCAACAATGGTGGTGGGGAAGAACAGTAGATTCAAAAGCCATTGAAAAGAAAGGATCGGGGTTGCTAAACTGAAAGGATTCTAATACCATGAGAATGTTTGCTTAAACTACTGCACCTAATTAATGTGAATATAATCAAATAAATTACAAAACATGGAGAGAACAATAAATGAAAGATACATATGGTAAACTTAATATAAATAAATATCTGTATATTTGTCTATAATTTGAAACTTTTAAAAACTAAATACATTTTTTTATTTTTAAATATTGGATAAAGCCTCATTTAATAATTACTTAGTTTTTAGATTTTGTATTTATTTTGTATCATTTGTATAAACAAAATATTTGAATTTTTAAACAAAATTTAAATAAAAACAATTTGTGTTAAAAAAAATATTTTCCTTTTTTAAAAATTGGCTCGATATTTAAAAGCATAGGTAAAAAATAAAGAATACCGAATAAAAATAGAATTTTAGGCATAATTTTAAAGAATAAGGTAAACTCGTAAAATGAGGTAAAATGATTTTAGGCAATCCATCCTTTCACCAAATTAGGGTAAGCACAAGGCTAAGGAATCAGTTGTTGTTGAAAACGACGTCGTAATAATGTTGAAGAATAGAGTTGACCAATAAACTGTAAATGCAAGGAATTGTGAAGAGTGGAGGATTAAGGTGGGGCCCAGAAAGTAGATGGAGTGAAATCTCTGAATATGATTCTTGGATGACCTTATTAAGAAAAGAATGGTCAATAAGATCTTGATTTTGTGTACGAATGGGCCCCACCTTTCTTTTTTTTCCTTTTAACTGTCAATAACATTAAAAAATAAAAAAATAATTAAAAATAATTAACCAACCTTATTAATACACTTTTATTTTTATTTTAAATATTTTGCGATCACCTACTTGGATTTGCTTGTGTATTTTATTAATATATGGTTTGATGGCAACATAAAATTTCTCCTATTTTGACTATGACGTTGCTAAATGAATTTAATTATTTTCTTTTTTATATAAAAAGTCGGTTGTCGTTATATTTATTTATTTTATTCATATTTATGGAATATTTACTTTATACTACTAGTATCACATGCACAAGTTATTAATGTAAGGTCAATTCAAGTATATAACTTATTTAATAAAATAATAATATTATCCTAAATTTCACAGCTTCAATCTCCGACTCACTTAGCCTAATTGATTAAGATATATATAACCGAAATGTTAAAAAGTTTAAATTCACAATTGAACTAAAAAAAACATTATATTTAAATCTCTGGCATAAATTTGATCTCTGTTTAAGTTTTGTTTACGTTTTCCTTACCCACTCAATATTATTGACCTTTACCCACGTAATATTACTGACCTTTGTTGATACTCACTTTCTCTCATATTTTTAATTATGCTAATACAAACACGAGTATAGTTCAATTGACACACGTAAATTCAAGTTAGGTCTATAAGTTTTTTAAAATGTGAATAATAAATTCTTAAATTTTAAATTTGGTTAAGTACAAAATACAAATTTATGTCTTAGTTTAAAATTTAAATATATTAATTATATTAAACAAAAAAAATTAAAATTTAAAAAATTATTAAATAGGAAGTACTTTTAGGGAGAGACTTAGAAAGATTAATGACTAAATTTGTTAGATAAATCTGGTGTTTAATATAAATTAATTTTCTCTACTATTATTATGATAGAATTATTTATTTATTTATTTATTTTGTTATTGTTTGAAAAGCAAGACAAGAAGGTTGCTGTACGGAATAGAATAATGAGGAGGGAAGAGGATGATAAGATCCAGTCATGAGGTATTGAGATCGATCCACGTCAGATAGCTAATTACTGGGTGACAGACGTATGATTGAGTAACAACACATGGGAACAGTAACACGTGGCAGACAAGAACGAGGAACCCACAATTGGGAGCGTGAGAATAATATATATACATATTTATATTTTCTTTTTCTTTTTACAAAAATCATAATCAAACAGACAAACTTTTTTCCTCTTAAATATAAAATATAAAAGTGTATTTACATTTTACAGACAATCGCCATATGAGGCGGAGAATAAGCTTCAAAGAAATAAATTTACCCATTTTATATTTTAATTTTTAAAATCCATAAATCTAAATAACAAGTTAAAAAAAATATAAATTAGGATAATTTTTTAATTTTAATATTTATCATTATTATTTTTCAGCCAATTGGAAAAAAAGGGAAAAAAAGAAGGAAATTGTAGGGCCCACCAAAGATCTTGAAAAGTGGACCCACAAGAGATTTTTCATAGATAAAAAAGGAAAAAACCAAAATCGTGAAGGAATTGCAACATAGAGCAAGGTGAGGTGAAGTGGACCCCACTCCCCCACACCCAAAATTACCTTTATTTATTTCATGTCTCCGTCTATGTTACCGTCGGAGATCCCTCCCACGCTTTGTCCCTGTAGAACAATATATATATATATATATATACAAATAACTAAATATACAAATAATAATAATTATTATTATAATTATAAAACTCTACACATCATTCTAAAAAACCGTCCTTTTTTTTTTTTTTTTTTTTTTTTTTGCCTTTCCGGTGCTCAAAATTCTAATAATTATGTTGGGTGTACGTGAATTTGCCTGTCCAAAACACGGCTTTATTTTTTGTTTTATGTAATTTAAAATTGAAAGAAAAAGAAAATATGATAATATATTTATTAGGAAAATGATTGAAAATGTGAGAATTAGTTGAGTTATTATGAGGTTTTATAAGATTGGGGGTTGAAAAATGGGAGGACCAATTGAGCCCCAAATAGTAGTTGTCATTAATTGAGGTAAGCACTTTTGTCAATGATTTCAATTATTTTTGTTTGAGAATTTAACGGGGAGTGTATTGCTTGTGGTTTAAGCCACAACTTCAATAATGGGTCGAGGGCAACGGATTTGTAGGTTAATATATATATATATATATACATCTTTTTCATCAAGATTTGGCATGCCCATTTAAGAAACCCCTTCTAGAATTTTCACCAAAAGGTTGTGTCTTAAAGTCAACTTCAGAGATATGGTGTGGATTTTGTTCCAGATGTCATTGGTTTATGAATTTTTATTTATTTATTTATTTATTATTTTTTTTTATGACAAATTTATGAGTTTAAAGAAATAAAATTGATGGTTTTAATTTCATAACTGTGAAGTTATTACCTATTAAAGGCTGAGAGTTCAATAAGCTAGTTTTGTGTTGGACACTCTTAAGAGTTTTCATAGCAAATTTGTTTTTGAATTAAGTAAATTATAGAAAGTAAAGAAAAAGAAAATAAGTACATCCTAAGCAACAAAATGAATAGGCTAACCTCGTCACAGTTCAATGGGCTAACATATACATTCTCGACCTAGAAATCAAAATTTCGAATTCACATCCAAACATGCTGTAAATTGAGAATATTTGTTAAAATCACCGCACCTAAATAGTGGTGAAATTCTCTATTTATAATCATTTATAAAATCAAATAAATTACAAAAAAAAAAAAAAAAAAAATAGAATCAGCAATAAATATATTTTGCATATAATAAAAGAGCAAATATGATATATATAGTAAAGTAGAAAACTAAATATCATACAAGATATTTATCTATAATAAATAGTCAAATATGGGACTTATGATAAAGTGTAATGGAAGAAAAAATATCCTCAATCATGCAACATATTTGCTTATAATAAAATGTCAAATATGATATATATGATAAACCATAATTCATGACTAAATATTGTAACATAAACAACGACTTCATTGAAAATGGTCTAAAAAGTCAATTCTATTCGACCGCAACAAGTTAATATTGATGGATTTATGTTAGAAGATGCTAGAAACAAAATAAACACCTAGTTGTTAGGCCTACTGATAAAAACAAAAACAAAGAACATATATCAATGTCTTTGGCAAACAAAGGTCGGTGTGAATTAAAGGAAAATAAAGATGATATGGTGGCACTTGGTAATGTAGAATGGCTCCTAAAATGGGTCACATCTATCATTTCCTAATAGTTAAGAGAGAGAAATTCATAGAAGACAGGTAAAGGGTATGTGTTATATTAGTTAAAATGAAATTATCCGACCTAAGTTTATAAAGAAAAGCCAACCTTCCAAATCCAAATTGCAAGTAATTAAGCAATAGTGCAGTAATTACAAATTAGAAAAGAGGGAGAAGAACCATGGGAAATGGAGGGGAATCCAATTCATTGATAGTTTGATTAGTTAAGTACGCTTCTAATTAATATCAGAAAGGTCTTTAGTTAATTGATTCAAATCCAACTAACACCCAAAATCAACTCTTTTCCATCATCATGATGACCGAATGGGAACAAAGATCTTGGGATTTTTCTTGGCAATCAAACAAAATCTTAACCAAGAAAGTAAAAGGGGAAAAAAAGAGCATAGGAAAGCAAAGAAAAGAGAGAGAGAGAATAGAGAGTTGAAAGAAAGAGATAAGTGGTTGTTGTACCAATGGGGTATACAGAATCTAGAGAGAGATCTCAGCATGACAGAAAATACAACCCCCCCCCACACACACACACGACATCTTCTTCTGTAACTATTCTTTAACTTCTTCTTCTTCTCCTCTCTCTCTCTCTCTCTCTCTCCTCACCCACTTCATAAAGACCTGCAATATTACCCCCCTCCCACTCCTCTCATCCCACCTCTTTTTTCTGATCTCTCTCCAGTTGTTGAAACTGATAATGGCAAAACCATTGTAATTCTGAATATAGATCAGAGGAAAAAGAAACCATTCTTCTTTAATAGCTGGGTGTTTTTCTTGGGGATAATGGAGTTGAAAGCAGCAGATGTAGCGGAAGTTCAACAAATACAGCAACATTTCCATGTGTTGGCTGTCGATGATAGCCTTATAGACAGAAAACTTTTGGAAAAGCTCCTAAGAATTTCTTCATGCGAAGGTAAACATATAGTTGCCCATCTAATTACCAAATTTTTTTCCTAAATTCTTACCTCTCGCATCTTTTTTTGTAACTATTTTCTTTTTCCAATACCCAGCAGTGACCTGCGTGGAGTCTGGAGACAAAGCTCTTAGATACCTGGGTCTGCTTGATGACCTTGACAAATTTTCTTCCTCTGCTGCTTCATTTTCTTCCCCCCAACTCTCCCACCAACAGGTAATTTTCCCTTCTTCTCTCCAGCCAAGATCCTCTCTCTCTCTCTCTCTCTCTCTCTCTCTCTCCATTTTCTACAACTCATACTAAAGAAGATAAGCAACTTAAAGCTATGAACAAATTTCTGCATATAGCAACACCAATTTCTGTCTCTTTCCTAAATGAACTTCATGTCCAAGTGAATTATCTATATACCATAAGAATTGATTGATTAATAATGAATCAACATCCCAATCGAGATCATCTTCAAAGGGAAAAGAAAGAAGAGGGGAAAAAACAGCAAACAATGTATTTCTTCTAAAATTGAAGTTTCTGTTATTTGGTGCCTTCATCAAGCAGAGTCTTGGAGGGAAGTCCTGATAAAGACAGTGCAAGTTGCATACTTTTACGTGCATCACATGTGAAGAAAATTTTAGCTACAATACAATTTAAAATTTATCACTTTTCAACGGCATTCAATCAGCCGGGAATTGATGAAGATTTCCTGTGGAAAAGATTTTGGACGGGGGACCCCTATGTCGTGTTAGCATGTGTTTCTTAAGGGTTGATTTGTTTTTAATTTTATTATTTAATAAATCATAGTCATATTGATTTTCCATTATAATGATACACAGGAAGTCAAAGTCAACTTAATCATGACAGACTACTGTATGCCTGGGATGACTGGTTATGATCTACTCAAACGACTCAAGGTAATGTTATTCTTGTTCTCTGAATTTTCGGTTATATTAAAGCATGGTATTAAATAAACAAAGAGATCGATATCAGAATGATATTCTAAGTCAATAAGAAAGGAAATGATGGACAAAAATTTCACCGTATACGAACGTCCAGGCATCCAAATTTGCAAAGTTTTACTTGTTCATATGCACATAAACTGCAATATTCGGTATCCTTCTCTAGACATCTATTTCCTGAAAAGTATTTGAAATGATTCAAGGAATCAAATAATCCGATGTTTTGTAAGTTAAGAGCACAAATATTTGACATCTAAATGATTTGTTATTTCCAACCGATCATTTGATCACTAAAATATTAATTAGAAGAATATGAGTGCTTACTTGATACGTGCATTTGCAGGGATCTTCTTGGAAAGATATTCCTGTTGTTGTCATGTCATCGGAGAACGAACCTTCGAGAATCCACATGTAAATATTTAATTCTCTCACTCGATTTGTTTTATACTATTCACTTTTCGGTTCAATTCGTTAAGTATTGCTTTCTAATAAATGCAATTTACTTACAGGTGCTTGGAAGAAGGAGCAGAGGAATTCCTTTTGAAGCCTCTTCAACTATCAGACGTGAAGAAGCTCGAGCCTCACCTTCAGAGGTCCCTCAGCCGTTCATCTACTGAAATAAAGGAAGAAGAAACCGTCGAAATCGGAATCACTAATTCCGACGCCATTGACGACGAAAACAACTCGAAAGAAGAAAATAACAAGAACGACAATAACAATACCTTCAGCAAGAGAAAAGCCGCGAATCCAGAGCCATCTGAAAGACGACCAAAACTGAAAGAACTGCAAGCTGCAGTATAAGAAAAATGGTGCAAAGGCATCCGCCATTGGCACAGAATACAGATACGATTTCGTCGAACACCTTCGCTGCGATAATATTCTCGAGTTTCTGCGGCATTATACGGAGAAGTTTCCAGGTCGTAAAGAGGAAATTGGAGATGTAAAATGGTTTGTATACCGTCGTCGTCCTTGATAATGTCTGGTTTGTGGATCGAGATTGAAGAATCTCCCGCAATGGGACGTTTTCGAGGGAAATCAATCTAGGGTTTACAACTCGGATTAAAATATCAAATGAAGTTTCCTTTTTGTCTTTTAAGTTCGTTAATCAATTTCTAATCACAACAAAAAAGAGGTTTTTGTTTTGGAACCTTAAAAGGACGCGCGCCCGCGCGCGCGAGGAATTAGAAAAAAAATAATAAATAAATAAAAGAAAAAGAAATGAGTCATATTTGTTTTTAAAAAATTATATAATAGTGAAATTTTAAAAAATAATACTTTACATTTCCTATATTCATTTAATAAATATACTATTCCATATTACAAATTTATTTAATTTTCGTTTAAAGTTAAAATATGTATATCATAAAATAACTTATAAATCACATAATATTATACAATAATATTTATTGCTAAAATGAATAACTAAAGAAAGTTTATTTATATGAAATTTATTATCAAATGTTTATATAAAAATATTGATTATAATTTGTAATTTAAACTATATAAAAATTTGAATAACTATCTTATAAAAATAATTATAGTAAAATATTGATGCAATTGAAATATGTATATATTTTATTTTGTTGGGGTTATTTTAGCTATTTACACAAACGATTTGGATGTTCTAGACCGTTGGTAAAGACTAGGAAGTAGGTTAGTCCGAGAAAAATTCTGGCCAACTATACGAAATAACAAGGCTAGAGGAGCTACTGACTACCCAGATTTTGATTCGTTAATGGATGCGTTGATTTTGCTCTTTTATTCTAGAATTTTTCGGATTCGGCAATCATAGTAAAGTGCGGTTTCATCTGAAATTTATTGTGCTTCCCTTTTCTGGAGAATGCATCCCGGCGATTTTGTAATTGCAGCTTTTCGTCTGATCTTTAGAGTAAGAGTGCGTCAATGACACATGCAACACCTGTACTCTGCATTCATGATATCTACATTCATAGGATTTATCTACGCACAACTATTCCAAACTATTCTACAGACAATTTCAATATCTAAATTATTTAATTTTGACAAAGTTAAATTATATTAGTTATTATTAGATATTATTAGATGAGTTTTATAACACAATATTTGAATTATTGAGGGCAGTTTGAAATGTAATTATGTCATATTTTCGTTGGGTAGAAATGTAATTGAATGCTATATTTATTATTAAAAAAAATAGAAAAACTAAAAAAGCAAATTGAGAATGGAAAACATTTACGCAATCAGTGCACTGACTCCCACGCACTTAAATTCACCAACTTCTCCCAATATACTTGTTGCCATCCTCCTAAACCACCCTGTTCCACTAAAATTATTTTAAAATTTTCCTATATTTCATTAATGAATTTAATATTCATTTTCCATATTTTATTAGTATTTTTATAAAAATCTTTCTTAAAACATCTTAAATATTTTAGGAATATTCTGAAATCATTACTTTTCTATTTTTTTTATTTCAAATTATTATATGGGTCATTTGGATTTTTGTTTTCTACCGTTATTTCATGATTGGATTTTAAAGTACTCTCTCGAGCCAATGTCAGAGATAGGAGCTCCGAGTGTATTCACTCACCACGAGCCAATGTCAGAGACAGGAGCTCCGAGTGCCACGAGCTCCAAGTGTACTCACTCATCACAAGCGAATGTCAGAGACAAGATCGCTAAGTCTCGAATTACCTCTAGAACATAAAATTCTAAGATAAAAAATGAAAGCGAAACTCAGCCGGTAAATTAAAAATAGTAGAATGTTGATATGATCACATAAGGGTTAAAAGTGCAGTAAGGATAATAGGGATAATACTATAGAACTAAGAGCTACTCCAAAAGCAAAGAGCTTGCGTCGCATATTATTGTTTGGTTTATTTCTTGTCAACTTCTATAGAGAGAATTGAAAAGGAGATCACATGCTCAGCGGTGATGATGATACTATTATGTTGTCAACTTCTATAGGAATCGCAGCTGCCAAAACATGCCAAACAACCAAAGCTCTCAAGCCGCCTGCCCCCAGAAGATCTTGAGATCTGCTTCCTCCATCAACAAAAACCTCTCTTCCTACACAAAACCAAGGTTATGATTCACAAGGTGCAGATGTTGACAAGTTGGTCCTTTGTGTTTAGTACTCAAAATCGTTGAAAGATACCCCAAGAATCACTCAATTTGATAACCAACCAACCAACCATTTAGTTTTTGTGCTTGTTTTATCCGGATTTGCTACCACAGATTTCATCTTTCTTTGCAAAACAATGATAATGATAATAATTCTTAACCTAATTCCAAAAAAGTAGACGAAACTCCAAACACTATTAGAAGGATGATGATTATGGTAATCCGGTTGGTGGTGATGATGATGATGATAGTATAGATGAAAAGTTAGCCTACTATTTTCTACCATGTAAGTTTCAGAGGGTTTCATTAGATAAAAGGTTAAGAGATCATAGAAGAGCTTTTCCTTTTTTTTTTTTACTTCTTACCATTCTTAGAGCTCGTCCTTGGCTGGTTTTGAGTCCTTGGGTTTTGAATCAGCCTCGGTGTCCTTGGGGTCTGAATCTACCTGCTCGGTTTTATCACGATTTATCTCAATGAAATTTATGATGTCTTCCTTTGTTCTATCGCCATTGTAGTCAACCAGCTTTCCGCTTGCTGTCCTGAGATACACAGTAGGGTAACCTTCAACCTCGAACTCACCATTTGCGATGTCATTCGCGCTGGCATCCTACCAAGAGAAACAAGTTGTTGATCATATACATATTTGAGTTGTCTAACGGATCAAATTTGCAGACAACCCATTTCAAGTGAAAATGCAGATATCAATTCCAAAGTTCAAAATTCACAGGTAATGGATCTTACAAACTTAGCAATGACAACATCAGGATCGCTTTCATATGAGACAGCCACTTCCTCTAAAATTGGAGCAAGTTTTTTGCAGTGACCGCACCATGGAGAATAAAATTCCAGTAAAACTGCCCCACAAAAAGAGCTAGTTAATGATCTTGCACTATACAACTAGAGAATGTTAACTAGAAATACGATCAAGAAACAAAAGTTCAAGGAAAATTATAAGAGGGCTCTTTGCAACACCATGAGATATGAGATAATTTAAGTTAAATTGGGTACTTAAATGCCTAGCTAGTGATCATCAAATGAAAATTAACGATTTCATAATAAGAATAGCCTTGGGCTTGAATGAGTATACATGAATACTGCTGCATACATACAAGCACGATGAGAATATTTCTAGCACATATTTTCTTAGATCATATTAGGGAACTGTGATACTCACCATTTTTACCAGATTTGTAGACTACATCCTGAAGGCTATCAGCAACAACCACTTTCACAGGTTCATCGTTACTCTCAGGAATGGGTTCTGACTTTATGTATTGTGGCACATTGCCGTTCTGCAGTTGTGAAATCGGAGTTATAGATAGCCTTCATATCTACATAATTTATAGCGATGAAATTTTCTTTCAACACTACCACATTTAATATCGACTATAAGATATTGCCATCTATCAAGTTTCTGTGTTCATTTTCATTTGAAACTACTTATTTTACTCATCAATATACTAGCATTGAGTAACTTACTAAACTATGGCTCCCCATTCACAGTACAAATGTTGCTAAATCTAAACACCATCAAAGCACTGTGTCATGAAAACGCATAAAATGTAAGTGAGAGAAAGAGTTTGACCTTGTAGTCCTTCATCCAAGGAGCAATCTGTTCAGGCTCTACATTGAATTTCACATACTTGAACCTATCATTTCTTTGCACAAGAATGACAGGGACTTGATCTTCCTTGAGTCCAAAATACTGTAATGCAAAACAATAAGGTACCAAACATGTGAATCATGATGTAGAACAAAGTATGCAACTTAAATAGCCACCCGAAACACCAGAGTATACGGACTTTTAGGGCAGCTTCACTGGATTGACTGTCTCCAATTAGGAAACTTATTCCCTCTCCCTTGTACTGCTCAGCAACTTCACGGTACTTCGATTTTAAAGCTTCAGCAGCCTCGGTGGTGTAATTCAGAAACAACATAGCCTACCCAACAAAAGAGAAAGATTAATCAAACGCCATTGCTTATCAATGGAAAATATTTATTTATTCGTTCAATTGTAAATATTTACTTCGTACCCCCAGAAGGGGAAAAATTCTGAAAGTTGTTTTGAGTATGAAAGATCAATAAAATTGATAAAAACCAGACACATTTATTGAACCGCAGAAAGTGAGCGGTGAACATTAGTGCACAATTAACTCCATGCAAACAATGGAAAGAAGTCTATGCCTAAAATGGAGAACGATTCTCACAGCGGATCATGCCTCTTTACCTTATCATTAGAAGTGGAGAAGAACTTGGAAAGGTAGATTTGATTGTTAGGATCATTATCGAAAACCGTTACCAAGGGAATGCTAGATTCTTCAATGAACTTCTCCAACTTAGCTACATCAAAATCCTGAGTTCATAGCTCCAATAAGATCAGCGTGCAAAAATTAAATCACAAAAAGCCAAACCTACAAATTTAGCACACATAATGATATTAAATTCTGGTACCTTAAAATCCACAAATAGCTCATCGAATGGCTTGAAAAGCCTGACAATTGGGCCAGATACAGATGTTTCTCCACGTGGAAGTAGCTTAGCATCCAAAGTGTGGCCAAAAGCATAGTCAGAACGCAACTTCTCTGCCAAAGCAATGTAGTTATCGAACTCTTCTCCAGAAAGTTTAGGAAATATTCCAACCTAAGACAGGGAAAAATCAATTTTCGTAGCTACTCAGAAAAATGAAAATGGCAGCACAAACTTGGAAAGGAAGAAAAGATGAGAGATTTAGCTCATACGATGAAAACGTCCTTAATGAGATTACTAGCATCCTCAGCAGATTTTATTTCGGCAGATGCAGGCCCATTTTGCTGCTTCAAGTAGTCAACAATCCCATCTGCTTCGCGAGGTCCCTTGTAATCCTGACTGGATTTGCCCCCATTTCTCAATATCTTAATAGTGGGGAAGCCCCTAATTTCAAATTGACCAGCCAACCCTCTGTTTGACTCTTCGTTTACATCAATTTTGGCTAAAACAATTGGCGGGTCGTGACTGCTCAAAATAGACGCAGCTTTTTCATACTGTAAAATATGAAAAGATCATGAGACCATAAGCAACAAGATGCTCAAGGACAATTCAACCAAAACAGCTGAGATAAGAGAATTAGTTTACCTCTGGTGCCAATTTCATACAATGACCACACCTAGAACATTGGGGGAAAACGTTAAAAGAAAGGGTCAGCTCAATGACATTTCATGCCGTAATAATGGCTAATTAAAACATGATAATACGATTAGAAGGTTGAAATCTGAATCAAATCCATAAATCTCCATTGCTTCTCAAGGGAAAGGAGTGAAAAAAATGTACCAAGATGAAGGATACCCCAAGGAGAAAAAATCAACATATAACTAAGCCAACAACTAGCCTCTGAATCCAGTTCTTCATACATAAAGAAAAAAGGAAGTCCCAAAACCAACGATAAGGGTACTAAGATCCAGTTCTTCAAGGGTACGCAAAAGTTTAAAAAGAAAAAAAAACAAACAAAAATCCTCACCGTCGTTGATTGCGCACTCAATTACACACATCGGGTTAACAAACAAAAGGCAGCCATACAATCATTCCCAAATGCTAATATCCAAATAACATCACCAAGATTGTTCAACAACAATGCACTAAAACCAACCTATAGAAACAGAGCAGAGAGGCCAATTTACACAATGAATGCGAAAAACGAATCAATAAAATAACACTACATTCAAGACATAAAAATGAGATCCTCACAGAAATCAAAAAATCAAATCACATAGCAGCCGTAAAAAGATCGGAAACGGAAATTTGACCAACGAGAAGGAAATGGCAATAAAGAAAACCCTAAAGAACAATTTAAAAAGACCATACCACGGGGCGTAGAACTCAACGACGATGAAATCATGCTTGGCAACAACATCCGAGAAGTTCGAATGGTCCAAAGTGAGAACAAATTCCTTCGCCTCAGCCTTGTCCGCGTAGATCTCATTGAAAGAAGCAGAAAGAAGAACAAAAACAAGCACAGAGAACCGAATAAAATGTGAAGACGCCATTGTCAATGCAATGGAAGAAGAAGAAGCCTTCCGTAAAACTAAACGATATTAAGAAAAGTTCAGACGCGCGGGGGGTTTTAAGGGGGACCGGCTGAAGCAGTTTTTTTTATAATTATTAATTAATTTTTAAAAATCCGGCTAAAGGAGTTAGATAAAAAACGATGAAAATATGGTACTCGCACGTGACTTCTCGTGAGTCATCGGATCTACGCATTAAAAATCAACGTTGGCGCTACACGTGGACACTGCTCTACGTGGCGTTTTTCTATTGGATAAGACTCGTCATTCGTATTGGTTTTTCATCCGAGGGCTCGCACGCTTGGCGATTAAATCGGCGATTAAAAACTATTACCGGCTGCTAGAAGAATTTGAAATGTCGATGGCCAATTAAATCGTGGCGACTTTTCTAAAAGTGGCAAATATCTATTCAATTGAAACTGATTTGTTGTTTTGTTTGGTTATCCTGTTCTTGCGTGTACTGGAACAATTCTCCGTTGGATTTGAAATTTTATGGTAAAAAAGATAATATTTTTAATTCTTACCATTATTACACCTTAATATTTCATAATTATTTTAAAATTATTATTTAATATAAATCTTTTAATATTATATAAAAAATTAAAGGATGACAATAAACACTTACTTGAATTAAGTTTAAGTCGATTTTTATTTAACATTTAAATAATTTTTTATTTCAACAATAATTTTAAAACAATAAGGATAGTATATTGTAATTATGAAAATCGTTATAATATATATATATATATAATATATATATATATATATATTACCTTTTATAGTATTATTTACTTTCTAATCCAATTTGTCCACTTGAAACGGTCTTTGGGGATAAATCTTAGGCAAAAAAGTAGATGTAATGATAATTAATAAAATTATTATAGGGAAAGCCACCCATCACATTAATTAATTTTCCAAATATATATATATATATATATATATTAATTATTATTTAGGTTGCAATGTATATTTCAATTATAAATATTCACCATTTTTAGAATATTTGTATGTGGCGTCCCACATTAGTCAGGGAGAAGAACAAACCATCATAAGGTGTGTAAAAACTTTCCTTCAGACGTGTTTTAAAATTTTGAGGAAAAGTCCAAAGAGGACAATATATTCTAGCGGTGGACCCACATTACAAATGGTATCAGAGCCAGATACCGGACGATGTGCCAGTAAGAACGTTGGGCCCCGAAGGGGGTGGATTGTCGATTGGAGAAAGAAACGAGCGCTGGGCCTCGAAGGGGGATGGATTGTGATGTCCTGGGAGGAGAACACAACAATATAATTCATTCTTATCCCTATAGTATTGTGTTTGATAAATATTAGATTAAGTTAATTTATGGGAATTTTCAATAAAAACTTTAAATTAGACTAATAATTGTATAATTTAAATCTTAATTTTAATAATTATATCAATTTACACGTATGAGAATTAATATGAACGATTTTGAAATTGAATAGAATTATTAATAGTACATATCTTAGAGATATAAATTATAAATTGACTTTTTTCTATAAAAATATAGAAAGTCTATTTATGAACCTCTTTGTAACTTGGAATGAAAAAAAAAATTATATCTAATAATTTGAAATTTGAAAATGATTTAAAATTATTATTCATGCATTGAAATGAAAGCATGATTTATCATATGGATGTTGACTACAGAGGTAATGAAAATAATAGGTTTGATAATATTATCTAAACATCCAACTTTCCTAATAAAGAATTATAAGTTAAATTATTAATTTAGTCCCATAATTCGGACAAAATTCCAATTTCATCCCATAACTTCAAAATATTGGGCCTTTTTTTTAAGCAAAAGACTAATTAACATTCAACTTTAACGCATAAAAAAATCAACTTTAACGCAAAAAAAAAAAAGTAAGTTTTGTTGTTCATATGGTAGGCCAATCAATCTCCTTCCAAAAAAGGAAAAAGTGTGGTAAGCAATTCCCGAAATTTTGTTATCAGTTTCGAATAACAATCCATCTTTCTTGCTTTTGCTCTTTTTTCCAATCAATTGCAAGAGTTCTTCCACATGAGAACACAAGATCGTTACAAATTCTAAAGGCTCTTGTTGACCCGACTGAACAAATGTGGTGACACGACTTGGGTAGCAACCCCTAAATTTCTATTCCCTGCCTTCCAAAACTTGGTATAAATTCAAATTTTGTCCAAACATTTGAGCCCAAATTTTTTCTTCTTTTGAATTAACATGTGGATTCCTTCAAATTTCTGGAGAAACAAATGGAGAATAAAATCAAGGAAGAGTTAGCCATGACAATTTTGAAACATTGTGCCTGTGAGCCAAAGATGCCTTTCAAAAGTGTGTTTATTCTAATAACTCTGAAATGACGAGAAACAAGCCTATTCCCACATTATTGGAAGTTCTAAAGGCCATCCCTGTTCTATACTACAAATATAAACACTGGATCAGTAAAAATGTATAAATTTCACCAAATTAGCTTCCATCTATCCTACCTACAGCATGGCCAAATTTGAATTGGATAGAAATATCCTTAATACATACACCAAATAGTTAGCCTGATGAGAAGTATAAGTGCCATAATAAGCAACATTAAAACAAGTCAGCCCTGCCTATAAGTCCGATATATGTCGTATGCTTAATGATTCTCGCTGCCTATTGACTGCCTAGACAGGCATAAAACGGGTGATACTTTATGTATACCTAATATATGTTTCAACTAGTTGAGTTCTTCCATTTTGATAACAAACGGGGTTTGCAAGAAATTGCCTGTAACTCCATTCCTACATAGCTTGCTCCAACTCATTAAAGCCAACGTACATTAGTTTACTCATTCCCTGCCCTATGCTCCCCAAGTCGCTACAACCTCTAAGCGCAGGAATACAGGAAGGAAGGCAAATAAGTAGGGCAAGAAAGCTAATCGACGAAGAGGACGGTGTCGACCATTACAGAGAATTCGACAGACAAGACTACGGATATCAAGCTGCGTGAGAAAGAGTCGATCCTAACCATATTCAATAATTTGTCGTGTGTAACAAAAGGTTAAAGTAATTAACTCGTCCTAGATATTTTACCTGTTCACAGACCACTGTAGTTAGTTGACCAAAGATGTGGTTAATTTCAAGTAGGTAAGCATTAGAAATGGATCGTGAAATCAGAAGACATTGTGTTGAGAAATAAAGGTAGATTCAAAACCTCAGTTTCCTAGAAGAGATGTCAAAATTGCCAAAACAGCAATCACAAGTATGATATTAAGGAAGTAGTTTGTTGGTAAAGGCTTATCTGGGCTTCCACCAAAGCTTTCGTATTCTGCCCGAATCTTCTGCTTCATTGAATCTGATAGCTCTCTCTGCAATTCAAATAGGCAATACACTATTGAATTTTATTCCATTCTGCTTCATTTAAGACTTCCAAGTTTTAGACGTGACATCACAGATGTCAGGATTTGAATATATCTTCTCAACTCGTATTATTAAAAGACACGGCACAACAAAACATGAAACTTGTTTCTAATCAATCCTGCAGTAGACAACCAAAAGTAGAGAAGATAAACATTTTATGAAGACGATATTTTTTTAAGAAATTTATCATGCAATTAAATGAAATGGAAATAAGAAAGTTTGTAATGTATACAACCTTCCCGTATGAGTATTTGGCGGCATCAAACTTCTCTCCTGCAGGTTTTGATGATGCATCATCAATCACAATACCCTGTGATCAACAAAATGCAGTTTCGGTGAGGTTTGAGTACATATGAACTTTTTTTTCAATGGATAACCACGGGAGTCTATAAGCTTTTCTATAATCAACTTGACAAATTTGAAAGACCACCTCATAGTCCTACAAAAGGGTAATTCTGGGAAAAACAGGATATTTGATGGTGCAATAAGAGGAAAATTCATCACAAAGGCAAAATATTCTATAAAAGGAAGCCTGCCACCTAGACAAGATCTACATATTATCAACAGGGGCGACAAACCTCGGGAGGGTCAAACTTAGCACCAAGGTTGCTGAGCTTGGCGTGGGCTTCAGCATAGTCTTTGAAGAAGGCTTCTTGATCTTCAACATATTTCTCAGCATATACCTGCAACACAGCATTAATAAATGAAAACCACATTTGAGTCTTTTGATTGCCTTATGAAAGACCAACTCCATGAAGAAGCTTCTTGTTTACCAAGATAAGGCCTACTAAAGGGATCAATGATGGGGTGGGGTGGGGGGGGGGGGGATGTGTGGCTCTGTTTTACCTTGAATGATGGATCTTCAAAGAGAGCAGCATCGGTTGGCAACACCAGTAATTCTTCATCTCTCCTTTCTTTGATATCCTATTGCCACGGACCAAAAAAAGTAAGCAAAAAGTGGTTCGACATCAGATCATATAGAATGAAACCAACATGGTATGAACCTTAAAATATGAGTTGTCGAACTTCAGCCATTGTACAGTCCAGGATTGTCCACCAGGTGCACCAGGTCCATCTTTCTGCAAGGAAAAATCAAAACAGGAATCTCCTGAGAATTGCAACTACAATGCAGTAAAAAATTTAAAGCGGTGACAATGATTCAAAATAAAATATGGGTGGAAAGACAAGGTAAACTAAAGCATGAAAGACCCGGGAAAAGAGCTAAAGGAGATAAGGTTAAACACATCAACCGATCCATCTGCACTTCATCGTATGGAAACTAGTGGTGACCTCACAATAGAAGGAATGTCAATTCTCCTCATATGGAGACATTAACCATTTTCCAGAAGGTCCAAAACCAAATACAGCATAGCATGTCTCAACTATAGAATTTCAAGAAAGATTTATAAGCTATTGCTGAGTTGTACATTAATTAAAACTGGGTATTTAAATAATCTGGTTGAACAATAAAAAAAGCTTGAGCAGCATGCACTTCTCACACTAATCAACGCTAATTCCTCAGTCAAGACAATGCATGCCCTAGAAGGGAATTTTTTAATCTATCCTATGCCAGTTGATACTAGACTTGAGAATAGGTTGAATGCTCTTTCAAGCATGATGTGCAATAGAATGGGATTTCTCCAAAGAGAAGAGAACGATGTGGGAACGCATAAGGAATATGGGGGGAGAGGGGCTTATTAGTAATATTTTCATTCGCTCACTGGGTGCGTCAATTAAGTTTGTAAGAAATTCCCCCAAGCTTGGTCCTGGCTACTATGTATAAATACATCAAGCTCTCTCCCATTTGGTAAGGCTTTTGAGAGAATTGATTTCAATATCCAACATCAAAAACATTGCTAGAAAATATGAAATAGAATATCCCGGTGGTTTACAGGGTTGAGAGCCATAGTAGCTCCTAAGATCCCGTGGTTGAATCCAAGAATGTCAGAGATGGCAAGATCAAAGGCAGCTTAATTGATGTTAGAATAAATTTAAATAAAAGATAAATTGAATAACTTGTCACTTTATTGTACAGATTAGTTCCAACTAAGTCATAATCTTCTGGACTAGTTGATGGAAGTTGGTTGAGTTCAGTTTCTTCAACATCGGATTTTTTATATTATGACCTCACTGCCACAAATGTGGTATGGTTATGAAGAAAATTGTCAGAAATCTAAGTGCCCACAAAGATTAGAAGTTTTATTTGGTCCTATCTCTAAGTTGAGTAATCCTTGAGAATAAAATTCAGAAGACGAATGCCATCTTGGTGGTGCAGCATGTACAGAATCTATTAAAGGTTCTGGAGCCATTTCTTGAACTACTTCAACTATTATGCGCCCTTCTCAAACAATGTTAAAGATATCATTCTCCATATGCTTCGTGGTTTTCCGGATTAATGCTTTCATGGCTACTCTTTTGTAGCTTTGTAAGGATCTTTGGAATCTGATATGACTTAGAGCATCTTCTTGGAGTTCTTTTACCAAAACCCTTTGTAATTACTACCCTTTCTCAATTGACACAAATTGGAGTGAATCTATAATAGCTCTCAGACTTCCTTTCTAAAAAACATACTAGCTTTCGGACTTTGTTTGGGAGTTCATTATATCTTCCCTATCTTTCATATTTTCTTCCAAAATTAATGTAAGGTTTCATATTAAAAAAAAAGGGTAGGTTTATTGATGGTATGTTAAAGACCCAAACACAATAAGAAAACGTTCATTCCACAATATTACTGTGTCGGAAAGACAAAATACAAAATAATTTAACCATTCACAACATGATGGTAATATACCGTATATTTGGTCTCTGGCTTGCCCCAACCACTGCGCTCTGGCCTAGATCTCCCCAACGTGTGTGCCCCCGATAATGCAACAATTTCCTAAAGATCCAGAAAACTTGTATGAAACAAATCAAGCATGCTGATGCAGAGTGTATTTACTCAAATTGCAGACTGATTCACGTTACCCTATCATTCAACCCCATTCGGTAGAAAACTTCTCGTAGGTGTGCAGCAGGTGATGGAGGACCAGCATCTAAAAAAAGACTAGTTATTAACAATTTGTGGAAAAGCATGACACAAGAGTCCGTTGATAGACACGTCAACTTGCAATAAAAGATTAGAAACTGCTCACAAGACTAATATAAAGAAACAAGAAAATTACCCTTTTTAATTCATCCTAAAAGCAAGTTCAAGCAGGATGATGAAATGCATGCACTTTTTTCAAAATTTTCAGAGCAACAAGGAAGTTGTTAAAAGGCAAGACAACATGTCTTTTGCATCCTCTTTCTTTCACTTGTTCCACACTTAAACATTTCATCTTCTAAGTATATAATTGGGATCACTTCCTATGCTGACTTCCAGATAATCATCCTCCAAAGCAATCTAGTCTAATTCATGATTATGTAAAAGAAACACCTAGAAATAATGTAATTAAAAAGGGATCAAGATGACAATGCAGGTAAATCAACATAAGGAACTTGGGTAGCCATTTCAATAGGTTCGACATATTCCCTATCATGATGGCATGTCCATAATTCGCGTCACAATATTTCAATGACACAGCAGACATTATAACATAGCTGCTCCTATTTCGTTTTTGGTACTACAGAATGAAATCATATATATTCAAAAAGTTATTGTCAATGAAACATTCAATTGGATTTTAGCATCAGAATAATTCCTGCTGCAAATTCAAATACTAGGACACCCATAAGAAAGCCAATCACTAAAATTTAATTGATATTAAACAGAAATCAGAATTGGCCCTTGTGAGCCAGCCCACATAGTCTACTAACCAGGAAGCCTCCCCTCTTCAGGGCATTGCTCGGGCCCCACAACATCCACCCTTCCATATTTCATGGGGATTTTGGGTCCCCCAGCTTCCTGTATTGGAGTTAAATCAAATCATTAGAACATTCATCCATCTAATTTCAGTCAAGGGTTCATCTTAGTCCAAGAGACATAATTAATGACCTCGATAGCTGTAGCGCTGGCCAACTGAAATAGGTCAGCATATGTCACGTTAGAATACTTCTTTTTGATAGGCTCAATGAGTTTCAAGGCATTAACAAGACCTGTAAAACGAGTCAATTAGAATGAACACCGTCAACCTGTAATGCACGGTTATTGTTGAAGAATTACCAGCATTAGCACCATGTCCCAGCTCAACATCAAATCTTAAACTTCCATTAGCTCCACCTCTCTGCGGCCATTCCTCAATATTTTTATTGTAAGTTCCAGCATCATGCCAACCCAGGCGTACCTTGAGGGAAAGAAGAGACGTCAAATCACATGTCAACAGGAAAGAAGTCCACCAAATAAATTGACAAAACAGTTCTTTGGAGGAAATGACCGTAGTCTTTCTTCGAAAGTTCAAAAACTCCTCCACCGACATTACTATATCCAGTTCCACTTGAGCATGGTAGTTAGCAATTTGGTACAAATATAAACTCGCCATTATTAAATAGTAAAACATTCAATTGCTATCATGGGAAATTAGGACCTAAACAATTAGGACCACACGATTGAGTTGAACTGAGAAAACAATAGTTAATAGTTAATAGATAATAGCTAAGAGCACTTCGTATTATGAACCACAAAATTACCAAAATAGGATGGCAGAATGTAGTCTTCAGGAGCTCCTTGATATCTTCTCTGGCACTCTTCAGCTGCTCAGGGTCCGACGCTAAGCATTTCGGATGAGACGCCGCATTGAATCTTCTACTCGATACACAAGAACTCGGCCTTCCCTAAAACCAATGAAAACCATAAGAAATCAAAGCGATTAGCAAATTAAAACACCGTAAATACATACTTGCACGGAGAGAGAAAGAGAGAGAGAACCTGATTCAGAAAAAGGTGAGAAATGAGAGGAGCCGATCTGAGAAACTTGAAAGAGGACAAAGACGATGAACGTGAAGAGAACGGCAATGTAGCTCTGGTCGCTGTGGAGAGGAAACGAGTAGTCGACGAGGCGGAGGAGGCGGCGACGCTTCCAAGAGCAGTAGCAGCCATGAATTTTGTTGAAATTGTGTTCGTCGGAGCAGCAACTGGAAGTGAACGCGATGGAAGAAGTGTCGGTCGGAGCGACGAATGCTTGGCCGTTTGGGGCTTTCGCTATATGCGGTCTCTCTCCTTTTGTTTCGGATCAACCTGGCCTACGAAACAACCCTGTTTGGCAACACGGTTCTGCAATTCCACTTCTGGTCTCGACTGTAATCCTATCTTCGATTTGGATTTGAATATAATGCAAAAATAATGTGAGATTAAGTGAGCTAATAATATGATTAAGTGAGCTAATTGACACGTGCTCTTTTTTTATTTTTTATTTAAATAAATTTATATTTATTTAATATCTAATGTTCAAATTTAGTATTTAAATAGAAATTAAAATTTATAAACAATATAAAAAGTAATTGTATTTAATAGTGTCATTTATGGTAATTTGATGTTAGTAGATACACTTTTAGTGTAGAGAAAATATTAATTATTTTTAATATCTTCTAATGATAAAATAAATAAAAAACATTTTTCTCATTATCACCCGTTTAAAAGTTGAAGGATTTAATTAATTGATACAACTTAATTACAGGTGAACTTGAGTCCAATTGTGTAATAACCCAAAAACACTGTTAACAGATACTGTTCTTTTTAGGGTTTTCCTTTCGAATATTCCCGCTAAGTTTTAATATGCGTCTACTAGGGGAGGTTTCCACACCCTTGTAAGAAATGCTTGTTCTCCTCTCGAACATCGATTAGATAGGGGAATGAAGCATTTCTTATAAGAGCATGAAAACATCTCCTTAACATACATGTGTTTAGAAACTTTGAGGGGAAGCCTGAAAGAGAAAACTCAATAATACAATATCTGCTAGCGGCAGTCTTGAGTTATTACCGATTGGGTCAAGTTGAGGAATTTTTTAGACCAACCTAATCCTCTATTTTCAAGTTGGGTCAGATTATTTTTTTTTTTTTTACTTTTTAACGACCGCAAATGTTACAGCAAATTCACGGCAGATACTACAATTTTGTGAAGGGGCACGACAGCCGATAACAAGACAATCCTAAAATTTATATTTATATATATATTTTCGGTTTGGGTAGGATCAAACAACCCTTAAGCACACTGAACGTGGACCCGACCCGATCCACTCAATTCCTAAAAAAATTAAACTCAATCCAACTTGGTAACGTATCTAACTCAACCAATCCTCGTAATTCAAGTGGTTGGATTCATTTAAGAACATAATAATTATTAAAATAATTAATTAAAGATTACAAAAACATCCACAAGAAATTTATTATTGTAAAGTTGAAAGAATAGAAATATTTTTAAAATTAGAAAAGAGATTTTATTATAATTCAACCAAGTCTTCATTTTTTTTTTTTTGTTGATGATCTTTTCAACTGTCCGTCTTAAAGGAGACTTGAAAGTAGCCAACGCTAAATCATAGCCGATTTGACACTCTGAATCGCAGAAACTTTTCGAGCTCCCTTTTTCGTCAAAGTTCTTCGGAATTCGAAGAAAAAAGGTAAAAAAATGCCAAGAACACCAACTCTAATTTTGTTTCTTTTACCTCTATTGGCAACCTTTTCTGTCTGCTTCTCCGCCAACATTTTTTCTTTGCGCAAGAAAAATTCTGATCGTCTCCTCTCCTCGGCTGTGTTTCCCCTCAAAGGAAACGTTTATCCGCTCGGGTAATCGTCGCGACTCTGTAATCGTGATTGCTTTGAATAAATTTCACCATTGCATAATTTGATTTTCTGTCTATTTTGTTTCATTTATTGTTCTGGCATCGATTCTCCATCTATATTGGAATTTGTTGTACTTGCTACTGATTTTTCAGTTTTAACTACGTCCTTCTATTCGATTCATGAATCTGTTCTGTTGCCGGCCGATTTGATTTCATGAAGTTGTCTTATTCAGTTCTTTGAATGTTTTTGTTACTCGTTTTCTCTTGTTTTATTCTATTGAGTTTATGCGAGGTCAGGAAATCTACTTGTTTCATTTTTTTCTAACCTTTCTCGTTAGTCTATGTTCATTCAACCATTCTAGCATGTCTTTTATGTTCACTGTTCTATATTTTTGAGCTATTGGTTTGATTTATTCAACGTACAATATAATGTTTGGTATCTATTTTTCGTCCGTTCAGAAATTTGGAAATTTCGATACAAAGAAGTTTTTCAACGGTGAAGTGTTTCTCTTCTGGTGTTTCAAAATGTTATGAATTCAGTTCGTCTTTCAGTTCTCTGGTTTTGTTTGACTATTGGCCTATTTATCACTGCTTCGATTGTATATCATAAAAAGCTAGCATATAAAGCGTTTGTTCATTGTAAATTCTTTTCTATATCTGCAGTTACTACTCTGTGTCTATTAACATTGGCAAAGGAGATGAGGCTTTTGAATTTGATATCGATTCTGGCAGTGACCTCACTTGGGTTCAATGTGATGCCCCCTGTACAGGTTGCACAAAGGTTAGCGGATTCAATGATAACGATAACCAATTTGATGTTTGTTCTCTTTGCTCATCCGTTTTTATAAATTTTACGTGTATCTGCAGCCTCGTGGACAGTTATATAAACCTGACAACAATGCGTTGACTTGTTTTGAACCATTGTGTGCATCGCTCCACCTGACTGCTGATCAACAATGCGAGTCCGCAGATGAACAGTGCCAGTATGAAATTGAGTATGCTGACCATGGATCCTCGTTGGGCGTGTTGGTCAATGACCATTTTCCTTTGAAGCTCACCAATGGTTCTCTTGCAGCTCCCCGCATAGCATTTGGGTGAGTTGTGTGGATATATCACATTATATCCTGTTATTATGCTGTTAGGCCTAGGCCACAACTTTATTTATGAACAAAATCAGAAAGGGAGGTTTGATAGCTTCCCCCCGCCCCAGAGAATGACCTTTCTACAAACTACACTGCCCTATATCCCTTCTCACATGGGGGTGCACCCGAACTAACAAAATTTATCGGGTCCACACGTACATAACAATATAACTTTGCACGACCCCCTTTCCTTTCGCACGCTTACGTTGATACACCTTTATAATCCGGGGTCTTTCACATGCTTATAATCCTAATTAATCATGGTTGCAATCCCCAGAGTACCATTTGCTTTATAAGTAACAAATTTTTGGACCTGGCTTTACCTAAATTGTGAAATTGATTTTGCTTCTATCTGGTTGAATTGGAGGACATATCTTTTAATCCTTTGTCTGCAGATGTGGATATGATCATAAGTATTCTGTTCCAAACCCACCTCCTCCTACAGCTGGAGTTCTTGGCCTTGGCAATGGTGAAGTTAGCATTATCTCGCAACTAAGCAACATGGGCATAATGCGAAATGTTGTAGGCCACTGTCTAAGTGAGCAAGGTGGGTTTCTATTTTTTGGTGATGAACTCATACCTTCTTCTGGAGTAGCGTGGACAAGTATGTCTTCTGAATCCATAGGGTGAGTAGACCTTTATCATCATGTTATCTTTTTGCAACACATGTAACTGTAGGTTCTTATGACATCCAATCTTATCTCAGAAATCACTACTCTTCCGGACCTGCAGAAGTCTATTTTGGTGGAAAGGCTGCTGGTATCAAGGGTCTTACATTAGTTTTTGACAGTGGGAGCTCTTACACTTACTTCACCTCTCAAGTTTACGATTCCGTTCTTGCTCTGGTAAAAGCACAGACAAGGAACTAGTTTCTTTAGCAACATTTTTTGTGAAATTTTTGTTTCAGATTTGAGATTTTTTTACCTCAGGTGAGGGATGATTTGAGAGGAAAACCTCTGGAAGATGCACCAGAGGATAAATCTCTTCCGATATGCTGGAGAGGCCCACAACCTTTCAAGTCGTTGCGCGATGTAAAGAACTACTTCAGGCCCTTGGCATTGCACTTTACAAAAACTAAGAATGCTCAAATTCAACTGCCTCCAGAATCTTATCTAATCGTAACTGTGAGTACACAACTCAATCTCTAATTCGTTGCAGGTTTCTTCTTTAAGTATTAAGTACCTAACAAGTTGTCCTCCAGAAATATGGCAATGTTTGCTTTGGGATTCTGAATGGCACTGAAGTTGGACTTGGGGATCTCAACATTATTGGTGGTAAGTAAGAATCCCCCCTCCCCTCTTTGTATAAGTTAGATTTGAGACTACTTAGCCCGGTTTGATAATTATTTTGTTTTTAGTTTTCTGTTTTTGAAAATTGTGTTTGTTTCCTTACCACTTATTCACTACTATTTTCATCTTTTTCAAACTTCAGAACTTCAAAATTCCTAGTTAAAATTTAAAGAAACAAAATCTATTGAATTATGAAAAAATGTCCTAAAGATTGATAATAAAATAAAGAACTAGTAAGTGGAAGTAGTACGTTTATGGTTACTTTTCAAAAGCTAAAAAAAAAAAAATCAAATGATGAACAAACATGGCTTAGTAATTCTAGCCAATAAGTACTTAAATTACACAAGCTTTAGAAAAAAGTGTCACTACACTCTTAAAAATACTTTCAAGATGCTTTTTAAGCAATTTTTACTATTTTTCAGAAGTACTAATAATTCAGATGATTTCTAGTTTAGAATGCTTCTGAGCTTTGGTCATGGTAGAAAAAGCACTTTTCTCTTGCCAACAGCACTCTCATACCTTAGTTGCCTTAATTGTTACATTGGCTGACCTCGTTTCTCATTCAGACGTCTCTCTGCAAGATAAAATGGTGATCTATGACAACGAGCGGCGTAAGATCGGATGGTTTTCGACCAGTTGCAACAAATTTCAAAAGTAGATTACCATTCTCTCATTGCCTTCTTTGTTTTGATGGTCGCATTGCTTTGTGGATATCCCTCATCTTACAAGCCTTTTATGGTTGCCTTTATTTTTTCAGGGAAGGCCAAAGTTTTTGTGAACCAGAAGGTCCGCTTAGTATCCTATCAGGTAATTATTATGAGTACATCCCCAAGATCTTTTAGCGATGGTGAGTATATTAATGAAGAAATACTTAGAATTACAGAAACTTGGACAGAAAAGTTTGTATATTCCAATGAAGTTTACTGAGCATGCGTATACTTTTTTTTGTTAGCCAATATGCTAGTTGTATAATGTACCGATATCATGAAAGAAAATTCTGTATAAACGTTCTCGATTGCGCCCTCGAGAATCGAGCATGATGCTATATAGCATACAAAATTTCTTTCTGCATCTTGTTACTTATTTGGTGGATTCTTAGATTTATACACTAACTACGTGACATAGACACTATGTTTGTCAAGTTACGCGCATATCATCAGGCTTCCTTATTTTGACACAAGAACCCCAAATTGGCACTGCGCTTTATCTGTCCATTTCAGGTGCTTGCCTGCCTGCTAGTTCGGGAATGGCATCAATTCTATATTTTTGTGTTTATTAACCATAATTTCATATTATCAGAATCACTCATTTTGATATCTTCTTAGTTTCTCATTTCGATATCTTCTGAATTTATTTATGTACGTTTTTTTATTAGAGCACCACATTCAGAGATGAACCAAGATAGAATTTGTTCTTTTTTATTCAATTTCTAAATCTTATATCTATTTAATTCTTAAATTTTAAAAAGTGTCTAATATATCAAACTTTAATTTTGTTATATTCAATTTTAAAGAATTAATTGATCTATTAAAAATAAATATGTACTTTTTAGTTTTTTTAGTTTTTTTTAGAGATGTAAAATTTGTATCAAATCTATAAACAAAATTTTCAGCCTCTAAAGATTAAAATTGTAGTTTAACCAATTTCTTTATTACTCTATTTTTACAAAAAAAAAAAAAAAAAAAAAAAAAATTATACTTTAACAGTTTGAAATGAGACAAATTATTGGAAACGAAATTTAACTATTATTTATTATTTATTTTTTCCTTAGAAATAAAGCTGGGATATCATCAAAGCAATTGAATCGATGGTGGGGGGATTGGGAAAAGCCTCCTCTCCTTTAAACCTTCAATCCAAATTTCCAACCCTTTCATTTGAACTAGGAAAAAGAAACCCGTAAAGCAACTAATAATGGTATTTCCCAAACTCAGCATAGTAATAATAATAATTTTTTTTAAAATGAATATTTATAATAATAATATAGGCTAAATTATTATTATTATTAACCAGGAAGAAATAATTGATGGCTAGATTATTCTAAGGAAAGAAATAATCAGAATGCAAGCCAAAAAAGAACAAGATTAACTCAACTAGACCAAATTAAATCAGTAAGCAAAGAAATAGGTTGGGGCATTTGAAAATTCTGAGGCTAATAAACGAACAGTTATAATCACGAAACAGACTCAAATAAAGTATTGTAATTAAACAACTAATACCAGCAAAATTGAAGTTCATAAATAATTCTATCCTCTTAGCTGCAAATCATCATATCTTCAGAAGACAAAAAAGGCAGATAGAATCATAGAAAATGAAACACGGCCACAACATATCTCAACGACAAAACTTATGCAGCACCAGCACCTTTCCCCTTCTTCCTCTGGAGCTTCTTCATGTAGAACTCGAGTTCTTTCCCCTCCAAGATATACCTGCAAAAAATTTGTAAGACATCAGCCAAACTACTAAAAAACCCTACAACGTCTGCCAAGACGAGTTCGAAAGGACAAAAATCCTTCAATGAGCGTGCTTACCCATCTGCTCGGCCACATTGACCTGGTCTTGATGAGATACAAGCCATCAAACGACCACTGCTGAATTGCTCCTCGATATGTGGGTCGAGCTTACGATCCTGTTGACGTTTCTCCAACTTGCGCTGAACATGGTTACTCTTCTTCAACTCCTCCGCAGCAGCAGCAGCCTCACCTTCCTATCAACCATAAACAAATAGGGTGTCTTATGGATCATGCTAGAATGCCATTAACATTGTCCTCACATTTGAAATTTCAAGAACAAAAAACCAAACAATCGAACTTAGAACAAGCTTTGCTCTACCTCTTCCTTCTTGGCAGGTGCTGAGGTCTTCTTCTTCCTTCCAATATCCACCCCATAGTGTTGAAGATACCATTGCTTAAATGGTGCAGCATCAACCTGAACAATGGCACTCTTCACCAAAGTTTGAGTACGAACAAGCTCATTGTTCGATGCATTGTACACCACATCAAGAATACGGGTCTTCCTAGTCACGGCCTCACTACCCCATGAATAATTACCAGTATCAAGCCTAAAAGCACGCCACTTCACATTACCCCCACGAACTCTAATCCTCCGGATTGACTTGTCACTGGATATCTTCGTGTTGGCAGGTTGCCTTCCAAGCTCATACCTATACAAAGAAATGATATCGTGTGAGAACATGAAAAATAACACAGCACATGACAATTCTATCCTCCCTTAAATAGAAAGTGATCGAAACCTCGTAAACACAGGTAAATAATGTTATATTTCTACTTGCACATAAAAAATTAGTAAACTGGAACTGCACCTTAGAAAAAATACTGGAAAAGACTAAATTGCTATGTCAGCAAGGGAAATTACAGTTTTCCGTTCATCCAAGCATCAAATGTGAAGCATGTTATAGCTACTCATAAATTTTTAGTAAAAGAAAAAACGTTAGTCTATCGGAGAAGATGAGGTATCTAACGCAGATTAACTAAAGTTCTTGAAATATACACTGCAAGAGGAAACAAACGGCAAATCCTTGATAATAATGTCACTAACATCCAATTAAAAAGGCATTGTTACAGCCAAGATCACGAAGCCAGCATTGTATACTGAAAACCAAAAAATTAAATGTAGAAAGACATGAAATCTTTTGAATGCCAATTAGCAACTAATTTGGGGAAATGGAGTAAAAACTGAATCTAATTGCACACAAATAAATACAAGCAGAGAAAGTTACTTTCGCTTCTTCCTCCAAGCCTTCTTCTTGCCTCCAGTGGCACGCCTCTTGTGCATAGAATCACGAGAAATACCTGTACACAAAACTCTCCAAGATTACAAAGAAGAAAAACAAGCACACAAATGGAGATGTGTAGAACAATCCGAAAGTCCGCATATGACTTACCCATCTTGACGAATCGAGAGCTCCTCCGCAAAGAGAAGTTCTAAGGTTCCTGATCCAACCTATCATAAAAAATGACAAAACCCGCTCAAACCCTAAACTTAAACTTTCAAAGGCAAACGTGAAACATAGAAAGAGAATACGAAAGAGACAAGCATCAACGAGACAGAGATGTGCATTAAGTACAGACGATGAGGGAAAATACTCACTGGGACGGCGGAAGCCGATCGGCAGACGACGGAGACAAGTATGGACGCTCCGCAGAAGGCACTAGGAGTAAGGTTTCTGGAAGGAGGTGAAATATAAATTAGGGTTTCGAGTGAACTGCAGGGCTATTGTGGGCTTAAAGATGGGCCGAGTATCATAATACATGGGCCGGACTTGGGGCTAAAATCCAATAACGTTAACTGTCAACTGGAAAAATAAATTAATAGTAAAATCCCCATAAAAAACGAGATATTTGGAATTATGGCTATCATAATTTTTTTTTTTAATATCCTCAAAATTTCTTAAGATGGTCTCTGACCATATCTAATTTTCCCCTAAATTTAAATTTATTTTTTTAAAAAATCTTATTTTTTTAATTAATTAATTTCTATTTACAGGCTCAAAATCCAAAAAATTTAAAATCTCCACTAAACTTATATTTTAAAATAGACGAAAATCATTATAAATAAATGAAAAGAAATCAAAATGGATTTGAATTTAGTATCTATTGGATCTTAAATACTTAAGTGACATGTTTAATTATTAAATTTAAATTTGACTTTTACTTAATTTTAAATTTATAATTAGTGTGTAGATAAAAAAATAATTATAGTCTTGTTTATAAAATATTTATCGACAAATTATAGTAATTATATATTAATTACCATGTCGTATAATAAATTATATTATGTTGGTCGGCACTAACTAATTTGTAATTTTTGCGACTAATTAAAAATTGAATTATGACCCTACATATTACTTATACAAATTTAAAAGCTAAATTAATAAAATTACTCTTAAATTTTATATTTAGCCTAAAAATATACCTTAATTTTTTATATATATATTCTTAAATTAAACAAAAATCTTAAAAAAATACCTAATTTTAGTTAATTTCGGACGGAAACTATTAGTGTCTTGTTTAAAAAAAAAAAACCTATTATCAATATATGAACCCCTCTCATATATTATCTACAAATATTTTAATATTACTTTAAAAAGTTAATGAATCTTTTTAAAATGTAATACTAACCGTTAAAGTTTTTTTTATTTAATAATGTTTTTAAAAATTAAAAAAAAAAAATTAAACAAAAATATTAACGGTTTCCATTAAATCTATAATCTAAGGGTATTTTAAAATTTTTGTAAAAATTTAAAGATATTGTTAACCTTTTTTTGAAATTCTAAGATATTATTCAAATTTTTAAAAATTTAAAGAGATTTTTTTAGATGAAGCTAGAAGTTTTACATATTTTTTTTTTTTATTGATTTAACCATAATTAAAACCAATCACTTATAAAATTTTAAAGAACAAAAAAATATACTCGATTGGCCCACGTACGTTTGGCGCCATATCACCGATCGCGCAGCCACCACGACGCGGGGCGAAAAACCACATTCTGAAGCAGCTCGGTCCAGTTCCAGTTCCAAAATTGTTCTAAATGTCGGAAGTAATTACTGTCATTGATATCGATGACGACATTGACAACAACGAAGCTGAAAAGCGAGTCAAGGGCAACAATGTCGCCAGTCCTGCCGCCGTACCTGACGGCAAAGCGATACCCTGGGTCGAGAAGTTTCGGCCTAAGTCTCTTGCCGATGTTGCTGCTCACCGCGACATTGTTGACACCAGTAAGACTTCTACACCATTAGACTGCTCGATACATTAGGGTTCCCGCTTTCAACGGTCAATTTTACTTCTATTTTCACTTGCAATATGGAAGTGGTATCTCGTTAGTAGTTGAAATACTAGTTTAAAACAGCGAATGATTGTGATCATGAGTTTATGTGTTTGTCGAGATGTTTTGCGTAATTCATGTTTGATATTTCAAATTTTCATGTTCTTATTTTTGTTGTCTCCTGGTTTTGTTTCTGTTATGTGGGATGTTAATTAGTTGACAAGCTGACCAGTGAGAATAGGCTGCCACATCTCCTGTTGTACGGCCCTCCTGGCACTGGCAAGACATCAACCATTCTAGCAGTTGCCCGCAAGCTTTATGGAGCAAACTACCACAAGATGATACTCGAGCTGAACGCATCAGATGATAGAGGGATAGATGTTGTCAGACAGCAGATTCAGAATTTTGTCAGTACTCAAAGCTTTTCATTTGGGTAATGATTAATTATATCATTCGCTTATCTGAATTCAAAAGCATACTCTCTGTATCATTGGAATTATGTTGAAGAGGTTTGGTGTGGTATAATACATTTAGCAATTGATGGGTGAACAAAGCATCAAACCATTTCATTTTTAATCATTTGATGGGCCATCGTTGCAAGTATGTATACAGCAGGGTAGAACTGCGATTTGAAGTATTCATTGACAATTCGTTAGTATCGAGCTGATTTCGTATTAATACGAAATGTGTTTTCCACATTTTGATACAATTTCTATAGAATACAACATTTTTATTTAGCTTAAACATCTAAATTTGCAGGGTTAAACCATCTGTAAAATTGGTACTTCTGGACGAGGCAGATGCCATGACTAAAGATGCACAGTTTGCTTTACGTAGAGGTTTATCTCATACGTTGCTACTCTCATTTTATCCCTCCATCTTTCATTGAGCTACAGTGCCCTATACCAATTGTTGCTATATTTGTCCTTCGTGCAGTAATTGAGAAATATACAAAAGGTACAAGGTTTACTCTTATCTGTAATCACGTAAATAAGATTATTCCCGCTTTACAATCAAGATGTACCCGCTTCCGATTTGCTCCCCTCGATAACTTTCATGTCACCGAACGACTCAGATATGTTATCGAGGCTGAGAGGTACGAAGTCTTCCTTGTTTCACTTATAATACACACATTAATCTCGTTATTGCTTACATTTATGTCTGACTAGCAAACGTTCAAAGTCTTTGATGGCTGGTATCTACGGTATATTGATGTGTAAGGGTAATTGCCTTCATTTTAATTCTGATATATAATTCAATTTGTCATTCTAGCTTTGTAAATATTGGGGGTAGAATACACAATCTCTTTTAAAAAGAACATGTAATTTATTGAATCTAGATTGTTTTTGGAGGTGATGTTAGTTGGATCCTATATATTTTTAAACATGTAACTCTGTTATGAACATATGTCTAATTCTCTATACCTGAATGGTAATTAGGTTGGACGTCACTGAGAGTGGCTTAGCAGCGCTTGTTCGACTTTGTGGTGGTGATATGAGAAAGGCTTTAAATATTCTGCAGGTAATATAGTTTTTATTTGACTTTGTTTTCTGCATTTTGCGGTATTCAGTAGCTATTAGGCCAGAATAAAGTGATGGCTTAATTTTATGAGAGTATTAAGAGTATGAAAGTATAAATGGGAAACATATCATGTCAGTAGTAAAAGATGTAGGCAAGTTGTTCTCATCTATTAAAGATTAAGAGTATGATATCCTGGAACTCAATCACTGTTATAGTGGTTTTTTGCCTCCTTTTTTCACCGCCTTGTTAGCTAGTAAAAGTAGCGGACCGTATGGATACACGCTCATTATTACTTAAAAATTTGGAGGAATTGATAAGAAAAACCTAGAGAAAAGGCTTAAGCAACTATAACTACAAGTCATCCCATCTCCTTGGTGCTTTTTTTTTAATGGTTGGATTTAATAGTTCAACTTTATCTAGTGTTCTCAACATTTCCATGCGTAAAAGTTCCATAGAATTGAGCTCTGACTTCAAATGCAACAAAAGAAAAAAGAAAGTAATTCAAACAATTGGATTCATGATGCTTTATGACCCATGGTTCAGTTACCTTCTGTTAGTACTACGAGAAATGATCAAAGTGTGGATAATAAAGGCTAAGCACTCTTAAATTGCTGCACACGAATATGCATATTTTGGAATTTGGATCATAATGCTCCCTTAAATCAACATGCACTGGTGCATGTCAACATTCTTTTATAACTCACACATCGATTGAAGACGTTTACAAATATTATTTAGTTGTTACTTTGTGATCCTAATGATGCTTTTTTATGCAGTCAACGCATATGGCTTCTCAGCATATTACTGACGAGGCTGTATACCTATGTACAGGAAATCCAATGCCCAAAGACATAGAACAAATATCATTTTGGCTGCTGAATGAACCATTTTCTGACAGTTTTAAGAGTAATTGATTTTCTCTGGAGTTTTCCATGAATTTTGATGTGGATTTCCAGATTTTTTCCTTTAATTCCTACCAATTCCATGTTCAGGAATATCTGAAATAAAGACCAGAAAAGGATTAGCTTTGGTTGATATAGTGAGAGAAGTCACTATGTAAGTGCTTTACATCATTTTGCATGATTTCTGAGTGATGATATTTACTTGACTTCCCCAACTGTTCAATTCATGTAGGTTTGTTTTTAAGATCAAGATGCCATCGGATGTCAGAGTTCAGTTGATTAATGATCTGGCTGACATAGAGTACGCATCAATATCCTTATTTAGTTTCTTGTCAAGTTTTATTATTTTGTTCTTTAAAAATATGTATGATCTGCAAAATAACGACCACCATACACGCCTCATCTTAATTGTTACGCATAAATCGGAAGGCTTAAAAAATTGGGGGTTTCTTTTTCGTGGATAGGGAGGAGCTTACTAAGTTGAACGAGTGACATATAGGTAGAAAAGGACTAGAGAATCTTTGTTTTTCTGATCTAACTTGTAAAACATTCTTACTCATCTATTTCTACTTTTGTAAGCTAAAAGTTCTGTCATATTCTTCAGTTCAATGAATAGAATTATGCTGCAGTTTTCTTTATGGATAAAGATAAAAGGACATTCTATCCTATGATTTGCATCGTTTGATCTTATCTTTTCAATTTGAAAAACTGGTCAACTGCTAGACCTAACACAATTCTTTCTAACGAACCTTTGATCACGAATTAGTGATCAATCCCTTAGTTGAAAAAGACTGTCTAATTAAGCATATACTTCCATTGCTTGTAAGCTGGAACTTCTCGTGCCTGTACAATGAATCTATCCCACTTATCAATAGAATAGAATAGGCTTTTAAGTCTTGAAGTCCCAAAGACGATAACGAAATTTCATGACATTCTTTTTTTCTAATTATGAAGAGGGAATTAAGGGTACTGAATTCAATATTTGTAGCCCAAACCATTGTTAGCAAATATGGTCCTTTTTCTACTTTTCTTTTTAGACTTTCGCTCAAGGTTTTTAAAACACGTATGTTAGGGAGAGATTTTCACACCCTTGTAAAGAATGTTTCATTCTCCTCCCCAATTGATGTGGGATCTCACAATCCACCCCCTTCGGGGTCCAGTGTCCTCGCTGGCACTCGTTCCCTTCTCCAATCGATGTGAGACCCCCCCAATCCACCCCCTTCGAGGCCCAGCGCCCTTGCTGGCACACCACCTCATGTCCACCCCCCTTCGGGGCTTAGTCTCCTCACTGGCACATCGCTCGGTGTCTAGCTCTGATACCATTTGTAACAGCCCATGTCCACTGCTAACAGATATTGTCCTCTTTGGGTTTTCCCTTTTGGGCTTCCCCTCAAGGTTTTTTAAAACGCGTCTGCTAGGGAAAGGTTTCCACGCCCTTGTAAACAATGTTTCATTCTCCTCCCCAACCGATATAGGATCTCAAATCTTAACTCAATCAAATTAAAAAAACAGACTTAGAGAGGACACATATCAAGCTTTTGGACCGGTTACTGAATTAACCAGTTTGACCGGTTGCTGTTTGTAGGTACAGAATGAGTTTTAGCTGCAACGACAAGTTACAACTCGGATTGCTCATCTCATCGTTTACTCAAGCCAGATGTGCACTCGTTGATGCTGCAGAGTAGTCTTGTTGCTAAAGCGAGCCTTCGTTCGCTCACCAACCATCTGTCGCACGCACCCGTGTGCATCGATTAGGTACGAAACTGTAGAGAATGTGAACATATGCCTCATTTGACCTCCAGCTTTTGATGCAAAAAGTCAGTGCTGACATTGATATGTTGTGTGTATAGGAAGGAAATGCAACATTTGAAAGTCTACAAGAAAAAGGTTAGATAACATTTAAAGTATTTCTTTGTTCTTGTTGGACTGGTTCACTTCCAATATTTCGGCACATGCTTATCTTTATAGTAGTTTATCTACAGCCACCAATCTTTTGTTCTCCCTGACATTGTTTATTGCATTATTGAACTTTAGAATATATATATTTTCCTCCTTTGAATTTTACTTTTAATTAAAAATAAGATATAAAAGTAAATGTTAAAGAATAGTATGGTTCTAGATAAGCATGGATAATTTAGGTGGTAGATAGAGCACTGTACTATAGACATCTATAGACGCTATCCAACTTAAATATTTATCTTTTGTTCTTAATTAAAATTATTATCTTAATATTATCTTGTTTTTCTTTTCTGAACAATTAATGTTGTTGACTAAGACATTGATTTCTTTGCATTTTATTTTTCTTTAATGTTTCTTTAATGCTAATGTGTTCTAGTCTTATAGGTTTGGTAGAAATAAATTATAATTTTTTACATTTGGTTAAAAAAGTTGTAATTTAAAATAGGATACTACCGAAGTTTCAATAATACCTCTCAATTTTTTTAAAAAAATTTTAAAATAATTTTAAGCTTCGCTAAAATGGACTTGCGATTGTGCAAACACTCGTTTTCTGCGTAATTTCTCATAGACAATAAAATTTGTTGATGTGAGGAGGAACGTATTTGCTAGTTATATCATCTGCAATCGCTTGAATTTCAAGACGTTCTTCGAACCAATCATACACTTTATTAAGATAGGGAAACTAAGGGGACTCCGTTTTGAGAACCGTATATGAGAGTTTCGTCTCGTACGGCTCAAACAGAAACATTCAAATACCGCTCGTAATGAATATGTGTATTAAAAAGTTTCGAACTTCTTAATGCTATGATTCAATTTTTTCTATGAAGATACGAAAGAATCAAAGTCTTTTTTATAGTTATAATGCCCAAATATCGGCACTCACTTTCTAGGAACAAGTGAGTTAAGCTTATTCGTTCTTGCGTCACATATGACCAATCGACGTATGCTCGAGCCTCTGGCCTCGGTTCAAGAAGAAAGTTTTAGAATACGGGAGCAAATTGAAATTGGTGTTATATGAGAATATAAGTAAAAGGCAACAACAACGGCTTACTGCATATAACTATCGGAGGTAAAAATACATTTTTACCCTATTATTTAATAATAATACATTTTGATTTTTTTATATTCTAATTTAGTATCATAAGAAAATTGGTAAAATTGCAAAGTGCGAGGTAAAAAAAAAAACGCATGGTAAGAATTTTCAAAATATTAATAAACCTAGAATTAGGTACAAATTATAGGAGCTTAGAAGGGCTCCCTCATTAAAATGGAGTTCCCAAAAAGTAGCTATACGGTGTATTACAGCCTATTTTCACAAGCAACGTCTGATTAAACAGCGCCCGTCTGATCTAAATACCTAAGTGGACCCCACAATCGGGCCCTACCACAATGACCAACTCCTACGTCCAGTCTGTATTTCTTTTTTTCCTATATACGCGGCGGTGCACTCACAGACTGCCAATCTCGTGCGACCGTCCGATTGAACGACCATCAACGACTGTTCGTTCACTTAAGGATTCAAAGAACAATCAGACGCTGGATATTCAAAAGGGCTTCTGCAGGTACATGAACATATCCTGGAGCGGCGACATCTGATTCCCGCCCTGAAACGGCGTCGCAAATTCCTGGTCTAGTGAGTTATCAATGTAATTATATCGAAAATCAAAGGCATTTTGAAACTCCTTCCATTTTGGCTCGCTCTGAACTTCGCTCGTCGCGAATTCCGGCGACACCACGTGCTCCGAACAGCTCGAATCCGCGTGCAATCGCGGTATCGAATCCGATGTTTCGAAATGTGTGCAATCGTCCACCGACGCCGGCACCGCCGTGACTGCCGGCATAAACCCTCCATCGCCGCCGTGATTCGCGAAAATGTTCGGCTTCTCGTCCTCCATCTCTACTTTAAAGCCGTTCGTGTTCCGATTCACGGCAGCGTGGTTTCGCTTATCGATTACGCCCTTCTTGTTGTAAATCCGGCACAGAACCCAATCGTCCAACTGCAAAATCACAGCCGTTGATTCAGATTTTTTATTCGCAATTGATTTATTAAAACAAAAACCCTTCAATTTGTTGAGGAATATTACCCTAAGGCTATTCTTGTTGCGAGCCGACCGGTCCACATCGGCGAGCCGGTACTCGTGCATAATCCAATTGGTTTTCTCCCCTCTCGGAGCTTTCCCGGTATAAAACACCAACGCCTTCTTGATTCCAACCGGTTTCGGACGTCCGATCGGCTTATCAGCTCCGGTCGCCTTCCAGTAACCCGAACCAGCCGCCCGGTTCGGCCGTGAACCGTTCGGATATTTCCTCTCCCTCGGCGAGAAGAAATACCACTCTTTCTCTCCGTGTAAAGCCATTTCTGCAAAATCAACGGTTAGAATTAAAATCAGAGACTCAATTTGTCATCTAAATAAAAAAATTCGACACAGAATTCGAATTTTCCTATTAATTTACCTGGAAGATCCCAAGGATCGAACTTATAAAGATCGATTTCGGCAATGACCGGAACGGCAATCGGCTGCGAGGCGCATCTCCGGCAGAGATAGTGAATGACAAGCTCCTCGTCGGTCGGATGGAACCGGAAACCGGGCGGCAACTGAATCATCCCGGCCGTCATCTTTTTTGTTCTGTATATTTCAATCGCTTCTCTGAATCTCTGTGGTTTTTCCTTCAACCGGTTTTTTTTTTTCTCTTTCTATGTGTATGTGTGTTGTGAGCTACTTCGCCGGTTCAAACGTGGAAACAATGGATGGGAAGGGTATTTATAGGAGTTGGAAGAGGAACACGTGGCGGAGAGAGAGAGGGGAAAGCACGTGGGATATAAGCGTTTTAGTTGTCGGCGAGAGAAAATATGTGCCGGCTTGGACACGTGGCAAATGAAAGTCCATGCGTGAGCAATAGACGCGCATTCAGGTGATTTTGTCATCGCTTACGCATCTTGATTTGGGTTAGAGCGACGTCAAAAGTTCTGTTATCTCTATTTTTAATAATTATTTAACTATTTAAATCAGCCGATATTCCCTTTTCTTTTTGTAATAATATTTTAATTAGTTCAATAAATTATTTTTTTAAATTAATATTTATATTAATTTCGTTTAAATCTCCCATCTTCAAACTAACTTCTTAATAATCACTTAGTTTTGGGGAAAAATAAATTTGTTCCTAAAATTTGAATTTTTAATTGTATATTAAAATTCTCAATAAATAATTTTACTAATTTTTTTTAAGTTTTTTTTGGTATAGTTTTAAGATTATTATGATAATTAAATAAAATAATTTAAATAATTTAAAAACATAACCCAACAACCCAAAAAATCGCCGTGGAGTTCACGTAAATCGCGGGGTTGGAACGTTGTTATTGGAACGGTGGCTTTGAAATCACCTGCTGCTTCCGGTTAGCTTTCCTCGTCTCTATCGTTTATTATTATTCTTTTTCTTTCCTTTTTTTAATAAATAATTAATAGTGTTTGACCAATTAAATATTATAAAAATTTGACAAGCTCTGCCAGTGGTCCACTGGAAACTATTTTACTTTAACAAAGTTTGTCTCATTTTTTTATTAAAAGGAAATTATATATATATATATATATATATATATATATATATATATTTAAATATGTCCTTAGAAATATTCTGGTCAACATTCGAATATTCCATTTATTAAAAAATTATTAACGCATTGTTAGTCCAACTTCACATTGTCAAAGTGTATACAATTATTTGTATTCTTTAAGTTGAAGGTTATTTTTTACAAAATAATATTTATCTCACTGTAATAATTTAAAGTTTAAACTATAAATTTAATTAATTTAAAATAGGAAAAAATTATAATTTAGGATTAAAAAACCTATATACCACATAAATATTTATATATTTTAACTCTAAATTACACTTGTCACACGTATAATATTGATGGGACTATGTGTGTTAAGAATTTTTTTTTTCATTTTTTTAATATGTTTAATTTGATTTCTTGGGGTGAAAGAATAATTATGAATTTTAGTGGTAGCCACCCCATTTTAGAAGAACTTAGAATCCTAACCTAATTTTATTAATATATACATATTTATTTATTTATGGGACAAGAAATAATAATTTTCTTTTCCAAGTTTGACTCTAAAATACCTTAATGGATATATATATATATAGTATGACATTTAAATTATTATCCGTTTACTTTACATATATATGTGTTTAAAATTTTTGTATTTGTTTATATACTAAGTCATTTTTTTTTAATAAATTAAGTCGCGGCTTCAAATATGTATTTTAGGCAAAAAGTTTAATTTTTTTAGATTAAAATAAGATAAATATGAAAGTTGATGAATTAAAATAGATATTTAAAAATTAAAAGAGTAAAAAGAAAAAGAAAAAAAAAATCTTCAATTGAATCCTAGATTTTGTCGATTTGGAAAGTTAGGGGAAAAAGACAAGAACAGCCTTCCTCGTTTCTGTTCGGTCCAGTAGACACCTCACATATTGCCTTCTAAGGAGGGAGAGTTTGGTAAATGGTAGGGATAAGCATGAGAAGAAAAGGACACAAAAGACAAAAGCATATAAATATTATTTCATAAATATTGGCACTATTTTCCCACACGCTTATTTTATTATTAAAACAGAGTTTAGTTTCAAAATTATATATATATATATATATATATCCCATAATATTTGAACCCAAAGTTTCTTGAAATAATTTGAATAAATATTTATCAAAGATGTGACAAATTTAACCATTTAATCCTAATTTGCCACATTGCATTTAATTACACTAAAATTCGTATAGTAGACAAGTTGATAATATTATGACATTAAGTAAATAAAAAAAAAATTAAAATTTAAAAAAGAATTACAACAAGAATAATGTGGCATATTATAAATATTAAAACCAAAGAATTAAATTGAGATAAATTAATAAAAAGAAATGGGAAAACCTCAAACTTGGCTGCAAAATTACTGTCTTTGTCAACTTCAAGTGGTGTCCAGAGCAGACAGCCCATGTCTTGTCTTTATTTATTTATTTATTTATTTATTTTGTCCAAGTGAATTGTAACACATTTCTATAATTTCAAACTGACCTCCAAAATTGTGGATCCTTTTAACTTTTCTTAGGGCGGCGCCGACTAAGTTCTCTGCCGTCAAACACTCAATTTCTTGTCCAATTGGTCCATACCCCATGTCTACCATTCTTCATTGAGGATTGGCTTATCTTCTTTGCATTAAATTTCCCACGTGGTGCTACTTTTCAGCGCAATGTTCGGGATGCGCATAAAGTTCTAGCTCTAACGTTAGTGGAACTGGATGGTATTCTTATTGTTTCGAAGATTTTTAAGTAAGACAAATGGTAAAATTACGAAATCATGTGTGTATAGTAGTGTAAATTGCGAAAATGTTTAATTATTGTTTCTAGCAAGTAGCATCGAAGGCACGGCTTAGATTTTGTGACGGCCTTGGAAAAGTATTCATATTTGATTTGTGGTTAAATTTTATCGAATAGACTATTTGAGGAGAGATTTGGAGGTTCTTTGCTCGAAAATTATATATACATAAAATGTGATGGAGATTCGATATAATACTATCAATTAGTCACAATAATGGTAATGAAAACAATTTGGAATATAATTAAAGCTAAAGTGGGTTCCTTTAGGATGAGGTATTGACATTAAAAAGTATATGAATATGAAGAAATAAATCTTCCTGTTTCCTTTGCGAAGTTCTTGATATTCTTCAGATTCCTTTCAATTAAATGAACAAATCATGAAGATATTAAGCATTTTTAGAAGGCTTGGGGGATGAAACTTCTGTGCCACATATTGGACAAACCCTTTTGATTTGAAGCCATTTGCTTATACATTCTGAATGGTAAGGATGCTCACAGATAAGGGCAGCCAATTCTTCACTATCTTCATATTCAACTTGGCAAATCACACACCGATCTATACCGCTTTTGTTTTCGATGGTTTGAAACTTGCTCGAGTGCAAGCACGAAGGTATTTCGTTAATCGGTAGTCCCCTCTTTTCTTCTCCAATGAATTCCCCTAATGCAATCAACTCTTCATAGCTTAGCTCATCCAAATCAAACTCCTCGATATCTTCTTCCTCTCCGTCTTCGTCCATATATTCATTATCATCCGTAGTCTCCTCCTCGTCGTCTGCAAGAAAACCCCACGGGGAATGAAGTTCTTGGCTTTGGAAGGAGTCATTGGTGTGGTCGAGACCATTGCTGCTGTTGGAATCTGAACGTTCATCTTCTTCGCTATCACTTTCAATGGTCTCGAGCATCGTGTAGTTCCTCTCATGCTCCTGCTGCTGCATTGCCAAGGCCATAATAAAATCCGTGTTCACCTGTTCCACATAAGCACGGGAAATCCTTTGAGGGAGTTGCTTATCCTCTTGCTCTTCCATTACAACAAATGATCAAAATCTCTGAGAGCAGTGCAACACGAGCCATAGCTTAGGGTTTATGAAGTTGCACTTTTTGCTGGTTTCTTGATTGAGAGACAACTTTCATAGAAGGCAACTGGAAACCAACTCTAATGGACATTTCTATATTCTAGATTCCCACCTTGTTCTAGTTCCTCAACCTATCAAGCCCTCCATCAATCTTTAGAGTAGAGGAGTTCTTAGTTTTCTTTGCAGAGAAGGCAGGTTTTGTGCAAAGGAAAGGAAAGTAAAGTTGTATATCTCAAGTAACATTATTTTATACCTCCATCCTACATTTCCGATATCAAAATACTAGCCAGTTCTTACCTTGCCTCTCCACGGTTTCACGACAGCCTCTCTTTGCTGACAACCTTTGTCCATACCGGAGGCCGCTCGAGAACTGACCCAATGTATGGATGTTTTGACAAGGAAGAATATACTGTGGCTACAAGTTGTTGCAAAATATAAAGCAATTGGATCAGTAAAAGATGTGCACAAGCTAAGCTACCATTAAAGAGTAAATAGAAAAATTGGAATCTAAATTAATCAAGTTTGGAACCAAAGCAGATTTTGTTTAATAAACCTTGTTTCACGTGGACAGTTCTAGATAAAGCCAATTCCCATGACAAATATATAGAGCAGAGTACAAGTTTCAGCCCAACATGAAAGTTTTTTGCATTTCACTCGCGTACTCCATCCCTGGGCTGCAGTCTAATACGAAGTAATCACGAAACACGTCACCTTTCATACATCGGAAGAAGGATCAATCCATTCGTCCCTTCAAGATTCGCTCTTTTACTTCAGTTGGCGTACTGCAAAAAGACACATTATAGGATAATTTCAATCACAAATATATAATGGACGACAGGAAAAGGTCGATAGAAATAAGAAAGGTAAAAGGCAAAAAGGAAAAAATGGATTAGGTACAAATGAAAGAAAAAACCCATTCTGCATTATACAAAAGGATACTTTTGGAATGTTTGTCAGGGGCATACATAATGGTTTAATGTTTTTTGGAAAAATACTCTTATTGTTATTTTTGGATGCCCCATAATGGTTTAAATTATTGACTAGAGAAAACAAAAGACGATAGAGCATAAACCAACAGGGGTGCAATTTGAAAATTACACTCAACGGATCATATAGATTGGAAATGTAAAGAGGAGACTAAATAATGTATATCTCAAACACAGTTAATAAATTGCACAATTTTAAACAAAAATGCATCATAACAAGTTCTGTTACAAATATTATTGTTATTTTTAGGATAAGAAAGAGGCTGTAATTTTCTTTTTTTCAAGAAAAAGTAATATTCTATTACAAATATTATCATTTTATCCCAGGTGATATGCAAAATATTCAAAAAAGCAAAATCTACCAGAATAATCACAATTAACAACAATAAACAAACCACTTTTCTTTTTTTTCTTTTTTTAACAGAAAGAACCCAATAAACGATCCAGAAAGATATCTCAACGATTAAACAAGAATCAAGAACGTGTGGCTTACACAACATAGACATGCCCTCCCCATCCACTCAAACAGTCCCGATCCACAGAAGACAGCAGCGCTTGAGAGATGGTTTCAAATAATTCCTCTGGTTCCTGGCCAATACAAATTTGAATTGACAGTTAATTATAAAGTTAGAACATTCCCACAAAAGAATTATGACGGGAATTGTTATCCCCACTAAGAATATTTTCCACTATCTATCAAGACAACAAATTTGAACATCATGCTCAGCTCTTGGCATAATCAAATGAAAGGAACTACAGTGCCTTCCATTCTAACAGGATATGGTGAAGTTAAATCCGAAACAGCAAGACTGCTGGATTGTCTTTCAAAAGGCTCGACCAATTCCTCACAACTGAATGATTAAGGGTGGAAGTCAAACCCAATAAATTAAGGAAACAGACTGAAACCAATGTTGGTACACATTGGTTTCATAGGTCTGTTGGTTAACTTAATTTCAGCTTTTCCAATTTCATGGCATGTATGGAAGTAATTTTCCAAAACCACTCCCAAACATGGCATAAGAAAATAACATGTCAGTCAAAATCATTCCCAAACATGCCCTAAGAAAATAACACGAGTTGGTTGGTTTCAGTTTTCAATATATTTTACTCTACCAATCTGACCAACTGATTATAAACTGCCCACTGCCACTTCTATATACATGACTTAACCTTCAACCACTCTTATTCTGAGACGTCGTTAAGTTGGCCATCTCCTTTCCAGAAACCTCAATAGCAGACACCCCACCCCTCAGTATCTCACTCTCATTCTCCTCTCTCTTATCTTCCTCCTCAATTTCTTCTCGTGAGTCAAATTTTTACACTTCATATGTTCATCAAAGTCCATTAAGTAGGTCTATAGCCAAACAATTCTCTTAATTTTTCATCTTCTATATGTACAATGACCAATGATTCAATCCATGAGAGTTGTTGGACCCTTTGTTCAATGACTCTCTGGTTTAACAGCTCCAACTGGAAGACACATTTTTACCGTACCTAATTTGTTCTTCCAGTGTCTAAGGTAATGGTGTAAGTTGATTCGAGTCCTTATCTTTTTTATTTTATTTTATTTTATTTTTCTACTCTCTCCTCTTTCATACACATGCACTAATTTCTCTTCCTTTTATGGGCATATGCTTAATCCTTTTTCTTCTATGATTTCAATTCTGGGTATATATTTTCATTTATTCTTCCTTCTTATGCCAAAGCCAGTGTGATAGGTGCTCTTCCTAAAGTATTGTTTACCTTGGGGTATGGGGCGGTCAATGGTAATGCCTATAAAAGATAGATCTACTTGCAACACAAGCTTACATTCTATCAGCAACTTAGTTATTTTGGATATCTTACACTCAACTGTCAGTATCCATTTGGTCGAAAAATTGACCTGAATCAAACCACCAACACCAATGGAAAGGCATTGCTAAATCGCAAAGCAAACAAGCAACTTACATATATTTCTTCCTCAGTTCAAAGCAAATTAGAATCCCAATGATGGATACAGAGCATATGTAAATGGATTATACCAACATACCATGTCAGGTTTAAACATTGCCTCACACGCACCATAAAGGGACTCTGATGCAGTGCCAGAAACAACAAAATCCTTAGCAAGCTCTCTGGGAACAGTGAATTTGATGTATTAGTTTTACATTAGATAATCATAAACCTAGAAAAGCTTATCCCAAAAATAATATTTCATTACAATGCGTTGCAGAGACTGCAACATCAAGTCTGATGCACATTTTTATAATCAAACAACAGGAAGATACCCATATAACTAATTTAAGCTTAAAGTCCAACCAAAGAAAATAAAAAAGTTGTGACCTAGACAAAGAAAAAAAAAGGAGAGTACTCACTTGGCCCCAATGCAATCCATTGTGCAAATGAAGGGTTTGTCTTCATCACTCAATCCAGCAATTACAGGCTGGCAGAAGTATGGACCAAATCTACGAATGAGAAAATTGATATATGAGTTTTTAATCTGACCTAAAAAGGCCAAACAATAATAGTAAATTCATCTTTCTTGTATGCGCTTTTCAATATTGTTCATAAGTTTATCCACATTTTCAACTATATCCATCAAGCCAACTTGTAATCCTATTTCCAAATTCGTATAAAACATCTTGCCAGTCAATTTAACATACACCAATTTGGAAATATTACACACAAATGAATCAACATATATTAATTTTCTCAATCGTAGATTTGGTATTGTAAACAGACTTGATAGAGATACAATATTTCTCAATTTAACATACACCAATTCTATAATCAGCTTACAATATTACATCAACATGAGGATCACACTGGTAGAAGAATCAACATATACACACAAATGAAGCTCGGACAAATCCTATAGAAATCTCATTCCCAACCATGTTCTTCAGTCTAGGGCGAAAAATAGAGAGTATGCGTGATTAAAACAGCTGAAAAAGAGAGAACTAGAAGTTCAATCGATGTCCAACCTTTTCTCATAAAGACGAGCTGAGACAAGGCTAGCAAATGTCTCAGGTTTCATGTCCCTCTCTTCTCGAAGCTGGTATAGTTTGTGCTGATAGACAAGTCGTTGATACCTTCATTTCAAACGCAGGAGTTAAGCAATGGAAAATTAAACCAAACGGAAAAGAACCAACCACAGGAACATACAGGGTCTGAGCATCGGTACCAAGGCCCGAAAGGCCAAGAAATAGCTTATCATGAATCCGGTAAATTTTCTGGAAATCCGTGGCAATTGTCTGAAGCTGAACTCCAAACCTACGATCGCTAGCAATGGCAAAACAATTCTTCCCCACCATCGCAACTACGGCACTTCCATTATACTCAAAGATCTACAAAAACAATTTAATACCACAATGTCTGAACTACATACAAAAGCTAAAACTTCCAAAAGAATGGCAATAATGCTAATGAAGAGAAACGCACCGACATCAGGTCCGCTACTCAAGCTTCCCCGGAACAAAGTACGAAAATCTTTGCGACACAAGAACAAAAAAAAATAAAAAAAAGGAGAGAATTGTCAGCCCAGAGCAATCGGACATGTTTGTACCGAAATCAAAATCAATGAAACGCAAACCCGTTCCAAAAACCCTAATCTAAACTAAAACATGTAGAGATATGAATTGAAGTTGTGAAGATTGAAGGAAGAAATCGAAACCTGAGAGAAGAGAGAGTTGAATCGCAAAGAGAAATGCGGGAAGCAGCGTCTGAGTGGATTTTAGTAGAGCTCTATTAGTGGCTTGGGCCTCACTCCAACCCCTTCCCCCTTTCTTAATCATTTTCTAAATTTTAAATTATACAAAATACCAATAAATATTATATTTACATTTTAAAAGCTTAGAATATTTTTTTATTTTTTAATTTTTTTAAAAAAAATCAATAAAAATTTAAGAATATTAACAAAAAAAAAAATAATAATAATAATACTAATATATCATCCAAAGTATTTTTTTTATCTTTTATTTTTAAGTTAAAAATAGTATTATTGAAATATTTAAAAAATAAAAAAGTATTTTAAAAACAAATATAAATATCAACCAATGGCCTCAGTGTGTGAAAGTGGGCTGCACTTTTGTTGGGCCTGAAAAAATTGGGCTACCCAATGATAAGTAATATACATATGTTATTTAATTCTTAAAATAAATGAAAAAATGACGTGGCAGTTTAATTTCGTAATTATATTATATTGATTTGGCAAATAATATTAATATATTTTTTTGACGGCAATTTTTTGCAACGTGAGGACACGACCTCCTGAAATAGATGAACCGATGTCAAACACGTGCTCCGGTGCTTTTTCGATAGCTACGTGTTTGCATATCCTAACCCTAGTAATAAAGTCACCTACATATTAATAGTTCAAATAACGATAAATATATAATAGACGATTAACGTAACAATTTATAAAAGGATCTTGGACAATTTAGAAAAACATGATAGACGATGGTTAATATGGTTATGATAAATTATGTTCAAATTAATTTTTTTTACCGCAAATTTTAACTAATTCTAATGTGGTTTGTTTTTAATCTTTCAAATTTAAAGTAAATATTTAATTCGATGTAAGAAAAAAAATTAATGCATATTGTCTTCTTCCTAATTTTTCATAAAAGTTACTTTAGGTAATTTTGACGTTTAACTCTAATTTTAAGAAAATTACAAACAGATTCAAAATTGCCTTGACAAGATTTGTAAAAATATTTATTTTTATAGTAAATATTTATTAAGATACCAAAATTAACAAAACTCAACAATAATTGAAATAATTTTATTTTTATTTTATAAACAATATAAATTTCCAAATATTTATGGCATGAAAAATATCTCATCATAATTCCTTATTTAAAAATTTAAGCTGAAAATTTGAATTTAATTCAGATTGGGTTGATTTGGTAATTTGGCAGCAATTTTTACAGCAAAAAGCCATATCATCATTGACAATAAAAAAATCAAAACAATTACCATATATATCTTCAGATTATAAATAAATAAAATTATCAAATTTATCTTTATGATAATGTCATTCAATTATTATTTTTATTTACATATTTAAATTTATAGACTAGCATTTATACATAGGTAAACAAATCTAAATATCTTAATAAAATAATAATTTAAGTATACATCAATTTTCCTTCCTATTTAATTTTGGAAATAATTAAATGGAAATTTTAATTTTTAAAAACTAACTAAAAAATTATTTATTAAATTAAACATATTTTAAAAAAATTAATTATTCGAGGAAATAGTCTCACGTGTGTGAATGTTTGGGAGTCGGCTTATCTCTCTCACGTGACTCAATAGACGTTTTAACCATCATACTTGAAAACTTTACTTATTTTCACTTTTCTTTTCGTTATTAATATATATTTACTCTCCGTTTTTGTTTTAATTACAATTTTAGTCCATAAATTTGTAATAAATTTTGTAATTTTAAGTGGTATGATATATTCAAATTTTAAATATAAATTATTTTTTTATAATACTAAACTTCTTTTAAAATAAAAAAGTGATGATTCAATAAATAATAAAAAAATAGATATAAATTAAAATTTTAAATATTTAGTAGCTATTTTTTAAAAGGGAGAGGTAAAGTTGCATTTAATATAATATTTTATTAGTTAATTAATTTCAGTTGGACTCAAATCGATCAATTTCTTTTATGTCTTTTTATTTTTATTTTTATTTTATTTTTTTAAGGTAATTAACAGTTAATTATGAAGCTCTATATATAAGGAAGAAAAATACCTTGTTAGGTGCTGACATAAAAAGACAGCAGTCTGAGAAGAAAGTAAGGTGGTTTTGAGAATCAATGGCGAAAACAGAGTACCACGTAGTTAGATTACGGTGGATTTCAGCTTTGGTATTGATGGCAGCGTTATTCGACAGCATTCTCGGAGGCAACCACAACGGTAGCAACGTGACTTACGACGGAAGATCGTTGATTATCAATGGCAAACACAAACTTCTCTTCTCTGGTTCTATTCACTATCCGCGTAGTACTCCCGAAGTGAGTTTGATTTCTTTCTTTCTACATTCGTCTTTTAGTTTTTGTTTCTGGTTTGAATTGAATAATAAAAACGGATGAACTTTCACTGTTTCTAAAATTTTGGTGGAAAACGTTTTTTTTTGTTTCCTATCGATCATCCATGTGGCATTATAGTGAAATGGGTGTTATGTTAGTTCGAAATTGGAAATAAAATGCGTTTAGTTGTTTATTGTTAAGTGAAGTAGATAGTCGTATTGGTTCATCAAACATTCATGTTTGTTCGTTTGCGAATTTACATTTTCCCGATATTTCTTCTATTTTTTAGTGACTAATTAAGTTTCCTGCCAACTAGGGATATGATTACTCGTTCTGGCATTATTTAATCAATTCAAATAAATTTATACAATTTAGTTATAATTTTTAAATATGAAAAGCATCTAATTATTTTAATATAATTTGAATATGATTTAATTTTTTTTATACTTGTTTTTTTTTATTGAAATATTTTGGTTTGATCTATAAATTACGTATATAAATTTTATTATAGTTTGTTATATTAAATTTATATTGTGAATTAAACAAAAAAAAATGTATGTATTTTCTTATAATAGCAATGGGTCTAAAATTGAGCTTGAAGATGTGTATTTTAAAATTTATATTAAATATATAAACAAAACGAAACAAAGAATAAAAATAAAGTGATTCATGTCTGCTAAAAGGTATGATTTTTTTTTTTTTTTTTTTTTAATTTAGGGAATTATTTTTTGTTGAATTAAGGTGACACTTTTGGTTGTTACGTAGATGTGGCCATCTTTGATAGCCAAAGCAAAGGCTGGTGGAATAGATGTGATACAAACCTACGTGTTCTGGAACATTCATGAACCCCAACAAGGAACGGTAACTAAATTTCTGTAGTTTCTATTTGTAAAAAAGGTGACATAAGATAAACAAAAAAGAAAAATCTTGTTTGTCCAGTATGATTTTAGCGGTGGACGCGATATTGTAAAATTCTTAAAGGAAGTACAAGCACAAAGATTATATGCTTGCCTAAGAATTGGACCCTTCATTGAGGCGGAATGGAGTTACGGGTAAGAACACATGGAACATTCCTTTATAACTTTACATCCCTTTAAAAATGACCATTTCTTAGTCCTTGTCTCAACTTTCTGATGCAGTGGTCTACCATTTTGGCTACATGATATTCCGGGAATTGTTTATCGATCTGATAACGAACCATTCAAGGTATTGTTTTCTTCTTCTTTACCGGAATATTGGTATCAAAATGTAAAGCTGTTACGTTTTCATGGTCATCATGCACCTTTAATGGCAGCTTCACATGCAAAACTTCACCACGAAGATAGTGAACATGATGAAGTCGGAAGGCTTATATGCTTCTCAGGGAGGGCCAATTATACTTTCACAGGTTTGAGCCAGTGGGCAACACCACCAATGGACCTCCTTCTTTAACTCCTTTATACTTTCACTACTTTAAGAAAACTCGTCAATGGAGTTGCAGATTGAGAATGAATACTCGATGGTGGAGGCATCCTTTCATGAGAAAGGACCTCCTTATGTTAAATGGGCAGCAAACATGGCGGTTAGCCTTCAGACTGGTGTGCCATGGACCATGTGCAAGCAAGACGATGCACCTGACCCTGTGGTATATACATAAACATAATCATATGAGTTATATTTTCCTTTATGTTTCTATTTTACTTAAATATTCAATTGGTAGATAAATGCATGCAATGGGCTAGAATGTGGAGAAACATTCGTTGGACCAAACTCGCCTAATAAGCCATCTATTTGGACTGAGAACTGGACTAGCAAGTAAGTCTTGCGCTTGCATTGTATCCAAATATTTTGCATATCATGAAAACTATGAAAGAGGGAAAATGTGGTTTACCTGGATTGATATTAGTTTCTTACAAGTGTTCGGTTGCAGCTATCAAGTTTATGGAGACGAACCGTACCTAAGATCAGCCGAGGATATTGCATTTCATGTAGCCCTTTTCATTGCTGCAAAGAATGGGGCTTTTGTCAATTATTATATGGTATTTGATATAAATCTCTCTCAATATTTTATTTGTTCATATGAACCTATTTAAAGGTGTGATTATTTTAAACCAAAAACCACTTACTCACTTTCTCCTAGTATCATGGAGGAACCAATTTTGGAAGATCAACGGCTGAATATGTCATTACAGGCTACTATGATCAAGCACCTCTGGACGAATATGGTATGACATTTTTAAAAACCGTGTCTTCATTAAATTAGCTCAACGATTCGAATTTTTACATCAGCTGGAAACTGTTCACCACTTTTTTTTTTTCCTGCAGGTTTAACTAGGGAACCAAAATGGAGTCATCTTAAAGAATTACACGCTGCAGTTAAGCTATGCACCAAGCCCTTGCTTTATGGAACAAAATCCAACATCTCGCTGGGCCAACTACAAAATGTAAGTTTATGCTGTCAATTAACATCATTCCATGCAATTAAAATTGTGTTCAACACAATCTAGGATGAAAAAGAAATGGTATCTACAATAGCTACAACATAAGAACGCAAATAATTACTTGTTGAGGTTGAAATACTTGGAAATTATAGACTATTTACTCATCCATCCCTTTTGGCAGGTCATTATGTTCAAAACTGAGTCTGGAGAGTGTGCTGCCTTTATGGTGAATAGGGGAGCTGAGGATGTGAGTGTTTTGTTTCAGGAAGTTACATACGAGTTACCTTCGAATTCCATCAGCATCTTACCAGATTGTAAAACTGTGGCCTTCAACACCAAAAGGGTAAGGCTTAAACCAACAACTGGTTTCTCTTATTCCTTATTAATTTTAACCCTTGAAATACTATTTATCAGGTAAGCGTACAACACAATACAAAAACAATGAAGACAGTACAAACGTTTGATTCGTCTGAAAAATGGCAAGAATTCAAGGAACTGATACCTAGCTTTGATGAAACCACATTCAGAGAAAGCAAGTTATTAGAGCAAACAGATATCACCAAAGACAGCTCAGATTATCTTTGGTACACCATGAGGTACATTATAAGTGGAAATTATGCGATTGATAATCAAACTATTGTTGAACACAACTCTTTGTGGGAAACACTCGCACACTTTATTAACACCAATCTAATCGAGAGGAGAATACAAGACACTTTGTAGAATACTACTACACTTAGATCTATATTTTTTTTGGGATGAAAACCTAGGCTGGAGGAGTATTTATTAACATCAATCTAATCTAAGTATCTTTATTTCTAAAATACCTAGATCATTTTTCTAAAATACATAGACAATAAGCTCATACAATTATTGGGCTAGTGATGAATGATGCATAATCAAACTACAGGGTTCAACATGATTCTCCTGACTCTCAACAAACACTTGAAGTGGGTTCTCGAGCTCATGTTGTGCATGCGTTCGTCAATGGAGTTTATGCAGGCTAGTCTTGTCCTTATTTTTATGGTTGAAACTCGGAGAAACCATATTACTGAGCATTTATCTATTAATGTTTTACAGGCTCTGCCCATGGAGCTAAAAATGAACAAAACTTCTCTCTGAATAATAATATTACATTGAGACATGGAACCAACGACATCTCATTGCTCAGTGTGATGGTCGGGTTACCAGTACGAATATTTTATCTTTTCTTCCTTAGTTTGATGTATATTTATACCATCTGAGCGAGTTCTGACAGCTTCTATGTGAAGGATTCTGGAGCATATCTTGAGAGCAGAGTTCTTGGACTTCTAAGTGTGAAAATTGGAGGCAAAGATTACTCTGCGCAACCTTGGGGATACAAGGTCCTTGAATTTTCTAATCTCCTAATACGAAAATAAATATAAACTTGAATCTGATGTATATAAAGTTAAAGCTAACCTTCTATCATATTTTTGTTGGTTTTTTTTCTAAACAATCTGTCGAAAGGTTGGCTTATCAGGAGAGAACTTGCAAATATTTTCAGGCTTGGGGTCAAATGATACTCAATGGGGTAAATTAGATAAATCCTCTCAGCCCCTCACATGGTATAAGGTACTAATCTCTAAACAATTTGTAACGGCCCAAATTCACCGCTAGCAAATATTGTCCTCTTTTAAGAAAGATGAACGACATCAATTAGAGAAGGGAACGAGTGCGTTGTGAGATCTCACATCGATTGGAAAAGGGAACGACATCAATCAGAGAGGGAAACAAGTGCCAGCAAGATGCTGAGCCTCGAAGGGGTGGATTGTGAGATCTCACATCGATTGGAGAGGAGAATGAATCATTTTTTATAAGGGTGTGAAAACCTCCCCTATCAAACACGTTTTAAAACCTTGAGGAAAAGTCCAAAGAGGACAATATCTGCTAGGGGTAAGTTTAGGCCATTACACTCCAACAACAATCTTGAATTTTATTGTTGAAAAACTGACCTCTGTTATCATTCTAAATTCATTGCTAATTGACAGACACAGTTCGATGCACCTCCGAGCGATGACCCTATCGCCCTGAACCTTGGTTCCATGGGGAAGGGTGCTGTTTGGGTTAACGGCTGGGGCATTGGCCGGTACTGGGTCTCCTTCCTCACCGGAAAAGGAGAGCCTTCACAGAAATGGTACACAGTTTATTAAGATCTCAATCTCTGGTGTTATTATATCATATCTTAATACAGTTATTTCTGTTGTTTCAATCCAGGTATCATGTACCACGTTCCTTCCTCAAGCCAACTGGAAACCGGTTGGTTATCTTTGAAGAAGAAACAGGAAACCCGGTAGGGATCACTCTGGATGTTGTTTCCATTACCAAAATATGTGGGCAAGTGTCCGAATCACATTACCCCTTAGTAGCTTCATGGATGGGTGAAAAGAATCAGAGCGCGAGTAGTAGAAGGCCAAAGGTCCGATTAAGCTGCCCTACGAACAAGAACATCTCCAGCATCTTATTTGCAAGCTTCGGGACCCCTTCTGGCGACTGTCAAAGCTACGCTACTGGAACCTGTCACTCCCCAAGCTCCAGAGCCGTTGCAGAGCAGGTGAGTTTTGTTCCTTAAACTCATCACCACTCATTAAATATAAGGTAGTCAAGACAATAACTCACATGAAAATTGTGTGTTAATGTTATTTCAGCTGTGTCTAGGGAAGGCTAAATGCTCCATTCCAATCTTGAATCATAAGTTTGGCGGTGATCCATGTCCACACATCACCAAAACTTTGTTGGTCGATGCTCAATGCACTTAGTGATGGAAGAAGCCTTCCATGTAGTAGATGACAAGATAATCCAAAGAGAACTTTCAAATAGATCATTAGCTTTAGCAAAAACTCCATGACCACAGCCCATTTCTTTCTTTTATGAGTCCTAGGAACAATTGTGCAATGCTTCCATTTAGTAATTGGTTCATGTCAATTATCTAACAATGTAATTCAAGCACAGTTCTCTAATCAGAAAATTAATCTTTTTTTTGCTACTCGATTTTCTTATGATATTCAGGTTAGAAATCACATACCTTCACAATAGTATGATATTGTCCACTTTGAGCATTTACTTATAAACTCATGATCAACTCCTTAATTAGTCGATGTGAGACTCTTTTCCCAATAATCCTCAACAATCCTCCCTTTGACAAAGTACATCATAGAACTTTCCCTAAGACCTAATGGAGCCCTCGAATAGCCTCCCCTTAGTTGAGGCTCGACTCCTTCTTTGGAGCCCTTGAACAAAGTACACCATTTGTTCGACACTTGAGTCAATGTTCGACACTTGAGTCAATTTTGACTACACTTTCGAGGCTCACAACTTCTTTGTTCGACGTTAAAAATTTTGTTGACATGGCTAAGTTAAAAGCATGGCTCTAATACCATGTTAGGAACCATGAATCTCCACAATGGTAGGATATTATCCATTTTGATCATAAGCTCGCGTGACTTTGCTTTTGGTTTCCCCACAAGGTCTCATACCAGTGGAGATGTATTCCTTACTATAAACCCATGATCATTCCCTTAATTAGCCAATGTGGGACTCCTTCCGAACAATCCTCAACAATCCTCCTCTCAAACAAAGTACACCATAGAGTCTCCCCTGAGGCCTATGGTGCCCTCAAACAGCCTCCCCTTATTCAAGGCTCAACTCTTTCTTTGGATCCCTCGAACAAACTACACCATTTATTCAACATTTGAGTCACTTTTGACTATATCTTCGAGGCTCACAACTTCTTTGTTCGACATTTGAGGATTCTATTGACATGACAAAATTTAAGACATGGCTCTAGTACCATATTAGCAATCACAGACCTCCACAATGGTATGATATTATCCAATTTGAGCCTAAGCTCTCATGACTTTGCTTTTGATTCCATACCAATGGAGATGTATTCCTTACTTACAAACTCATGATCATTCCCTTAATTAGCCAATATAGGACTCCTTCCCAACAATCCTCAACAACTTAGTGTAAGGCAACATCTCTATCAAGCCAGCTTACAATATTACACCGACGTAAGAGGATCACATTGGTAGAAGAATCAACATATACACACAAATGAAGCTCCTACAAATCCTAAAGAAATCTCATTCCCAACCATGTTCTTCAGTCTAGGCGAAAAATAGAGAGTATGCGTGATTAAAACTGCTGAAAAAAGAGATAACTAGAAGTTTAATCGATGTCCAAACTTTTCTCATAAAGACGTGCTGAGACAAGGCTAGCAAATGCCTCAGGTTTCATGTCCCTCTCTTCTCGAAGCTGGTATAGTTTCGGCTGATAGACAAGCCGTTGATACCTTCATTTCAAAACGCAGAAGGAGTTGAGCAATGGAAAATTAAACCAACCGGAAAAGAATCAACCACAGGAACATACAGTGTTTGAGCATCGATACCGAGGCCTGAAAGGCCAAGAAATAGCTAATCATGAGTCCGATAAATTTTCTGGAAATCTGTGGCAATTGTCTGTGTTAGGAACAGAAAAAGAAAACTCGAAAGAACAGAAGAATTGGGAGAAATCTCTCCTCCTAATGAAGAATGAAACTGGCGTTACACAATCAATTCCGATATTACTAAATCTCAAATAATTAAATCAAATCTATTTCAAATAACTCAATCAAATCTAAACCTAACCGTCAGAAGATGAACTCCAAGCCTACTATCGCTAGTAATGGCAAAACAATCCTTCCTCACCATCGCAACTACGGCACTTCCATTATACTCAAAGATCTACAAAAAAAACAATTTAATACCACAATGTCTGAACTACATACAAGCTAAAAATTCCAAAAGAATGAGAATCTTAATCTTTGTGGCATGAGAACAAAAAAAAAAACAAGAGAGAATTGTCAGCCCAGAGCGATCGGAGACGTTTATACCGAAATCAAAATCAATGAATCGCAAAGAGGACTAAAACATGTAGAGATATGAATTGAACTTCTGAAGATTGAATGAAGAAATCCAAACCTGAGAGAATTGAGAGTTGAATCGCAAAGAGGAATGCGGGAACCAGCGATTCACTGGAGTTTAGTATAGCTCTATTAATGGCTTGGGCCTTACTCCTCCGTTACTAATCAGACTCTCCACCTATCTACTTTAGGGCATCCCTAAACGAGGAGAGTGGCTAATACCCCTCGAACGCTTACAATTCTTTGAGCATAAATTATACCATGTTAGGAATGGTACGATATTGTCCACTTTGAACATAAGCTCTCATAACTTGCTTTGGACTTCTACAAAAGATCTCGGAGATAGTATTCCTCAGTTATAAAGTCACTTGCTTTGGACTTCTACAAAAGATCTCGGAGATAGTATTCCTCAGTTATAAAGTCACTTGCTTTGGACTTCTACAAAAGATCTAGGAGATAGTATTCTTCAGTTATAAAGTCATGATCATTCTTTGAAGGGTAGGATTCACTCCCAATAATCTTCAACATTCTCTCCCTTTTGGAAGTTTTTCATTTTCTAAATTTTAAATTATACAAAATACCAATAAAATTTGTAATTTATTTTAAAATTATATTTACATTTTAAGAGTTTAGAGTATTTTTCAAGTTCAAAAATATTTTATTTAAAAAATACTCTGAATTTGTTTTAAAAGTTTTAATAATATTTTTAAATATTAAATAACAATTTTAAATTGTTAGTATTCTCAATTTTTTAATTAAAAAGTATTTTTAAAATATTTAAAAGCAATTTTTAAAATAAATAGACTCAGCTACCAACTATTCTCAATTTTTATTAAAAAAAAAAATAAAAAATTTAAATACATCATCAACATGATAATTTTTTGAAAAATTCAACAAAAAGTTTTAATATTTGTCTTATGATTTTTAAATATCATTAACATGCAAATAATTAATCAAAGTAAAAATAATAATAATAATAATAAAAGAATTAAATTTAAGAAAAAAACAAATAAAAAATTTATTTTAAGAACTATAAAGAAAAATATCCAAATATAAAAAGTCTAATTAATTTCATATTAGTTTTAATGTTGTTTGTTTTTAATTTTTATTAATTTCATATTAGACTTCTTTAAATTCATTAAATGCACGTAAAATTAATTTTAAATAATACATATTTTCTTTTTCATGCTTTTTCATAATATCTATTTTAGGTAATTTTCAAATTTGACCTCTAATTTTAAGAAAATTACAAACTTAAAATTAATCTTTTATAAAAAAAATATTTATGGCATAAAATATCTCACAAAAACTACTTATTTAAAAATGTGAGTTGACCAAGTAAAATTACCATACATATATGTCATTCAATTATTATTTTATTTTATATGTGTCACAAATATAAATATTTTAATAAAATAATTACCTAATTATTGGTCAATTTTTGTTCTTATTTAAACGTGGAATAACGAATAAAAATTTTAAATATTAAAAATCAACTAAAAAGTTACTTTAAAATATTGGTAATTATGGTTAAATTAAATTAATTAAATATATTTTTAATTACGTTGACTATTCGAGAAAAATAATCTCACATGATCGGAATGTTTGGAAGTTAAGCTTATGTTTGGAAGGAGTTTCAGCCATTACACGATAACTTTCCTTATTTTCACTTTAATCCATAGTTATTTACAATTTTTTTTAATTACAAATTTAATTCATAAATTTTTAATGTTACCTTTAATAAATTTTAAATTTTAAGTATAAATAGGGAAATGGTATATTTAAAATTATTTTAAAAATAATTAATATATTAAATATATATATATTTTTTTTATAATACTAAACTTCTTTTTTAAAAAAAAAAAATCAAATAAATCAAATTAGATATAAATTAAAATTTTAAATATTTAGTTGCTAATTTTTTAAAGAAGGGAGGAGTTGAAGTTAATTTAATATTTTATTAGTTAATTAATCCAGTTGACTTAAACCAATAGATTTCTTATTTATTTATTTTTATTTTTATTTATTTAAAATAATTGACCATCCATAATGAAGGGAGGTATATAATCAAGAGAAATGTCTTGTTCTATACACATAATTGATTTATGAAACTCGCTTGGATAAAGACGAGTTAGCATACTTCACTCAGGTGAGAGAAAAGTTGGCTATATTTGACCGTGAAAAGCCTAAGAAGAAAGCAAGATTGTTTTGAGAATCAATGGCGAAATCAGGTGTCATTAGATTACCATGGATTTCAGCTTTGGTATTGATAGTGGCGTTATTAGACGGCGTCCTCGGAGGCAACCATAGCGGTGGCAACGTAACTTACGACGAGAGATCGTTGATCATCAATGGTGAACACAAACTTCTCTTCTCTGGTTCTATTCACTATCCGCGGAGTACTCCCGAAGTGAGTTTGATTTCTTTCTTTCTTTCTTCATCTGTCCTTGACCATTTGTAATGATTCTGCTGGTTTTTTTTGTCAGATTTGAATTGAGTAATCACGACCGCGAATTTTTCATTGTGTTCAAAATTTTGGTGAAAAACGTTTTTTTGTTTCCTATCGATCATCCATTTCGCATGGTAGTGAAATAGGTGTTAGGTTAGTTCAAAATTGGAAATAAAATGCGCTTGGTTGTTTATTGTTAGGTGAAGTAGATAGCGGTAGTCGTTCATATATCATTCATGTTTGATCTTCTCGATCTTTCTTCTGTTTACCATAAATGGTGTTTTGACTGATTGAGTTACGTGCCTACAAGAATATGATTATTCATTATGTCATAAGTAAAATTCGTTTAATAAAAAATACAATATTTTGACATTTCTATTTTGTTTTAATACGAGTCAATTCAAATAAATTTATCGAGAATAGTTATAGTTTTTAAATATTGCATTTCTAGGAAGCATATCGTCTAGAGAACTAAAAATGACATTCTCGTCATTTTGAAATTATTTTAATATAGTAAAAAGTATATATTTAAATATTTATATTTTTATTATTGAAATATTTTGGTTTGATCAATTTATATTTGTTATATTAAATTTATATTGTGAATTAAAAAAAAATTGTATGTATTTTCTTATAATAATGTGTATTTTAAAATTTATAATAAACAACAAAGAATAAAAATAAAGTGATTCCCGCACGCGTTGAATTTAGTTCACGTGGGAACATGGCTATTCCGAGAAAATTATGCAATGGGCCTAGTCGGATCCTAATAAGAGGGAAAATTATCCAATGGGCCTGTTGAACCCGAAAAGCCCACAACATGTTTTACCTGTATTGTAAGAGTATTTCAATTTTATATTAAAAATTGTATCGAATGGCTACAAATAAATAAATAAATAAATATGTTTAAAAAAAAAAAAAATTTAAGGAATAGGTTTTGTTGAATTAAGGTGATGTTTTTGGTTGTTATTGCAGATGTGGCCTTCTTTGATAGCTAAAGCAAAGGCGGGTGGAATAGATGTGATACAAACCTACGTGTTCTGGGACATACATGAACCCGAACAAGGAACGGTAATTAAATTTCTGTAGTTACTATTTGTCAAAAAGATGACTTAACTAAACCAAAAAATAAAAATCTTGTTTTTTTCAGTATGATTTTAGTGGTGGACGCGATATAGTAAGATTCTTAAAGGAAGTACAAGCACAAGGATTATATGTTTGCTTAAGGATCGGACCCTTCATTGAGGCAGAATGGAATTATGGGTAAGAGTACATGATATGCTTCATTTAAAAATGACCATTTCTTAGTCCTTGTCTTTAACTTTCTAATGGCAGTGGTCTACCATTTTGGCTGCATGATATTCCGGGAATTATTTATCGAACTGATAACGAACCATTCAAGGTATTGTTTTCTTTACTGGACGATTGATATCAAAATGTAAAGTTGTTACGTTTTCATGGTCATCATGCACCTTTAATGGCAGCTTCGCATGCAAAACTTCACCACGAAGATAGTGAACATGATGAAGTCGGAAGGCTTATATGCTTCTCAGGGAGGGCCAATCATACTTTCACAGGTTCGAACCCAGTGGGCAACACCACTAATGAACCTTTTTTTAATTCTTTTTTGTTGTCACTCCTTTAAGAAAACTCATCAATGGAGTTGCAGATTGAGAATGAATACTCGACGGTGGAAGCATCCTTTCATGAGGAAGGACCTCTTTATGTTAAATGGGCAGCAAACATGGCGGTTAGCCTTCAGACTGGTGTGCCATGGATCATGTGCAAGCAAAACGATGCGCCTAACCCTGTGGTATATACGTAAACATAATCATATGAGTTATATTTTCCTTTATGCTTCTATTTTACTTAAATATTCAATTGGTAGATAAATACCTGCAATGGGTTGAAATGTGGAGAAACATTCACTGGACCAAACTCGCCTAATAAGCCATCTCTTTGGACTGAGAACTGGACTACCTAGTAAGTCTTGCGCTAGTATCCAACTATTTTACAGATCTTTTTCCCTGAAAACTGGATTGATATTAATTTCTTATGAGGGTTGAGTTACAGCTATCAAGTTTATGGAGGCGAACCGTACGTAAGATCAGCAGAGGATATTGCATTTCATGTAGCCCTTTTCATTGCGGCAAAGAATGGAGCTTTTGTCAATTATTATATGGTATTTTGATATAACTCTCTCTCAATTTTTTATTTGTTGTTATGAACTAATTTAAAGATTTTAAACCAAAAACCACTGTTCACTTTCTCCCAGTATCACGGAGGAACCAATTTTGGAAGATCTGCCGCTGCATATATGATTACAGGCTACTATGATCAAGCCCCTTTGGACGAATATGGTAAAAACCGTATCTTCAATAATTAGCTCATACCATTCGTATTTTTGCATTTTTGCATATGGAAACTGTTCACCACAACTTTATTATTATTATTTTTTTTTTTTTGCAGGTTTAATTAGGGAACCAAAATGGAGTCATTTTAAGGAATTACATGCTGCAGTTAAGCTATGCACCAAACCCTTGCTTTATGGAACAAAATCTAACATCTCACTCGGCATTCGACAAGACGTAAGTTTATTCTGTCAATAACATCATTCCATGCAATTAAAAGTTATTCTTGCAAATTATAAACCTATTTACTTGTAACTGTCCAAGCCCACTGCTAACAGATATTATCCTCTCCAGCGTCTTCCTTCCAAACTTCCCCTCAATGTTTTTAAAACGTGTATGTCAGGGAGAAGTTTCTACACCCGTATTAGGAAGGTGGGATCTCATATTACTCATCCGTCTCTTTTGGCAGGCCTTTGTGTTCAAAACTGAGTCCGGAGAGTGTGCTGCCTTTTTGGTGAACAGGGGAGCTAAGGATGTGAGTGTTCTGTTTCAGAAGGTTACATATGAGTTACCTTCGAATTCCATCAGCATCTTACCAGATTGCAAAACTGTGGCCTTCAACACTAAAAGGGTAAGGCTTAAATCAACAACTGGTTTCTCTTATTCCTTATTAATTTTAACCCTTGACATACTATTTATCAGGTAAGCGTACAATACAATACAAGAACAATGAAGGCAGCACAAAAGTTTGATTCGTTTGAAAAATGGCAAGAGTACAAGGAAATGATACCTAGCTTTGATGAAACCACGTTAAGAGAAAACATGTTATTAGAGCAGACAAATACCACAAAAGATCGCTCAGATTATCTTTGGTACACCATGAGGTAAATTATAAGTGAAAATTCTAACACTGATAATCAAACTGTTGTTAAAGACAACTCTTTGTAGGAAACAATCGCAATCTTTCTTAACAACAATCTAGAAGTGATTACAAGACACTCAGTATAATACTACTACACTTTGTTCTGGATTTCTTTGGGATGAAAACCTAGTAGGTTGGAGGGGTATTTATAGTAGAGACGACTAAACAATTTATTCCTAAAATACCTGAATCAATTTTCTAAAATACCTATAGAATGATTTGCGATGAATGGTGTACAATGAAACCGCAGGGTTCAACAGGATTCTCCTGACTCTCAACAAACACTTGAAGTGGGTTCTCGAGCTCATGTTGTGCATGCGTTCGTCAATGGAGTTTATGCAGGCTAGTCTTGTCTTTATTTTTATGGTTGAAACTCGGAGAAACTTTATTACTGAGCATTTATGTATTAATGTTCTACAGGCTCTGCCCATGGAGCTAAAAATCAACCAAACTTCTCTCTGAATAATAATATTACATTGAGACATGGAACCAACAACATCTCGTTGCTCAGTGTGATGGTTGGGTTACCGGTACGAATGTTTTATATTTCCTTCCATAGTTTGATGCATTTTATACCATCTAAGCGAGTTCTAACAATTTCTATGTGAAGGATTCTGGAGCATATCTTGAGAGAAGAGTTCTTGGACTGCGAACAGTGAGAATTGGAGGCAAAGATTACTCTGCCCAACCTTGGGGATACAAGGTCCTTCAATTTTCAACATAATTACAAACTTGAAGCTGATTATATAAACTTAAAGCTAACCGTTTTTTTTAACAATGTGTCGAAAGGTTGGCCTATCAGGAGAGAACTCGCAAATATTTTTAGGCTCTGATACTCAATGGAGTAAGTTAGATAACTCCTCTCAGCCACTCACTTGGTACAAGGTACAAACCCATAAATAAATAATTTGTAATGGCCCAAGTCCACAATTAGCAGATATCGTCCTCTTTGGAATGAGATAAATGACATCAATTGGAGAGGGAATCGTGTGCCACCGAGGAGTGAAACATTCTTACCCATAAGAGTGTAGAAACTTCTTCCTAGTAGACAGACGTGTTTTAAAACCCTTGAAGGAAAAACCCAAAGAAAAAATTCAAAGAGGACAATATCTGCTAGTGGTCGGCTTGACCGCAACTATCTTTCTTCTACGGTTAAATAACGGACCTCTGTCGTCATTCTAAATTCATTGTCCAATTGACAGACTCAGTTTGATGCACCTCCGGGTGATGACCCTATCGCCCTGAACCTTGGTTCCATGGGGAAGGGTGCAGTTTGGGTTAACGGCTGGGGCATTGGCCGGTACTGGGTCTCCTTCCTCACCGGAAAAGGGGAGGCTTCACAGAAATGGTACACAATTTATACAGACCTTAGTATTTGGTGCTCTTATATCGTATCTTAATACAATTCTTTGTGTTGTTTCAATCCAGGTATCATGTACCACGTTCCTTCCTCAAGCCAACAGGAAACCTGTTGGTTATCTTTGAAGAAGAAACAGGAAACCCGGTTGGGATTAGTCTGGATGCTGTTTCCATTACCAAAACTTAACTTTGTTGGTCCATGCTCAATTTCTTTCTTTTATGAGTCCTAGGAACAATTGTGCAATGCTTCCATTAGTAATTGGTGTAATTCAAGCCAAAGTTCTCTCGCTAGAAAATTAATCTCTTTTGGTGCTAAATTTTTCTATCATATGTTACGTACCTCCACGATAGTATGATATTGTCCACTTTGAACATTTACTCATAAACCCATGATCAACCTCTTAATTAGCCGATGTGAAACTCCTTTCCCAACAATCCTCCTCTTGAACAAAGTACACTATAAAACCTTCCTTGAGACTTATGGAGCCCTCGAACAGTCTCCCCTAAATCGAGGCTCTACTCCTTCTCTGGAGATCTCGAACAAATTACACTTGAGTCACTTTTGACTGTATCTTTAAAGCTCACAACTTCTTTGTTCGACATTTAAGGATTCTATGGACATGACTCTGATATCGTGTTAGGAATTACGGATTTCCACAACAGTATAATATTGTCTACTTTGAACATAAGCTTTCAATCGCTTTAATTAGCCAAAATTAGTTTCCCAACAATCCTCCCCTAAAATAAAGTACACCATAGAGCCTCCCATGAGGCCTATGGAGCCCTCGAACAGTCTCCGCTTAATCGAGGTTCAACTCAATTTTTGGAGCCTTTGAACAAAGTACACCCTTTATTTGACACTTGAGTCACTCTTGACTACACCTTCGAGGCTCACAACTTCTTTGTTCAACATTTGAGAATTCTACTGACATGGCTAAGTTGAAAGTATGGTTCTGATACCATGTTGGGAATCACGGACCTCTACAATAGTATGATATTATCCACTTTGAGCATAATCTTTCATAGCTTTGCAAGGTTTCCTCAAAATGTCTCATACCAATGGAGATGTATTTTTTACTTATAAACTCATGATCATTTCCTTAATTAACCAATGTGTAACTCATTCCCAACAATCCTCAACAACTTAGTGTAAGGCAACATGTCTATCAAGTCAGCTTAAAATATTACACCAACATGAGGATCACACCGGTAGAAGAATCAACATAATACACACAAATGAAGCTCGTACAAATCCTAAATAAATCTCATTCCCAACCGTGTTCTTCAGTCTATGGCGAAAAATAGAGAGTATGCGTGATTAAAACTGCTGAAAAAGAGATAACTAGAAGTTTAATCGATGTCCAACCTTTTCTCATAAAGACGTGCTATGTCTCAGGTTTCTTCCTGTTATCTCTTAATTAATATAAATTATTTTTAATAATACTAAACTTCTTTTTAAAAAATTTTAAAAATGATTTTAAGTAAATAATAAAAAATTCCATCTACATCAAATTTAAATTTTAAATATTTAGTAGATAAATTTTAAAAGGGAGAAGTAAAGTTGTAACTTTATTAGTTAATTAATTAAGAACTGTAAAAATAGAATAAGTTGTATGGATAATCATTTGTTCTTTCTAAAAAGATCTATTAAATTCATTGAGTTGTTTCAAAGAATCAAAACAGCTAGTTATTAAAGAAATTCCTTGTCCGCTCTTTCTAAAATACTCATTTGGACGAGGGCTTCCGCAAACCAGTGAATTTCTTATCTCTTTTTTATTTATTTAAAATAATTGATAGTCAATTATGAAGCATTGTATATAATCATGAAACGTCTCATGTATTTCTCTCAGGTGAGAGAAAAGTGACATAAAAAGGTAGCCATATTTGGCACGAAAAGCTTTGGAAGAAAGCAAGGTTGTTCCGAAAATCAATGGCAAAACCAGAATCCGGCGTTATTAGATTACTGTGGATTTCAGCTTCGGTATTGATAGTAGCGTTATTTGACGGCGTCCTTGGAGGCAACCGCAGCAGTGGCAATGTAACTTACGACGGAAGTTCGTTGATCATCAATGGCGAACACAAACTTCTCTTCTCTGGTTCTATTCACTATCCACGGAGTACTCCTGTAGTGAGTTTGATTTCATTCTTTCTTTCTTTCTTCCTTCATCCATCCTCGATCTTCTGTGATGATTCTTCTAGTTTTTGTTTCTGGTTTGAATTAAGTAATCATGACGGATGAATGAATTTTCACTTTGTTTAAAATTTTGGTGGAGAGCGTTTTTTGCTTCCTATCGATCATCCATTCTGCATGACAGTGAAATAGGAAATAATTTTTTTTTTTTTTTTTTTTAAATTAAGGTGTGATGTTTTTGGTTGTTACGTAGATGTGGCCTTCTTTGATAGCCAAAGCAAAGGCAGGTGGACTAGATGTGATAGAAACTTACGTGTTCTGGAACATTCACGAACCCCAACAAGGAATGGTAATTTAGTTTTTTTAGTTTCTATTTGTCGAAAAGGTGACATGACATGAACCAATAAATAAAAATTATTTTTTCAGTATGATTTTAGCGGTGGATGCGATATAGTAAGATTTTTAAAGGAAGTACAAGCACAAGGATTATATGCTTGCCTAAGAATTGGACCCTTTATTGAGGCAGAATGGAATTATGGGTAAGAACACATGAAACATTCCTTTAAAAGTGATCATTTCTTAGTCTTTGTCTTAACTTTCTAATGCAGTGGTCTACCATTTTGGCTACGTGATATTCCGAGAATTGTTTATCGGTCTGATAACGAACCATTCAAGGTATTGTTTTCTTTTTCTTTATTGTAATATTGATATCAAGTTGTTACGTCTTTGTGGTTTCTTTACTGTAATATTGATATCAAATTGTTACGTCTTTGTGGTCAGCTCTTGAGATATGGAGCTGGCTCTTATTCAATTGTTATAGACAGTAAATAGTTATATATATATATATATATATATAGTAAATGACTATTTACAGTAAAAAAGAATAAATATATATAGGAGATATATAGTAGATCCTTTGTTACCAAAGTTATATAGTAAACTGAAATGTTTTCAATATGTAATTTGTCTATTATTCAGTCAGTCATGAATATAAACTTTTAGCCAATATTCTTAGTTACATTTTCTCTCTCCTATTTTTTATATTTATGTAGATTGAGTGTATGCGTTGTTGTACGATCCTAACACTCCTTACACCTTGTTAGATCTAGCCTGTTATGTCCCACATTAGGTGGAGAGGAGAAGAAACCACCATTTATAAGGGTGTGGAAACTTTCACCTACCATACGCGTTTTAAAGCCTTGAGGGGAAGCCCGAAAGGGAAAGCCCAAAAAGAACAATATCTGCTAGTAGTGGATCTGAACCGTTACATAGCCCACAATCGAAATATGTCGAAACAAACAACTTAACCACTTATGTTTTTCAATTCTTAGAACACATGTATTGAATCTTACGGCAGAGAAAACACTAACTACTTAAACTTTCTTCCCAAGTAAAGAACCACTAACGAATTAAAGCACTAAATTTGATTCCTAACCATTAAGTCAACAGGTTCGCATGCAAAACTTCACCACGAAGATAGTGAACATGATGAAGTCGGAAGGCTTATATGCTTCACAGGGAGGGCCTATTATACTTTCACAGGTTCGAGCCCAGTGGGCAACACCACCAATGAACCTTTTTTTTTATATTCTTTTTTCATGTCACTTCTTTAAGAAAACTCATCCATGGAATTGCAGATTGAGAATGAATACTCGATGGTGGAGAAATTCTTTAATGAGAAAGGACCTCCTTATGTTAAATGGGCTGCAAACATGGCGGTTAGCCTTCAAACCGGTGTGCCATGGATCATGTGCAAGCAAAACGATGCACCTGACCCTATGGTATATACGTAAACATAATCATATGACTTATATTCTCCTTTCTATTTCTATTTTACTTACTCAATTGGTAGATAAATACGTGCAATGGGTTCAAATGTGGAGAAACATTCACCGGACCAAACTCGCCTAATAAGCCATCTATTTGGACCGAGAACTGGACTACCTAGTATGTCTTGTGCTTGCATTGTATCCAAATATTTTGCATATCATGAAAACCAGATTGATATTAATTTCTTATGAGCGTTGGGTTACAGCTATCAAGTTTATGGAGGCGAACCGTACGTAAGATCGGCGGAGGATATTGCATTTCATGTAGCCCTTTTCATTGCTGCAAAGAAGGGGGCTTTTGTCAATTATTATATGGTATTTTAATATAAATATCTCTCAATTTTTTATTTGTTGTTATATGAACTGTGATTATTTTAAACCAAAAACCACTGTTCACTTTCTCCCAGTATCATGGAGGAACCAATTTTGGAAGATTTGGTGGTGCATATATGATTACAGGCTACTATGATCAAGCCCCTTTGGATGAATATGGTGTGACGTTTTTTAATATCGTATGTTTAATAAATTAGCTCATACCATTCGTATTTTTGCATCAACTGGAAATTTGTGCAGGTTTAATTAGGGAACCAAAATGGAGCCATCTTAAGGAATTGCATGCAGCAGTTAAGCTATGCACCAAACCCTTGCTTTATGGAACAAAATCCAACATCTCACTCGGGATTCGACAAGACGTAAGTTTATGCTGCCAACAACGTCATTCTATGTAATTAAAGTTGTTATTCTTGCAAATTATAGACCTGTTTACTTGTAACCACCCAAACACACCACTAGTCGATATTGTTCTCTACAGACTTTTCCTTATGGGCTTTCCCTCAAGGTTTTTAAAGCGCGTGTTAGGTAGAGATTTCTAGACCCATATTGGAATGTTTCGTTCTCCGGTTACCAATGTTGGATCTCACAATCCACATTCCTTCGACCACCCAAACACTCCACTAGTAGATATTCTTCTTCAGACTTTCCCTCAAGGTTTTTAAAACGTGAACCTTAGGGAGAGATTTCTATACCCATGTTAGGAATGTTTCGTTCTCCTGTAACTAATGTGGGATCTCACAATCCACCTCTCTTGGAGACCCAGTGTCCTCGCTGACATATCACCTAGTGTTTGGTTCTTATACCATTTGTTCCACCGCTAGCAAATATTGTCATCTCCCGGCCTTTTCCTTCCAGGATTCCTCTCAAGGTTTGTAAAACGCGTTTTTGTTGCTAGTGAGAGGTTTCCACACCCACATAAGAAATGTTTCGTTCTCTTATCCAACCAATATGGGATCTCTCAATCCACCTCCCTTAGAAGTTCAATGTCCTCGCTCGCACATAGCCTAGTGTGTGGTTCTTATACCATTTATAACTGATATTGTCCTATTCGGGCTTTCCCTTCCAGACTTCCCCCTCAAGGTTTTTAAAACGCGTCTGCCAATGAGGGATTTCTAAATCCATATAAGGAATGATTAGTTTTCTATCCAACAAATGTAGGATCTCACAATCCACCTCCCTTGGAGCCCCAACGTCCTCGCTAGCTGGCTTTTATTGTAACCGCTCAAGCCCACCGCTAGCAGATATTGTTCTCTTCCACGTTTTCTTTCTAGACTTCCCCTTAATATTTTTAAAACGCGTATGTTAGGAAGAGGTTTCTACACATATATAAAAGTAACGTTAGATCTCATATTACTCATCCATCTTTTTTTGGCAGGCCTTTGTGTTCAAAACTAAGTCTAGAGAATGTGCTGCCTTTTTGGTGAATAGGGGAGTTAAGGACGTGAGTGTTCTGTTCCATAATGTTACATACAAGTTACCTTCAAATTCCATCAGCATCTTACCAGATTGCAAAACTGTGGCCTTCAACACCAAAAGGGTAAGCCTTAAACCAACCGCTTGTTTTTCTTATTCCTCCTTAATTTTAACCCTTGAAATACTATTCATCAGGTAAGCGTCCAATACAATACAAGAACAATGAAGGCAGTACAAAAGTTTGATTCGTCTGACAAATGGCAAGAGTTCAACGAACCGATACCTAGCTTTGATCAAACCACGTTAAGAGAAAACAAGTTATTAGAGCAAACGGGTATCACCAAAGACAGCACAGATTATCTTTGGTACACTATGAGGTAAATTATAAGTGGAAATTCTACCGCTCATAATCAAACTATTGTTGAACACAGCTGAAAACACTCGTACTTTTCATTAACACTAATTGATAGAAAAATGGGCTCATATAATTATTGGGTTTGACCTTCACCTGTAGGGTTGAACAGGATTCTCCTGACTCTCAACAAACACTTGAAGTGGGTTCTCGAGCTCATGTTCTGCATGCATTCGTCAATGGAATTTATGCAGGCGAGTCTTGTCTCTACTTTTATGATTGAAACTCGAAGAAACCGTATTACCGAACATTTATCTATTAATGTTTTACAGGCTCCGCCCATGGAGCTAAAAATGAATCGAGATTCTATCTGAATAATAATATTACATTGAGACATGGAACCAACAACATCTCATTGCTCAGTGTAACGGTCGGGTTATCGGTACGGATATTTTATCTTTCCTTCCATAGTTTGATGCATTTTATACCATTTGAGCCAGTACTGACAGCTTCTATGTGAAGGGTTCTGGAGCATATCTTGAAAGAAGAGTTCTTGGGCTGCGAAGAGTGAAAATTGGAGGCAAAGATAACTCTACGAAACCTTGGGGATACAAGGTCCTTCAATTTTCTAATCTCCTAATTCCAACATAAATATAAACTTTAAGCTAACCTTTTTTTAACAATGTGTCGAAAGGTTGGCTTATCGGGAGAGAACTCGCAAATATTTTTAGGCTCGAGGTCAAATGATACTCAATGGAGTAAGTTAGATAACTCGTCTCAGCCCCTCACATGGTATAAGGTACTAACTCATAAACAATTTGTAACCGCCTAAGTTCACTATTAGCAGATATTGTCCTCTTTAGAAAGACTAATAGAATGGCATTCTTTAGTGGAAACCTCTCTTTAGCAGACCCGTTATAAAAATTTTGATTTTGAAAGTTCAAAGAGGACAATCTTTGCTGCTAGTGGTGAGTTTGAGTGCGACTTGAATTCAATTTTTTCACCATTCTAAATTCATTGCTAATTGACAGACACGGTTCGATGCACCTCCGGGCGGTGACCCTATCGCCCTGAACCTTGGTTCCATGGGGAAAGGTGCAGTTTGGGTTAATGGCTGGGGCATTGGCCGGTACTGGGTCTCCTTCCTCACCAGAAAAGGGGAGCCTTCACAGAAATGGTACACAGTTTATTAAGACCTTAGTCTCTAGTGTTATTTTATCATATCTTAATACACTTATTTGTGTTGTTTCAATCCAGGTATCATGTACCACGTTCCTTCCTCAAGCCAACCGGCAACCTGTTGGTTATCTTTGAAGAAGAAACAGGAAACCCGGTCGGGATCACTCTCGATGTTGTTTCCATTACCAAAACTTCGTTGGTCGATGCTCAATGCACGTAGTGATGGAAAAAGACTTTACTATCGTATTAATGTTAATAATGACAGACTTTCACAATAATATGATATTGTTCACTTTAAATATAAATTCTCACTAAAGTCTATGATAACTCTTTAATTAGCCCATATGAGATTCCTTTTCCAATAATCCTCCCAAGAACCTTTCTTAAGGCCTATGGAGCCTTCGAACAATCTCTCGTAAATTGAGGCTCGACTCCTTCTCTATAGCTCTCGAACAAAGTACACCCTTTGTACAACACTTGAATCACTTATGACAACCCAATCGATGCTCGGGAAATAATAAACCAAGATTCGATAACAATGAAAATAAAATCCACGATTTATTATTTTTGTTACTTTAATTATACATTATCAGAAGATTCGGGGATTACGTGGCACACCTGACATGTAAGACAAAATTCTGCATGGAAGCCTGTTGCTAAACAAGCAGAAGTAACCAAAAAAGAAAAAAACATTAATGGGCCAGGGAACCACTAAAGCCCATTATCCCGAACTCACACACAGGCCCAGGCTCGCAACAGCCCATTTGGGCCGGACAATAACAACAAGGCTTTTACTCTGGAAGTGGAATATGGGCCAAATCGTCTCTAAAAGGAACCGGGGCGACGTCACCAGGCCCAAAAGAATTATGCAGCCCACTTTCCAAATGGGCTTGGGCCATCGGGTCGGGCTTTTGGGGCTCAATGTAAGTCACAACCCTATCCTTTCGGAACGTTAAGTAAATAACAGCAAGAATATAAACGGCCATCAAAGGAAATACAACGATCCCAATGAATACATTAGCAACTTTGGGTAAATTGTTGTCGATAAGCCAGCCCACGAAGCCCGTACTGAGATAATAGATATTGATGCCGATGATTGACAGGCCCAATATCCATGAGATTACAATGATCTGAAAAAAGCCCAAATAAAATTAAACGTGTTAATGGGCCGGCCCAATAGTTGTAATTTGGGCCGAGGGAATGAAAAGGGAGAATGTTGCTTACGTATATGGAATTCTTGTGGGGGCCCATCTTGGTGGTGCTGCTACTGAATTTGAGAAGCGGAATTAGAGCGAATGGAAGCTCGAAGGAAAGGATCATCTGTGAAATTACGCATTTACCCATTAAATTGCTTTTTTATATTAAATTTTTTTATTTATTTATTATTATTTTTTTTTTTAAATTACAAACCGATGCGATGATTATAAGACGTCCAGCTCCTTGAGGTCCACCGATAATGGCGACAATGAGACTTGGCGTAATGGCGATGGATCTAGTCATTAGGTTCCTCATCCATGTTTTCATTTTCAGGTCCAAAAATCCCTAAAAAAACAAATATATATTTTAATTTCCTAAAATTCAATTTTAATTAAAAATTCCATTTAATAAAATACCTGCATGATGAACTGTCCGGCGTAAGTGCCGGTGATGCTGGAGCTTTGTCCGGAGGCAAGCAACGCTATGGCGTAAATAGTGGAGCTTGATTTTCCCAACACATTCTGAAAATTAAGAAGAAATTGATTAAAACGGTGCGTTTTTAGCATGAAAGATATATAAATGGATAATCGGCGGCGGCGGCGGCGGACCTGGAGGAGGAAGGAGGCGGAGTTGAGGGTTATGTCGGAACACTGATCGGCGGTGGATTCAGAGACATGGCCGACCGTACAGACGGTGCCGGAAACTGAAACGACGGCCATGTTTATTAAAAAGGATATGAACAATGCGAAACCGCTCTCTATTAGGAAATACCGGCACGCGTCCTGCACCATCCAAACCCATTTTTATTTAATAATTTTATTTTTTAATTTTCAGTTTATCGTTAATAAAATATGATTTAAGCAAATTGTTTACTACATTTTAAATGCTAATAAACTTAAAAGGAGATGATTTTTAGTGAGTTCTAGTCTGTCACTTAAAGTACGGTGAGATCCCATCGGTGATTGGGGAGGAGAACAAAGAAACGAAAAATTCAAAGAGGACAATAGTTGGTTTGGGCCGCTAAAAGTAATAATATTTTATTTTATTTTATTTTATTTATAATAAGCATAATAATAAAAATAAAAGAAATGGGGAAGGATCACATACGTTGATACCACGGACAGAATTTGGAACTTTCCTTGAGAGCACGAGAGCCGAATGAAGAAACAGATTGTGCCTGCTCCACAAAATATAATAAATTAACAACTACCAAGTTCCGACATGTCGGTTCATCTTATAAATATTTATAATATTTAAAATAATCGTACGGCATAACCAGAGCGCCGAGGAGAGCAATGGCGTCGCCAGTGGCACCCTGCCCGTTCAGTTTCGGCACAAACATTCCTTTCAAAACTCCGGTCGCCGGCGGCTTAACGTAGCTCATTTCCCCGAAGAAACACGCCGCCATTACAAACACCAAAATCGCTATCAGCAATTCCAGCTTCCTCACCTGCAAATAATAGAAAGTTTAGGCGCCAAATTAGAATAAACATAAAAATTAGGACTATAAGACAATTAAATATTAAATAATTTACCCCGTATCTCTGGAGCCCTATGAGCAAGAGGGTGCTTAAACCGGTGAGAAGAACTCCAGCCCAAACCGGAATATGGAATAGAATATTCAGGGCAAAGGCCGTTCCTATCACTGCAACCAAACAAAAAATAAAGAAATATAAAATTAATTTATTTAATTTGTATATTAATAATAATAAATAAATAATAAGATAATAATTGCCTTCTGGAATATCGGCGGCTATTACAGCGACTTCAGCCAGCAGCCAAAGGCAGTACTTCACAAGTTTTGGATATTCGGCTTTACACACTTCTGAAAGGTGTTTTCCTATAAACAAGAAAATAGGAATTAATGTTAATTAATTAAATAATTCAATAATAATAAATATTTGCTTGGTTGACTAATTTTCATAATTAAACCTTAATTATCTTTAGGTTAAATTAATTACATAAAATGTTAAATTATTTAATCATCTAAAAGTTTCACCCGCTAATTTTCAATTACTGTAAGACATTCTGAGAAAGCTTACAGCAAAACTATGAAAACTTATACTTAAAATGAACAATATTATACCATTGTACTTACCTGTGCTCACGCCAAGATTTGCTGCTAGGGATTGAATTATGAGCGCAAATATTAATCCGACAAGCACCACCCACAAAAGCTGCCTCCCATTCAACAATAACATTTTATAAATCATTAAAATATATATATATATAATAACTAATCCACTAATATATATATATATATTACCTCAAATCCGTGATTAGCTCCAGCCTGCAAGTCGGTTTCCACTGAAAATTAAACAAAAAAAAAATATTTTATTTTTCTTTAAAAAAGATAATATCAATAAAATATTTTTTATATATATTCTATTATTCCCGATATTATGTTTAATAAAATAAAAATTAAATTATTCTGTTGCCAGAATTAGAATACAACTCTCGATACGATATTGTCCACTCTGAGCATAAAATCTAGTAACTTTGCTTTGGACTTTCCAAAAGACCTCATACCAATAGAGATAGTATTAGTTGATTATAAACTCATGATCATTCACTAAATTAGCCAACTTGAAACTTTTATCATCCAAAAACCAGGATCGAGAAGGAGAAGCTTACAGTTGCCGGGATCAAGGTAAGCCAATGACACGAGGAAACCAGGGCCAACGTGTGAAAGAAACTTTCTCCATCCAGGTTTCTGAATCATCAACATTAACATAAACTCAAATTTTTTAAATTAAAAAAAAAAAAAAATATATATATATATATATATATATATATATATATATATATATATATATATATTTATATATTTCTTTTGGCTTAGAGGGGGACCTGATCGGTGGTGGTTGGTTCTTCTCGGTGATTTTGTGGCTTCACGGCGTCGGCCGGAATCGTAGTTGTCTCCGCCGTGTTCACCGCCGCTATGCGATTGCTGCCGCCGCCAAAGGACGGTGTCGCCACCGTACTCATCTGTGCTTCCTTCTGTTGACTACTTGCCATTTCTTCTCTATCGCTCTCTTTAATGTCGTTGCGGACTTCGACGATCTAACAGAATTAGCAGTACACGTATATATACAGTGGCTGACTGTGCATCACGCCAGCTTAGTCTGCCGTCCAGAGTGTATTAAATTCAGATCCACGTGTCATTAACATTTTCGCATATCCAAGTTTAAAATTAACGCTGCAGTCTTTTTCTTTTCTTTTTTTGAGTTTTATAAATTTAAAATGTTAATTAAATTTAAAAATAAAACTAATTTACAAAGTTTTATTTATATAAATTTATAAATATTGATATTTAAAATCCCGCCCACCAAAATAAACTAAAATGATATTTGATATTTTGTTTTTTACTTAATTATGCTCGTATTAATTCTTATCTTCATACTCATTCAAATGAAAATTAATATCCTTTCACATAATAAATAATCTAAATTATTGAATGGATCGATAGATGAGTGGATGGATGAGTATGTCATTTTTTTCTCTAAAGATAAATGGTTTGTCATCCACTTCAAGCTACCTTATATTATATGAATTCACAAATTATTATATGATCTTGATACACCAAAAATGGGTATATTTTCTTAATTGTTAATAGGGCCTATTGTATATGATAATGACATCCGAGAAACCTAATATGACTACTCAGCAGATTATTTTAGTTTATTAATATATAATTAATGGAAGAAAAAAGACAGGAAGATTTTGTTTTATATTCGAGTCACTTTTAACCTTACATTAAAAATTTAATCACTGAATAAATGTTAAAATTAATTCGTCCTAAAAATAAATGTTATGGCATTTTAGATTTTTGTTTCGTGTGATTACATTATAGAAAATATTATTATTATTATTATTTAAAAGATACTCGGGTTTGCATGAGAAATGCTGTTACTCTATCATGTATATAAAACAGAAACTCGAAAAGAATATGACTATTTTAAGGTACGCATAAATGATAAGGGATAAGTCGAAGGGTTACGACCATTTTACATATTAATTAATTTATTTAAAATTTCAAAATAAATATAGACATGTTCCATGCCTCCCATCATTGTTCTGTCTCAAGTATATAAGTATGTGTAGCTGTCGAATTGTTTAGACATTTTTTGAGTATGGAACTGAGACATAGAGCTGAAAAGGTAGCTTTTAATGAGGTTTTGCTTTTGTTTTGATTTCTTCTTTCTTTTCTGGGCATTGATCACTAGGGTACGGTATATTGTTGTGATACACGAGTAAAGGAGAGGTAGGATACATCTGAATGAGAGTGATTTTAAGAAAATGATAGTTAAAAACGCTTAAAAGAATTGATAGTTACTATCTATATCAACAATATGCATGTTTCATTTTCGAAGTGACTCAATCATAAGAAGTCTAAAGTCAAGTGACATTACGAGATCTTACATCAGTTGGAGAGAGAAATGAAGTATTCTTCAAAATGGTGTGGAAACTTCTCCTGAGTACACGTGTTATAAATCCGTGAGGCTAACGACGATACGTAACAGGCCAAAGTGGACAATATTTACTAGCCGTGGACTTGGGTTGTTACAAATGTTATCAGAGCCAAACACCGAGTGGTGTGCCACCGAAGACGCTGGGTTTCGAAGGGGAGGTGGATTGTGAGATCCCACATCGGTTGGAAAGGGGAATGAAGCATTTATTATAAAGGTGTGAAAATCTCTCCCTAGTAGATGTGTTTTAAAACCATGAGGTTAATGATGATGCTGAGAGTGAGACATGAGACAGTGTGTTAGCGAGAACGTTAAGCCTTCAAGGGGAGTGAATTGTGAAATCTCACATCGGTTAGAGATGGGAATTAAACATTCATCATAAGTGTGTTCCCTAGTAGATGCATTTGAAGTTAACGACTATACATTATGGGTCAAAGCGGATAATATCTACTACCAGTGAGCTTGAGCTGTTACAGATATTCTAAGAATTTTTTTTAGTTTAACCGGTTGAATCTAAATTCTTGAAATATATATTTTTCATATTTTTTAAAAAACTTATAGCCTCTTAAATATAAAAATTAAAAAAAAAATCTAATAATTTTCCTATTAAATCCCTAAGAATCTTATGCGTATGTCATATAGAATACAGCATCTCATGTAATACCGTTGAATTTGGGCAATAACAAAATGCAATAAGCTTGGACGCGTTCCTATTGGATAATTAATAACGTAAGAGTGTTATTAAACTCATAAATTAGTTGACTAATTATAGTGTGGTAATGATAATGACTATGATTAGGCATTAATAAACAGAATTAGGGTGGCATATTATGAGATTATGTATAACACGTGCCATTAACAATTGGTCACGCACTAGCCACGTGCTTTCTTTACGCTTTCAGTATCAAGTTGACATTGAAGACAGTAAAAATTTTTTTTTAACAATTTATTATACAAAGTTTAGAGACATTATAACATGTTTGAAAATTTCTAAGAAATCATTCATTAAAATTAATTAAAATCGGATTAATATATAAAAAGAATCGGACCATCGAACAAAAAAGAAGAGAATGTCGAGGCTGACCTTATAAGGAAGAGCCTTGTGTGTCCATGGCTCGTTTGATCATGTTTTTGCCTCGTTCAGTTTCTTTTTAACCTAATTCGAGATGTCATATAAATATCTCTATTCAATCTTAAAATGTAAGCATTCGAGCGAATACAAAAAATAATATACTTATTTTTTTAAAAATAAATTATACTGAAAATTAAAGTATTACTTTGTTTGAATTTTGGTAAATATTATTTTAAAAAAATTAGTGGATGATTGAATTATGAAATTACAATATTTTTTAATTTGAATATTAAAAATTATACCATTAACTGAAATAAAAAATTAAATGGTATAAAACATATCTTAATATATTTTATACAATTTTTATTCGGTTCGGTTAATTCGAAATTTTTGTCTAATAAACTTAAAACCGAGCTAAATCTATTTGGATTCAGAAGAATTAACCTAACCTAACTTCTATATGGATTGGGTGGATTCAGGCTAACTTCTATATGGATTGGGTGGATTCAGGCTGTCAGGCTGTCGGGTTCAATGTACCAAGGTTTGTTGTTTGAATTAAGAAAATGTGAAGCATTTATTTTATTTGGGATTAAAATGGTGGTGGATAAGTATTGTTGCCAAATGTGTTGTGTTTTATTTTTATATTATATGATTTATAAATTTATTTTTTAAAAAATGAACATATGTCGTCCGTTGGAAAACGACAAGTCGAATGCGACGGCCCAGCATGACCCAGCCCTTTCCGTTCGGCTTCGGATGGCAGTGCGTCTCCTTCCGCGCGTGAGGCAATAAATCATTTTATTTCCACGTGCTGTCATTTGATTTTTTTTATTGACTCGAATGTATTTTTCATAAATTACAAATTCTAATTATTTAATTATTTAAATTTTCTTTTTTCTTAGTTTTTTAACTTAAAAAAAAGTTTAATAGAATAATTTCTTAAAATTCATTGTGCCCAAGATTTTGACATCGACGTTTATGTGTCTATTAAAAAAAAAAATTTGTGCGGAAGAAAAAAACATTGACAAAAACTAAAAAATGAACGAACTTTTATTTGGAATATGTACAATGTTCGTTATTGTAAGCTAATTTCTCACCACCTAGCTAATCAGATACGAGTCGGTTAACAGAAGTGGGATTGAAAATCCTCTATTCCAATCTCTGTCACTTTTCTTCTATTCTTTCTCTTCTCTTGTTCTGATACTATGTGATATGGGGAAATCATCTACAAGGGGAGTAAGATTCGGATTACCTTATTGATCGAATATCTCAAGGCAAGAACATTGTTTGAGATTCGAATCACTCCACAAGCAAGATCGATCATGTCTAGCTTGAATGATTCTTGTTGATCAAATATCTCAACGCAAGAACACTTGTTTGAGATTCGAATCACTCCACAAGTAAGATTGATTATGTCGAGCTTGAATGATTCTACATGCAACCTAAACTACATAGAATTGCAAAGAAACTTAGCCATTGGCTAAAGAAAGCACAAAAAAATTTTTTTACTACATTTTCCAAGTCTACTTCCAAATACAACATACATAACTTTATATAGACTCAAAATGAAACGGTTGCATTCAAAGAGTTGTAACATTCATACTTAATGGTCATAATTAACCATTAAACTTCAAATAAAAAGTAAATAAAAAGTGTTAAAATACATTAATGAAAAATAATATCTATAAATTACTCTAAATTGTAATTCACCAAAATTTATAACATGAAACTTCATTCTTCTTCCATGTGGCATGAATTAAAATATATTTTGATAATTTTAACAATATTTTATTCACATCTTCCTTGAAGCATATTGTAGGATTGATGTCTCTTGATTCATATCATTATGTTAAGAATGAGAAACAGAAGTGGGATTGGAAGTCTTCTGTTTCGATCTCTATTTCTCATTCTTAACAAAGTCCCTCATCGATTAAATTCTTCCTTTACTCTTCAGCGTTTGAGGTATAAATAGTCGTTTCCAACTACCAATGTGGAGTCTATAACTGTAATAAGAACACTCAAGTGACTCCGAGCATGAAACGGTTGAAGTTGAAGTTGATGAGTTGAATCTCAATGAAATAGTGGAGAATATATGTATTAGTCCTTAATCGGTTGGTTATGAACCGGATATCGGTTCGGTTTGGGTGAGGATTAGGAGTTGGTTTAAGAAAGCGGTTCAATCGCCTCGGCAGAAAATATCTCCGTGGTCCAAATCGACGGTTCAGATCCATTTTCTTACGCTACGTCTACGAGCGGAGAAAAGTACAATGATTAAGGAACCATCCATCATCTCTTGCTGCACAAAACCGCCAAAATTCCGCTGTCCGTTTCGGTACAGTTTACTCCTCTTCCATTTCATTTGATTTTGTGATTTCAGCGATCGGTTTAACTCGAATCGATCGGATGAACTGGAATTCGTTCCACACACTCGTGGTTTGCGCCGAGGAAATTTTCGATCGAGATTGAATTCGTTGCTCTAGAATATCTTTTCGGAGAAGGTTAAATCGGCGGATTCCAATGGTACGCATTTCCGTTGAATTTTTAACTCATTTGATTCTCCATGTCTCTGCAAACAAATATCTGATTGTCAGTTTGTATTAACTTGCAACATTGTGAATTCTGCGACTGTAGTTTCTGGTTTATTTTTGAAACGATTACTGGTTTCGAAGTGTATAGTATAGTTAAGAATGTTTTAGAAGTGTAATGGTACGGAAATAAAAATGAAGGCGAGATACAGGGAAGAAATCTACATTGCTTTTGTGTTTTTGATCTATGGGAGTATAAGGCCAGAACGAATTTTATCAACACTCTAATACGTAGGCCAGCCTTTTAGTTTGATTCATGAAGGAATTCATCGACTATTGATACGAATTAGGGGATGAATTAATATCGTAGAATGGAAGTTTTAATTCTTGTATAGAGAATGGAGGTATTAGCTTAGCACAATGAAGAATCGCAGTAGTAGAATGTTTCGTTTAGGATACAGAAAATCGCATTATAATGTCTAAACCTCCATATGAAGAACTTCTTGCTCATAAAATTCGGCTGATTCTGTTTTTGTACAATTTCTTGTGTTGAAGAACGAAAGATAAAGTCCGTCTTGATATTATCCTTTTCTACTTCATATCAAATCTCAGTTAACTTTTCTTTCAAACGACATTATCTGATTTTATGCATTTCATTTCTCATATTTTTGCTTTTAGTTCAAACTTTTTGAATCTGCCTATCAGATTCTACATGATGCAGAGATGCACCCGATGAATGTCATTCTGGCATCAGAGTTGTGTTGGTCGTAGTGTAAAGCGTTGTTATCTCGTCTTAATGCTACGATTTTGTGTTGTTCACAATAAATGATATGAAAAGATTTATCCAATTAAAATTTAACAGTGGCGCACAAATGCCCCTTCCCTAATGTATATTCATACTTTTTTGAACTTCGAATTTTGAAACTCCAAAATTGGGAGAGTCTAAAGACTTTTTAGTCTTTATGAAACGTGAAGTTTAAGGATCCATTGTCATAAAATTGAAAGATAGAGAACTATTAGATATTTTTTTAAGTTTAAGGATTTATTAGACACAAAGCTAAAAGTTTAAATACTAAACTTGTAATTTAGCATCAAAGGCACATTAGCATGGCGTACTTCTCCTGTTTGAATCGGAGTTTGAAAGATCAGGCCGAAAGGCGTAGTCGATGGACAATAGGTAAATATTCCTGTACTACCCCTTGTTGGTCCCGAGGGACGGAGGAGGCTAGGTTAGCCGAAAGATGGTTACGCAAGATGCCCCTGTCTTTTCGAAACTAGTCCTAAGTTTCATAACAAAATCATTACCAAATAGGACTAAGTTTTCAGGTTGAGGAAACTACTTCCTTTCTTTTTTGTTTGCTTGTTTTTTTTTTTTTTTTTTTTTTTTTTTGTTCAATAAAAAAATTAATTTTTAGAATCAATCCAAGTGTACATTGTTGCTAGTATAACCGTCCCTAGTGAAACTAACAGGTAGAACTAATTTCCTTAGTATTATCTAGGACTAAGTTTTCAAGTTGGAGGAAAGCACTCCCTTCCTTTTTGTTTGTTTGTTTTTTTAAATTTAATTTAAAGAATCAAGCCAAGTGTACACTGTAGCTAATGTATACCGTCCCTAGTGAAAACTAATAGGTAGAACTCATTTCTTTTGGACAACTCAGTATTGTCTTGGTGCAAAACTTGTTAAGTTAGGCTGAGCATGCTAGAAGTGTAATTAATGTCTCACAGAAGTTCTTGGTTATATAAGTACAAATAATATTGTACGGTTATGAAAATATGAATATGAAGAAGGGCATGTTTCCAAGATAATAGAAAAGTAATTATTTCTCTTTAGTAAATATGGGATGTTGGTTGTCTTTTGATTGGGATTGTAATGTCATTCTAGATCATAACTATGAAGTCCCACATCGGTTGGAGAGGAGAACAAAACATTCCTTAGGGTATGGAAACCTCTCCCTGGAGACGTTTTTTAAAACTTTGAGGAAAAGCCCAAAAAGACAATATTTGCGGTGGACTTGATGTTACAAATGGTATCAGAGTTAGACACCGGGGGGTGTGTCAGCAAGGATGCTACACCCTTAAGGGGGTGGATTCTGAGATCCCAAATCGGTTAGAGAGTGGAGCGAAACATTCCTTAGGGTATGGAAACCTCCCTCTAGTAGATGGATTTTAAAACCTTGAGTGGTAGGGGCTTGGGCTTGGGCAGTTACATATAACCAAAATAATAGTGGAGATGAAAAGTTTGTTGGTAAATTAAAATTAGAAGGAAAATTGGCTCCTTACCAATAACCTTGCTTGGTTAATTCCTTAATCATTACCATACATTTTGGCCAAGCTTATTAGTGTTTTGGCCTTACATATGCAGTTTATTGTAAGCTTCGTTGATTATGCTCGACAGTTGCATATTGTTTTAACTTTAACCATCACATATTTACGACTTAAAGCTAATTTGCACGGATTTCAATTCATTTGCAGGACTTATGCATCCCGTCTTTGAAAATTCCTCTCAATTTGCTATCTATTACTTTAACTTTAACAGGTATGCTTTACTACAGATCTTGAAACTTTTGTTCAGTTTCAAAATTATGCTCCATTCTTATTGCTTATTGGCTCAGATTTCCAAATATTTTATGGATCTATCATGCATTAGGTTGTTTAGTAGTTATGCTTTATAAAATCATAAATTTCTTTGCTCATTGAGTTTATAAATATCTTACATATTACTTATTTTCATTATCAATATTTTACCAACAATTTCAAAATTCTAAGTGTAATTTTAAACTCAAAATTAGTAATTTGTTGGCCCATTTGTTTGGCCCATTTGTTTTTTGTTTTCTTTATTTTTTAAAATTAAATTTATAAAGTAGGTTTTTTCTGTAGTTTTGAAATCTAGAAAAAAAGTAATTTTTTAAAATTAAGGACCATGGCACGAGGAACAATTGTAAGACAACAAACATAATTTTCAAAAACAAAAAATAAGGATCTTATCCCATTTAATAACCATTTTGATTTTTGGTTTATTGTTTTTTAAAATTGTTTTTGTTCTCATATTAAATGAGTTTGATTACAAATATAGAAAATGGAGCTCTCATGCCTTCCCAGACTATATGAGATTCTTTAATTCGATACTACTTTTACAAATATTTTTAAATTTCAAGCCAAGTTTTAAATTTTATAGTTGTAGAAAGGTGTTTGTGTCAAAGCTAGAAACACAGTCTATATTCAATTGAAAAGGCATTTTCAAAAACGTTTTGAAAAGGGATAGGCTTTGAGATTGAAGATTCTGTATTCTATTGGAGTAGCCGTGTAGGATGCGCATTGTCTTGAAATAGTCATAAGTTTGAAATTCTCTTTTTACATCTTTGGTTTTCTCTTTTTAAATGTTTAATAGATTTACAAAGCTTTTCCATTTATCCACTTAAACATATAATTAGTGTCGACTTTTTATAATATACTAAATATGAAATAAATATTTTAGAATTCTATTATATAAAGTTAATGAATTAAGTTTTATAATTTAAAATATGTTAGAATTTATTATATACAAAATTCAAACTTATGACTATTAAACATTTTTAAAGTTTTAAAACATATTGCATTAAAAAAAAATTTATCACACATTTTTCCTTCTTAGTCTGTAGAAAATCGACAAAAAGTAGAAAATTCATTTATAATAGAAGATTCTTTTTTGGTGCAAAATTAGCACAAAATTTATTGCTATATACTTTTTGAAAGTCGTCTCACAAAAAGAATTATTAGTAGAAAACAATAAGTACAAAAAAAAAAAAAAAATGTTCATAATACTTTTAAGTGATTTATTTGTAATAAAAAATTTATAATTTTTAAATTTCAATTTGACATATAATAGTTTAGTTAAATTTTCAAAAATTTTAATACGTTATAAACCCCTCGATTGAAGTTCTTAGACATTTTTTAAATTTATTGATCATTTTTTAAATATTAAATGTTATTAGATACGAAATTAAAATTAAAAAATCCATGGACTTATTATCTCCATATAACCTATTATTTAATTAAATTTAATAATAATAATAATAATAATATTTTTTTTTTCAACAAATCAAATTTATTCCCTCCTAAATTAAAGATATAATTGTAGTACTAGAGACGTGGAGACTAAAAACAGGACAAAACCATGTTGATGTCATTTTGAAAAAGTTGAGGAGGCAAATACTTTCATTTTTTTAGGGAAAAAAATTAATTTCCACTATATATTTCTAACTCTAAAATTTCAATTTATCAAATATTTTCATAAATTTAGCTAATTGCTACAAATGTACCTTTCTTATGTAAACATTCATTACTTTTTTTTTTCATTTTATATATGTTTTTCATTAAATTATAAAATATACCTCGACAAGATTAAAAAGAAAAAGACACTAGAGCTAAATATTTATAAAAATTTGATATTATTGAAATTAATGAGTTTAGTAAGATTTTAATAGAAGATAGAAATTATAACATTGAATAAAAATTATTATCTAATTTAATAAAATTGAAAAAAAAAAAAACAAAAGAACTTATTAGGAAACGTTGTTGTATTATCCTAATTAAAATAAAATATTTAAATAACAAATAGGAGGCTAAATTCAAAATTCAAAGTGAGTGAGTGTTGAATTTTGAATTAATATTGGAGGCATTTGCCTCTGAGTTGGAAAACCAATAAACAACAAAAATTAAATTAAAAATATCCAAACATAATTTGAAAATAGGTGTCTCCATCGGGTGGGGTATTTTCCATTTCTATTTCAAAATTAATTTTTTCTATATTTTTAAATAATTTCAAAACTAATTTTTTTAATGAATTTTCTATATTTATTATAAATTATTTTAGCAGGAAAATAAAAGAAATTAAATACTATTCATTGGCTTTAGCACAAATTTATTTCATTTATTTATTATTATTATATTTTCATTTCTCTTTATATTTCGCGTACAAATGAAGTAATTAAATTGTATATTTGATCTTTGACTTATCTTTCTTTTATGGTCCCGAAGTTTAGAGTTATTTTCGGTTTAATAATATTATTTTATTTCTTAATTTCCATAAATGCATGATTTTTTTTTTAAGAATAAAAAACAAATTTTATTTAAATATTTGCTTAGAGAGAGAGAGAGAGAGAAACATGGGGTGCTGAAAAAGACGACCAAGCAAAAAAAAAGAAAAAAAAAAAGAAAAAGACAGATTCAGTGACCGTTTTGAATTCAAATTCAAATAAACTTGAACCGTAATCTGACAGCTCCTGTGACTTTCGAAGGTTGCAAAAAGGACCCACACAGAGGGAACAAAACCCAAAGGACACCTACAGATGGAGGTATCAGATTCGTCTGTGACGCTCAAAAGGAAACCCGCAGGCGAAACCTAAATGGGCTCCATCTCTTATGTCCGCTCCTAACGAATACCGAGTTTTGGATCGACGGTCAGGATCTTCCTGAATTCAAAATTATCCAAATTCCCCGCCTTAAAGAAAAAAACCAGTAATTAATTAAAATCCCCTTTATTATAAATCACACTTGCCCTCTCCCCCTCACTTTCGTTAACGCTCTCTGTTCTTCTTTCGCCGTGTCTCTCTTCAAATCCTAACCCCATCGGTCAAATTCTCTTCAAATCTCAAGAACTTTAACTGTCTTTTGTTTCCCTCCATCCCCCACTTTTTTCTTTTGGTGGTTGATTTTGATTCTGCGCTTTCTTGGTGCCTCTCTTCTCACGCCAAGAAGGTTGGAGTTGGAATAGAAGAGAGATTTGTTTGAATTCTATTAAGTTTTCTTTGAATTTCTTAAATTCTCATCTGGGTTTGATCCGCCATGCCTGCCCATAATCGCCGCTCGTCGTTTTCGTCGTCGACGTCCTCGTCGTTGGCTAAACGACAAGCTTCCTCGGCTTCCTCGGCTTCCTCGACCAACAATGTCGGGAAAGTTATGGTGGTTCCGCCGCATTTGGCGAAGAAACGAGCTCCACTTGGTAACTTAACGAATCTTAAGAATTCTTCTCATAGTGCTGCGAAAGGCTCTGTTCCGCCCCCTGTTTTGGTACTTACTTGACTCTTGATGGTTTTTGTTGTCTGGATTCATTTCGTTTCGTTTTGTTTTTTTTTGGAATTTGACTTTGTGGGTGTTTCTGAAATGAATTGTTTAAATCTTGTCAATGGAGCTCAGTTTCATTGCTGAATCTCTGTACCCTTTATTGTTTCCAGGTACCCTGTGCAACCAAAGCTGTCAAAACCAGAAAGACACCGACATTGCTCGATGTCAAAACGACCAGTGTAGTTGTCCCTAGCAATGTCACAACTTTCTCAAGAACTGATGCCATTGCTATCTCAAGTAGTATGGCTGTCTCTCCAACTAAATCAGATGGAGCTTCAGTTTCCATGGATGAAACTATGTCTACTTGTGATTCTTTTAAGAGTCCCGACGTCGAGTACGTGGACAATAACGACGTCCCAGCAGTAGATTCTGTTGAGAGGAAAACTAAAAGCAGTCTCTGCATTTCAGGTCACGTACCAATTAAAGGTGAGCTCATGGACAAATGCTTGAAGAAGTGTTTTTTTAAACCAATTGTTCTTGTTTTGTATAAATTTCTCAGCAGCTGTTTTGGTGCCATTTGCAGGTAGCATATGCAACAGAGATGTACCAGCTGAAATGGAAACAGATGGCTGCATCATTGATGTTGATACTGAATTCATGGATCCCCAACAATGTGCTACAATTGCTTGTGATATTTACAATCACTTGCGAGCATCTGAGGTGATCATTCTCTTTAATTTACACCCATCCGAATTAATTATGGGAGTGAGTCCCACGTTGGTTAATTTAGTGGAAGATCATTGGTTTATAAGTGAGGAATACTATCTTCATTGGTATGAGACCTTTCGGGGGAAGCCCAAAGCAAAGTTATGCGAGCCTATGCTCAAAGTGGACAATATCATACCATTGTGGAGAGTCGTGATTTTTAAGATGTCTGATTGTTTAATGTTATTGGTTCAGGCAAAGAAAAGGCCTTCTACGGATTTCATAGAAAAAGTTCAGAAGGATATAAATTCAAACATGCGAGCCATACTGATTGATTGGCTCGTGGAGGTAGCAGAAGAGTACAGGCTTGTGCCAGATACTCTATACTTGACTGTGAACTACATCGATCGATACCTATCGGGGAATTCGATGGATCGACAACGGTTACAGCTGCTTGGTGTTGCTTGTATGATGATTGCTTCGTAAGAATTCGATACCATTGATGATCTTTCCGTTTCGTTTTCTTTTCGATTCGATCGTTTGATGTTGACTGTAAGAAATGTGCATTATTCCAGAAAATATGAAGAGATCTGTGCACCTCAAGTGGAAGAATTTTGTTACATAACTGATAACACATACTTCAAAGAAGAGGTTTTGCAAATGGAATCATCTGTGTTGAATTACTTGAAGTTTGAAATGACAGCTCCAACACCCAAATGTTTTTTAAGGTAGTCAGTCATTGAATTGTTGTTGTGATGTTCACTTTACTTTATTTCATTTCACCAATGACCTCATAATTCTGAACCATTGCTTCTTTGTTGCAGACGATTTGTTCGTGTTGCTCGAGGCGTCGATGAGGTTTCATCGATGCAATTGGAGTGCTTGTCGAACTTCATCGCCGAATTGTCTCTTTTAGAATACAATATGCTCTGCTACGCCCCGTCGCTCATAGCTGCCTCGGCGGTTTTCTTGGCGAAGTTCATTCTTCTCCCGACGAAGAGACCATGGGTATGGAACAATCCTCCATCTCCTCTAGTATTTCTTTGATATCCCACATCGGTTGGAGAGGGAAACGATACATTCCTTTTAAGGGTGTGCAAACCTCTCCCTAGAAGACGTAATGACAATATCTGTTAGCAATGGACTCGGGCTGTTACAAATAGTATCAAAGCCGACACTGGGCAGTGTGACAGCCAAAACGCTGGGCCTCCAAGGGAGGTGGATTCTGAGATCCCACATCGCTTGAAGAGTGGAACGAGGCATTCCTTATAAGGCTGATTGCTGTATGTAACGAGCAAAAACGAATAATATCTACCAGCGGTAGGCTTGGTTATCCTGCAAATAAACCAATTAAGCTCATCCTGCTCTTGTCATCTTTGGTACAGGACCTCACCTTGCAACATTACACACATTACCAGCCATCCGATCTCGTCGACTGTGTTAAGGATTTGCATCGCCTCTGCTGTAACAGCCATAGTTCAAGCTTACCAGCAATCAGAGAGAAATACAGCCAGCATAAGGTCAGCTTCTTATCCACTTCTGCCTGACAGAACATGATTCTAAGTTATTCATACGTTGTTATGCTGATATGTTGGTGTTTTTTGCTTCAGTACAAACATGTGACAACCAAGTACTGCCCTCCGACAATACCGACCGAGTTTTTCCAGAATCGAACGCAGTAGAGATTTGAATTCCAATGCTCAGTTGATTAGTAGCAGTCTGACTTTAACAGCAGATAGAGACAGTTGAAGATTGGAGAGCGACATAAACTGCCACTGCTTCTTTCTGCATAATGTCGGGATCTTGGCGGATGGTTGTAATGTTGTAGCTAATTACGAAAATTCCGAGATTTGTACAAAGATCAGTTCATATGTTTGTCATCCTTCCTCATAATTTGATGATATAAAGAGCAATGAAGGGGAAGTGACTCCCAGAAATCTTTACATTGATTCTTTTTTTACTTCATCTTAACATTGTGATTATAGACGTTGTGTTTATTGTCGGTCATCGGCTTTGAAATTCTTCTCGTCGGGTTCATTGACGTGATATCCAGGATATTTAGCCTTGATTTATTGAAGGATCGGGGTTACTAAACTAAATGGGTTCAGATACCACAAGAATATTTGCTAAAATTACACCATTTAGACGATGGTGAAAGTTCTCTTTATAATCATTTACAGAGTAAATGGAAAGAGCGATAAATAGATACAAGATATTTGCGTCGAATATGATACTTATGGTGAATCGTAATAAGAGACGGTTGAGAATTATTGAGAGTGAGTTCCACGTTGGTTAATTTGGTAGAAGATCACGAGTTTATAAGTGAGGAATACTATCTCCATTAGTACGAGGCCTTTTGGGGAACCCTTAAAAGCAAAGCCACGAAAGCTTATGCTCAAAGTGGACAATATCATACCATTGTGGAGAGTTATGATTCCTAACGTATGAGAGTCTTGCTCTAAACTTAGCCATGTCAATAGAATATTTAAATATCGAACAAAGAATTGTGAGCTTCAAAGATGTAGTCAAAAGTGACTAGAGTGTCGAACAAATGGTGTACTTTGTTTGAGGGCTCCAAAGAACGGAATCGAGCCTCGATTAAGGGGAGACTATTTGAGAGCTCCATAAACCTCAATGGAGGCTTAGAGTGTACTTTGTTCAAGCTTGATTTAATTTAGTGGAAAATCGTGGGTTGCCATGAGAGCTTTTGCTCAAAGTAGACAATATCATACAATTGTAGAGAATCGTGATTCCTATTAGAGACTAACATACAAGATATTTATTTTTATCCGCTGCACAAGGGGAATCATTGTCGTCGGTTGGGAAGGTGCAGACGTCGAAGGCGTAGAAGAACTGGCCACGGGCGGTGAAGACTATGCTGTCACCGCCGTGGGCATTGCCGCCGACGGCGGAAGGAAAGAAGATAAGTGAATAAGTAAACAGAGCAGAATCAGAGACATGGCCAGTAGTGAAGTGACAGTCGAGACGACAGAGGTACAGAAAAGAACAAAGAAGAACAAGGGTGCCGTAAATGGTTGGGAAGTGGACACGCTGGCAGATAAGTGGGTCCCACATTTTTGGAGTTTTGTTGACGTGGCAAAGCATTACAGGGTTAGTTACATCATTTGTTTGAAATTTTGAAAACAAAAATTTTAAAATAATAAAAAAATACTACCAAGACTAAAATGTTAATTAAAAAATGTAGAAATAATTTACAAATAAATAAAAATACGAACATATGAAATAGTCACACTCAAATAAAAAAAAAAAAAAAAAAATTAAAAAAAAAAAATGAAATTGACAATTTTTTGGAATCATAATAACAATTATTTTTTCGCGGAAAAATATAGAAAACGAAAATTTGATCAATGAAGAACATACTCTCAAGTGAATGCGTTAAGGAACTGAATCACTGTAGCAGCTGAATTTTCTCTGCTCCTCACTTTCCTGGAAATTTACAGATTTTCTCTTCCTCTCTCTCTCTGCTACAGAAGTATTTAAAAGTTTTCGGCATTTCAATTTCAATCCAAATCTACTGAGCATTTCTTTTGTTTTTCGCTTCTATCCTTCAGGAATTTCTGCGATTTCATAAATGAGCTTTTTGAGGCCGTTTATGTTGTATTCTACGCTGCGATGGATGACGTGCTTGAGTTGGGGTTTTCCAAGATGGCCTGGATTTGACGGCTTGCTCAGATGTCTTGTGGTTTTGATTTTGTGGTCTATGTATTTGGAAATTCATTTCATTCCATCGTCGTCAATGTATCCAACTCTTCGTATCGGAGATCGGATTCTCGTCGAGAAGGTAAATTTGTTGAGTTCCTCTGGTTTTAAGATGAATTTTGGAATTATCGATCAAATTTTGAAATCGATTTAGGTTTCTTCTGTTGTTCTGAGTTGATTTCTTGAGTTCGCCTAGATTTTTTAGGGCATTTTTGTGCATGTTAAATGATGATCGTAGAAAAGTAGATGTGGATTGAGATCAGATCGAACTCTATGTTGGTAATTTACTTTGGATACTTAAACCCTAGAGTTCTCGAGACAAATGAAATGCTCAACGATAACATGAATGAAAGGAACTGTTGATGTCATTTACCTTAGACTGTAAGGAAAATTTTCATGTGATCTTTTTCAAACTAATACTTAATGTTCTGATTGCATCTTGTTCTTCTACAGGTTTCTTATTACATCAGAAATCCTTCTATAGATGACATTATAACCTTCCGAGACCCGACACAGGTTAGTTTACAGATGACTATCCTATATGTCTTTTACTTCAACAAATTTGCTTTTTAACAGGACTCTGTTGGAATTATGGTGTGCTATAGCAATCTGGACGCAGAGAAGAGAACCTCGTTGTAAAGAGAGTTGTTGCTAAAGCCGGAGACATGGTTGAGGTATGTAAGAGCTTTCTTATCGTTACACTATTGCTATGTGTCACATTCGTACTCTTGCGGTAGTAGGACAGCGATTGTGCGACACTTGTTCTAACTCAGTGAACAAGTCAGCTGTGAGATATTCGGATTCTCAGACAACGTTGCATATGGTTGAGCCTTGAGTCACGTTTGAGAGAGATTTTTTAGGAAACGTGAGCGAGGAAATGCGTTGAAAACAGTTTGAAAGAAAGTAATGTTATAAGCTAAAAGCGAGTAGGCAACAATAACGGTTTTGATAACATATAAAAACCGAGTAGGAAGAAGTGACAACTAGTGATATCTCTTATAGTACATTTTGGGGCATTTTAGCCATGGCGAGTGCAGTCATGATTTTGGTGAATGGTCACACACCTCCGTATTGACACAACATGAAATAGTAAAGGTGTATCTAAGATGAAAGCTTGTAAAATGAGTTTGGAATGGGCATGCGCCATGGACAACACGTTTTGGACAAGCATGACCAGGATATCCAACATGCGGCCATAGACAATACGCCTTGGACAAGCATGATCGGGATATACGACATGCGGCCGTAGACGCTACGCCTTGGACAAGCATGACCGTGAAACTATGCAACTAAACATGGTGCCAATAAATGTACACTCATAGGTACCCCTAAACTGTGGCTCTAGTAGTAAGAAACTATGATACTTGGTGTATCCGAGGTTCTAGGTTGTTCAAGCCCATACAGAAAAATGTGTGAAGTCTCCTAGAGATTAGTTAGAGAGAGCTACGAGAATAATGCAAGAAATGGAACTCCTCAAAATGTATATCTACGTTTCCTTATTATTAGTCAGAAACTTCTACAGATTCCACATCAATTTGCAGGGGAAGACTCCTAGAGTTTAAGAAACTAATCATTTATGTGGTTTTTATCCAACACCTTCCAGGTTTGTGAGGGATGTCTCTATGTCAATGGAGTTGCTCAGGATGAAAGGTTCTTAGCGGAGCGGCCAACATACACCACAAAGTCAACTGTGAGTTTTGTTTCAAACTCTATCTTCTTTTTCATTTCACTGCATCATCCTGCAATTTTCTATGACAGCACTAAGACTTCTAAAGCACGTCCTTTGGGATTTTATAGCAGAATCGAAATGGTTAAGTTGATTTGATTATGCAGGATGATTGGGTATGATATGACTTTGATAGACTCAGTCTCCTCCTCGCTGACATATTGGTTGATGTATGGCTCTGATACTATTTGTAATGCCCAAGCCTATCGCTAATAGATATTGTTCTCTATGGGCTTTCCCCTCAAGCTTCTTAAAACGCGTCTGCTAGAGAGAGGTTTCCACACCCTTATAAAGAATGCTTCGTTCTCCTCCCCAACCGATGTGGGATCTCACAATCCACTCCCCTTCGGGGCCCAGCGTCCTTACTAGCACACTGCCTCGTGTCCACCCCTCTTCGGGGCTCAGCCTCCTCGCTAGCACATCACCGGGTGTCTAGCTCTGATACCAGTTGTAGCAGCTCAAGCCACCACTAGTAGATATTGTCTTCTTTGAACTTTCCTTTTCGGGCTTTCCCTTAAGGTTTTTAAAATGTGTCTGTTGGGGAGAGGTGTTCACACCCTTATAAAGAATATTTCGTTCTCTTCCCCAATCGATGTGGGATCTCATAGATTATCTCCGAATTCATGGCATTGATATGTTGGAATTAGATGTGCTCATCTCTGACTAAAACCATATTAGTTTCCCACAGAAAGTAACTTGGAGTTTCTAGTTGTTAATTTTCGCTTGCTTCGAACTCGCAGCAAGTTCCAAAAGGCCATGTTTACGTGTTGGGCGACAACCGCAACAACAGCTACGACTCCCATATTTGGTCAGTGTTACTAAGTTCATGTTATATATGTATGTTATGTTTGCTGGGTGCTGGGTGCTGGGTGCTGGTTCTGATCATCTCTGTTATTGTATTTGATATAAGTTGCAAATAGAAGTGAAGGAATGGAGTATTCATTTCATTGTTCTTCATTTGAACAGGGGACCTCTTCCCATCAAGAACATTATTGGGAGATACCTCTGGTCTTGCCACAACCCAACTACCAAATGACTTCATTTAACACCATCAAGTTTGTAAGTTCCACATCCTCATATAACATTGTTTTATTTTTCTTTCATAGATATGATTCTATGAATGCCGAAGAAACAATTTTTTAAAATTTTTTATTCTGATGTGTGGTTCGTTAACTGGTGTGTTTATAATATTTTTGAAACATGGTATTAATAGTTGCGTCATATCTTATTTATGATCGTCATCATTTTTGTTACGTAGTTTATTAGCATCTCAAACTCTCTCAATCGTTTGACAGCATTCAGACATTCATTTTTCCTTTGAGATTTATCCCGAACTTCTTTTTTCCATTTTACAATCAATAATTCTAGCAACTATATGATATAAAGTAAGAAATTGAAACCATATATTTACAAAGTAAAGATTCTATAATCTAAATGCTTGATTATCTCCACCCATTTATATGATTTGATTCTAACCAAATATTTTAGTATCAAATCTCTAATTCTATTTTTGAGAAAAACTAATTAGGGCAAATTAATTATAAATTATATAATTAATTAAATAGAAAATTAACAGAAATGACCAAAAAGATTAAATTCTTAATTTAAAAGTAAAAAAAATATATAGATATTTCTAAATTCAAAATTTAAGGATAAAAATATAAATAATTTGAAATATTATTTAAAAAATGTTTATAAAAAAGAAATAATTGAAATTCACGTGTCTCTATCTTTCTCAACCACTGGTATGACATGTCTATCTTGTCAAGCAACTTGCACTTCCAATTGGCCAATCATAGGAGGGGTTTTGTTCCATTCACATTATCAAAGAACACACTTCAATTATTTTTCTTAATTTCCTTTTTATTTTTAAAAACCACTTTGGTTTCAATGGGTTGTACATACTTTTCAAATTCTCAATCATTTTCTAATATTATATGTATTTCCAACAAAATTAGTGTATAGCACTCTGTATATCACGACTCTCTACAATGGTATGATATTGTCCACTTTGAGCATAAGCTCTCGTGCCTTTGCTTTGGACTTCCCAAAATGACTCATGCCAATAGAGATAGTATCCCCATTTATAAACCCATGATCTTCCACTAAATTAACCAATGTGGGACTCACTCCCGTAATTCTCAACAAAGTTTTGGGCAAAATCAAATGCGCCGGCTCATTCTTCAACAGGCACGCGGTCAGAGTCCTGGTCTCCTCCCACCCAGGGCCCTGGATGCACTAGCGATCAGCACATGGGGGAGTGGTTGCCCCAGTTTCTCAGCCACTATACTTATACGTAGAGTACCTTATGTTGAACTAGATGAGCTCACGTACAGTTTCTTTTTGTTGGGGGGTGAAAAATTGAGTTACGGTTAATATTTTTTTTACATTATTGTGAGAAATGTTTAAATTTGATGATTTTGACACGTATAATCGACAACCAACCCCCGAAAAAAGAGTTAAATCATAAGTTTAGTCTCTAAATTTTTAAGTTAGATTAAAATCATCATGTGCAAGTGTTATATTTTGAGTGACTTTTTTTACACTTGTCACCTAAATATAATTTTTTTCTGACACATACAGTGATCATTAATATCAGGGTATGACGTAATATGATGACACTGTGAGATTAAGGATATTTTCAACGTACCGTCTACTTTCATATTGATTATTACGTGTGGGTCTCATCGACCTAACTGAAGTCAATGATATATACTAACCTAACCATTAAGGCTATGCTATATCGAAACTTATGAGTTGACATGTGTTAGTATTATTTATTTCGTACCATTAATATGTTGATAGGGATGAGCTATTATAATTTGATAGGCCATGACTCTTAGTGCTCTCCTCCACATTCTAAGATTCCCAAAATTTTAAAAAACGGTCCATTTATACTCGAAGTATATTCTTTTTATTTTTTATTTATTTTTAAGGTTCGAAATGAAAAAAAAAAAAAAAAAACCATAATTTATTTTGTTTTAAATTATATAAAATATGTCTCAAAGTTTTTTTTTTAATAAATAAAAAAATGAAAAGATAAGGATTTTTGAAGATAAGTATGTCCTTTTGGATAAATTTCTTTTTAAATAATATTATTTGTTTAAAGACAAAATTTTAATATTTTGAATTTGAATTTATGGATTTCATAAATCCCTTTTTAAATAAAATTAAAATTTTGATTTCGACTTTAAATATGTTTAATTAATTATTTATTTATCTTATTGGATTCCTCATGATGAAAAGACCTAAGGCAAACCACGAAGAATTTGAAGAACAAAGTTTGATGGTGGAGGATTCGCCACGTGTACGAACAGAATGAATTGTGACCCCACACCCATTATCTCAATTATGAGTTTTAATTAATTGAACAGTTAGTCATTTGACCAAAAATAAGAAATTATTACATTTTCCATAATTAGATACATAGTATTAAATTATTTAAACATTTAAAACATAAATTTATTTTTGTTTTTATTTTATTTAATGAGATTTTAATTATTAGTGTTTTAAAAATAAAATAAACAATTCCACGATCCGATCCAATCCAATTTAGGTTAGGTTGAGAACTCTATTCGAATAATCTCGGGTTAGTCTGTATTCGAACCATATTGTAATACGTTGAAAATTATTGAGAGGAGTAGTCTCACCTTGGCTAATTAAGAGGAATATCGAGTTTATAAGTAAGAAACGTTATCTCTATTAGTATGAGACATTTTGGTGAAACTAAAAGCAAAATCACGAGAGCATACGCTCAACGTGAATAATATTATATTATTGTAGAGGTCTGTGATTCCTAACACTTCACACAACCCTTGATATATATTCTCTCTATCATTTTCAAGAAAAAGCTCGTGAAAAATACGAGACATTTGAATGTTGTATTAGGTGACATTGTCTTTGTTCCTCCTTTTGCCTTAGGATTGATGCCTAGGCATCACGACTTCGTCGAACCTATGGTTTCGAATGAATCTTCAAATTGAATCAACTACAACATAATAATATATATCATTCCAGCCTAAGATTTAGTCAAGATTTTGGGTGACCTCGACGTTCCCTTACATCCTTTGAAGTGCAGTCATGATTGAGCCGTAAAAAAGGAAGGTGCAACTATGACTGAGCCTTCAAAAAAGGTGTAGTCATGATTGAGCCATAGAAAAGGAAGATGCATCTTATCAGCTCATTCATGTACCATTTTTTTACTCGAACGTGCACAACATCCACGAACACAATCCCCATATGACTGAGCCTTCAAAAAAAAAAAAAAGTGCAGTCATGATTGAGCCATAAAAAATGGTAATTTTTTACTCGAACATGCACAACATCCACGAACACAATCCCCACATTGGCTTGGTTTTTTCACGTCGAGCATCAGAAAATGGTATTTTTACGCATTTAACCCTTAAAATAAGAATAACCATTCAAATAATAATAAATAAATAAATAAATAAAACTTTTAGCCTGGCCCAATTGATGAAATCAAAAATGGGGAATCTATGAGATTAATGTCTCTACTTTCTCTTAATCAAAATTTTTTTGATTCTTTTTTTATATATTTTAATTAAAAATGAATAATAAAATACGCTGCAAAGAGTATAAACATTTATCCGTCCCTTTCACACGTAAACTTTTGACAAATAATATTCCTTCAAAAAAGCAAAATTTTGGAGACATAGAACAAAATATATACTATACCTTATTCAATGGTCGTATTTTTCACTCCTTTCACTATTATCAAAAGATTAAATTTCGAGTATTCAAAATTTATATTAATAAATTAAATCATACCTTTGGACCGTCCCTACTTTTTTATATTTTAATTTGTATATAATATATTTGACATGTCATTTAATAATATATTATTTTATTTACGAGCTTATGATAGGTGGGAATTTGATTCCCTTCCTCAACCTATGGGAATAGATATTTATTTATTTATTTGAAGGGGAGCACAAAGAGTGATGGTCGACTGAGTTTGAGATTATTTAAATAAAATCGCTTTTATCGAAATTATTAATATTAATATTAATAAAATAAATAAAGAAATAAATATTAAAAAAAAAAATGTATTCTTTGGCTCCTCTACACTCTTTTTGTGTATGGCGAAGGTTTAACCATCCAAGAACCTAATTCTTCTTCTTCTACTTCAAATATTGAATAATAATGGTGGGAGGAGAGTGCTCGCACGTGACTCTCTCTCTCTCGCACGTGACTCTCTCTTTCTCTCTCTAGAAATGGACATAGTTTCTTGTACATATTGCCTTTTTGTTTGCTATATAAAGGCCTATTGGACATTATTTGGATTCACACAAACTCAAACCCCTTATCATCCTTATTATCTCCTCTTCCTCTAAGGCCCTTCTCTCTCCTCTCCTAAACTTTTCGTTCGAGAGAGAGAACCAAACGTAAACATCTCGAGCGAAGGGTATCTTAGACGGAGTCGAGGAATTTATCTATCAAGGTCAGTCAGTCCGTTGGTCCATTGATCCATGTATTATTTCATCTATTTCCGTTTGTAGTTGTTTTGTTTCAGGGAAGTTAGTTATTGATTAGAAGTCTCGTTGTTTGACCTAATTATATACTTAGATTAGATGTGCATCGAGTATGGTTAAATTTATTGGTATCAATGTGTTGGGTTCTTACCGAAATGAAAAGGGTAACAATCAATTATTGTTGAGTCATGCTCGGTGTAGTTGGATCGATGTGAAATATGATATATAATAACCCAACAATTTTTTTTTTAAGAAAATAAAAAATGGGAGCTGACAGGAAGCTGAGATTTTGAGTCAACGTAGTGAAAGTTTTAGTCGGCAGTCAACGTAGTGAGAAAGATTTAGTCGGCAGTCAACGTAGACACGCATTTAATGGCGTCCAATCCTTTAGCCTCGATTAAACAACACGTGCTTTCTTCATCCTCTATAAAACCAAGATTTTGTCCCTTTTTCTTCATAAAAACATCTTTCAGCCTGGTTTTTTTTTTAAAAAGACTGAATTTTTTTGTTCTTTTTTGTTGGATTCTGAAGATGGGTGAAGATCAAGCTTTTGGGGTTTCCTCCGCCGCCGTTCCTCAAGGCGGTTCCAAGTGCTTCGACGACGATGGCCGCCTCAAACGAACTGGTAATTCCGGCGAACATTTCTTACACTAAAAACAGAGTTCTCTGTTTTTCTTCAAAACAGAGTCTTATGGTGTTTTGTTCTGTTAATTAGGGACTATTTGGACTGCAAGTGCTCATATTATCACGGCGGTGATCGGCTCCGGCGTTCTATCATTGGCATGGGCCACGGCGCAGCTCGGATGGGTTGCTGGTCCGGCGGTTATGTTCTTGTTCTCCATGGTTACTTATTACACTTCCATTCTTCTCTCTGCGTGTTACCGGTCCGGCGACCCTGTTTCCGGCAAGAGAAATTATACGTATATGGACGCCGTTCAGGCCAATCTTGGTGAGAAAAACTCCGAATTTCCGGCAATCAATTGAACTTGAGCTTGTTGGTAACGTTTGATTCATTTGCAGGAGGATTGAATGTGAAATTATGTGGGCTTGTTCAATATCTCAATCTTTTTGGAGTGGCAATTGGGTATACAATAGCTTCAGCCATAAGCATGATGTGAGTGAAATTTTTGAAAGATGAATGATTTGATTCTTTATGTTCATGGGGTTTTTGTGTTCTTATGTTCTTGAGGGGCTTTGAATTTGCAGGGCAATTAAGAGATCGAATTGCTTCCATGCTAGTGGAGGGAAAGATCCTTGTCAAATTAATAGCAATCCTTATATGATAGCCTTTGGGATTATAGAGATAATCTTCTCTCAAATCCCAGATTTTGATCAGCTATGGTGGCTATCCATTGTTGCTGCTGTCATGTCTTTTACTTACTCAACCATTGGGCTTGGCCTTGGAATTGCTCAAGTTGCTGGTAAATTTTCAGACATGTTTTGATTGTTTTAAGGATTCCACGAAGTGGGTTTTGATGATGTTCTTGTTTTGATTGTTTTAGGAAATGGGAAAGTTAGAGGGAGTTTAACTGGAATCAGCGTTGGAACTGTTACTCAAACACAAAAAGTATGGAGGAGCTTCCAAGCTCTTGGAGACATTGCTTTTGCATACTCTTACTCGATTATCCTTATCGAAATACAGGTATGAATCTCAAGAATTCGATGTCAAGTTTCGATTCGGTTTGATTAATTGAGCTATGTTTTGTTTGACAGGACACTCTTCGATCTCCGCCTTCGGAGGCCAAGACAATGAAGAAGGCTACTCTAGTAAGCGTGTCGGTCACGATGTTGTTCTACATGCTTTGTGGTTGTGCAGGGTACGCCGCGTTCGGGGACTTGTCGCCGGGAAACCTCCTCACGGGGTTCGGGTTCTATAACCCTTATTGGTTGCTTGACATTGCTAATGCTGCTATTGTTATTCATCTTGTTGGTGCCTACCAAGTCTATTGCCAACCTCTCTTTGCCTTCTTTGAAAAGTACGCATCTGAAAAGTTTCCTGATAGTAAATTCATCACCAAAGAGATAGAGATTCCGATTCCCGGGTTCCGCCCCTACAGACTCAACCTCTTCCGGTTGGTTTGGAGGACGGTTTTCGTGATCGTGACGACCGTGATCTCGATGCTTCTCCCGTTCTTCAACGACGTGGTTGGACTCCTTGGAGCTCTAGGATTTTGGCCTCTCACGGTTTACTTCCCAGTGGAGATGTACATTGCTCAAAAGAAGATACCAAAATGGAGTTCAAAATGGTTGTGCCTGCAAATCTTAAGCGTTGCCTGTCTCATAATTTCGATAGCAGCGGCGGCCGGTTCGGTCGCCGGGGTCGTCCTAGATCTAAAGACCTACAAGCCCTTTAGCACAAGCTTTTGATTCAGATTGATCAGGCGCTGCAATGAAAAGGGGTTGATCCAAATGCCATTTTTAATTCAAGTTCTTCATAAAAAAGGCTTCAAACTCTGAAGCTTCTCTTCTCTATTGGTTATTTTTAGTGTTGTTTCCAAGAAAATAGATGAAATCATGATTGTACATGTTAAAAACTATGATCTTTCCAACTTCGAACCCTTTATATTTCCGATCGAACTAAAAAACAAATGAAACATTTTCGTGCTATCTTTTTCAGTTCAAAATTTATCGAATTTTAAAATGATAATCTATGTATTATTTACTCAATTGTACTCGAATCGACGTTATTATACTACTCGAAACTTACCATATAATACTCGAACTTACCATAATCTTACATTTGACTTTGAATAGCATAAACTGAAAAGTAGTGGAACCATTTATCAAACAAATTCCCATAAAATAGCAAGTGGTCAAAGACAGGTGGAACAACATTCAACCTACATTTTTGTAAGTTTGACTCTGTGTTTGTGTAGTATAGTTATGGTTTGAGACATAAATTCATGTAGCAAAAAAAAATTAAGTTTTAAGAACTTGTTTTTATTTTGGGAATTTTGGTAAGAATTCAAATGTTTTGAGAAAGAAATAGGAAATTTGTTGTCGAGAATTAAGTGGACATCGAACGAAAATGACATTGGGTCGTGTCCCTTGAGTTGGATGTTGAAATATAGGGTTGGGCTCGTACATGGTATGCAGAAATGACTTGACACGGGAGACTTTATATATACCTCAATAATACTTGGATGGATGGATTTGGAGAGGTTTGGATTATAAAGTTGTCTTAGGAATTGATTCTCGATAAACATGTTTAAACAAGATGTAAAGGTTAATGACAGCCAAAAACTCAAAAGAGTATCATGAGGCATTAAGGAAAAGCGATCATTTATGGCTACTGGAACAGTTTATCATTTAATTGGGGTTTGAAACCAAACTTCTCCTCAGGAGGATAGATGGGTCGATTCAGGTGAGATCTAATGTAGATCCAATTTTCTATTTACTCGTGGGATCTGGGCGGTTCGGGGGAACACCTCGGCTCCTCTCTTCTTGAGAATCCATACATCCCTTATCAGTATATGGACAACTATCTCTTGAGCACAGGTTTAGGTTCGACCTCAATGGGAAAATAAAACGGAGCACCTAACAATGTATCTTTACAGATCAAGAACTATGAGATCGCCCCTTTTATTTTGGGGTGACGGAGGGATCGTACCATTCGAGCATTTTTTTCATGTTTTTCTCGGAGGTCTGGAGAAAGCTCGAAATCGAAAGGAAGAACGTGAAATTCTTTTTCCATAACAAAATCATCTTCCAAAGCTCTCCAGCTCTTGGAGATAAGAAGGGGCAAGGAATTTCCATTGCATGGAAATGAATATTGGTTGGACAAATAAAGATGCCTTCAAGAGCACCATTGAAGGTGCAAATTCATGTTCATACATCTGTTCTAAACAGTAAGTCAATATACACCAACCATACATTATACAATCTTGAATCTTTACTTGAATTTCATACAAAAATTATATATTTAAGACTTAGATCAACTTATCATCTTCGCTTTAGGGTTTATGCAAATGGTGGGTGAGGAAAGTGATGTCTTCTCTTTTCCTAAAGGAAAAAGATACCGTCTTTGTTGAATCGTTCATCTCGCTCATCAAATGTTAAGACTCTATATTGGGATTTTATCGATGAAACAAATTATGGGAACTTGGGTTCGGATTCTAAATCCTGAACGTGGGTTGATATAGTTTCATGTAGCTCTCAAGATTAATGTATTCATAACTTGAGATAAACAAGCCCTCGTAAGCAAATATAAGTTTGATTTCAAATTATGAAAACTTGGGTTATTGTAACAAAAGGTTCGGCATCTGAATCCTAAATGTGGGTTTATATAGTTTTATGTAACTCTCGAGATTAACGTATTTATAGCTCGAGATAAGCAAACCCTAGTAAGCAAATATGAGTTTAATTTCTTAACTTTACACGTGCGAACGAGTTATCTCCTAGAGAAAGTAGAAGCTCGCTCTCACAACGTTCTCCCACTCGCTTTCTTTTCCCATCCCTCTACTTTTCAAGAATCTAAACTCTCCAAAGTTATACAAGGAACCATCCAACTCCTGCCAGCTTACAGCAACTCAAGATTCCATTTTGCCAATTCAAATCCAAGCAAGTCTCCACGAGCTCACTGATATGTTTCCTTTTCAAGCACAGAACTCTCCATATTCTCTGAAAGGTGCAGAACATTTCCCACCAGCCAGCTAAAAGTTAGAATTCAAAAGCTTGGCCTCATTTTTCTATGTATACAATTCAAAAAACCACTTTATCTTTGGCGAATCAAAAGCAGGGAAGAAAGAAAGTAAGATAAAACAGCCTTTGTCCACATGAAATTGATGTTCAAAGTCATGGACTATTATACATAAGTTATTGAGATAAAGTGGTACCAGCCTAATTATGAGATCCCACATTAGTTAGAAAGAGGAACAAAACATTTTTTATAAAACCGTGAGGCTAACAGCGATATGTAACAAGTTAAAGCTGATAATATCTGCTAGCAATAGACTTGGACTATTACGCTACTACAATCATTCTTCCTACTTCATCGGCCAAAAGCAAGCTCTAAAAATCAAACCTAACCAATAACATTAGGACTCAAAAGCGCCGGAAAGTCTCAAGTCGGCGGCCGCCCACTTAGCGGCGGCTTCGTTGCTAGTGGTAGGGAACACCAAAACTAAGGATGAAAAGTGGGTTGTGGGGTTATCTTTCCGGGAAGTTTCATGATTTCGTTGGAAAAGGGTTGCTGTCGTTCTCTCATCTTTCTTTTTAGTGGGGATTTGCTTTTGATTGTAGTGGAGATCTGGAGGAATCTCCAAGGACCAAGGGAAAGGCCGAGATGTGTTTGTTTTTATCTTTCCCCACTTTCTTTCAGTGCATTTTTTTTAGAGCTTTAAATGGGTTAATGATTAGAGGCAAAGACAAAGCTCTATAACTGAGAAACTGCAGTTTTTGGTACAATGAATGTGGATGTTTTTCTTCTCTTCAACCTACTTAATGGGGTGCTCTGTAATGGAAGTAAAGCAAATGAAGGTTTGCCAACTCAATGGAGAGATGAGTCTTGAAGTCTAAGACAGAAACCTAATCTCTTCACTTTCAAAGTGACATTCAGTCCTGGCCTGGCCTATCTAGTTGCTTATATAGTGTAGCTTGGTTCATTTTACCCCTAAATCATCATAGAATTTGGATCATACAAGTTCTTGAAAAAGAAGTATCAGTCGAATCAAATCGAATCAAAACATCAAATCAAATGGTTGGTCTCTTCCACAAAAGTTAGAAAACTGGGCATCACCACCTGACTTTCCAACCTTGTAAAGGTAAGTAAAAAGAAACACGGGGCATTTTCTTTTTTCTACTACAACATTATATGGAGGTAAGATTCAAACCTCTAACCTTTTATTCAATAACATGTTTTAACCAGTTCACTTAGGCTCCAGGAAAGAACCATTCTGGAAAAAGAATGAGAAAGTTAATGAGAAAAGTTTCCACATGTTACACAACTCAAGGATACTCCTGCAACATACAATACAAAATGTTGAATGTACAGTTCAGCAAAATACAGGAAGGATGGAAGATGTTTCAACTTTTAACCCACAACTCCTTCCCAGGAGAAAGAAAGAGGAAAAATGGAAGAAATAAACTCTACAAAAACAATGAATCTGGTGCAAATTTAAAGAATCATCAGCTCTATTTTATTGGGGAACGAGATAAATCACAATATAATTTGGGTATGAAACTATGGTTTAACCTATGGGATCCAAGTATTACCCCAATGTCAAGTAATGACGACCATTTAGTTCTTTCTCTGACAATATGTTGAACACGATTATGGCCGCCATGGCCTCCAGACCGACCTGAAGAAAACAGCCGACGATTGTAATGCTAGTTTAGTCGTCTCTCCCTGAGTAGAATATTCATACTTTGCAGGTGAAATGGTGGTTGAAGAAAAGAATCATCCAAGATGTGTCTAAAGTTCCTCTTTGCTGAACTTATTCCAGGCTTCCTGTTTCAATGTAAGAAAAATTTGACGGTAATACACAGTTAAAACAAGTAAAACTAGTAATTGAATTAGACTTCGAATCTAAAAGCAGTCATAAATTGATCAGCCAATTCTTGGTACAAGTAAAATGGGAAGAATAGTCATCAATCAAAATCATTTGTTTCTTTCTTTCTCCTAGGATTGTTATATTTTCACATAGAAACATTCCAAAGAGGAAATCATCAAGTAGTCTCTAATTCTATACATAATCAGCATCTGCATTGGAGAGTTGAAGCTCCATGAAATTTTTAATTAAAAACAAATAACCCAGTTCTCTACATGTAAACAAACTTGAAAGATCGTATGCCTTCATCGTTTAGAAATCAGAAACCAAGTTGAGATGCAGGCTCGAAACTAGGATGCTAAATAGTGGGAAAAAAAAAAGAGGTGAAAATGATAATATTTTCAAGTCACCTTGAGAATATCAAAAACCTTCTCTGCGGTATATTTCTGTTCAATACTGGCACCCTTCTGTTGAACCTTATCCGGATGAATGCACAAGACTGCCTTCCTATAAACCTTTTTAACTGAGGAAGAAGTAATCATATCTGTCAATGAAACTGGTTCCCAACCACAACCGGACCAGAGAACCTAATCAGCAGTAGAATGGAGATTAATTAGCATGCTAATAACTGAATCTATGCTGTTTGCAAATTAATGGCAGAAAATCTGGGATGGTTGATCCAAAGTTAGAGTTCGATCTGGTAAAAATATACTGCGATATGATCATCAGGAGCAACTAACCCATACTTCCTTACGTATATAACTGGATCAAGAGGTTCTGAATGTCCATGTATACACACACATTAATAAACGAAAAATATTGTTTAGATAAAAACAGACCACAGTCCAACCCCTGGGAACAGAACCAGAGGACCACAGTCAAATGTGATGCAATGTCAGGCAAGTAAGAGTGTTACATTTTACAGTAGTACCAAACTATAAATGATTGTTTTAAGCCTTTTTGTATCCTCTCGAGGTGTCTTAATTGAATCATGTTTCCAGTATTAACTTGTGTACTGACGAAGCCAAAAAGAAAATTTAATGCATTTTAGTTACCTTGGTTTTCCATTATTCTCAATAGCAGCCTAGACTCTTCCTAAATCCCAAGTCTTTACTATCTCAGAACCCTACAGAATGCATCATAAAGCAATTCCAAAAGTGAAAAGTTTCTTCTCCCCGTGAAAAATTAAAAGGGAAATACAAGCAGCTTAAGATTCCTAAATCTTTTAAGAATAAATCTTCAACCCTTCTCTTGGACCTCTCCTCTTCTTCTGCGCAGCTCCTTTCCCTCCATATGTAGTCTAATTCCAAGTTAGCCACTATAGACAGCTGGTATCTTTCCAATAATGCTTGGGATCTTCAGCTGAGAAGAGGTTTAATAGATATAAAATTAGAGGAATGAGTAAGCCTCGCTGTTCTGCTCCAAGATCCCAGTCAAGCCAATGATTTGATTTGTTGGACAGCAGACCCATTTGAGGTATTCTCAGTGAAATCGGCCAAAAAAGTTCACCATCTTAGGAATCCATGTCTCACTTTCTCAGAGAGTTGATTTGGCAAGGAAATAGTACAAAAAAAAAAAAAGACAATTTTTTTTGGTTGATACCTAGCCCATGGGAGCTTGAATACTATGGATAGGGCTCAAAAGAGAAATCCAGATCTAGCCGTGTCTCTATCTATGTGTTTGACGTGTAAAAGCAATGCTGAAACTAGTGACCAGTTCTTTCACTATCCTTTTGCGCAGAAAGGTAGGAATTACATCTGCAATCACTTTGATTGTGCTTGGTGTCCTCCTAAAAAGAATGAAGATGGGCTTTTAGACTTAATTTCAGGATGGTGGTTAAAAAAAAGTAAAATCGTTTGGACAAAATCTAGAGCTCTTCTTTCATTCCTTCGGAAAGAAAGAAGTTATGCATGTTTCTCAGATAAAGTACACTTTTGTTAACTTTTGTGGGCACCTTCAGTATACAGCCTCAATTGGAATGCTTTACACATAATCTTTTGTAATATTCCCTCTGCCCTCATTTTTTCTTTTTTTTTTTTATTGGAGGCCTCTGTTTGATCCTACTTTGCACACGCTAGGATCCCTCATCCCTAAGGCTTAGGTTGTCTTCTGTTTTGGTGTGTATGTATCCTCAATTCTAATTAAAAAAAAAATAAGAAAGAAGCAAAAATAGAAGAAAAAAAAAGGGCAATAGGTTAGGAGCAGAATGAAAGAGAAAAATTAGAACCAAGAAACACACATATTGCAATGATGATAACAGTGCACGCATGTTTCCTTCCTTCCCTGCAGCCCAGCGCTTGATAGCAACATCTAAAGACTCGGCAATCCTCTGTCAAAGTAAACAAAATTGGCAGTAAACCAACCAAGCCTTTGGATTTAACCCAAATGAGAACTATACTTGTAAGACAAAAGACTAATATGGCAATTTAATACTAACACACTTCTCTTCTTGCTCGTGCAGTGTTTGAAAGTCACGTTGATTCAAATCAGCCACTGCTCTTGCCTGAGAATCAATTTGAACTACTTTCAATTCAATGACAAAAACATCCAGCAAAGAAGAGAAATCTAGCTTCTTATAAGGTACCCCAAATGTAACAAAGAAGGAAGAAGAAGAAAAGAGAAACACTAACTGCACGCTCTTGGGTCCTTTGTAGACGACCCAATCTGGCTCTTCTTCTTTCTTCACTCTCTCCCTCAACTTCATCAAAATGTCCAAATAAAGGAGCATCTACCATGAGAAAAAGGAGGGATGGGGAAAATCAGAATTTAAAAAATTGGAGGGAAAAAAAAAAAAAACAGATGAGAAAATAGTGTTCATTTGCATATAGTCGTAGCTAAAGCAGCACTTCATGGTATATCACCTCCAAAAACCGATGTAAGATCATCCACAAGATTTAGAGCAGAAGAAGATTTCTTTATGTTGGATGAGGCTGCAAAAGAAGTTCCTTTCGGTATTTCAGGTGGTTTGTTGTACTTAGGAACGTCAAATAGAGGATCCTGAAAAATAACCCCACAACATTTACAGAACTATCAATCCAGTAGTTTAGGATACTGATAAACAAATACAATATTGCTTGCAAGTGCAACAAATTTTCATATTCTTTTTTCTTTTGTGAAAAATTCGATGGTGTTGAATGCGTCTCACCGGAGTTGTTGTTCGTGACCTTGGAACACTCTTTGATCGAGGACCTGCATTGAAAAAGGAGTCCAGATCGTCTACAGTATTTTGATGATTTACTCCTGCAGCATGTGCATCTTTACCATTTCTATTCACTGTGTACGTTGAGGCATTGACTTTTCCCATTGCAAAGTTCTCCAATTCATCTATAGGAGAGGAAGAGGAACTCTTAACTGCACAGAGCATCTCGATATTGTCAAATTATGATGAGATTGGACATCAATATTTATGAATATAAGGAAGCTGAAGCACCTTTATCTGCCTTTTGCCCTGGCTTTGGTATTGGAGGAACCCTGAATGGTGAGGAAGAATTTGACGGGCTGTCAAATTTTGTGCCTCCAGAACTACTGAACTTACTAATTTCCTCCAACGGATTTAAAAAAGCCTTAGACGAACTAAAAGTTGGTATTGACGTTGATTCTAGTTCTATGAAAGGATCTTTGGCTGAACCGAAAGTTGATTTAGTTGGATGAGAAGTTGATTGCTGGGTCAGATTGTCCAGAACGCTCGCTCTGGTCAAATGAATAAAAAATAGAATGCATCAGTTTTACAAGTACTCACACGTACGAAAAAAATAGAAATGCTCGAATAGAGACATCATGATGGAAGTCACCAGGTGAACAACACCATAGAGAGTTTGGCAAAAAGGGAACATAGAGAATACAGAAAATAGATTTCTGCAACAATCAAGAATATTCTTTTTCCTATTGAAGAGCGTTTCTGTTGCTGCACCATAAGATGAATTGTTAAGCCATCATGGTATTCAATAGCAGAAGCGATATTATCGGTTTCATTCCAGTAAGATAGTTTGTACTTCGTTAACAACACAATACAATGCTGTTGATTGGAGAGGAACGTTAAGCTAGCATTAATTCACCTCATAAGGAGAAACAAATGGAAGCATGCTAGTATAGATCACTTGAGGTAAGTAAAGAAAGTCGAAAACATGGGAACCAAAACAAGGAAATTGGCTTAGTTGTACGCATTTTATTATAGCTAATCTTACAGTGTAAGGAATGAAATTGTTATTTCATTATAGGTGCACCCGGTAGCTTCCAATATGAATTGTAAGAAACTAGAAATACACAATAAATTAAGCTAAATTCTACGTCAATCTTTTCCTATGTTCAATCCACACCCGCACGACAATGGTAGAGCAAACTCACCAACAAGAAGAAGAAATCAAACCACATTTTTCTGGTACCAACAGCATAATGTAGAGAGCTATGCAGGATGATACATTGATTATACCTATTAGTTCGAGATTTGCCATTGCCAAAGCCAGAAATCAATTCATCAAAAGTGGCTGCATTATTATTTGCTGCCTTTTTCAATGGCTTCGGAATTGTTGTCTTCGCCACATTGCTGCCGAAATTACCAAACAAATCATCAATTTGAGAGTTCTGATTCGTTGATGAGGAGAACGATCGGACCGGATCCTCCGTCTTTGTTGTAACCGAGCTCTTGAATCCGGGAATCCCACCAAAAACATCATCATAAGTTGGATCTGAACTCTTCGACCCAAAAAATATTGAATCGTAATCAAAAGAAGACGGAGAACTTCCGGAATGCCCCGAATGTTTCGTTGGCTGATTGAGACTCCCAAGAAAATCACCATAATCATCAAGCCCCCCGGGCTTAGTGTTTTTCTGAAAAGATACGTCACCAAAGCCAGAATCGAACGAGGAATTGCCATTCAAACCCGAATTATACCCGGATTTCGGAGACTGGAAGGTGTTTGAGGAAGTGGATGCCTTCGATGCAGCCATTGGAGCCGATTTTCCTTGCGGCTTCAATCCAAATCTTTCCGTCAATACCCCAAAATCGTCCATCGCAGGCGTAATCACAAAATTGGAACAGTGGGGATCACAGATTCAGGCTCGAATTTCCGATTCCGTAGATCTCAACAAAAAGGTAGAGTAAGCGTGAGAATTTTTCTTCCTCTTAAAGCAAACCCAAAATTCTTCAAACCAAAAGCGAGCAGGAATCAGAACGAAAGGAACTGGAAAACAGCATAAAACTGGAGCCGGAGAAAGGCGGATCCAAAAAACGGGATCGCTTGATTACTGTTCTTCAAAACAAATTCTAAGGTGGAAAGGGCAAAGAATTAATGCAGAAAATAATTGAACCATAAACATTAAAGAAGCTTGAAATCCAGAATGAGAAATTACCGCACGAATAAATTGAGTGGAAGCCACGCGGCAAACACCAACTCTCCTTTTCCCTCCCTTCGTCATGTCGATTCATTATTTAAGTCAAGGTCTTGACTTTTCCTAACAAATCATTCATTTTAAACAATTTAAATTTATAAGTTTTTTCTTTATATTTTATTTGAGATTAGAAACATTAAAATAAATATAGTAAAATTTATCTTGGATGGAATGTTTGTTTCAAATGAAAATAAAATTAATATTCTCTAAAACAAAAAAAATTGTACTTTTAAGTTTGAAAATTTTACATTTTTGTCCCTAAACCAAAAAATATATATATAATACAGCAGCAACAGCAACTATTTGCTAACTAGACCTTTGAGTTTAGAAAATTACGTTAGTTTTTTTTCTTTCTTCATCCGTTCCCTCCTTCACATAGAGTTATGGCTGATATGGCAACGTACAAGACTTTAGTAATTTTCGTGTAGAGCTATGACTGATATGGCAACATACAAGACTTTAGTAACTTTCGTGTAGAGATATGGCTGATATGGCAACGTACAAGACTTTAGTAACTTTTGTAAAGCATATCTCCAATGTTGGATTTGAACTCACCAATATAATTTGGTCCCAAGATGTTGGTCCAGTGTCAATAAATATTGTCCATTTTGGCTTCTTGTGTATTGCAACCTCATCGTTTTAAAATCAGCTTGCTAAGAAGAAATTTCCACTTTTATAAGAATGTTCTGTTCCCCTCTCCAATCGATGTGAGATCTCACAATCCACCCACCCTGAGAGTCCAACGTCCTCGCTGGCACACCGCTCGATGTCTAGCTTTAATATCATTTGTAACAGCCCATGTGAGAAGTTCTTTCTCCTCGTCAATATTATTAGAAATGAAAGAGAGAGGGTCAGACACATTTGAGTTACGAAATCTGATTTCGATGGTTCAAGTGTTCGTTTTCTAGACAAAGTCTAGGGCAATTTCTCATTAACCAAATAAAAAAGTGTTTAAAGACAGTGGAGTTAACACCATTGTTAATGTTATGATTGTAATAAACTGTTCTCACGGCCCCCTCCTAATACCAAAACAAAAACACGACTACTCAGCACCAGAGGGTGCAGCGGCAGGAGGCTAGGGGGTAAAAGAAAACCTAAAAAACAAAGCCGTTGCTGTCTGAAGAGCTTAGTTTCTTTCCATCTCAGTGCCTTTTGGCTCTAGATTCAGATTTAGAAAGTGCGCCACCTGAAAGCTTGTTCAACTCATACAGCAGTCCAGCGGAGAACAAGAAACTGCAGCAGAGGTAAATAATAATGCTTTGAAGTTAGAGTTCCAAGATACTCAAAATTTTGGTCCAATCAATAGTGAATCTTATTGTTCTGATAGAACTTGCTGTTCTACTTCATAATATAATAGCTATTATTGATCTCAATATTTGAAGAAACAAATGTCTTGGATTGGTCCCTTTCTCTTCGAAATTACTATTTCAATTCGTGTCTTGCACGTTACGCCATGATAGGATCAGTTTTTAGCCTTATGATGATAACTTTTGAATCTTTACGAGGTCTTTATTATTTTTTGTAGTGGTTCCTTCTACGTTCTTTCTCCAAGGGATAGTAGCTATGAAAAACAGTTTAAAAAGGATGTGGATAAGTCAGAATACCATGTTGTGATGCAAACTCTATGAACAGTGCTTGCAGCAATCAATGCAACTGCTTCTGCTACAATGACTGCAAATGAAAAGTAAATGGTTAGTTAATTCTTAATTCATCTCCAAGGAATTGGAAAATGTGGGCACAATGCTGCTGTTCATAATAATTTATAGTCTACTGAATTAGCGTGCATAAAGGTTCTTGACAAACATCAACGAAAATTTATTTGAAATGAAGTAACATAAACGAAAAGAGCATCTTAATCCACAAAGTTTGAACCTTTCTAGATCCTTTTTAATCAACTTCCAGTTCCAAATTAAATCAAATGAATTCTATTGGCAGACATTACAACAGCGTATATTGCGGTCTTTTGACATTCTTCAAAGAGTAAGCTCTGGTACAAAATCAGGACTCGAGAGAGTACTAGTTTAAACAATGAAATTGTCGTTTCATTTCATGTGTGATTGACGAATCAAGGAGAACATGATTTACAAACATCCAACCAATAGCATAATCAAAGCCAAGATGAAGATACAAATAATTATTTTAAAAAAATACAAAACTACAGACATAGGTCCATACAGATTCTTTCAACTCGCTCGCGACAATCATCAACATACAAACGCACAAAGGATTTGACTATTGGAACTTAGCCACTCAGTAATATCATAAGAATACATTGTAGCTTCCATGAATGTCAACCTCCCCCAGAATGTCATGATTAGCTACTAAACCTAATAACTATGAACATTTAAAGAGAACAGATAGGTTTTGCTGGAGATAATTATAAAATAAATGAAAAATATATATCAACTCTGCAGCACTAGTATTAGAGAAACTTATTAGGCAGAAAAATATGTGAAGTCAAGAGCACGAGTCATTAAACTTACCAGCTCCCCATCCAGTTCGCATGCCACATGTTTCCTGGAAGTTTCCTAAGAACTGAAATAAATAAATCAAGAAAATGCAAATTATCGTGCTGAATCAACAATTTCAGCTGAGAAGCATAAATTAAATATAAATTGAGCTCATAAACTGCATCTTCATGCTGTAACGAAAGCAACAAATTTGGTCTTGAGTTCAATCTTCTGTTCGTACGCTAATGTATGCAACAATCGGCACGTAAGCATAACTTGCCTTTGATCCATAAAATAAAACTGATTCCATTACGTTTGACAGAAAAACCAAGTCCAAAATGTCACAATTATATCTAATCTGGAAGATTTCTTACAAAACCAGAGAGAACTAAAAGCACAAAAATGGGAACTCCAGCGCTACAAGAAAGGAGGCTAGAAATAAAAACAAAGGAATATTGAAGAAATCTTTGTAAGTTGTAAATCAATTTGACGCAAAATGAAAGTCACGAAATATGCAATTAAATTTCATTTAGAGAATATCACTGATCAGTGTCTATGTATTGACAAAATACGTTATAGAGATGTATGCAACGGGATCAACTACTGATAAAACTTGAATTATTTCATAAAGTTTCTGTAAATTCCCCATCCAGAAAAGGCCACCGGATCCAGAAATAACGCAAGGATAAAATGCATCTACAAGTTTTTGAAGCTGGTATAAGAATAAAAGAGCGTTCGAACTCACGGTTAGAAGCACTAGAAATAGAAGAGAACTAATGAATCCTCCAAGTATGGTAAACAGCTCCGAAGAAGCCAATTTTCCTCTATACATCTCTTGAAGTGAAAGAATGACAGTGAACAGAAGAAATGAGTAAAGCATGGAACTCCCAGACCCCGCCATGGCCTTCAATAGTCACAAACACAAAAACGTCATAACCAATAGTCAACTACCAAACCACGAGTAATTACAGCAACAGAAATCACAAACCAGCCAAAAAAAAAACTAGATCAGTGATTAAAATGAAGAACAATTCGCACTAACTGAGAATGCATAATCCAGAGATTCAAATGTAAAACAATTACAAAAGGAACATAGAAAATGCGGATCCGAAACAACATGGATAATGAACATCTCAGTTTCATTGGAAGTAGACGATTAGTTCAAGATAACCTAGTTATAAGAATCGACTAATCAGCATTAATCCAAGTCGTGCAAAGATAGATAATCTGAAGCAAAAACCAATAGAAGATGCAATTCAGTTCAAATTCCACTCAATGGGATCGAAAGAACGGTAAATTTTAGATCAAGATCATGATTTCCTCCACAACTAAATGGATCGAAGGAGTGGTAAGCAAATACCTCTCAAGCAGCAGCTCTATCGCAAAGGCTTTCGGTTCCTCCTTCGATCGACGGTCTACGTTATGTCGTATACCGTTCTGGCAAACCTGCGTCTAAATACATCAAACGGTGTCGTATCAATTTTTGTATTAAAAAAAAAAATCAATTTTTTTCCGGCGCTAACTCTCAAACTAATTAATTAATTCAATTTTATAAATCCATTTAGATCTTTCATTAAAATTTCCATTTTAAAATCATTAATATATAAAACTTCTCTAAATAAAAATATTAAAATCAAACAAGTTAGTAACAGTTTTTTATTAATATAAATATCATTTTTTAATTTTATTGAGGCGATTTGAAATTTTAAAATAATTTAAATCGATACAATTATTAGTTTGAAGTTTTAGCGAGATAAGATATTATTTTCAATATTAGAATAATACAACTTTTTTAGGGGAGAATTCAAATGATCGAGATTTTATAGCTTAACCTAGAAACCAATATAATTTCATAGTAACTTAGTTCGTCATCAACTGACCTCAAAATAGTCTAAATGTTAGAACAAACTTCTACTAAACTCGATCACTTGACGATGGGGTGTAGGAGGTCTTTTTTAGCGCATCTTTTTCATATCGATCAAGCGGGTTATACTATTCCACTTTAGCTCACCTAATGATGAGAGAGGATCTAGATTTGTCAGCAAACGATGATGATGTCCACTCCAAACTAGATGCACTTAACGAAAGGGAACTCTCGCGATGAAGAAAGAATTTCCTTCGTAATTAAGCAACATCCTTTAAGTAGGGGTGCGTTGGGCTGCCGACGAATAATAGGTAACCCCACCCCAGACATAGTTAATGAGTCGTATAACAGACGACCATTTCGTACGTTTCTGAGGGCACTTGAGTCAGCTGCAGGCGCCCGATAGACAAGATTCAACAGCATAGATTGAGAACCATTTTCGATCGAGAAATCTATAAATTGATTTATCTTTTTTAATATCCATTAAAAAATAAATATTCTAATTTCTATCAAATGACAGTATACAACCATTTTCTCTTTCACTTTTGATGAGAAAAAGAAACTGAACTATTTACTATAAGGACCAAATTTTCTATATCTGTACAGTGATTTACAAACCTCATTGAATTGAGATGAAGTTGAAGGTGTGGCTATGGCTGTGGCTTCAAAGGGCCTTCTGATCAAGCCTTTCATTCCAGTTCAGGCACCGAATCAAGCTGCGAAACCAATCACCAGTTTGGTCAGACTTGTTTACTGTTGGGAGTGGATGCCTGCTCATGGATATCTTAACAGAATCTCCTCTTGAGAGTTGCTGCCTTCTCTTTCCATCGAACGAAACCCACGCATTACTTCGGGCGTCCTCGGGAATCTGTCAATACAAGTAGAGTCATCCATGGTTAAAACGATAAGCTGTAAGAAGCTAAAGAAGTATGCATCTGATCCCTGTGTCACGTTAATATGTGAGGTTGAGGAGATATTTGAATCTTGTAGATTAAAGAACTTAAGGGAATGTATGTATGAATTAACACGAGCTTGTATCGATATTCGATAGCATTGTTCTAAATGAATCACCTTTAACTCGAGTCGTGCTGAGTCGGGAAGTATAACTGGTCTAAATGAGAGAGAATGGGGACAGATTGGAGTGAAAAGCATGCAAGGAACATTCGGATGCACCTGCCACATTCAAGAATATCAGCTCAAAATGCATAATAACTTCATTTCATGTTTGGGAAAAATCACTATTTTAATGTTCAATGTTACTCCAAAACGTGTCTTTAATCATTGAAAATCAAGTTAATGCTTGATTTTATACTTTTAAACGCGATTTTCCAACCATAAAAATGATGATATGATTTTAACCATTTTAAAATCACTCCAAAACATGTCCTAAAAGCGGCAGCAATCTGCATTTTTCTTGCCTTCTAATCAAACAACTTCCTGTATGACATATAAAGAAGTAAATTTTTCAAGAAGTACAAACGTTTTATCACTTGCCTAACGAGTAAATAAATTTATCCTCTATAGAAAAAGAAGTATATTTTCAAAGAAATACAGAGCTGTACCACTTAAACGAGGTAAACAAAATCATCTTCTACAACAAGGAAGAGTCATAATGACATTAATTGCAGTTGGAATTTGGATAATGAAAACAGCAGTCCCAGAAGAAGAAAAAAAAGGTATGGAAAATTTAACAAGAGAAAGAACACGAGATATGTTAAGATTTCTGCATAAGATGCATGAACACTTCGAAAACCAGTCATAAAATAAAACATTTTCATGCATGACAAGTAAAAAATGTGAATCATATTCGTATGATTTTAAACTTAGCCAAATCAGTAATTTCATCCAAGCTCTCAATGATCAAGAACTACGGCTTCCATTATGCATACATATCGCCGCTACTTCAGAATGTGGCATGTAAAAAGAAACCCCAATGTACAAGCAACAATGCATAATGCTTCATAAAACCAAGATTTATATAAATTAGTTGTGAGAAAAAAAAAAAAAAAAAAAAAAAAAGATCTTTCGAGTCGGTAAGAATCAATTGCATGCGTGAGACGAAAACATTCGCTTACCATAGAACCCCCTGCTGCAGTAGAGTAAGCAGTGCTTCCCGTAGGTGTGGCCACAATAACTCCATCGCCCTGGACCTGAAATGCATTTCCATACAAGAAGTAACCATCTTATGATTGGTGGCTGCAAGCCAATGGTTTTCATAATATCAATCTTGAAGATAAAATGTGATGATCTACATATTAATTGGACTAATTTTCGAAAAGGAAACCCACCTTCGTTATGAGACGATCGTGTTCATAACATTCAATTTTAGAAAGGTACGGATTGGAGCCTCGATCAACAACAACCTCATTGAGAATATTAAATACCTTCCCAGGAATAGCTTTGCCGTTTCGAAAAATTTCACACTGAAGACGCATTCTTAGAGTTATATAGACACCATCCAGTGAATCATTTCCATGAATGACTTGTCTTAAGTCCTGCCTATAACTATCAAACTGTATCAAAAAGTAATATTATCAAACAAATAATAATTAGTGTTGAAGTTAATCAAAAGAATCTGAAAAGCCTGAGTCAAAAGAGCTTACAGTGTGGGAAGTCAAAAATCCAAGAGAGCCGAGATTAAACGAAACAACCGGGGGAACAGCACCTCTAAATATATTTGATGCATGGAGAATAACCCCATCTCCACCTAAGCAGGCCACAAAATCAACTTTCTCATGTAGGTCACTGCACTAAGCATACAATAGGATAAGCAAATCCCTGAAAATGAAAACGTCGACTAGTACATCAATGTAATCATATTTAAGATTGAAAAAATGCAGTACCTGGTGTCTTGACTATAAAAGGTTTGGACAAATCCAAACCCTGGAATTCTCGCAAATATGTCATGTACGTCAGGTTCAACTAGAACATTCATCTTCTCTTGATGATACATGAACGAGGCTACCTGCAAAGATAAGAGAAAAGGTAATGTTCAAATAGACAGGAAATAATCACAAATGAAAGAGAAACATCCCAGGTCAGAATTTGAAGTTCCACAACAGTCCTCCATGAATATTGAGAAGCCTTAAATTGAACAAACACAATATTATAATTGTCATGCTTGATTTATTTCACTTTTTAAGTTTAGAGAATAAAAGATTTTGTCCAATAGCCCAAGCCCACTGCTAGCAAGTATTGTCCTTTTTGGGTTTTCCTTTTCGGGCTTCTCCTCAAGGTTTTTAAAATGCATCTGCTAGGGAGAGGTTTCCACACTCTTATAAAGAATGTTTCATTCTTCTCCCCAACCAATGTGGGATCTCACAATCCAACCCTCTCCGAGGCCCAGCATCCTTGCTGACATTTGTTCTCTTCTCCAATCGATGTGAGACCCCCCAATCCACGCCCCTTTGGGGCCCAGGGTCCTTGCCGACATACCGCCTCGTGTTCACCCCTTTTTGGGGCTCAGCCTCCTCGCTGGCACATCGCCCGGTGTCTGGCTCAAATACCATTTATAACAGCCCAAACTCACCGCTAGCAGATATTGTCCTCTTTGGACTTTCTCTTTCAGGCTTTTCCTCAAGGTTTTTAAAACGCGTCTACTAGGGAGAGGTTTTCACACCCTTATAAAAAATGTTTCGTTCTCCTCTCCAACCGATGTGGGATCTCACATTTTGTATATGGCAAATATGTGTCACTTATACAAAGAGAACCTATTATTATTATGGAAACAAAATAATAACAATAAAGACAAAAGATCTGACCATTAATATTTACAAACAAATAACTACAACATTACTAATTAGCAAATCCAACAATTTCGAAGTATTCTTCACGGTTTTTCACGTACTTTCCGGTCTTCGACTATGGAGAGTCCAACAAAAAGAAGAGACCAAAGTAAGAACAAACGCACGAACTCCACTTATTTTCTGACATAACCAGGACCTATACATTTATAAGTTTGATTGAATGTGTATACCAACAGTATCTACAGTTCACCATTCCCCTAACAATTAGGGATGTAATTTTCCATGTAAAATTATAAATCATTTTAAAAATGAACGGGTATATTCCGAGATTCCAAATTCAGTCTTTATGTTACCTCTTTAGCTTCTTCCATCAGCTCTTCACCCAGCTTTTTCAGAAGTAATACAGTCCTAGGAGTGGATTTCCACATGAGCATCTGTTGCTGGGTACTAGGATGAGTAAAGGCCAAAGATGATTCGGTCACTTTTTCTCTGGCACATGAGAACCCATCTGTCCGAACTAAAAACATCTCAGCTTTCCTTCTTGATTGCACCCTTACAACACCAGTGGCAGAAGCACACATATTCCCCTCGACAGATTCCATTTCATCATTGCTAGAAACTGAAGTTGCTTGACCATTGCTCTTTAAGCTGTTTGTTTCTGCTTTAGACTGAAATTTATCTCCAACAGCAGTAGAGGCTTCAGTCATCAGAGGATTCCTTCCATCCACTCCAAGTTCATTATGAACAGGATTGGAAGATACATGACTATCACCATTTACATACCTCATATTTGTAGTAGATAAATAATGAGTCGTTGAGAACGTCTCTTTCACAGTTGGCCTGCCATTAGTGTTTCCTGCTTCAACAAGCCCAGATTTAAGATCACTATTGTCAACACTAAATTTTTGAACTCTGCTCATAGGTAACTCCGTAGAAGGTGGCCGTTTTTCATTTGTTTTCATTTTACGGTGCAAGTAGTTTTGAGGAGAAATCTTTTTGGTCCTGAAAAAGTTGGACATTTCTTTTCTTGAGAAAATATTGCATGGAGGAATCTGAGCTTTCAAAGGGTCAGTTGCAACGCTAAATTGAGACAGATGCTCTTCCCCATTATGATCTGCTCTTAAAGATGTCAGATCTTGTGTAGGAATAGACCCGTTGAAAGCTCCATTTTCATTCTGAATAATTTTATCAGCTTCTGCATTATTTTTTCTGTTAATTGAACGATGATCAGCACTTTCTAGCAGCAAAGATCGACTGTTTTCATTGCATGAAGATGTTTTTTCAACTGTAGAAATTTCCAGAGATTCTTTTGCTCCATTTGGATTTTGTACCAATTTGGGAGAGGTGTCTCCAAGGGGAATATCGGCTGGAACAATTGTCTGATTAGAGACGAACTGTGATCCACTGCGAGTCGCATATTGCCTCCATCTAGATATCATGGCCGATGTTCTCCACACGCCCTCCTTACTATGAAGATAGATCAGCCCATTGCTGCCATCTGAAACCAACGATGCAAACTTCTCGACCTGATCCGCTGTTGGTGCAGTCCTAACTTCAACAGGAATTCTGATCACTTTAACTTTATCAGAACCAATAGCATCATGTAAGGATGCACTATAGAATATATCCTTCACTGTCTCTGCTCTAAGATCAACAATCGTTTTAAATCCTCTCTCAATTAACCACTTCAGACCTTCTTCTGTTATCTGACCACCACTCCAAAAGGACACATCAGAATTTTTGGCGGACACTTCTTCCTTGGAGTTATGTAGATAAACAGGATTCCAATTGGCAAACAATGTATGGCAGGGATAATCCTCCCCTCTAGGAAAACCAGAATCATAACAGACATTCTTCAGCCTCTGAAGTTTCCTCCATACATCCCAACTCCGGTCGTCATCAGGAGTCAAAAAGTTTTCAAGAGCAACATGCAAGCTTTCACAACACCTTTTCATCTCACTCCTAAAGGCAGCAAGTGGAGGAAGATTATCCTCCATTGCATCTAAATTGTCACCCCGGAAAGCATTCATGGCAGATGATCTTCCTGAGAGTACATCCTCCTTTCCTTTGTTTAGAAGCGATACTATGCAACCAAGTACAGACACTATTTTATCCTCAATTACTGGATTTTCCCCTGGAGTAACATCGTACGAAACGCTACATTCACCAGTGAAAGGATTGCAAAGAGTATCCATCAGCACAGAGTGAAGTCGCTCAGCAGTTCTAAAGATTCTACAATATGCCTCAACTTCAGCAATATCGCCAGGAACAGGACCCATCCATGACAACTGTAATAGATCAAAAATGGGAATGGCTTACATTCGAAAATCAAAGGGGTAATGTTAAAACACAAAATGAAAATCATCCAACAGACTATTATCTCCCTACACGACCAAATACAAAATGGGATACAATGAAATCATACCATAAGACAACAGAACGTGCAATAGTAAACTGTAAACATCATATGAAGTACTGAACGAGTTGCTCAAGTTCACCAGAACTAAATATATAAAAAGCGAATTAAGGGTCATCTCAAGGAGGCATTCATTGGTTTAAATAAGCAGGAAAATTCGATCTACAAAGACGATGTAGATAAAGTTCGACAGCATCATGCCACAGCAAAGATAGTAACAGAAACTCATTGCCACAGCATCATGCTTAATCACTTTGCCACAGAGACAAAGAAATGAAAATCTCCAACCCTCTAGGGCAGTTAATCGAAAGCACGACGAAAGTGAAAGATAATTAGAAGAACAATAGGCAATTAAAGTAAGAGACCTGAAATTCGGAGGCAGAATTAAAGGATACAGACTTGGAGAGCTCCGCAGTGACAGCAAACTTAAGCCGCCTCCTGATTCGCCTCCATGTGTGCAATTGAAAGCCGAGAAATCTGGCATTATTAGAGGAAGGAAGGAGAGGACGAAAAGGGGAAAGATAGGGATAGGAATGGATCACGGTGGCTGGTAAAGAGCGATTCATAACCGAGGGCGATGGCGTCCAAGTGCCACACGAAGCAACATAACAACATGTACAGTTTGGTGAGCTCGTTGTGTATCTCTCTTCCGATTTTCAGAATTGAAGAGTGGAAGAAGGATGAAGAGAAAACGACTGGATGAACTCGTTGGGGGGAAAATGGCGGGTAGTGTCGGATTTCAGATTTCAGATTATTTCATTGAATTCTTTTGTGGTTGGTATTTTTAGCAATTTCTTTTTCCGGAAATTTGATTTTTCTTTTCTTTTATTATTATTATTATTTTTTTTAATCAGTGGATTTTAGGCGTTTGGCACTTTCTAGAGAGACTATCTCACTTTTTAATTGGACAATAATTTTTATTTCTTCGTTTTATATTCTCTTCACACACAAAAATAATAATCTAAGGAAAAATCATTTCTCTCTTTTTTTTTTTTTTAAGTAATAATTGGCAATTCAACCAAATTTTTTATTTATTCATTATAAAAAATTATGAAAATTATTTAATAAAATAAATAAAAGTGTTGATTTGATTTATGTTAATACATATTATCCTTGAGTTTGTTGTGTTCGATATTAATTTTAGTATAATTAAACTATTTTATTTATAAAGTAATTATTTACTTATACTCTTAAAAAAAAAATGAATTATTAGAAATATATTGTAAACCCCTAATAAATAATTCGGTTGTTATCATATATGCCTCATTAATAATAGAATTTCGTAAGCATGTCAAAAGGCTACAAAAAATAAAAGTTCAAAATATACGCTTGCCTCTTATGTCATAGATTAATTGATCAAAGAATTATTGGTGTCAATTAATTTATCGATAATCTAGACTGTTCGAGATCGAGTGTGAGATTCAAGCTTTAAAACAGGAATTTTATGGCATGAAAACTCTAAACAGCAAACTAAGGCGAAAAGATTGGAGAAACAAATAATTTGAAGCTTAAGAGAGGGAAAAAGAGGGCCTTCATCAAATTGACTACTTGCCAAATAAAATTGCTACTTCAGCTCTCCCTAATTTAAGATACATTTCTTCTAATCCAGAAAACCCAATGCACGAACATGTAATTACAAAAATGGCTTCTTTTTTCGTTGGCTTTTTGCGGGTCGATAAATGAAACCCGAGCGTAAGAGAGGAGGAGGGAGAGGGGAAGAAAATTTTGAGGGATGGAATGAGAATGGTGATGTATGATAGATCATTATTATGGTGTAGATTAGACTCATGGGAAGTAATATCAAGTTAGCTCGACTGTTCCAGACTTGGAGGAGCAGCTGATTGAATGTTTGCCTTGGGAGGAAGACTGGCAGTTGGCTTGTTGATGGACTTGTGTTTTTCGTCTCCGTGTTGGACGGGCGCCTTCTCGGGGCAATTGTGAGTTTCATCCAACTCCAGCTCCGCCCTCCTCTTCGCCTTTTTCTTGGTTAAAGCACCGTCCACCATTCTCGCATCTTCATGGGAACTGCTTGAGCTTCCCTTCAACTTATCGGATTTTAGCCTTTCTAAATTTCCAACACTAATGGAAGCACTTGGTAGCTGGGGCATTGTAGCTGATGAAACAGATACAGGCTTGGTTGCTAGGGCTGGCTGTAAAACGGATTCAGGGGCCAATCGCTCTCGAGCAACTGAACTGACATCGGTTCTAACAGTCTCGTCTACTCTAGGTGGTAATATCTTTCTCTTATTGACTTTCTCCTGATCCTACAAAATTGAAGTGAGTGCAAAAAAACAACGTTATATGGAACAGCTAATATTAATCCAGAAACGTGACACTATGATCTTAAGTCCATAGAATATCAACACAATGGGGATGGGCATAATTCGCACGTTTTTGCTTTTTTTCATTGAGATTGGGTCGGTATTCAACGTCAGTACAAGATCGAAAAGAATTCATAGCATTCCAAGTGAGATGTCCAAGATAAAAAGAACGAAGGGAAGAATCGACAAGCTTTTTAAGCCTCAAACTCTATCAATGAAATAGAAGAAATTGTCCACTAATGGTTACATGCCCCTAATAAGAGGCAAGAGTCTCATTTCCGTATCAATTACAGAGAAAGGGAATGAACTGCCATTCTAAGAACTTCCCAAAATTTCCTGATAGCTTAAATGGGGAATGATAGAGAAAGGGAGATTACATTACCTTGTGTTTACCATGCAACGCTCTCCGCCTTTCTTTTGCTCTACATATTGCACGTTTGATCCCATGATTATCCATGAACCCATTTGGCCATAATTCTGCAAGCTGCAAAGATGATAGCCAATCACACAAGTTAAAGGTAGCACGAGTTTAAAACTAAGATACTGATAAGAAGAGGACTATAACTAAAATTGGAAGATTTGACATTATATCGGGAAGAAATTTCAAAAAACTTGAGAGATACTACACACAACTGATAAAAAAGACGGGCAATTAATTAATCTGACACAATATGAGCGTGTAAAGTAGTTAGGTTCAGCGAACTTAATTGCAAAAACCTTCTATTAGATAAGAAACCACTCCATTGAACTTAAATGACAAACTAAGCATCCATGAAAAACAAACTAACTGACTGCTTCTGTGACATGTTTTGAGACCGCTTGTATCCTCATACCCCCTTCGCATAATGATGGAGGCAGCAATCAGCAATAAATAGCTACGTGAGAAATTGAAGAACAAATGAGAGAACAGTTACCTCGGCATACAACTTTCTAATTTGTGGACCAGCATCCTCATCCAGTCCCTAGAATCACAAAGAAGAGACGTAAGAAAGTTTAAAGCTTATCAGAAAAGAAATCAGTCGAAGGTCACTCGGAACATGAAGCAGTACATCAACAAACAGATCGTAGAGATCACAAATCTTGTCCTCCAATGCAGGATCCATAGCAAATTTCTTTCTCGGAACTCCTTTTTCTTCAGAAACAAGTTCACGGATATCGTGAAGTGCTCCCGTTTGTTGTTCGATTGCCTGAAAGATGATACTCTATTAACAATGTAAAATGAAAATCGTCTTAAAAGATATATATACTAAAAATTAACATTACAAATGTGAGGGCAGGAATTTGCTAGGAAGGTTACTAATGCCTTGACTGCAGACAAGTTGAAAACTATTACTAAATAGTCAACAAACCCCAAACTTATATAAATTAGCCCGATAGGAATATGATCTACATTAGACTGAAATTAAGGGATTTTTCAATAGCTTGTCTGCAGACTAATTTTGGAAAAAGGTAATCACGTTCTGCAGAATAATTTTTGAGAAAGTTAATCACTTGGGGTTTGTTATGCTCAAAGTTAATTTACATCACTTAAAATTAGTATGCAGAAACTCTGATTTTTTAAGGAAAAATAACCTCACTCGTTCTAGAAAACAAACCCTTGCAAAAGACGAAAATAACTTTTCAAAAGCTAGTCAAAACATGTCTCACTAAACTTCTCAAACGATAATTTTAAAACTTAGCTCCCAAAAAGCCTTTAAAACTGTCAAACTTAATTCCCAAACAGCCCTTAAAACTGGAAGAATGAACCTTACTTCGAAATCTGATGGGCCTCTCCTTAGATACATATTCTAGAAGAACAATAAGGGATGTATAAAAAAAATGCTGGTGCAATAAATGAGAGAGTTTTTTCTGTTTTTCGTAAGACCCGTGCTTCCATTGAGAAAAAATGAAAGGAGCCTGAACCTTACAGCAAAAATGACTCCAATCCAAAAGAACAAGACCAAACTCATAACTACAAAAAGATCTAGCGACTGAAACCCATATGAAAATATTAAACCTCGCCACCTCCCATACTGCTCCACCCAATCTCTATTTTTCTTTTTCATCCAAATACCCCCACAAAATAGAAAAATGCAAATTTTTCACAAAACTGTCTTCACCCTAAAAGGAAGATACAAGAGCACCTCCTCCAACATTGATCTACCATCTTTATCCCAAGCCCCCAACGAGATCCAACAGAGACTCAAGAAAAACTTAGCATACTGACAATCCCACGACAAATGATCAAGGTCCTCCCCATGCCTCCGGCAAAGAATGTATCATTACAAGAACACAAAGGAAAAATGTCTTTGGCAGGATCCAAGGTATTAACTCTCCCAAATAAAACCTGCCACGTGAAAACTTTGACCTTATTTGGAATTTTGACCTTCCAAAGAGACGAGAAAACAAAGGCAATCAAGGAAGGAGAAAGGATACGCAAGACATGAAAGAAAGAATGAAAAGAGAACTGCCAAGAAGGATCGGGAGACTTCAGACATCCCTTTTCCCTAAAAACAGAGAAAATTGTAATTAGCCAACAAGATCGAGTATACCAAACATTAAAGGCTTCTACTTGCTACCTATGGGTTATATATCATACCTTGGACATCGATTGCACCTCGATCTAGGGATCCAATGTAATAGAGAAAATTGTAATTAGCAAACAAGATCAAGTAAACCAAACATTGAAGGCTTCTTATTGGTCCTCCGTTTGCTTCAAGACCAAGACTTTTATGGATTAATGGGATTAGAGCTTTTATTATCAGAACTTTGGATGGAAAGAAATCAGAAAATTTAAGATAAGTTGTTGCCTTGGACAGATCCTTACGAATCAGCATGCTTAAAGGCTACCAATTGGTGCACTCTTTCTAAATCTTCTTCTGATTTTTCTGTACATGATATTAGTTTTAACTGACATGCCATTATTTTTCTTTTGTAATTATTTTTATTCCTATTGTTCTGTGTGTGTGTTTTTTTTTTTTTCTTTTTTCACCCTTTCTGAAGTTTGTATCTTGAGCAATAATAGCCTCTTTTCATTACAACAATGTAAAGTTTTGTATTTTGTTCAAAAAAATCTACCAAACATTAATGAAAGGTAAGCTGCAAGCTCAGCAAGAGAAAGGCTTGTGTTTTGTATCTCAAAGCACTAGTCTCTTTTCATTATATTTTTTTTTTAAACAAAAAAAGGCTAGTGTTTTATATGCGATCAAAGATAATTGGTGAGACTACGCATAACTTCATCTTTGGAGAGATCGTGCAAGAATTGGAATGGTCAACCATCAAGACCTCCTATTACAGGGTAGATGCTTCAATCAGTGCTCCTAACGCTATAGGAACTATAAGTTATAGAAATCTTTTACCACTATCCCTGCGAAATGTATATATTCTCGTAGGAAAGTGGTTGCCTAGATTGGAGAGTCAACTGAAGAAAGCTGACAATAAAGTAAAATTGGAGAGGAATTAATTTTAAGAGGTCAAAAAAAGAAATCCAAATAGCAGGTCTACTTGACATCTGTGATGAACAGTTTATTGAAGGGCAGAACCCTAATAAAATTCATTGTGATCAGAGCTAGATTAAGTTGCAGTGGAAAAACTAGCATGGAAGAGATTTTCCATGGATTTTACAATGATTTGTCCATGTGTTCCTACCCCTTACAAGCCTTCCTCGAACCAGAAGTTAGTTGGAGATCATGATATTACTTTTTCAAAATAGGGAGATTGAATGCTTGATCAGGGACGCCAGATATGTTGGCAATAGGATAGATCGCACCAAGCACCTGCCCTTACTCCAGTCCAATATTTTTAGTCGAGAAAAATAAAAGCAACTAGAGGTTTTGATCCATTTCAAGAGTTCTAAACCTTAAGACTATCCCAGAAAATGTTCCAATTCTTGAGGAGGAACTACTAGAGGAGTTAACTTATGCCAATCAATTTTCCAAAATTGACTTAAAATCAACTTTTCATCAAATATGTCTTAGATCAGAGAACACCCATAAAGCTACTTTTTAATACATAAGGACACTCCTGAGTACATGATGGTGTTATCAACTCTTACAAAAGTGATAGTTAATATTCCAAGCCTTAATGAGCAACTTCATTCTGTCTAAGTAATCTTGTGTGTCATCTCGGACTAACTTCATTTATAACTTTCTAGGAGCTTGAGATGGAGAGAACTGAAAGAGTTTTCCATGATGAAATAAGAAATTTTGAGTCCCCTAAGGATTTTATTTTCCTTTCATATGTCAAGTTGGAGTTTTTCTAATTGTTGTTCGTTTAAATCAATATACATATCAACTAAAAAAAATCAAGTTTAAAAAATGGAAGCATTTAAAAAAAACAATTTTAGAGTTTAGATTTGTTGAAGTTAAGGTAACACTAACCATTTTCACAGAGTCATTTTGGCAGACAGAGAGAGAGAGAGAGAGAGAGATTATTCATGCTCCCACAGGATACTCTTATATTTTGACCAATTGGACGGCTTTTTTACACTCTCCCTTGTTGTTTGAGCGAGTGGTTTCACCCTTCTTCTTTTTTTTTTTTTTTTTTTTTTTTTACCTTTTTTCTATACCTTTGATGAAAGGTTTATTTCTTATGACAAAATATATGAGCAACTATGAAATATAAATTTAATTAAAAGAAAGAGAAAGAAACTAGGGTGAACCAATTACACAGCCTGCCAAACGTGCATCTTTGGAGTAAAGCAACGTGTTATGCATGGCAGATCAAGGAAAAAGTAAAGGGTTCAGAATATAATACCTTGGTCTCCATAGACAAAGGCCGGATTTTAATCATCTCGACAACTTCTTTCTTTATCTGTTGAAACCTACCATCCTTCTCCTGCTTCACTGAGATACCCATATTGATCATGATTTTTAAATTTCTCTGCAATAGGATATTACATGTAGACATATGAAATAAGATCAACAAGCAGCAAAATAATATCGAATCAAATTGAAAATATGATAGGAGCAGTTTCCACAGAATAAAAAAAAAAGGATAAAACAGATTTCTCTACATCGAGTTTACAGATACAATTAGAATCTAGAATTGAGACAAATATCAACTACAAAGTTGATATGATGCTGCACAAAGTCTATAACCCTCTTCGTCACCATCAGAAAATACAAGCATAGTTTCAAACACAATAGCACAGTCCAAATTTGCAGATGCAACCCACTTATTAATTTATAAGGAAAAAACAAAATAAATAAAGCTTAACAAATAATTAATCTGGGAAGCAAAGATCTTTAAATAAATCGAATAGATTCCCTGTACCTATGTGATATTATAAAAACATCAAGACCCTACTGGCCAATCCAACGATGAAAGATGTATGTTATAAAATAATAAATAAATAAATAAAAAAGGAGAACCACCTAACCAGACTCAGGGATGATGAGTCCCTAAGAGGAGCCAAGAAAAGAGAAAGAAATTATAAGCACCATCCTTATATTCTATAATGGAAAGCAATACCTTTAGAGTTCGCAGTTGTATCAAGTGACCAAGAATACTCATAAGTCGGTTAATCAACCCCTTTGACAATTTCCCATGGTTTGCCTGTTAAATAACTAACAAAGTTAGAATCCTTTCAGTATTCAACATAGAATAGAAAGAAACTTTTGTACGATTGATCATAGGCACTTCATTCAAACATGCGTATGCCTGTTTGTTGCTAAGAAAGAGTATCACAATGGGAGTCAGGGAAAAATGGCCAACAAGTTGGAAAAGCAAAGAAGATTGCAACAAAAATTGTTGGAAGAAGCTAACAAGTTACAAAAATTAAACCAAACTATATTCCATGTTTCCTATTGTACACTCCTACTGATATTAAAAATTCTAACAAGCCAATGCATATTGTTTCCACTTCGTGTCAGAAAGGGAGACCAAAGTCAACCTGAAGCAAAACTATTTACATCCCTAGCAGCAGTCTCATGCACGCCATAAGTCTCAATGACATGTGCATCAACAGCTAATAATAAATTGACAACAACAGCAACATACCGCTAATCTAGCAACTTTAGCAAGCTTGAGTTTGATTTCTCTTGGCAATCTCCTTTTGATAGCCTGAGATGCATTGTCTGCCTCTGGATTCTCCGTAAGTGGTGGCCTAGCTGCAACATTTTTACATTAAAAGAATAATTAGATAAATCTCAAAGAAGTCTCATAAGTGAATTAAAAACTAGACATAGCAAAAGAAAAGCTTACATTCTGCAACCATCTTCTCTAACTCTCTTATAGCCTTTTCTAGCAGGGAGCTTTTTGGTCTAACACTAGAACCGTCCTTTTTGTGCACATACGGTGTTTTCTGCAAGGTGACACCACAAATTTGAAGCTAGGGTAGAGACGATACACAAATAAAATGTGCAAAGTTGCAATAATACCAAGAAATGATAAATAAACAAAGGTATGAGTTTTTATTAGAAAGCCTAATTACATTAATAAGAGAGACATTGCAAGGGAAAGATAACAACATATCCTCCGATGAAGAAGAACAAAACTACAAAAGGAGAGGCCAAGGATAAAATTGTAAAAAATTCAAAAGTTTGTACATTTTGCCCAGACGAAACAAGCCACACCACACTAGACAAACAGGGACACAAACAGCAGAAGATTCCTTCTATAGCCGCATAATAGCAAAAATAAGAGGATGTCAGATCAAGAATCTCCAAAGCAACTATACTCGAATGCAGAGATTGAATTAGTCAAAATATATTTTTACAAGGCATGACACGTGATAGAAAGTTGCTAGCTGCTTCTCAATGCTCATGTCATCTAGAGCATTGTGTAAGAAAGCGATAAAAAATATGTACACTTAAGCCAGGTTGAGTGGCAAGCTTCGTTAAGTGTGTAATTATTGCTTAATGTAACATTTTAATGAACTATTTGTTCGCTTATGTTCGACCTTTCACTTGAGGTATGCCCTCTTACTCTTGGTAGACGTGGAGGAAAATAGAAATAAGAATAAACTAAAGAGGAAAATGTGAACACCTATAAGCCTAATGATGGGAGAAAATGATGATAAGACATAATAAGAGACAGTTTTAAGTTTTAGGCCTTCGCATGTTGCAATGTGATCGTATAGTTAGCAAACAAAAAAAAAAAAAAAAACAAGTCCACCAACAAAAACCCAAAGCTAATTACATGAATGGAACTCAATACAAAGGAATGATGCCAATGTGATAACCATAAAATGCGCAGCCAACAAACAGTCACAAAAGCAAGTTAAATCTAATCACCTCCCAAAGCTGCTACCTGATTCTCTCAACCCATCTAAAGATTCTACTGATCCTTTCAATCCAAATGTCCCACAAAATGGCAAAGAAGCAAGTCTGCCACAAGATTCTTCCTTTATCGTGAAAATGAAGGTTTAGAAGAACTTCCTCAAACATAGAACAACACCCTCTTTTATGACCCCAAACAACCCTGAAGGTGAAAAACTGACTCCAAACTGAGCAAACAAAAGGGCACTCCCATAAAAGATGGTCAAGGTCCTCCTACTTTCTGAAAATAACACGCAATTGCAGCCGCAAACAAAAGAATAAAAGCCTCTTAAGACGATCCATAGTGTTCATTCTCACATGCAAAACTTGTCGGGCAAAGAATTTTACTTTCTTAAGAATTTTAACCTTACAAAAAAAAGTAGAACACATAGGCTCCATGAGGAAGAAGGGGCAAACAGGATATGAGAAAGAGCTGCAAGAGATCTGAAAGCTTCGAAACCCAAAGCTTGGAATCCTTTCTCCCATAATGAGTCACCTAGTAAAAAATAATAGAAAGGACATTGACAGCCTGAACTGCCTCTTGATCAGTTGGGGGTGACAAACCCAAAGAAAGCGAGGAAGAGTTATCAAAAGAGGTCAAAACCGGGGATGCATTGATCAGACAAATGATAAGAGCTTCATCTTTAAACGTATATCTTCATTCTTTTTTAACTGATTCTTTATTATCTTTATTGCATACTTCATTCTAATTTTATAATATTATGTGCATGTTTAGAACTTAAGGACTCATATATACAACCTATAGAGCAGATATTGAAGTAAATTTGTGTACGTAAATACTTAGTATATTGAACATTTTAGCTCTATGAAGCCCTCACTTCTTTTGTGCCCACAAAATATTATTATGCTTCCATGCGTTTCACACTTTAAAATCACAGCCTGACAGAAGCCTAACAACGACATGTCACTGTGGCAAACATTAATCTTCCGTGTTTCTTTCAAGAAACAAAAAAAAAAAAAAAAAATGTGCTGCTAGGTAATCAAGTGAGAATTATGATACTCCAAATTTTCCAAGTTAAAAATTAAATTCTTAAGTTTAGTATATTTTATAAGAGAAACCAAAACTTTCAATGATGCTATAAAATGTGAAAATTATTGTGGAGAAGTAACAGTAAGAAATAATTTTGACACTTAACCAAAGATAAAGGTCATATCAAAACAATAGAGACTGAGGACTGTTATGAAAACTCAGTGAAAGTTCAGAATTTGCATTGGTTTAATTCAGTTAAAAACATGCCAAAAACAATTAATAAACGATCCAAAACTCATGCCAACAGGCACCTTGCTAGCTAGCTCATTTCCAGGAAATCAAACAGATGATAACATATATTTTGAGTTTCACCAATTGATACAATCACCGGTCACCAGCTCAACCAAAAAAAACTAACTAGCCTACCCCTTGGGTTTTTCCTTTTCCTTCCCGTATATAACATGGCATGCTTATATTTGTATAGAAATGAGTATATAACAAACCAACCCTTAATTGTAAAAGTAAAAGAAACTTCCCATCCACTAAACCACAAATCATACTCTTATTAATAGAGGAAAGGAAACAAATTCCATTTCTAATAAAGAAGCTGAATCTTCTCAATCAAAATTATACATTTAACTAAGAAGACTAGTTTCATGAATCACAAACACCCACCCCAACTCCAGGGGGAGTCGAAAGGAATTCAATTGATGAACAGTTCAAAAAAGAAAGTTTGTCAAAGACTAGCAAAGAAAATGCTTCATTCTCATAAACAACGGTAGAATCAGTACTTTGTGGTGAATGATCATCATTTTAATTACTTTAGAAAACTTACTGCTGTTTGTGTGGAATACTTTCCCTCTGGCAAATTGATGTCTGGCAATTCACGAATGCTTTGTTTCTCTTTCAATTGAATTGACAAATCTATCTCATCCGTGTTATTCAACGGTTTCCCAGGTTGGGGTTTGGATGGTGCAAGAGCACTTTTTTCAAGCACATTCTGTTGTAAGGAATCAGATGGCCCACATGACTCTTTCAATTTGCTAGCAACGTTCTTGGATGGTAAAACACCAGGCCTTAGTGGATCAGTGTCCTTTGCTTCTGCTACAGATGTAGAGGTATCACCATTGTAAACTTTTGAAGATGGAGAAGGGTCCAATATCATTTTCGCATCACCAGATTTTTTTTTGCCACTATGACCAGGCATATTCAATTGATTCTGCAATTTTTCATCATCATGATGTTCATGGGTGACCACCATGTTTTGAGACAGATTGGAAAAACTCTTTGCAACCATCAGTGCACTCTTTCCCGCAGTTGTCTTTCCCACTTTTGTGTGCTTATTTGATGAGCGAGCATCATGGTTATCAGGATGTCCTTTCTCTATATCTTTTCTGCGCCTTTTCTTCAATTGTTGATTAGGTTGTCCAGCTGGTTCACTTCTTCGCAAAGAAACGAAGTAAAAATAAGCATAGAAAATTCCAAAAGGCAAACTAAAAAAATGATATCCCGAAATTCAATATTCCAACATTCAAGTATAAAATAAAATTATTCTTGTACGCAAGAGATTGAAACTACACACCCACAATGAGATCAATAGAGCAGTATGAGCTAAAAGATTATAAATTTTGTAATATTACTCTTTTAAAGGAAAAAGTAAAAAAAGACAAACAAAAGCATGAGGTACATATTGGTTAAAAGGGGCCAAAATATTCTAACCACGTACTTACAGGCCTGGTCCCCTTCCTTAAGCTGAGCTCATACCAGACTAGAATTCACAAGCCTATTTTCAAAACCGAAACAAACTTTTCATTGTTCAAGGAAAATACACAGAACTTTCAAGGCTACAAACCCTAAATTGGGGGAGAAAAAAGACAACAAAATTTAACAAAGGGATATAAATGCATCCCAATGAAGACGAATATCGTAAAAATAATAACTGGCAGCCAAAGAAGACAAAGAACACTAAAGAGAAGCATTAATCTTGGCCAAATCAAAACACAATCTCCAAGCTAAGCACTTCTCTCAAAAAAAATCGCTAATTATGTTCCAACCATAACTCAGAAGAGCATTAACCCAAATGAGGTGAGCTTTCGATCATAAAAGTGGACCAACTAAAAACTGAATCAAATTGGCAGAGGAGTTGACACCGAAAACCAATTTGATATAGGATAAGCAGAATAGAATTCCCAATACCTCTCTAAACTAATTTCAATATATACCAGTCAGCAGTCACTTATCTTCCAAAAGACGTGCCCCTGATCTCACATACACAAATTCCCCCTTCTAACAAACTATAAGCTTATCAACATATAGGTAGGTAATGTATATTTTGTCGTGGGCACAACCATAGCAGCTACTTCAGTTGATCAATTGGCTTGACTGACCAACTGGGCTACTTGCACATGGATCTTCTATTAGGAGAAAATAAACTTAGTGGGTGGTTACATCAAAACTCCCACCTTTGGCATTGTTACATCTGTCTAATGAGTCAATTTTCCTCAAGGCATAAGCCAGAAGACGCCATAACCTATTCATACTTCCCGTGAATAGCTTTCAAACAGCAACAACTTTTTTTGCAATAGATTCGACAAAAAATGTGAAGGGAATTCTTCTTGGCACTTTTTTCTCTGGTAGACCCCTAACTTTTTCAAGTTACTAACCCCAAGTGAACTTTGTCAACAAGGGACGCAAATTGGTTTGTTTAAAGTTAAGCTTGAAAGTAGCCAATTTACAAGAAAACCCCACTTCTAAAAATTTCAATATCTAATCATGTAGAATCAAGTTCCAAAGAAACATAGATCCGTGTTTGAGTTGGCATAAGCAATTGGGCCAATTATGCACACCTTAACTATTCCCACGGAACAACATCCTATCCTTATTACTTGTAGATAGAGACCTTTCTATCCATTTAAACCTTGAGACCAGATGCTGATCTCACAGCTAAAACTATTTCAAATTCCACAATGAATTCCATATCATAAGTATATGGAGAGGGAGCAATCAGCCATTCAAACCATACCCATGACTGGTTTCCAAGATAGATATATGAAAATTTTAGCAGGAAGCTTCTAACACATAGATGATACACTATAATTCCAATCTTCTCATTGCCTTACAAAAGATTGAAGAAATACAGTGGTCAGCGTCCTATTTCACCATTTCACCATTTCACCAAAAATCTTAGCCAATGATTTTAGTGGTAAAATTGGTCCATAACCTCAAAACTAGCCCCTCTCACCTTCCTACTCTTTCTTTTATGAGATGTTGGGCACAAAGCAAGTGGAAATTTAACTTCCTCAAGTAGCTCAACACTATCCAGGAGTTGTTGCTCTGCCGAAAGCACTACATTTAGAACCTTAAAACGTTGTATTTTAATTCATGGAATGAAATGTAGTGCCCTGCCAACGTTTCTTCCCAGGCAACCACTGAGAACCAGAGCCTCCGTTTGCCACCAAATCCACAAGTTCAACAAGATTGACAGGATCAACACATACCAAGTCCACAAGTTACATTCTTCCAAAATAAAAGCATAGTACGAGCCGTAACCTTCTGAAGCTACATAATTTGATTTCAAAAACAGAAGAAAACAGTCTTGCTATCTATCATCAACCACTTAAGCAAAAAAAAAAATCCAACAAAATAGTTGACTTAACAAGTTAACAAAAATGATTACTAACAAATCATAAAACTGGAGAAAAGAGAAAGGGTCTACAAAGTCAGAAACTCACATGCGCTCCAACTTCCCCCTATTAACAAAAAATCCATCATGTTTTATTGCCGAATTATCAACTTCAAAATATTCATCCTGCAGAACAAGTAGTCAACAATAATCACCATATAAAAGATTATCATCACACTCTCAAGGGAAAAAAATGTAATTTACATTGCAGATAGGACAAACAAAACCACATGAGCAACAGAAAGAAACCAACCAACTCGGTATCATCGATGAATGAGTCCTCTGTATCATACTGATCATCATCCGGAATTAAATCTTCCTCGTCGCTACTATCCTTACCCTACAAAATTTTAATTCTCAAGTTAGTAGCCATGAGATCGAACAATCTAATGGTTCTTTGATTATTGAATGCAAAAGATGTATAACAAACTATTAATTGAGAAAAAAAACACTAATAGTGTTAAGAAGGAAAAGTACCATATATAGGCGTTCAATCTTCTCAATAACAGCATTGAAACGATTTGGTGCTGTTGCATCTTTCACTTCATCTTCAATTGATTGTCCCTAATGGAAAATAAAAGGCAAGCACTTCATGATTTATAGACCATTTTGTCTTCCGTTACTTTAAAGAACAACCCCTAAATCCTAAATAATAAATAAATGGTTGGACATCGAAAAAGAATGAATATAAACATAAAACAAAACGAACAGACATAATATAAAAATTTTAAAAAATATATATGGATGGAATTATACGAGTAACAAACATATCAAGATAAAGACATGCCAACAAACCATTTTCTTTTATGAAAAAATAAAGAAGGAAAAAAAGGAATACATATCGAACATATACATGGCTACCAGCCCTTTTATAATGAAAAATACATTAACAAACTGAAAACGGATGACACATACAACGCCTATTAGAACATGTAAACAAATACATTGTGTTCTACAAGTGTATATATTAACACATGTCAATGATTTTCAAGCTCCAGAATTTGCCTTTCAGTTATGACAATTGTACTTAAAACACATTGTGAATGGAAAAACAGTTGAGTTATATAATACCTATAAGAACTTTAATAAATCAATTACATGTCTGAAACAATGCAACATCTTGTAAGAAAAGTTTATAAAGGAAGTCACAAACAAATTAATTATATCTATCAGTGTTTTAATATCAAAAGAGAAAGTAAATTTTCATATCAAACTGGGCAAGCAATGCTGCATATAGAAAGAAACACGTTTATCAATAAAAATTCATTATTTCAGTCCTTTGCCCATTAGCTTTTGTTATATTCATAAATCCAAATTAAAGAATGAAACAAAATACAAAAACAATTATTGCATCTTCTCGCTTGAGTTTATCAGTCTCCCTCTGCACACAAGACGATTCATTTTCCTACAACGTTTGTTTTCAATCAAAAAGTATGTACATTATGTAAAATATACATAAATTAGCCCTCTAGTTTGGATGTGCAACAGATGTTCACAAAGGGCATCTAACAGATCGCTATACAAGTTCTATCCATGCTTCAAAATAGGATGCTGACCACGTCAGACACACATTCTCACCTATGGCTTGCTTGTAACAATGGATGCATGCAATTCAGAAAAAAGTTGATCATGCAATTTTTTTAAAGAATCAGTTGTAGCAGGTGAGCCATGAGGATATCGAAGCTGCAACACTTCGGCTGATAACAGACAGCAAAATTTTTCTCGCATCACCTTGATAAAACCAAGGTTGATATAATTCCTAACAATAGCCTGTAGAACTGAAGTCCATAAATATGAATTTGTAATTCAAGTGAATGGACACGCCAATGATCAGTAGGGTAGCCCTGAAGGCGAGGAAAAAGACAAATCATATGAGCAACTCTTGTTAACTTTTTTTCGTGAGTTTCCCAAGGCTCTTTACATCAGTCTCGGACAATTAAACTTTTTGGTCACTGCGTCACAAGACATGGAAGTATGTAGACCAAAACCGAGTTCTACATCTTTTTACCATCTCATACGAAAAATAGACCCATTGAAGTTCTAACGCACTGCCCATACAGACTATTAAAGAAGTAGTCTGAACCACCTCAAGAACCTTGCTTGAAGGATCATTTCCCAGGTTGTTTAGTCACTTAAACTTAATTCCATGCTTTTTCCCAAATAAAATTGCAAGCAATGAACTCTTCAACTAAAGTGCCATATAATCGAAGCAATGCCAATACTAAAAAAAGGCTCTGGTAATTCAAATTAGACTTCAGCAATAAACAAAAAGCATTATGCATCTAATACATTAACAGTGAAAACAAAGTCCTCACCGGATCAATGCGACACTCGACGGCAGGGATGGGGTTGGCTGGAGGTACAGGCAGAGTGTTTACTCCATTAATCCTGTTGGAATCTTTGACAAGCTTCTTCCACGAAACTATGGTGGTCTCTCCCGGTCGGAGCTCCACAGTGAACATTTGCCGGTCCCCCGATTTCAAAAAGGAAGAAGAAGCTCTGGACAAATCACCAGAACCACCATTCCCAGTGCGAGCTCCACCGCCGGCGCCGCCACTAAATTTCTCCTCCTCCATGAAATTACAATGACCGGTTCGACGAATTTAGGGTTGCTCAATCAGAAACTAAAGAATCGAACCGCTGAAAGCACAAATGGAGGGACATAACCCTTTGTAGAGGAAACCCAAATCGAATGAGAGAGAAATTGAGAGGCGGTAGAGAATTTAGAAGGTTGAGTTTGTTAACTGCACATCGAACTGAGGCTTATAAATGGTCTCATTGTTCGTTCCAGAGAAGGTGTGAGACTATAGGGGGAGGGAACGAAGGAGACGGACGGGTATTCGGCCGGTTAGGTCCGCACCCGAGTTCAAAGTTACCTCTTTTTTTTATTACAATTATTTTTTATTTTTTTTCTAAAAATTAGAATTTAGTCTTTTATATTTTAAATATCATAATTAATTCATAAAATTCTATAAATAAAATCATAAAACTAAATTATAATAATTCAAATTAATGTAGGTTATAATTTAAATAAACTATTTTTTAATTCTTATAAACATCGTCTCAACTCATACTAAAACTAAAAAAAATGTAAAAAACGTCTACGGATATCGATGTCAAAAATCCAGTATTTCTGTGTATCGATAGATAAAGCATATATTACATGATCACAGTTGAAGGTTGAGAAAATTGAGCTCGAGTTTTCGAAAATGTTCATATCTCGTGATATATGCTTGATAATCCGTTAATTGGTACAACTTTTTTATACTGGTACTAATGGTTACTTTCGACGTAAGTGTTATATACGCTCACCGAATTTACTTTTTACTTTATCTTAAACTAGATTATACGATAAAACGTCGTACTCGAATATTAATTACAATGACCTAAATTTATAATTCAAATCAATATACAAACGCTGGTATTGAGCTCATATGAGACGAGATGCATAACCTTGAAAGAATGTTATACTATTTCGTACCAATATATGTGAGAATGAATATTTGATGGACACGGTTTAAAAGAGCAACCCATACTCAAACCATACCCATATGTTAGAGGATGTTTTCCCTTTGAAATTAAAACATGTAATGTTTATAATAAGAACACCAACAACAAGTATATATATATATATAATGTATATATACATTTTTTGTCGTTTAATTTCAAGTATAATTTTTATTTGATTCGATGTTGAAAATGTTGCATTTTATTATGGAGTTTCGAGTTTCATTTCCATTTGGACCATAAATTTCAACATTTTATATTTTTACCCCAATTTTTAAATGATGCTCATTTTAGTCATTTGTGTAAAATTATCTGTTAATTAATGTAATTATGATATGAACCAAGAGACATCAATCATACAATATACTTCAATGAAAATATGAAGAAATATATTGTTGAAATTATCAAAAGATATTTCAATTCATACCACATTGAAGAAGTATGAAGTTTCGTGTTATAAATTTTAGGTGGATTACATTTAGAGCAATTTGGAGTTATTGTATTTCATTCATGTATTTTAAGATTTTTTATTTTTACAATTACATAATGGTTAACTATGGTCATTAAGTATGAATGTTACTAACTCTTGGAATGCCTTTAATAAATTTCATTTTGAGACTATGTAAAGCCATGTATGTTGTATTTGTAACGAGACTTGGAAAATGTAGTAAAAGAAGCATTTGTGCTATTCGTTAAAGCTTGACATGATCAATCTTGCTTATGGAGTGATTCGAATCTCAATCAAGTGTTATTGTCTAGAGATAGTTGATCAACAAGAATCATTCAAGCTAGACATGATCGATCTTGCTTGTAAAGTGATTCAAATCTCAAACAATGTTGTTGTCTTGAGATATTCGATCAACAAGGTCATCCGAATCTTACTCCCCATATAGTGATTCCTTATCTTATCAAAGGCTTTAAAACGCGTCTGCTAGGGGAAGATTTCCACACCCTTATAAATGGTGGTTTGTTCTCTTCCCAACCAATGTGGGACAATCACAATCCACCCCCCTTCGGGGCCTAGCGTCCTCGCTGACACTCTTTCCTTCCTCCAATCGATGTGGAACCGCCCCCAAATCCACCCCCTTTGGGGCCCAGCGTCCTTACTGGCACACCGCCTCGTGTCTACCCCCCTTCGGAGAACAGCGAGAAGGCTGACACATCGTCCGGTGTCTGGCTCTAATACCATTTGTAACGACCCAGATCCACCGCAAGTAGATATTGTCCTCTTTGAGCTTTCCCTTTCGGGCTCGCCCTCAAAACTTTAAAACGCGTCTGCTAGAGGAAAGTTTCCACACTCTTATAAATGGTGGTTTGTTCTCCTCCCCAACCAATGTGGGACATCACATATTTATTAAATAAATAAAATATACTTTTCTAAGTATAGGTAAATGGACAGGTTCCCACACTTCACAACTCAGTCGTTCTTGTTCTAAGTATACGTAAATAACTAAAGTATTATTTATAGATGTTTCTCGTATATTGTTTCTATGAAAATGCATGTTCGGTCCAACATTTTTAGTATTTAATCTCACACGAACTATGACAATGTTAATAATTAGCTCAAGTTAACGATAAAAGCAAATGACGTTAAATATTAAACAAGGACGTTTAAGCATAAGATGTAGCTTTCTCCTTTCTCGAGGTATCAACTTTGTTGAATTCCAAATAAAGGGTTTTAGTTTATAGTGGATAAGAGAATAAAAGTGCACAAACTGGAATGAAAGTGAATATATCCGATAAAAAAAGCTTAACCATAACGATTTAAATTAGAAACTTAAATTTATATGTGACGCAAAACATACCGAGCACGAACAAAGACAAAAATTGTAGAGATTTAAGAAAAAACAAAACAACTTAAATAATACTTGTAAATAAACGTTGTCGGAGTACGTTTATAATTTTCATATCAAAACACGTGAATAAAATATTAATTTTTTGACCAATTTCATAATTTATCAAAATATAAATGAACTAATTACAATATTATATCATTAATAAAAAGTATACAAAGATTATAATTACGACGTTTTAAATTATAAACTAAATTTGAATTTTTCCCGGGATTCTTATAAAAACAAATAAAAAATTAATGATAATGTGAATTAAAATAGGAGGCGGAGACGAGAATAGAAGAGGCTTCCTTGTCTCGGCCTCTTACCCATTTCTATTAATTATATTAATTTTAATAAAATATTCATGAACTCTGTTATTTAAAATATTAGGCGAAAAATGGACGTATTGGTAACTAAAATATTAATTATTAAAGTCAAAATAAAAAATATTAAACATGCTTGTTTTCAATTAATATTCTAACAAAATTCTATATATAAATATATATAATATAATATAATATAATATAATATAATATATTTTTTAACAAAAATAAAAAAAAGTAACAGATATTTTAAAACATCTATCTAAATTCAAGAAAGATTTAAAATGTAGCCTTCAAAATAAAGTTTATTTATTTATTTATTTATTTTGTTTTCTAAACAGGAGAAAATGTGGAAATTATGGTTTTCAGTTCTAATATTCGATTTCACTCATATAATTAAAAAAATTAAATCGTCTTACTTAAATATAATGTTTATTAATATATATTTTTTTATTGAAACAAGCTATTAAAATGAATGATTTTTATTTTGATAATTTGAGTGGATAATTAGTGTTACCCATAAGTTCATTAATTTTTATTTAATAAATTAATTTTGGTAATCGAGATGTACTCTTAATCGAATATTCGTATTTATAAAAGAAAAAAAAAGGAAAGAAATATCGAAAGGGGTTGTAAGATTACCAAAATACCCTAAAACGTACGATCAGAGCGTGTAGGGCTAAACGGTCTCTACCGACTCCCAATCAACACCAAATTCCTTCTCGCGGTCGGGAACTCTGGTTGGAACAACGTTTATAAGGCGTAAACATCCCGCGTCGATTCTCTTTTCTTGCTATTTGATCTTTTTCTTTCTTTGGTTGCCAACGGAATTCGTAAGAGCAGCAATTTTGACGCCATTGGAAAACTGCGCAACTTCATTCGTTTACTCAATTTCGTCTTCATCCCAGGTAATTTGCCGTCTTTCTTTGATTCTTTATGACTTTTTCTTTCTTTATTTGATTTTCTTTTTGGCAGAACTCGGTGTTTTCCGGCGTTGATGTTCCTGCATTGCATTGCAAATTCTGAAATTAGGGTTTTGATGCTGCAGATAGTTCGGGTAGTAGTGCCATTTTAGGTGTGTTATCTGGCTGTTGGAATTTCTTTCGAATGCGATGAGAGTTGTTCTTGTTTTCTCCGATTGATGAAGATGTTGTGAGCTAGTGGAACCGGGATTTGATTGGAGGCTATTGGTACACACATTTTACTTGTTTTTCTATTTTGTTGCTCCATGCAATTTTTGAGTTATGGGTATCGATTGGTTTTCGTTATTGGCAAGATAGATGGGTTCATGTGATGACCCGGCTGTGATCGGGGAACCGTTTTGCGGCTCTGGTACTCGTCTGGTCAGCTGTTCGAGTCAACCTCTTCCCAAGCAGCAGTCACGCCAGGAGATGGCTTCCTTCCCATCTAGTTCTAGTAAGGGGCAGATGTTTGAACCAGTTCGGGAACTGGGAGTGATTATGAATAATGTCTGCACGAATGTATCGGAGCTAGCGGCTGAAGGGGAGGATTGGACATTCAGAGGCCCCGAACATGTAGATACTCTACTATTGGAGGGAAGGTTGGGAAGTGATTCCGGTTCGGGCGATAATGATCCCTATCTAAATGAGGAGAATGAGGCTTGCATCTTGGGGAATAGAACATTGAGCTTGGGTATGGAAGAGTCTCCAGACGTTGGTGGTCTGGTTGATATTTTGGGCTGTAAAACTACCATGGAAATGATATCTTTAACTGGGTCATTAGTAAATTCTGTTAAACCCGATGAAGTGGATAATAAGACTTTTGCAATTGATGGCAGTGCAGAAGTTGAAAGAGATGATACAGTAGAAAATGGTCCTATTTTAGCAGGGACGTGTACTTGTACAGATGACTTAAAATCTCCTAAAGTCTGTGAAATTGTTTCTAATTCAGCTTCTTCTGATGAATTGACAAGTGACTACATACAACAGAACGAGCTGGAAAATGATGGCACTGGTTGTTCGTTTTCAGAGGTCACCGATGGGATAACTGATGCTTCAGTTGTTATAGAAACAGACGTGTTGAATGAGATGTCCCCTTTACAGAGTGCTCAAGTACTATCAGTACGTTTGGGAGAATCAGTTGCCAATTATGATCAGTATATTTGCAATATGGACGGGGAGGGCTTCAGTGGTGGTATCTCTGGAGAAACAGTTATTAAAGTTGCTGATATGAACAGCAATCCTGAATTGTGCTTGCAGATGTTGCCTTCACAAGGCTGCGAGAAGATAAGGGAATGGTTTCAATCTGATGGTTCACCACTAACCAGTCACGCTCTAGAAAATGATCTGTGTGATGCAAAGCATGACAGTAATTCCTTATCCAAGTACGTTTCAGAGGTTGCAGAAGACGATATTGATGTCTTGACTAGTCATAATGGTGATGCTGGACAACATATGGATCCCAAGATAGAAAATGACCATAATCTGGAGGAAGCTACACTTCAAGTGAACCCATCTTCTAAGAGGAGTGGCCGGACGAAAACATCAAGCCAAAAAACTGTGACTAAAAGGGCATCCAGGAAAAGCAAAAAAAAAGTGTCAGAGGCACTGATTCTTGAGATTGCACGGAGGAGGAGAAGCTCTATATCCAGGCCTGCTCGTCCTTCACCCTGGGGATCACTGGGTTATATTATTCAGTCATTTGAAAGAATTGACGATGTTCTAGTAAATCAAAGCCAGAAGCAAGGAAATAAGAAATCTGAAGGTAATCAAGGAGGCACCAAGCGGAATAAGAAACAGCCAAGTGAAAGTACACATAGATCAAGAAAAGGGATCCAAGGAAAATGTGCTACTTCAACTTCAACCAATCGTATTCGTTTGAAGGTTAAATTAGGGAAGAACGCAGGTCATAATTTTCTGAACATTGTGGTTCCCGAGATTGTTGATTCATCATTGTCTGCCAAGGGTAACAATTGCAATTATGGGGACGAATCGTATTGGGAAGGTAATTTGGAATTTCCACCATCAACCCTTGGCGTTGATGATCAAAAGCCTGATGAGGGGCCTTTAAGAATGATCTCCAGCTACAACAGGAATCAGGAGAAAGAAGAGAAATGTCCAGATGCTTCTGTTGTCAAGGAACAATGTGCTAATAATGACTCAAGTTGCACCATTATTGTGGACAAGCCATCTGCAAAACATGCAAATGATAATCTCTGTGTTTCCTCCCATTTGGTTGAGCCTGTAGAAAGGGCAAGTGATGCTAGGAGTTTGGATCCTGGAACTTCACCTGATTCAGAAGTGATAAATTCAATCTTAGATATTCAAGTTGGAGCAATACGTCAGGAAATTTTTCAGGACTCAGTTTTGGCATCCTCAGACAATTTTGCGGCTTCTGGACATGTTACCAGTAGTAAGAATGGAAGGAAAGAGAAGCCCAGTGAGGTCGTTACTTATTCTCAGGAAGGTGGCACAGGTGCTTCTGCTTGCAGGAACAGGTCCAAAGCATCAAAGAAGCATGGACAAAGACTGAACGTGGACAATCAGCTTGGTTCTGGTGAGACGTTTACTTACATTGGTGCTAATGTTTTAAACTAATTTTTAACTGTAAAAGGAATTGTTTATGGAGCAAGTGCCTTTGTCACAGGGACTGAACTTCCAGAAGAGGCTTTGAAAGTGGAAGGCGCTCTCGAAGTTAAAGAATGTTGCAGAACAGATGTTGGCAGTGTCTTTCCTGAATCAGAGACTTTGAAAACATTTCTTCCTTCTCAATCTGCAAGGAAAAAACATACCAAAAATTCAAAACCTATTAAAACAAGTAAAGGCAGGTCCAAGACTACTTGCTCAAAAAGCAAAGTACAGAATGCTTCTAAAGAGAGGGTTTACCAACGGAAGTCTGTTAATAAGAGTAAAATCAAGAAGGGTGTATGCCAACAAGTTTTGACTGAAACGGAAAGTCACCAAGTAGTGGGTAATTTTTCTTTATTTGATTATGAGTTCACTTGTAGATTTAATTCTTCTCCTTCTCTGAACATGATTATCAGAGTTGTTTTTGTTCTAGATTAGTGCTAACCCATTGGAAAAATTGAAAATTTCTTTCTAATTTTACTTGAATGTTTTAGGACATTACCTTGTAGACAAGCCAGAGAAAAGCGATGACATCACTGCATCCACTGCGGCAGTAAATTTGAATGTGGTTCAGGGCGCTGTGAATGAGCAGTATACACCTCCTCGCAATGCTTGGGTGCTCTGTGATGATTGTCATAAATGGCGACGCATACCAGCTTCTCTTGTTGATAGTTTAGGACATGCAAGTTGCACATGGTACACATTTATTCACCACATACCACTTAAAGGGTGGCAGTGATTCAAAATCTTCTTCAATTGTTTAAAATTTTTCTTTTTAGACTCACAATTTGCATTAGAATATTAGAATGTATTCTCATGCAGCATTTTCATGAACCGGCATTCTACTATACCATTTGTAGGCACCAGTAACTTAGGAACGGGGGGTTGGGATTGAAGAAACTTTAACTTAGCCTGAGTGTTGCTTAGCAAATATAGATTGGTAGTTGGTGAAATGCCATTTGTTTTTTTGTTTTGTTAGGCTGCTTACTTACTCTTTGAGCTACCATATATATTTTTTTATTTTCTCATTTTTGTTACAAAATTGGATATTTACATGAAGCGATTTATATATATATATATATATATATTTTCTGGAAATAGAGTCTTCAGGGGATTTTCATATTACCATCTTCACTCTGTTTTTGGGATATTATTGAACTTACGAGAGAAAGGACCAAGTCATACCATATGCCTGGGTTATGGTATTTTCAATCTTGTGCTAAATGTAGTTCCATGTTTTTCACTGTCCTTTTGAAGAGAACTAAGGTGGATGTGTGGGCTCTTATTAGGTTCCATGAGTTTCTTTGGGCTTTGGTTGCTAAGTCATTTTGTGGTTTCCCTGTTAGTTTTCATTTTACTTGATTAGAGCCCATTTTTATTTTAGTTTGATTTTTTTTTAATGGCTTGGTTTTTTCTATCCCCTTGTATTCTTTTATTTTTTCTGGATAAAAGTTCGGCATGATTAAAATTTACTATGCCCTTGCTCCTTGACATCATATAAATTTTCTAATTTTTTCATGAATGAACTTTAATAAACTCTCGTGGTATTAAATAGTTTATTATTGTGGAGTGTATCTTGTTCGTATTTTTTGAATATGCTTTTTACAAATTAATATAGTTAAAGCGGTTATTTTTTTGGTATCCTCTGCTCTTTACTTCGCCAAATCTGTTTGTGTTTCTTGCATATTATTTTTCTTTTTCTAGTACCAATATACTACAAGAACTTTTGAACTCCTCTTTTTTGCAACTCCCTTGGATTGGAGCATCTTTTCCTTTTTTTTGGGTGTAAATTTCATACATCAGCAATTTTTTTTACTAGAAAAATATGCGTGCATATCATATTTTACAATGATTTTTAAAATTTGTAAATTTAATTTATCTTCGTTTGTCTTTAAAGGACTTGTAAGGACAATGTGGATAAAGCTTTTGCTGATTGCTCAATCCCACAAGAGAAGTCAAATGCAGAGATTAATGCAGAGTTGGAAATATCTGATGAATCTGGGGAAGAAAATGCTTCCAATAAACGGCTAACTTATAGGGAATTAGAGAGTTTTCATCCAACAACAGGTACTTGGATGTAGCTTTGGCTGCCATCATAGTACTATAAAGTTTGGAATTAAGTTACAATTTTCCTTAGGAAGTACATATAATGATAATAATGATGATCATGATGATTATAACTACTTTTTAAGCTTAATATCCTGCATTTCTTATAGTTGACACGTGACTTCTGTTCTTTTTTACAGTGACGGTAGTTCCTCAGGAGAACAAATTTTCTTCAATTAGTAGCAATCAGTTTTTGCACCGCAGTCGTAAAACTCAAACTATTGATGAGGTGCATTTTTCTAGAAATGTTTTGTCATGATTAATGATTATTAAGATTTTTATGCATGTGCTCTCAAGGTTCAAAGTGGGTTTAACTAGTATGCTGAAACTTTCTCAAGTGTATTAGTTGGGAAACATGGAAAATGGTAAGTGGAAAAAAAAAAAACATTTGAGAAGTGTGCTGTGAGGTTTGGATGATTTTCATATTTTTGTGTCTTTAGCTATGGAGATCTTTGTTTGTATTCTCATGTTTTTGATTTTCCTGTGTGTTTTTCTTGTTCTGTTGCTTTGGCTAGGGTTAGATACGTTGCCTTTTGTCATACCAATATCCATATATTTTTTGGAAGAAAATGTGGGTTGTTTCTACTAATTTAATTCATACACTCTTTCAATCAAATTGGGGAGTACCTGTAAATTTAATTTCATATTCTTGTGCCTTCAGTAATGGAGGTTTTTGTTGTATTCTCATGTTCTTGATTTTCCGGAGTGTTTTTTAGCTCTGTTGCTTTGGCTTGGGATAGATACCAAGCCTTTTGTCATACAAATATACAAATATATATATGTATGTATGTATGTATATACATATATATGGAAGAGAGTGTGGGTTGTTTCTATTAACTTAGTTCATACAACCTTTCCATCAAATGGGGGTCTACCTGTAAAGTTATTATATTGTTTCCTTAATAAGGCAAATCATTAACTAAGAAAGCACAAGGTAGGAGATATACGATCTCTTTGTACTACTAAGAGCAATTAAGAAAGATCCTTCAATTAGTTGTAATTAAAAAAGGAATGCTGTAGTCCTTTGCGAGGAAACTTAACTTTGAAGCAAGAAAAGAAGTGCTATAAGTTCTAGAAAATCCCGGTAAACATCCTTGAAAATCTCCTATTCCTTTCTAACTAAAGGTGTTTTGTCCTTTCCAGCACTAGACTGGCTCACAAATCTTCCCCTTACCCATCGCACTTTGGCTGAGCTAACCCTGCTTTAGAAAATCCTTGGTCTTTCCTAAAAACGTGGTTAAGGACCTCCTTCCAAATTTAACTGCCTCCACAGAATAAAAACCTGACTTTTGATCCACAAATTCCCTGTATATTCGAGCAGCCTCCATCAGTGGGAGAGGGACAAGTGAAGAGGTTTCTTCTGAATTTGTTTTTCAGTTCATTTTTTCACAGAACAATGAGCTGGGAAATGATTCACGGAGTTGGTTGATGGTTCCGTTTGTTTACTAATGCTTGCTTTTTCACAGCTCTTTATCCTCTATGCGTCTATGTATGTTGTAGAATATATATTTTAATTTGAAGTTTCATTTCTCAAAAAAAAAAAAAAAAGAAAAAAAGAAAAAAAGTAATACAGTCAGCGTATCCATGTAATTTATTTTCTAGTTGGGGGAATGTTTGAAAATGGAACTTGTCACTGCAATGCGTTTAGATTTATTAAGGCAGGGTACAGTCTAGAGTACATTTTTTTTATAAGACAGTCTATGGTGTATTGCTCTTCATAAAGTTGATGTGAAAAGTTCGAGAATAAAATTGGAAACTTTGACTGTGGTTATGGAAGTAATGTCCACAGGAACGCTGAATGGACATAGAATGCAGAGTACATTTTTTTTTATAAGACAGTCTATGGTGTATTGCTCTTCATAAAGTTGATGTGAAAAGTTCGAGAATAAAATTGGAAACTTTGACTGTGGTTATGGAAGTAATGTCCACAGGAACGCTGAATGGACATGGAATGCACAAGATTTTTTTCTATGATAAAAACAGAGAAGGAAAATATTCCACAAGAGGATCAAGAACAATCTAAGGGAGGGGGTAAAGAGCACCCCCCAAAACCTATACAAAGAGAGCTTTTCAATAATTTATGATCTTCAGAACGCTGTAATTAAAAATAATCACGTGTGAAGAAATCCACCAAGAAGCCATATTTTGTTCAAAAGTTATTGTATTCCTTTCCTTGTACATGTGCCACAAAAGATCTCTAAAGGTACAACTTCTAACTACCTTGGCTTTACCTTTAAGATTTGAAACAGTTAACTCTTCCATCATTCAATCATCCACTTTCTGGGGTAAACAAAACGAGATACCTAGCAACCCAGCCACAAAACTCAACGAGCGAAAAGAAAAATCACAATGGAGAATCAGATGGTCGATAGTCTCATCCTTTTTTAAGCACAATCTACAACCTGAGGGTGAGAGGAACCAGCCCTTAACTCTCTTTGCAGCCTATCACCCGTGTTGAGACTCCTGAACTCCAGGGACCAGAGAAAAATTTGAACTTCTTTTGGGGCACTTGTTCTTCCTATTAAACCTGGGTAAACCTGTATTTACCTTGGAATGTACAGAAATTTATGGAAAATATACAGTGGATGAAGTTGATGTTCTAACGCACCTGAGTCGTGGAGTTGATGGAGTAGCTATTCTCATAAAGTTTGGTTGCTGAGGCTGCAACATTTGTTGTCCTATTGTTGATTTCATATATATTATTTTCTTTTCTTGTAGGATGGTGAACAAATTTATCTATCTTCTCTTTGGCGAGGATAAAATATAATTTGTTAGCACATATGACCAGTGGTTGGAATCAGTATCTTGTAGGCAATTTTGTTTTGTCTGTTCGTATATTTTATAGTTCTTCATCTTATCATGATTTGTCAGTGTTGGAAACCTTCAGATGGCCAATTAGGTTATGAGTTTCAATACATCTAGGCCAATGTTGTATTGTCCTGATTTTGTATATTTATGAATCTTAATCAGATAATGGTTTGTCATTGCAAACCGTCTTTGGATGGCCGGTTAGGATGTGGAGATGAATGCTTGAATCGAATGCTCAATATTGAATGTGTCCGAGGTACATGTCCTTGTGGAAACCTTTGTTCTAATCAACAGGTATAGCTACCTTTTCTTAAATCTCTAGTTTGATCTTCTTGGTAAATAAGTAAAGTTCTGATGGAATAGTGAATTTAATTTTTGAATATGTGGTTTCAGTTCCAGAAACGCAAATATGCCAAATTACGGTGGTTGCGATGTGGAAAGAAAGGTTATGGGCTGCAGTGTCTTGAAGATATATCAAAAGGACAATTTCTCATCGAGTATGTTGGAGAGGTAATTGTGAAATCCATAGTCCAAGGCATTTTGTAGGATGATATATGGTTACTTTTCATGTACCCTGAGAGTTGCATATATATATATATATATATATATATATATATTTCTTGCTTCATTTGATTTGTCTATCATGTTGATTGCACGTGCTGGTAAGAAACTACTATTTTTGTCGGACCAATAGTGTAATCTCCATTATGATTTCACTCTTTCCGCTGAAAAAAAGAAAAGAAAAAGTGCAACTGTATGAATATGTCCATGAATATGTGAATCTCATTATGACCATAAGAATGGAAGGATAACAGGTAAGTAATGAGAATGTGTATAGAGGTCAAAGTCCTTTATAGTATGAATTTTCTTTTGTCCGACCAGAGATGTTATCCGTAGCCTCCTTTGGTATGTGGTTTGACTTTTCCCTTTTTCTTGATTTCATCTCATTAATTTAATTGTACCTTACACACATTTTGATGTGTTCGATGTTTTATGATTTTATGTTAATCATATTTATTTTTTATTTCTATTATTTGGTCTATGCAGGTTCTTGACATGCATGCTTATGAGGCACGTCAAAAGGAGTATGCATTGAATGGTCATCGACATTTTTACTTCATGACACTCAATGGCAGTGAGGTTGAATCTTTAATTTCTTTGCTAATGTTCTTAATTTGATCTTGTTCTTAACACATGTTTTATTGTGAGGTTGTCACCTTGCTACAGTAGTTTTTTTATTTTGATCGTTAAGTTATGGGTTGTAGAATGTGCGAATTCTTTGTTGAAATTTATTACGGTATATTGCTTCTTATATACGATTTGATTCTATCTACTATAAGACTGAATATACATAACATTGAAATTATAGAGTCCTTCAATGTAATGTAAATATCCTTATGGCATCATGTGGGTGCTATGCTGTGCTTATTTGTCTTTGACAGGGGAGCTTCTCTCTATCCTTAATGGGCTCTGTTCTCTAACGACGGAGGTTTTTCTTTAGATGCAGTTTAGAGGGGTGTGGTTCCATGTGAATGCTACGTAGGTGTCATGTATGATCATTTAGGGCCTAAAAGAAAATCATTGGAGATCAAAAGAATTCTCAAAGCTAAGGCCTAGTGGTATTAGAATTTAGATGTAAGTATAGGGGCAAAGTTGCAACTAACCTTTGAAATCCATGAATTTTATTTATATTGTTTGTCTAGATTAGAATAAAAACCTCTGTGAAAACTGTTACTTCTCCTGCTAAGATTAGTTGGAAGTCCTCATTCTCCTGGAGTTGTCTTTGCCACTGTACGTGGTAACAAAAAGATAGAAGGCAGTGGTAATGTATGGCCTCTGAGACAGCCTTGACCAAGCTACCAAAGTACGACTTCCACCTCTTGATCAAGTGGCTTGAGCTTCCACTTGATTAAATGTCTAAAAGTATAATATCATTGCTTAACATGTTGAAGGAAAATATGACCCAATGAATACCTTGATGAGGTGTGACTCACTTTATTCTAGATTAAGCCTAAGTCATAAGTTGGTGCTTCTAAGTTTTCATTGGTTAAGATTGTGGCGCTAATTGTTGAGCCATCATTATTGGATGTGTTTACTTGGGTCATTAATTTGAACATGTGCTTGCAGAACATTTGGCTGATTTTTTCTTTCACGTTGGTGTGCTTGAGAAGCTTTTGGTTTTGTTAGTTATTCATTCTTGAGGCAAAGGTGATTTTTAGTTCGTTATTGATGATTTTGTTCCATAAAAGAGTTCTCGTTTTTAGATGCTGATCATCCTTTTGGAGGTCTGGCTGAAGTATGCTGCCATTTTTTTATAGCTCGAAGGAAATGGTTTTAGTTGGTTTGGTTTGCTGGTTTTCAAGTTGTTCTCACTAGATTTTTCCTTGGAATTATTGAATGCTGTCTTTATCTATAATCAGATTCTCTTCCCCGTTGAGTGAACTCATGAGCTTCCTTGGTGATTATGAGGTTATCTCCTTTCATTCCTCTTAATTTGGTCTTCCACTTGGCCATGATTTTAGATGTGCCTCCATTTAGAAATCGGTCTTGGAGAAATTATAAAAACCTCTTGCCTTCGAGAAGAAAGTCTTCTTTTCGAACGAAGGTGAATTGACCCTAATCCACTCTGTGTTTAGTGGTATCTTGATCAATCTCTTATGTCTTTAATCTTTTTGTTGGGGTTTGTGAGAGTTCAAAGAGGATTGTGAGAGACTTCATGTGGGAAGGAGTGAAAATGGTTGGGGGCTCTTTTTTTATTTTTATTTTTATTTTTTATTTTTATTTTTTATTTTTATTTTTTATTAAGAGACTAATGTAGAGCTCATCTTATCGTTGGGAGGTGGAGCTTGGGGTGTTAGGTAATAGTAACCTAAGGTGGCCTAAAGATTCCCTTTAGGCCAAATGGTTGTGATGTTTTCCCTTGGAGGTTAATGCTTTATTGCTCAGGGTTAATGGTTGTGATGTTTTCCCTTGGAGGTTAATGCTTTATGGCTTAGGGTTATTGCGTGCAAGTATAACCTTCATCCTTATGAATGGGTTGCTAGAGGGATTTTGAACGGCACTTTCACACACCTTGGAGGGTGATTGCGCTTGGCATCCTCTTTCTTAGTTTGTCAAATGTTTGGTGGGGAATGGGTCTAGTACTTACATTTGGAAAGAAGGAAATCAGAGAATATTTGCAGAAAAGACACAGACCTACACAAAACTTTTCGACAATGTTGTTTGCCTAGCTAGATCTTGGTGGAAAATGTCTAATATTTTTACTCCTATAGTTATACCTCCCTCATTGAAAATTAGTAAGGTCTTTTGTAAACACCATGGATTGTATATCCCTTTTGTAAATTTCAATCATCAATGAAATTGTCTCTTATTAAAAAAAAAAAAAAAACATTCGTGAGGACACTTGGGTGGAGAATAGACCCATATGTTCTAAATTTCCTTGGCTTTATCCATGAAGAATAGTTTGATAGAGTTTCTCTTGTCAAGGTAATCCCCTTTCCTCTCTTTTTCTCGGTCTTATTGGCCACGATCAGGAAACAATGGAGGTGTTGGCCTATCTCTCACTATTAGGGGAGGCTTCAGTTGTGTCTTTGGGAGGGACGGTTTTATATGGTCTTAATCCTTCTTTTGTTTTCATGTAGTTCTTTTTTCCATCTTGTGTGATCCCCCACCTCCTGATGGTGTGTCCTTTTTTGTCATGGAAGGTTAGAATGTTGGAGATGGTTAAATTCTTGGTGGGACATGTTTTGCATGGGTAGGTTTATACCATGGATTGTACTGTGAGACATTCCTCCTTTGTGGTGGGTCCTTATTGGTACATTCTATGTAAGAGTGTTGGGAAGACCTGAATCATATTCTTTGGAGTTGTCAATTTGCTCGCTCTACAGGGATAGTTTTTTTTTTCCAGTTGTTTGAAGTTTGTGTGCAAGGCATGTGGACTTTATGTCTATGGTTTAGGAGGTTCTCCAGCATCCTCCCTTTTGTGACAGGGGTTGACTTCTTTGGAAAGTCATTCTCTCTCTCTCTCTCTCTCTCTCTCTCTCTCTCTCTCTCTTTGTGGTATTTGGCTAAAAAGGAACAACAAAATCTTATTAGGGATCGATCCAATGTCAGACTCAATGCCTCAGTTTGGGTGGCAGTCTCCAAGGACTTATGTAATTATCCACCAGGTGTTATCTTGGATTGGAGATCCTTTTTTTTACAGTTAGGGTTTCCTTCAATTATCCACCAGGTGTTTCCTTCAATTTTTTCTCATGAGAACCTGGTATTTGAGTGCTTTGTATATCCTTTGGCTCTCTAGTGATATTTGAGATTTTTACTTGTTTTCCTTCCACTTCTGTGGGAGAGAAACAAAAAAATGAACATGTTGAAGGAATCTTTTTTTCCTCTTGACCTGTGCTTCTTTTAAGTAATGCTTTGATAATATCATGTCTTAATTACTACACAGTAAGAATTATTTACAAGAATTTTTTTTATTCCTATTGTATTCTGTTAGAGCTAACATTTTGTTGTGAAAGAACTATATAGCTTGAGATTTTATCATATTCCATCCTGTCCTATACCAGTGACAGACCTCTTTTCTTAATTGCATCGTCTTTCTCCTTCATTTCCCCTTTTGGTGAAAGTTATTTCAAGCCTTTTATTCATCTATACGTGCTTTACAGATCATAGATGCATGTGGCAAGGGAAATTTGGGGCGTTTCATTAACCACAGCTGTGATCCAAATTGCCGCACAGAAAAGGTTTATATCTTATTCACTAAAACATTGTAGCATATTGTTTTTATCAAAGAAAAAAGACATTGTAGCATATTGTTATATTTTCTCGGTATGTTGTCTTCTTTTTGTGTGCACTTTCACCCTGGAAGGTAGGACTTGTATGCAGAAGTGGTATATTATTGCCTGATGAGATCCTAAGGTTTTTGTGTTTGCCCTTTAGTTTGAGGAAAGACCTTCCTAGACTGATTGCTGAGTCTCGAGGGCTCTTTATGGCAAAGAGATAAATTCTAGATCAAGTTCTTATGGCCAGTGGGGCGATAGGGGATTATAGGAGTTGTAAACAGATATGAAGTTGTTATTTCTAAGATTGATTTTGAAAGACTTGTGATTATGCAGATTGAAATTTCTTGGGGAAGTTTCTTTGGAAGAAAGACTTTGGTTCCATGGGGCAATCGGGGAGGATAAGTTGTAACAGCCCAAGCCCACCGCTAGCAGATATTGTCCTCTTTGGACTTTCCCTTCCGGGCTTCCCTTCAAGGTTTTAAAACGCGTTTGCTAGGGAGAGGTTTCCACACCCTTAAAAAGAATGCTTCGTTCCCCTCCCCAACCGATGTGGGATCTCACAATCCACCTCCTTTCGATGTCCAGCGTCTTCGCTGGCACTCGTTCCCCTCTCCAATCGATGTGGGATCTCACATAAGTTGTGTCTTGTGCATCCTCAATTTGCCAATGTCACTAATTGCCTTCTTTTTGTTCTCGAGTCCATTTTTATTTTAAAGACTAGTAGAGGTAATTGTTCTATCATTAGTTTAAATAATAATCGTACTAAACTGGGTAATTGGGCCTCAACTATTGGTTGTGAGGTGGTAGCTTTTCTTCTTCTTATCTAGGTTTTTCTTTAGGTCACAGTTCTTTGAAATTGTTGTTTTGGCTTTCCTTTTGGAATAGATCCATTTTGAATGGCTTTCCTTTAGGCTTTCCTTTCTTCTTCTTATATGGAGAAGATCCAAGAATGGCTTTCCTTTTTGAATAGAGTGTTCTTGTCTGAGGGAGGTAGGTGAACCATCATCCCGTCTGTCTTGGGCAGAATTCTGACTTCCTCTATATATGTTGGATCTTTGTCTTGGTTAGTAAATACTAAGATTATTGAGAAGTTTATGAGAGAATTTTTCAGTAATTGAAGGAGAGCGTTCTCATTTGGTTGGCTAGAAGGTGGCAACAAGATCATTGGAACTTGGGTGTTTCGACATAGGTAATATGAGATTTCACGATGGAATCCAGTTGGTTAAGTGGTTATGGCACTTCTGGACTCGGTGGCACAAATTTATTATTGAGAAATTATGGTCTTCATCCTCTTGAGTTGGCTTTAGTTTGTATGTTGTAGGTTGAAAGGCATTCTTGGAGCCCTTGGACAGCTACCTCTTCTGATTTTTCTTTCTTTTGTCAATTTATTAAATGCTTTGTCGGCAATGGTTTGAATACCTACTTTTGGGAGATTCTTAGGTGGGTAATAGTCCCTTGTGTGTACCCTATAGCCTCGATTATACCATTTGTTCTTTGAGGTTACATTATGTAGCGTCTCTTTTGTCCTTCTCGGGCATCTCTTCTTCACTTTGTCTTGGCTTTTGCCATCCCTTGCCAATTAGGGAGATGACAAATGTCTTGGTGCTTCTGGGAATTTGCAGTTAGTCCAGGGAGAAGTGATATTTGTCATTAGGTCTGCAATTCTCTGGAGGGGTTTTCTTATTAGGTATTTTCGCTGTTATTATTTTTTTTGGTAAAGCACAATTGCATTGTTTGAAGTACTCTTATGGTGCATGCCAATGAAAGATAATAGTTAGATTTCCTATGAGTCTAAGAAGAAGCATAAACAATATACTCTAGTGTTTAGTGAAGTGGAGATACCCTTTTCATAATTCTAGAATATTCTCCTATGGATCAATATTTCTCATAAAATACACTAACTGCATTGAGTGAGGGACCTTTATCTTTAAACTCTTGAAGTTGGCCTGTCTGAATTAACCAAAAGAGATTAGAGGTGGTCATAGGGTATGTTATGCTCGATTAAATAGTGTAGGGTTGTTTGTGAAATATTCGTTCTACTTCTTCCATTACCTCATAAGATTCATATGCAATAGCAATGAGGGAAAATATTGAGAGCCACGGACCAAACTCTGCAACTTTTCATGAGTGTTTATATTGATCGCCGAACAACTTTAAAGCTAAAAACTGACTTTTTTTCTTGAAACTTGTCATTCCAAATGACCTTACAAAAAGAAAATCCTAGTGAGGATTTGGACGTGAAGATTACTTGTTTGGCCATTCTCTAGAATCCCTCCAGTAATAATGATGGCTAGACGGCAAGCAATCCATCCAAGAAATTTACTTTGAAAAGTCATGGTCATTGCATAGTTTTTATGTATTTGCATGTCAACCAACCTTGGTTTTTAGCAGTTTGAGATTTTTAATATTTCTGTTGACCAGGTTAGTTCCTACTTTTCAATAGCAATGAAGTTTTTTATTTTCCAAAATTTTCCTGTCATTGAGGGCAGTGCTAGCAACCTAAACTTTAGGTTTCAGAGTGTTGTTAGAGAATTTATGATTCTATAGTTCTCTTTTCTTTTCAATTCTCATTTTCTTAGTATTGTAACAGTGGATGGTGAATGGAGAAATCTGCATTGGGCTCTTTGCGCTAAGTGATATTAAGAAGGTATTTTACTGTTTTCTTTTGTTACCTTCATGTTCATTTACTGATTCATTAACAGAAAGAATATCCATGAGTTATGATTTGGATGGCTTTTGGTTGAAAGGGTATAAGTTTTAATTAAAAGAGTAGGGATTGGGTGGTGGTTGTTGACAAAGTGAGGTTTGATATTTCTTTTTTGTGTTTTGTTTCTAATTCTTTTTTTGGTTATTATATATAACCCTTAAGGAATGCTAATTGGGGCATGTTCTTTTATGCTCCAAGGGTTGGAATTTTTGTACTTCTGTAAGATTTTTTTTTGTACTTCGTCAATGAAAAGGGGTGTGCGTGTTTTTCTCAATTCTTTTAAAAGATCTACCTTTTGACTCAATGGTAGAGAATACTTCTGTAACCTCCATCTGTTTGGGGCCCCTGAAATACAACTGTTGGATGGTTTATTTATTTACCTTTTTCCTATCAATTCCTGTGGTACAAATTATGATGATAATACTTTTGTGGCTCTCGTGTTATAAAGTATATATTTCTTTCCACAGCTATAGTTTCAGTTTCTTTTGTGCGCCAATTGAAAGTTTCTTTCCACAGCTGTAATCAAGTTTAGCTTAGTTAATTAGTTTTGGTGACATTATTAACACAAGCATGACCATGTGATTTCATAACTTTTTGTAGTTCTCTTTTGATAATGAAAGTTGTCTCCCATAGAAAATCTTTTTTACTTGATCCTTTAATTATCTGTATGGATGGATGCAACTGAACAGGCTTGACATTTCCATTCAACTCTTAGACTGTAAGATATATTTTCTTTAAAATTATCCTTTCCTCAAATACTTTTCCCAAAGTTCTTGGATGATTCAGACATTCCTGCATTTTATTTTGTTCAAAGCTTGATATCTGATGCTTTGGTATCTTTTTAGCTCAGCAGCAGTTTTCTTCTTTTTCCCCCATTTCTATTTTCTGGGTAAACAAAGCTTTGACAAAAATAAATAGAATGTTTGAAAATAGACATCACTTATTCAAGGAAATAGCTGGTAATTTTCTTTCATCAAAACCTTACTTATAAATTAGGGAGGAGACTCAACATGCATTCTTTTGGTAATTAGTAAGTCTTGATTGGTTGTGTCAGATATATTTGATGGTCCTTTATTTACTTAAAGGTATTCATGTTTTTATGTCAATTTTGTCTATACCCGATCAGTTTCTTGTTTGAGTGCCCTCCGTTGCATTTGCAAGAAGCTCTATCCTCTCCAGTTCTTTCCTATTTCAGGGTGAAGAAGTGACATTTGACTACAATTATGTAAGGGTATTTGGGGCTGCTGCCAAAAGATGTTATTGTGGTTCTTCCCATTGTCGAGGTTATATAGGTGGTGACCCCCTCAATTCTGAGGTCATTATTCAAAGTGATTCAGATGAAGAATTTCCAGAACCAGTGATGGTTCGTGCAGATGGTAGAAGTTGGAATAATAGCTTGCAAACTGCAGTTAGTTCGTTGGATGGTGCTAAAATGCAGCCCTCAGAGCGTATAAGAGGGGTTAAGGATAAGAGAGAACAACCTATCAGTATAGCTATCGAATCGAAGATTTCAGAACAAAAAGAGGATCCTCTTAAGGTTTCTGCTGCGAAAATTTCTGAAGAAAAAGAGGATCCTCTTAACCTTTCTGCCTCTACCATTTCACCATTGCACAGTTCATTGGAATTTGAAGACTCAAAGGTAGCATCACCGATTCCACTGCCGGAAATAACCCAGCAAACTGAAGATGTGACGAGCAAACCTGTGTTTGTTGATCAGACAGAAATCTCTCTTATGGAAAGTATTTCCAACAAAAACACGTGCTCTAATGAGCAGGAAGCAAAGTTATCATTTGATGACTTTGATGCTCGTAAGAAATCCAAGTTGGATGCTGTTGAAGATAAGAAAGTGTATATAAAGTTGCATCCTCAAATGAAAACTTCACGTAAACCAGGTTCCATCAAGAAAGGAAAAGTTTGCTCGGTAGAAAAAGTTCAAATAACTAACAAGCCCCAGATTTCGTCTGTAAAGCCCAAGCGATTGATTGAAGGTTCTTCAGGTAACCGCTTTGAGGCAGGTTAGTCACGTTTGGAATACTAGCTTTAGCTTAAATAGCTGTGATAGGCTTGTTAATGGTTAATTTTATTTAATGCTTCAGTTGAGGAGAAGCTTAATGAACTCCTGGATGCTGAAGGGGGAATTAGCAAAAGAAAAGTGAGTTGTTATGGCTTTCTGCATGTTGATTTGTTGAATTTTCTGCTCTTTTAGTTTTATTTGCTTGTGGCAATGAATGGTTATTTTATTTGGGCCCTTTTATGCTCTACCATCAGATTCTCTTTCCTCATGAAATTCTTGTGTTTTTTTCATGGCTCAAAGTATTGGTTTCTGTTTGTGTAGCCTATTCTTCTGTACTTTTTTTCTTGATAAACTGTCATTTTTGCCTTAACCCGAAGGCAAAACAGGGTGGATTTGCATCCGATACAGTGTGCTCGTAGAGATGTATGCATTGTGTTTTGAGTACTCATAAGATTTTTCCTCCCTCTAACAGGACGCCCCTAAAGGGTACTTAAAGCTTCTTCTCCTGACTGCTGCATCAGATGCAAGTGCCAGTGGTGAAGCAATTCAAAGGTTGCCTTTGATTATTTTTTATTTTTTCAATGTTCGATATTATGAATTTTATCCTGTTGTCTTTTAGACTCATTATATTACGCATGTGAAAATATTAAATGTTTTTTTCTTGTTTTGACAGCAATCGAGATCTTTCAATGATCCTTGATGCTCTTTTGAAGACAAAATCACGAGTAGTATTGACTGACATAATAAACAAAAATGGTAATCTCTCTCAGTTTTTTTGGTGGAATCGGAGTGTATTTTCTGTGTTCTTGTTGTGCCATTTGTTTATAGAATATCACATACTGTCTATCTCCCCCGCTCTTTTTTGCTCTTAGGTTTGCGGATGTTGCATAATATAATGAAGCAATACAGAAGTGACTTCAAAAAGATACCTATTCTCCGGAAACTTTTGAAGGTAATACTCTTAATGGAAGTTGCAATATTTCTTTTCTTAATGGAAGTTGCAATTCTTTCTTTCGTTCTTTTTTTTTTTTTTTTTTTTTTTTTTTTTTTTTTTTTTAATGCTTGTTAATGTTCATTATTAATTATTAGAGCCTTTGTGATATTTGCTTCTTGCTTCGGACTGATCTTTCTCTTGTCCCTTCTTTGTCTCCTTTTTTACTCTTGTTTTTGCACTTCCATTTAGAATAATGAAATTTTATTTGGGGTGCCTTTATATCCCTTGCTTAACATGTTTGGTTCCTTATTGGAGTTTGTATACTTTGAACATTTTTGTTCCTTTTCATCTCATTGTTTAAAAAATAATGGAATTTGGCTTTTCATTTTAAAAGAGGCAAAATAATGTGAAAATCTTGAGTCTCCAAAATTTAATAAATGTCTGATGTGACAATCTTGGTCTATTTTGTTGCCTAAGGAATTTGAATAATTTCAAATGAATTCAGTTGGCGTCACATGAAAGAGAATAGATTTCAAATCATGTTTTTATGCTAAAACTTTTCCGGACTTGCAAGATTTCATAAAGTTTGGAGTTCAATTACTTTTATTTTAATTTTATATTAATAAATCAAATTTATAGCCTACATCAGTAAACTCTGTATTTTCCTTTCTTTTCCAGTGTCCAAACACAAAAAATTAATGAGATTCATTTCAGAACTTCGTTCTGAACAAGATGAGGAATTTTAAAATGCACTTCTTGCAATATCTAGATGCTAGGGGTTAATAATCGAACTCTTCTGCAGGTCTTAGAATACTTGGTGATGAGAGAGATACTCACATCAGAGCTTATTAATGGAGGTCCTCCTTGCCCTGGAATGGAAAGGTTAGAGATTGTCATGCTTACTTCCAGTCATTTCCTTACATATAATGTTGAACTATGTGGTAATTTAAATTTGTTGAGATATGCTATCGAAGTTTTCAGTTTCTTCTTGATGGTGCCTTACATAGTGTAAAATTATTTATTCTTTTTCCTTTTAAAGTTTTAAATCTAGAAAATTCATCATGGAGATACTATCGGATGTTTTCTTTTTAAGATGAGAAACATCTTACACTAAAAAATGAAAGAATACAAAAGAGATGATAAGAAATTCCCATTTATTACCTAGGCAATCATATAAAACCACTCCAATTGCCTCCAACAGCTAAGAGGATAGTTACAAAAAAGTATACCACATGAACTTTATATTGAAGCTAAACTATTCACTCTCTCCAAATGGTTGTTGGAACATTCTATTCCTTTCGAACCAAATTTCTCAAGGAAAAGCATTTATAGCGTTAGTACCCAAAATTCTCTTTTTTCTCGTTAAAAGATATTTAGCACGTAAAACTTGATCTGCAGTTTTCTTTCATCATTCTATATAGACAACTACTGCGAATATCAAAGAATTTGGGCAATAAATGCTACCACTAGAGACAACTTACGATTGAAGAAGATATGATCCAACGTTACATTATCTTTTTTGCACAAAATGCAACAGGTAGGAAAATTTTGGATATTGGGGTGACGTTTTTTCAGCCTTTTATTTGAGTGAATTCCTCCTTAGCATTGAGACAAATGAAGAGGTTGATGTTCTTCGGAACTTCTGATTCCAGATTTATTACTAATCTTAGTGGGTAAGCTGGTTTTCTAGGATGAAACAATGGATTGTAGACTTGCAATGTTGCTTGAAGAAGTCCTTGAAGCTTCCAAAATCCAGATCCTCTTGGCTTCCCCTCTTTAATGGTCACAGTTAGTTTTAAACTGTTAAGAGAATGGTGACTTTCCTTACACTGCATTGAATGTTTCTTCTGATCTTAAAAGAAGCAATTATTTCTTTATTGACAATCATATATCTTCGGATTTATATTTTTGTCTCTGTAACTCGAGCAGTCTTGGAAACAGTCTCGTAACTCGGTGAACCAACATTTTTATTCTGGAATAGAATTCCAAGAGTATCACCTAGAAGTTTAGTTGCTTTAATATTTGTCGCGGATAAATCACCATATGTATTGTCTATGATATTGTGTCAAAGACTATCTTTTCTCAAGAAGATATCTCTGCAGCCACTTTGACAAAATAGTTATGTTTCGACTTTATCTTCCCTTATCTCCAAACCCCATCCGTCCACAGGTTAACCACCTTGTGGTGTCTAGTTGATTTGATGGTTGCAGCTATCACCAACCCCTCCCTCCCAACGCAAGTCTCCCGAACTATTTTCTTGATATTTGCAATTTTTGTTGGGAGTTAAACCAAGACATGTAATAAATAGGAGGCTAGCAAGAACTAAATTAGCAATGGTTGTTTTGCCTGCTTTAGTCATGAAGAGTTTCTTTTGGTTGTCAATTTTTTAGTTCAATGTTAGCTAAGGTTCCAACATGTGATTTTATTAGGATTTTCCACGAAAGTAACCATAGACTGTAGGCCGTTCTTCCAACTTGCGTTTGAACAAAACAGCTTTAGCTTCTACAAGATCCCAGCTAGTATTGGTGTCATTTATGGTTGTTTTACCCAAATTAACCTCCAGAAGCCAATTTAAACGCATACAATTTTTTTTGGATAATGTATTGCTCACTGCTTCTTTCTGGTGTCGGTAGTTTTAGGATATTCAATAGCAACCCCCTCTCCATGATTGTTCAAGATTGGAATTGTAAGTAGCTGTTTTTGGTTGGAGAATTCCTCCCCGGGCCCTTTGATTTTCTTTCTTCTTTTTGATACATTTCTCATGGCTTAAACATTTGTCCTTCTCACTTAGGACAGGGACGTTTGACACAAACATGAGATAGTTGAGAGTTCCATTTTTTACTGCCCCTCTGTGAAGCCTTGCAGAATTTTGCTTTTATCTGAGCAGTCCAGACGTTTGCTTAGGACATCAGCCACAAGGAGAAGAGGAAAAAGGGATTTCCTTTGCCTCGATCACCTTGGAGGTTAAATTTATGCATACTTGGATGTAGCAAAATATATATTTATTTTCTGAAACTTTGTATCATTTATCATTGTCAAACCAACCACCCTCCAAGAGTCGTTCTAAAGTAAAGTGAAGTTCTAGCAAAAGATTCATGTAGTTAGGTAGGTCATACAAAGGCGATATTTCGGACCATTGAGGAACTTGTACAAAATAAATTTAAATAGATTAAAGTGAAATTATCATAACTGATAGGGACTGAAGTGTGCGAAGCCAAGTTGCTCAAATGTTGCAAGTAGTTCGAGTTGCAAGTAGTCTTTAACTATTGAGTACAAATTCCAAAAAAAGAACATGCTTTGCCAGTTCATGCATCATAGATGTGTTTGTTCTTTTCTTTTGAATGTATACTTCCAAAAGAGAAAAACAAACTTTCAATAAAGGATTTGACTTGTGTATCTGTATCTTTAGCTAATCATCTTCTTCTGCAGTGAGTGATAATTTGTAGATATTTTTCGCATGCGCTGTATTTTATTGGTCCTTACACAATTACATTTATGCAGTTTGAGGGTGTCTTTACTGTCACTCACAGAGCATGACGACAAACAGGTATCAGTTACAAATTATTACAGTATTGAGATATTTAGTTTTTTGAACTTTCTTAAAGAGCAATATTGCTAAGAGTAGAGTATAAGAACTTTAACTACAAATGAAATTTCTATATAAAAATATATGTCTGGTGCTGTAAAGCGGGTCTCCATAGCTTCAATATTGAAGAGTGAAGTCACAAGTATGATAATAAAAAAATTATTTTCAAATGAAAGATCTATGCAAAATTTACACACTACATTTCACAGTTGCTATTTGCAATGTATCAAGAAAAAGGTAGTTACCATAAATCTCTAATGTACTCAAAGATCAGTAATGATAATTTTTATTAAGTGTATACCGCATCTAAACAATTTTCTAAAGAACACCAATAATTTTCTTTATGCAAATATCAAATATAATTCATGATCCAGGCCTTTATCTATGGCCAAAACCTTTTGAAGTCCAGTTTTGATGAGTTAAGTGTGGACCTGCAGGTACATCAAATTGCCCGAAGTTTTCGAGACAGATGGTTCCCCAGACATAATAGAAAATTTGGTTACTCTGAGAGGGAGGATGGGAGATTGGAAGCTTACAGGGGTTCAAACTGCAGTAGGTTTACAGCATCTCACAGTTACCGGCATGATCAGGATTCTAGACCCACAGATGCCATTGACTGTGTTAAGCAGTCGTCAATTCCAGTGTCTCTTCCAGATGCTCATCCTGCAGAGGTTTGTTCTGTGGCTTCTACAGCTGGTCATTTATTGGATGGACAAAAAATTCGTAAGCGTAAGAGTAGATGGGATCTGCCTGCAGACACAAGCCTAGATCTGAGATTCAAGGAGCAGAAGCTTGAATCAACATTGGTGCAGCGATTTGATTCCAGCCAAATAGATAGTGTTGGAGTGGCACCAATGTCGATAGACAAGGTAAACAGTGTAGATAAAGACTCCTTCTCTGATTCTGTGGAAGTATGTTGTTGCCAAGACGAAGATATTAGGGCAGATAGTGCAGTGCAAAACATCCCTGAAGATATTCCTCCTGGATTTTCATCTCCCTTCAATCTCCCTGTGGCTTCCTCAAGTCCTTTTTCAACAGTTTTAGATCCTCCTCGACAGAGTATTGGCAATTTGAGTTGTGCTTTTTCCACGGTTGGGCATCCACAGGAAAGATATATTTCTCGCTTGCCTGTGTCCTACGGAATTCCGTTTTCTATTGTTCAGCAATGTGGAACATCCTGTGCAGAGAATCTGGAGTGTTGGGATGTTGCTCCTGGTGTGCCTTTTCATCCTTTTCCACCCTTGCCACCATATCCCCGGGGTACGAGAGGCCCACTAATGTCTGCCTGTGGTACTTCCGATAGACAATGTTCTCAAGAAGGTCAGGCGAACAGCCACGATTCTCGAACTTCTTTCTCAGAAGAAGGCACTCCTTGTACAAGTACTACATACCAGCAGGATTTGTGCATTCTATCAAACAACCAACAGATACTAAAACAGGCTAAGGAATCATCATATGATTTAGGAAGAAGGTACTTTAGGCAGCAAAAGTGGCGTAATACACAGTTTGGCCCCCATTGGTCACAGAGAAGGAATCAATGGGGATACCAGGGAAACATCAGGGGTGGAGCAAGCACTACGGGTGATGAAAATATACCAAACGAAGGGATAAATCCATATTGCTCGGATGAACCAAGCGTTAGAGTGGATAAAGCTAATGACGATTCTCATCAGCATGTGCAAAACCAAAATCAGCGTTAAGTCTTAGGAAAGCCGTGATCTACTGAAATTTCAATAGAACCCAATGTACTCTCAGTTCTTTTTCTTACTTAGGTTTGGTACTCAATGGGAAGTTTCTTCCAACTTCAGTATGGTAGTGCTGTTACTCCAGAATTAGTAGTGCTATGCATGAGGTTGATCTTTGCTGCCATCAGCATATTAGGTTTTGGATCTTTATCCATCAATCAGCACCTCAAAGAGGTAGCATTCTTATTTGTATATCATTTTCTCACAAAAATTAAATTGAGACGCAATGTTTAATGATCTTGGGAAAATAAAATTTTCATTGATTCTTGATGTCGTTTGCTTATGATTATGGGAGATTCGAAACATTTCCTTTTCATTTACCCTTCAAGCTGTCTCGCCTATCCTGCAAATTACGTGGACCATGTCAGGTGAAACTAAGCATCTATATGAAGGAAAGTTGCTTTTGTTTTTACCCTCTATTTGTATCATCGGATATGATTTATTAGAAGTTCCTTGTAGTTGCTTATTTTACTATTATAAGCTGTACTTATAAGGGTGTGATTGGAACATGTCGCTAAATGGAGTTCTCTCATCACCATTCATGACGGCAATTTTGCATTACTGATGAAAAATGGTCTGCAGCATGAACTCATCACAGGTACCTTTGTTATGTTCAATAGCAAATAATGTTGGATTATATTTTCTAAGATGCTTGTCAAGCTGTATGAATGACTCTAGGTAGGAGGCTCTTGGCATTAGATAGACCTTCATTCGTTTTAATACACCAATAAATGGGTCTTGCAAATTCAAGTTCTAAAAGATTCAGTTTTTAGTCAGAATTCTGGTGACTGTCTTTTTCCATTCTGTTCTTTTTGCGTTCCTTTTGTTGGATTGATTCGTTATTTGTTCTCTCCTGGTCTTGACCTCTTACATATATGGTAACCTGTACTTGTGTTCATAGGCGTTCTAAATTTAACGCGCAAAGCAGGGAATGCATAGTAACTATATTATCATTTGGCACACTTTCCTTCTAATATCTGTGGTTATTTACTGAAATTTTTTCATTCAGCTCATCATTTAATGGCTATTGCTATTAATATTCTGTTATTTCCTACTTCATGCAAATCTTTCATTTTCAAATTTGACTATGGAATTAGGATATAGTTGTCTGGGTTGGGTTGAGAGAATTTTTTGGACCAACCTAAAAATTCGAGTTGGTTGGATTGGTAATTCAACCCAACCCAAAATTGTTTCATTGACCTGGTTCTTTGCCCACTGAACCTGTACGCAACCCCAACTGGATCGGGTTTTTAAGAAAAATCAAACTCAATCCTTATAGTTCGGGTTAGTTCAGGTTAGGTTCTCGGATTGAGTTTACACCCCTTGTTGAATTGCTTTGATAATTGCCATTATTGCTGATTTAGCTTGGACTAGCCGGAAGAATAATAAGAGAAGATGTGTGTACACTTTTAATGGCTGGCGAATCATAAAGTGATGTTAATGGATTTGTGAGTAGAGACCAACTCAGTATAGAAGATCTATAAGTTATCTAGGAATGGAATGTTGGAATTCACTTCGTTCTTAGAATAGGTACATTTCTTTAAAATTACTCTTTGATTTGAAAAGTCATTAGACTGTTTGTTACTCTGATATTGTTGTGTATTTTAGGAATTCAAGGTCCTCGATCGATCTCGTGTATTGCAGATTATCGAACTGTTTGTCAAACTATAAAATTTTAGAGTTAGATATACACAAAGCTACAAAGATCAAGTTTAGTTTCATTTTCAGTTGGTTAAAAGATCTTAAAAAGAAGGGTTAGTTGATATTATGATTGAGAAAAGTTGTTTGGGTTTGTTGTTGTTCAAGTTATTAGGAGGTTAATGAAGGAAGCAAAGCAAGAATCATTTGAGTTAACTGCCACCAGGTTTCGTAAATTACATACTCATTTCCCTTCCTTCATTTTATTGGTTTGTGTGTGTAGCTCATCTGTCTTTTTGGCTTAACAACTGCCTGATGTTCTTCTTTTGGGTCGTGGATTTTGACGTTGCGAAAATGTTTCGACATTTCATTTAAATTTCGCTTTCAAAATGTGTTAATTAGTCTCTATTATTTTTAAAATTTATAAATAGTTCTTATGGTAAGTGGTTGGAACTGACTTACTGTTCGCCCATAAAAGCGGTACGTGAGCTGGGCTCAGAACGTCGTGAGACAGTTCGGTCCATATCCAGTGTGGGCATTAGAGCATTGAAAGGACCTTTCCCTAGTGCGAGGGGACCGTGAAGGACGCACCTCTGGTGTACCCTGGGTAGCCAAGTGCAGAGTTTTATCAAATTATAGAGACTAGTGATAAAAGTTCATCCGATCATAAAAAAAAACAAATTATAACTTGTCAAATCATATGGACTATATTCAAATTTTTATCGATCAAATTTGTAGTTTAACCTTAAAAATTTCAGACTATTAATGAGTTTCATCACCCGAACAAAAGTCATGGATAATATAATTTTTTTATAAAAAAATTTACTATTAAACATATAAAATCGAAAATTAAAATGAAAAACAAAAAAATAAATATTTAGCACATAAATGTCTATATGAAGCTTCAACTTGATATGTTTCACAAAAATATATATATAAATGCAATGAAATCATTAGATCTATAAAAGATCTGTAACAATTATTAGCCTAGTAATTGGAGAATGGATGGTGAGATCTGAGCCGTTGATCATGAACCGAATCATAGGATCATTAGATCTTTCACAATATTCAGCTAGATTTTGTTGCATCATTATCCAATCCAACAGTAACCATTATTATTATTTTATTTTATTTATTATTTTTATTTTATATATTTAAAGTAATTTCTTTTATTTATTACATAAACATTAATGGCAACCGACAGAAAACGATTCTTTTGGCTGTTGATGTGAGAAGTGTTACCTCTTTTTATTTATTTATTTTATTTTTTTAATTATATATTAAAAGTCAAACATGAATTGTAATAATTACATTCACTACTTTTAAATAAAATAGTCAACATTTTTATTTTTATTTTGTCCCTAGTCTTTGGAAAGTCTAGAATTTGATTCATAACTTTAAAAATTTTCAATTTTGCCATTGATATAACATTATATTAAAATACCTTAATTAAGTAATTCATATTAAATAATTAGATTTTTGTTAATAAAAAAATATTAACACATTAAATCCAAATAGTCGTTTTTTATTTCCTTTTTGTACCGATTAAAAAATCTTGATTATTGGTTTATGAACATATTTAAACATGTGCACGTGCAATAGTACTTGACACAAAATCCAACCGACCTACAACAAAATTTGATATTCCTGCTCGAAGAAGAAAAAAATCCTAAAAATTAAACGCAATTTTATTCTATATATATAGTAACGATTCTAATAGTCCTAACGTAAATAATCTTATATGTATTAATTTGAGTATAACTCAAATAATTATAAAAATGTCATGGGTTGAATTTAAAAAAATACATAAATGATATAATAAATACGGTAGAATTAAAATAAATTATGAAATGAAATAAACCCAAAATATATTTTTAAAAAATAACTATTATTATTTAAAAAAAAAAAAAAAAACAAAATTATATGTATCATTTTGTATTTGATACCTCTGTGCACGTGAAACCCACGTACTTTTACCCACCGACACCCATCCATTTAATTTCATTTAAGGCATTATTTTTTAGTTTTATTCCTAATTATTCTTTAACTTCCAATTTTAATTTTAATCTATCCACATTCTTTTTAATTAATTATTATATATTTTTAAAAATCCTTCACCTATTTAAAATTATCTTTTTCCTAAAAGTAAATATGTCTAAATGACGAGATGCTTTAACGATAACACTACTATGTATCACAGTCGTGTTTGTCTAGAACATACTGTTCGTAATTACATGTATGCTGCATGCCAACCTTTCATGCTATACTATGTTATCGTTTTCATTTACCACTTTCATGACGTATAGTTTAATTATTATATTTTCTAACAGTATGACGTTTCGGCAAAATCATATTTACACCTAGTAGACTTGAAATGTCTTAAAATATACTATGGGGGTTCGACTGGTCGTCAATTTTTTCTACTCGGAGTTATATGCTACTGAATAAGAGCGAGCGTTGCACAGTCACTTGCAAACGTCTCGAGAAAATGCGATTATGACAAAAATTAAAGATATATTAAAATTCAAGTTGCTTATTTTTCGAAAGAGGAAGTGTTTACTATATTTGTAGTGTGGCTCGAGAAAAAAAAAATTACTTGGGAAAGTGATGCACGTGGGCGGCAGCTTGAGGTGCACGTGATACAGCGGAACCAGAGGCTAGAAAGAAAAGGGCCCACAACGCAGAGTCTCGCGTGGAACACGCCACGTGTACGGAGGTCACGTGAGGGTTGCTTTCGAGGACGCCAGCGTGGCACCGTTACGGAGGGGTGGTTTCACCGACGTCACGGATTTAATTAATCGGATTTGGCGCCAACTCCGTAGTCCACAAGTCAACCTCCCATACGCCGCTGTCCCTGCCTTTGGCGCCACAAAAAAATTTGATTTTTTATTTTTTATTTTTTTAAATTAAGCAAATTAATAAAAATATTAATGAAAATTTTAAGAATATTATTCAAACTTTTAAAAATTTTAAAATATTTTAAGATAAAATGTCCGATTTAACAATATTTTTATTAAAAACATGTTTCTTAATTGAATTGGTCGAGTAACGACACGTTTTTTAGACCTAACATAATTGTTTGAATTATAAATTTATTTAATTCGAACAATTTTTATTAAATAATAATTTTACATCATCCTATTATAAAATATATGTCTGAATTAGTTAGTTGTTTATACTATTTATTCAATTTATTTAATAAATCAAATATTAATATGTTTGAATTGGTTAATTGATTTAAATTCTTAAAAATAAAAATGGAAAAATTGTCACAATTAATTTAATTCCACGTTTTTCTCCCCCCAAAAGACCATGTCATATATATATATATATATATATATATATATATATATATATATATATATATATATATATATATATATATATTAATCAATTATTGGTATAATAAATATTAGAATAATTAAGAGCAATGACGTCATTTTAATGACGAGATGTTTGTTAATTAAGTGATTGGAATTGGGAATTTATTCTTTGTATTATTGTTTAATTAACAGAGTGATTAGGACGTGCTTTGATTAAGATTTAAAACAAACGGCTGGTGGCTTTAATTTAAAAAAAAAAATTACAAAATTAAAACCAATTTGCAAATTTAATTATTTTGGATTTTACTTATTTTTAAAATTTGACTACAAATTTGAATATTTTGTTAAAAAATTATGAAAAATCAAAAGTAATTTCTAAAAACAAAAAATGGTTATTAAATGTTACCTTAATATTTCTTTACAAAAATTAAATTATTACAAATTTGGTATAAAGAAAGAACAAATTTTTTAAACATTAAAAATAATTTTTTTATATTTAAAATATTTTGGAAGCAAAAATATGACGGCGGTCGTTGCCATTTATTGGAAGCGACGGCCCCACCGCTATTTTTTATTTTAAAATTTTTACAATTAAAAAATCTTATCAATTAAGAATATTATTATATACAAAAAATATATATATAATTTATAGTTTAAATATGTATTTATTTCAATATAAAGCGGTCGGTTAAAATAATTCAACCGACATAAAATATTATTTTTAATTAAAAATTTGACATAAAACACTAGGTTACATTATTCCAAAACTTTTATTATAATTTTTCACTTTTTAAAATTATTTAAAAAATTACTTAAACGTCAGTGTATTTATTTATTATGATATCATAGCTACTCTTTTCTCGATCATGTATGAGAATGGTTGCCAAATTTTCATTATTATGAGACATACTCAAAATTCTTGTCTTTTACGGAAATTATGTAATAAAAAATATTTAATTTTTCTCAAATTCTACGCATTTATTTCTATTTCGACCGGTTAAATTATTATATTTAAAAAAAACTATAAACATAATTTTAATAACTATAAAAACAAAAATTTGATAGGGTTGAAAACTAATAACCAAATTAAAATATAATTTTTGCATAAAAATTATTATTATTATTATCTAAGACTAAACTTATATAAATAATTCACATTTTTTATAATTAGTTAAAACTTTTATTAAAATGGGAGCGGATGCAGCCGAATATTTCTCACTTGCATTCGAACTTTTAAATTTATTATTTAATTTGTTTTTTAAGTCACTTTCCCGGCTGGTTTGCGAACTTGAAAAGCGAACAAACGGACGCACGCTGTACTCCGAACCTGTCTCTCTCCCGCTTTCTTTCCCGATGCTATTGATCATATAAATTAAAATCAACACGGAATGATCCTAGCCCACCGGCGAAATACACGAACACGGCGGAACTTGACCCACAAATTTACAGAATCGTGGCTTGATTTCGACCTACAAGATGAGATTGCTCCAAAATGGGGTCGCCGGCGAGCCACTGCAAGTTGATTCCGGCCGTTCTGTGCTTGTGGGCATGAAATTAGACTCCCATAGTAGAGAGCTGTTAACTTGGGCTTTGGTTAAGGTCGCTCAACCGGGTGACCTTGTGATCGCTCTTCATGTTCTTGGCAACGATGGTGAGTTGATTTTTGTGTTTTAGGTTTTAATTCTTGATGTGGGTTAGTGCGATTTCGGAGTTTTGTTCAATGTTTTAGTGAGATTTACTGATTTTGTGAAATGGGTTCTGTAGAAATCGTTAATCGCGATGGGAAATCTTCGCTTCTTTCTCTTGTGAAAACGTTCGACTCTGTTCTTGCTGTTTATGAAGGTTTCTGTAACTTGAAACAGGTTAATCTTCTTCCGATTGCTTCCGATTTCTTCGTTTTGATCATTTTTTTTTTCTGGATGAAGATTGAAATCTGTTAATCTGTGTGATGATTATCGAAAATTCTTGTAAACTAGACGATTTTGGCCCAAATGTTGCAGGTGGATTTGAAGCTCAAAATCTGCAGGGGAGCATCGGCTAGAAAAATCTTAGTTCGTGAAGCAAAATCGTATTCTGCATCTAATTTAATTGTTGGGACTGCTCGAAAACACCATAAAATCCGTTCATCGAGTTCGGTTGCCAAGTACTGCGCTAAAAAATTGCCCAAACATTGTTGGGTACTCGCTGTTCATAATGGGAAAGTGACATTTGAACGAGCTGCAGTAGCTACAGGGGACTGCCAAGGTTTGTGTTATTTTCATTGTGTGTTCTTCATTTGAAGTGTTTTTGTGGTTCAGTTGAATTTGATTTCTGCAAATCTAATAGGAAATAAAGTTGAAAGTGATCTGGGAATTGGTAAGGATTCGGATCAGGGATTTGCAAAAGGCGTAATGGATAGTTCTTATAAACCGAACTGTTCGATTTGTGGATCGGAGTCGAGTTCTTTGGTACAATCTGCAGTGATATCTTCTGGTGATGGAGATGAACATGATGAATCTTTTGCCATTGTTCCTATTCAAAACGTTGAGGTAGCTTCGAGTTCAATTACTAAGTTGATCAAGGAATCGCCTGAAGTACAACCCGGTTGGCCTCTTCTTCGCCATGCTGATCAATCCGGTCGACGAGCTTCGTCCGACAAAGCCTTGGCCAAGCAAATCTCTGTAGTTCAATGGGCAATGAGGTTGCCTAACCGGTCTGCTTCAGACCCTGCTGCTTTGGATTGCAATTCTAATACATCTGGTCAAGCTATGGTTCTGGTCGGTTCTGAACCGGTGACTTCTTCGCTCTCCCCCAACCCCAGTTCCATACCGAAAGAATTGGAAGGTTTTCATGATAAATACTCGTCGTCGTGTAGATTGTTTAGTTATCAAGAACTCGTTACAGCAACGTCGAATTTCTTACCTCGTATGTCTTGTTTCTTCCATGACTTATGCTTCAAGTTTTGTAAATTTAGTCTTGTTGTGAATGTACTGCCTCTTTTTCCAGAAAACTTGATAGGGAAAGGAGGAAGCAGCCAGGTTTTTAGAGGTCGTCTTCCCGACGACAACGAGGTTGCTGTCAAGATCTTGAAGCCATCGGAAGACGTTCTAAACGAGTTCTCTGTGGAAATCGAGATCATTACGTCCTTAAGCCACAAGAATATCATTTCTCTCTTGGGATTTTGCTTTGAAGATAGTAAATTCCTGTTGGTTTATGATTTCCTGTCAAGAGGATGCCTTCAAGATATCCTTCATGGTATTAGCAACCTCTAATTGTGCCTTTTTGTTTCAACAAATATCAAACTTCCTTGAATTTGAAGTTCATTGATCATCATAAACCAGGGAATGGAAAGAGTTCGAACGCATTTGGCTGGAGCGAAAGATATAACGTAGCCGTCGGTGTAGCCGAGGCGTTGGATCATCTTCACAGCGACTCTCAGCACGTGATCCATAGGGATGTTAAATCGTCGAACGTTTTGTTATCTGACAATTTCGAACCGCAGGTGCTACAAACAGATGCATCTATTTTCTAGTAGACATGATTCTATATGTACTAAGTTTCTAGATCCTCATAGTACTCTTTCTTTCTTCAGTTATCAGATTTCGGGCTGGCGAAACGAGCATCAAAATCATCGCACGTAACCTGTACTGATGTTGCAGGAACGTTCGGGTTTGTATCTCTAAGCCATATGCAATGTTTCGGTTTGCTATAGTTTTCGACAATGTTGTTAATGTCGTTTGTTGCAGTTATCTGGCTCCGGAGTATTTCATGTACGGTAAGGTAAGTGACAAGATTGATGTCTATGCTTATGGTGTGGTACTCCTTGAACTTCTTTCTGGGAGAAAACCGATAAGTACCGAGTATCCGGAAGGACAAGAAAGCCTAGTCATGTGGGTATGTCGTTCGAGAACTCATAGGATTCGGTTTTGTTTCTGAATTATTAATGTATTTCATTCTGAAATGAAATGTTATCATCCAGGCAAGGCCAATTTTAATCGACGGGAAGGTGTCTCGGTTACTCGATCCTAACTTGGGAAGTAACTACAACAAGGACGAGATGGAGCGTGTCGTTTTAGCAGCTAGCCTTTGTATCAGACGCACTCCACGAGCTAGGCCTCCAATGAGCCATGTAAGTCACATCTCTCATTGTTCATAGATGATACTAAATTCTTGCCCAAATCTGAGAAACAGGTCGTCGATTCGTTCTCACGTCTCGAAATTTCAGGTTCTAAAACTTCTCCAAGGCGACATAGACGTAACCAAGTGGGCAAGGCAACAGATCAATGCTGTAGAGGATTGCAACGCTCTAGACGATGAAGTATGTCCTCGATCCGATATTCAATCACATCTCAATGTTGCATTGCTCGACGTCGATGACGACTCGCTCTCCCTGAGCAGCATCGAGCAGAGTATCTCAATGGAGGACTATTTGCAAGGCAGGTGGAGCCGTTCATCAGGGTTCGACTAACAACATCGACTAGCTCGACGAGTGCGTTCAAGTCGTGTGGCTTTTTCGTATATTCTTTGGTTGTTTATGGGGTTACCCTCCTCCTCCCTCCATTTTAGGCTTATTTTTTAGTTCTTTTCCCTTCCATTTTATCCCTACAAAAGGGTTCATAAGAGTGAAACATGAGTTCAGTGCTCTGCATAGCCAACCATTTGCTAATAAGAGCAGAGCAGTTTTGCTTGTAATCTTTCTTTGTACAAAACTTTCCTGAAAATGTGAATATATTTTTAAAATTCATCGAAAAAGCGTATAAATTTGAGTCAAAGTTCTTCTCTTTGCCCCCGTACGATGAAGTGCAGCTCTGTGGATTGCTCGTTGGGGCTGATAGGTGGTAGTATCACACTCTTCTCAAAAGAACGGTGCGTGAGACTCTCGCCTCATACGGCTCCGTCCCAGCAAGAATATGCTGGCATGAAACGAGTTCTCAAGAAGCATTTTTCTTTCGTCTTAGAATGTTTAGAGTTAGTTTGACTTTTATACTAGGAAGTATAGAACAAGTCTAAAAAGTGTAAAAATGTATAAAATATATACGTAGACATCCATTATCGAATCGGGATGGGAGCTAATAAGGTAGGATCGTGACACTTGTTACGATGCAATTACTATGTGCTTAATTCTTTTTTTTAAATTGTTATAGTTGACCAAACAATTTATGGCAAATATTTTATTTTTCTCCGTAAATTTTCAAATAATTATTATTTAAAAATATATTTATATTAAGTTTAAACTCGTCAATTTAAGCATAACTCAATTAATTAAAATATATATTCATGATCGAGAGATTTAAAAATTCAAAAGAAAATAAAATTTTAAAATACAAAAAATAGGAATTAAATAAGTATATTTAGGAAGGAAGGTGGAACTAGGCAGACAAGAAAACGACAACGTGAATAAACCTAACAAAAATGTTACATAATTAAGTTGAAATGTCAGTGTCCAGTCAGCACATAGACTAAGGTTTGATCTTCATAGCATGAGGATGTTGGGCTTTAATGGTTTTTTGACTTTAATAATTAATCCTATGCTTTTAATGTGTTATAAAATATAATATTTTTGTTGCAATTTATTACCCTTTATAAATAATGATAATTTGAAATTCAAAAAATTTCATTAATACCTCTAGATGGAAAAAATCATAAATATTCTTACCATTAATACTATATTTAAAATATTACTGGCTTAACAGTAGTCTTATATATCATTAATTTTTAATATTTTTAAAAAAATTTAAAAATTATCCAGGTTAATATATAAACCTAAATTAAAAAATTCAAGGAGTTTTAGAATATTTTAAATATTTTAAAAATAAAATATTAATAATTTTAGTAATAGTAAATATATTTTTTTATAATTAAAAATATTTTTGAAATAAGGTTGGAAGTTAGAAATATTTTTATTAATTTACCGGAGGTAAAAATAAAAAATGAAAAAACGGTAAAAAGAATATTCCGGCATCTACAAAGGATTTCGCTTTTAACTTTATATATTTTTATTTTTTAAATAGAAAAAAAAGGTACTGTCAGTTTCAACTTTTATCGAATAATTTATTTTTTCCTTTTTAACTTTTATCACTGAAAAATGAAAATATTATTAAAATAAATATATTTAAAAAAAAACACAAATTATTTATTAATTATTTTGACGTTGCCAGCGAGGATCCAAGCCGGGGACCCATTAAACAACTGACCGATTGACAACCGAAAAGTAGCGTAGCGTCCGCTCACCGCGACCGGAGCAGAATTTCCAGATCCACAAAGCCTTACCATCTGTTCTGTTTCTTTTCTATTTATGTAATTCGCTACCATATCTCTTCAATTCTCTCCTCATTCTGCTTGATTCAAATCGCTTCAATCTCAATTCTCACCCTCCAATCTCTGTTCATCGGGGTGTACCGATGGCATCCTCTGTCGATTCCACTGCTCTGAAGCTTTCTCAGCTTGGTATCAATGCCGATTTCGCTTCCTCTGTTCCGAATCTGAAGAAGAATCTTCACCTTCTGTCGGCTGAACAGGTATAATATGACGTTTTTTTTTTTTGTGTTGATGTTGGATTTTGTTATTGTAATGAGTGGTTTGGATTTTGGTGTAATTTTGTTTGGTGGTGATGGAATATAGGTTGATTTGGTGAAGATATTGTTGGAAATGGGACAGACTCATCTTTTTGAGCACTGGCCCGAGCCTGGCGTTGATGATAACGAAAAGAAGGCTTTCTTCGACCAGGTCTTTTTTTTTTTTTTTACTTTTGATTTTCTTCTTCTTTATAACTTGTCGTGTTTTGGGGGCAATTGGTTCTTTCTTTCTCTCTGATTAATTGCTTTATTTATGAAAACCTGATGTATGGTTGTGGAATTTTATTTGGATTGATGGACAATGCTTCTAAATCTGAGTGAACTGTTTATTAAGATCTGAAAAGCTTGTTTCTAGTTGGGTTTGGATAAAATGTTATATTGATCCAGCCGTGAATTCTTCAGAAAAAGGAAAACGAGAAACAGTGAATATGAACAGAAATTTCTCGTTGCTTTTGGGTGAAGGAAACAAATCATTGTTGATTTGCTAAAGGAAGTAATTGAAGTGTAAATAATGAGATTCTCGAGCTTTTTAACCTGAAAGATGTATTCAATTTCTTTGAAATTTACTTTTTGCAAATTACGTCTGTGTTTCAAAATTTGCTTTTATTTTCTCATCTTTGTGCTACTGCTTCTTCGGTGGTATGATAAAAGACAGCCCAGTATGCCATTTAATTGGAAATTCCATTGCAGGTTGCTCGGCTTAATTCTAGCTATCCTGGGGGTTTGGCCTCCTATATCCAGACTGCCAGAGGACTCTTAGCGGACTCTAAAGCAGGAAAGAACCCATTTGATGGCTTCATTCCCTCCGTAAGTAAAAAACTCGTAGCTCGTACCGATGTTGAAAAATGGTCTCTCCATACTGCTGCAATTTGGTAATGGATGTTATGTAATTAGCACATTGTGGTAGTTGTTGGTTTAGCCGGAAAATTTTCTTATTTTTATTAGGAGGTGATGGTAGATGGATATTAAGATTTAAATTGTACTGCAACAATAGAATCTCTATCTATTGTACGCTTTTTCTGGGTTGAGAAACTAATTTCACTGAAAAAATGAAATGAACAAGACCAGAGCCCACAAAAGTCAGAGAACTATAAAAAAATTCCCCCATGATACTTGCTAGCATTCGAACAGTATCATAAAGAATATAGATCACTTTGAGGTGTGCATTTAAATGATTTATTGAACACTAGGAAACACTTTATATATAATGTTCTTCATCGTGAAGTTAGTTTACGTATAAAAAGATCAATTACTTAATAGTAACTGAAGTGCAGAATCTTAAGTTACTGTATAGTAATTTTTTCTTTCTTATGGCAAGATATCCTCAACTTTCATCATCCTTCAAGTGATGTGTTTCGTATTGTACTGTAGTCGATGAAATTTAATTTTGGTTGATCCCTGGGTGACGGCTCTGTAGGTTCCTACTGGTGAAGTTTTGACTTTCGGTGATGATAGCTTTATCAGCTTTGAGGAAAGAGGTGTAAAGGAAGTCCGGAAGGCTGCATTCGTTCTTGTTGCTGGTGGGCTTGGGGAGCGGCTAGGATATAATGGAATTAAGGTGATTCATCTAACCTCACTTGGAAGTGTTACAGCTAACAATTTGTAACATATATTTTTTCATATTTCCATTGTTATAATATTTTTAACAATTACACTCATCTTTCAGGTGGCTCTTCCAGCAGAAACTACTACAGGAACATGTTTCTTACAGAGTTACATTGAATACGTTTTGGCTCTTCAAGAAGCTAGCAATAAACTTGCAGGTTTGTCCTTAGTAATATATGGGCCATATCGATATTGGTAAAGTTTTATCTTGAAATTTTTTTGTTTATGAACAGATTCTTAAGTCTTCAGTCCCCGGGGAACTTATCACATGCAACGTGTTAACATATTTGAAAGGCATTATGAATAGGATGATAACGTTATCGAGTCCTGTTCTCAGATCCCAACCTCATTTCTGAACAGCGGCCATCCATATTGAGCTTGATGCTGTGGCTCAAGCATAACTGGAAAGTGGCCCCTAAAATAGAGCAATTATATTAATTAATGGAAAAACAAGACACTCTGGATCTTAAGCACAAATCAATATATTTTTTAGGACTGTATTGTCATTTTGACTTGGATGGTGGTTCTTGCTACTTGGAACTGAACGTTTAGAAAGCTTGGGTATGTTTTCTGTTTGAACCCTGGACTAGGGATATTCATATGCCTTGTCAATTTTAGTCTCTTTAGTTAATTGGGTTTAGGAAGCTTGTCAGAATTCAGAATATTGCAGCTTTGATAGATTTACCATAAATTTGTTGTCTCACTGAAGCAGCCAGTTGGCATTTTTTTCGTGCATGGGAAGTGACTTTTTTCTTTTTAACTTTGTAGGTGGAAGTCAAGCAGAGATTCCTTTTGTTATAATGACATCAGATGATACTCATACACGTACATTAGAGCTGTTGGAATCAAATTCTTATTTTGGAATGAAACCCACACAAGTTAAACTTTTAAAACAGGTAAGATTTTGTATGGTTCATTAGAGTAGTTTATTTCAGTTCTAAAATAACAGTTCTAAAACTCTGAACTATTTTTTTTATCTTAGGAAAAAGTTGCCTGTTTGGATGATAATGATGCCAGGCTTGCCGTTGATCCACATAACAAGTATAGGATTCAGGTATGCGTGCTCTTTCTCTTCCTTGCCTCTCTTTTCCGTCTAGGGGGCTTATGCTAAATATATCATTTCATCCTTGAAGTATATACTGTTTTTCCAATTTTATCCCCAATGTTTTAAAATTCTCAACCAACTCCCTTCGCAATATTGTTGTTGAAATTGAAGAATGAAATGGTGACATGATATCTAAACTTTAAAGTATCTTATAATAATACTTTGTCAAGTGAGTTTTTTTCTCTCTCTCTTTCTTTTTTATTAGGGGTGAGATAAGATGTGAGGTGCCTTATGATAATATTTGATGACTTTTTAATTTGGGTCGGAACATTTAGGTTTTAATTATATCGTGGGGTAAATACTCAACATAGAAAAGCTACACTCATACGGACAATGTTTTATTGCCATTTTACTTACGCATCGAGCCTTTTTATTATAAATAATATAATATATGTTCACTCTTAAACCTTTCTCATTTCATAGACCAAGCCTCATGGCCATGGGGATGTTCATGCACTTCTCTACTCTAGTGGCCTTCTCAAAAATTGGTAAGTCACATGGTCTTAACTTATACTTCTCATGACCTTGCACTCAACTGTACTTTGGACCTTTGTTCTTAGTATTATTAATGGTCATTTCATGTGTCATTAAGCTAGAATCTTTTAGGCTGATGGGTTCCAATTAAAAAGAAAAACTTTGGACTGATTGGTATGCTTTATATTGTGAAGAATTTTGTTTTTGAATTTGAGCCTATTAGGGCATCAAGTTCTGTAACACGAATTATGTTATGTTTCTTACGTTAACAGTTGATGAAGTATTTTCTTTTAGGATTGATTCATGTTGGATGGCATTTTCTTTTATTAACCCTTCTTGTACATTGCATTGTTTTATTGCTGGATTGATTTCCTTAGGCTCGATGCTGGTTTAAGATGGGTTCTCTTTTTCCAAGATACAAATGGGCTTCTATTCAAGGTTTTTCCTTGACCATCCAAGTCTTTTGGATATCTTTCAACTTGTACCTATTATAATTCATTCCCTTTTACTTGCATCATGCAGGCAATTCCAGCTTCTTTGGGTGTTAGTGCTACAAGAGATTACCATGTTAATTCTCTTGCTGTTCCACGCAAAGCAAAAGAAGCCATTGGTGGAATTACTCGTCTTACTCATGCTGATGGTACTACCAACAAGCCTAATTAATTTCAATTCCTCATGCTTAGAAATAGGAAACTACTATTCCTCTGCATATTTTAAAATATTTATTGTTTAATGTCAGGCTACATGTAAAAATAGGAATCCATGCCGATATTTTTCTCTTACTTACTGGTGGACCTTAAATCTGTAAATTTTTGTCTAATGTGGATAATCACAGTTTTAAGCTGCTGTTAGTGTAACTATGAGATAGCGAGGAATCTCAACTTTTACGGCCTTGACTTCAAAAAAATCCTATATGAAGCTGTATTTTTGTTCTTTATCAGGGAGGTCTATGGTAATCAATGTGGAATATAATCAGCTTGACCCACTGCTTAGAGCAACTGGATTTCCTGATGGCGATGTCAACAATGAGACTGGCTTCTCTCCTTTTCCAGGAAATATAAACCAAGTAATTTTCTCTCAAATACCCAGCATTTCTTCTTCCCTTAACATGTAAGTAGTGAGGTGTAAATATGAACAGTTATTGTAAATAACTTAGTTGGTGGGAATCTAGAAAGTACATGGGTAAATGTAAGGGGCGAAGTAGTCATTGGGTGGTGGGCTGGGAGTTGGGAGAGACAGGTAACTTGTTGACTTTTCCTGGATTTGTACTTCTCTCTCAACTGCTTTGACTCTTAGTACTATCAAAAATGCTTTCAACATGTCTGTCACATGATTAGAAATGCGAGGAGATCGTTGTTCTGTGGATTTTATGTTCTCTTGTTATATGGTGGATTGGTTTATTCTCTGGTCTTATGCGTGATTTGCACTTCAAAATATTTTTTGCAGCTAATTTTAGAACTTGGGCCCTATATTGACGAGCTGAGCCAAACAGGAGGTGCTATAAAGGAGTTTGTCAATCCCAAGTATTTTTCTTGCCCTTATTTTTTGGAGTTCTGATATAGAGTTTGTATTTCTTTTAGTGTGAAACTGAAAACTGAACACTATGGTAGCTTCTAAGGAATTCCTTCATCTTAAACAATTTTGCAGATATAAAGATGCTAGCAAGACTTCTTTCAAGTCTTCAACCAGATTGGAATGTATGATGCAAGATTATCCGAAAACATTACCTCCCTCAGCTAGGGTTGGATTTACGGTAACTTTTCTTCTCCCAGGCTGGGAAGTTATGCCGATTTTCGAAAAAGCTAAAAAGCAACTATCTGATTCTTTTATTTTTATTTTTTTGAGTCTGGTAGAACTGTCTTATAATCCTCATTAAATTCTTATTTTTGTATCTAAACTTTCTATGTTCCTCTTTTTCAGGTGATGGATACCTGGCTTGCTTATGCACCGGTGAAGAATAACCCCGAAGATGCTGCTAAGGTAAAATTGAAACTCATAGTCTAATTTACATCAAACAAATTGTTCTAAAATTTTAGATATCGTTAAAACATTTATAACAGCTCTAGATGTGTTTCCCCCTCTCATTTTTCTTCTTGATTTTGCAATCTCAAGATATTCTACCCCGAATTTGTGTCACTATTATCTATATCTTCTCTTCAAGTCCAGATTATTTCCCCCCTATGATTTTGAACTTTGAATATCTTGATATATTTTTCGTGTTTGGTTTTCTTACCACTCAGAATTGTGGACTTTATTTTGTTTAGGTACCGAAGGGAAACCCATATCACAGTGCCACTTCGGGCGAGATGGCCATATATCGTGCAAATTCTCTTGTTCTCAGAAAGGTATCATACGATAACTCTCTCTATCCAAAATGAGGAACTCTGAAGAGTAGGAATCTTTTTTTTTTTTTTTTCAAAAGTAATAAGCTTTTGAGTCCTAATAAAAACGAAGTCCATTTGTCTGCTGTGTTTTACATATCTCTTCTCACTCTCTAATAAAAACTCACATTCGTGCATGAAAATGTTTCAACTGATGTCACATAAGCAATTAGTTATCGTTGGTAGCTATAAAGAAAGATAATGCATGTAACTTGCTCCTTGGTAGATTTTAAGCTTTCTATTCCATCTTACCAGGCCGGAGTTCAAGTAGCCGATCCAGTCAAACAGGCGTTCAATGCACAAGAGGTTGAAGTCTGGCCTCGCATCACATGGAAACCGAAATGGGCATTGACCTTTTCAGATATAAAAAGCAAAGTTAGTGGAAAATGCTCCATTTCTCAGCGTTCCACTATGGTCATCAAGGGGCGTAATGTTTATCTTCAAGACCTCTCCTTGGATGGAACTCTTATTGTGAATGCAGTTGAAGATGCTGAGGTATGCCGACTTCAATCGTTATTAAATTCGACATTTTAAGTCATCACGAATTCATCCTAAGTATAGAATTTTTCTCTGGCGCCTACAATCTTAAAACATGAGCCATTGGGTACTCGTGTTGGCAGGTAAAAGTGAGTGGTTCAGTGCAAAACAAGGGTTGGGCTCTTGAACCCGTGGATTATAAAGACACTTCAGTGCCAGAGGAAATAAGAATAAGAGGGTTCAGAATCAACAAAATCGAGCAGGAAGAAAGAAATTAGCCCTCAACTTCAGCTGGAAATGCTTTGAAGGTGAAGTTGATGAATTCATGGGGTTTGTTGAACCATTTTTCTCTGCAAAATAAGTTTTTTCCTTCCCCTAGGAAAATAAAATTTGTAACATTTTTGTTCTATAATAAATATGTATTCCAAGTTCACCTTGAATGATTTTGTTGTGCAATAATATTTTGAGATGGAGAATGAAATTCCTATGATGCTTCTCCTTGCCTTAGACCTTTCATTTCTAGAAAGTGGTGCGTCTCCTCAAAAAACAGGTCCATTTTTTCCAATTTTGACCTGCACTCATTCTCCTAGCCACCGTGAGAATTTCCACCACATCATGCGTGAGATCCCCACGTCGGTTGGAGAGGTGAACAAAACATTTTTTATAAGGGTGTGGAAACCTCTTTCTAAAGATCACGTTCCTCATTACGAGCGTGTACACATGCTTCTAGGGCTATTAGGTTAGCTACGGCACCTGGTGCATTACCACAAGGGTGCTCCAAAGTTCCTCTGCCGAATTGTAGTATAGAATCATTTCCAAAAATCTCGGTTAGAGCAGGTATATGCCAAACGTGAATACCACCGGAAGCCATTGACAGAACACCTTGAGAGGAAACTCGAAAGGAAAAGTTCAAAGAGGACAATATCTACTAGCGGTAGGCTTAGACTGTTACAAATGGTATCAGAGCCAGACATCGAGTGGTGTGCTAGCGAAAATATTGAGCCTTGAAGAGGGTGGATGGTGGATTGTGAGATCCCACATTGATTGGAGAGGAGAGGAACAAGTACCAGTGAGGATGTTGGGCCCTGAAGGAGATGCTTGCGAAAATATTGAGCCTTGAAGAGGGTGGATTGTGAGATCCCACATTGATTGGAGAGGAACAAGTACCAGTGAGGATGCTGAGCCCTGAAGGAGGGTGGATTGTGAGATCTCACATCGGTTGGAGAGGGGAACGAGTCCTCCTGAAGGAGGGTGGATTGTGAGATCTCACATCGGTTGGAGAGGGGAATGAGTCCTCCTGAAGGAGGGTGGATTGTGAGATCTCACATCGGTTGGAGAGGGGAACGAGTGCCAGTGAGGACGCTGAGCTTCGGGGGGTGGATTATGAGATCACACATCGATTAGAGAGGAGAACGAAACATTTTTTATAAGAATGTGGAAACTCCTCTATAACGGACAAATATACTCCATTGACTTTAGGAAACTTGTGGGAAGACGTTGGTTTCAGAAGTGCTCATGGAGATAAAAGCTTTGATAGGGTGAAAAGTAGTTCAATTGTGAGAATGAAAATGGCAACTTCTTGGTAGGCACCAAAATGCAGGTTGTTCAAGGCCATAACCAAAATTTCCAGCCCTGCCAGCACGTTGGACGACGTTCGAGAAAATTAAGAATAGTTCGGATCCAATGTCCAATATTCTGTCCATTCACTCCCAATAGAGTTAAGAATTTCCTGGCGCCAACGCCCTTCCATTTCCTCCCTTGGTTTTATTTCAAACTTCTCTATAAAATCTGCTGTTCTAACCCAAACAACCATAAAACATGTCTCCTATTATTACCATTAACGACTTGCTCCGCATCTTCAACAAGCTCGACAAGAACCGCGATGGCCTCATTTGTCTACACGAGCTCATCTGTCTCCTCGACACGATCGGCGTCGAGCTAACCATGGAGGACTTGTACTCATTTCTAGAGAAACCAAGCCTCGACTTCAACGAGTTCTTGTTCTTTTATGAATCGATATCAAAGCAAAACAAAGGCGAGTGCAAGGGAGGTGTGAGCGATGTCAACGCAAGAGAGGAAGATATCGACATTGTATATATGGCGTTTAAAGTGTTCGATATGAATGATGATGGGTTCATTTCTTGTGAGGAGCTCCAACTTGTGTTGTCAAGACTAGAGCTTTGGGATGTAAACATTGATTGTAAAAGTATGATCCGAGCTTATGATACCAATTTGGATGGGATGCTCGATTTCGAGGAGTTTAAGAACATGATGTCGTTGACAAGTTCTTGATTCACTTTGAAATTTTTAGTGCAACTTCCACCTACTTGATTCACTCAGCATTTCTCCTCAATGATAACGTCCCGCAGTTATAAGTAATGACTAACGTATTCAATTTCAAAGTATAATTCGATCTGAAATTGCTAATTATTTGATTATGGAATTAATTTAACTTAATCAAACTCAAATTAGAGTTTAATTTGAGAGAAATTTGAGTTTGAATTTGGAGTTGAGAGTTTGGAAATGGTGTTGTTGGGATAAAATGAGGATAAGAAAACCGTAAGCTCCACGCTCGCGCCACACGATTCTTCTTCTTCTTCTTCGGTCAATGCCCAGTCGTCGCCGTCTCCCTTCTCCCTCGTTGTCAGTTTGTGCGCCGTCGCTCCCAGCCGCCCTTCGAGCAACAACTATCGCGTCATCCACCTCGTTTGCTGCCTTCCAGATCTGACCAATCCGCTTCTCTTTTGCATTTCCGGCGAGGTATTGTTCCGACAAAACAATATCCACGACGTTTGGACCTTTGATCTACGGATTGGAGCCTATTCGAGGTCGAACAACACTATTTCGCGAGGATTTCTTGGGTAAAGTTACTCTAAATCCAATCGAACCCTAATCTAATTCGTAGATTTTCTGTTTTTTGCATTTGAAACTGTTTTGTGCTTAGTCTTGAACGGATTCGTTTAGTCCTTCAAGTTGCTATTAATCTTTTGGATGTTAATATCTTGTTTAGGGTTTAAGATCAAGACAAAAACCCACCGAAGTTGAAAAACATTCAAAATGCATCTAAGATGTAGCCGCAACTATGCCTAATCGGTAGAATATGCTGCGGCTACCGCTCTCATTTTCAACTATCAGTAGTCGAGAGCCATTTTCAACACTAAGTCTATTTAAACTGATGCCCCAAAATTTCTAATTCCTTTCGGTCCTTAAGAATTAATCTTCCAGGTTCTAAATTTCTTGATTGTTTGATTTTTAGTCTTAAGCTTGAATGTCTAGACCTGCCTAGAGTAGTAATCAATTAAAGAACGAAAGTAACTTGAACCTCTCCATGAAGGTACCTTTGCTGGACACAAATTTGAGAATTTGAGCCTTTAGACTGTCCAAAGACACAATGTTCACAGAAATTAAGGCTCCTAGAGCCTTAAGACTTAACCAACCCCTGTTTCTCAAGTTCTTGTAGACCTTTTTCACTGATGTGAGAGTCTTCTATGCCAAAAATCTATTTCATTAACTTCATTCTTTTGTGCAACACAATAGTGTGCTGGAAAAGAAATGTTCTTAATGATGGTACACCCATTCTTATTTTTTCCATTGAACGGAGTCCTCCCTCCCTTATCTAGTTTGAAACTTCCTTTACTGCCAGAGAAGGAACAACCTTGACCATCAAGCATTCCCATTAAAATCTAATTTCTTCTTAACCTTGGAACATGTCTAACATCTACATTGGTTGGAGAGAGGACGAAGCATTCATCGCCAGAATTTGGAAATCTCTCCCTAGTAGACACGTTTTAAAACCATGAGACTGACGGCGATACGTAATGAGCCAAAACGGACAATATTTGCTAGCGGTGGGTTTGGGCTGTTACGTAGTATGTCTCTATTGTCTTGGAGTTCTAAATACCACTGAGTCTGTTCCAATCACTTTACACTCATGATTGTCTCCCACGAACACTTATCCACCATCCCATGAAATGTCTTTAGAGGATGTCATATGAAAGGGTACACCGAGTCCAAGACCGAAGTCTTCCCTCTTTCCAGTATCCTGCTCAGTAGCTTTCTCCCCATATGAAAGGTAACTCGATTCCATCCTCCCTAATAGAGACATCTCCTTTCCCATGTTCCTTTGTTGTTCTTAATTCTCTTTTGTAGGGAATTTTTGTTCTCTATGGGCAGTTTCTCTTGAAGTGCCCTTCATTTTGGCAAATGAAGCACCTTACAACATTTGTTTCCTTCTGAAAACATTGCCCCTTTACGAACTTCCCTTTTCTTGGATTATACCCTTTCCTTCTGTAAACGAGGATTCAGCATCTCCATTTCCCTTTTCTTGGATTATACCCTTTTCTTTTGTAAACGAGGATTCAGCATCTCCATTTCCCTTTGTTTCAGATTTCAACTCTTAACTGCTTGCATCTCAAAGCTGTAATAACAGTGTCGTTATTGAGTGCATCGCTTCCATATTTGAAGACCGATTTCACATTGCTAGAACTATCAGGCAATGATTTGAGAATTGCTGCTTCACTTTCCTCTCCTAGTTACTCCCCACTCATAACTTTGGATTTAGTTAGGTTCGTAGTTTGTATGAAAGCATGATATAAGCATGTAATAGAAATTTGAGCCTAAACTAAGTTGATCCGATCCATGAAAAAGCATGTTGAAGTTATATGATACATGTTTTCCGAGAAATAAATTGTTAGAGCGCTGATATATGTTGAACATTATTTAGTATGATAATGTTATAAGAAACTTATTATCACGATTTGGGCATGGGATGAGCTAAGACGATATATGTTGAACATTATTATGTATGTTTTCTAAGAAAAGTATGAACTAAACTATGACCGGTATGAATATGAAATTATGACTAGGTATCCATGTTTAGGTCGCCTATGTATGTTTCTATTGTATATGTATGTGATTGTAGCGGTTATATGGGGATGATTAGAGATTCGCCAACTAGTCTTAATCGTAAACCTGACTCGATTGTCAGGGGTCTGAATAAATATAGAACAGACTTATGATATATGATTGTATAATGTGGAGCTATTTATGAAGTTTGCAAGTTAGCTTTTCTTTAGTGAACTTGTCACGAGGCGACAGAGGTCCACAGTTGTACCTTAGAGTTGGTCGATAGGATCAAGAATCAAGAATTTGAACTAGTTTTTGTTGGATGAAAGTGTCCCACATCGGTTAATTTAGGGAATGGTCATGAGTTTATAAACAAAGAATACTCTTTCCATTAGGTTGAGGCCTTCTGGGGAAGTCCAAAGTAAAGCCATGAGAGCTTGTACTCAAAGTGGACAAATATCATACAATTGTGGAGAGTCGTGTTCGTCTACTAAAAAACCCTAAACTATTTAGAAAAAAAAAAAAAGAATGGAACCTTCCATCCTCCATCCAAAACCGACCAGCAGGCCACTTACAGTTCAACTTGCAGAAGGGTATTAAAATCCTTGAGACAAATGCAGATGATGTCATTTTCCATTTTATGTTTTTTTTTTTTCTTTTACTTCTTAATGTTTTATTTTATCCCATAATTTTGTATAATTGAAGAAATTAATATTTCCTAAATAGCTTGATGAGAATAATATTCAATAACAATAACAATAATAATATTAATTAATATTAATAGTGGCTGAAGATTTTTGTTTCTATTTTTTAAAATTCAATAATTTAATATTGTTTAATCATTGCCCTCCAAACTTGCTTCATTTATTAATTAATCATAATCATAATTTTTTCACTTCCAACCATAAAAATAAAATAATAAAATTACCACGACCATTAAAAACAAAAAAAAAAAGTATTATAATTTAATAAAAGGTTGGGTTTTATTCATACAATTTAATAAAATTTCTAATATAGTTTGTGGTAAAAATTATTGTGGGTTATTAAGTAATTTATCTATGTCTTCATTTTTTTATGGTCATGTATGAAAAATAAAAATATCGTTTCTCTTTCAACTTCTCGGTATAGTAAATTATCAAAGTTTTATCTTTGTTGGATGAAAGTTCTACATCGACTAATTTAGTGAATGATGATTATAGGTTTATAATCAAGTAATACGTGTGCTCTATGTCAATGCATTGCAATCCTATTATCATTCACATTTAATGATGTAATTATTAAATTATTAAAAAGGAGAAGAAAAAAATCCAAATAGAATATTAAGATTTAAGTAGAAATGTAATTAATACCATAAAATATGAGGAGATTCAAAATTACTTAGAAGCTTCCAGGAAGCCACCAACAATATTTTCCACCGCGAAAGGATTTTGGGTATGTTAGAAATAGAAATGCAATTCAAATTTATGCAAAATGTGCATTACGTTTCCATTATTTCTACTTATTATTTGTTTTCTATTCAGAAAAAAAAAAAATTAAGAGTCTGAAAAACAGTGGAAAGCTGCTGGAAGCTTCGTAGATAGATTTTGTTCGGTCTTTTATGTGTTTTAATTAAAATTCTTAAATGAAATATTTAGAATATGAATTCGATATCTAATGGTCCAGTATTCTTAATCGTTATATACACAATATCATTTTCATACTTTATTTCTTATTATATCATATATAGGCCTTTTGTTAGGCGTTCGTCCTTTCACCTCGGTTCAGACTTTTCAAAGAGGCCCTTCACGACTATAAAGAAGAGGGGTTGTTCCCTTTTATCAATTTAGCTATTTAATACTCAATATTAATGAAAGTAATATTCTCACCTTAGCTAATTAAGATAATTATGAGTTTATAAGTAAATATCAAGTTTTTTTTTTTTTTTTTTTTTTTAATGTATTTTTTTATTGGGACAAAAACCCATAATTTGGTGAAAAGAAAATAAATAAATAAATATGGTGGTGTGAAAACGTATGATGAACAGCGACGAAAAACGCATTATAAAAAGGAAGTGTTTATTTGAATTAAACTCAGCTACAACAACAGTCCCAAAATACCCTCAAGCTATGCGATTCAGAGTCTCGCCGGACGACAATCGGGTGCTACCCGAGCAAAACCCGACCGCCCACTACCTGCCCTCCGTCAATGCCAACCACCTTGCTCCAATCGATCCGGCGAAATCAGAAATTTCAACGTTGACCAAGCCTGCAATCCCGTATCAGGTCGGCGACAGAAAAGCGCAATCTGTGCTTCCGTTCATTCCGGCGAACCCAGAGACGGCGGTGGTGTCGACCAGGCCTGCAATCCCATATCAGGTCGGCGACGGAAAGGCGCAATCTGTGCTTCCGTTGATCCCGGCGACCCCAGAGACGGCGGTGACGTCGACCAATTCTCTCGGGTACAGAGTCGGCGTCGGAAAAGTGAAATCTGTAATTCCGAAGAAGAGGAAGTTAGTGAAGACGATGATGTACCACTGCATTAAGGACTTCCTCAAAACGCTCTTCCGCCGCTCGCCGAAAACCCACCGCCTCCGCCCCAAACCCATTATCCATGACTAGTAAAAATGTCGGATTTTTATCATAATCTTCTTATTGTTCATGTTTTTTTTTTTTTTTTTTTTTTTTCTAGGTGGGTCAGTGTGTCCTCCTCTGCTTTCTCTATCATAAAACAGAGGATTTTATAATCTTGGCTTGTTGTTCAAATATTACGAACATATAGTGTAATCCACTCTTGTTTTGTTCTTATTTCTATGTCGTTTCGAAATTCTCTTGGTCGTGTTTTTCAATAAAAGAACTCCCTGATTCCGGTTGGTATTGGCCGTTGTTCAATTGAATCGAAAACAGAGACTCCGCCGATCCGCCGGAGAAGAACCTTCTCGCCGGCGCCTGACACCCCTACTCCTTCTGAATTAAAATTATGTTATTACTATAATTATTGTGAAAATAGATATATGGATTTGTCATTAAATTAAAAGATTCCATTAAATATAATAATGATTAGAAATTTAATTTAACAATCCGCTGTCACGCACCCCTCTTTTTCCATTATTTCATTAATTCACCTCTCAAATTTTTTAAATCTAATTAATCTAATTTTAAATTTTATAAAGTTTGAAGTTCCTTAATTTTGATTTGCTCTCGTTCCTATAATAAATTTAGTACCTCAAATTAATCAGTGAAGACTAGAGATTTTCACTTTATCTGTGGGTCCCAACTCGAACCAGAGGGAGTGGGAAACATTTTTTTCCTAAATAAATGGAACTAGAGACAAGATTATATTCTCCGTCTTCATCCCCGCCCCACTTAATATAAATACTATACATAAATGACGTTAATGCTCTCGTTCATCTATAAAATAAAGTTAGTAGCTCAAATTAATTAGTGATAATTAAAGATGTCTATTTTACCCGCGAGGACTCACCCCGAACGAGAAGGAGAGTAGGGAACATTTTTTTCCCGTTAGATAAATGAGGCCAGAAACGAGATTATATAAACATATTTTCAATATATATATGTTTTTTTAGCTATATTAAATAAAGCAAATGAGTTAGTTTTAGTTGTAAATTTTTTTAAATTATTAAACACTACATTACAATATTAAAATTTAAATTTTTAGAAATGGATAGTATATGCAATATATTAATTTATTACAATTTTTTTTCAATTTTTAAATAAAGATTATATTAAACAATGTAATCTTCGTTGCCATCTCCACAAAAATAATTAAAAAACTTTGCAGAGGCCTTCTTCGTCTTCGCTCGTGCACATCTCTAATAAAATAAACCTGAATACACGTCAGAAAGGAAATAACACGAGGGAAATATAAAGAAAAAAAATGAAATTGTGCATTTTTTTTTTTTTAATCTTAACGAACAAGACATGACTCGAGATAAAAGATGTATGTAATAGCTTATCCCACCAACTCTATTTTTTTTACCTCAAATAATATACGCCTTTTCATTTACGTGATATACTTTCTAAATATTAATATTTTTTTATAACCAAAATCCTCGAATTTTACCTATTTTTACTATTCCGATAGCTACACGATCGCTCTATTTATCTTATATATAAAAAAAAATTACATAATAGGTGGTTCATTATTATATAATAATGGTGAAATAAACGAACTAAATTTTTTTATTATTCAATACGAAACATTAAAAAAAAATGGTGCAAAAGAAGATAGACACAAAAGCTTTTTTTGTAGGATTAGAAGGTAGTACGACAAACGTTCATATTACACACTTCTAACGAGACCAATGCCCTACAAACATCACAAAACAACACAATAATTACTAAATTCCACTATGTTTTTTTTTTTTTCTATTGTATTCAAATGGCTGATTTATGAAACCTGTTCGTTTCTTTTCAAATTGAAATACGACGTGGGATAGTTGTTACAAATCCTCTGGTTATGATTGATCTGTCTATCGAGTCAATAGGAATGACTTTTAAATTTGTTAGCAATATGTCTAGGCTAGTTCAAATGCAGCTCAATTCAGCAGATCCACCATCAAATGATACGACCCATTTATCTTTTATTTGACTCGATACATAAAAGAATAAGAAAAAGCAACGACAAAGTTGTTTTGGTCGGTTGTGTTCTTTCCATACCATTATTGTGTGGGCCCCGCTACCCGACCCAACTTCCTCTTATCCATTTTATTAATGTTATTATTAATTATAACTTATGCTCAATTAATTAAGTATTTTTAGTCTTGTAAAAATTATTATTAATTATTATATCAATTAAATTCATTTCTGATTTAAGAAATGCATGTTTTTATTTTATATATTTTTTAAAAATTAAAAAAAAAAAGAAAACTCCAAAAAGAAAAAAGAAATGAATAAATAAATAAGGTTGGGGAATATCGCCGTAGTACTGAAGCTGCTCAAATTTTTAATTATTCCGAATGTTGAGGGTGACGTCAGACTACATGACGTCAACAAGCGGCTGGGTTATTTTAATTTTCTATTAAAAAAATAAATAGCTTCGGATAATCTCAAATAGATTTAACCGATAAACTGTTATATTTTTATTTTGAAGTTAATTTTGAACTCGAAAAGAGAAAAGTAAATTAAATATTATGATTATTATTATTAAAAAATATATAATTAATTAAACAGGTAACGGTTCGGTTCGGTTCGGTTCTTGATGGCTTATTGGGCTTGGATAACGTCCGGCACTGTTGCTTCCTGAAGCTCATATAGAAGATGGGCCTGGGCCCAAGTTAGAGGGTCCATTGGACCCTTGGCTTATTTTGGGTTGGGCCGAATGGTGATATTTTTAACTGAATTTTAAAATTAAACCAGACTAAATAAATAAAAATTTAATATTTGCAATTAAAATAAATAAATAAATAAAGTGTTCAACCGTCAAAGAATCGTTCATTATGGGGATGGGCGTCTGGGGTGTCTGGGCGTCTGGATAACTATAGAATTGACGTATAATGTTTTGTTTGTATGATTGTACTCTGTGAGGATTATTAGGAAGTTTGTCAGTTAGTTTCCTTTTAATAAAACTGTCATGAGTAGCAAAGGTCCACAACAGTACTCTTGAGAGTTGGTCAAATCTTAGAATGCATGAATCTTACGAGATTGGTATTAGGGTCGTGCCTTGAGTGACTACGATTTAGGTCGAGAACTAGCAACAACGACTAACTAGGAGACCAAAAAACTCAAAACAAATTTCGAGGGCTAGAAGTTTAGATAGGGACCAAGAACCAAGAACTTGAACTAGCTTCCACTGAAATACCCTAAGTGGAGCTTAGGTAGTATGAGTAAATCTAGAATGTAACCTAGAAAGAGCCTCTAGAACGAATTCCCAAAATAAAATAGCAAAACTTAGTAACAAACTATGAACTACCAGCAAGTTGCTTTCTTAGTATGTACGTGGTTAGTGGAGCCTGATGTAGTGGTCGAGGCGGAGATATACGTGGGTTTTTTAAATTATTCATTTCGTGTATTTCAAATAGTCTAAATTTGTACTACTGTATTTCGGTAGCCTCGGTTTGGCTTTTGTAAAATTAAACAGGAATGGTAGGACCTTCCATCCTCCAAGCAAAACCGAGCAGCAGGGCCACTTCCCGTTCAACTTGAAAAAGGGTATAAAATCCTCAGAAAGGGACCGACGCCGTCCAAGAACGATGTTAGGAGTCAATTGTCGGGTTCGCTGCTTCTTCGAATCATTTTTCTTTCTTTTTCTTTTAATTCTTTAAGTTTTTAGTTTACATGAAGCATAATTTTTTTTATAATTCAACAAATTAATATTTCCTAAATTAATAAAATAAAAAACACTTTTCCACATCAGAAAAGTATGTTGCAGTTGATGTGACTGAAGATTTTTGTTTCCATTTTTAAGATTCAATAATTTAATATTGTTTTAATCATTCCCCTCCAAACTTCCTTTCTTTAGTAATTAATCATAATTATATATATATATTTTAAACTTCAATAGTACAATTAAAATAATAAAATTACCACGGTCATTAAAAAAAAAAATTATAATTTTATAAAATGGGGTAAATGTAAAAATTATTTCGTGTGTTATTAAATAATAAATTAATATTAGATGTGGTAATAAATCAATATATGTTAACGGTGAGCTTGGGTGGTTATAAAAAGTATTATTTTTTTTTCTCTACTTTTTAGTGTAGTAAAATATCGAGGTGTTATTTTAATTAATGATCAATAAGCATTTAGTCATTAGAGTTGGCCCGGATTTATTAGGTACCTCATTTTCATTCATGTTCCTTTTGGTGGTACACTCTTATGCACACGATGAAATCCCATTGTCATTCAAATCATCTGGGGTGGGGACGGTCCACGTAATCATTAAATTATTAAAAAGAAATTAAAAAAAAAAAAAAAAATCCATCAAAATATGAGGAGATTGAGAGAAGGTTCGAGGAAGGCAGCAACAGTATTTTCCACATCAAATTTACCCGAAAATGGGTTTTAAAATGTTTAGAAATAAATTATGCAAAATATGCAATTACAAACGACACTCCCAGAATACCCACAAGCTATGCGATTCAGAGTCTCGCCGGACCACAATCGGGTCATACCCGACCCACATCCGACCCCCCACCACCCGCCCTCCCTCAATGCCCACCACCTTGCTCCAATCGATCCCCCGAAATCTGTGCTTCCGTTGATTCCGGCGAACCCAGAGACGGCGGTGATGTCGACCAGGCCTGTAATCGGAAACAAAGCCGGCGACGGAAAAGCGAAATCTGTGCTTCCGTTCATCCCAGAGACGGCGGTGACGTCGACGGGGACGTTGACCAATTCTCACGGGTACAGAGTCGGCGTCGGAAAAGGGAAATCTGTAATTCCGAAGAAGAGGAAGTTAGTGAAGACGATGATGTACCACTGCATTAAGAACTTCCTCAAATCGCTGTTCCGTCGCCCGCCGGAAACCCACAACCGCCCCAAACCCATTACCGATGACCAGTAAAAATCTTGACACTTACACGTTTGTATTCGGATTTTTATCATAATCTTCTTATTGTTCATGCTTTTCTTTTTTTCTGAGTGAGCCTCTGTGTCCTCCTCTGTTTTTCTCTATCATAAAACAGAGGAGTTTGTAATCCACTTGTGTTTTGTGTTTTGTTCTTATTTCTATGTGGTTCCGAAATTCTCTTGGTCGTGTTTTTTTAATCAAAGAACTGTCTGATTCCGGTTGGTATTAGCCGTTGTTCAAATGAATCGAAAACAGAGACTCCGCAGATCCGCCGGAGAAGAAGGTCCTCGCCGGCGTCTGACACCCATTTTTGTTGTGAATTAAAATTATATTATTACCATTATTATTGTGAATCTAATTTGGAAAAATAGAAAAATAGATATACGGATTTAGCATTAAATTTTTGTCGTCGTAAAAGATTCTGTAATATTGAATACGAATTCAGCAATCCGTTCACATTTAGATGGAAATAAGATATCTTTGCATAAATTTAATTGAACAACTGTCACGCAACATTCTCTTTCTTCTCTTGGATTAATCCATTTTAATAGCTCAAATTAATCGGTAAAGATCAAAGATATTCATTTTATTCGTGGGACCCACCTCAAATTAATCGAACAAGTCATGACTCTGAGATAAGAGTATGTGATAGATTGTCCCACCCACTCTTACTTTTTCATACGTAACATTTTTTTGACCTCAATGTATACTTTCTAAATATTAATATTATTTTATAATCAAAATCCTCGAGTTTGATCTATTTTTATTATTCCGATAGCTACACGATTGTTCTATTTATCTTATATATATATAAAAAAAATTACATAATATATATCGTTCATTATTATATAAAAATGGTGAATTAAAGAGCTAAATTTTTTATTATTCAACAGGAACCATAAAAAAATGGTGACAAAACAAATATCCTACAAACATCACAAAACAACGTAATAATCATTAAATTCCACTCTTTGTTTTTTTATTTTTATTTTTATTTATGAAACCTATTCGTACCATGTGTGATGGTTGTTACAAATCCTTTAATTATGATTGATCTATCTATCGAGTTAATAAGGACGACTTATAAATTTATTGACAATATGTCTAAACTAGTTCAAATGAAGCTCGATTCAATAATTCGTAAATCCACCGTCTAATGGTACGTCCCATTTGTACTTTATTTGCAAAATTGTAGAATAATTAAATTAAATGGAGAGAGTGGAAAAGTGGAAAAGAATAAGAAAAAGGCAAACGACAACGTTGTTTTGGTCGGTTGTGTTCTTTCCATTCCATTATTGTGTGGGCCCCGCTACCCAACTAACTTCCTCTTATCCATTTTATTAATGCTTTAGTTATTATTAAATTAAGTATTTTTAGTCTTGTAATCTAAGATTAAATTTAAGTTACCTTTTTAACAAAATCTGATAAATTAAAAAATTCATAAGAGTTACCTTTTTTTTTTTTAATTAAATTTATCATTTATAACCTATTATTATATCAATTAAATTCATCTCTGATTTAAGAAATATATGGTTTTATTTTATATATTTTTTAAAAAATAAAAAAAGGGTTTTGAATAAATAAAGAAAAACAAAAAGAATGAATAAATGGACAAGGTGGTGGTGACGTCATATTAATGACGTCAACAAGCGGCTGCCTTTTTATTTTTTTATTTTCTATTAAAATATTAAATTGCTTCATGCAATCTCAACTAGATTAACTGTAACGGTTGGATTTAATGGAAAGTTATTAATTAATCCCTCATTTAATTATTTATGATTTTTGAAGTTAGGGACGATATTAATGTCTAGTTATAAAAATATATATAATTAATTAAACAGGCAACGGTTCGGTTCGGTTCTTGATGGCTTATTGGGCTTGGATAACGCCAGGCACTTTTGGGTCCTGAAGCTCATATAGAAAATGGGCCTGGGCCCAAGTTAGAGGTTCCATTGGACCCTTGGCTTATTTTGGGTTGGGCCGAATGGTGATATTTTTAACTTGAATTTTAAAATTAAACCAGACTAAATAAATAAAAATTTAATATTTGCAATTAAAAGAAATAAATAAATAAAGTGTTCAACCGTCAAACAATCGTTGATTATGGGGCTAGCTTGTTTCTTTTTTGAATTCAGGTCAAATTTATTTATTTATTTATAAAAATAAAAACCAAGAAAATTTGGGTTTGGGTTGAATACGGACAATCCCACGTGACGGCTGCCGTTCTGACGAAAGTGATTGGTTAAATCATTTTCGAATGATTTGTGTTTATTTTATTTTCCAATAAAGATATTGTCCGTACAGAATATTCCCATCCCATGAATGGCGGGAATTTTTTCACTGTCGGTAGTCCACTTATGACATTTACTTTTATTTTTCTATTCCATTTCGACTATTTTTTTTTTTATAATATTAATTCCTTATTATTATTATTATTCAAATAACAACTTTTTATGTGTGAAATTGATAGCTCTACTAATCTTACATGGGTAAGTACTAAAATGAGCTATTTTTTTTTGTGATCAATTATGACGGCTCCTGAATAAAAATATTATAAGTATGAACTCAGATACGATAATTGTATATTATCCATTAGAGACGATAAATGTGTGAAAACGGAAGATTGAGAAAAAAAAATAGATGGAGAGAAAGGGAGATTGAGAAATCAACCCATTATTCAATATACTGATTGGCTTTTAAGACCGGCGGCGTGGTGATAGTTATAGCCACTTGGCATTTCTCTCCGTTCGACCGCCTACTTGGCGACGGCGAAGGAGGTCCTCCTCCTTCCTCAAGCTCTTTTGCCGAACCGGCGACGGAGGTGAAGGCCGGGCTCTCTTTAGGGTTTTTGATCTCGACACCCTTTGGGGAGACGGTTGCTGTGGAAAGTGGCGGATCACCGGGGAAACGGGCTTCATGGGCGACGAAAAGGGGTTAGGTTTAAGGGAATTGACCCGAAGGAGGGGAGAGTTATGCTTATAAGACGACCCCAAGTAGTCATCGGAGAAAATTAGGGAACGTGAAGCTGAAGGTGAGAAAGAGGGGATTGTTGTAGTTGAAGAAGAGATGGAAGAAGGGGAAGGAGGATAAGGAGAGATTTTGTTATTAAGAGAGAGAGGAGGAGGTGCTGCTGATGTTAATGGAGGCGGTTGAGGAATGACAGCGAGCTTGTGTCGGACAAGGTTGTTGAGATCAAAACGAGGTTGTCGTTTGATGGTCTTGGGTTTGCATTTGCTAATGCAACATCCCATTTTGATTTGTGGGTTGTCTTCAAATTGCACAAAAATGGGAAGGATGAATGTTTGAACATATAAAGGGAAAGTTGTTGGAGAAGTGGAAGCTTTATTTTCTTTAATGTTCTTTCTTCTTTCTTCTCTTTTTTCTTTTACTTGTCGGCAAGTGTTTTGAATTTGGTTTGCCGCTCAAATGAAAGCTTTGGTTGATCATTCGGGAGGAGAAATGTTGTCCGTTTTGTTGTTTGCTTCACTGGTAGTAAGTTCACCGTTAATAGATGTTGTCCGTTTTTGTCCATTACGTATCGTTTTCAGCCTCACGATTTTAAAACACGTCTATTATGAAAAAAGTCTAGCCTTATTCTGACTAGTGTTTGCACTGTCTGATGACTAGCTCTGCTGGTAGATATTGTATGCTTTGACTCGTTACATATTGTTGTTAGCCTTAAGTTTTAAAATGTGTCTACTAGCAAGAGGTTTTTACACTTTTTAAGCAACGTTTCATTCCCTTTTCCAACTCATGTGGGATCTCACAATCCAGCTCCATTGGGGCTCAACATCTTTGTTGGCACACTGCTTGGTCTCTTGTTCTAATACCATTTGTAATAATCCAAACTTACTGCTAACAAATATTGTTCGCTTTAGCCTACTACATATTGCTGTTAGCTTCACAATTTTAAAACGCGTCTACTATAGAAATGATCGAAGACTTAACCAGCCTTAAGACTATAGAAATGATTCTAGAGCCTTAAGACTTAACCAACCGTGTTTCTCAAGTTCTTGTAAAACCTTTTTCCTGATGTGAGAGTCTTCTATGCCATAAACCTATTTCATTAACTTCATCCTTTTGTGCTGCACGCTATTGTGCAGGAGAAAGAAACGTTCTTAATCATGGTACACCGAGTCCAAGACTCAGCCTTCAGTCTTTCCAATTTCCTGTTTTGTGGCGGCGTGCTAACGAGAACGTTGGACCTCCAAGGGAGGTGGATTGTGAGATCTCATATTGGTTTGAGAAGGAAACAAAGCATCCCTAAACCTCTCCATAGAAGACACATTTTAAAAACTATGAGGCTGATGGCGAGACATAATAGACCAAAGTGGACATTATCTACTAGCAGTGGATTTGGGTTGTGTACAAATGGTATTAGAGCCGGACACCAAGCGGTGTGCCAACGTGGACATTGGGCCCCCAAAAGGGGTGGATTGTGAAATCTCACATCGGTTAGAGAGGAGAACGAAACATTCCTTATAAAGGTGTAGAAACCTTTCTCTAGTAGACGCATTTTACAACTGTGAGACTGACTGCGATACGTAACGGGCCGAAGAGGACAAAATCTGCTAGCGGTGGGCTTGAGCTGTTACAAATGAAATCAGTAGTTTTCTTGCCATATGAACTTTCCCTTTACGAACTTTCGATTTAGCTATGTTCGTAGTTTATATGAAAGCATGATATAAAAAGCATGTAATAGAAATTTGAGTCTAAACTAAAGTGATTCAATCTATGAAAAAGCATGTCGAAGTTATATGATGCATGCTTCTCGAGAAATGTTGAGTGTGTGATTTGAATGGAACTAAAAACATGTCTTTAGTACGATAGAAAGCATGTTATAGGAAACTTATTATCAAAATTTTGGCATGAGATGAGCTGAGACGATATATGTTGAACATTATCATGTATGTCTTCTAAGAAAAGTACGAACTAAACTATGAACAGTATGGATTTATAGTATGTTTTTATTGTATATGTATGTGATTGTAGTTGTTATTACATGGAGGATTAGAAATTCACCAACTAGTCTTAATTGTAAATCTGACTCGATTTCCCGAAGTTCAAATATATATAGAACTGATTTATGATATATGATTGTTGTATGTGGGGCTATTTATGAAGTTTTTAGTTAGCTATCCTTTAGTGATAATCGTAAAATCCATAGTGTGTTATTAAGTAATTCATCTATGTCAGGTGAGATGATATTGAGTGAATGGAACGGAGTCGTTCAATTTTGACTTAAAAGTTATTATCATCGTGGAGTTGAAGGGAAATATCCCAATACATGTCTTATTTTTCAATAAGACATATTTGCAGCAATGAAATACTCTTCTTCCTCCCCCGAGTAATCATAAATAACTAATTACAAATCTATGATTTCGATTCTCTATAAAGGACCAGAAATGCCTTGCTTACGTATCATTGGGAAGTGCATTAACATAAATACCGCAGTAAGAAGAGGTAATACAAAAGTGTGTAAACTATAAAAACGAGTCAAGGTAGATTGTCCCACACTAGCACTTCCGCGTAATAACTCTACCAAAGGCGACCCTATTACTGGAATAGCTTCCGGTACACCTGTTACAATTTTGACTACCCAATAACCAATTTGGTCTGGAGGTAAGGAATAACCAGTTACACCAAAGGATGCGGTCAATACAGCCAGAACCACACCTGTAACCCAAGTCAATTCACGAGGTTTTTTAAATCCACTAGTAAGATACACGCGAAATACGTGCAGGATCATCATTAAGACCATCATACTTGCCGACCATCTATGAACTGATCCACGTTTACCAGATACCTCATTTTCATTCATTTTCGCCTATGTATACTTCATATTTATGCACAATACTACGTCAGTTGATTGCAATCCTATTATCATTCGAATCATCCCATATACGGATCATATAATCAATAAATTATTAAAAACAAGAAAAAAAAAAAATCCATAGGATTTAAGTAGGAACGCAATTAATACCAAGAAAACGACGTCGGAAGCTTCGAGGAACCCACCCCACCTCAGCAAAAGGATTTTGGGTCTTAAAATGTTGAAATAAAAATGCATTTCAAATTGGGCCTTATATTTCCATTACTTCTACTTATTTTATTTATTTCTTTTTGTTTTGTTTTTGGTTTGACTTGTGTGTGTTTTAATTAAAGTATTAAATGTTTAAACATCGATGTTCTTGATCGTTATATGTGTTAGACGAACACGACTCTCCATAATTGTATGATATTGTCCACTTTGAGCATAAGCTCTCATGCCTTTGCTTTGGGCTTTTCCAAAACACCTCTGGAGTTAGTATTCATCGCTTATAAACTCATGATCATTCATTAAATTAGCCGATGTTGGACTTCCATCATCCAACAATATCCACGAGATCATTTTCGTATTTTCTTTCTTATTATATTATATCATAGGCATTTTGTCGGAGGTTTGTTCCTTAGTTAATTTAGCTACATAATACTCAATATTAATCAAAGGAATAATCTCACGTTAGCTAAATAAAGAAAAATATTATAAATTTATAAGTAAGGAGAAAAATCAAAAATAAAATTATTAGTGATTTTAAATAACTTAGCTGATTATAAATAGGGAGCGATTATTTGAATTAAACTCAGCTACAAACACAATTTTAGAACCAAAATTCCCAAACGACAGATAAGCTATGCGATTCAGAGTCTCACCGGACGACAATCGGGAGCTACCCGAGCAAAATCCGACCGCCCACCACCTTCCTCCAATCGATCCGGTGAAATCACAGATTGCAACGTTGACGAAGCTTGCAATCCCATATCAGATCTGCGACGGAAAAGCGAAATCTGTGCTTCCATTGATTCCGGCGAAACCAGATACGGCGGTGACGTCGACTAATTCTGTCGGGTACAGAGCCGGCATCGGAAAAGTGAAATCTGTAATTCCGAAGAAGAGGAAGTTAGTGAAGACGATGATGTACCACTGCATTAAGGACTTCCTCAAATCGCTCTTCCGCCCCCGCCGTAAACCCACCGCCGCCGCCCCAAACCCATTATCCATGACTAGTAAAAATGTCGGATTTTTATCATAATCTTCTTATTGTTCATGTTTTTTTTTTTTTTTTTTTTTCTGGGTGGGTCAGTGTGTCCTCCTCTGCTTTCTCTGTCATAAAACAGAGGATTTTAATCTTGGCTTGTTGTTCAAATATTACGAACATGTAGTCTAATCCACTTGTGTTTTGTTCTTATTTCTTTGTCGTTTCGAAATTCTCTTGGTCGTGTTTTTTAATAAAAGAACTCCGGAATCCAAAACAGAGACTCCGCAGATCCGCCGGAGAAGAACGTTCTCGCCGGCGCCGCCTGACACCCATTTTTCTTCTGAATTAAAATTTTAATTAAATAATAGTTATACGGATTTGGCACTAAATTTTGGTCTTTTTGTTCTAAAAGATTCCATTCAATATAATAATCATTACAAAATTTTCTTTTATGAATTCTGTTCACATTTAGATGGAACTAAGATAAATGTTGCATAAATTAAATTTTAATTCACCTCTCCAAATATAAAAATCTAACTAATAGATACGGTAAAGATACGGTAAATTGAGTTATAAAGTTTTAAGTCCCGTTCATAAAGTTAGTAGTAAAGGAGTGACGGACATTTTTTCTCCGTTAGATAAATGGGGTTAGGGACGAAATTATATTTCCTCGCTCCCCCACTTAATATAAATATATTTTCAATACATAGTAATATATAAATATACTTTTTTGTGTTAATTTTGATTCACTCAGTCTCATCCATATAATAAAAGTCACCCGCTCAAATTAATTAATAATAATTAGAGATATTCATTTTGGGCCGTCCAAACCGAGAAGGGAGTAGGGATTTTTTTTTTTTCGTCTCTCGTCAAATATATTTTGAATGGGTCAATTAGGTGTAAAGAATAAAAGAAGAGATTGAAAAAAGTGGGCAGCGTTTTCTTAATCAACAAGACATGACTTGAAGCAACTATTAATTCTCAACGACTAGCTTGTCCCACCAATTTGACCTTTTTAATACATAGTACCATTTTTATGACTTCGAATAATATCAGTCTATCCATTTCCTTTAGACTACTTTATAAATATTAATAAACTTTGAGTTTTACAGATTTTTATTGTTTTGATATTGTCGCGGTTACTTTATTTATATTATATAAAAACAAACAAAAAGAAAAAATTAAAAACCGATCATTATTGGGTAAAAATTGTAGGATAAACGAGTTATTTATTTATTTATTTTTACCATAATGGGCGCAAAACAAAAAAAAAAAAATAATAATAAAAAATAAAAAAAATACAAAACTACTTTTTTTATAGGATTGGAAGGTAGTAGGACAAACATTGATATTGCACACTTAAAGGGGACCAATGCCCTACACAAACATCATAAATCAAACACAATAATCATTAAATTCCACTCGTTCATTGTTTTTTTTTTCTATTTTTGGTTTTATGTTGAATTATTATTCACATAACTTTCTTTTTAAAAGCAATTTTCTTCCAGATTTAAATGAACTTTTTAAATTTCGTACAATAATTAGTTCTTACAAACCTCTAATTATTAATGAAAACGAATCGTAAATTTATTGATAATATATTTATGCTGGTTCAAATCCAGATCGGTCCAATAATTATGATATAACCCATTGACAAAAAAATATTTGACTTGATGCATAAAATTCGAAAATTAAACATGAAAAAGAATAAGAAAAGTTAATGACAAAAATGTTTTGGTCGGTGGTGTTTTCTACTATTGAGTGGGCCCCTACACAGACCAAACTCATTTAATTTTTTATTTTTATGGATTTATCCATTTTAATAATGGTTTAGTTATTATTAATTATAACTTATGATCAAATTTAATAATAATAATGAGTGGATCTTTATAAGAAAATCTGATAAATTAAAAGATATTATTATATTAATTAAATTAATTTCTGATTTAAGAAATAGATGTTTTTGTTTTATATATTTTTAAAAAATAAAAAAGGGTTTTGAATAAATAAAGAAAACTCCAAAAAGAAAAAAGGAATGAATAAATAAATAAATAAGGTGGGGATTATCGCCTTAAAATCAAAGCTGCTCAAAACTTTTAATTATTCCTAATTGTGACGTCAGACCACATGACGTCACAAGCGGCTGGGTTTATTTAATTTTCTATTAAAAAATTTAATTATTTATGGTATTTATTTTTATTTTGAAAGTTAATTTTGGACTGGAAAAGAAAAATAAAAGAGAATATTAAATATTTATTATTATTATTATTTGATTTTTGAAGTTAGGGACGATATTAATGTCTAGTTATAAAAATTATATAATAATTAATTAATCAGGCAACGGTTTGGTTCGGTTCGGTTCGGGTCTTGATGGCCCATTAAGAGTGGGCTCGGGATAACACTCGTCAATTTTGGTTCCTGAAGAAAATGGGCCTGGGCCCAAGTTAGAGCTTCCATTGGACCCTTGGCTTATTTTGGGTTGGGCCGAATGGTGACATTTTTAACTTGGTGAAATAAATTTAAATTTGAAATTAAAATAAATAAATAAATAAATAAAGTGTTTAACCGTCAAAGACACGTTGATTGTGGGCCCCAGTTTCGTCCTTGAATTCAGGGCACAAATTTATTTATTTATTTATAAAGAAACCAAGAAAAAATGGGTTTGGATCGAATACGGACAATCCCATGTGAATGATGGTTGACGGCTGCCGTTTGACGACAGTGATTGGTTAAATCATTTTCGAATGATTTGTTATTATTTTATTTTCCAACAAAGATACTGTCCGTACAGACTATTCCTATCTCCCATAAATGGCGGGAATTTTGTCACTGTCGGTAGTCAACGTATGACATTTACTTTTAGTTTTCTATTCCATTTCGACTACTTTTTTAAACATTAATTATTTATTTATTTATTTATTATTATTATTTTAACAAAGAACAATTTTTATTTGTGAAATTGGTGGCTCTACTAATCTTACATTAAAAGAGGTTAATTACTTTGCTTCATGCTTTTTAATTTTAGGTTTTGGAGGGAGATAAAGTCTTTTTTTTTTTTTTTTTTTATTTACCTATTTATTTCAAATTATTCAAGAAAAATAAAATCAATTTATCGAGTATAAAATTTAAGGTTAAAAGAGCTATCTCGGTTGTAATCAATCAAGGTTGCTCGTGAATAAAACTTTTATGGGTATGGACTCTCTATAATAAATGTGTAGAAACCCTAATCATAAAAATTCTAATCGTATAATACTTTCGTGAACTTAGAAAGACTTAATAATTAAAACTTACAGATAGATAACATTTTTTGTTCTTTCTTTTCCAATTTTCAAGTAACAAAGAGCTTTAAGAAAAAAAAAAAAAAAATACAATAGACGGAGAGAAGGGGAGATTGAGAAATCATCCCATGATTCAATATACTGATTGACTTTTAAGATCAGCGGCGTGAAGATAGTCAGAGCCACTCGGCATTTCTCTCCGTTCGACCGCCTACTTGGCGACGGCGAAGGAGGTCTTCCTCCTTCCTCAAGCTCTTTTTCCGAACCGGCAACGGAGGTGAAGGCCGGGCTCTCTTTAGGGTTTTTGATCTCGACAGCCTTTGGGGAGACGGTTGCTGTGGAAAATGGCGGATCACCGGGGAAACGGGCTTCATGGGCGACGAAAAGGGGTTAGGTTTAAGGGAATTGACTCGAAGGAGGGGAGAGTTATGCTTATAAGACGACCCCAAGTAGTCATCGGAGAAAATTAGGGAACGTGAAGCTGAAGGTGAGAAAGAGGGGATTGTTGTAGTTGAAGAAGAGATGGAAGAAGGGGAAGGAGGATAAGGAGAGATTTTGTTATTAAGAGAGAGAGGAGGAGGTGCTGCTGATGTTAATGGAGGCGGTTGAGGAATGACAGCGAGCTTGTGTCGGACAAGGTTGTTGAGATCAAAACGAGGTTGTCGTTTGATGGTCTTGGGTTTGCATTTGCTAATGCAACATCCCATTTTGATTTGTGGGTTGTCTTCAAATTGCACAAAAATGGGAAGGATGAATGTTTGAACATATAAAGGGAAAGTTGTTGGAGAAGTGGAAGCTTTATTTTCTTTAATGTTCTTTCTTCTTTCTTCTCTTTTTTCTTTTACTTGTCGGCAAGTGTTTTGAATTTGGTTCCCTCTCAAATGAAAGCTTTGGTTGATCATTAGGGAGGAGAAATGGAAGTTAAATTTGAATTTGTTGTTTGTAATAGTCCATAGTCTAAGTTCATCGTTACTTGATATTGTTCGTTTTGGTCCATTACGTATCATCACCAGCCTACGGTTTTAAAATGCGTCTACTATGGAAAGGGTCTAACCCTATTTCGACTAGTGTCTTGCACTGTCCGATGAATAACTCTGATACCATTTGAAACAACTCAAACCCACCGCTATTAGACATTGTCTATTTTGGCCCATATTATTGTTAGCCTCACAATTTTAAAATGTAGTACAAGGGTGAAGTTTCTACACTTTTGTAAAGAATATTTGGTTCTCCTTTCTAACTGATGTTGGATTTCACCCTCTACTTTCTTGGGAGCTCAATGTCCTTGTTGGTACATCGCCCGGTGTCTAACTTTAATACCATTTGTAACAACCCAAGTCCACCGTTAGTAGATATTGTCCACTTTGACCCATTACATATCGCCGTCAGCCTCACAATTTAAAACACATCTATTATGAAAATGGTCTAACCTTATTCCAACCAATGCCTCGTACCGTTCGATAGTTATCTCTAATACCATTTGTAACAGCTCAACCCACCGCTAGTAGAAATTGTTCACTTTGACCCGTTACGTATCGTCATCAATTTTACAATTTTAAAATGCATATACTAGAGAAAGATTTTCACACTTTATAAGGAATACTTTATTTATCTTGGGAACAGATCACACATTTATCTTAACCATATTTACAAGCTTTATTTTATTCTACTGAAAGTGCTGGACAAAATTAAGACACGAGATCTAAATTAAGAAAGGAAAAAGTGACTACTTCAAGTGCACTAAATAAAAGCATTTATGATAAGATCATCTACCATGTTCGACATGTGGCAATTCCAGCTTCATGCTATCATCCACAGCGCCCATACTTCCACTCTCAACAAATGGGCTCGACTCTTGTGCGGCGGATAGGCTATCATTGGCCCATGAATGCTCACCCTTCGTTGCTCGCAGCCCCTCCAACTCCATAGCCACTTCCTTCATGCTCGGCCTCTCCTCCCCTTTGATTCTTACACACTCTCTTGCTACCTTAGCCACTTCCTTTATTTGCTCCATGTTTGCCTCACTCACCATTCCCTTCTCCACCACTTCTTCAAAACGCTCTTCTTTTATTGCACAAAGGACATACATGGCTAGGTTTCGATCTTCTTCCGGCCCATCAAACCTCACCGCTTTCTTTCCCGTTATAAGCTCCAGAAGCACAATTCCAAAGCTATACACGTCACTCTTCTCAGTTAACTCGCTCGTCAATAAGTACTCAGGGTCTAAGTACCCAAGAGTCCCCTGCACGAGCGTGGTTAGCTGAGTTTGATCCATAGGAACCAACTTGGAAGCACCAAAATCAGAGACCTTTGCCGTGTAATTATCGTCTAAAAGTATGTTGGTGGTCTTGATATCTCTATGGATGATGGGAATAGAAGCTGAAGAATGCAAATACGAAATGACACCGGCTGTTTCCGAAGCAATTCTCAAGCGAGCTTCCCAAGAAAGTGGGACGTGTTTGGTAGTGTCATGAATGTGATCGAAGAGGGTGCCGTTGGTGACGAACTCGTAGACCAACAATGGGACTTGGGTCTCTAAACAGCACCCTAAGAGCTTGACCACGTTTCGATGGTTGATTTGGGAAAGAACAACGACTTCATTGATGAATTGGGATGTTTAGGATTCGTCCATGAATTTTGATTTCTTGATTGCAACGGTGAGTCCATCGTCCAAGACACCTTTGTAAACGGTACCGTAGCCACCATTGCCAGCAATGGTGTCTTTGGCGTAGTTGTTGGTGGCCTTCTCTAACTCTTCTTGGCTGAAGATTCTTACGATGTCTTTAGGTGAATTGCATTGAGAAAGCTGTCGTTGAAGCACAAAGCCTCCGTTTTTGTGGAAAAAACGCTGTTTTTGTTTGATGAACTTCAACTTTTTATAGCATAAGTATATGGTTGTGATGGCAATTAGTAGAACTACGAGGCCTAACCCAATTCCTGCATTTTAATTGTATTGTTGTTTAGTATATTATAGGGAAAAGCATGGGTGAAGAACATATAAAAACTCACCAATTATGATAGGAATGGAAGAGGTGGAATTTTTGGTGCAACCTTCTCCGCCTTCTCTTCCATCTCCATGGAAGTTCTTAGGACAACGACAGGTATAGTTTCCTTCAGTGTTAATACACTTGGCCTTGGGCATACAGTCATTCAGCCATCCATACTTGCATTCATTCACATCTAAAAAGGGTTCCAAATTGAGCGGTTAGGTAACAAATCCAAATAAAACTTATTTTAAAATCATTAACGGCTAAATGTATAACAGTCCAAGCCTATCACTAATAAATATTGTCCGTTTTAGTCCGTTACATATGACCGTCAGCCTCACGGTTTTAAAATACATCTACTAGGAAGAGATTTCCACACCCTTGTAAAGAATGATTTGTTTTACTCTTCAACTGATATGGGATCTCACAATTCACCCCTTGGGGGCCAGCGTCCTAGCTGGCACACCATCCAACCATTTGTAACAGCCTAAGCCCACCGCTAGCAAATATTGTCCAATTTGACCCGTTATGTATTGTCGTCAGTCTCACGGTTTTAAAATGCGTCTACTAGGGAGAGGTTTCCACAACCTTACAAGAAATGATTCGTTCTCCTCTCCAACCGATGTGGGATCTCATAATCTACCTCCTTGGGGGCCAACGTCTTTGCTGGCACACTGTCTGGTGTCTGGCTCTGATACCATTTGTAACAGCCAAAGCCCACCGATATTGTCCGTTTTGGCCCATTACGTATCGCCGTTAGCCTCACGGTTTTAGAACGTGTTTGCTAGGGAGAGGTTTCCACACCCTTATAAGAAATGCTTCATTCCCCTTTCCAACCGATGTGAGATCTCACAATCCACCCCTTTAGGGGCCAACATTCTCGCTAGCACACCGTCCGGTGTCTAGCTCTAATACAATTTGTAATAGCCCAAGCCCAAACCCACCATTAACAGATATTATCCTTTTTGGCCCGTTACGTATTACCGTCAGCCTCACAGTTTTAAAACGCGTTTGTTAGGGAGAGGTTTCCACACCCTTATAAGGAATGCTTCATTTCCCTTTCCAACCGATGTGGGATCTCACAATCCACCCCCTTAGGGGCCAGCGTCCTCGCTAGCACACTGTTCAGTGTCTAGCTCTGATACAATTTGTAACAGCCCAAGCCCAAACCCACCGTTAACAGATATTATTCGTTTTGGCCCGTTACATATTGCTGTCAGTCTCACAATTTTAAAACGCGTTTGTTAGGGAGAGGACCCCTTGTAAGGAATGCTTCATTTCCCTTTCCAACCGATGTGGGGATCTCACAATCCACCCCCTTAAGGCCCAGCGTCCTCACTAGCACACCGTCCGGTGTCTAGCTCTGATACAATTTGTAACAGCCCAAGCCGAAACCCACTGTTAACAGATATTATCCGTTTTAGCCTGTTACGTATTGCCGTCAGCCTCACAGTTTTAAAACGCGTCAACTAGAGAGAGATTTCCACACCCTTACCAGGAATGCTTCTTTTTTTCTCTCCAACCAATTTAAGATCTCACATAACTCGAAAGATAAATAAGGCTTTACCTTGGCATCCGTGACGGAGATATGGATTCCCCTCGTAACCATCCAAGCATTGGCAACCATATTGAGTTCCATTAAAGATACTAATCCTTGCGGTGTTTGATCCACATTCAAACTTTAATTCGTTTCTAATGCCCCAACTAAGCACAACCACAACTTTCTCCTCTTCAAACTTATCAATATAACTTGACAAAAACCGGAACCTCTCAGCTTCAATTATAAAAGCATACCCACAGGGACTCAATTTCGGTATTTCAGTGTAATTCAACAACTCACCCACCGCCAATCTCACATTGCTTAACCCTTTTGGAATCTCCAACTGACAGCACCCACTCCCAGAACACGACCCATCAGCTACACTACTTTTCTTTGTACACATCGAAATACACCCACTTTCAAAGTCACCCCCTAAGTAATCCCCCAAGATTAACCCAACATGATTGCACCCAATGGTAATGAACTTATTTTTGGAACGAGAAAGTGGGTACATGTCCGGCACAGAAAGATACGAATCGTTCATATCTAAATAACTACCCCCGTCCCTATAACAATTTCGCACTATCGGCTGCAACACGTGAAGCTCACCGTTGGTAAATATATTCATAACACTAATATTGGTATGCATTAGAAACGCCTTTGGAGGTCCGTTGCGATCGGTTTTGTCGCAAGCGATCGAGAAATTTTGATTGAGATAGCACCCTTCTTTGATGCCGAATGGATATGGAATGTGCACGTCGCCACACCGTTCTTCACACCCGGGTAAGGCTTGAGATGCTGCCACGGCCAAGGGTGTTGATATTATGGCTATGTTCATAATCACCAAGAATGCCATGATGGGTTTCATCTTCATCACCATGAGAGGACAAATGGGTGTTGTTGGTGTGTATAAATTGTAAAGATATTAAGAGTTCATTGCAGAAAGTGGGTATGTGGGCATTCCACTACGCATGTGGTGTAGCGTGTAATGCATGGAAAAGGGTGTCGTAAAAAGTAAGTAATAGACAGTACTTAATGGCTACAAATGGTGTGCCAAGTAACCATATTGATATTAACAAAGAGTTGAGTGTTATGAAACTTGAGAAAATGATGTTTTTCATTGTTTGAATCTTTTAATGTGTTTTGTGGGAGGCCTGTATGTGTTCTTTTTCTTTCTTGTCCGTATAATGGAATTGAGACTCTATATCGATCCTATTGATTTAGTTAGGTAAATTCCAATTTTTGATTTTTTCTTTTGTATTTTTGACTTATATTCGAAGTTTTTACTAGAATTGTTGAAAATTAATTTGAGGAGCAGTTCTATATGGATTAATTAAGAGAAAAATCATGAGTTTATATGTAAATAACATCATCTCCCTTAATACGAGATATTTTGAAAAACTAGTGAAAGATGGTCGCCAAATTTTAAGAACAAAAGACAAAGCAATGTTTTTTTTTTTTTTTTTTTTTTTCTTTTTTGTGGGTCCTATTGGATGAGGATATTAAAGTCAATTTATGTGTGCTACTTTAAAAATGTTTTTTTTTTTAAATAATTTGAGGCACGATATGAGTCCCATAGCTATAGTTTCCACAAAAAGAAAAAAAAAGTTTGAGGTATGATAATGAGGAAGAAACTATATTGGATGAAGGGTATAGATTAGAGATACGTTTACCGTTTTTCTATCTTACGATATCTATTTGTGTGAAAAATTATTGATCACATTATGACGAGATGACCTGAAGGAAAGTCTCATGGGGTGTGGAGGAAGTTATGATATCTATTTTCTATCTCTCGAACGCTCTTCCACCTTGATCGGTAGCCTGCCAACACTTGAAAAAGAAAGAGGAAAGGAGAGAGTATAAAATTACTTAATAAGCAACCTACTTGTAGGCTGTCATTGCATCATTAACCTAGTAAGTATCACGTATTTTACTTTAGGCTCTAGGAAGTTCGGGCCTAGGCTCCAATACTATATGAGCAATTGGGCACCTCGACGTTCTAAGCGAGTCTTTGAACTGAAGTGTACCCCTAGGGTTTTGTACCAGTTTTCCAATCTTTCTTTTTTACAACTTAGGTTGCTTGCCTTGCTCATCTAGTGAATGATCAGTGTCCTAAGTTGAGGTGCAACCTCATAAGCTGCGAGACAATATGACTGGATCTGAATCTGAATAAAAACTTGAACATTATCCATGGAGGTTAGTTGATGAACTCTCCCACGAGACCATAAAGTCGCCATAGTTTGGAAGAAACGATCTCCCATGTGTCGGTTAGCTACTAGGTCAACCTACGTGGTCCCCCGCTCCTCCGCTCAAGGACGGGTTTACAGCACAAGGGTCATGTTCAAGAGACCCCTAGTCATTTCCACTGGGTTGGGCACATGTCTTGCTACCCTAACCGGCGACGCCTAGCTCCACGGTATAGAAATCGGAGTAGAGTCTCAAGAGTATGGTACCGGAGCGAAAAATGTAGTGGACAACCTGGTGACACTGTTCACATTGTTATAGCCTGATGAGCTACCTTGGTCGTTTTTTGTCACTGTAGAGACCTACGAGGTTCTTAGGGGCTTTTAGGCAGTTTAAATCTCATCTCTCGTTTCCAGGACATTTGAGGTTAGCTCCTCGGACCAAACCATTCTCTTAGTGCACATAGGTCTAAACCTCTGATCGCTCACGATCATGGGGTGCAAGGTCTACTGAAAACGTATTGATCTGGGTCAACATGTAAACCACACTAGTTGTAGCGCTCTAATCTTTGCTATGCTCTCTCGTGCATGCTTTGGTAGGGAGATTTTCTTATCGATCACCTAAGCAGGTAAACCATAGGCTGTTCTTATCTAGGTGATATTTGGGAGTGGAAGAGGTCTATTGGGTCTTAGGGTGGTTAGGTGGCGTAACGTGCTTCTGACTCTAGGCTGTTTTTTTTTTAACTCCTCGAGTCTTTCTTGGTCTTGGAGCACTAGAGTCTAAACCCTCTGACTGTCGCTCACGACCCTAAAGTGCTCAGTATAATAAATGTTTCATGACCTAGGTCATCATCTGGCTAACCTAACTCTAACATCCTAGCTTTGTGTAGATAAACACGCTCCATAGGGAGAACACACAATCAAACATCTAAAGCTAACACATACTATATCATGCACACATCAAGCAAACAAGTTCAACGGGGAGATAACATCCATCAATTACTCGAAGAACATATCACAATAGCTCATCCTCCTTTCCAACACAGCTAAAAGCATATAAAACATCATTCTAACACACCTAGGCCCACTGCTAGCAGATATTATCTTCTTTGGATTTTCCCTTTTGCGCTTCCCCTCAAAGCTTTAAAACTTGTCACTAGGGAAGGTTTTCACACCTTTATAAAGGGTGTTTCGTTCTCCTCCCCAACCAATGTGGGATATCACAGTAATAACCCAAGCCCACTGCTAGCGGACATTAGCGAACATTGTCCAAAATTTTAAAACTCATCTACTATGAAAAGACTCTACCCCTTCTCCAACCATTGCCTCACACCATCCAATGACTAACTCTAATACCATTTATAGCAGCATAACTCACCACTAGTAGATATTGTCGGTTTCGACCATTACATATCGTCATCAGCATTACAATTTTAAAACGCGTCTACTAAAGAGAGGTTTTCACACTCTTATAAAAGGAATACTTTCACTCCTCTTTCCAACCAAACACACATGATATTTACAGCTTTATTTTGTTCTACTGAAAATTGATGAACAAGATTAAGACACGAGATCTAAATTAAGAAAGGAAATCTGCACTAAATAAAAACATTTATGATAAGATCATCTACCATGTTCGACATGTGGCAATTCCAGCTTTATGCTATCATCCACAGCGCCCATACTTCCACTCTCAACAAATGGGCTCGACTCTTGTGCGGCGGATAGGCTATCATTGGCCCATGAATGCTCACCCTTCGTTGCTCGCAGCCCCTCCAACTCCATAGCCACTTCCTTCATGCTCGGCCTCTCCTCCCCTTTGATTCTTACACACTCTCTTGCTACCTTAGCCACTTCCTTTATTTGCTCCATGTTTGCCTCACTCACCATTCCCTTCTCCACCACTTCTTCAAAACGCTCTTCTTTCATTGCACAAAGGACATACATGGCTAGATTTCGATCTTCTTCCGGCCCATCAAACCTCACCGCTTTCTTCCCCGTTATAAGCTCCAGAACCACAATTCCAAAGCTATACACATCACTCTTCTCAGTTAACTCGCTCGTTAATAAGTACTCAGGGTCTAAGTACCCAAGAGTCCCTTGCACGAGCGTGGTTAGCTGAGTGTGATCCTTAGGAACCAACTTGGAAGCACCAAAATCAGAGACCTTTGCAGTGTAATTATCATCTAAAAGTATGTTGGTCGTCTTGATATCTCTGTGGATTATGGGAATAGAAGCTCTGTGGATTATGGGAATAGAAGCTGACGAATGCAAATACGAAATGACTCCGGCTGTTTCTGAAGCGATTCTCAAGCGAGCTTCCCAAGAAAGTGGGACGTGTTTGGTAGTGTCATGGATGTGATCGAAGAGGGTACCGTTGGTGACGAACTCGTAGACCAACAATGGAACTTGGGTCTCCAAACAACACCCTAAGAGCTTGACCACGTTTCGATGGTTGATTTGGGAAAGAACAACGACTTCATTGATGAATTGGGATGTTTGGGATTCGTCCATAAATTTTGATTTCTTGATTGCAACGGTGAGTCCATCGTCCAAGACACCTTTGTAAACGGTACCGTAGCCACCATTGCCAGCAATGGTGTCTTTGGCGTAGTTGTTGGTGGCCTTCTCTAACTCTTCTTGGCTGAAGATTCTTACGATGTCTTTAGGTGAATTGCATTGAGAAAGCTGTCGTTGAAGCACAAAGCCTCCGTTTTTGTGGAAAAAACGCTGTTTTTGTTTGAGAACTTCAACTTTTTGTAGCATAAGTATATGGTTGTGGTGGCTATTAGTAAAACTGGGAGGCCTACCCCAATCCCTGCATTTTAATTGTATTGTTGTTTAGTATATTATAGTGAAAAACATGCATTAAGAACATATAAAAACTCACCAATGATGATAGGAATGGAAGAGGTGGGATTTTGGGTGCAACCTTTTCCGCCTTTTCTTCCATCTCCATGGAAGTTCTTAGGACAATGACAGGTATAGTTTCCTTCAGTGTTAGAACACTTGTCCTTGTGCTCACAGTCATTCAGCCATGGATACGTGCATTCATCCACATCTAAGAAGGGTTCCAATTCAGTGGTTAGGTTACAAATCCTAATAAAACTTATGACCAATATTGTCTGTTTGGACTCATTACGTATTGTTGTCAGCCTTACGATTTTAAAACAAAACGCGTTTGCTAGGGAGAGGTTTCCACAACCTTATAGGGAATGTTTTGTTCCCCTCTACAACCGATATGGGATCTCATAATCCACTTGCTTAGAGGCCAGCGTTTTTACTGGCATACCGTTTGGTGTCTAGCTTTGATACTATATGTAACAGCCCAAGCCTATTGATATTGTTGGTTTTGACCCATTAGACGTATGGCCGTTAGTCTCATAGTTTTAAAACGTGTCTGCTGGGGAGAGGTTTCGACAACTCTATAAGAAATGCTTTGTTCCACTTTCCAACCAACGTGGGATCTCACAATCCACCCCCTTGGAGGCCAGCGTCCTCGCTGATACACTGTCTGATGTCTAGTGCTAATACAATTTGTAACAGCCCAAGTCCACTTATATTGTCCGTTTTGGTCCATTACGTATAGCTGTCAGCCTCACGGTTTTAAAAAGCGTTTGCTAGGGAGAGGTTTCCACACTCTTATAAAGAATGCTTCACAGTCCGCCCCCGTGGGAGCCAGCGTTCTCGTTGGCACACCGTTCAGTGTCTAGCTCTGATACTATTTGCAACAGTCAGCCTAAGCCCACCGCTAACAGATATTGTCCGTTTTGGCCCGTTACGTATCGCCATCAGCCTCACGGTTTTAAAACACGTATGCTAGGAAGAGGTTTCCACACCCTTACAAGAAATGTTTCGTTCCCCTCTCTAACCGATGTGAGATCTCATAATCTATCGCCTTGGGGGCCAGCGTTCTCGCTAGCACACCGTTTGGTGTATAGCTCTGATACCATTTGTAACAGCCCAAGCCCACCGGTATTATCCGTTTTGGCCCGTTACGTATCGTCGTTAGCCTCTCGATTTTAAAACACGTCAACTAGAGAGAGATTTTCACACCCTTATAAGGAATGCTTCTTTCTCCTCTCCAACCAATGTAAAATCTCACCTAACTCGAAAGATAAATAAGGCTTTACCTTGGCATCCTCTTGAGGGAGATATGGATTCCCCTCGTAACCATCCAAGCATTGGCAACGATAATGAGTTCCACTAAAGATACTATTATTCCTTCTGGCGTTTAGTCCACAATCAAGTTCTAATTCTTTTCTAATGCCCCAACTAAGCACAACCTCAACTTCCTTCTCTTCAAACTTATCAATATAACTTGACAAAAACTGGAACCTCTTAGCTTCAATTATAAAAGCATACCCACAGGGACTGAATTTCCGTATTTCAGTGTAATTCAACAACTCACCCACCGCCAAACTCAAATTGGTTAACCCTTTTGGAATATCCAACTGACAGCACCCACTTCCAGAACACAACCCATCAACGACACTACTTCTCCTCGTACACACCGAAATACACCCACTTTCAACGTTAGTCCCTTGGTCGTCCCCCAAGATTAACCCAACATGATTGCACCCAATGGTAATGAACTTATTTTTGGAACGAGAAAGTGGGTACATGGTCGGCACAGAAAGATCCGTTTCGTTCATATCTAAATAATTATCTCCGTAGCTGTAACAATTTCGCACTATCGGCCGCAACACGTGAAGCTCACCATTAGTAGATATATTCATAACCCTAATATTGGTATGCATTAGAAACGCCTCTTCCTTTGGAGGTCCGGTTTTGTGGCAAGTAATCGAGAAATTTTGATTGAGATAGCACCCTTTTTTTTATGCCGAATGGATATGGAATGTGCACCTTGCCACACCATTCGTCGCACCCGGGTAAGGCTTCAGATGCTTCCACGGCCAAGGGTGTTGATAATATGGCTATGTTCATCATCACCAAGAATGTCATGATGGGTTTGATCTTCATCACCATGAGAGGACAAATGGGTGTTGTTGGTGTGTAGAAATTGTAAAGATATTAAAGAGTTCATTGCAGAAAGTGGGTGTGTGGGCATTCCACTAAGCATGTGGTGTAGCGTGTAATGCATGGAAAAAGGGTGTCGTAAAAAGTAAGTAATAGTGTGTACTAAAGCTTAATAATTCAAAAGTAAAAAAGATAGAAAGACAAACAACGGCTACAAATGGTGCCAAGTAACCCTATTTGAGGTTTCAATGTGGTTTTTGTAATCATGGCTGTGGATCCCTTTGTTTTCTTTTTTCATTTTTTTTTTTCTTTCTTGATGTCTCTTTTTTTTGTCGGATAAATTGTGTGTTATGAAACTTGAGAAAATGATGTTTTTCATTGTTTGAATCTTTCGGGGTCTGTATGTGTTCTTTTTCTTGTTTTCACATAATGGAATTGAGACTATATTAATCCTATTGATTTGGTTGGAATTGATTGGAATTGAGACTATATTAATCCTATTGATTTGGTTGGGTCAATTCGAAATTTTTGTTTTATATTTTGACTTATATTGGAAGTTTTTTTCGAGCATCATTGAGAATTATTAGTATTAAAAAAAAGATCATGAATTTATACGTAAATAACATCATCTCTCTTAATATCAGATCTTTTTGAAAAGGTGGTAAGCTTCAACTACCTGATCGATTTAAAGATGAAAAATTTTAAGAACAAAAGACAAAGGAACTATATATATATATATATATAAAAGAAACCTTTTTTTTCTTCTTTTGTCGGTCCTATTTGATGAAGACATTAAAGTCAATTTAAGTGAGCTACACTATCTTACTTTAAAAATGTTTTCTTTTTAGTAATTTGTGGCCCGATATGAATCACATAGCTTTAGTTTCTATAAAAAGAAAAAAAGTTTGAGGCATGATAATGAGGAAGAAACTATAGGAGGAATGTTAGACAACACTCGTACAACTAAGAGAGGCAATAAACCAACATACTCATTCAACTGGTTACAGAATACATATATAGACAGAATAGCCACATTAACCGCTAGTAACCACCCTTAATCGCTAGTAACTACCCTTTACCGCTACTAACTACCCTTAACCGCTAATAACTACCCTTAACTGCTAATTACTTCCCTCAACTTACATACATTTAAATACAAACAGTAAATAAGATTAATTACGGTTAATACAAGATTAAATAAACTAACAAGGAAGGGTATAGATTAGAGATATGTATCTTACGATATATATTCGTGCGAAAAATTGTTGATCACGTTATGACGAGATGATCTGAAGGAAAGTCTCGTGGGGTGCAGAGGAAGGGATATGGATGAGAAGAGAAATGAAGAGGAAAAAAAGGGGAAGAGGGGAGTTTGGGTGTTGGTAATGTGAGGACAAAGGCTATTATTGAGGTATCAGTTACATAGCTATGTTTAGAAAGTGATATTATACTGTTCTACGAGATATGATGAGTTCCTGCCTCAATTCAAGATATCAGTTAGCTCATTAGTGTGGCAGTTTAATTTTACTAAGTATGAGAACAAAAAAAAAAAAAAAAGTTAGTTTACCCTAAAAATTTTGAGGCCTCCCTAGAAGCTCCAATAGTTATAGAATTAGGTTTGAACTTTCCATGTTAACTTATTAGAAATTGGATTTGATGAGAGCCTATAGGTAAGCTAATTATTGAGTATTTTTATACCCACTCTATATTACATTTCTTTTTCAGGTGTTCACTGATTGCCAATCGAGGCAGGGAGTGCTAAAAGCGTTGCGCGGTCACAAAGGGATCGTTTCAGGGTGTCAGTCCGTCTATGTATTTTAGGTCTTGTTATTTTGTGTGAATTTTGTGTGAAATAAACTTGAAGAGCACCATCTTATACTAGATTTCGTTTCGTTATATTTTTAATTGTGGTGTTTGTTTTAATTCCCGATTTTTTAGAAGAAATTTCAAAAATCAAATTGAGACTAAAAAAAGAAGATACAAAAGACTCCAAAATCTAAAATGGACTAAGCGCTCTGTAACGACACCCTCTGTGACTACACAGCTCTCAAATGCTCCTCCACCTTGATCGGTAGCCTGGGAACACCTGAAAAAGAAAGAGGAGAGGAGAGAGCATAAAAGTACTCAGTACGCAATCTACTTGTAGGCTCTCATCGCATCTTTAACCTAGTAAGTATCTATATGCTTTAATTTGGGCTCTAGGAAGTTCGGGCCTAGGTTCCAATGCTATCTAAGCAATTGGGTACCCCCCACGTTCCAAGTGGGTCTTTGAACGGAAAGGTACCCCTTATTGTCTGTACCAGTTTTCCAATCTTTCTTTTCTATGACTTAGGTGGCTTGCCTTGTTTCTATGTAGTGAATGACTAGTGTTCTAAGTTGAGGTGCGACCTCGAGACAGTATGGCTGGATCTGAATTTGAACATCATCCATGGGGTTAGCTGACGAACTCTCCCACAGGACCATAAAATCACCAAAGTTTGGGGGAAGCGATCTCCCATGGGTCGGTCAACTACTAGGTCAACCTACGTGGTCCCCCGGGACGGGTTTACAGCACAGAGGTCATGTTCAAGAGACTCCTGGTCATTTCCACTGGGTTGGGCACATGCCGCGCTACCTTAAATGGTGATGCTTAGCTCCACGGTATAGAAATCATAGTAGAGTCTCAATAGTACGGTGCTGGAGCGAAAAATGTAGTGGACAGTTTGGTGACACTATTCACATTGTTATAGCCTGATGAGCTACCGTAGTCGTTCTTGGTTGTTGTGGAGACCTATGAGGTTCTTAGGGGCTTCTAGGCAGCTTAAATCCCATCTTTTGTTTCCAGGACATTCGAGGTTAGCTCCTCGGGTCAAACCATTCTCTGAATGCACATAGGTCTAAATCTCTAATCGCCAACGATCTTGGGATGCAAGGTCTACTAGAAACATACTGATCTGGGTAAACATGAAAACCACACTAGCTGTAGTGCCCTAATCTCAACTATGTTCTCTCGTGCATGCTTTGCTAGGGAGATTTTCTTACCGATCACCTAAGCATGTAAACCATAATTAAAATTTCGCCTTGGTCATATTTGGGAGATGAAGAGATCTACTGGGTCTTACGGTGGCTAGATGACGTAACGTGCTTCTGACTCTATGCTATTCTATTTTAACACCTCGAGTCTTTCTTGGTCTGAGAGCACTAGAGTCTAAAACCCTTTGGCCGTCGCTCATGACTCTAAGGTGCTTAGTCTTCTAAATGCGTTCTGACCTAGTACATAAACACGCACTATAGAGAGAACAAACAGTCAAACACCTGAAGCTAACACATACTATCATGCACACATACAAGCAAACAAGCTCAATAGGAAGATAACATCCATCAATCACCGGGAGCACGGATCACAATAGCTCATCCTCCTCTCTAACACAGCAAAAAAGCATATAAAATATCATTCATCACAAATCTCATCATAGGAGCATTTTTGTAATTTCTTATATCATGCATACCACACTCATCTATATTGTCGAACTTGTATTCTAGTCATGCATATTTTCTTTTTAGCCTCTCGAAAAATCTCAATTTAAGAACATAACGGTAATTTTACCCTAACATACTACATGCTCACCCAAAAATCTTCCACCTAAGGTTTTAATGAGCAAATCTTCTAATATACCATGGGGATTCCAAAAGAGAGTTTAGATAAATATAAAATCGTTTCATTTTTACATTCAATGGGGATTCCTAAAATTATCAAAATCATAGGAAGGAGACCAATGGACAAACAACAACTTAAAAGGAAACTAATTAACATAATCTAATTTCACATGGACCAGATTAAGAGATGAGTCTTAAATATGAAAGGAACTTGCAATGTAAACATTTATGGTAATATAATTCATAGACTGAAGATCATCTACCATGCTCTATTAGTGTTATTTCCAGCTTTATGCTATTCCCCACAGTGCCCACACTTCCACTCCCAACCAATTGGCTCGACTCTGATGCTCCATCCAGCAAATACACCGTCTCTTCTGCGCTGGATAAATTGACATTGGCCCATGAATGCTCACCCTTCGTTGCCCGCAGCCCCTCCAACTCCATAGCCACCTCCTTCATGCTCGGCCTCTCCTCCCCTTTGATTCTTACACACTCTCTTGCTACCTTAGCCACTTCCTTTATTTGCTCCATGTTTGCCTCACTCACCATTCCCTTCTCCACCACTTCTTCCAAACGCTCTTCTTTTATTGCACAAAGGACATACATGGCCAGGTTTCGATCTTCTTCCGGCCCATCAAACCTCACCGCTTTCTTTCCCGTTATAAGCTCCAGAAGCACAATTCCAAAGCTATACACGTCACTCTTCTCAGTTAACTCGCTCGTCAATAAGTACTCAGGGTCTAAGTACCCAAGAGTCCCCTGCACGAGCGTGGTTAGCTGAGTTTGATCCATAGGAACCAACTTGGAAGCACCAAAATCAGACACCTTTGCAGTGTGATTATCGTCTGAAAGTATGTTGGTCGTCTTGATATCTCTATGGATTATGGGAATAGAAGCCGAAGAATGCAAATACGAAATGACACCGGCTGTTTCCGAAGCGATTCTCAAGCGAGCTTCCCAAGAAAGAGGGACGTGTTTGGCAGTGTCATGGATGTGATCGAAGAGGGTGCCGTTGGTGACGAACTCGTAGACCAACAATGGGACTTGGGTCTCTAAACAGCACCCTAAGAGCTTGACCACGTTTCGATGGTTGATTTGGGAAAGAACAATGACTTCATTAATGAATTGGGATGTTTGGGATTCGTCCATGAATTTTGATTTCTTGATTGCAACGGTGAGTCCATCGTCCAAGACACCCTTGTAAACAGTACCGAAGCCACCTTTGCCAGCAATGGTGTCTTTGGCGTAGTTGTTGGTGGCCTTCTCCAACTCTTCTTGGCTGAAGATTCTTACGATGTCTTTAGGTGAATTGCATTGAGAAAGCTGTCGTTGAAGCACAAAGCCTCCATTTTTGTGGAAAAAACGCTGTTTTTGTTTGATGAACTTCAATTTCTTGTAACCCAAGTAGATGGTTGTGGTGGCTATTAGTAAAACTGGGAGGCCTACCCCAATCCCTGCATTTTATTTGTGTTGTTGTTTAGTATATTATAGTGAAAAACATGCATTAAGAACATATAAAAACTCACCAATGATGATAGGAATGGAAGAGGTGGAATTTTTGGTGCAACCTTCTCCGCCTTCTCTTCCATCTCCATGGAAGTTCTTAGGACAATGACAGGTATAGTTTCCTTTAGTGTTAGCACACTTGTCCTTGTACTCACAGTCATTCAGCCATGCATACTCGCATTCATCCACATCTAAAAAGGGTTCAATTCAGCGGTTAGGTTACAAATCCTAATAAAACTTATTTTAAAATCTCCTAACCGGTAACCGTCTAACTCCAAGTCCACCATAAGCAGATATTGTCTGTTTTGACTCGTTGTTACGTAGTGATGTCAGCCTCACAGCTTGTCTGCTATGGAGAGGTTTCCACACCCTTATAAGAAATGTTTTGTTCTTCTCTCCGATGTGGGATCTCACAATTCACTTCCTTGGGGGCTTGCGTCCCCGCTGGCACACTGTTCAGTGTCTAGCTCTGAAACCATTTGTAATAGCTCAAGCTCACCGCTAGCAAATATCGTCCGTTTTGGCCTGTTATGTATCGCCATCAGCCTCACGGTTTTAAATTGCGTTTACTAGTGAGAGGTTTCCCCACTCTTAGAAGGAATGTTTCGTTTCTCTCTCTAACCAATGTGGGATCTCACAAAACATTCCCTTAGGGGCCAGCGTTCTCGCTAGAACACCGTTCGATGTCTAGCTTTGATATCATTTGTAATAACCCAAACCCACTGCTAACAAATATTACCAGTTTTGGCGCTCGTCATCAGCCTCACGGTTCTCAAACATGTTTGCTAGAGAGAGGTATCCACACTCTTACAAGAAATGCTTCGTTTTCCTCTGCAACTCTGATATGGGATCTCACAATCCACCCCCTTGGGGGCCAGTATCTTTGCTAGCACACCCTCCGGTGTCTAGCTCTGATATCGTCCATTTTGGCCCATTACATATCACCATTAGCCTCACAATTTTAAAATGCGTCAATTAGAGAGAGGTTTCCACACCCTTACAAGAAATGTTTTGTTCCCCTCTCCAATCGATGTAAGATCTCAAATAAGCCGAGAGATAAATAAGTCTTTACCTTGGCATCCTTGAGGGAGATATGGATTCCCATCGTAACCATCCAAGCATTGGCAACGATATTCAGTTCCATCAAGGATACTACTCCTTGTGGTGTTTGATCCACATTCAAATCTTGTTTCATTTCTAATGCCCCAATCAAGCACAACCTCAACTTCCTCATCTTCAAAATTCTCAATATAACTTGACAAAAACTCGAACCTCTTCTCTTCTTCAATCACAAAAGCATACCCACAGGGATTGAATGTCCTTACATCAGTGAAATTCAACAACCCACCCACCGCCACGCTCAAATTGGTTAACCCATTTGAAATCTCCAACTGACAGCACCCATTGCCAGAACACGGCCCATCAACTACATTACTATAATTTAAACACAGCGAAATACACCCACTTCCATGCAAACTCCCTTGGAGATTCCCAGCGATTATACCAACAGTGTTGCACCCAATGGTAACGAACTTGTTTTTGGAACCAGAAATTGAGAACATGGCCGGCACAGAAAGATTGGATTCGTTGGGAACAAAACTACCATTTACTTGGTCGTAGCAAGTTCGCACTACCGGCTGCAACACGTGAAGCTCACCGTTAGTAGATATATTGGTAACGCTAATATTGGTCTGCATTAGATACGCCTTTGGAGCTCCGTTGCGATCGGTTTTGTTGCAAGTGATCGAGAAATTTTGATTGAGATAGCACCCTTCTTTGATGCCGAATGGATATGGAATCTGCACGTCGCCACACCGGTCGTCACACTCGGGTAAGGCTCGAGATGCTACCATGGCCAAGGCTGTTGATAATATGGCTATCTCCATTATCATCACATTGAATGCCATGATGTGTTTCATTGTTTGTAATGAAGAAAGAAGATAATTGGATTTATAGTTAGGAAATTGGGATGCAAATTGTAAGACATACTTTTCTTTTTCTTTGCCGTGTTTAAATTGTAAAAATGGACACTTAATTGACTAGTCGACTCGATTAGAGAAATATCTATGAAACGGAGCCCCGTGACAAAGAAACTCTCTTTAATTATCTCCGTTCTCACTGTCTTCTTTAATTCTCGTCCCAAATAATTTTTTTTTTATATACTTGCTCGAAAATAAAAGAAAACAAAAAGTGGGTATATATAATCTTTCGCTCTATTCCCATTTACTAACAAAAAAAAAAAAAATATCTTTCCACTCTGTTCTTCGTTCTCGGTTTAAATGAGAATTCTTCACTTTATTTTTTAGGGCTCGTTTGAACATTTATATTGTCGATGTCTTGAAAGTTCAATTAGTGAATATTATTACAATGGATAAGGTCAAAAATAGAGAAAGAGCTCTCAAGGCATCCCACTAGTCAAGTCATGAGAAATAACACAGCAAATTCAGACAAGTTGGTAGAAAATACCCTCAACGACCAAATCGGAGCATAAATTTCTTCAATGTCGATAATGACTCGATAATGATAGTGAGGAGAAACACGTTGGTTGGAGAGAGAATAAAACATTTCTTACTAGAATGTTGAAACCTCTTCTTAGTAGATGGTTTTTGAAATCGTGAGTCTAACGACCATATGTAACGAGACAAAATGGACAGTATTTGTTAGTAGTGGGCTTAGACTGTTACAAATGGTATTAAAGCTAGACATCGAGCGGTGTGCGAGCTGGAGTGCTGGCCTCCAAGAGGGAAGATTGTGAGATCCCACATCGATTGGAGAGGGGTGTTGAGGATTGTTGGGACGGAGTCTCACATGGGCTAATTTAGGAAATGATCATGAGTTTATAAGTAGGAATATGATCTCCTCCCCAAAGGAAAGCAAAGTCACGAGAGTTTATACTCAAATTAGACAACATCATACTACTGTGGAAATCTGTGATTCCTAACATGCTCTTAGAGTCATACCCTTGACTTAGCTATGTCAATAGAATCCTCAAATGTCGAACTAAGAAGTTCCAAATCTCGAAGATGTAGTCAAAAGTGAAGGTTATTCGAGGGCTCCAAAGCCATTAGAGCTCATGCTCAAAGTGGACAATATCATACTAGGGGAGGAGTCGAGTCTCAATTAAGGGGAGATTGTTCGAGGGCTCCACAGGCCTCAGGAGAGACTCGTTTATAAGTAGGAATATCATCCTCATTGGTACGAGGCCTTTTGGGAATACGTAATCGGGACAAGGCCTGTGGACAATATCTCCACAAGCCTCAGGAGAGACTCGTTTATAAGTAAGAATATCATCCCCATTGGTATGTGGCGTTTTAGGAATATCATCCTCTAAATTAGCCAATGTGAGACTCTCTCCCAACCATCTTCAATAGTCTTGGTGGAGGATGCTCAAGTCTATTGGATCACAGTGAAGGCCAATGCCGAGGGCCATGCCGCCTTGTTCACAAACTGGGTAGCGGTTTAATCGTAAAATTAAATCCAAACAAAATTAATTATACTATTCAAAACTCAATTCACCAATTACAACAAAAATTCAACCCTAAATATAATTTTAATTTAAAAAATTCACCAATTGTATTTTCCTACGTGGCATATCTGAGTCAAATCTGAAAAAAAAAATTGTGAAAAACGTTTTTAAAAAAAGATACGATTTTATTATTATTAAATAGAAATGAGTTGATAATAATTATTATTATTATTTTTTTTTTTTTTTCTAGATACAATAAAACAAAACAAAATAAAATGCAGCCATTGACCTACTCACCCTCTACTAATAATTTTGCAGCCTTTTATAAGTCTTGTGGAAATATTTAAAAGGCAAATTGTCTTATTTGATTTGGTCGTTAATAATACGCCAAAGACAAAGTCCTCTTGCTTTAGGCGTCAACATTTACCATTCTTAAGCATGTCATGTTGGACTATCTTTAAACGCGATTTATGCCCGTGTACGATGTTCTAGGGTTTGATTAGATTGAATTGAGACATATTTCGATCAAGTTAAATGTATTCTTTACTCATAAACTCATGATCAACCATGTAATTAACCGATGTGGAATTTTTTCTTAGAAGCCCCTGAACAAAGTCCATCGTTTATTCGACACTTTATTGAAGATTTTATTGACATGGGTATGACTCTGATTCTATGTTAGGAATCACAACTATTCACACTAGTATGATATTGTTCACTTTGAGCATAAGCTCTCACGACTTTACTTTTGGTTTCTCTAAGAGGCGTCGTACCAATGGAGATGTATTCATTACTTATAAACACATGATCAACAACCTTTAATTAGTTGACGTGTGACTCTTCTCTCGCAATAATCCTCAGCATCATCGGTATTGGTTTTTGTATCAACTTGCAACTTTTTAGACAAGTTTCCTTCCAATTTCTTAAATAGAATTTTAATTCTCTCTCCAACAAAGAATCAAAGTCCTTAAATTCTCACCATCAAGCTCAATTTCCTTCCATCTCAAAACCCTTTTAACAACTTTCACCATCTCCATCATTTTCATTCAAACTTGCAACGATTCTTCGTCATGGAGCGTCAAATCGAGACGCTTATTCGACTCATGATCGTAAACATACTCATCCTATCGTCACCGGTTTACGCATCTCAAGCCTTACTCGGCTGCCCCGATCGGTGTGGCGACTTGCAGATACCATATCCATTCGGAACAAGGGAAGGGTGTTACCTAAACAAAAATTTCTTGATTACCTGTAACACAACTCATTTCGATCCCCCGAGGCCATTTCTCCGGACCGGCAACATTCAAGTTACGAATATATCCATCTCCGGTGAGCTCCAAATCTTGCACTTTGGAGCCAAAGATTGCTACCCCAAAAACAATAGCCTCGACGCACGTCGGACCTCCGCCACTCTCAACTTATCCACGTTCACAGTTTCCAGTACCAAAAACAAGTTCACTGTTATCGGCTGTGATACATACGCTTTTCTTTCTGGCCAAATCGAGGGGCAAAGCTATAGAACAGCATGCGTGGCGTTGTGTGATAACATCACCACCGTAAGAGATGGCGCCTGCTCAGGTAATGGGTGCTGTCAGCTTGACATCCCTAGCGGCTTAAAGGGTTTGAGATATAGGGTGCGCAGCTTCGACAATCACACCGACGTCTTGAGCTTTAATCCATGTGGGTATGCCTTTGTGACCGAGGAAGACAAGTTTCATTTCTCGGCGGCTTATATTCGTGATTTCCCACAAAGGCAAGTTCCTGTTGTGCTTGATTGGGGTATTAGTAATACCACTTGCTCCACGGCTAACAACAAAAGTAATTGTATTTGTGGGCCCAATAGCATGATGGTTAACCCTCTCCCTGATGGATCTGAGTATCGTTGTGGGTGCTTGGATGGGTTTGAGGGTAATCCTTATCTTCCTCGAGGATGTCAAGGTAAAGTGTTTGGGATTGTTAGAATTGTTGGAAATGATAATTGGGGTGTTGATTTGAAGTATTGGTTTGAATTTTGTTGTTGTTTCAGATATTGATGAATGTAGGGATGAAAGGCTGAATGATTGCAAGTTTGAGTGTGTTAACACTGAAGGGAACTATACTTGTAATTGTCCGGAGGGTTTTAAAGGTGATGGACGACGTGGGGGTGAAGGTTGCACTCGAAGCTCCAAGTCTTTTGTTCAAGTTATCATTGGTGAGTTCATTTGATATTTGTGTTGTAATTATGTCTTGCGTTTAAGATTTGGATTAGGGTTAGAAATTTTGTGGGATTTCATATTGGTTCGAGAGGGGAATGAAAGATGTGGAGACCTCTTCGTAACAGATGGGTTTTGAAAACGTTGAGGGTTAGTCCAATAGGGAAAGTCTAAAGAGGATAATTTCTGGTAGCGGTGGGCTTGGGCTGTTACAAATGGTATCAGAGCCAGACACCGCGTGGTATGCCAATGAGGACGTTGGGCCTCCAACGGGGTGGATTGAGAGATCCCACATCTGTTGGAGAGGAGAATAAAGGGTGTGGAGCAGACGCGTTTTAAAAATCTTTGATGGTTAGCTCGATAGGGAAAACCTAAAGAGGACAATATCTAATAGTGGTGAGCTTGGATTGTTACAAATAGTATCAGAACTAGACACCCGGCGGTGTGCCAACAAGAACGCTAGGTTCCCAAAGGGATGGATTGTGAGATCTCACGGGGAATGAAGGGTGTGGAAATCTCTCTGTAGCAGACAAATTTTAGAAACCTTGAGGGGAAACTCGAAAGGGAAAACCCAAAGAAGACAATATCTTCTACCAGTGCGCTTGGGCTGTTACAAATGGTATCAAAGCCAAACACCGAAAAGTATGCTAGCAAGGACGTTGGGCCCCCCAAAGGGGTGGATTATGAAATCCCACATCGGTTGGAGAAGAGAATAAATGGTGTGGAAACCTCTCTCTATCAGACACGTTTTTAGAAACCTTGAAGGGAAATTCAAAAGGGAAAACCCAAAAAAGACAATATATGTTAGTGGTAGGCTTGAGTTGTTACATGTTCGATACGGGATGACTATACATAGTTCTCTCAACCTGCTTTATCCTCACCCTAAACTAGTATCAAGTAAAACACAGTTAACTTTAAAAGGAATGTGCACCTTCTTTTAATCCTTTTAAGTTTTCCTTATCATTCTAAACCTTAGATCACTCATTCGAATATGGTCTCGATTCATTCATGCACCTATTCTAAGAAAGATGTCATATCTATATCTATTCGTTCTATGTGTTTCATCTTCTCCTACCTAGGCTCTATTTTGTCATACAAATCTTTATAATTTATGAAACAAAATGCAGGAGTATCCGTGGGGTTCACAGTCTTAGTAATTGGGAGTACATGGCTATACTTAGGCTACAGAAAATGGAAGCTCATCAAACTAAAAGAGAAGTTCTTCGAGGAAAATGGAGGCTTAATGCTTCAACGACATCTCTCTCAATGGAAATCATCCACAGACATGGTCACAATCTTCACCCAAGAGGAGCTAGACAAGGCCACAAACAAGTACGATGAAAGCGCCGTGATTGGAAAAGGCGGCTACGGCACAGTCTACAAAGGCATCTTACCCGACGGCTCAGTAGTAGCAATCAAAAAATCAAAATTAGTGGACCAATCCCAAACATCCCAATTCATCAATGAAGTCATTGTTCTTTCCCAAATCAACCATCGAAACGTGGTCAAGCTCTTAGGGTGTTGTTTAGAGACCCAAGTCCCATTATTGGTCTACGAGTTCGTCACCAACGGCACCCTCTTCGATCACATCCATGACACTACCAAACACGTCCCACTTTCTTGGGAAGCTCGCTTGAGAATCGCTTCGGAAACAGCCGGGGTCATTTCGTATTTGCATTCATCAGCTTCCACTCCAATCATCCATAGAGATATCAAGACGACCAACATACTTTTAGACGATAATTACAATGCAAAGGTCTCTGATTTCGGTGCTTCCAAATTGGTTCCATTGGATCAAACTCAATTATCCACTATGGTTCAAGGGACTCTTGGATATTTGGACCCGGAGTATTTGTTAACGAGTGAGTTGACGGAGAAGAGCGATGTGTATAGCTTTGGAATTGTACTTCTAGAGCTGATAACCGGGAAGAAGGCGGTGAGTTTCGAGGGGCCGGAAGCGGAGAGGAATTTAGCTATGTATGTTCTATGTGCAATGAAGGAAGATCGGTTGGGGGAGGTTGTGGAGAAGGGAATGGCGAGGGAAGGGGAGTTTGGGCAGATAAAAGAAGTGGGGAAGGTGGCGAGGAAGTGCTTGAGAATTAGTGGGGAGGAGCGGCCGAGCATGAAGGAGGTGGCTATGGAGTTGGAGGGTTTGAGAGTGATGGTTGAACATGAGTGGGTTAATGAAGAAAATTTGGTGGCGGATGGAGCTTCGAATATGTTTGTGGTGAGTGGGAGTACAAATGTTGTGGATGATAGCATGAAAGTTCAGATTTTGCCACTGATTCATGATGGAAGATGATGAATTGTTTGATGAACTCAAGATTGTTGGTTACTCAAATCGCATATAGTTTGAATTTCAATTCCCAACTTCATTATGTACTAAATGTTTTGGAGTTTTCTATTTATATTATTGGTTGAATCTCCTTAAAAACAAGTAAAACTTGCTCGAGGTGCCCTTTAAAATACATTGTAAGAACGTTTAAACAAATAAAACAAACGAAATCTTACAAAAGTATCAACATAAATGTGCCAACAGTTCAATCACTCACTATAACGACCTAAACCCACTGCTAACAGGTAGATACGAGGCGGTGTGCTAATAAGGATGCTGGCCCAAAAGGGGTGGATTTGGTGGGGTTCCACATCAATAGGAGAAACGAACAAGTGCCCACGAGGACGCTGGGCCTCGAAAGGGGTGGATTGTGAGAATTCCACATTGGTTGGGGAGGAGAACGAAACACCCTTTATAAACGTGTGGAAATCTTTCTCTAGCAGACGCATAATGGGGATGACCACAAAGGAAAACCCAAAAATCTTGAGGGGAAACCCGGAAGCAAACCCAAAGAGGACAGTATCCAGATGAGTATTGGTTCCACACGTTTTTAGGGAAGCCTCCCATCACATTCCCACCTCCTATATTATTTTCCGTCCCTATTAATTTTTTTATTTATTTTTTCCATATCTTTTTTTTAAAAATATATTCCTTTCAAATAAATTTTTAATATAATTATATTTAAAAAACTGTAAAATGTTATAATAAGATGAATAATATTTCATAAGAAACGATATAAAATAATATATATTATGCAAATTAAAAAATGCAACCGGAGACGATGACGGTGACGTGTCAACGCTCATCTTTAGCCACATCAGCACCTTATCTACAACTTATCAAAAATGCAACCGTCGACGATGACGTGTCACAAATTTCAAAATCCTTGACAAATCAGAAAACATTTAGCCTCACCTTTTTTAAAAATTAAAAAATAAAATAAAAACGTTGGAAAGAAAGATCGATGTGTGTGGAGGGAGATTTGTGGCCTCAGATTTTGGGTTTGAATCACTGAGACCACATGACTGAAAAGAAAGAAAGGAAGTATGAACCCCATCTCTCTACATCCAAGAGGCGCCACAATGGTTGGTTCTCATTCTGAAAGATGAAGGCGAAGAAGAAGACCCCTATGCGTCTTCCATGGCCTTTCATTGCGCTCGTTACTCTTTTTCCCCTTCCCCAAGCAAACCCAAGTTCAAATTAGTGCTCGGAAACAAGCCTGCGGTTCTGTTTTCTTCCCTTCGATCCACTCGGGCTTCTTACAATACTCTCGTCTCTGAGGTAATCTTTCTTCTTCTTCTTCTTCATTTATTTGATTTTTGTTGATGTGGGTTCTCGCATTGCTGCATTTTTGTTCATCGGAGATCGATTCGGGTTTGGTGGGAGTTGTTCTTATCATTACACTTGAGGGCTCAGGCTTGTTTGGATTCTGTTGATGAATGTTGGGTTTGATCCAGATTGTTTGTCTAACTTTGCTGAAGAAACTAATTGCCAAAATTTGTGGGTTTCGTGTTGATTCTAAGTTCTGGCTTACATTCTTGCCTCATTGCCTTGAATTCCATGCGTTGCTGAATTTTCTGTATGCAACGTACTTTATAATGCTTCTGTAAACAAGCTTAAGAAGTGAACTAGAATTGTTGGGGAGGAGCGCCGGCTAATTAAGGGGTTGATCATGAGTTTATAAGCAAGAAACACCATCTCCATTGTTATGAGGTCTTTTGGGAAAACCAAAAGGAGTTTATGCTCAAAGGGGACAATATCATACCATTGTGAAGGTTCATGATTTCTAACATGGTATCAAAGTCATGCATTTAACTTAACCATGTTAATAAAATCCTCAAATATAGAACAAAAAAGTTGTGAGCCTTGAAAGTGTAGTCAAAAGTGACTCAAGTGTTGAAAAAATGGTGCACTTTGTTCGATGGCTCCAAAGAAGGATTCAAGCCTCGATTTAGGGGAGTTTGTTAACAAAGGGTGTACTTTGTTCGAGGACTCTAGAGAAGGAGTCGAGCCTCGATTAAGGGGAGGCTGTTCAAGGGCTCCATAGACCTCCGGGGAGGCTGTATGGTGTACTTTGTTCGAGGGAAAAATTGTTGAGAATTGTTGGGAGAGGAGTCCCACGTCAGCTAATTAAAAGGTTGATCATGGGTTTATAAACAAAGAACACTATAGTCATGAGAGCTTATGCTCAAAGTGGACAATATTATAACCATTGTGAAAGGTCCGTGATTTCTAACATTCTGAACCATAGACGCTGAGTAATTTTGGCAGAATCCCTGACGATTTTTGCCTGTTCTTTCTGTCAAATTTGTGTTACTCTGTCTTATGATGCTTTGATCTTTGGTAGGCTGTCAGGATATTGGTTCCTCCAGCAAGATTTGAAGCTTCAAAGTTAAAAGTTGAATTCACTAGGGAGGTGAACAAGTGTGCAGGAATCACCCCAAGAACGTATATACTATCGCATTGCGACTTCACCGCTAATCTCACCTTAACCATCTCTGATGTTATCAACCTTGATCAGGTACGAACTTATTGCTACTTAATGTGTGTGACTGTGTGTGGAACAACACATTGTGTTTCTGTTCTTATATTTGGGTGTGTGAATGCATACAGTTGAGAGGTTGGTACAACAAGGATGATGTGGTTGCTGAGTGGAAGAAAGTGAAAGATGAAATGTGTCTTCATGTACATTGCTATGTGAGCGGTCCTAATTCTTTGCTTGATCTTACTGCTGAGTTTAGATACCACATTTTCTCCAAAGAATTGCCTCTAGTAAGTTTTTCTTTTCCCACATTCCATTATAACTGATGTCCAAATTTGTTGGAAAAACTATTCGATGTAGCCCGCTGCAACACAAAACTATTGGTGTAAAACTTCTTGCAACAGTCCAAGCCCATCGTTAGTAGATATTGTCTTTTTTGGACTTTCCCTTCCGGATTTTCCCTCAAGATTTTAAAACGCGTCTACTATAGAGAGGGTTTTAACCCTACTCTGATCAGTGGCTCGCACTGTTTGGAAATTGGCTCTAATACCATTTGTAACAACTCAAGGTCATTGCTATTAGATATTGTCCTCGAGGTTTTAAAGCGCATCTACTTTGTAGAGGGTTTAGCCCTACTCTGACCACAGCCTTTATTGTGAGATCCCACGTTGGTTGGAGAGGAGAACGAAGCATTTTTTATAAGGGTGTGAAAACCTCTCTCTAGTAGACGCGTTTTAAAACCTTGAGGGGAAGCTCAAAGAGAAGGATGGTTACAAACACAGATTTCAAAAACCAAAAACCTCAAACCAAACAAACTGTCCCTTGGCTGTTTGGAGAACTCTCAGGCCTAACCTATCATGATGGAAGTGCATATCATAGCAATGATTAAGATTGGTATAAAGCTAAAATCATATGTTTTTGTAAAACCAGGTACTTGAATCTGTCTTATATGGAGATTCAATTCTATTTAGGGAGAATCCCGAGCTGCTAGATGCCTTAGTCAGGGTATATTTCCATTCCAGTTCACAAAAGTATAATCGACTCGAATGCTGGGGGCCACTCAAGGATGCTGTGCAGGTAAACTTAAGATATTATGAAAATTTCATTGAATGCTTGATCTAGAAACCTTGATGCCTTCTGCTTCAATCCTTTCTTTTGCCTGCATTTTTCAGGGGAGGCATCATCATATGCAAGGGCTCCTAAGGGCAAGCCAGGATGTGTCCTCTCCTAAAAAGTTGAGAACTCCCAAATCAATTTTTCAAGCTCTCTTTGCCTTCCTTCTCTGAACTTCATTGCATCAACTGGTAAACTGCTAATCTCCAAGAAGTAGCTATCTTTTAAGTTTTAACATCCATTTAATGTAATTCCTTTGTGGAAGGAGCAAAAGAGTACTCTTGGGTTGTTGAATGTGTGGGAGAGGTAATTCTGTGGGTCAGTTTATTCTTTGGCCCAAAAAAAAAAAAGGCAGATTTGTTCCTGCAATTCTTGTGTAAATGACAATATACTTTTAAACCATTTAGTCCATGAACTTTAGTATTATTTTTTTTAAGTTCAATAGACGGATTTGAATCTCTGACCCCTAGACAAGGCGAGGCGGGAAGGAGATCAGGGTGTATAATTGCTATGAAACAAAAGAGAAATACCAAATGAATATATCATATAATATATGCAGAGATCAGTGGCTTACTCTAACATCCATCAAAGCAAAAGGGATGGCTTTGTCCATGAATATACAACAACCTCGTCACCTGCCTACGTTAAAACAACAATAAGAAAAACACCAAAACGTCAGTCTTTGCTAATCCAGTCTCACAATGGTCGGTTGGATTGCGACGATGAAGATAACTTGAACTGAGCAAACTTCACCAGATCTTTGAAAAGGGCTTCTTCATGCTCTGCAGATCTGGTTGGGGTGGAAGGACTGAGCGACGTGTTGTCATACGAAGAACCACGGGTATTGCTCAAATGGGGCAGAGTGCCTCCTCCTGTAACTGACTTTTGTTGCTCAAAATATTGTTGTCTTTGGTTATATCTCGAGGGTGGGGGAGGGAGGAGGCTTGGAGATTGAGTATCCCGATGTGCTGCAGGAAGCGGATTCGTGGATATGCTTCTCAGAGGTGGTTCCTCAAACATAGGCTGTCTAGTGTTGAAAGGTAAGGGAGATGAAGTTTGAGGCGAGGGTGGGAAAATTGGAAGGGAATAAGATGGTGGCTCTACAATCCTTGGAGGCAGTTGAGGTTTGTGTGCGTCACTGAGATGATCGATCATTTCTACACTAGTCGTCGACTTTGATAAGGGTGAAGAATCTGGACTAACTCGAGATGATTGACCGTTTGCCAATTTGCTGTCCTCTTCAAAAGTGTGATCTTTGGTTGACCTGCAATTCATGTATAACAGTTGCAGTGAGATCTCGAAAGAATAGGTGGAGGTAACAGGGCTCAATTAGTCACCTGCGAGCTAACGGTGTAAAATCATCTTCCGAACCATCATCCTCAGGGTTCATAAATGGAACCGATGGAATGGGAGGTTCTGTTCTTCTAGCTTCCATCATGAATGTTCCTTTTGCAATGTCGTCGTGGTCGCTGAGTACACGCTGCAGATTGTCATTCAACACCAATCCTTGACATAACAGTTCCTCATCTCTAAAACAATAGCAAATAGAGGGCGTCAGAAATTAAGCATACAGAAAATACGTAAGTATGACACGATATCTTACGTGTTCTCGTTCACAAGTACCATGACACGGCGTTGGTATGAACGGCATTGATCAACAAGATCTACAATCACTTCTTCCTTCAGAGCCTGCTAATATGACCATGTCAAAATCTCTAACAAAATCAACATACTATGATTATTTGGACTTAGTTGGTGAAATGAGATATAATGCACAAAGTTCAAATTCTTTCTTTTTCAACACAGACTTTTCAAAAGGAATACCTCCGGAGTCTTAGGATCCAATGCGACAAGCATTTCCCATAGAACATCTGCTAGTCCCTGTGCATTTTGAATTTCTGGCAAGCTGTTTAAGTTCAAATTATAATCAGAACCAAATCGGGAGAGGCAAAGTGCAAATAAAAGATAAAATACTAGACTTGAGCAAGAAGAATGAAGTACAGACATGTTGGATTGAAACTCATGACGAAGGCAAGCAAGTTACTAAGAACACTAAATAGCCCATTGCTTTTTCAAAAAGAAAAGGCTTAAAAGTAAAATTGTGAGATCTCATCGGTTGGGGAGGAGAACAAAGCATTCTTTATAAGGGTGTGAAAACCTCTCCCTAGCCAACACATTTTAAAAACCTTGAGAGGAAAGCCTAAAGAGGACAATATCTGCTAGCGGTGGGCTTTGGCTGTTACAAATGGTATAGAGCCAAACACCAGGCAATGTGCCAGCGAGAAGGCTGAGCCTCAAAAAGGGGTGGACACGAGACGGTGTGCCAACAAGGACGCTGGGTCCAGAAGGGGGGGAGGGGGGATTGGTGGGGGTCCCACATCGATTGGAGAAGGGAACGAGTGCCAGCAAGGACGCTGGGTCTTGAAGGGGGTGAATTGTGAGATCCCACATCGATTGGGGAGGAGAACGACGCATTTTTTATAAGGGTGTGGAAACCTCTCCCTAGCAAACACGTTTTAAAAACCTTGAGAGGAAGCTCGAAAGGGAAAGCCCAAAGAGGACAATATCTGGTAGCGGTGGGCTTGGGTTGTTACAAAAATAGTCCAGACAGAATTAACACTATACCTTAAACCAGAAGCATCGGACTGGAGAGAAGCTTGAGCAGCAAGATCATCATTAGCTGAAACAAGGTGCTCAATAACAGGTTGTATCTGAGGTGAACTAAAGAACTGCTCGACATTCTCCTCTCTCGGTGGAAATCGAAACCCGGCATTCTGTATTACAGAAAACAAATGAGAAATGGCTTAAAAAATTGTTTATCGAAGTAAGAAATGGCTTACCTTCAATTCATTGTAGGCTGCATAGTACTGTGGACACTTCCCCTTGGAGTTGCCACCAAATGCTGCTTGCCATGCATCTACCAGAGCTAATATTTTGTCCCGTACATTTAAATCAGGCTGCTTAGATTAAATGAAAGAACACGTTAAACTATTTGTCCAGTTCTGTCTAGATTTGTGGTATACCAAACCAAACAACACAATAGATTCATGTCAAGGATAGCAGTACCTTCTTCTTCACAATTTTAAGCATTTCGTGCAGGATATTACGTTCCACGACCAGCTTACAAACGGTATCACTGCAATTTTTGCTTAGAGCCTCCAATGCCTGAATCAATAGAGTTTCAAAAAACGTATAACACGGTTAGAGTGTTGACGTTCGCGTTAACTTTTCTTCAGGAAATATCATACTAACAATTACCTTTTGGCATTTTGTTGTTACAAAAAAGAACACAGCTCAACCCAGAAATCTAAGGACATTGTTGTTTAAGGTAAACATTGAACACAGACAAGAAAAACTAAGAGACTCACATGGAGAGCTAGAAGTTGAACTTTAGGATTCTTGCTAGTCAGTCGCTTCTTGAGTATCTTCAATGCATCCTTTGCTTGCCTATTAATTTTCCATTTAAAACCGAAGTCAACATTTAAAAGCACAACAAATAATAGATATTTGGCTCAAAAGGGAACACAATAACTTGCTTTCATGTGGTTTCGAGTTCACTAAGGGAGGTGTAAACAAATCATATATGTTCATTTCAAACAAACGTTAGAATTGATGGAAAATATCAAAAACTTTCACAAGATTTAATGGGAAGGAAGCAGCCAATACAAGGGAGTAGAGACAGAGAAGTTTTGGAATCACCTAGGATCCATGTTGATGATATCACAGAGCTCAATGTTTATAGCCCAATCGGGAGCTCTAAGCCCATCATTCGTTGCTCTCTCAGCGCAAGCAGCAGCATTGGTAGACATGTCCCTCCGAATCTATTACACCCCAATGAGGCCTCCTGTTCTTGAATCTCCTGAGAAACACAATCCAGAAGGATATATGAAATTCATCTAGAAAAGTAACCTTAAGAAGTGAAATAAAGTAAGTGCTGCCGTGGAACAGAAGTCTATCAGAAATGATTGCCATCAATAACTCTCCCTTTATACCTTAAAAAAAGTAACAGCTCTGAAAAGGGACAAAGAAATGATCAACTGATCATGCAAATGAATCTAAACTAGGAGGATTAACACGAGGAGAATCATCAACAAAATTCCTCACAAATAGACAAGAACCACATAAACAATATTTCCCAATGAAGAACGAAAAAAATAAGATCATAATATAGAGCATAATTAGTCTCATTAGGCGCTGAAAATGAAACCCCGTACGCTAATTTTACAGAAATCAAGAAACAGACCAAAAAGCAGAGAGAGTAAAGCAAAAGCAAAGTTACCCAGAATCTAAAAAGTTCGCATCGATATGAAGAAAAGAAAAAGAGAGATGGGTCGGGGCTCAACCGAAGCATACCTGACTAGAATTTTCCTCTTGCTCGTTGGATTAGTAGCTTCAGAGGCTTCTCTTTTTCAGAGCTAACTTAGGATTTTCACAGATTCCCAGAAATGAAGAAAAGAATGAACACAAATCAAAGTCGTCGTGACAGACGAGTTCCAATCTGCCAAATGGCGAGAAGGGAGAGCTAAAGAGAAGGGTTTAGTGACCTAAAATTGAAACCATGGGAGCATTATAGATATTATCGCCACGCATAGTGATTCACAAAGTCTTTTACCACTTCTCTTCTGGTTACTTCCTTTGGTATCTGAGTTTGACTTTGTCGAAGTTTCCGTGGGGAAGATTTCGGCAAAGGGCTGACGCGATTTCCACACTAGAACCGCGTGTTTTCTTGCTGGAGAAGAAGACTCTTCTGAGCAGAGCACCGGCCATGGGTCCCGCTCGGTTTGCGACTCTGCGACACGTGCGTAGTAGATCTTTTGACAGCTTCAACCCGAATGGAAAAGCGGATCGATGGGTCGGATCTGAAACGGTGACGTTTTGAGACTTATAGGCCCATTTAGAATCGTTTTGAGTAGTAATACTCGGCCCAAGCCCTGAAGCTGCTTTTCCAATAATACTTGGCCCAACCCATGAATTTGAATTTCAATAATTAAATATCATTAAAAAAAATAAATTAAAAGGTCACTCAATTTAATTATTTAAACTAATACGGGAGAATTATATTATAAAATATGAGATTCTCTAGCACTGGTCCCTAAGAGCGGCGTATTTACCAATTTTACCATAACGACTTTCTCAAAATTGTAATAAACTATTATGATTTATTGGTCGAAATTTTATAATTTTAGAAGGTTGAATTTATCTTATATTTATTTTAGTTTATAATTAAAAAAAATGTAATTTTACACTTATAAATTTACCCGTGTTTCTCGACATAATTAAAAATAATCATTAATGTTTGAGTAGATATTCCAAGTTTTTTTTATAAATAAAAAAAATATCTGAGTTAGATTTTAATCAACAACTTGGAAACCTACCAAATTATTTAAATCCCCCATTTATGTTTATATTGACAAAAATATCGTAATAATGATTTTAAAGTGACATCGTAACAAAAAGAAATTCAAATTTAAAATTTTCAAATATATCATTTCCTCTAAAGTCCACAAATGAAGCCAAGAGCTTCAATTTCCGGACGTTGTGATGATTGAACAGTTTTTGGCGGGCCATCTTCAATAATTCAACCTTTTTTTTTTTTTAAAACAAAATTACATTATAAATATCCAAAAATGAATTAGTATTTACAGAAAATATAAATTGAAAATGAGAAAATTATTATAAATATTATTATCTGGAATCTATATTTGTTCTTGAAACTAAGAAGTATAACCAAGAGATATAAAACATGGAAATTAAAGTAGAAAACGAAGGGGTAAATTTTATAGAAATAAAACAAAAAGTTATTAATTGATTTGATTTGATTTGATTTGATTTGATTTGATTTAAATTCTCCGGTGAAGCTGTTTGTTTTACTCTGGATTTTTGCTTCTGATTGGACTGATACAAAACCAGCAACTCCCTTTTGATTCAGAGTTCCTGTAAATCAAATCAAAGTCAAGATTTCATGAATTATTACCATGAATTTCAGCAAGTTCATGGATCATATGAAGCCAAATTCAAGTAAATTAACGAATCCCAGTTTTTCAGAGTGTTTCCAAGATTCCAACCACCGAATAATTGATGAAATTATGGTTATTCTGGGTTTACCTGCTATTGCTTCTTTCGCTGCTTGTGCTATTACTATTGTTACTACTACTGCCGGAGACACTGCCGCCATTCTCGCCGGAGGTTGCTGACGATCTCTTCCTCCACCAGTCTCTGTCCACTTGCGGTGGCTTAGGGGATACTCTCGAACTTCCATTCAACGCCGAGTCGCTTCTAAGATTACTCTTCTTTTTCGTTGAAATTTGCCCTAACGGCATCGGGAAGAACATTTTGAGATAAAATCCACCGCTATTGACGCTTCTACTTCTGGTAACGAGTGCTCTGGTTTCACTCCTCTTCTTGATAGGATCTCTTATGAAGGAAGTTTCAGAGGCGGAATCATATTTCTCGACGGAGGCGCTCTCTTGTTGGCGCAAGTGATGTTCGACGAGATCTTTGAGAGAAAGCTCGTAGGAGGATTCCGGCATGTTCCTGACCATTTCCATGAGCTCCTGCTGTCCTCTGGCGATGGCTTGAGTCCGGGAAGTCGGGGAGAGAGTGCGATTACGCGAGCGATGAAATTGGGGGCTCATCCGTGAATCTGAACCCCAGAGCGTGGGTGAACAGACTCCAGATTCCGATTGCGAGTCGTCATCGTCGACGGCACTGCTCAAGCCTCTGAAAATGATGCAATCTTCGGCGGTATGGATCGGATTCCTTGGGAATTTCATCGTAAGATCTCCCATGGCGGTTGCTCCGGGGAATCTTGGATGGAAGGAATTGGAGAGGAAGCAGTTGAAATGAAATGATTTGTTTATGGTGCGTCTGAAGCGAGAGAGACGAGAGGTGGGTATAGGCTATAGGGGAGAGGTGAGGGGGAGATAATTGTAATTTTGCCGTCTCCCCCAGCGCGTCCATTTCACGGTAACTCGATTTAGTTACCGTCGGTTAAGTTGGTAAATATCCCATCCTTTGGCTTCTTCCTAATTACCTTTTGGAATTTATTAATTACCCTTCTAATATAAATTATAAACTTTGACAAAATATTAGAAAAAGACATTAAAAATAATATTAATTGTGGAAATTAAAAAGGTAGTGGTCAACGTCGAAGTCGTTGTAAGTTGTGTAATTAATTCCGATTCTAAATTCCAAAGCTCGATTCTTAGCCATTTGTAAAATTTATATATTCTTAACCAATTCAAATATTTAATGCGTCCAAAATTTTGGCTGCCCTCTCTAGCTTTAATGCCGGACAAATTTAGTTTTATTATTCCATTTTGTTATTATTATTAATAATTTTATAATATAGTTTTGATGATTACATTTGTTAGGTCCATGAATCATATAAAGTTGATTCACTTATGTTTATATATATATATATATATAGATTAATTAATATGAATATAATGTATTAAAATAAAGCAAGGGGAAATATATAAAAAAATTCGATAGGAAAAAATTAAATATATTTAAAATATATATTAGATAGAAAAAAGAAAAAAGGGGCAAACTAAGATTTTATATATAAGAAAGAAAGATTTTGGAAAATAAAATTTTAAATTATATATATATATAATTTATGTTGAGTGGACAATAACAAATTATTTTTAAAATTTTAAAAACTTAGTTTATTTGTGCTTCAATAAAAGTCTTTTTTTTTATTATTATTATTTACTATTTATCCACTTATTTAAGGTTTTGATTGAACGAGACAAAAACGTCGTTTTGTACTTCCATCCAAAACGTTATCTCTTATAAACATTACAATCAAATTTAGTGGTAAAGAAAGTTCTCTTGGAACGATCTTATGAGAACTTGTCACAATCGTGGTGAAAAAATATATATATATATATATATTTATCTTTGCCAACTAAATATGATAAAAAACGAGTATTAAATTTAGTTATGGTCTCATCTCTTATTTACTTTACCCTTTTATTTGTTTTTTATCCTAGTGTAATATGAAATTTTAAATTTTTAGGAATATAACATGATATTATATTTTTTACTATAAAATATTATTAAATTTATTAAAATATTTACCATTATATTAGAAAATAAAAAGTATCTATTATTTTATAAAAATTGACATATCTAGTAATAAAATGCATTTTATGTCACATACCTAAGTTTTTAAATATCTTAATAAAATTCCTATTAATAAATTTATTTATTTTTTCTTGCCAAAAGAATTGATTGAGAGTTTTTAATATATTAAGGATAACTTGAGAATGTGGCAAGAATTGGACTTAAAAAGATTAATAAGAATTTTATATATATATATATATATATATATATATATACATGTGATAGGTACAGTCATTTATCAGGCTTATAAAAAAATATATTATATTTTTCATTTAATAAATTCATGCTGTCACGTTATTTCTTATAGTAATATTTCGATAGTAGACTTTATATGGAAAAGAAAAAAAATAAATGTACTTCTAGAAGTATTCGTGTAACATAGAAGGGGGAAAATTATATTATATTGTTTCTAGAATCCAAAATTGGCGATTATACGCTTTAAATTTAAATTATTAATTCCATTTAATGGGAAAAAGAAGTTAAATTATTAACCGACCCTGGCAACAAAAAAACAAAAAAAATGACGTCATATTAAATTGTTTTTTTGTTTAATCTTATTTTAGTTGTGGTATATATATATATATATATTTTGTAATATGGATTGAAATTACCTAAAATAAATGAAAAATAGACTAAAGTGAAATAAAACTAAATTTAATAATAATTAAAAAGGCATATAATTTAGAATAGAGGTTTGGACTTTCCATACTCTTATAATAAATACTTATTCTCCTCTCCAACCGATATGAGATCTCACAATCTACATCTTTGGAGGCCCAACGTCCTCGCTGACACAACGTCTAGTGACTAGCTTTGATATTGTTAAAGGATATTCAGTAATAAATTATAGTTTACCATAAATATTATATTTGATATTTTATTATAAGGCAAATATTAGATATTTCCATGCCTTATTACCATAGGTATCTTTCCCTTTGTTGTTATTTCCATGTCTTTGTAATTTATTTGATTATAAATAAGATAACTTTCACACTAGTGGGGTGGATTAATCTTGTAACAGTCCAAGTTCACCACTACCAAATATTGTTCACTTTGGACTTCCCATTTCAAGCTTCCCTTCAAGGTTTTTAAAACACGTATGTTAGTGAGAGGTTTCACACCCTTGTAAAGAATGCTTTGTTCTCCTCTCCAACCGATATGGGATCTCACAATCACTACCCCTTCGAGACCCAGCGTCTTGGCTGACACTCGTTCCTCTCTCCAATCAATGTGATTTGAATGAGAACAATCCGATGAGTAAGAAAAACTACAAGAAAATGAAAGTTATTATCTATACAAAAAATGTATATCTTTTTTTTCGGTGGCTCAATCCTATGAAATTTATGGTTAAACGTGCTTTATTTTGGAGCAATTATAAGTTAAGTAGAGTTACCTCCTACAATTTTTTAGTTGTGAGCCAGAACAAAATATACTGAATGACTTGTACGGGGATAGTTATTTTTGTAGATTGATTTATGGGATGGTATTGTAGTTCCACAAAACTCGGGTCTAGGCTTTTCTCGTTAAACGAAGGGTTGCAAGGAAATTGGTTTCTTACATTCAAATTGATATAAATCTCAGCTACAAATCATGATGGAAGAAGATGAAGCAGCAGCAGCTGAACCAGCACCAACCAAGACACACCTGATACTGCTATTGCTCGAATCCAAGTTCCGTTTTTCATAGCGGCAACCGTACTTATATGCACTTCCTGCTAAAGAATCTTCGTGGTGCGCACAGAGCTTCGTTTTCCCATTACTCCTATCTGATTGACCAGTGTTTAGCGTCTAGATCTGTTCATATTACGAAAACAATCCACGCTCAATTGCTAAAGCTTGGCCTTAACAACAATACTTTTCTGGGTAATCGCTGTCTTCAGCTATACGCGTTATTTGGTCCCGTTCATGAATTTTTTAGAGTATTTGGTGATATCAAAGAGAAGAATATTGTATCTTGGAACATATGCTTGAAGGGGTTGTTTAGATTTGGTTATTTCAATGGTGCACGCAATCTGTTCGATGAAATGCCTGAGAGGGACATTGTTTCTTGGAATTGCATGATGTCTGGCTGCGTTTCTTCTGGGTTTGCTAATAAGGCTATGGATGTGTTTCTGGAGATGCAGGATGCTGGTTTTAGACCAAGTGAATATACGTTTTCCATTATGCTTTCGGTCGTGTCGTGTCCTAGTCATGGCAAGCAAATTCATGGCAGTATGATTCGAAGTGGCATTGATGTGTCAAATGTGGTTCTTGGGAATTCATTGATTGATATGTATGGAAAATTTGGCCTTGTTGATTATATGTTTGTCATGTTTTATAGTATGGAAAAGGTGGATATTATCTCTTGGAACTCTTTGATTTTGGGCTGCCACAGATCAGGCTTTAGAGTATTGGCACTAAATCAGTTCTATCTTATGAGAGCCACTGGGCACTCTCCTGATCAGTTCACTGTATCAATAATGATAAGTTTATGTTCTTTCCTCCAAGAATTGGAACTGGGTAAGCAATTTCTTGCTTTCTGTTTCAAGATGGGATTTACTTCTAACAGCATTGTACTTAGTGCTGCTATTGACTTGTTTTCCAAATGCAACAGCTTGAGGGATGCAATGCAGCTTTTTGAAGAAGCCAATCAATGGGATCAAGCTCTTTGTGATGCCATGATCTCAAGTTTGGCATGGCATGGTCATTGGAGGGATTCCATGTGGCTTTTTGTGTATGCCTTAAGGGAGAACCTCAGGCCAACAGGGATTACACTCAGCAGTGTCCTGAGCTCCATTTCAGTCTTCACACCTCTGGACTTAGGTAGTCAAATTCATAATTTGGTTCTTAAGTTGGGTTTTGAGTCTGATACCGTCGTCACTAGTTCGCTCGTCGACATGTATGCTAAAATTGGATTAATTGATAACGCGATGAAAGTCTTCACGGATATGCCTTCGAGAGATTTAATATCTTGGAACACTATGATTATGGGTCTGGTTAACAATGGTAAATACTTTGAGGCCTTGGGCACACTTGAAAATTTGGTTAGGGAAGGTGTAGTGGCAGATAGGATAACACTAGCTGGAGTTTTATTAGCTTGCAGCCATGCTGGTTTTGTTGATGAAGGGCTAAACATCTTCTGTACAATGGAAAATGAACATGGAGTCGTACCGACGAACGAGCATTATACTTGTGTGGTGGACTTACTGAGTCGGGCTGGTAAATTCAAAGAAGCAGTTAATATCATCGAAACAACATCGTGCCAACCTACTTCTACGTTTTGGATATCACTACTAGATGCCTGTGCTATTCATGGAGACATGAACAGCATTGAAAGAGTTGCGGAGAGGGTGATGAAGCTGGAACCTCAATCATCCTTACCGTATTCGGTGCTGGCTCGAGTATACGCAGCGAGAGGCCGATGGGAAAGCACTGTTCGTGTCAGGAAGGCCATGGAGCATATAGCTGCACAGAAGGTGAAGGCTTGCAGCTGGGTTGTGATCAAAGATCATGTGTATGCTTTCCAGGATGACCGGTTGCAGCATCTGGGGGGAGAAAGTTTGATTTCTGCGTTGGAGCTGATTGTTTGGGAGGTGGAATATGGGAATGAACACGAACAGTATGTCTAACGAACGATTCATTGGAAATGGTTTGTGATATTGATGATCTGAATTATAAACATAGAAATGGTAGAGCCTAGAGGATTTGTTTATCTCAATGTTACAAATTTGGTTAGCTGTCTAAGATGTGTAAATGTATGTCTCCATATCTAAAGTTTACCCCACATGTGGGATCTCATGATCCACCTCACTTGGGAGCCCGCGTTCTCATTGGCACATCGTCCGATGTCTGGCTCTGATACCATATGTAACAGTCCAAGCCCACCACTAGCAGATATTGTCCGCTTTGGCTCGTTACATATCGTCGTCAGCCTCACGATTTCAAAAACGTGTCGGTTAGGAAGAGGTTTCTACACTCTTATAATAAAATGTTTGGTTCTCCTCTCAAATCGATGTGAGATCTCACAATCCATTGGGCTCAACGTTCTCGCGAGCACACCGCCCCGTGTTTGGCTTTGATATAATTTCTTGATTTGTGTATGTCATCCTTGCACGGGGCCATGCTAATCATTTCTCTATCGTTCCAATTTTATCGGATGTCCCGGAAGTTTATTATCACGTAGAACATACCATCCATTTACTTGAATCTACTCTAAAAAAAAATCGATAATTACAAAGATTATTTGGCTACACGCCTATTCTTACACAATATCATAAAGATTTGTGTAATAATTCAGATAAAAAACCCAATAAACAAATCATAAAAATTCAGATTAAGGAATCAAAGTTTATTCCCTGCGAAGAAACAGAAAAATAATTTTCAAATCATTCCTGCAAATAAGCGAAGAAGAAGGAATGAACAGCGATTGGCGAAAGCGACGGACTACGGAGGCGGGTTAAATAATGAGCGAAGAAACATAGAAGAAGAATTTGGAAGTTTTAGAAGCGTCTGAATGGCCTCTAGCATCCAGCTCAATTCAATTTCTGAAATTCCTCGCGATCTTCTCTTTGGACGCCGACAATTTCACGAATATCCTCAAGCATATCTTCCTACAATGTCACGAATTATTATGTTAATCGCCTCCAGTACCAGTATGAGAACGAAAGCCCCAAGTTATCAACAATTTTTGATGCTTCTGATTATTGGGCAGAAATCCCCATCATACTACAGATCTGTCCTTCACTACGGCAGCAGTTTTGATTTCGAATCCCTCTTTCTCTTTCTCACGGATATAAGGAACGAACCAGGGGTTTCCATTGCAACCTAGTTCTTCTTCTTATCGATTTTCTCGAATCGTGTATATGGAGATCTCTCCTACTTCGTCTCGTATTATCATTGCTTATGATGCTACCAAGGATCGCACTGAACATGAGCTTCAGATGACTCTTAGGAACTTGTGGATGCGAGGCGACATTCTTCGCGGAGGCGATACGCTCATTGTGCTTGGAATCCTTCATAGAGTGCCTCATCCGAGTAAGTTTCTTCATCTGGATTTGAAGTAGTTACTGTTTCTTCTTAGCTTTCTTCTGATCTTTACTGCATTTGTGTGCGATTGATTGCGACAGTGGGATACCAATTGATAGCTTGCTCTGAATCGTTCGCTGGAACCAGCCTTCGAGCAATGGAGGATGAGGTTTCCAAGAAAGCTGATGCGTACATCGCCATGCTCCAGCAAAGTGCAGACATGTGTGAAGAAGGAGGGGTAATGCTTTGCTCTAACTCCTCATCATCCTCCATTTTTGATCAAGAATTACATGTTTCTTGAGTCTCAAGTTTTAAACTAATAGTTACCTTACGTTACAAGTTTTGTCTAAAAGTTGCTAATACTAATTTAACTGATAAAACACAATAATTAAAAACAATCTGATATACCTTTAACTTTTAATTTAAATTAATTAACAATTAATTAATTATTAATATAGAAGTTTTAATAAATTTGAAATATTCGGTAGATTATTAAATTTTAATATTACCTTAAGGGTTTAATATTAATGTTTATTTATTATTACTTTATTACATGATTTGTTTTTAATTGATTAATAACATATTTAGTGTAATAATATATTAAATAATATTACTTTTGATTATTGTTCTTGAGATCATTAATTTTTATTAATGATTGAAATGAAATAATTTAAAGCATTAATATATTCAATTATAGGGATAAATGTTAATGAACCAAGCTGGTAAAATAAACACAAATATTTAATTCCCATACATAGGGACAAGAATTAAAATATAGCTACTTAACAATTATACCCACCACCAAGTAATTCTCAACCCAAATGGGCCAAAAACAGTCAAATGAAGAAAAAAAATTTATTTATTAATTTCTAATTTTCCTATTAGCTTTTCCTCATCGGATTTTTTTCTTTCTTTCTTTCAGTTATTTATTTATTTATTATTATTATTTTTTTGTGGATAATCGTATCATAATTACGTAAGTTCTGACGGGTTTTACAATAGGGAAAATGGTTTCACAATGATACCAAAATTAATAGAAACTCTCGTATCAATATAAACGTAACTAAGTAGTTGAGATATCTATTACGAGTAGTTGAGACATCTATTATGAACGTAACTAAGTAGTTCAGATATCTATTATGAACGTAATTAAGTAGTTCAGACATCTATTATGAATGTCACTGAGTAATTCAGACATCTATTATGAACGTAATTAAGTAGTTCACACATCTATTATGAACATAAGTAAGTAGTTCAAACATCTATTATGAACGTAAATGAGTAGTTGAGATATCTATTCTTTTCTAGTCCTAACATTGGTCGGACTCTATCTACGATCAACAAGTTCAGATACATTAAGTAAAAGAATTGCTAAGTACAAAAAAGAAACAAGGAGAAAATCTCTAAGAGAAATGCAAAGAACTGCTGTTGAGTTGCTTCAATATTTGGTTTTCTTAACATAGACTGAACTGTAGCATTTTTTAGTAGCACGAGTGTGTGCAGTTCTTAGGTAGATTGTATATACCCATTCCTATTGATTGATGGTGTATTAATATACAGGTCAGTATTGAAGTTAGAATTACAGCTGGTTTCCCCATTAAGAATGTTATTCTCCAAGAAATTATGGTCTTCAGCCCGAGCTGGGTTATACTTGACAGGTTTGGCAGTTTATCTGTTTTCTTATTTAGATAGCGTTCTGTTTAATAAATGATGTCCATTTCTGCTACATGTTTTCTTATTTAGTAACTCCATTGCTTCTACACCCATAATCGTTTTATCTTTTTAGTTTCTTTGAAAGATGTGATCAAACCGGCTTAATAGTCATGCTATGTTTTTTATTATCATTTTTTTCTTGAGATACTCTTTGTTCATATGATATGTGAAATTGATGTCCATTACATCCATAAACTTTATAAATTTATATGAAACATCTTGGAAAAGTAAAAGAAGATCTTCTGAGAAGGTATTCTTTATCATTTCCTCGAGTGCCCTTTTCAAGTTTCTGAATTTCTGTTTCGGTTTGTATGGTAATTAATGACTTGAAAACTTTAACAGGCATCTTCGACGGGATGAGAGCTTTTACCTTAGACATTTATCTTGCAAGGTTGCTGTAATCCAAGATAACTTGTCTGTGAGAGTTTTGAGAAATAAGGCTACAACTGGGGCAGATAAATTAGAACATAAATTACGGGATAGTGAGCAGACTGTTATCTCCATCAAAAGCTTCTCATTCCAAAGTAGTTCTCTGGATAGCTCATCTGCACAGAGCAACTGGACCAGTTCATCTAGTAGCATGTCTAGGGAGCATGCATCGGATCCCGAGTCATCTTCTCGGCAAGAAAAAATAGGTAAATTTCTTATATCATCCTCAGATTTTGGTCTTGGGAGTGAATGATTCACTTCCTCGGCATGGAAATTAAAGCCAAAAATGGATGAACTTGATGTTAGTTGCATGAATAGAGTGGTTTTCTAGCCTCTATCGAACCTACGGCATTCTCTTTGTCATTGGTTGAACTTGCTGGATTTGGCGATGCTGATATTCGTGAAGCCTATGAAATCAAAATTGTTTCAAACAAATATTCCTTGATCTTGTTTCCTAATATCTAAATTTCAGGTCCTTGGTTATCAATAAAAAAATTGATATTGTCTTATAGGTACAGATTCCAGAGAACAGAATATTTATGCAACTGCTTCTCAGATTGTTATACTTCCAAATAAGGACGTCTTTCAACAGAAATCTTTAGAAGCACCAATTCTATGTTCTGTTTGTGGAACGAGGTCGGAGTTATATTTGAAGGATACCATGAGATTTAGTTTTTCTGACATACAGCTAGCAACTGCCGATTTCTCAGCAGGAAACTTGTTAGGAGAGGGTGGTTACGGTCATGTTTTTAAGGGTGAACTAAAAAATGGACAACTCATTGCTGCAAAAGTGCGAAAAGAAGAAAGTACACAAGGATTTGTAGAGTTTCATTCTGAGATACAAGTTTTGAGTTTTGCTCGTCACAAGAACATAGTGATGCTGTTGGGGTTTAGTTGCAGGGAAAACATAAACGTTCTGGTGTACGAATATATTTGCAACAGGTCTCTTGATTTTCACTTATTTGGTGAGTAGCTTGAATCTGACTGATCTAACTCATCTTCTTTTGATCTTTGCTTAGCTTCCTTTCAATGGGATTGACTCTAGTCCACATTCTGTTTATCCCTTCAATAACCGTTTTTTCGGTAATTAAATAGGTAAGAAAACAACTGTTCTTGAATTACATCAAAGATATGGCATTGCCGTTGGAATTGCTAAGGGACTGCGTTTTCTGCATGAAGAATGTCGTGGAGGTCCTGTAATACATAGAGATGTCCGTCCGAGCAACATATTGCTCACACATGATTATGTTCCTATGGTAAATAATTATTCTCATCTTTTTTTGTCTTACCATATTGGCCTTTCAAGACTTGGTCATCAAACCATAGATGTTAAATTATTCCAGCTTCCAAGAAAGAATGTGTTCTATTTTTGCTCATCAGACTCGTATTTGTCTTTCTTCACCTTGCAATGTAGTCCCTTTGTCTTTGACATTCTTTTAGATAGGACTTCGGTGATAGCATTCTTTTTTGTATGTTGAGATAGAAACCTAGTCATCCAATGAAATTGAAATTCCTAGTCAGACAAAGTTCACTTTTCCTGATGTCTTTGGGCAAGAAACAAACAGTTCAAGGTTAAACAGTTAAAACCTTAATTTCAGATAAATAGCATCAAGCACTATAGCTGCACCCCTTGCAAGACTTGGGAGGGGAGAGATTTTTTGTGGAGATCATTGCAGTTAAACTGAACAGCATTTTTTTCTCTTTTTTTTGTCAACTCAGTTAGGTGATTTTGGTTTGGCCAAATGGAAGACAAAAGATGATACTTCGCATTCAAGCATACTCGGCACATTTGGGTCGGCACTTATGTTCAATAGTTGACCTTTTCATTTTATTTCTGGTGTTGCTAATTATTTATTTGTAATATGTAGATATGTTGCACCGGAATATGCAGAAAATGGTATTCTTTCAGTTAGGACGGATGTATATGCATTTGGAATTGTGTTGCTACAATTAATATCTGGACGCAAGGTGTTCGACGCGATGGATGATATACAAGGACGATCTCTGCGAGAGTGGGTGAGTAATCTGTTATAAGGATTTGTCAGTTGTTAATTTTTATGTTACATCAAGGAGGTTATAATGGGATATTAACATAGTCTCACATTGGGGAGAGAGGGAGAAGACCCTTTGTATTTGTAAGGATAATTTCTATATTAGTATAGGACATTTTGTGTGGAACAAAAAGTAGAAGCTTGTTGCTCCAACCATTATAAATATTATTAGGGGCATAAGATTATGGTTGCTATCATTTTTCCTTGTACAATTGTAAAATGTCATGAATGACAATGTTCTACACGTCTTAAAACCTTCATCAACTCACTCTTCCTCTTGATTTTCAGGCTGAACCATTAATTGAAAACTTAGCATTACATGAACTGATTGATTCTCGAGTTGCAAATACATATGACACATATGAATTATACCTCATGGCCCGAACTGCATACTTGTGCGTGCGGATAAACCCCGAGAATCGTCCATCAATGGGAGAGGTAATTTGTCTTTCATGGTATCTTAAGCTTATCTTAGTTTTACATGTTAACCACATTGCTCGCTGATATTTTACCAGGTTGTGCGCCTTCTTGAAGGAGAAAATGATCATTTTCACTATCTGGGGGAGAAGCTAATACCTCGTTATAACAGATAAATGAACAACTACTGGTTTTTTGTTTTTAGCATTTCACTTCTCACATGCTTTTTCTTGTATTAGAACTAGTTTTGTTGCTTTAGAAGGAAGATTGTAGCTGGGAAAACATGCGTTTTTATACAGTTGCAGTCTTTATGGTTTTTCATTCCTTTCTATCCATTAATTTCAGAGGGCTTTACACATTCTAGTTCACTTAGTTACCATGAATACGATCACCAAATTTTATTTATAGAAAGAAATAAAAAGATGAATAAGAACAAAACAAAAAATATATCTTAAGAAATTGATTAACAAAGCTACTAAGATTAACCTATAATAATCTATAAATCAAGATGACAATTTACGGGTGAAAGATATTGATGAATCTTAAATATTTTGCATAAAAAAACTTAATCTAATTGTCGTTCGCCTGAGATCTTCATTTGCAGCTCTTGTTCGTTAGACTGACCACGCTTGGTGAGCAGAGGAGATCCGTGTTGTGATCACTTGAAGAGAATGCTTTGAAGAACAATTCTGCATTGCAAGTAGTTTTGGCATTTGAGAGGACGGCTTCTCTCATTTTTCTAGGTTTTACTCTTTTTAACTTAACAGTTCTTGTAACTGATACCCATTTGCTTAGCTTAGCAGACTTTCGATTTGTCTGTATCAGTATGATTGTATAATTTATTCATAAGGTATCAATAGACTGTTCTAGTTGTTTATAGACGATGATAGGAATGCATAGCAAATTTGTCCCCAAAGAAAAAATCCCTGGCTTGTCATGAGCTCTTCCCTCAGTTGGAATAGCTAGTTTTCCATTTACATCAAGTTGGATTCTATTCTTTCAGCTCTTGTTATAATTTGATTGCACACTTCACTTTTAAGTTTCCAGTAATGTGGCTAATCTATGAGGCTGCTCATTTACCTGTTAAAGATGGAAACAGAACACAATGGACTATTTCATTCTCTCCTGGTTTTTGAGTATCAACCTGCTGTATAATAGCATGTCTACAGGCTGAACATTTTACCAGTGAGGCCGCCTATGGCCTTTCTTCTTATTACATCCTTTAGTGCAATTGTTTGTGCTTCAACTCTATAATCTGTTTTCTTTCTCGTGTAGAATGTTGATTGGTTCGACTCTTCTCTGATTTTGTTGCTTCCAACATTGTTGCCTCCAAATTTATCACATCTGTCTATTAGGAATCACAACTCTCCACAATAGTATGATATTGTCCACTTTGAGCTGGTCTCGTACCAATAGAGATGTATTCCTTAATTAGCCAATGTGGGACTCCCCTTCTCGATCTGTTTCATGTAATCTGTGTTTGTTTATTCAAGAATTACTGTAATACTAGGTTGAAGGATTCTATCGTTGTAGAACTCATTGATGTTTCCTTTAAAAAGTACAGAAAACGCATATTCATTTTGCTCACTATCTTTTTCATCAAAAGCACTTGCAACCTGAGTTTTCTTACCATTCTTTCTGTCTGTTGCTGCCAATTTCAGGATCCAAAATGATGGGTTGAGGTGAAAAAACAAAATCAAATGAACCTGCAGATCGTAACTTCAGCAAATCCAACCTTTACAGGTAAACAGAATGATTTATATTTTGGAAGAAAGGAGAGTAGCATGAAAATGGTTGATATTCTGATTATGAGTAATGGATTTGCGTGTGAATTGAAGCATCTCTGATTAGGAAGTCTTATCTAAATAACAAACAAACTTCAGGTAGGTGACTAGTCCAGTCAGATCTTTGAGGTCTAATGATTTGCGTGTCTCCCCTAATTATACGATCATGTATATATATTTTTTTTATTGAATTGAATTTACTGTTGCCTTTAGACCTTAGAGACCTAAAAGCCATAACCTACTCAATAATTTACTACAAAAAAACATAGCCAAAAGAGAGAGAAAGAAACAAACCCAAATAATTTCAAAACATCAATCATGGAACCTGAGATGGAAATAAGATAATGAACAGAGACTAAAATGAGTGCAGAATTCAATCATTCATGAAGATACAGACAATATCTTTCTTAATGGTTAAAAGAAATATGTGTTAGGACTGCACAAAAACAAAAACAACCGAAAGAGAAAATGCAAGGAGTAATTTGGCTAGAGAGAAAATGTAACGAGTAATATTGGCTAGAGAGAAAATGCAAAGAGAAAAAATACCAGAAGGAATATTAGCTAGAGGTTTATATAGATGACTCTACCTAGACAACAGGTTTATATAGATGACTCTGTATAGACAAGGCAGAAAATACATTTTCAAAAGTTGCAGGATATATATATATATATAGATCGGTTTACTATATGTAGCATTACTAGATATAGTGTTTGACTATAGTTGTTTTTATTATATATGTTTTTTTTACCATGATTATACATAATCATGAGTAAGCTCAGCAGCAAACTCCTAACAATAGGTTATGTGTTAGAGAAGGATATGATGGGATGTCCTCCTAATTCAAAATGAAGTTGATGTCTAAAAGCATCAATTGAATGAAATGAATGGCTGAAATAGAAAGATGAGATTCCCACCTCAGTAATCTAAATATTTAGCCCAATTTGGAATTTTCATAGGACGATAAAGCTTACAACACCACGACATTTAAGTAGGCATCTTTTTACATCTGATAGAATGGTTCTGCTTTTTGAGCATCAATAGGTTTAAATGTCTTTTACTATTTCATTGTTGACAATGAATGTCCTCTACTATTTCATTGGTGATAATGATAACTACAAAATAACTAATATAAGAAACTCGAACCAACTTTATAGTTTTCCTAAAATTTGGTTAACTTTCCTACAAAACACTAATAGCATCGGAATATTTTTTTTTATGTATATAGAACATATACCCAAAAGTGAAAATGATAGCTATGAAATATTATTTTACTTCTTTAGCCATTTCGAGGTTTCAAAATGTATGTTTACCATTGACAAAGGCTCGGAAGGCCATGTTCACTAAGAGGTCCCAAGTCTAAACCTTTGGTGAACTTTTTGTGTTTTTTAATGGGTCGAGACAATATTGCAACTTTGTAAGAATATATATCTATATATATATATATATATATATATATATATATATATATATATATTTAAATTTAACATTAATAGTTATATATAAATAGTTAATTCTTTTAAAATTTATATTCTTACTCAAAGTTTTTACCATAATCCTCTTTGGCCCTTCAATATTAAAAAAAACTATTTTCATAGTGATTATGAATTATTATATTTGTAAAAAAATAAAAAATTAAATATCTGATTTGATATTTAACTAACCACCATTTAAAAAAAAAACGAAAAAAAAAAAACATGTTCAATTAAAAATAAAATATTGAGAATGGGTCTCGAAACAGACTATTGATGCTTTAGATTAGTCATTTTATTCGATTGTGTAAAGAAAAAGTTTGGATTTATAAAATATGATAATAATATTATATTACATATTTATCTCCTTTTATCAAGGGTATTTTGGTAATGTTCCATGTTTTTTTAAAAAAGTTGAAAAATAAAATTAATATAAAATCCTTTTATAGGATCACGTTGTATTTAAACCACACTATTTAAAAAAAAAAACAGTAATTTTGTTGCTTCTGCCTTTTGTCTTTGAATTTTATAAATTAAATGTTTATTTATAGTCATTGATTTTATTTAAACTTATTTTGAATTTAAAAAATTGAGAAATGTTCACCGGTCTTAGTTCTTAAGGAATTTTGGAATAATATTCTTTTATTTATTTATTTATTATTATTATTATTATTATTAAAGGGAAAAAGGTATTTTAGAAAAATAGAAAAGGAATTGCTTTCGGCTGCGGCTGCGGCTGCGGCTTCTGTTTTAAGCGCGCAGAATCTTCTCCACAAGCCGCAGACTTTGTTTCCCGAATATATAAATAAAATTATATAAAATAAAATAAAATAAAATTGGATTTTTAGGTTTTTTTTTAGTTCAATTATGGACCCTTTTATAGTCCCTACACAAAAAGAAGTGGGCCCGGCTCAAAAATCCAAAATCCATTTCCACACGCACGTATCATGCTTTCCACGTGGCGCAATTTGCACTGCTCGTTGTTGCCACCGGGCGTGATTTTTCTCCCTTCATCTTCCCTCTCCCCCTCTTCCAAGCCCCAACACTTCTGTCTCTTTCTCTCTCCCGTTCGTTTCTTTTGGTTTGGACGAATTTCGTTTATTCTCAAGGCAAGCTTGTAATCTTTTGATTGATCGTAAGATAACACATACTGGGTGTTGAAGCTTTGATCACTGGACACCTAGGCGTTTTTTTCCTTTAAAATTTCTAGTACTTGTGATTGCCTTTTTCTTCGCTCTGTCTTCTTTTTATTTCGTGTTGTTGTTTCCCTTTTGATAATCGAGGTTTTCTGTGTAATTTTTGTGGGTTTTTGTTTGTTTTCAAACATTGGGCAGCAGAAACTGTAATTTCTTGAACTGGATCGCTCTGTTTTCTGTTTATATTTTGTGGGTCTTCGTTTGTTTTCGACCATTGGGCAGCAGAAACTGTAATTTCTTGAACTGGGTCTCTCTGTTTTCTGTTTATACTTAGTGGGTCTTCGTTTGTTTTCGACCATTGGGCAGCAGAAACTGAAATTTCTTGAACTGGGTCGCTCTGTTTTCTGTGTAAATTTTGTGGGTTTTAGTTTGTTTTCAACCATTGTGCAGCAGAAACTGTAATTTCTTGAACTGGGTCGCTCTGTTTTCTGTTTTTTCTTTGATCTTTGAAAGGAGTTGGGGATCATGGCTGCACCAGCCTTGGCCCTTTATGTTGGTTGCATATACAAAGATACTTGGTTTTTGCATGTCTTCTACTGGTTATTGTGTTCTGAGTTATAATCTTGCCTTTCTTTCTCTCAGGCGGCAGAAGCGAGAAAATTGTGGGAATTTTGAGTGAAATGGTTGGTAAAGACATTTTGAGGACAGAGGACGTGAAGATGTGGTTTGAGAGAGTAATGAATCGACTTTGGTGCTAAAGGAGTTATAATATGGACGGTGGGGTGATAGCCGGATGGAAGGACATTCCTATGGAGCTCCTCTTGCAAATTATATCTCTTGTTGATGATCGAACTGTTATTGTGGCTTCAGGCGTGTGTCGTGGATGGAGGGACGCTATTTGCTTTGGACTCCTCCATCTCTCTCTCTCATGGTACTTGTTCTTATCTGCCTTGAACGCCTTTCTATTTCTTTTCAATCTTTACCGTTTAGTGTGGACGGTGGTTGGGGAGGAGAACGGAACATCCTTATAAAGGGTGTGGAAACCTTTCACTAGCCGACACGTTGTGGTTGGGGAGGAGAACGGAACATCCTTATAAAGGGTGTGGAAACCTTTCACTAGCCGACACGTTTTAAAGTCTCAAGGGGAAGCCCGAAAAGGAAAATCCAACGGTTACATTTAGCCTCTGATTTGACTATAGGCATATTATCTTGTATCGTTACAGGCTTCTGACTTGTTGGGTGTCTGGTTGATATTGTTTTTTGTCCTTCTGTTATAGTTTCATATGATATGATGAATTCGGTGTGTTTCTTCTGATTTTATTAGTACTTTACTTATGAACTATGAGTACTTAGATTACCTATTTCCTCGCGTAATCGCCAGAGTTTCGACGAAGAATTGGTGGGATTGGAAGGGAGATAGATGATGTGATGAGTTATGTGTTTCAAATTCTTGCAAGAAAAGGGGATGAAACACCTAATAAGCTCAAGCACATCATAATCATAACACATATCTTAATGATCACCTTGGAACTTGTTAGAAGTATTTTATTAGTGAATTTGTTTGATCAAGATGAATGCCTGGCAATGCAGATGGCTAATTGCCTGTTGGTGTGAACTTCTTATTCAGGTGCAAGAAGAACATGAACAACTTGGTCCTATCCCTTGTTCCTAAATTTGCAAAACTGCAAACTTTAATCTTGCGCCAAGATAAACCCCAGCTTGCAGATGATGCTGTTGATACCATTGCTAGTTACTGCCGCGATCTGCAGGTCCTCGACCTGAGAAAAAGTTTCAAGCTCAGTGATCGTTCCTTGTATGCTCTGGCTCATGGTTGCCGTGATCTTAAAAAGCTTAATATTAGTGGCTGTACTTCATTTAGCGACACTGCATTGGCTTATCTAGCCAGTTACTGCAGAAAGCTAAAAGTTCTTAATCTTTGTGGCTGCGTCAAGGCTACATCAGACACTGCATTGCAGGTACAATGTACAGATTAAGCGCGTATAGCGGTTATGAAGTTGATTGGTGTAATCCCCGTCGTTTTTCGTGCAGGTTATCGGACAATACTGTAGTCATTTGCAGTCTGTAAATCTAGGATGGTGTGAGAATGTGAGTGATGTGGGTGTGATGAGTTTGGCGTATGGATGTCCTGATCTCAGAAGCTTAGATTTGTGTGGCTGTGTCCTAATTACAGGTACATCTCTGGATGAACTGATCAGAGGTGGTTTTTGTTTGGTTGAGTATAATATCTGTGTGATTTATGATGTCTTTATGGAGGCTTTATCAATGAACTTTGAAGCTTTAGTGTATTACAGATTTCAACTAGTCGAATTTCATTGGCCCTACAAAGAGTATTGTTAGTGTCAAATATTCTTCACTTCTACCTCTAATTGTATGAGATCTCACATCGGTCGGAGGGGAACAAAACATTCCTTATAAGGGTGTGGAAACCTCTTTCTAGTTGATGCATTTTAAAACCGTGAGGTTGACGGTGATACGTAACGGGCCAAACCGGACAATATCTGCTAGCGGTAAACTTGAGCTGTTATAAATGGTATCAGAGCTAGACACCGAACAGTGTGCCAACGAGAATTTTGGGCCTCCAAGAGGGATGGATTGTGAGATCCCGCATCGGTTGGAGAGGAGAATGAAACATTTCTTACAAGGGTGGGGAAACCTCTCTCTAGCAAACACGTTTTAAAATTGTGAGACTGACGACGATACGTAACGGGCCAAAATGGACAATATCTGCTAGCAATAGGGACGTTACAAATGGTATAGAGCTAGACATCGGGTGATGTGCCAGCGAGAACACTGGCCCCCAAAGGGGTGGATTGTGAGATCCCACATCAGTTAGAGAGGAGAACGAAACATTCCTTATAAGTGTGTAGAAACCTCTCCCTAACAGACACGTTTTAAAATCGCGAAGCTGACGGCGATACGTAACGGACCAAAACAGACAATATTTGCTAGCGTAACTATGTTGGCAATAACTGCCAAGCAAATAGGCTCATGAAGTTGATAGATTAACCAAAATCATGGCTTCTTTGCTTCTCTTTGAAGTCTGTTGGGACTCTTTTTTTATACCTTTGTATATCTGTTTCATTTCTTTCTGTTGCTTTTCATAGTTGGATCTGTTTGTGTGATCAGATGAGCTGCCTCATCAGAAACTTCTTTGAGTGTAAATTGTGCGGTTGTTTTGTTTTTCTCTTGAACTGTTGTTGAACTGTTTTATGGCTAATGGAAACAATGGCTATTACAGTGTAGCTGAATAATGTTGATCATTTTGCCTCATCTGCAGATAATAGTGTGATTGCTTTGGCAAATATGTGCCCTCATCTGAGGTCCCTTGGCCTCTACTACTGTCAGAACATAACAGACAGAGCTATGTACTCTTTGGCCCATAGCATAAAGAACAAGCCTACAAAATGGGCACCTGGGAAATGCAAGAACGATCACGATGGACTTCGAACACTTAACATTAGTCAATGCACAGCTCTTACTCCCCCCGCCGTCCAGGCAGTTTGTGATTCGTTTCCAGCTCTTCACACCTGCTCGGGTCGCCATTCTCTCATCATGAGTGGCTGTCTAAATCTGATGTCTGTGCATTGTGCTTGTGCAGTCCAAGCTCACCGCACTGCTGCTTTTCATCATCCGGCTCATTGAACACTGGAAGAAGCTTAGAGAGTAATGTTATTCACGAAACAACACTTTTTTGTTTGGTTATGTACATGTTACCTCTGAAGAACGGGAGATGGAACGTATGAAGACTTTGTTCTATCTGTTTCCCCGTTGGACATTTCTATGCCAAGCCTACGTTGTTAGAGACATGCTTGGTTACTTGTGGAAATGCCTTGAAATATATAAATTTCATAAGTATACTTTTGGACAGAAAACTGCAACAGGTCACCCAACAATTGGTGAAACAAAAAAATACTCGCCTTTTGACACGAGGCTACTGTTAGGGAAGCTGTGACTAAATAAAAATTTGAGGCCTGTTCTCTAGTGAATGTTGGAACTGAAAAGGATTATTTTCAGAACAAAATCATACATCATGCTTATTTGATACCTCATTTGCAATATCATTTCATATGAAAGTGAATATTGAATCATTGTGTTCAGTGTGCGGATCCTCGATTAGAAAGTTAAAGCTTTACACTTGCAACTCATTGGAGAAAATTATGTATGTATATTATATGGATATAAAGAACTATTAACAGAGTTTGAGTAAAGTCGATTATACATGGTGGCCAACTTGTGACAACATGGAAGATCATTGATTTTCGCCCAACATTTGTCAACACAATTAAAGGCTGTGTGCTTGTTGAAAGATGAGAGATAAAAACCTTCTTGCATGAATAGATATATTCATCATTTGCTTTTATACACGATTTCTTCATCCTCCACATCAAATGCTGGGTTACAGAGACATCTGAAGAGTCTACCAATACCCTGCAAGACATGAATAATGATATAGAAACTTCAACCATGATCTATTTTCCCATCAAAGAGTGCAAAATATCAAGCAAATACGAAGCAAACTGTTTATAATGATTGCATACAGTGTGAGGTGCTGAGTATGTCCAAGGAATTGTCTTAAATCAATCTGAAATGATAATAAAAACTACGTCCCACGAGTTAAAACACTATGGCGAAGACTTGTCTACTTTCAAATTCGTTTTCATTTTCTTGTATTAAGCTAAGAGGAAAAAAGACAACTGTTTTTATCTTCTTTTTTTTCTTTTTAACGTTACTATGGTTCAATTAGATCAATTGAAACTTTGCACAATAATTTCAAGGTTAAATTACAGGTTTAGGTTTTGAAATTTCAAGTTTATGAAATTTCTAAACTTTAAAGAGCATTTAAAGGTTTCTCAACTTAAAAAATGTCTAATCTTCTTCAAGCTTTTAATTTTAAATCCAACACGTTAACTTATTTGAATTTTTTTTTAACAAATATATTAGACATCAATTATGTGGAATAAGATAGTTTAGGTTTTGAGTAGGGAGAGAAGAGGTGATCCACTTGCCTGAGTAAGAAAAGGAGTTCGATATGATAGTGGTCTCTGGGGATCCTCATCATCGCTGCTCTCTGAACTCGTTCCATCGTCATCTACTGCAGCAGCACTTTTCTTTCTTGACGTTTCACCATTTTGTGCATGCTTCTCCTGCTGATAAGGACACGAAGTAGTTTTTATAACCAGGCGTTAAAAACTGAACATTATCACCCTTCTTCAAAATACATTAGAAAGGGCAAAATATGCCGGCATCTTATACTGTGTGACTTTGACATCACAGAGGAGCCACTATATCCAGTAAAAGGCATCATCAACTAGATCCTTATATAGAAAAGGAGAACTTGTGGGGTATCAATGAGATTTTAGTAAAACTAAGAAAAACTTTAATAATGGAAAAGTAACAAAAATGGTGAACGTGTCTCAAATCTTAATTTCATATTGAACCTGGAATATCTTTCCAAGAATCTTCATTGCCAGAGCACGGGCTTTTAGTTCTTCCTTTTTAACAGTATTATCCCGTAGGACCTGGGGAATGAATTGGACCACAAAAAATTCATTATCTGTGCCTAATAAGAATATTTTTTTTTCAGTATAAAAGTATCAATTCACCAAATACTTATTCGTAAGTCTTAATTGCCTAGGAATAACAAATGCATCATTATTAAGTGCGCCTAACTTCCCTGGTACTTCGATAAGTTCCCAAATATTCACTTCAAAATTAAAGAGAGAGAAAGCTCACCATCTGGCACACATTTACAAGAGTCAGTTCAATGTCCACTACGTTAAGCTTCCACAAAGAATTCAGGAATGTGTCTTTATTCGCTCGTATATGCGATTCAATATCATTTCCTGGGCCACTACCATCCATTTTAAACTGCCGGGAAATATCATCTTGAAGTTGTAACAACTGGAAAGCACCTGGATACATATAAATTGTTGATCTGATTAGGTAGCAAAATATCAAAGCAGAATACTCGATCATCGATGAGAAACAGAGGACGAAGTGTAAGCTTGAGATTTTCCTGCCTTTTGCAGCTGTTATCTGTGACTTCCAAAAATGTCCCTTGTTGCGAAACCATTCAGCCACAAATGGCACGCCAAGATAAATGGCTCTCTTTCCAAGCTCTTGTGCTGCTTGTCTTGAATAAATGTAGCCTATAGTGTGTAATATACTAGCACCAAAAGCTGCATGTCCATAATGAGGAAAAACGAGGATCATCAATATATATACAAGAAGGCACCTGAATCAATAAGCTTTCAAGAAAATGCCAAACTAATTAAGGTGCCGTTTCACATGGCTAGGCACATAACATCCTTGCATAGAAAAACACAAGAATTCGAGTCTCACAACAAGAAATGGTCAAAGTTAGAAATTAATGAAATCTGGAAGGAAAAAGGCGGGAAAGGAAGAGAGTAATTGCAATGTCATAGTCATAGTCATAGTTGTTGTTACCCGCATTTGAAAGTCTTTTGGCTTCAGATTCAGCATGCCGTAAGAATCCATCTTTGTCACCTTGAACATATTGATTAAGAAAACCCTCAAGCACACGTGCAAGTTTTTCTTCTCTTTCTTTCTGGACAGCCTACATTAGATAAGTTGTATATCAGGGACGTGGAGATGGTCTAGAGAGTGAATCTTGAGCAAAAGGATACATTCTGTAAGTATACATCCTTGTTGGAGCATGGAAGGGTCTGACGTTAAGAGCTAATTTTGCGGGAATCGAAAATCACAGCTTCTCAAAGATATTGGCATCTTTTCAAATTTTAAGAGATAAACAGGTGTAAGAGAGAGAAACAAATATGAAGATAGATTACGTTCCTGAGAATTTTAACCACAAAAAGGAATAGAAAAGGGAAAACAATGTTTTGGGGGAGAGAGGGAAGAAGGAACAGAATTCCTCCTCATCTATGATTGCTTATGGACATAAAAGTTGTTTTGAGAAGGATTGGTTACCAACTAAACTGTTGTAGCAAAAGCTTGATCTGACTAGATACAAAAGTGTCTTCAGTGTTATTTGTATGCCTTGAAATGGAAAACTTCCTATTTAAGGTTGTCTTGGCTTGTTGCCAATAATCTGGGTAGGGTAGGCAAAACTTGGCCAATCTGAATTTTTGTTGAGAAGGCACAACAATTCTATATTATCAAGGTCAATCTAATTGTAACTTTGTGGATAAAATACCTGGTTTTGATTTGCAACCCGCAACAAAAAGAAAATCTATATTATGTAACTTGTAAACACCATTAGGCATACTTGCCTTCAACTTATCATGAAGTCTCTCTGGATTACCAGTTTCGCTCTCTAATTCAGATGAAGCCATTGATGCTACCGCTAAATGTCCGATGTAGTCCTCAAATAATTCACTTCCAAATAGAAGTGCAAAGACAGCAGTAGGGTCAAGCATGGATTCCCTGGACATAACAAATCAAATAATGTCAAGAGAAAAACAGCAAATCATCAAATAATAATACTAAATAAATAAGAAGAAAAAGAAAAACAGCACAACACAGTCCAGAGAGAAAAAATCAACATCAATTAATGCCTCTCCACCAAGAGATCTAACCTAGTAATACCGTGCTTCCCATTCCTATCATATGCCTCTCTTTGGACTGCATCACTCAAAACTTGATAAGCTTCACCAAGCACCTACGAAAAGTAATCAAACTATTTCACATAACAAAAAGTAACGCAATACAAAATTCCGGCCGCTAGGAAAAAGCTCCACATTAAGCAAAACATAAACAGCAGAAGGTAAAGAACACGATAAAAACCAGTTTAGTACACTTGCCTGAAACCTATCAGCAGCTTGAGGATCATTCAAATTCTTATCCGGATGGACTTGTTTCGCCTATACAAGAACAATTAACTCAAACTCCAAACCAATAATCCAATACATTCTGAGTCTACCTATTTCCAAAACCAAACAGAAACGAAACTCAAATTTCTTCAAACAAAATCAATAAAAAAACCTCCAACCTTGAGATAATAGGCCTTACGTATCTCCTCCTCGGAAGCAGAAGAACGAACACCGAGAACATCATAATACTCAGTATCGTTCACCATTTTCGTCCAGTCCTAGATCACGGATCTGCAGCAGAGCAAGATCCTCCAAGAGAGGGAGTAGAAAAGATGAGAAGGGAGAGAAAATGGGGGAAAAGTAAGAGAGAGATAGGGCCATTTGTGAAGGGGGGAAGGAGCTTCACTGCGCCTCGCCCGCCCCACCGCCCACTAGCTTCTCCTCGTGCCTTTCCAGTTCTTCACTAATAAACTAATGAAAGAAAAACTGCTTTTTCGCGGGAGAAAACAGTATTTTTTTCAACTGTCATGAGAAAACTGCTTATGACGCTGCGCCAAACTTTCTCTTTCTGATTCGTAACCCTATTGCGTATTGCCACGTGTATTGCTTTTGTCGGCTATTATTTTGGGCCGTATATATGGGCCTTCTTTTTATGGGCCTGGGCTACTTTTATATTTTCTTAGTGGGCTTTTGGCTTGGCCCACTGTGATGCAGTCTTGGAAATGGGAATATTTATTTTATAATTGGTTGACTTAGGAGGGTCCCCCTACAGCCTCGTATGGGCGGCCGTAATGATTCATTAGGACAATGGAGCTGTAAAACAGGCGGCTTTAATGATTTATGTGCAAGTTTATTATTTTATTTTCAAAAAATAGATTTTTTCTTTTTTTTTTTTTCATCATTAATCTCATCAATATAAAGGATTCACTAAAAATTATTCAAATTAAATTTTGTTCTTGTCGTAGCATGTGACGGTGTTCGGTATTCAATAGGAGTTAAATTACAAATTTAATATAACAGTTTAAAAGTTCACTGCTAGCAGATATAGACAGTCTCTTTGGACCTTTATGAGATTCTGTTTAAAGTTTTTAAAATGGGTTTGTTAGAAAGAGGTTTTGAGAGCACTCTAAAGAATACTTCGTTCGCCTCTTCAATCGATATAGGATCTCATAATCTACCCTCTTTCGGGCTCCAACGTCCTTGCTGGTACTCGTTCCTCTCTCTAATCGATGTACGATCTCACAATCCATCTCCAGTGTTTGGCTCTAATACCATTTGTAACAGCTCAAGCCCACTGCTAGTAGATATTGTTTGCTTCCCTCAAGCCCACTGCTAGTAGATATTGTTTGCTTCCCCGTTACGTATCGTCGTAAACCTCACGATTTTAAAAAGTATCTATTAGGGAGAGGTTCCACACCGCTATAAAGAATGTTTCGTTCCCCTTTTGCTGGTACTCATTCATCTCTCCAATCGACGTGGGATCTCACAATTCATCTCCAATGTCTAGCTCTGATAACAACTCAAGTCCACCGCTAGTAGATATTGTTTGCTTCCCCGTTACCCGTTACGTATCGCCGTAAACCTCACGGTTTTAAAAAGCGTCTAAGGGAGAGGTTTTCACACCGCTATAAAGAATGTTTCATTCCCCTCTCCATCCGACGTGGGATCCATCCCTTACGAGGCTCAACACTCGTTCCTCTCTCCAATCAACGTGGGATCTCACATTTAATTTTTATGATTTAAAAAAGTTAGAATTTAGTCTCTATAGTTATAAATATTAGAATTAGTATGTACCAATACAACTTTTAAAAAGAACGTAAGCTTTCTTTTCGCAAATAAGTTGATAAGTATTTTTTATAATAATATTATGATTACGAAAGTGAAACCTCTAAGAGTACATCGATGAAGATCGAACACACACGAAAAAGAACATAAGATTAACCTGAATGATAATACAGGGTGACAAAAACAAGTGAAACAACATCTGTAACACGAGGTTGAATCAAAACTTGGAACATATACACAAAAGGGCAATGCTTTAAGCAGTCACAGATGGAGCAGGAACGTTCTGAACACAAATTACATACTCGATTCAATACCAACAAATAAATAAGCTATAGGATCAAGGCCCTGTGGTCTTAAGACCAGTAACTCTAGTTCGTCGAGACATTTTGTAGGACAGAACTGCAATTTGCTGATTTGTACAAGTCTGATCGGATCGTATTGAGTTATGATAAACCAAATTGTACGATGACACACGTAATGTTGTCGGTACTCCCTCGTGCATAAGCTTCTTGAATGAGTTTTCTTGAAGCCATTTCTGCATCTTGGATGTGTTGCACTAATGATACAGCTTCCTGCAAAGCACAAAACAAAGATGAAACTTACAAAATATATAGTTTAACTTGAGCTTTCTGTGTGTAGATCCCTGTGACTCCACTAAGAACAATTTGCCATAAGAGGGGAGAATCAGCTGGAGGACCTCCTTTTTTAGCTTCAAACCTTCGAAGATTAATGTTTTCTAAAACAGTTTATGCATACGACAACTAATCACATGAAATAGCCATCATTTCTAGGAACATTAGGATTCAAAAGCTCGTTTAAATGTTGTACGACTTCAATAAAAGTCTACCAAAACTAGAAAATTATAGTAGCTAGTTATACCTTGTGACACCAACATTAGCATAACTCAATTAGTCTAGACATATGGAATTAGAGGTACGAATCCCCGAACCTCAGTGCTGCTGACCTCAAGCATGGAATTGCATAATAGCAAACTCAGCTAATACCCTCAAAGACTTCTCAAGGGATAAGTTAATGGAAATCTTATCACGTTGACTAATTTAGGGAATGATCATGGGTTTATAAGTAAAGGATACATCTCCATTAGTACGAGGTCTTTTGGGGAAGCTCAAAGCAAAGCCACGAGAGCTTAGGCTCAAAGTGGACAATATCATATCATTGTGGAGAATCGTTATTCCTAACAAATCTTATCCATTTTCAACTATCCTACGGGTTTTATTTTATTATTATTATTGTTTTTTTTTTTTGTAGTTTGTGCCGCCCTGCCCCCTTTTCAGGAGGTTGTGGGGTAGTTGATTTCTAAGATTATGACAAGGAAGACGGGTGCGTGACAGACTATATCAGTCTCTTCTTTTGGTCAATTGATCAATAATGGAGAAAGCCAAACGACTTGAATCCTTCCAATCCCAGACAAGTATTCCCAGATTTAAGATCACCAAATAGCATTATCACATATTCAAAGGTCAAACTAAGAACAAATCTTATAAATGAATAATCAATCTCTCTAATAGAACAAGACAGAGAAAGTCAAAGTAATCTAAAGAAACAATCACCTCATTTGATATGACATTCCAAAGTCCATCGCTTGCAATAATTATAAAGTCTACACTGGGGATTTCTTCTTCCTATTCAAATGAATGAAAATCAGTGTAAAGGGAGCAGGTAGAAATAGTGAAAGCAAAGTTCTATTCCAAATTTACAGAAGATATAGGAGCACAAGGAAAAGATAAATATTCAAAAAACAGAGCTATGGTTAACGTTTAACAGTTTTAAAGATTGGAATGATAGATCATTAACACTTAAACATATCGTGTCCTCAAATATGGTTACCCATCTATATGATCATTAACACCGACATGCAACGTCAGCTAGTCTGAAACTATACAAGCTGCAGCCACACAAGATTTTGAAACAATGACCGCTTGGTTAATTTAAGGGTCATAGCATTTGCAAAATGCTCAGGATAAAGTTTCATTTACATTCGATGAACATATGTAAATTCAAAATCAAAATAAAGAACAGAGTCGAATTGTACCGATGAGTCTCTTGTGCTTGACTGAATAAATGTATACTACGAGTTCATATAATAAAAGATAGCTTCCCCAACCTTAATTTCGGGATCAGCAACAACGTATCGTTTGAGTAGCTTATCTCCAAAGGCACGTGAAACTGCTAGAATACCACCAACCCTCCAAGTTCCTGGATTAAGTTAAGCAACAAATTAAAAGTTTCAATTCAAACTTTCATGATGAGTATGTTTCAACTAGTTGTTAAAGTTTGTTATGGAAATAATAATGGTGGATAAAGATGGAATTACGTCCTTATGGTTTGAAACTATAGGGAACAAATTTGCAATTTAACCATGATAATGTTAGGATTCACATTTAATACTGGCTACAAATGAAAGCAAAAAAAAAAATCTCCAAAACAAGCTCCTAGATGCAGATAAAGTGTAGATCTTATTTTACCAGCCCAAAGAATGAAACCTCCAGCATCTTCAATCCTTCGCCGTTCATCTGATCGATCAGGCTTGTGATCAATAGAGAGGGGAATAGCTGCAACAAATAAGAAATGTTTCTGCATCTTAATAGCCCAAGAAATTGCAACATATCCTTTGATTCCAACAAATCTTCATTTTAAATACTTCCTACTATTGACAGAAAAAAGAATAAGCAACCTGAACCAGCTCTAGACGCGACTACTCTCGAATCCCCAACATTAGCAACAAGGAGACGATCCCCTAACAGGACAGCAGTTGATGCAGTTGACCCGGCATCTTTCTGCTGACCTCTCTCTTCATTAATATAGTCTGCATCCGTCTGTCTAAAAACCTCAGCTGCAAAATAAGTATTTTCTTAGTTTATGCTCCACTAGCAAGGCAAAAAGAAAATATGAAATCATAGACACAAATTATAACTTCTTACTAATAGCTGTCTTTGTGTCTTTGATAAAGTCTGGATGGCTACTTAGGTTCTTGAAAAGATTGCGCTTAAGATATTCAGCTGTTCTGGAACCTCCATGACCTACATCACAGTGTCTATTAAACTGGAGAAAAGAACGAGCGTCCATGCTTCACACTGGACAACTTGGGACTCTTATAAGGAGAGTTCTTAAATGAAGTGCATCAAGTTAAATGCTGTAAAATGATGACTTAGATATAGAAACAATTTTTAGAAGAACCCAGATGTAAATCAATCCTCTGACTCAATCTGGCAAGTAAACGATATAGAATTGCAAAGAAATACTAGGTCTTACCATCAAAAACACCAAAAAAAGCGACCATCTGCCCATCGACTTCAGAAATTCTAGTTTCGTAGAAGTCCTCCATTGATGCCCTTTTACCCTTGAAACTAGAATAGCCATAGCTAAACTTTCCAGTATGATTTCCATGGAGAAAACTGAGAGTACAGAAGAGAATATGATTGGATGTGCAAGTTTCACCGCTTCCAAAACTTCACATTGTAATAAAATTACCAAAAGAACAAAAAATTATTTTAGCCAAATGTCTCTTTTATGCTTATTATTTCCTTCAGATCACGGAAACCATGAGATTCATGGGAGCTAGATTTCAATTCTGCACAGAAATACAATTACTGAATCGGATATTGAACGTCTAGATTCGCCTCGCAACCAAACCATCAAAAGCATAGAACTAAAGAAGATTAAAGAAGCTAAATGATGAATGGCTGAAAATTCCATTCAGAAGGGCAACTCAAAATCACATCCAAGAGATGATGGGCCCTTTGACCACCTTTAAGAACTCTGCCATTGCACATTGATTGCTTCAAGTTTCAAAAAAAAAAAAAAAAAAGTGTCCAATGGAATCATATTGCGAAAGCAGGAAGTTAAACCAAAAACTCAGGTCCACCATCCATGCAATGGCAGGTAATCTGGACCACTCTTAACAGCAAAGTCTAGTACAAAAAGAACAGGTCAAATAAAAAATCCATTAGTTTCTTCATTTCAACGCTCATTTACTGAAGCCAAAGGAACAATCCGCCTAGATATATACATCTCCCTCTACAAACAAGGAAAATTCCAAAAATGAATATAAAAATCTGTGACTCGGTGTCTGCATCCAGATAAGGAATATCACGAGAATCATCAATACAATACAACCAGTAAGAAGCTTGAATAGACCATCCAACGGTCCAACACCATAAACGATCCTTTAATAGGAAGTAGATCAAAAAACAAGGGCGGGAGAAGGAAGGAAAAAAGAAAATCACAATCGAGAGATTAACAGCAGAAAACACCATTGAATTTATGCATGCAAGATGAGAAGTCATGGCAGTGAATAAGAAAAAAAAAAAAATCAAAGACCTGATACCGCCGCCACTGAATAGAACGTTAGAATCCCTCGAGAACATTATAATTTCTGAAACTACCGGCGGCGATGGAGAGGAAGATGGTTCAAGCGGTTGTAGAGTGGTCTCTTGATCGGCATCCCCAAGCGGGGGAGAAGAGGGAGAGGGTAGAGGAAACAGAGTTTCCTCCGTGGAAGAGTTGGACTTTGTAACAGCGGCGGCGGCGGCGGCGGTAAACGGCGGCGCTGATGCTCCTACGGCTAGACGAAAGCAAAGAAAGAGAAATAGTCGATTTAGTTTAGTTGGGTAACGAAGTTTAGGCGGAAGCTGCCCAATAACACCGTGGATATTTCTTATTTGGAAGTCTTTTCCTAATAAAACCAGAAAATTAGTTTCTTAATTAATAAAAATACTATTCATTTTTACATTTTATTTTTTATAAAATAATTTTAATTTTATAATTTTGAGTTTTGCGCCCAGTGCGAGGGTCATGTTTATCTAAGACGTGTTGCCTATAGCTGCATGTCAAATATCTCGGTCATGTTCGTCCATGATCGCATGTCAATTCTAAACCCCTTTTACATACTTTCATTTTAAATAGGTCTTTACTATTTCATGTTATGTTAACACGGGGTGTATGATCAGTCACTAAAATCATGCCTACACTCACTAAAATGCTCTCAAATGTACTATAGGAAGTTGTGACTAGTCGTCAATTCTTTCTAGCTTGATTTATATGATATTTTAAGCTATGATGTACTTTCTTAACCTTACTTTCTTCCATTGTTTTCAAATGTATTTCTTCACTCACGTTTACTAAAATATTTCTCACAAATGTGACCCAAGTTTCGAGCATACGCCAACATTGTCCACAAATTCTAAATTTCTCAAGGCTAATTTGTTCGCTGGGTTAGAATAAGTGTTGCACAATCGTTGTTTCGTTGTCGTAAGAGTGCAATTGTGACATCGAGCGTGCTTCGTTGGGTGATTTTGGTCCAACTCAATTTGCCGGATTTGTACACTTTTGCACTCGCTAGAGCTCTGCAGTTGGCGTAACCAGCTCCGTTCACCACCACCACCACAACGATACGACCAAAGTTCAGTGTTTTTATGTGTGATGTCTCACATTGGTTGAGGAGGAGAACAAACCACCGTTTGTAAAGGGTGTGGAAACCTTCTCCTAGCAGACGCGTTTTAAAGCCTTGAGGGGAAGCCCGAAAGGGAAAGCCCAAATACGACAATATCTACTAGCGGTGGATCTGGATTGTTACATTATGATATAAATTTTCATCCAACAACAACCATTGATGGGGCAGTGGCCACTATTGTCTACAATTTGCTCGAACAAATTAAGGTTTACCTTTAATACCGTATCAAATTAGTTTGAATGATTTTCTAAATAAAACAAAAACATTTTAAAGTACTTAGGTAACAATTCAAGTCCACCGCTAGTAGATATTATCCTCTCTCGGATTTTTCACTTTTGGGTTTTCTCTCACGGTTTTAAAATGTGCTTGGCATACCGCCCAGTGTTTGACTCTAATACCATTTGTAACAAAATATATCAGAGGCAGATAAGACACAAGATAGTATGCCAGCAAGACATTAGGTTCCATGCGTATAGAAACTTCTCTCTAACAAACATATTTTAAAACCGTGAAACTAACGGCAATACGTAACAGGCTAAAACAAACAATATCTAAATTATAAAGGTAGGTTAGAAATAGTACCGACAGCCTCCAAATGCTTAAATGACGATGTTTGATAAAGAAAAAAACAAACTTTATGAACTCGGGTTGAGGAATAAAAGAGCTGTTAGTTGTGTTCTTGATTAGGTAAGTGACAAAATTTACCAAAAAAAAAAAAAAAAAAAAAAAAAACTAAATTAATAAAAATATTTAAAAGAACATAGCCCTTTACCTTTTAAAAAATTATTACTATTAATATATGGACGAAAATTGTCTATGGACACCTCATAAATTATTTCACAATTAAACGAAATCAAAAATGAAAATGTTATCAAACAGAGTTTTATAATTATTAACAAAGTGGGTTTGAATTTTAGGGTTTTGAGAAACGGAAGAAGAATAAATTTACGAATTAATTATTAAGGTCGGAAGATTTTCTTAACCTAAATCAAATAATTTTCGAACTTATTGCATTAAATCTATATATTTAAAAGACTTTCATATATGAAATCAATAAGATATTACAATTAAATGGAGAAATTAAAATCTTGGGAGTTGGAGGGTTTTTGGGTAAAAGAAAAAAAAAAAAAACACGACAGGATATACAAGAAAAATGTTGGAAGTTTAGATGTCGTTTTTTCACCACTTGTTTGGTTTTTGGTTATTGAAATTATGACGATAAAGAATAAATTAATCAAACAAAACCCTAAAAAGTCATCCACGACACGAGACTTTTAACAATCAAAGCTTATCGGTTAAATATCCACGTCTCTTTCGATGTGGAATTTTCAATAGCAATAACCCATCTCGAGCGTATGAATATAATAACAATTAATCGAGGACTTAGATTATACTATTATCGAAATATATGTCGGAGATTTATTGATCTGGTCGTACTACTCTCGAGTAAAGGAGTTAGCTTGAATAGATGAAGTTTGTTATAAGTTTCTTGCAACCATATTGATGGGCTGTCTCTAAATCTACTAATATCGATATCGACACTTTATACTAATGTCATATCTCTCAACCATCGAACCTAGAAGCTTCTATTACCTAATTTTATTACATCGAGAGTATTAAGATTAAATCACCGATCAACCTGACATTACAATGGTTTAAACTCGAGATCTCGTGCTCTAATATCATGTTAGATTATTAAATCATCAACCGAAAATCTCACTTTATGGGTCATGTTTGTGAGTATATACGTATATACTCTCGTTAGATCATTATATATGCATTAAAATTGATCATTAGAGATAACGAAAGGAGGGTTTAATAAATTTGTCAAAGATACAACTACGTTTAATAATTTTTACAGAGGAAGATCAAATTATGTAATAAGTAATTTGTTAGAAGAAATATATTTGATCTATGAAGAAACTCCGACTCCGAGGAAATCTATGAAAGGAACATCCTTGTCTGTAAGAGATTCATCTTCTTGTCGTTCTTGATCGTGAAGAAGACGATGATGACAATGACGATGACGATCAGTGTTGGCGATGAAGTTCACAAATGCTAATTCTCTCTTGATCACTTCACTATTGCTACCAAACTCATAAACCCCAAAGGGAATATTATGATTTGGATAGCAAACTCGAGCTGATGAGGGAGTTCTTAACTTATGATAAGTATCATGAAGAATGGGAATGTTATTATCGATTGAACCTTTCAAGTAGTGTCTGAAATTCCAGACCGTTCCATCTTTGTGGGAGTTTTGGAGTTCGAGGAAACTATTGTTGTTGTCGTTGATGTTGTAAGTACCTAAAGATTCTGTTTGGTTCCCGGGAAAGTTAGAAGCTGAAAATTCCTGGAAAGTTCTCTTGCTCCCACAAAGCTTGGATCGTTCTCTTTGTTTTCTAGCCATTATAACATGCCAATGATTCTTCACAGCATTATCCGTCCGACCAGGAAACAATCTAGCTATAAGTGACCATTTGTTTCCATGTATTTGATGAGCCGCCAAAAGTCTTTCCTCTTCTTCTTCACTAAACGGCTTTCTAATAATTCTAGGATCGAGTTGATTAAACCATCTCAATCTACAGCTCTTTCCTAACAAAAATCCAAACAAAAAGTCTATTAAATTAACATCAATACCGAACACGCAAAAACCCCATCAAAATTCATTGATCTTCAAATGAAATCGAGATAAGCAAATTCAAAATTGAACCCTTTTCAAAATAAAACCTTTACGTTACACTAATTATCATCTCAAAGTTCATAGATCGTTCTCTCGCTCTAAAACATCAGATGACTTCAATCGTTCGTTTCAATCACTACAAACGCAAATGAATTCATGATCGGTCGAAAGATTCGAGAAAAGAACCGAAACCCACCAAAGTTTTTGCAACTTGAATTGAGAATCAAAAAAACAAATCAAAGATATGAGATGATGAGATGATGAGATGATAATTAAGTACCTGATCTGCCTTGAAGTTTTTGAGCAATGGAGTTCCAATTCTGGGCACCATATTTGTCAACCAATTGACGAAGCTTTTCATCTTCAGCAGGCCTCCAATGGCCTCTTGAACAAGAAGACTTATACTCATAATCAACATGATGATCCAGGCCAGAGTCCTTCATCATCATCATCATCAAAGATCTTAGAACCCTAGCTAATGGAGGAGAATATAAAACACATATAAGAAATTAATAGCAACACACAGTATTAAAGCAAAGTGGGGTTGGTTTAAGACACGGCTGTGGATAGCCAGTCACTTTTGTTGCTTTCACACGACATTCTTTTATATACCTTTATATATTTATATTTATAATCATAATTTCGTCTCAAAAACTTCAAAATTCGTCCCAATATATCTCTCTCACCCCTCTCTACAATGGTATGTTGGATGATGAAAGTCCCACCACACCTCGTACCTGTTAGATGATGAAAGTCCCACGTCGGCTAATTTAGGGAATGATCGGGAAGCCCAAAGCTAATGCTCAAAGTGGACACTCTCCATTGGTATGAGGCCTTTCGGGGAAGCCCAAAGCAATATCATACCATTGTAGAGAGTTGTGTTCGTCCAACAATACCAATTAAGATAGTATTCCTTGATTATTCCCTAAATTAGCGGATGTGGGACTTTCATCCAACAACGATAATTGTTCGATATAAATTCAAAAATCTAGACTTTTCCAAATACCCATAAGATACGTACTTCAAACTAAGAGGAAAGCTTTCGGTTTTTAACTTAAAACGAAATCTCTCCTAGTGCAATGACTTGGATACGTACTTTAGATATTTACCTTTTTTTTCAACCACATATCACAGTGTATAAATTGAACTTTGGATTATAATTCGTCATGTTGCTTGTTATTATAAGATCTCACATCATCGTCCTAGCATACACGTTTTAAAATCGTGAGGTTGACACCGATACGTAACGAACGAATACAAATAATATTTACTAATAGTGGGTTTCGGCTGTTACAGTTATTATTATTATTATTATTATTTTCATGCATGCGACTAAAATATGTGTCGCGATTTAATGTTTGTTGGTTGGAGGAATATGAATTTATATGGTTTAGGGTTGATATATTTTTGGTATGTCCATTAATAAAGCTCTTGGAGTCATCATGGCGCAGTTGTTTTTGACTATGTAGGCAGGTGCACACTTAAAATGGAGGCAATCTTTATTGAAACTTCAAATTACACCATCACCTTATTATTAATAATAATAATTATTATTATTATATTGTTAAATCATGACGACATTTCAGCTTAAAATTAAAATTAACGACCTTAGTTTAATATGAAATATATATATATACACGAACTAAAACAGATCAAAGCATGAAAAAACGTTGAGCCATCAAACATAAGAGAGTAGGAAAACGAGGGTTGAAACTCAAAGTTCCTTGGTCAGGCTCGACCGAGACCAACCCTTTCCCTGATCTCATGGGTTCATGCCCGTCTTCTAATCTGATTCTCGAAAATAAGAGAGTCATATATAAATATTCGTCGAAGAAGGTAAATTTCTCGTGTGAAAAAAAATTATCTTGCAGGTAGCATTTTTCGTATATAATTTCATTGTTTAATTAACTAATGTCTAAGTGGTTTGCCAAATTATCGTTGACACTCTCAAAACGTCTCGAAACATAGTAAAACCATTATTTTTAGTTTATCTCTTAAGTTCAACGAACGTTATTAAATAATTTATTTCATTAGTAATTTGTCAAAACTTATAAACTTCTTCCTTCCAACAAGCTAAAGAAACAAATATTGAAAGTGAAGTGTTTTTTACGTTTACACCGTGTTCTCTCATAGACTAATAAATAATTAAACTCGAATAATCCTACGTCTTCGGTAGGTCAAGAACGGACCCTAGTAAATAGATACGTAGCAAATTAAATAAACATGAACTAACGTATAAGCTTCAGTATCGTTCGTTTATACGATTATACGACCAATTTTCCGACCTTCAAAATATCTAAAAACGAGTAAATAACGTTGTAGTAATTACGTAGACGTCGAAGGATCGAGATAATATATATATATATATATATATATATATATATATATATATATATATATATATATATATAAATAAGATGTGAAATGAATTGTAAGAAAGCACAGCTATAGGACTTGTTCTTATATGTTGACGTGTTATCCGACAAATGGCTGAAGTAACCCATAAGAATTAATTACTTATGTATTTAAATTTGCTTTTTTTATTTTATTTTTTATTTTTTTTTTTCTGTTAGGAGTAAGCAACATTACAACTATTAATTAATTCAAAAAATAAACGAAATTATAATAAAGTTTCTTATTTAAATTTTAAAATAGTTTATTCGATTTATATATTATATGGTCAAGATGAACATAGCTCAACTGATAGTTCACAAATATTCATTCTTTTATGGTCGTAGATTTGAATTGTCACACTACGAGTTTGTTGATATATATATATATATATATATATACACACACAAACATAAACACGTCAGATAAAGTGGTTGGTTAGTATTGTCTGGTTGATTACGATATATATTGTCAAATAAAATGTGTAAAGATTTGAATTGTTCTAATCTCGTGTTTTATTGAACGTTCGTTAATAGGAGATTAGATATAGAAATTAAGTTAATTAATTTGTGTGGGAGATAGTGACAATGTAGCTACCCGGGAGGGTTTTGCTTTTAAAGAGATTTAAGTTGACATTATTTGGGTTGAGTCGGGTTGTGACAGTATCCATTTATGGCTTCCACAACAAAAGTCGTCATCCGACCAGTGGTCCTTTGCCTTTGCATAAAAAAAAAAAAATTATTATTTAAAAATACTCGGTAAGTAATTTCATATTATTATAATTGAAAAATTCACTCACATACATGTATCATGACTATTGGGACCTAAATTCATTATTGTCCTTGAATTCTACGTTCATTTTTAGATATGATTAGATGTATAGTACTTCTCTATGCATGGTTCATGCACGTGTATAAGAGTTCACTACACAGACTCGTTAATATACTTTCTAGACATGTATGAGCTATCGTACATTCATCCCGACTTAGATTTTAGGTATTCCAACCGTGAATGATGCTGGAAAAGGTTAGATATTTATACAACAACCTCAAATTAAAAGGTCCAACAGCTAAATCAAGAAACTTGTCAACGACCGACTAACTAACTAGGTATATATATATAAATGGTAATTATCTGTAAGGCGTAATATTTTTGCTAGTGTTACTCATAAGATGTCGTTTTTATCTCTACCTCCTGTTCTAATACTCTAGAAAACCCAATCAATGTCTCAATTCCCCAACGACTTGGTTTCTCAGAAAAGATCAATGCAACAACTTTATCAAGTTCAATCAGAGAGCGGAAAATTTATACATGTTTATTAAGAAAAAGACATTGATTCAGTGATTCGAGATCAGTGAGAAACTCAGTGTAATAGCCTAAGTTCACCACTAGTAGATATTGTCCAGTTTAACTCGTTACGTATAGTCGTCAGCCTCGCGATTTTAAAGCGTATTACTAGTGAGAGTTTTCCAGACACTTGTAATAAATGTTTCGTTTCCCGAGATATTTAATACTAGAGATTCACCCGAGAAAATATTGAGTGGAGCAAACAAAGAGTGCCTTTATATCCACAAATTTTACTAACAAGTGCCTTCATTTCACACCACAAACATTCCCAAAATATCCTCTCTTTTTTTTTCTTTTTTTTTTTTTAATTTCTCCAAATTTCTTAAAACCCTAATTTCAAACTTCCCAAAAAAAAAAAAAAAAGAATCGCTTCAAAACGAACATAACAGCTGCCCTGTTGCCCTAAAAGCTTTATCCATCACCAATGGCGCTCGACAACTGTATACAACTGAGCACCGCCGCCGCCATGTATGGCACCACTTCCATCCCCAAATCTCACCCATTCTCTTCCACTTTCCACCAAAAGCCAACTCTCTCCCTTCAACGCCTCAACAAATTCCCCACTTCCACGGCGCGATTCAAGTCCTTCTCTCCTTCCACCTCCGTCTCCACTTTCGGCAAATCCCGCTCCGTCACCTGTAAAGCTCGCGGCGCCGTTGACGACGGTTAGTCACCCGATCTAATCTTCTCGGTATAACAATTTTTGTTTTACACAATCAAACAATCTCGTTTCTCCGCCTTCTAGGGTTTAGAAATTCGACTCTGTTTTTCTCGTAAATTGCAGTGAAGGAGGTTACAGAGTCGAGCTGGAATGAGTTGGTGGTGGAGAGTGAAAAGACGGTGCTGGTGGAATTTTGGGCGCCGTGGTGTGGACCGTGCAAGATGATTGAGCCAGTGATTAGGGAATTGGCGCAGGATTATGCAGGGAAAATCGTGTGTTTGAAGCTCAATACAGACGCCAGCCCAAATGTAGCCTCGAAATATGGGATTAGAAGCATTCCCACAGTTCTGTTCTTCAAGAATGGACAGAAGAGAGAGGGCGTCATTGGGGCTGTACCCAAATCCACCTTGTCCGCCTCCATTGATAAGTATCTCGAGGTTTGAAGAATCCCATTCATTAGAGATGGTTTTCGAATCTTCTTCTTCCTCTTCTTCTTGTTGTTCATCTTGTATATGAATATCATCATCATGTTGTGTAAAAATTGGAAAACTCATAATCGTTTCATCAAGAATCTCTTCTTTAATTCTCTGTTTGAGTTTGTGAATTTGAAACTTTTGTGCCCATTTTTTTCATTCTTGGCGGAAATCTATTACCTGTTTATAGAATTGAGAAGAATTTGTGACCAAGTTCAAGTTTATATAAAGTGATTCATGGACAAAAAGCTGCTGTAGCTAAAAGAAAATTGATGAAATTTTCTCTAATAATCATCAATGATCAAATTCAAGTTAAAATTTTGTTTATTTATCTCTTAAACTAAAAGAATGTGTTATAATTCTACAAAATTCATTGAAAATAACTTGAAAAAGCATAACAATTCATTACCTAAATTGAAGCTTTCCTTCACTTGGCCACTCAACTCAGGCAACCCATTTTTGGATTTCTTTCAAATGAACAAAATCCTTGAAGAATCATAACAAAACCCAAAATGCTATGAAGAAATTAAATGATGAAAACTAATAATAAAAAAAGAAGGATATATTAGTGGGAAAACTATAGAAATAGACAGATTACATTTGAGAAATCACAGAAAACCTGCCCCTATTCACCATCCCCAGCCATCAGACTTTCCTTTTTCGTATAATATAAAAGCATATATATTGGTACAAAGTGTGAATCATTATGTCCCGCACCTGTGTTTGCCATTCTGTGCCTGCCTTTCTCTTGCAGGGCCATCGGCAACAAACTCTCACAATTGGAATGAATGCTGCAGAAGCAGCAGCTGAGATCATCAAGGCACCAATCGCTGTATGTCGATTCGTATATATAGCTTGTTTTTCTTCATGGGAATGGCTTCCAGTCGTATTGGAGATTACTTAAGCTGTTTACAGCTCCGAGTCCGCTTAGAAGGTGGTTTCCCAAATCTTGCTGTTGACCATTCATGCTTTGTTCTAGAGCGAGCGACGCCATTCCTATTCGTCTGTTCATAATGGAGTTGTTTCCCATTGCATTTCTCATTCCATTAACCATGGCAGGCTGCCCAAGCCCACTCCCCATTGATCCATATCCACCTCCTCCCATGCCCGAGCCACCGTTGGTTGTTGTTCCGTTTCCCCCTATACAATTTCCCCCATTGTTGACACCTGTATTGCCTGTAGGTAAGATCCCATTCACATTTTTCATATCATTGACCACCGAACCCATGCCAACCAGACTAGACGAGCCATTCATTTGATTGTTCATCATCATCTCTTGTAAGATCTTTTGTACGGAGGACTGTGTATCACTAGGATCAGCATCCCCAGATAAAGCAGATTGTTGCATAGAGATGTTTGCCGGAGAATTAGCAGTACTCATCTGATTGGAACTCTTTGAAGCTGTATGCGTTGGGTGTGAAGGATTGTTGGATGACGAGGGAGTTGGCGGCTGGAATGTAGAAGGGTTTGGTTGTGTAGGTGGAATCGTACTGGATGAACCCGGGGACGGAATCTGAACAGAACTTCCCCCATTTGAGTTACTAGGTTTAGCCATAGTGTTCTGCTGTCTGGAGTTCATAGAATTCTGGTGAAGAAGCCCGACAATGGTGCTTGCTGAGTTTGATGTCGAAGGTTGGTTGGCGTTGCTATTTACACTGGTCACACCATTGCTAGCTAAAATCTGCACTGCAGAAGCCTGAACAAAACTCTGATTATTATTTGGGCGCTGGGCTATGGATGATTGTTGTTGTTGCTGCTGCTGCTGCTCATCAGAACCTTGAGCTTGTGTTGTAAGCCCTGATGACGAACTAGACCTCCGAGGAAACTTGGCTAGACTATCTGGTTGATAATAAAAGAAGATACATTCAATAATCTAAAGAAGAACTTGTTCTTTTAACACATTGACCATTTCTTAATTAGAAAAATATATGATCTAAAGAGAAGTGAGATCATTCGATCATCCGATCGCCACAGAGACCACAATCAGATGACAGTTGAAAAAATATCTGCTAATGATCCATAGCACATAAATATCAACAACAAACATATAATCTTTTCTAAATTTTTAGGTTTATCTTGTTTCTGAAGCAAAACAGAGGACATAACCCACAGAAACTATACAAACTACGGTTAGGAAGCTTCAGATCCGTCCCCCTCCAAATCTCTCCCTCAATTAGATATGAAGGAGCCCTTGCATAACTTCAACAAAAGCTTCCTTTAATTCTCCATCATACCCTCAAGTTATCCCCCTTAATTATTTGACCAACGATCTAAAGTCACAACATAAAGCACCGCAGGTTCAGACTTTAAATCAAAACACTAGAAGGACCACTAGACGGTCACTTGATCCTAAGAATTTGGCAGTAAAAACTGGATAGTGCATTTAATATTCTATGAAAGGCATTATTATTTTGAACCTATGATCATAAAAGCGGTCTAGTTTCACAACTTGTTTCAATGATCATTAAGCCAACCCAGACTACAAAAATATGCTTCTTGCGTTAGAAAACTGTTTGTCATCTGTGGTAGCTTTTGCAGCAAAAACTGCAGTGTATTTAATATTCAATGATAGGTATTATTGTTTTGAACCTAGAACTTCAAAGAGGTCTAGCTTTACAAATTGTTTCATTGATCATTTGGCCAACCCAGGATAATTAAATATGCTTCTTGAGTTAGTAAACTGTTAGTGTTGTGTGTGGCGTGCGGCACACATAATAGATTATTAACGCAGCCTCCAAACTGCCCTTGAAAAGCTGCCAAAAGCTCATAAAACAATAGCATCAACAAGATCCTACTTACCCATTGGACCGATCCCTGTTTCTTTGCTGTAATCAATCAAGTCCTTCATGCTATTAACCACTTCGGATATCTGAAGAGCCAAAAGAAAAGCCACAAGGGGGAAAAGGTCAAAAAGTAAATATAAACATGTAACAATGCTCCAGTTTTAGAGCGAGAGAAATGAATGGCTGAAACACATCGGTGAATCAATAGGTTACACTATATTCAATAAGCCATAAACAATTGAACATGAAAAGAAAAATATTCAAGAATGTATTCCAAAACTGAACACTACCACTACTGTACTTCAAATACAGAACCATCATCGCACAATCAATCAGATTTAACAAATATTGCAAATTCATAGGCAGATGTGATATTATCACAAATTGGCAACTAGTTCATATAATATAATAAAATTTAATAATACTCCAACATAAACCAAAAGCACTTGTGATCTTCATGATCCACCTAAGAATTTAATTATTTAGACTTCAAAAGGCTGGCAAAAAAAACGGGCTTCTAAGATATGTGGAAAAAGAAATGGCTACTGGGGTTATAAGATGAAGGTAAGGGAGTTTCATCTTCTGTAGAGGAATATCGAGTTATATAGGCAGGAGCATAGCACAATATTTGAATTGCAGAACAAGGTTAGGATTTAACTAGGTGAATCCACAATGCCAGTGAAACTATCAAATTTAACCTTAAATACGTGGTTGAACCTCATGAGAAATTATGTTTAAGATCAAGAAACCTAAGGAAACAAACCATTTAAAAGAAGGTACCCAACAATATGTTTTTTTTATTTCGCTGCCAAGGTAACTCGTGGAATATCACATCTTAAGTAGGAGGCTACCAAGGCTTAAACTCATTCCCTCTAAGCCCTTTATTATTACATGGCCCTTCTTAACCACCATGGTAAATAATATTCAACTACAGTGTAGTTATATTTACAAAAATATTACCCATCTAAAATACAATGAAGTCCAAATAATGGTAGGTAAACAAATTAATTATATGTCAAACATCTTCAATGCCCCAAGACTATAAAAAGTCAACCCCATACCTATATTCATAGGCAACAAACCCTCATTTTTTAAGGACATGGAATAAATACCATGTCTATTAAAATAAAATTGATATTCATCTTCGACTTGTTTGACTCGTAATGACCACAAATTGATGTGAGTTATTTATTACCTGAAGACAACGTACATATCTCTTTGTATATCCCAAGTCATTTACCAGCGGAACTTCCAAGGCTTTAGCTAATTGCCGCGCTGAAGCCACAAACCTATGTGCAATTCATTAAGGGCTTCAATGAACTTCCAAAACATAATTAACTTCAAAACAAAGCACGTAAAGTTGGTGTGAACCAATTGATATACTTCATGTATAAGAACGTGAATACTTGGTGTAGTTTACATATAACATCTCAGAGTCCAACCTTCTAAAGAGGACAACATACACTATTATATAAGGCCGTCCATCTTATAGGTCTACCTAATATAAAAACCATGTCTCATTACATATAAATCTTTACAAACAAGGAATGAATGCCAAATAATTCCATTCTCACCGGTGAATGAATGGTCAAAATAATTTGAGAATCACAATGCAAATTAGAACGAACCACCAAGGCTATAGTAGTTGACAAGGAATGAACTAAAAAAATTATGTTTACGGAAAAGACAAGGCAAAGGCCCTATAGAATTAGAAGAAACAAATCATGATTCTAATGGATAGATTTAGAAGAAACAAATCATGATTCTAGTGGAAACCACTAGCAATAAACTATCCCTCATTGCAAAAGCAACACGTAAAAGCCCAAGGTCAGGAGAGTGAAAGAATGGCCTGGGAACATATTCATATTTCAGGATGCTATCAAAGAGTAAGCAAGTCACACTAAAATTTTACACGCAGGCAGAAGCAAACAGACAAAGTATTTGTCTAAAGAAACACACATGTTAAGAAGGACGTACATGTTACAATTATTTTGCAATTCAGGAGTTGATAAATTGGATGATGCGCTTTGAATGGCAGACTGGTACTTTTGAGCTGCTGCCCCAAGATGACTAACCTGCATTAAGACATTAATAACTGTCAGTCACAAATTGATGGATGACAGGCTATAATAGTGATTAACCGGGTCAATTAATGTGGGATAGTGTTTTTTTTTTTTTTTTTGGGGGGGGGGGGGGGGGGGGGGAGCAATATGGGCAATTTTTATGTGTAACAAGATGAAGTTAAACCTGAGGTATCAATAATCTCCTCGGAATAAGTTCCTCATGGCGTCGAGCACAGAATTCCCATGAACATATCTGAAAGGAATAACGATGGAAAAACATCAAGAACTGAATATTGCATACAGGTCATAAAATATTCTAAGTTGTTGAAAGCACAACCACAAACATGCAGACACGCAGAAAAGGGAGGGAAAGTATACTTTGCACAACCTTAAGGTCTGGAGAAAAAACAATTCGAAGTTGGCCATCCCGAACAACGCGAAGTTGCTCAAAAACACTTTCCTGTATTGCTTTTGCATAATCCAGGACGATCTCACCAGAAGCATTATGATATTCACGGGGCATGTCAAGATAAAGTAGCTCCTCCATAGTTCCACTTTCATACTTGATCTTAAAAAGCCTGGGAAGAACTTCAGCAGTTGCTTCTGAAATAGTAAAAAGAACATATATATTCAAATTCCATCAAGATCAGAAGTCCACGAAAAAGAACCTTGAAGAAGTATCAATGAAAGTGCTCAACAAATGCCGTTAAAAATGAGCACGCAGCAGCAATTTAAAATTCAAATCAGTAGGCATGATAATCGAACCTACCAAAGCCACGCCCAGGCTTGCGTTTGCATATTTCACAATGCCATGCATCCTGAAAATTTCAAAGAAAATGGTGTTTCTATTGCATCAACGATGAAATGGGGACATGTAAATAGTAAGCTTTCAAAGAATCTACGTTCAAATGATTATGCCAAAAAATTAAAGCAAAAAGAAAATTACATATTATTCCACATAAAAAGTTCAATCAAATTTCTACTGCTATGATGCCAAAAAATATAAGGACGCAGTGTATCTTGCAGAAGACCTGAGGAAAAACTCCAGTTGTTTGTCGCCCACTTCCATACATGGAAACGCACCACTTCTTTTTGGCATGAGGTGCAAAGTACTCGTTAACAAATTTTCTCCAGAAATCTATGTTGTTGTCCTACAAACAAATTAGATTTGTCAGATAGTCCTCCCCTTGGACACGACAAAAGATTCAAAGTAATATGTTCCTACTTCAGGTCTGTTTTGCTGATGATACATGTAATACGTCAGACGCCGAGCACACATTCCAGGTTCATATCCTGGTTTTACGGGAGATCTTTGCGGAAGGTTCTGCTGTTGTAAATGTTGTTGCAATTGTGGCCGTTGAGGAGGCATACTTTTTAAGAGATGTTGTTGCTGATGTTGTTGTTGTAATTGCAAAAGCCTTTGTTGGTGCATTAAATTAATTTGGGCAGCCGCTGCCTGAGAGGACTGTCTAGACATATGCAGAAACTGCTGCTGTTGTTGATGTTGATGTTGATGCGAATGCTGATGCTGTTGATGCTGCTGATGCTGCTGCTGCTGCTGCTGCAGAAATAATGACTGGTCTGATTGTTGGGGTTCCATTTTTACTGGTGCCAAACCTCGCATCGAATGAAGTCGTTGTGATTCTAATTTCACTGAACCAAGATTTCTCAATGTTTGCAAATGCTGCTGCTGCTGCTGCTGTCCATGTTGATCACTGCCGGTCACTTGAGGCTCCAACTTTACGGGTCCAACACCAGTCAACCCTCGAATTGCTTGAAATTGTGATTGTTGATTGCTCTGAAGTGCTGAAAACTGTTCCATAGACTGATGACTTAGATGGAAGTTCTGGGGTTCAAGTTGTTGTGACTGCTGCTGATCTGATAACAACTGGCTGCTAGAAAGGTTGGAAAATTGTGGATTCTGCCCTTGGACAGACGATACGGGGTTTGTCATACTTGATGCTACAAAAGATGATGAAGGATTATTAAAGTTCATTCCATTGCCAACACCCGAAAGAGGGTCTGGCTCTGCTCCGGTGTCAACACCACCAGGACATGGAAGTCCAGAATTAGGAGCCCCATTTCCAAATGATTGATTAAGGAGAGATGACACATTGGACATATTACCAAGCATATTCATACTATTGAACTGATTGCGGGGCGACACGAGTGAAGAAAAAGCCTGTGAAGGCAGCAGACCACCTTGAACTCCCAGCAATCCAGAATCAGATCGCAGAAGTGAGGGTGAAACAGACTGTGCACCACCACCCATAGGAGTAGGTGGCCCCGTAGTTACCATCTTTCCCAATCACAAGCTGAAATCACTCGCCAAAGAGACGCCTACCTACAAAGTGAATACAGTTAACCTACGTGGGAAACTGAAACAAAGCTCAGCTCAGAGAGCATTCTTCCCAATACCCAACCCTACGGACTACAGGTTCATCATTTTGAAGCGATATAAGTGGATAAATTAACGATTGAACACCATTTGGTTCTGACCATTATGGAACCGCACTGTCTTCCCGAGAAGATCGAACCTGGATGTTCCGTATGAATCTCTGTAAAAAAAAACATGGCAGATCCATTTTAAATTCAACATTCAGAAGAAAAGAAACTACTACAACCAAATCAAGAACACTGATCGATAATCATAATTTCATCAAAAGCACCCGAGACGAACTTCAATTTCTAAAAAAGAAAAAAAAAACAATTAAATCTCCAAGAAGAAATCCAAATCTGAAACCCCACACACCACAGAAAAAAAAAATGATACAAACAACCTGCTAAGCAATTAAATAAAAACCAATCAATAAACTTCAGGTTCACCGCTCAAACAATGAACTCCCATGGTAAAAATCCCGAAGAAAGATTCAAGCAGAAAAACTGAAACCGTAAGACATTCTTGCGCAATCCCTGCTCATATGAGGGAAAAGAAAGCAGAGAATAGGCAAAAGTGAGAGAGAGAGAGAGAGAGAGAAGAAAAAAAAAACAAGTCGATCAAAGGACAAATCAACGATCCAAAACATGAAACAACACAACACCTCGCACGTCGAAATGGAAGAGCATAGAGGAAATGAATAAGAAAGGTACTGGTTGAAAGTGAGAAAATATAAAATAAAGAACCTCAATAGCAGACCGAAATTGACTAAATTGTCGAGGCTTCAAAGTTACATCAGTAATTGAGTTTCCTTCGTCCTCCGCCGTCTCCTCCTCCTCCTTCCTCGTCTTCTAGCTCCTGTTCTTGTCGCTCCTCCTCTTCTTCTTCTACTTCCTTGTCTTCTTCTTCTTCTCCTTCTTCGTCCCGAAATTGATATCGGTGAGTATCAGATGAAGCTCAGAAGCACGCTCTGAAAACTCATGGAGGGATTCTCCCACAGAGGGCACGCCCTGCAACTTAGAGAGAGAAGGAAGGAGAGAGAGAGAGACTGTGTCCTTGCGGACGTCAAAATTATATTGGATTGGATTGAATTATTTCTCCATTCTTTCTTTTTCTTTGTTCTGCGTCTCTCTCTTTCTCTCACTAGCTCCTAATGAAGTCAAATGGTTCATGCATACATGCATACATGCATCCATACATACATACATACATACATACATAACATAACATAAAATAACACGTGTGGCCGTCCATGGTGCGCGTGAGGTAGGATTATATAGGTTGCGGTCCGGTGTCCCTATAACTCCCCCTCTACTTCCCCTAAATTACAACACTGCCATTCTTTTTTTATATTTTAAAATGGTATATGAAATTACATGTTTTTAAATTAAAGGAATTTTTTATTATTAACATTTAATTAAATCCTAAAAACATATTCAGAAAATAGAAAACAAAAAATTAAAAAAAAAACTCATTTTTGTTAATATAATTTAGATGACAGTGAAATTATTTGATTAAAAAATAATAATAATTTACGAAAAAGTAGTTCAACCTCAATTTCTAATAACACGTGAATCAACAAATTAATAGTTTATATTGGAAAATAAACGATTATTTTTCAAAAAGAACCATAAATGGAGAACAGGATGGAAAATGAATCACTCGTTTTCAATCGATTCTAATATCAAATCGTACCTGTTTGAGAATGATACAAAAGTCGTTTCTTTAATTCAAAAGTATACTAATCACTTAAACTATCGACGTTTAAAATAGTAATCAACGTCTTAATCATTGAACAATTTTCGTATATTACAAAATTTAATAGCTTTTATTTCGAATAAAATAAAATAAAATACATAGTTACTTGTACCAAAACTTTTCCTTTATTATTAAACTTTATTTATTTATTTATTTTTATTTCTATAATGACTATTTTATTTTATCATAATTTTAACTTTATTTATTCGCTAATTTGTTTTTTTTTTTTCGTATTTGAAAAATATTAAAAAAGAAATAAAAAGTTATTGGTTGCGTGTGCAAAATTTTTAAATAATTTAATGCTTGCACACCTTCCATTTTAATTTCATTTAAAGCCACAAATAAATAAATAAATAAATATATATATTTTTTTTTTTTTTGTTTACAAAAAATAATAATAATAAATATAAATATTTTTTAATAGCTATAGAAATAGTTATTTTATAAATACAATGAGTTGGAAAACATACTTCTCAATTTAGAAGTACGTAAAAAAACACGGCAATTATTTTTGTTAAGGATGATGCTCTGATACTATCTTAAGAATGAGAAACATCAATGAGATTGAAAGTACAGAAAAACATAGGTGGGATCAAAAGTCACAGTGGGATCTAAAATACAAGTTTTCATTAACGTTCACACCGTTTAAATAGAATACAAACTACCAACTAATACCTCAAAATAAGAAAAATATAAACTAACGAAATATAAACGTTGTGAACATTAATCACAACTAGACTTTAGATCCCACTGCCACTTTTGATCTTCTGTTTTTCATTTTTAACAATTTTAAATCTTGTAATGTCGGTATAAAAATACACATTATCACGATACTACTTCTAGGGTCGAGATTACTTTTTTTTTAATGTTTACATTATACATTGCTACGTCGTTTTAATTAGTTACGCGGTGTAAAAATAATTTAATTTGGAAGATGTTTATAAAAAAATTAAAGAGTAAAAATAAAAAATAAAAACATCAACATTATTTTATTTATTTATTTATTTTCTTTTTACATTTATACCCCTCCCCCGTTGGACGCCGCCCAGCCACACACTCTGCCACGTCGTTCATATATTTTTTTTTAAAATAAATTTTTTTATCTTTTTTTTTTAAATATATATATATATATATATATATATGTTAGGAGACGGCAAATCAGGAGAAAATTATTATAAAAACACACGTTTTTTTTTTATTATTATTATTTTTAAAAATATTCTCTTATTCTTTAAATTTCAAAATATTAGTTTTATTTTTTAATTCTTAAATATCAAAAATACCCACAAAATTAAATATAAAAGTTAAATACTATATATAATATAATTCAATGTGGATTTTATGCTTAAATATATGAAAGGCCCAAAACGCGGAAGCCCAATAAGAAAAGGGCTGAAAAGCCCAAATGAATTGGGTGTTTGGAATCTTTTCATTTTTATTTATTATTAAAAAATTGTTATTATTATGATGTAAAATTGGTAGTCATTATTTTATTTATTTATTTTATTATGTCAAAATTTGAAGAATTAAATTTATTCTTAGAGAATATATATGTATATGTATATATATAAACCGCTATATTTATTTATTGTCATAAATATTCTATTAAAAATCTGACGGTATATATTTTATTTTTTTCTGCGATCAATAAATATTTACATAAAATACGTGTTAGAAGCTGTGACCTGATAACATTAGGTGTTGGATTTTAGGCTGTTTGAGTTAGGGCAGTTATGTCATTTGTCCAGTAATTCAGAATATATTAATTATTTATTTATGATTATTAAAAATAATTTTTTAACAATAAAAATGAAATAAATACAAGATTAAACAAAACCATTTTTGTTCCCAAACCAAAAAAATATAAACTATGGGTAGAAGTGATAAAATTGATAAAAGAAATACTAACCGGTTGCCAATTTGAGCTGAATTCATTTGAGAGAAAAAAACAAAAACAAAAACTTACGTCTCGTAAAGAGCGTGAGTGTGGAATGTTAAGCATGTGTTGAGTAAGTTTAAAAGTGTACGTTTGAGGGATTTGACTAGGGATTGTCGTTTTTCTTGTTTTGAAGTGGAATTTGAGCTGGACGATTGAGAATCACTCAGACCCTGATATAATTTTGAAAATAAGATTATCTGGGTTTCACTCAGGCCCTGATATATTTTTGAAAATAAGATTATGTGTTTGGGTATGGCACGTGATCGAGGGTACGGTCGCTCGGTGGTGGTACGATAGGAAAGGGTGAAACCCTAATGGAGTGGTGATGGTTTTGTTGTGGTTCAAAGGGGGGAGGAGGGGGTATTAAAGGCGAGTAGCCAACCGTTTCCAAAGCTGCAACATACAAACAAGAGGAAAAGACGCAGTGTAGCAATTAATGAATTGGCCTGAGATTAATGAAAGCCCCTCACTTCACCTCCACATATCCAACAAATTATAATAAAATAATAAATTACCCATTCTTTTGTTTTTTCAATTTCACTCCCAATTCAACTCACTGCTACCAACCACCGAATCGAATATAGTCTCTGACTTTCAAGTTTGTGTCTATTTATGTGAGATTTTGTATTGGTTTGGGATGAGAACGAAATATTCTTTGTAAGAGTGTGAAAATCTCGTCTTAGTATACACGTTTTGAAAACCTTGAGAAAAGGGAGTGGACACAAGATGATGTGCCAGTAAGGAGGCTAAGACCCAAAGGGGAGTGATACAAGGCAGTGTGTTAGTAAGGAGGCTGAAGAACACCAAAAAGGGATGGATTGGGGGGGGTCCCACATCGATTAGAGAAGTGAACAGGTGGTAGCGAGGACACTAAGCCTCAAAACAAGGTGGATTATGCGATCTTACACCAGTTGGGGAGGAGAAAGAATCATTCTTTATAAAAGTGAAAAACCATTCGAGGAAGCCCAAAACAGAAAAGGGAAGACAGTGGTGGGTTTGGGCCACTACAACAGAGGAGAATCTCTGATAACAGTGACTTGTGTACGATCCCACGTCAGTTGTTAAGTATAAAAACTTTGACAAAATATATACTAGTGGTAGACTTAGACGGTTACAATTTAAAACGAAATGGATATGAATGGAGGTATGTAAATTAATTTAATCTTAGAAAGCAAGTTGTTTGGGAAAGAAAAGAAAGTAAGAAAGTAAGGAAAAAAAAAGGCATAATTATAAAAGAGTAGGAGAGAAACGGTTGCATTAGAGACAGTAGAAAGAAAAAGCGGCAAATGTGCAAGTTTTTCTGCACTGTCATCATGGCTGCCACGTCCCCAATTGCTTCACTGGCATCGACCCCTGTTCCGCCCCTCCACTATATATACCCACTCCCCTTTCACCCATCAACACCATCCCACCTCATTCAACATTGAACATTGAACATTGAACATTGAACATTGAATCAACCTCCTCCGCCCACCCAAATATGGCAACCAACGGCCAGGCCAAGCTCGAGAGGTCTCTCTCCTTGACATCCGAGCCCAGGACCCTTACCAAGAAGCAATACCAAATGGTCTACCTAAATTCAATTCCTCAACCCTTTTCTCTACATTTCACGTAATCTAACCTTCTCTCCATCTTGCAGGCATTGGCTTCCATGCAGGCCATAGACAGACAACAGCGCCTCATCGATGCCATTGTAAAATCCCCTCCCAAGAACACATTTTGAGAAACCCCTTTTGCTTTTTTCGATCATTTTTTCAATTTTTCATAAAAAAGGATTCATTTTTCATGTTTTTCTTGCTTTTCATCAATATCATCACACATCAGTTTGTTTTTTTGTGTTTATAGGATGCTGCCGAACCTGGACCAGAAACTATAAAAGCTATGACTCAGAATCCGCCGTCCGGTGAAACGTCGGCAGCGGCGGTGGCGGCGGAGGAGAGGCTTCCTGCCTGAAATATGTCAAACCGGTAGCCTAGCACAGCCGGCCGGCCGGCGGAATTTGGGAGTTACTTAGACGTTTACTTCTTTTTTTCCTCCTGCTGCGCGTTTGTTTAATGTACTACTCTCTCACGTGCCTTGCACGTGTTTTTAATAATAAACTGTGCTTCTTTATTGTACTGATGTTATCTTCATTATTCTTTTTTAATTCTTCTGAAAAATATTTATTTTAAAAAATTGATATCTTACTAATTAAGTTATTTTTGTAGTAGGTGAAATATATAATTTAAATTTTAATTAATTCATGAAATAAAGAAACAAAAATATTTATATTAATTAATCATATAAAGAATTAAGGATGACCCAAAATTTTATTTAAAGTTTAATTTATTTTCCAATAATTCTATGTGTAATTAAATATTTAAAAATGTATTTCCATTTAATTAAACCACAGATAATTCTTAATAAATAAAAAAGCTATCTAAATATGGAAACTCAACTGTTTAAAATATTAATAATTTTTACAAAATTTCTAGCTGATCATTTTTGGATGAACAAAAAAAATTAATTATTATAAAATCTAAATATTTATATACTAAATTAATTTTTAACATAAACATATAACTTAACTAATATAAAAATACATTAGCTAAGAGTTAAATTTTTAATAATTATTAAATAATATAATCTTGCTTAAAATTGAATATATTTAAAAATTTATTGGATACAGATATTAGTTATGGAATTTGATTTTTGTATTTTTTTTATTTTTTTTTTAATGTAAATACTCTAATAAATATTAAAATATCTTCAAATTTGTTGATTTTCCTTCTATATATATATAAAATACATATATTATCTTCAAAAGTGAAGATAATATCATGGTTAATTACAAAATACACACATGCATACATATATTATTTATTTTATATATATATATATATATATATATATATATATATATATATATATATATATATATATATATATATATAATAATATATGTATGCATGTATGTATTTTGTAATTAACCATGATATTATCTTCATTTTTTTTATTGAAGAAATATGGTAAAACTTCATTAATTAATTAATAATTTTTTTTTTGTTAAAAAGACAGTTAATTAAATGACCAAAATATGGTTAATTAATTTAGTAATGTTCTATTTTCTTTGTCAACAAAATAAAAAAAAAAACATAAATTTGTCGTACTCGGTCGGACAATAAAATCTAAACTTTTGTCGTTTAATTTAAAGAAAATAACTCAATTTGTCGCGGAGTGTCGTGATGATGATATAAATATATCTCAAAGGTAACTCATCGATAAGATATTTTAATTTAATATCTTTCCGAATTCTCGCTCTCAATTGTACGCTTGTCAATAAAAAAGGAAACTAAATTTGTCGGATGATAAAATCTAAACTTTTATCGTTTAATTGAAAGGAAATAATACGTTTTGTCGTGGAGTGTCGTGATAATGATATTAGTAAATCTAAAAGGTTATCGATTGACAAAATATTTTTAATTTAATGTATTCTTTAATTCTCACGGTCAATGATACGTTTTGTCGTATCTTGTCGGATAATAAAATCTAGACTTTTGTCGTTTAATTTAAAGGAAATAATATATTTTGTCGTAGAGTATCATGATAATGATAGTAGTAGATCTTACCGTTAATCAGTTGAGCGTTTTTTTATTTCTCGCTTTTAGTTGTATGTTTGTCAACAAAAAGAAAAACAATTTTGTCGTGTTCTTGAACGATAAAATCTAAACTTTTGTCATTTAGTTGATTTATCTAGTTTGAGTTTAAACCTAACTTTAATATTTTCTTAATATATTTTAACACAAAGTTAAATTCATTTGAAAGGTAGTTCTTCAAGTAATAATTTGAAATTAGATGAAAATGGATGAAAAAACGATAATGAGAGAACGAAGGTTGCCTAGTTCTGTGTTACGTATCGTCATCAACTTCACAGTTTTAAAATCGTCTACTAGGAATAGGTTTCCACACCCTTATAAGAAATACCTTCTTGGGGACCAACGTCCTTACTGGCACATTACTTGGTGTCCGCTTATATCATTTTGTAACAGCTAAGCCCACCGCTAACAGATATTATTCGCTTTGCCTCGTTACATATTGTTGTTATCCTGACGATTTTAAAACATGTCTACAATGGAAAGGTTTCCACACTCTTATAATAAATGTTTCGTCTCCCTCTCCAACCAATGTGGGATCTCACAATAGTCTTTCAAATTCTATACGATTTGAGCAAAATGCGACTAAAATGTACTCGCATCTTACGTTATCAGATACTTACACCATGAATCAAGTTCATCGTTTCTAAGTGTTTTTAGGAGCCTACAAAAAAAAAACAAAGTTTTATTTTTTAGATAATGTTCATGAAAATTCATGTTCAATTCAATCTTTCAAATTCACACAATGTCTAAACTTAATTAGGCTTGCTCTTCAATTTCATAATAATAAGAACACTTATACAACGAGCACAAAATACAAATCGTCCCGGAAGGAAACTGTCTTGTCCGAACCCATAAAACTTGTTTCCATTACTATTATTTTTCTCGATATGATACATATATTGTTGTCCATTACGTTTGTTCTATAACTCTATTATTCTTCGATTCTCTACTTATTATAGTCTTATTCAAGAAAATGACCATTTTGAGGGCATTCCTTGAGGAACTCACCACTTTGGAAGTTCGAAATACATAAGGGGAAATGGTTCAATGAGACATGTCGTTCGTCTTCCTCTCCGACCATTTTGTTCGGATTGCAGATCGACATGTCGTCTTGTCCATTCTTAACCCACAACAAAACCGAAAGCTTAAAAATACTGACACAAACTGTAATACGCAGTAGTAGGACAACTTAGAAGGGCATCACAAGCACATAGTGCCTAGACTTGATCATCGCGACCCACTTTGGCAGTGGCCTGTGGCTTCTCTAGTTGGGGCTTCTGTTGGTCCATCTCCACGTTGGATCCATCGCTCGTGGGCTTCTTCTCTGGCCTTGGCTGCCGACCTCGGTAGATCACGTAGAGAATCAATTGGAGCGCTCCCAAGCCACATCCGAACCCATTTGGCACCTACATGCACCTCAATTATTGCATTTATAAACAAACCACCTTTTCCCGCATCTTAATTAACATATACTTTCCATCAAGAACTCGAGATTCAAATAAGCATCCAATAAACATATACTTTCGATCAAGAACTCAGAGATTCAAATAAGCATCTAATATTCGTTGAGGGTAGAGAGTGTATGGTGCTGTAATATGCATGGATTGTTACGGTATTGTAACCAAGCAAAAATGCCAAAAGAATGAAGTTGAAAATAAGGGTGTTCATATGGTCCGAACACTCGACCAACATGGACTACACAATTCAAACTATAGAAATGTTCATATGGTCCGAACACACCAACATGGACTACCCAATTCAAACTATAGAAATCAAACTGAATTAGTTTTATTTTTTTCACTCTAGGTTGAGTAAATTATTGAAAAACCAAAAATTCAGCCATGGCTAGAGTTATAATTCAATCCAACCCTATTTCTTTTAATATTAAAAATATTTAATTTTATAATTAACGTTGGTTACATGTTATTATCTAAATTGGGCTAGATTTCAGTTATTAATATATAATAAATAATAAAACGTATGATAAATAAGTAAAAAAAATTTAAGAAATAGTTGAAAAACAATAAAAAAAACACTCACCAATCAAAGAACAGAGGGCTGGATTGTGAACTTAACCAGAATTGTTGGTCATCAACACAATCAACTTAATCTTAGAAATTCAGATTGATCTAGAAGATTATTGGAGTTGAATAATACTTACAGCAAGGAAGGGGTCGTGACCAAGAAGGCCATATATGAACCAACAGGTGCCACACAAGAACACGAACAGCGACAGAAAAAATGGCATGAACTCGACGCTCTTCGTCTTTATCACTGTTCTCTGTACACCACAAACATCAAATCAAATTTGCATTTCTTCTATTTCAAAAATGTTTTTACTCCAATTTTTTACCATTTCATCATTCATTTATTACCTTCGGTAAAAAAAAAAACGTCAGCAGAAAGCGCTTGAGATTCTAACCTTTTAAAGCAATAAATAGAAAAGAAGTTCTGCAAAAAAAATTGACTTACCATTATGGATAGTGGCGAGCCGTACATAATGATTGAAAATACCAAAGCAACCAAACCACAGAACACCTTACGGTTTTTGCCGTGCAAAGCAAAAACCGACACCAACGCAACGCTCACGAACGCGCCTATCGCTATCGCAAACAGCGCTCCCATTTTCGCCTTCTCTTTCTTCGAAACGTAGAATATGAAGATCAAAACGTACACGATCTCTATCACCGCTCCTGTTCCGTTGATCGACGTAACCAGTATATTGTGTGGCGACACAAACGGCAGGCCGTACCTTCATCATTTTTCAAAAATCAGATTCGTTCAAAACAGAGAGAGTTCGGAATTTGAAATCTGAAAGAGTACCAAGCGGAAAGAAGACAATTAAGCATCGTCATAACATAGGGAATGCCGGAGAATTGCTCAGTCGATTTGCTTTTGATGATTCTCTTGAAAGTAATTCTAAGAAATCGAGTCAAATCCAGAGCCGATTAGGTTAAGAAACAGAAAATCGGAAGAGGAAATCGCAGCCAAGAACATGCAAGAACAAAAAAACAGAGAAACAGAGGCTTATTGTACATACATTGGCGATAAGAACAGAAACAGAGCAGTCGCGTTTCCTGCAAACCGAAACAAAAAGTAAATTGAAAACGCTGAATAGATCAACAAACTCGGAAATAAAAAAACGGTGAATAAACGAACCGAGAGCACCGAAGAAGAAGAAGAGAATGTCCATTTCGTCGATCTGGTTAAGGTGAAAAAGAACAGAAGGAGTAGGAAATGAAGAACGCCGGAAAGAGAAGGGCGGCGTAGAGGAGGAGGAGGAGGAGCGCCGGAAGAGAAGGGCGGCGTAGAGAGGAAGATGAAGGAGTTTAAATAGGGAGAGAAATGGATGCCGGATGGATAAGTAAATTTTCAGTAAAAAAAAATAATTACTGACAGTAATTGGTTTTATTCTTATCCACTTACTCAGTTGCTTCTACACTTGCTACAAGCAAACAAGAACAATGTGAGTGTTCTTTGTTGTTTTTAAAAACTTTTTAATTGCTTTTAACCATTTAATTAAATTACATAATATTTTCTTATAAAACATTATCATTTTTAGTCCAATTTTTAAAAAATAATAAAAAAAAAAAAATTAAAAAGATAAAAATTAGAGTTTAACGAATATTTGAAAGATATTTATTATATTAAAATTCAGGTATTTAATTATTAAACAATAAAAATATAAATATTTTGGACGTGAAATTATTAAAATGGTGTTCCTCGTGCATTTTAAATGATTTTTTTATTATTACGGCAAAAATTAGGTATTTTTCATGGGTCGGTTTTGGAAATATTTACAGAATAAAGAAATATTTTTGCGGATTTTTTTAATTTTAAATATAATTTAACTCGTTGAGGATGGTTGGGATGGAGTCTCATTCGCTAATTTAGGGAATGATCATATTCCCGTTGGTACGAGGCCAAGAAGCCCAAAGCAAAACCATGAGTGGACAAATCATACCATTATGGAGATCTGTGATTCATAACATGGTATCAAAGTCATGCCCGTCAATAGAATTCTCAAATGTCGAACGACAACATGAGCTTTTCAACAAAATAATGTAAATTTTTGAGTTACTGTGATCGAGATATATATACTTTGTTGGTATAAGTAATATCTTATCCTCATAATTGTTCTTATTCAGCTGTAATCATGATTCATTCATGTATATTTCCATTATTCGGTATCATATATTATGATTTTGTAATTTACGACGACGATAAAAGAATAATAATATAAAAGACTCAATAATCATTCTTATTTAATTAAAAAATAAAAAATAATTTAAAGAGAATATAAAGTTTTATTTAATTAAAAAAGAATAATAGAAAAAAATAACATTATTTGCATGTGAAGTAGTTGAAGGTTTTATTTGTAATTAATAAAATATGAATATTTATCATTTTCCGACGCTTACGTCACCAAAAATTCTTTTTCCAGTGTCACAGCTACACACGACAATGTTAGGGGTAACGTAACGTGAGAGCAGACATGAAAATTTGTGCATGTGGGGCCCACTTCCTATTTACGTCTTAATTTCTAATTACCGCCTTAATTTTTTTTTTAATTCGATGAAGAAATTAACTTTAAACTCATGTAAATATAATTAACTATTAACTAATTAATTTAGCAATTTTAATGAGCCTCTCCGGACACACGACACCCGTGTAACAACGTCAAGAGAGGCTCATTATAATGAGATGCTCACGACACACGTTAAAAAGGGTCTGGTGAGCTTCTCCCGACACCCTTCTTAACATTATAAGATTTTTTTTTTTTTTAATTGAGATCTCGACATTTTCATCGATATCAACGGAGATTTGGTGCAGGTTTTGAAGTTAGCCAATAAGGACGACCTAAGAAATTTACGAAAATTGAATTAGTGGAATTTGGATGTTGTGTTTGGCCAAATGTTTGATGTTTCACTATGTAAACATGTGCCATTAGATTCATTTCTATATATGGAGTGACACTTCTACCACTCTCTTTTCCACTAACAAAAACTCGAACAAAAATTGAATCATGATTTCAATTCAAATAGTAAAGTTTGGTACCAATAATATAGTTTGAGGAATCGTTTATTAGTATTTCTATTCACGTGTAAAAAAAAGTTTAGGATATCTTAGTAAACGTCCAAAGTGGAGAAGGGTATGTGAAGAGTGTTAGTCGAGTTCATGAGGTCGGCCACCACGAGTGTCAACCAAGGTTTGAGATTGACCTAGAGAAAGACGAAAATGGTCGACTCATCAATGCATATTTCCCTTCATTATCACAATGATTTCTATAATAAAGTTATAGCACTCTCGTATCACAATGATTTCTATATCACCCAATAAGCACGATAAGTTTGTGAATTGAAAGTGTAAGATCTCACATCGGTTAGAGAGGGGAACGAAACATTTCTTATAAGGGTGTGAAAACCTCTCCCTAGTAGGCGGCGATATGTAATGAGCCAAAGCGGACAATATCTGCTAGTGGTGGGCTTGGACTGTTACAAATGGTATTAGAGCCAAACACCGGGCAGTGTGTTAATGAGGATGCTGGTCTCCCAATGAGGGTAGATTGTGAGATCCCACATCGGTTGGAGAGGGGACGAAACATTTCTTATAAGGGTGTGGAAACCTCTCCCTAATAAAGACATTTTAAAACCATGAGACTGACGATGATACGTAATGGGTTAAAGTGGATAATATCTACTAGCGGTGACATTGGGCTATTATAGAAAGGTACGACCAAAAACACAGTTCTAGTTAATTATATACCTAACAATCCTAAATAGCTCAATAATTGAGTTGATCTTACTTATTTCATTTTATCTCAAATCGACGATCTAAGTCGTTGTTCAGTAAACTAGTATACTTCTCGCATGCAGTATCCGAGTCTTGCCCATTTAAGGAATATGGAGGAGGTACGTGTCCTCTCGCTCGGCTTGACCAATCACAGATCAGTCCGACTAATGGTCACTTTGATCCGTTACACATCAGTTCAAAAGTACCACCTTCCATTATGATGGTAGGGGTGAACGATAGGGCTAAAACGGGCATAATCGTTGGAACGGCTAAAAGTGGGCTGACTCTCAATATACAATTAATTTATTTTGTGACGTCAAACTCATTAAATAGATTACCATATAATTTCACCAAAATAAGACGGATTTCGAAACATCTCAAGAAATAAAAAAACTATTGACATCGGTCCATTTAGTGAAAGCAACTAAATCAAATCAATTTAGTTCTATATGTGTCTTTCGCCCTAAAAATCTACCCAAACTATACGTGCCTATTCTAATGCAAGAGGGAATCCTCTTCGTCTTTGATCACTTTAGAATACAGTGTCATGTTACAAAATCTACGAACTAAAAACATGTCACGTAAACTTGAGTTTACAAAATCGTTACACTATTCAAACATGGTGTTGCACAAACTCGATATCACATGAATTCAAGTGGTATTAAAACAATAAGCCAAACATGTTGAAGATGATATCCATTTCCTGTTCATACTCCCTTCATTATCTTAATTGAGTATCATTAATGTAATAAGGGTGGGTGGCCTAAGAAACAGGTAAAGAGTGTGCATTAAGAAAGGGATAAACAATGAACAAGTTCCCAAAACTTGCTTGAATTTGCATTCCACGTTATTTATGATCTTCTTCAAATGCTAGAATTCTGTGTTTGTATCCACTTTTGGTCTCTTCAACGCACCTAGTCTTTTTTTGAGTTCTAAAACTTTCCTGTTCTTTTTGCAGTAAAAGACAACTGAAACAAAACCAACTTTGTTTCTTTTTAATAAAAAAATGTTGAATTAATTCGTTCTTAAGTTAGAATTTCGTGTTAAGTTTCGTGTTTAGTTTGAGTACATGATAGCTAACTGTCGCGTAATGTTCATGTACCAGTTCAAGTCCACCGCTAGCAAACGTGTCTGCTTGGGAGAGGTTTCCACACCTTTATAAGGAATGTTTCGTTCTCCTCTCCAACCGATATGGAATCTTACAATCCAACCCCCCTGAGGTCTTGCGTCCTCATTGGCACACCACCCGGTGTCTAGCTCTGATACCATTTGTAACAGTCAAAGTTCACCGCTAGTAGATATTGTCTGCTTTGGCCTATTACGTATCGTCGTCAGCCTCACGGTTTTAAAACACGTCTACTAAGGAAAAGTTTACATACCCTTATAAGGAATGTGTCATTCCCCTCTCCAACCGATGTGAGATCTCACAATCCACTCCCGTTGGAGGCAAGCGTCCTTGCTGGTACACCGTCCGGTGTCTGGCTCTAATACCATTTGTAACCGCCCAAACCCACAAATAGCAAAGATTGTCTGCTTTGGCCCGTTATTTATCGCTTTTAACCTCACGGTTTTGAAACGCATCTACTAGGGAGAGATTTTCACACCCTTATAAGGAATGCTTCGTTCTCCTCTCCAACTGATGTGGGATCTCATAATTCAAATACCTTTTAAAGGTAAAGACTACACTATTTATTGGGTTTTTATCGGAAATCTATTCGACGGATTAGATTCTAACTTTCTACCGATCCAACTTCATTACAAAAATGGTTTTCTTTTGCAGAAAGCTAGCCTGATTACAGTGCTAGATGGTAAAAATAAAAAACTGAAGAACATAGATAGGAATTGGATGCCTGTGTAGTGTGTTGTTTTGTAACGTTCAAAGAGTAAATGGGAAAGACTATACTGAAAAGGTCCATAAAGGCACGAGTTCTTAGGCAGAAAAAGGGGTAGTAGCTCACCAGTTTTATAGGCTTGATTTTGAATTTTGATTCTGATTTTCTTGTCGGAATTATATAGCTTCTTGGGTGTGTTCTGTTCTTGTTCGTTTCTGATCTGATACATAAGATGGGGAACAGAATGTCACGAGAAAATATGCCTTTTTTCACCCTTAATGATTTGATTGGAGAATTTGGTAGTGTCTTCGTTTCTAAATGAATTATGGGTTGTTTTGTATTGTTGCTCCACAATCCCTGAATCCTGAAGCTATCCCTTTGGAGTGATCTTATAAAATACAAGATTTTGATCCACAATTTCCCCTCCCAAGATCAAGATTTGACTGACCGAACTGAGCTAAATGTGTCGAGTTTACAATCATCTTTCTATGTTCAAGAAGGGATACATGAGTATAAAATGGGAGGTTTAGCGTGAGTCGACAAAAGAAGAGTCAATATCGAAACCTGTCGCAGGTAGGCGAAGACAAGAAGTTCTTTGCTCATGTAAGGTCAAAAATCACATAATGCGACTCATGCTAGACCTCCCATTTTATACTCATGCATCCCTTCTCGAACACAGAAAGAGTTGAAATTGAAACCTTTCACAGGTGGGCGAAGACAAGAAGTTCTTCGCTCATGTAAAGTCAAAAAATCACATAATGCGACTCACGCTAAACCTCCCATTTTATACTCGTGCATCCCTTCTCGAACATAGAAAGAGTTGATATTGAAACTTTCAAAGGTAGGCGAAGACAAGAAGTTTAAAAGTCACATGGTGAATTACATTAACTATATAAGCATTTCTCTGAATGTTATAGAGCATCATTTTACATTCCAAAGTAAGAAAATACAAACTTTCAGACTATGGTAATGGGCGACAAGAACAAAAGCAGGCAAAATGGATGTCATATTGTGTTTGTGAACGTTTTGTCAAGGCAAGGGCATAGGGGGCTTCCAATTTGAGAACTCAACTAGTTGCCTATTTACAAAAGATGCATTGTGCAACCAAAATGTTTCAGTTGACTGGTGAAATAGCCTAACCTTCCTCTGAAGTTCCCACAGAATTCCCTGCATGGTAGAGCATGGTGCTGAATCTGAGGCATAAACCCATAGGCATCTAATTTGTCGACCTCGCGCTATCATCTCTTCTATGGTTGCATCTGCAAGAGCGAGCGAAGATTCGGGATTAAGTTTTAAGACAATAGCATGTTGATCAAGATATAACAGGTGAGTGAATTAACCTGGAATTGTTTCTAGGTACTCTAACAGTTGAGGGCCTATTTCACTTGATGGCCATTTTATTGAGATCTGAGAGTAGTCGATAACGTTCTGGAAAGGCAATTCGACCTGATCCGATAGTATAACTGGTACACACTCCTGTAAACACACAGCATGATATTATCTTTATTACCAATTCCTCTTATCAGCCTAATGCGTGTGTGAGAAAGAGAGACATACCACAAAAAATGACTCGTAAAAACGAAGTGTCCACGATGACTCTCCACGTGGAGCAAGACAGAACTTAGCGTTGCGCAAGTGCTCGAAATAATCCAGCTTTCTGAATTTGTCAGGACCACTGAACTTCAAAACTGGAGATTCCAACTGTTTGGGATATCATATCCATTATATATATATATATTCTCGATCTTAGATGACAAGAAGCAGGAGTTTTCATATCCCTCCCTATATTTGTTCGACTCGCTTCAGAGAATGAGATATATTAAGTTAAGGAAAACAACGCACCTTTTCAGGAAATTGTTTAGAAAGTTCGATCAACTTTAGACGACCAACTTTTCCTTGATCCCGTCCTAAATAGTTGGCCAAATACTTCCTTTTAGATAAAGGCAAAGGCTGGACTATTTTAGTTCCATCTGAAGTCATCCCATCATCAACATTGCCAGGAATGATGATATCTTTCCATGTATTGAAAGCACTAATGTCTTTCTTATCCGTCCGATCCCCCTATACTACATGGAAAACAAAGATGTTATTGTTCTTTAAAAAAATTAGAAGACAAGTCAAGAAAGTTGAAGTCAATATAAGGCTTAACAACCATCCAACCAAAAACAATTAGACAATGTTTAGTTTCAAATGCATCTAGTCAAATGTTCCATCAATGAATCACCTACTGCCATCATGTAAGGATTGCAATTCAGGAGAGTATAATTAGGGCCAAAAGTGAAATGACACCAAAATCAACTGCTTCAGGAAACATTTGATTACTTAATTACATAAATAATCAATATCTGAAGTGCAACAATATCCTATGAAATTGTTTCTTACCTCAGGTGTAAGAATTATGGAACAATTTATGTATGTCGCCCAAGATTTAAATAAGTGAGCTCCTGCACCACTGCAATTGGATAGCAGGAGTGTAAGTAATGAAAGTTAGAAGCAACACTCAAAAAATATGTTCCAATATAACCTGAAATTACCCTATTCTTGCTCAATGTGAAATTTGAACAAACCATGAAAACTGAGACTAATAGCTATATGTTGAATACAATGTTTTAAAAGGCTATTTGAACAAACCATGAAAACTGAGACTAATAGCTATATGTTGAATACAATGTTTTAAAAGGCTATTGAGGCTTACGCCTTGAGGCTCACAAAAACTTATAATGTTTTTTTTATTTAAAATTGAGGCTATGCCTTATATTGTTTCTTCAAGAGGACGAGCCTCGAGGCTGCCTTTAGCCTTTTAAAACATCGGTCGAATACTAAAAACGTATTCGTTAACAGGCTCAATAACTAGCCCCTAGTGCTGTCATTTCCATGAATGTCTAATTAGAATAAAGACCTTATACCTTGGGAAAACAAATATGTGGTCACGACCCCCTGAGAGCCTGAAATGTGGCATTTGACTTAAAACCTGAAAGATGGTTAAGATTAGCACAATATGCAATATGATTAGCCTTTTCTATACTCATCGCTAAAGTGATGCAACTGTTTTTGCCTGTTGCAATATCAATAAAAAAAAATGCACCTGCTTATATGCTTGATTAATCTCCTTGTCATTGAGACCACCTAGCATCCTAACACATTTAACATAAGCTGGTACAAAGAAAAAATCTGCTTCTTCTTTCTTTCTTGTTCGAAATCTCGATTGTTGAAGCAATGTGTGAATTTTCACCTGCAACCAATCAATGAAAGATATAGAAAGGGAGATGATTGTCAATGAGAAAAGGCCTATAAAAGATGTTTGTATTGAACAAAAAAGAGTTAAGAGGTGAGAGGAAACGGTGATTAGGAGTCCTCCCTAACATGCCCAGATGGCTCACAAAAAGCCTCGAGACATCTGAAGATTAAAAAGAGGGGTAAATGGTTGAAGCTCAAATAGGAACCTCAAAGACGATCAATCTTAATCCCAACCCTCAATAACTTCTATTACTCAATCTCAAAAATCAATCAGTTCTCCTCTTTCCACAATTCCCACGAGATGAAACGGATGGCCCTGGACCAGAGAAGAATTTACGAAACTTGCAATTATTCCTAATAATTAAGGTAATGTCAATGGAAGTATAAGCTTGTGCAGAGTTCCGGGTAGATTTTGCAACATGTTCTTTTTCATAATCTCCTCTGATGTGAGTTGGGCGGATATTTTATGTTTTGTAACAGCCCAAACTCACCGCTAGCAGATATTATCCTCTTCGGATTTTCTCATTCGAGCTTCCCCTCAAGGTTTTTAAAACGTGTCTGCCAGGGAGAGGTTTCCACACCCTTATAAAGAATGTTTCGTTCTCCTCCCCAACCAATGTGGGATCTCACGATCCACCTCTCTTAGGGGCCCAGCGTCCTCGCTGGCACTCGTTCCCTTCTCCAATCAATGTGGGATCCTCCAATCCACCCTCCTCCGAGGCCCAACATCCTTGCTGGCACACCAACTCGTGTCCACCCTTTTTGGAGCTCAACCTTCTCGCTGACACATCGCCCATGTGTCTGGCTCTAATACCATTTGTAACGGCCCAAGCACGAAAGGGAAAGTCCAAAGAGGACAATATTTGTTAGCGGTGGACTTGGGCCGTTACATGTTCCCTCTCCTTAAGCATTTTATCAAAATGATACACATAGAACTTCCACAAGCAACACACTCATCTCAAACTTCAGCTGTTTTCAGAAACAGGAAAAATACCATCAAAATCAAGCCTAAACGCATTCATAAGACGAAAATGGTCAAGTTTACGAACTGTAAGCAGCAGCTAAACACTAAATAATCTCATCAGAGGTCTCCCAAATCAGTTTAAAAAACGGAAACAGGGGAAGCCGAATAATAGAATTACAAAACAACAATACCTGAGTGCCCCATTGGCCTTTCAAACAAGCAGCAGCCGTGATTTTCCCGTCCCTCCCATACATCAAAGGTTTAAGCCCCTGAATTTCGTTCTCATCATAGACATAAATCTTGAGAGAAAGACGTGAACCGTACCCTCTCTCAGGCCACGATACAGATCCATCGTCATTCGATTCCACAACATAGTGTGACCGACGGAATACATCAAACGAGTTTTCAGCAGAGGAAACGAGCAATCGATCGTACGCACGGGTAAGGAAGAAGGTGGAGCAGACAAGAAGCAACGCCCCGATCTGATGCGACCTGGTACAAAGTGGAGGATTGCTGTGAGCTCCGAATTGTCTCCCTTTGTTGTTCATGCTTCCCAATCTTCGTCTCCCGCACTCTCACAGTCCCTCCCCCTCCGATTGACGACGGAAGTTCAGAAATTCTGAAGGGTTTTTTGGGAACTTCACAAATTGTTTATCATTATTATTTTTATTTAACATTATAGAAAATAATTTCTATATAAATTTCAAAATAATTTAACGTTTGGTTGACTATTGAAAAACCAATTGACTTATTTTTTGAATTAAGTAGCTAACAATCAGTCTAAAATTAGTCAAATTAGTAATAAAAACAATCAGTAAAAAAGTAAAAAATTAATACAAACCAGTAAAAATTGACCTCGGTTCGAATGGTTTTTGTTAGAAAGAGTAGAGAACGATCCGTCCTCAAGAACGACATATCTACCTACCTCGTCTCGTTCTTTTCAATCAAAAAACGCTTACTTTAACATACTTCGAGACCTATTTTACGAACTCTCGAGACTTAATTATTCACGAACAGATATTGTACAGTAATTTAGAGATAAGTCAATGACAATAAATGGACTAAAAAAAATATATTTTAATGTAAAATTGATTTTTTTTTTTAGTATAAATTGAAGGATGTGAAAACGTGAATGGAACCGCCATCCATTTACCAAGTACACACCTTCTGTCATTCGAGTAACTCGCCTAGGGCATAGTTGAGCTTGCGAATTTTGGTCGTTCCAGTGAGCTTGGCTTAGGGCACAGTTGAGCTTCTGAATTTCGGTTTCAGAGATGCCTCGTCGTAGGGACGACGATGACGATGACGATATTGACGCTGATGATGAGGAGTATGAGGATGAGATGGAGCAGCCTTTGGATGATGAGGAGGAAGAGGAAGATCGCTCGAGTAGGAAGCGGAGGAGATCGAATTTTATAGACGATGTTGCTGAGGAGGATGAGGATGAGGAGGAAGAAGAGGAGGATGATGAGGATTTTGGTGGCGGTGCTAGGCGGCGGCGTGCTAAGAGGCCTAGTGGTTCTCAGTTTTTGGATATTGAGGCGGAGGTCGATAGCGAGGATGATGAAGAGGAGGACGATGGAGAGGACGGTATGTTTCACGTAGTTGGCTTTGTGTTTTTTATTGGTCCTATTAGTTCAAATTTGAGGGAAAACTGGTTAGCGTATGAATTAGAGTGCGCTTAGGGTTTTTCTTTTTGGGATTTCCTCAGTATGTATTCAGTTTAGTGGTTAAAAATGGTTGAAAATCCAAGCTTTTTCTGGATGGCCTATTTCATTTGAGGCACATTCAGTCAATCCAGTTGAATAGTGAATTAGAATGGCTAGTCAGGAGTCTAAATTGCGAGTTTCAGAGATCGAGAAGTATTCCTGTACTAGTTTCTGGCACGTTAGTCATGCCTTGAAGTTTAATTATTTGAACGGGAATTCGATGTATATGGTTGTGACCAATTGTTTTTTTTTTTTTTTTTTTTTCCCAGTAATTTGGTGAAATGGCTGCAAGTCATTTTTTTTTTTTAACAAGAAAAAAAAAACTCTTAATTGTTATGTGAAAAATTAGTTATACTATAAAAATTTATAGCTCACAATTCGAGAACACCATCTGAAACCCTCGGTAAGAGTTTACAAAAAGACACCCCTACTATAATCAATTTCACAAGGAGAGGAATTATGAATCTGCTGGACATGGCCAACCGATAAGAGGCTTGAAATTTAGCAACATCCAGTCAAATGGTTCTTTAGTTTGTGCCATTAATCCATTAAAGCCTAGTATTGCCTTAGAGCTCCACGCTTCGAAGTAATACGTTCTCCTTAGAGGGTTTATCAGACATTCACGAGCAACCAAAATTTATGAAGACATGTTCTCAACATCGTCTCTATGAAACATGAAAAAAGGTGTGAAGTGTGAACTGATTTGTTTGTCCTCCTCTGCCTTTGTAAAAAGTGCACATGTTTGGTTTAGGGTTGCCAACTTATTTTTTCTTTGTTAATGCCATCCTGTCATACAATCCCCTACAAAGCTTCCCCCTTTCTGGACTTCTCAATCTCCAGAAAACATTCATCCAAGTCTTCCTTCAAGAATTGAAGATTCAATGTTCTTGTGTTCAGCCGTTGCAAAATACTAATACTAGTAGTAACAATAATACAGTGTGAACTGGAGTGCCACAATCCATCCACATAAGCACCATTCCGAAAAAAGTTTTCCTATCATTACTGATCTTGATTACCTCCAGTTTTTGTATACGGAAACAACTTTTTAAATGTTTCACCAATAATTTCTTTCACTGCCACATTTCCTCTTATTTATAGTATTACCATTCTCGCCCTTTCTGTAATTGCAAGCCACCACCTTATGCTGCAATTCATGAGGTTCGTCAGTAAATTTCTTGAATCATTCAGCTAACTGAGCTTCAATTTTCTTCCACTAGTTGCCAATTCCTTAACCTCCACACTCCAAGGGCCTGAAACTTTACTTTCCTTTCTTCATCAGCTACCAAAAAGCCCCTTGACTTCCTTCTCAATCTGAAGAACTATCCCCTTAGCCATGAGAAATAAGGACGTATAATACAAAAGAAAGCTTGAGAACCAGTTACAAACAATTATCCAATCCCTTTTATAAGATACAAAACTTTCCATCATCTCACAATTTAGAGCACCTTCTCTACTGCAGGGCTTCAAAATTCTAACTGGATTACCATGTAATACTAGGGAAGTGCCATTTTTACATGTATCTTAAATGGTCAGTCTAGTTGCTTTCTGTCAAACTACTGATCTTTGCCTAGGTTGTTCAGGAGTAGGTTTTCCCTAAGAGTATTACAATATGGGGTGGGGTTTAAGAATATAGGATTGTTTGGTTCAAACTCTCAGTAACCTTAATGCTTGGAACCATTGATAATTACTACCAATTTTCATGAGAATGTGCACTGTAAATAAGAAAATGGTCAATAAACACTTTTGGTCCCTGCTGTGAGTAATCTCATAAAAATGAAGTGTCAACTTTTATTATGTAATGGTTTTGTCTTTATTTTATGAACACATTTGATCTCTAATATGTTTATCAATCTGCAGACGTGAAAAAACTCGATTAACTCTTAATAATGTTTTCACGATAAGACCAAACCATTACAAATTTGACAGTACTTGGTAAGTTGTTACATAGTAAAGGGGAGGGACAAAATTGTTACATATTTGAAAGTATAGGTACTAAATTGTTACAATTAATGTTTAGGGACTAAATCATTACTTTGATGAGAGTACAAGGACCATAAGAGTTCTTAACCTAAGAAAATCAATATGGCAAATAACTGTAGAATTAATTATTCATTTCACTAGTTTCTTTATACACGTGACTTTCATTTATGCATGGGTCAAGTAAATCAGTAATCTTTTAATCTTGCAGACTTCATAGTTGATGGTGCAACTGATATACCCGATGAAGATGAAAATAGAAGGATGCATCGCCGCCCATTGCTACCCCGAGAGGATGAACAGGAGGATGTTGAAGCACTTGAAAGAAGGATTCAAGCTAGATATGCAAGGTCAAATCATATGGAATATGACGAGGAGACAACTGAAGTGGAGCAGCAAGCGCTTCTACCTTCTGTAAGGGATCCAAAGTTGTGGATGGTTAAATGCGCGGTATGCCTACCTATACTCACAAAAACTTCATATTTTCTTTAGTTTCTTATTCCCCAAGATCTTTCCCTTTTGGAGTACTTGTCTGAGAGAATGAATGTACATGATTAATGCATACACAACTTTTTGTTTATTAGATTGGCCATGAGAGAGAGGCTGCTGTTTGTCTAATGCAAAAATGCATTGATAGAGGGCCTGAAATGCAAATAAGATCTGCAATTGCTCTTGATCATTTGAAGAACTTTATATATATTGAAGCGGACAAAGAAGCCCATGTTAGAGAGGTATATTATGCTCTTTTATCATATGTTATTGAATAAAGATCACATTCAATTATGTTGGCAGTGGATCAACTCTTCAAATTTGTTTTGGTTATTGGCACATCCTATTTTTAGACTGAATTCAATTCTGTACGTAGTCACTAACTCTTCATTTTTTTTCTCTTTGTTTTAGGCTTGTAAAGGTCTACGCAACATATATTCACAAAAAGTAATGCTTGTTCCAATTAAAGAGATGACTGATGTTCTCTCTGTTGAAAGCAAAGCAATTGATCTTTCCAGAGATACGTGGGTCAGGATGAAGATTGGGACATACAAGGGGGATCTTGCCAAGGTAATTCTGGTTCTTTCAGTAAGTTCAGATATTTCACTCAATCTATCTCTCTTTGACGCATCAAGCTTTCGTTTCTTTAGGTGGTGGATGTTGATAATGTGCGGCAGAGGGTTACTGTGAAACTTATTCCTCGGATAGACCTACAGGCTCTTGCAAACAAATTGGTAATGTTTTGAAGGACATTATTTTTTATTGCCTTTGGTATTTCCTCATTATGGTATTGAACTCACAATCTTCAAATGTTGTCTCATATCGGGAAGTTTCTTAAGCTTTACTTTTTAAGTTTTCATCTGTCTGCAGTCCTTGTTAATATGTTTGTAAACATATTTTGTAGGTAGCATTTCATGTCTTCATGGATTTTAGTATATAAGTAAATATGAGTGTTTATATATTTATGTATTCATGTAGAACATAGGTTCCTTCTCTTGGATATTGACATCTTTCTATGATTGAGAAGGAATGCATTTATTTTATACCAAGTTCTCTTTCAGGAAGGTAGAGAAGTTGCTAAGAAGAAGGCATTTGTTCCTCCACCCCGTTTTATGAATATTGATGAAGCTAGGTATCCAAATTGTTTCTCTGATTGTAACCTTGTCCCTTATATTTGATATAAATTGTTGTTTAAAGTCCATATTTACTTACTCTTCTTCATATCCAGAGAGTTGCATATCCGTGTAGAGCGCAGACGCGATCCCATTACTGGAGAATACTTTGAGAACATAGGTGGCATGTTTTTCAAAGATGGTTTCTTGTACAAAACAGTGTCCATGAAGTCAATAAGTGCCCAAAACATAAAACCAACTTTTGATGAACTTGAGAAATTTCGAAAGCCTGGGGAAAATGGTGATGGGGATATTGCTAGTTTGTCTACCTTGTTTGCAAACCGAAAGAAAGGGCACTTTATGAAGGGTGATGCTGTCATTGTTGTCAAGGGGGATCTCAAGAATCTGAAAGGATGGGTAGAGAAAGTAGAGGAAGAGAATGTCCACATCAGACCAGAAATGAAAGGCCTTCCTGTAAGAACTCAACTAAACTGGTTCTATCTTGTTTTTCATCATTTTATTCAAAGGATCAAGTTTGTATCTAGTGTGACCCTTTTTTTTTTTCAATAGAAAACTCTTGCTGTGAATGAAAGAGAACTTTGTAAGTACTTTGAGCCTGGAAATCATGTAAAAGTTGTAACGGGGACTCAGGAGGGGGCTACTGGTATGGTTGTGAAGGTGGAGCAGCATGTGCTTATTATACTGTCTGATACAACCAAGGAACACGTGAGTTAGACTTTCTTGGAAGTATTATTGAATCATAGGTCTTGCTTATTACTGAATGGTATTTTACTGATAATGTGCTGAAATGCCCTAAATCTTTATCATCTTCAGATCCGGGTATTTGCTGATGATGTTGTTGAGAGCTCTGAGGTAACAACTGGTGTGACGAAAATTGGGGATTATGAACTTCATGATCTTGTGTTATTGGAGTAAGTAGTTGTTAACATCATTTTTTATTCTTAACTTTTATGTATAAGAATTGGATTCATAGAATGTCATTAACTTCTGCAGTAATATGAGCTTTGGCGTGATTATACGTGTAGAAAGTGAGGCTTTTCAGGTGAGTATGCGTTGGATCATGTATGCTATTCTGTCATTTTGTAGTCAATAATTTCATGAGTGTGATTTTGCTCTAGGTTCTTAAGGGTATTCCAGATAGACCTGAGGTTGATATCGTTAAGTTGAGGGAAATAAAAAGTAAGATTGACAAGAAAATCAGTGTTCAAGATCGACACAATAACACAATTTCTGCCAAAGACATTGTCAGGATTCTTGAAGGTCCTTGTAAGGTTAGATCTCTGTTTCATGATATCTATTTCCTTCTAGATGTCAATTTTTTTTTTTTTATCAGAATGTTGCTTTGCGCCTACTATAGGGAAAACAAGGTCCAGTGGAGCACATATACAGAGGTGTGCTGTTCATTTATGATCGCCATCACTTGGAACATGCTGGCTTTATATGTGTTAAATCACATTCTTGTGTTGTTGTGGGTGGATCCCGAACTAATGGAAATAGAAATGTAAGTTCTTGTTTTGATCTAATATGGGATCTTTTCTAGCACATTTTTTACAATTATATCTTGATAGTTGATTTCTGCTGCATTTTTCATCTTGCAGGGTAATTCGTACTCTAGGCTTGCTGGCCTTGGGGCTCCACCTCGTTTTCCTCAGTCGCCTAAGAGATTTTCCAGAGGAGGTCCCCCGAATGATTGTATGTTGTGGATCTCTTGTTTATCATGTACTCTTATTATTGTTTTGTGATTTTCTGATAAATGATTATTCTCTGGTTTTTTATTAAGTTGTTTACTTGTGATTCAGCTGGTGGAAGACATAGAGGTGGAAGAGGGCATCATGATGGTTTGGTTGGATCAACAGTGAAAGTTCGGCAGGGTCCTTACAAGGGTTACCGTGGGCGTGTTGTTGAAATAAAAGGCCAACTGGTTCGAGTAGAGCTTGAGTCTCAAATGAAAGTTGTCACAGGCATGTTTTGAACTTTTCTGGAAATACTTGAATCTACCTGTTATATATATGTGGGATTACTTGTATCATCTTTTTTGAAGGATGTCTGGGAAATGTTGAGTCTCAAATGGAAGTGAAATATTTTCCACTAACACCATAATACTTGTTTTATTTGCAGTTGACCGCAATTTTATCTCAGATAATGTGGCTGTTTCAACCCCCTATCGGTAAATATAATATATGATAAAATTGATTTTGTTTGTTTCTTGTGATTTCAAGGTTCTAATGCTTGCTTTGTACCAGTGATACATCTAGATATGGTATGGGAAGTGAAACTCCCATGCATCCTTCTCGAACTCCTCTGCATCCGTACATGACCCCAATGAGAGATATGGGAAGTTAGTTCTCTTTCCATGTTGCCTTCTTTTTTTAATTCTTATTATACTTTACAAGGTTTATTCATGTTTTACTATCTGTTTTTATAGCAACGCCAAGTCATGATGGCATGAGGACACCAATGCGAAATCGAGCATGGAATCCCTATGCACCCATGAGTCCGTCAAGGTAAATTTTATATGGATTAATGAACTTGATAAATTTATTAAGATAATATGGATAACAGCGTAGAATATATGTGCTATAGAGGCTCCATAAATTATTATTATTATTTTAATTCTTTTCTATGATTTTACTTCTTGGATATTGTCTTACGGTTAAAACATGTGAGAAACTTAAATTTGAGGATGTATCAAACTGCTTCCATATCATGAATGAGCTTGAAAATATTGATGCTATTGCTTATAAAGGTTTATAATTTGTATTTTACACGTTTTGTCAGTCTTGCATTGGAAATTTGGAAACTATTTCTTGGATGTATATTTGTTGCCTCTTTCTTTCTCCATAATTCTTCGCTTGGCCATTTTCTTTTTTAGAAAAGAACATTCTTATGCTTGTTACTGTTTTACTCTGCGTGTCTGAATTTATATAGTATTTTTAAGGGTTGTAGCTCTTAAGGCTAGATGCCAGAAGTATGAAGAAAGCACCATCTGGTTTATGCTAAACATGGCTATTTGAAAAAAATAAAAATGGAGCATTATGTATATTAATTGTTGAAGTGGTAGAATTAAGATCTATTTAATCTACTTCAGTATTCAATTTTTTCCCTCATCAAGTCTCATCAGTGAACGTTGGGTTAGAAAAACTTGAATAAAGAGCAGTCAGACAAGATGTGGTATGTCATCTTTCATAAGGCAAACTGTCATAGTTGGTACCTATTCACCATCAGTTACCTTCTGAAAGTGACTGGTTATATGGTGTGAGTGGTGGCAGTGCGATAGTCAAATCCTGTACCTGGACCACCCAGAGGCAGATGTGATGATGCACGTGTTGTTTATTGCTGCTCTAGGAACTCGTTTGATGTGGAGAACAACTTAGGCTGTGGATAAATCTCTCATATATCAATAACTATACAGCTTCTTGACCTGTTATGCTGTATTTTCCATTTTGCATCATGTATTTTGGGCACGGATTACCCATTTGAGCTCTCTTTTTGAAATTTTTTTGTGCTATTGTCTTTGATGATTGATGTTAAATGTTCTGATTTTGCTGAACCAGGGAGAGCTGGGAGGAAGGGAACCCTGCAACTTGGGGAGCGAGTCCACAGTACCAGGTTAGATCTTTAATGATTTGTCAAAGGCCAATAACTATTCTGGTTTATTAACCATTAAAGTCAATAATAGCTGTTCTCTCTTCAGCCAGGAAGCCCTCCTTCACGAACTTACGAAGCTCCAACTCCTGGTACTGGTTGGGCCAACACTCCTGGTGGCAGTTACAGTGATGCCGGTACCCCTCGGGATAGTGGTTCAGCCTATGGTTGGTGCATTTGTCTTTATTTTAACGTTTCCTTGTAATTGACATATTTTATCTTAACAATGCTTCTCTTCGTTTTCAGCAAATGCCCCGAGCCCATACTTGCCTTCAACTCCTGGTGGACAGCCCATGACACCAAATTCAGCATCCTATCTTCCTGGTACTCCTGGCGGGCAGCCAATGACACCAGGCACAGGTGGTCTGGATATGATGTCTCCTGTTATAGGTTTGTATTACTCTTTTTAGCATGGCTTGTATTTCTATATACCAGTATGATATGATTTTTCCCGGGCTTAATTTTAAATAATTTGTTCATCACAAAAATATTAATAAACTTTTGCTACAAATAGAGTTCGCAACAGTTTGTCGTTTAGATTTGCCACTATAAATTAATGCTGAGTGGAGCTCCTGGGGGGTCTGCATCAATACAAATTTCGTTTTTTCTAATAATGTTGTATAAGGGCTCATTTAAACTACCTCAAGAAAAATTGGAGTTCTTCTCAAGAGATCTGGAATAAAATTTATACCATAGGGTACGTTTATCAAACTTGAGGAAGTTCAATGTCTTGCAATGGGTTCATGACCGTGGAAATCCATTTCTGTCCATTTTACATTGTCATCTCCAATATATATATATATATATATATATTTTTTTTTTTTTTTGGGCGTATTGATGATTTTAAAAAATAAATTAAAATGGCAGGTGGTGATGCCGACGGACCATGGTACATGCCAGACATATTGGTCAATGTCCGGAGAGGAGATGAGCTGATCATGGGAGTAATCCGTGAGGTGCTTCCGGTATGTTCTTACTAAATCTTTGCCCTCTACATTTTATTTTTTATTTGTACATCATTACATATTTGTTTCTGATCATGGGAGTAATCCGTGATGTAGCTGGCCGTCTTATGGAAATGTGGATAGGGTTGGCCCCAGTTCAGTGTGACATAGTTTATGTTGAATAACCTAATAATCTTTAGGTTACAATGAGCTTCATTATCATACAAGGTCCAACGGTTCTGTTTATCCCAAATTCTCTCTTATCTAGTTTATGACAGAAGTCGTCTTAGATAGGAAAGCGGGAAAGATATGAACATAAGCACCGCGTTCTATCACCTTTTAAGAAAAATGGAACCGTAATAAGGAGAAATTGGTAATAGAACACCACAAGGAACTTACAAATCTGATAAAGAAAAAGGAAAACGAGCTACCCTCATGGCTCTTTATTGGTGGAGTAGCATGCTAAAATTGGCCGTTTATAGAATTACGGCTGTTTTGATGAGGCTAACAAGAACATTTGGAAACCTTTAGGTTAGCAAATTTCACATGGAGAGTTTTTACGTTTAGAAAGAGGCAGGGTTCAAAAACGAGAACCAACAATGCATACCACCCTCGTTCCATACCTGTGATGTTTAATGAAAAATAAGCTAGCCATTATCATAAGCGTAGTTCGATTGGGTATATGATAAGAATATTGTTGATTTGGGTAATTTGGCTTTTCTCAGGATGGCTCATGTAGGGTAGGTCTTGGGTCAAGTGGAAATGGTGAAACGATAACAGCCATTTCTAGCGACATAGAAGCCATTGTTCCTAGGAAGTCGGACAAGATCAAGATAATGGGTGGTGCACTGCGTGGCGCCACTGGGAAGTTGATTGGTGTGGATGGCACCGATGGAATAGTGAAGGTAGACGACACTCTTGATGTTAAGATTTTGGATTTAGTTATTCTTGCAAAACTAGCCCAACCATAATTTTATTGGTTATAAACGAGAATCATACTGTATACTAGTAGTCTAGTGTAAGCTTTTTGTACAATTATAAATGAATTCCGGGGTTCATGTGCCAAAACTCTCTCTCCCCTTCAGTTCCTTGTTTCTTCACCCGTTGCTTCTTAGTGCTTGTAACCTAGTTCACTTATTCATACCCCTGCAACGAGTCCTCCAAATGGTAACTACATATCATGGTTTAGATCTTTTGTTTTAGTTTGTGAACAATTTACGCTTGTTACCTTTAGGTCTTTTATTCTTTCAACCATTTAGCTTTTGTTTCTGAACTTCTTATACAACCTTGTTTGTTCTTTTACCAGTTAATTTATGTTATATTAATGTATAGTAGAGTTCTTGCATGATAAACTCGTGAATTTTTATTTTATAGTTGTATATATTGTGCTTGAGATGAAATTGTAAATAGATGCAGAATGAGAAAGGAGTTGAGAAAATAACAACGCATTTCATATCTCAAATTCTAATTTAAAAAGTGTGCAAACTTACGATTCTAGCTATACCCAAATTCATAAACTTGTCAAATTTGTATATGCATCAGTTGTCACATGTGTGTAGACCATCTATTTGGATCTGGAAACTAGTTCGTTAGTTGATGTTCAAGAGTTCAATTGATATAATCACAAGTTTTCATACATGTATACTAGTGTTTTTCAACTAGGATATGATATGTGGTGTAAACTGATACACCTATGAAAGTTTCGAGTTTCAAATGTTTCAATTTATATAATTATTAGTTTACAGACACTTGAATTCTATTCCTATAGCTAAATTCCTATAGCTAAATTAAGGGCATGATTCTGATATCACTTATTAGGAACAATGAACTTTTACTATGGTAAGATATTGTTACTTTGAGCATAAATTTTCATGATTTTATTTATAGTTTCTTCAAAAGGCAACATATCACCGGAGAGTGTCTTTTAGTTATTAACGAACGGGTGCTATTTGTATTGAAAATCGAACGTTTCTTTTAAGTTACTTTGTGTCTAGAGTTTCCAATTGAGAGGGAGATGAAGGAGATATTGACTTGTTTCCGAAGTCGGTGACACAATTGAACACGAGGAATGAAAATGAAGTTGATAGAAATGATTGTGTGCAATAGAAAACTTCCCAGCCATTCCACTCTTTGAATTATTAAAATTAAAGCCAACAAAACAAACACAATGGAATTAAGTATTGTTTAGTTTCATTCATCGATGGAAGGGCGAGTGGTATTGGGCAGCCTCCTCCCTCGAACAAAAGAAGAGAACAAATGTAAAGATCTGGAGGGCTGGGCATAGGGTACCATATGGGACGCCCCACGAACCGTTGCAAATGTCAGTATATTGCCATACTCGATCGCCCACCCGCCCACTTGTCCCTTGTGAAACCAAGCTCCGTACGGTACTGTGATCTTGAATTTAAGCTCATCAGCTAGCTCTCGAACCAGCGTTCTAGATCCCATTAGCGGTACCACTGAATCTTGATCCCCACTATACATTCATTCATTAGTGTCTTAGCTCTTTAGATAAAACATTAATTATCATCTCAAATATCAATATAGTTTGATTGCCACGAAAAAAAACAATAATAACTGAAAATGTACCTGTAGATCCAAACTGGGATGTGGTTTTGGACTATTCTCTTCAGTATGGGAAGCATGTTGATGCTCGTATCATTATAATTGTAATCTAATATACTGCTCAAATGTACCAAAAGTCATGATTTAGATTGTGTTTGTCAAATGTACAAAAAGTTATGATTTAGATTGTGTTTATAACGTCCGCCAATAATTTATTTTAGGTTAAATCAATAAAAATATTTATAAATTTGGTACTTTTATCTAAAAAAAATAGCTTTCCCATTTATTTTATCTCATAAATCTCTCTCTTTAATTTTAAAGATACTAACGGTCAAAAAATTGATTTATTTTTCTAAAAATTGTATTAATGTTCTTTTCAACTGTGATATTTACAATTTCGTCCCGAAAGTATTTTTCAAATTAAAAAAATAATAATAATTAGAAGTGTTTAAATTTTTTTTAAAAAAAAAGTTTATTATTAACAAAGATTTTAAGAGTATTTTTTACCCAAAATTATAATTTGATTAAGTAGAGTGAATGATAGGATGTGGGCTTACTCACTGCACATGGACCATTCGTAAGGCAACTTAGTACGATTTGCATGAAGAGCCACTTGAACTTCCGGCAAGTTCAAATAAAACAGCCTTTCATAGCTCATACACACATCAACTCCCATGCTCATTTTACTCGCCTGCAAAAACAACCAAAAGAAGGGTTCGATTATACTTGAACGGTCAAAAGATTCGAACCCGAAAAATGGTTAACACGAACCAATTTCTTTAATCTGAGCTCTTGCTGGACAAGGGATGGATAGCAAACATCAAAAAGAACACCATAGTTGTTAATGTAATCGCCCACGATGCGATTGGCGTCGCCCATGGCTTGGTTGCATGACTTGCTGACATTGTGTGGATTGGTCAGCACGTAATCATCAAAATCGCAGTCTCTCGTGATTGCGAGCCCCACTTCATCGGAGATCATGCCGTGCGACCAAAAGAACTCGTACACCGCTGGCGCGTCCCTGTCCAAATGAAGCAATGGGTTCCCAATCTGTAGGACCCATTACGAACAAACACATGGTTGAGTTTTTGGATTGTAAGAATGTTTGCTTAATCTACCACATCCTGTGTGAAAGTTATCCATTTATAATAAAATAAATTACCATATTTAATAAATGTAAAGATACCTCACAGAACGCAAATATCAAATATGGTATATATGGTAAACTATAATTTAAATATTAAATATCAGATTCAAATTATGGATCAAATGAGTTTTGATTTTTGGGTTGGTGTTCTTACGGCAACTCCCTTGATGTTGAACTTGAAGGCATTTGAGTTAGTGTTGTAGTCTAGTATGGCGTCCGTTAGCTGAGGAACGTAATGACCTGCGTCAAGTTAAATATGTTTGAGTATTTATGAGCGATTAAATTACGAGTTTAGTTTTGTTTGTAGTTCGGATTTACCGGCATAACTTTCTCCGGTGAGGAAAAATGGTCGATCTTTGAATGCGGGAAACTTTTCGTACCATTTTAACATGAAGGTGAGCATGTCCCTCGCTGCCAAAATTAATAAAAATACTATTTTATTTAAAAAAATATTAACTCTAAAAATAATTCAATAATCTTAAAAGGAAATGTTAATACTTTGTTTCAGAAATATTGGACTTTAAAAAATTTCATTACTACTACTAATTTTTTTTAACCGTTTTTGTTTATATATTAATGATAAAAAAAAATTTAATTTTTTTTTTATAAATATTATTGATACTATTTTTAAGAGTTTACGAGTATTTTTTAAATATGGTATTTAATGGTATTGAATGTTTTAAAAAAATTTAAGGTTATATTAGACAAAGTAGAAAGTTTACGATACAAATTTGAAAGTTTAGGAAAGCAAACCCGTAGAGGAATCGCCCGTAGTGTAGTCCGAGGATGTGTTGGAGTATGACCATCCTACCCCAGCAGGAGACTCCACAAACAGCAGATTAGAGGCTAATAAAGTAATTTCATCACATTAACAACAATTTTACAACAAAGTTGAGAAATTAACATATGAACAATTTAGTGACTTTCTTAATACCTCTATTCCAAGACATCGAGTTTCTTCGAAGCCCTCGACCATCTCCTTTCGGATAAAATGGCCCTAGTTCCGTGAACGCACCGCCGCCCACGGACGAGCAACCGGGCCCTACATATATGTTATGATATGATATGTTTAAGAAGTGATTCCAAATTCAAACGGTAAATAAAGGAAGCGAACCTCCATTGAGCCAGAGAGTGAGGGGCAGGAGATGGGCATCTTGCTGAGCTTCAGCAAAGTAGTAAAACAAGCTTCTCCCGGCATCGACATCGACATCGACATAGCCTGCAAATTGTCTGAAAGTGACCTTTGGCTGGCCAGGCAGCCTCCCGACCAGATCCTCGGCCGGGAAGCCCTCGACTGCCACCCGTAAGACGACGAAGAGCCAACCCCACACAGCGCCAAGGCTTCTCCACCGCTCCATGGCTCCAAACAGCCCCATCAGTGCTGAAAATATAATGTCCAGAGAATGGGAGTGGATAGGTTTCCTTTTATGGTGCCTTTGAAAAGGTAATACATTGATGGGTTCTTACAAAGACATATGATGATGGTGCATGAACACACCCATGCACCAACCCCTCGCCCTCTTTTCAATCTAAAATTTCTTTACGATAATATCGTTAATATTTTGTTTCAAAAATATTTTGAATTTTTAAAAATGTTTAGAAAATAATTTTGATTTTAAAAAGTTTCACTAATACCTTCGATTCAAATGTTTTTACTGTCATTATATAAACGAAAATGGTATATCTACTTCTCATATATCATATCGATAAAAAAAAAAAAAAAAATTTATTTTCTTCTCAAAGTTAATGGGTATTTTTAAAACATAGTCCGATCTATTAATAAAAGTGGTGAAAGATCATATTGTTTTTTTGAAACTGGGTATTAACTTTTTGTAACGACCCAGATCCACCGTTAGCAAATATTTTCCTCTTTGGGTTTTTCCTTTCGAACTTCCGCTCAAAGCTTTAAAATATGTCTCTTAGGGAAAGGTTTCCACACCCTTATACGAGGAGTGGTTTGTTCTCCTCTCCAACCCGCGTAGGACATCACAATTTTTGAACTCGTTTTTTAAAGTTTCAGCGTATCATTATAATTTTTGAAAGTTTTATAATGATATCTTGGAGGCGGAGTACGGAGTTTATAAAGATATTTTTATTAATTTTGGTGGAAAAAAATAAGATTGTTAATGAATGATGATGCATTGTAATTAATTAATGAGTGTTTATAAAAGTTAAAGGTGGCGACAAAAAGGAGGCGTTTGGACCCTTGTGGTCCTACCATTTCTTTCCTTTTTTCTTGAGATCTTTTTACACTACTACCAAGCACGCTGTGAAAGAGGCTGATTGGTCGTTTTCTACCAACGACCAATTGAGGCCTGCATCTGTCGGTCTCACATTGCTCCTTGCAGACAAGGTACCATAACTATAATATCCAGATGCATTAGCTTTAAACCTTCGAGGATAAGAGAATGAGTATATCGTTCGTGCCCACAAGTACACGACGTTGAAACAAGAAAAGGGTGGCTTTAAATTTGGGAAGTTGATTATAAGAATGTGAGATCTCACGTCGGTTGATGAGGGGAACAAAACATTCTTTATGAGAGAGTAGAAACCTCCCCAGCAGACTTGTTTTAAAATCTCGAGAGGAAGTTTAGAAGGGAAAGTCCAAAAGAGACAATATCGACTAATGGTAGGTTTGGACGGTTAAAAAGAAAGTCTAAAGAGAACAATATTTGGTCGCTTTCGGTTTGGCTCTTACAGAAAAAGTCTAAAGAGAACAATATCCCATTGAGTTTTGGATCCTTGTTTAGGCCTCCTTCCTCTATAAACCGAACGAAAGCTAACGAAGGCTCTATGGGTTCTATGTTTTGGAGCTAGTCTAGAAATGGATGCATCTTCGACGGAGGAGACTACTCCATTCGCATGATATCGTAGCTGTATGATATTTACCTCGTCTAAATTTAACTTAATCGACCCGTGATCGACTAGAACATAAATATGACTCAAGTGTAACAACATAAGAAAACCATCATTCAGATGCATATCTATGCACCAAGTATTTACTAAGCATTTGCTCAAGGAAACAGGAGGAAATTGTTTCTGAGATGAAAACAACACTTGGAACAGTTCCTTATATTTCTCTGAGTTACAGTTCCCCAAGAAAGCCATCGAGGCAAAACTAGAACGGTGAATTTCAGCAACAAGAACAAGGAGCACTTTCTCTATATGTAAATTTCACTTCTATCTACTGTCATAGGTATATAATATAAATGCAAAAGTAAAACAAAAACAAAAAGTTTACAGAGATGAGAGGGAAACTGAAGTAGTGATACTTGGAGATGGAGTGACAGTAGAATTGTCTGTCCAGTTTGTTTCACCCCAATGCCACAACATACTCTCCCAGAAGCAAAAATCTTCGAAGCATGTATTCAAACGAGGGTCTTTGATCTTTATTTTCCAGTGACCATTAGTGAAGTTACCTTTCTCCGCCTGCCTTCGGTCCCACTCCAATTGCGCCTTCTGCTTGGATCGAAGCAAACAGAATTTCTGCAGGTTTTCGGGCATGGCGTCGTGCACCTTCCACCATCTCTTATGTGCAACATTGCTAGCAAACTCCTGTAGAAGGTCTACATTCCAATTGCAATCGTAGTCCCGGAAGCAAATCCATGGTTTGTTACCTAAATAATGGAGGACATAGAGGATTGGAGGGTCGGCTCCGAAAAGCCGAGTCTTCATCTCCTTCTTCTCTTCCTCGTCGCCTTCCCAGAAGTGCTTCAAGAAGTTCATGTGCTTCGGTATGCGATGCCACCATGTGAAGATTTCATTTAGATACCCCTGATCACCACCGTTATAAGACTCTATCTCATTGATGTGATCCATTAGCAACTGAAAAGTGCAATTTGATGGTTCGATCACCATAACTCCCGAGTTGAATAATGTTGCATTGTTCCCTGTTGCAGTTATCTCAGGCATCTCAAAGAGAAAATCAATATTTCTAAGAATGAGCATGTCAGCATCTATAAAAATTATCTTATCATAGCTTGTCAACTGCCAAAGACGAAATTTGCTGTAGTTCCATTCGTTGTACGCATCTCGTTCAGCTTTTGGGTTCCTGATTCTTTGGATGGTATGGACCTTCCAACCAGCTGCCTCCAGGCCTCCCCTGTGGTACTCACCAATTGTTTCATCAACAAGTATTACAAGATCTCGTGTCGAACCAGTCATGCGGATACTTTGAGCAGCTGCAATAGCTCCACAGACGTATACATGTGCAGAGTGCAAAATTGTTGCATATGCTTCTCTGTTTGCTCGTTCGGAGTAAAAGTATTCTGCTCATGAAGTTTTTAGTTGGTCAGTCTCTAAACATAGCAGTAACACACCTAATCCTTTATTTTTGTTGTGCATTTCCAGCCTGTACATATCTACCAGGATTGATGCACAGAATATAACTGATAAACAGACGTTTAACGATTAAAGCGCCCCAAAGAGCGACTACAACAAGCCTATCTATTAAACTAGTAGGGTCTTTGGGGTAAGCCCAATAGAGATAATATGCTAAGAGAAGTTTCTCTAGTAGGTAAGTTAATAGAACATATCAATCCCATAACAACTAAAGAGGAAGTAAAAAAGTTTTGGACATTACGCATAAAGTAATAGCAAGTACCTTTAGCCTTTAGAGGAACTGAAAGTTCACATGACCCAATGGGGAGCCGTAGTTTGTCCCTCAAGATATTCAAGCTAGGTCTATAAAGCCATACATTCCCTTCATGTGTGATAAGTTCTTTGCATCGAAAGAGATTTGGGAAAGGAAAGCATTCGGTCACCAACAGTACATGTACGTAACGATTTCCTTTAGCAGATGCAGCAACCCTAGCTGCTTCAAGTTGCAAGTGCAACCGAGCCACATCTCTTGTCCACCGACCTGATTTGTCACATGGCAGCTTCACAGCTACAAGATCTATACGGGGTTTTGTAGGAATCTGAAGCTGTGGTAAAGAAGGACAAGAGGGGACCTCAAACTCTTCTTCCTCATCAATCCATTCGGGGTATAGGGCTTCCCATGTTAAATTGTTGGCTCCATGTTCTAGACGAAGAACAACATGCTCTGCTTCCAGAAAGAGTTCTTTCCAGTGGTCAACCTCACTATCATTAAAGTTGAGCAAACCAATTCCCTGATACTTGTCCCGGTCAGTCAGTGACTCAACAACATCAGAAATCTCATCCCAGTTGACTTCCGACAAGGATATATAACGAGCATCTCTACCTGTCCATCTGCTAACAAGAACTCACAAGTGAGCACCAAGCTTGTCGCTTAAATATTGCAAAACTGGATTCTTAGAATTTCAAGCACACGAGTTATCACGGGTAAATATTAATTTCACAAGAATACTGTCCTCAAAGAGAAGTTAAGATTATAAACTTCACAACCTCCTCCTACTTTGAGAAGAAGATAGATGAGGTAAACTAAAGCCAGATAATAATGAAATCGATAAGAGCCATATCCCTAACAGAAATGTGTTCAGATTATCATAACCTTCTACATAATTTGCAACCAACAGATCCCCCTATCATCATTAGTTTTCTTATCTAGTTTCCTAATTTTGTGTTTCTTCTTCCAGTTTCATATTCTCCATTAACATTCCTTTCCATTTCTTCTTTATTTCTCATAACCACTAAAGCTATGAAGTTGAATATAGAGAAACTATAACATTTGGGAAATATAACAAGCTGAATTTTACAAAAGCACTTGAAAGCAAATTGAGTAATAAAAATGGCCTACCGAGATCCTTTTAATGGATGATCTGAAACATGAACTGCAGGTGAATGGAAGAGTGTCACTATCGTTCCTAATACAATAATAACCAGCACGAGTTTTAACGAAGGTTTGCAGTTCAAAACCCTATCACGAAAAGGAATGTGGAGGGCCCTCTCAACAACTTTGAAATCTTTAATTCTTTGGAACCTTCTCTTGCTTGTTTCTTCACTGCTTCAGAAGACATTCAAGACAATATTAGCAAATTTTCACACATCCATTCATTCAGATAGTAAAAGAACACCCCGTATAGAACAAAGAAATAAGTACAGTCGAGCTATAGTAAAAATCGTTTAAAAATTGGTCGCAATTTCCAAGAAGAACAGACAAACATACAGTTCAGAGCAGCAATTCGTATGCATTCTGAAATTGCTGAAATTAATTATTGATTGGATCTATAAGTTGCTTAATAAGTAGTTGGAGGGAGAGGGATGTAAGAGCTAAATCTATGAAAAGAACAGAACAAAAAAACTAATTTGGGAAAGACATCATTAAGAAATAATTGCAGATAGCAGAAAGCTTCCCATATTAGATCCCTAACTAGTAGTTAAATTGCCTTCTAAATTTAGTGCATTCATAAATCGCATTACGTTCAAACTTCGATTTCATTTTCCTCGTTTAGTTAACTGATAACTCAACCTCCACAACCTCTAACCGCTGAAATCCCCCCAATTACTATGCAAATCTTAACCTGTAAACTCCCACACTGTTGGCGGGGTGCTCGTTGACGCAAAATTAGCAAAATGCAACAAAATGCAAGTGAGAAAACTAAAGAATTGAAGTTCATCAAGAAAATGAAGATCGAACTTCGCAGTCAACACATACATTTAGGAGCAAAACTGAGCAATACTTCAAGAGTAGCTTAAGAAAAAGAACAAGAAATGGGAGAGATACTCACTTAGTAGAAGAAGACAATCGATATCTAGGTTCAGTGGGGCTCAGGGGAAGCGCTCTCATCTTCAACAGCTACAACACTACCGCATCAGGAACTCAGCTTCTTCTGATCCCAGGAACCCGAAGAACAAAAACCCAAAAATCCAGGAAAGTAAACGCGTAGAAGAAAAGAACAACAGCAATCAAATTCACCAAAAAGGAAAAGGTTCAACGCCTGATACGAGAAATTGAAGCATGGCCATCGGATCCCGAGTTCATAGGTTGACGGTGAGGGAGTTGCAGAGAGAAGAAAACAGATTAAAAGAAGAAAAATCCATGGCGGTGAAGTTGAAATAAGGCCGCCCAACTGTCTTTGGGAATTTTTTAACACTTTTATTTTTTACATAATAATAATAATTAATTAATTAATTAATTTACATCAGCCAATAAAAATTATAAAGTAATAATAAAATTTTAAAATATGTCAATACACACTTTATTATTATTAATTTATAATACATTGGGTATATACAAAAATAATTGTATTTACCAAAGTAAAATTCATCCAATGCCGACAGAGAAAGGGCAGTGACGTATTTTAATTATTCCATAAATAAATAAATAAATAAAAAGTTCATAAAAATAAATTAAATTTCCAAATATATTTTTTTAAAAATGATTTTAAGTCTACTCTACCTACCATTATATACATTTTAAAAAAAAAAAAATTAAGTTTATTTTCTCGTTATTATATTGATGCGATGTCATTGAAAAAATTGAAAAGAAAAAAATAAAAATCGAGAAAAATTTAAACTATATAAAAATAGTTTAACACAGAACAAATTTGAGTCAATCTATAAGACGAAGAGATAAACTTAGACAATAGTCTGGGTTACAGTGTTAATAACACGTATCAAAAATACTCCTCAAAAGTAAAATTTAAATGTTTAAAGATAATTTATGAGATGTCTATAGACGATTTTAATTTTTTTTTTTTTTTGGACTTTTTTATAAAGATAGAGGGCATTTTTTTAACCAAAAAAAATTAATAGTAAATATATTTTTTAGATTTTTTTAGACGAAGAATATTTTATTAATTTAGTTAATATTAAATTTATCATAACTCCAATATAATGTTATTTTATTTGTAATTAATATTGATTTTTACTATAAATAAATTTATTCATTGAGAATTAGAAGTTAAGAGTGCAATCAAATATTTTTAAAATGGGATTTTTTAAAGCTTTTTTTCACTATTTTTTTCCATTTTTATTATTTAAAGGATAAAAAAGTGGATTTTTTTTATTTGTTGAAAAAGTATATATATATATATAACTAAACCGCCATCAAAATTAATTTATAAATCTCTATAAAAGATAATGTGTTGTACAAATCATTTTATTTTGTTTTAAATCAATTTAATCTAAATATAATTTCAAAACTCAATTATATTGACTTTAATTTCATATTTTATTAAAAAAAAATATTATCCTAGCCAAATTTAAAAATAAAAATAAGTTTCTCAAAATTATTATTTTAGTTTTTAATTTAAAAAAAAAAATTAATTTTTTTTAATGTACTTAGAGAGAGAACGGAAGAAGGCATTAGTTTTCAAAGAGAGTGGAAGAGTGAACGAAACGGTGCGTGTTGGAGATCATCGAAACTAATCGGCAACTTACCAACTGACGATCGAATTTGGGTTTCTTCCCTCGTCGGTCGTCGCAGATCTGAGACTTTCCGTCCTAATATCGCCGAATCTGCTCGCTAACCACTACAGTCGCCGTGTTTGGTGTCGGGATCAGGACTGTTTATTTGAAGGATTTCGAGCTAAAAATGGTGCTGATATCGGTCGTTCGGGATTATATCAACAAGATGTTGCAGGACATCTCCGGCATGAAGGTTCTCATCCTTGATTCTCAGACGGTACGCGCCATCATATCTATTTTACTCTTTCAATTTTCTTTCTGTTTGGTATCGAGGAGAAGAAAAGGAAGAAGTTGTGAAAATTTTGTTCCGGTTCGGGGGATGGGGAAGAGGAAATCTTGTTTCAGTTTTCTGAGTACTGAATTAGTCTGAAGAAGGCGAAAATTTTGTATTATAGAATACCTCAGCTGTATTTCAGAGCATACGTCGATAATTTACTCCGTGTAATTTTTGTATATTATTGCTTTATCTCTTTATGAACGGGGAGCTGGAGGGGTAATAGATTCCAAACGAAAGAAATTATCAATTCTTATATCATGAACGTGCTGAATATTGATTTTGATCAAATAATCTAGATTGTAACGAATTATTCTTTTATTGAAATATTGATTGCCAGTTCTGCTGGATAACGTTTAGTGCCATAATCCGTGAAATTCGAGCTTTTAGATAGGCATTGCGTAAGTTCCTCTGTACTAAAATTTTCATTTCCTGATTTCTGATGTGTAACGATTTATCTAGCTGTTGAATAAGTATGTAGTTGTTATGTAAAATTGGCGGCATTGTATCATATATTACAATCATGCTAGAATTAGACCCCCTCCGAGTGTTCGTGATGATGATGCAATGATTACATCATAAGGATCAACTTTTGTTGTTATTAATTTTGGTTTCAGGTCAGTGTTGTTAGTGTGGTGTACTCACAGTCGGAACTTCTTCAAAGAGAAGTTTTTTTGGTTGAATTGGTAGATACTATTTCTATGTCAAGAGAATCCATGTACCATCTTAAAGCGGTTTGCTTTCTCAGACCAACATCAGAGAATGTACAGCTTTTGCGTCGTGAGCTGGCTAATCCTAGATTTGGGGAGTATCATCTCTGTGAGTTCTTCATATCTTTCATGGATTTTTGGCTTATGCAAGTAACTTTGAGACTTGATAATAAGCTGCTATTGATACATTAATCATTCTTCTGTATGTCCGAATTACAGTTTTCTCCAACATTTTGAAGGAAACTCAGATTCATATACTTGCTGATTCAGACGAGCAGGATGTTGTCCAGCAAGTTGTGGTAATTTTTCTTCTACAGGAATTATATAAGACGCAAGTCATGGCCAGAGAACATCAATTTTTTTTTTTAATAATAATCTTCTTGGTGACCCTTTCAAATTTGTGTTCATAAAGAAGTCTTATATGTTTATGAACTTGGGGAGGGATAATTCACGTGAAGTTCTTAAGTAGAATAGTTTTCTGGAATCCTGGTCCTTCCCCTTTGTTGTACTACGTCAAAATAGATGGTTAGTTTGTCAATGGTATGAACCTTATTATATGTCATTGAGCCTTGTCATTAGGCTTAGAGTTAAAACTCCATTCTCTACTTATTTTGTTTGTCGTCTGGTATAGTTGGTTTGTAGAGTTGTATTGTATTCATATGTTAGATTTAAGTTTGATAATCACACATAATTGTGGAATGGTCATGCAGGAGTTTTATGCGGATTTTGTGGCCATTGATCCATATCATTTCACTTTAAATATGTCATCAAACCATAGATACATGATCCCGGCAGTTGTTGATCCTCCAAGTTTGCAACATTTCTGTGACCGAGTTGTAGATGGCATTGCAGCACTTTTCTTGGCCTTAAAACAAAGACCTGTTATTCGGTACCAAAGGACTTCTGATATTGCCAGGAGGATAGCACAGGAAACATCAGTACGTAAATTCTTAATACTCCAAGTTGCATTTTGACATTTTGTCAGTTAACCCTTCCATAGGATGATACTTGACTCTAGAAGCAGTGTCATGACTTCAGATTCATATTTTTTATTTGAGGCTTTATTTTCACAAGTTTAAAGTGTTAAAGGTCTCTAATATATATTGTTTCTGATGGGCCAGAAACTTATGTATCAGCAAGAAAGTGGTCTGTTTGATTTTCGAAGAATGGAAGTTTCCCCTTTGTTGCTGGTAATTGATAGGAGGGATGACCCGTTGACTCCCCTGCTGAATCAATGGACTTATCAGGTATTGGGGTCACAAAAAAATTACCTTTTTGCTTCATTGTTTCTACGTGTTTGTGTTGGTTATTCATAGTTATGTTTTCTAGGCAATGGTTCATGAATTGCTAGGTATTCAAGACAATAAAGTGGACTTGAAAAGCATTGGGAAGTCTTCAAAGGACCAACAGGTATAAAGTTCACTCTTCTACTCTGCACTAGCATACATTTTCTATTAGACAATTAAACATTTTGACAATTTGCTTGGCCTTTGGGGTCATGCAGGAGGTTGTGCTATCATCAGAGCAAGATTCATTTTATAAAGCTAACATGTATGAGAATTTTGGAGATATTGGGATGAATATCAAGAAGTTGGTGGATGATTTCCAGCAAATTGCCAAAAGTAACCAGAACATACAAACAATAGGTTTGTATGAAATAAAGTTTGAAATTCTTCCTAGGTATTTGTGGAGGATCAACTAAGGGGACTAAATTGTTTTTAATGCTTTGTTTTCTTCAGAGGACATGGCCAAGTTTATTGATAATTATCCAGAGTACAGAAAAATGCACGGCAATGTTTCAAAGCACGTGACATTGGTGACAGAAATGAGTAAAATAGTAGAGGAGAGAAAGCTTATGTTAGTTTCACAGACAGAACAGGAATTGGCTTGCAATGGTGGGCAAGTGGCTGCTTTTGAGGTTATAATATTTTCTTCATTGCTTTTCTTTTGTGAATATAAGTTGTATTTTTTTTTGTTTCTTATCTGTAAATCTTGTCATTGTCCCATCTTCATGTTTTCTTGGACATCCATTTTGTGACTTTTTTCACATGATACTTGAGGACTATAATCTGGTTCTGCTATTTTTCTGGAAGGAAGATTGGAGAGTTAAAGACTGTGATTTGTCTTTTGTTTTTATTTTTTTGTCTATATTATAAGAATCAGATACATTAATTTTTGAGGCAGTTATTATGATTGAAATAATTGTTTAAAATCTGTTCCTTGTTTTTTATTTCATAGTTCTAACTTTTGTTTTTGTTTCTTATGTGCCCATGGTCTATAAAAGATTTGAGCCTCCCGACATTAGTGTGGAACTATTGATTAGCTATGAGATTGTTAATTGATGAGATTTAGTTGTTACATTCAGCGTCACTACCTCTGCTCTCGTCCTTTTCAGGCTGTAACAAATCTTTTGAACAATGAAAATATTTCTGATATAGACCGTGTGCGCCTAGTTATGCTGTATGCCTTACGGTATGAGAAAGAGAGCCCTGTTCAACTGATGCAACTTTTCAACAAACTGGCTTCTCGTTCTGCAAAATATAAAACTGGGGTAATGTATACATTTAAGCGTTTTTTTAACCAATTGTTTGAACTTATACTTCTCTATTTAAAGATTTAAAACACATTGGACTACTTTATGGGTATTATTTATGCTATGCCGATTCATTATATATTTTTCTTAGGTTTTGAAAAGATTTCTGTTTCTTCATCCTCTATTTGTAAGAAACTAGTCATCCTATGGCTGACTATTATCACAATGTAGTTCATATTCTATGCTATAACTAGTGGGCTAGTCTTCAATTATCTTGATTTTCTCAACAACGTGATATGACAGCTTGTCCAGTTTCTTTTAAAACAAGCTGGTGTTGATAAGAGAACGGGTGATCTTTATGGGAATCGAGATCTTTTGAATATTGCTCGTAACATGGCTCGTGGATTAAAGGTATGCTCAATGCTCATAGAAATAAAAGATCTGCTTAATTTCTTCTAGTTTGCAATTTAGGTTGCTTATTTACTGTTATCTTCACTTATGCTTTAGGGGGTTGAGAACGTGTACACTCAGCATCAACCTCTTCTGGTCCAGACCATGGAAAGTATAATCAAAGGACGATTGAGAGATATGGACTACCCGTTTGTTGGGAATCACTTTCAGCAAGCAAGGTTTGTTGCTAGTGTGTGAGCGCGTGTCTCAGTGTCTATCCTTCTTCTTTTTTATTTTTATTTATTTATTTATTATTATTATTATTTTTTATTGCTAGAACTTTCATTTCTTTGCATATTAAATTATATGTTATACAGTTTGTGATTGTGTTTCTTATATAAAGCCATTTTTACATGGATAACTATCTGCTCTCCTTATTTATATAAACTATGTTGTGTGTTGATGATTCTGATGCTTGTAGCATATGGTAACTTGTTATGGACGTTGATTTTTAATTAGGTAAAGGTTTGAAAAGTCATTCAGATGGCTGCTTTATAACTCCATTTCTATACCAGCTTAAAGTTTTTTTTTTTTTCAAGAATTTGATATGCCGTTTGGAATCAGATTATATCTTTTCTTTTTTCAAGAAACAATATTTTGATTATCAAAAGAGAAGTACAAGAAAGGGGAGATGAGATATCTCCACGTGCCCGAAGGATTAAAAAAGGTCTCCCAATCAGCAAAGATTTGTCATGCCATAATTGCAAAAATGTTCCTTTTCATGTTTTCCCCTTCAAATATTGTTTTGTTTCTCTCGTGTCTCCATAAAATTTCTGTAACTTCACCACCCCAAAGGGAGTCTAGCATGACCTCTAAATGAAAATCAGATGATCATCGTAGGGCTTTCCTTTGGTGTTTTTCTTGATTAAAATAATTTTATGCTCTATTTATAGAAAGAAACTTCTGTTAAAATTTATGAATTGAACTTGGCTACTTTGTTCTGAAACAGGCCCCAAGAAGTCATCATTTTTATTGTAGGTGGGACAACGTATGAGGAGTCACGTGCTGTAGCTTTACAAAACGCAACTACTTCTGGAATACGTTTTATACTGGGTGGTTCTGTCGTTTTAAATTCTAAGAGGTAAGCAATAATGGTTAGTTGATTTCATGATCTATTTTATGTTTTATTATCACTTTCCAATTTTCTATCTGGATTCTAGATGGAAAACTTGTTAAAAATTTTCTATCCAGGATATTGTCATACTCTGTGTCTATATGAGTAGGTTTGTGTCTATTTATGATATGAATCTTATTGCTATAATTAGTAACTGTTCTATCTGATTAGTTGGATGAGGTGGTTGCAAGAGTAATTAAGTAATCAACGGTCCTACAATTACCCTTGCAGTAATCATAACTCACAATCTCCAACCACTCGAAAAATTAAAAATAAGAAGAAAAAAAAAAGGGAAAGAACAAGAAAAGAGAACAAGAAGCAGAACTCTCATACCACACAAGTTTATTGGTTTCCATATTGGAACCTACTAAGTAATCTCCTTGCAAACACTTTGAGCAAGTAGTTATTTTCATGATGTCACAATTTGGCTGGTATAGGTTTTTGAAGGACTTGGAAGAAGCTCAGCGTATATCTCGTTCGAGCGCCTCTGTGATTTAAAGCTCAACAGATCTCGCAAACTAACAAATCCGATTATGGGAGGTTTTCATTTAGTTGCTGCCAGTTACACTACATGATTGCAGATGATAGAAGAAGGAAGAGGGAGTCCTGGAATATGCTTTACCATTAGAATCCCAAGGTCCCAGCCTCAGTCTCAGATGTCATTGTTCGTTACCAATTTGCTCAAGCGTTCAACAATAAACAGGGTTAGGAGCTAGCAAGTGAGTTAAAATTTTCTTCTCATCATGTTAGAACAAATGTCCCACTCGTGGCGTATAGAAAAATGTTCCATTCTTTTTGTATATTTGGAAGCATGAAAGTCTTGCAGATGTAGAGTACACTATTTAGAGGTATGCCATATATATATATATATATATATAGCACATTATACGCTTTCATATCCTAGGTCAGTTGGGAAAGTTAACAGAGATTATGTAGATTATGTTCAGAAGATCTTATTCAAAATCCCAGATGTATTATTTTCTTCTTTTGTCTGTCATTTCTCTTCCTTCTTCTCTTGTTGGATGAACTCTTGTTAGGTTTCTCTGCATATGAAGAGATGGGAGTTGTCTAGAAGTTGTTCTTGACACTTGGAAGGAAAAAATTCAGTTAAATGAGAAAGTCTATTGTGACCGACTTAGATTGACTGACCTAAATGGCGATGTTTGGCTGGCCCCATGTGGGTCGAACAAAGTTCATGCAGTTGTTCTGCATGACTTCGTCCAGTTTGTTATGTCTAAGATGGAGTTGGTTTGATGATCTAGATTAAGAGGTATGGTTTGTTTTATATAAGATCCATTGAAAGCTACTTCAAAGTCATTTAGATACTTGAGTAAAAACGTGATTGAGTAACTGCTTAAGTAATCACTCAAAAGTTTAAAGACAAAGATTAGCTTGAGTAGCATCGTTTCCCAAACAAGCTCGGAAAGTAACCACTTTTATTTTCTAAGCTTTGTTTTAAACTCGGTATTGACTTGAATATTAGAGTACTGGTGGTTTAGCGCCCAAGACTTTCTTATAATCCTCCCTATGAGAAGACGTTTATAATTGATTTTATGATCTTGTTGATTGTTGAGCGTAGTTCTCTACAATAGTAATGTAACGTTCTGGAGCCATGCTTCTCTACAATAGTAATGTAACGTTCTGGAGCCATACTTACGCATATCAAATTAAAATTTTCGTAAAATTTGGGAAGGTTCCTAAGATTTCCAAATATTTAATATGTTAATTCTATTATTTTTAATTATTTACGTAGCTCATTAATTACATTATTTAAGAATAAACGTTAAAATCTGAATAATTAATGTGAAATTTTTATTAGTCTCAAAATGGTAAAGAATAATATTTAAACATTAAAATTTGAATAATTAATGTGAAATTTTTATTAGGCTCAAAATGGTAAAAAAAAATAATATTTAAACATTTGATGGTATAAACATTAAAATCTGAATAATTAATGTGAAATTTTTATTAGACTCAAAATGGTAAAAAAAAAAAAAAAGCAATTTTAGAGGTCAAATTTAAAAATTAACGAAATACATTTAAATAATTCTCTTTTGGACCCTAGCTACGTTAGGTAGGTGACAACTCCGATCCCATTTTGTCTCACTCACAGATGACGTGGATTTAGAAATAATTCCATGCAGCCACGTCACATGACTCGTAACGCCGTTACATACGAAGCAAATAAGCCGTCTACATCATGGCAGCTAAGCTAAGGAAGGCGAACTTTTACCCGTAACAGCCCATCGGAGCCCTCCACTTCACTTGTGGGTCCTTCAATCAACGGCTGAAATTCTACTGTGCTATTCGCTTTTTCACCGACTTGTCGTTTTAATTTCTTCTTTAATTTGTAAACCACGTTTCCGATTGCCGAAGCAACCGCCGATTTTCTCGTCTCTTTGTTCCCAATTACCGCACCGACGGCTTGATATTTCCTCCGGTGGATTGATATTATCCCGACATATTCATCGGTTTTTCACCGGGAAATCTCCTCCGCAGGTTTGTATTGATAATTTCTCTCCACCTCCCTTCGCTCTCTTTCGTTTTCTGTGAAGTGTTGTGGCTGTATTTTGTTTCCTTGTAATGTCTCTCCTCCACTCCTGTAATTTTAGCCTTTGAGGTCGCTACTTGTAGATTAATCGGTGTTCTAGGGCTTAGCTTCGGTGTTGAGTTTTGAGACTTAATGTGATTACTCTATGCGCGGCGGGCGGGTAATTAGGAGCGCTGTTCTTGAAGTTTTAGTTATTGAGAACTGTGACTTGAAGCATCTGTCAGAGGTTGAATTTTCAGTGATAAACACTGATTTGAATCTTTTTATTTTATTGTTTGATGTCCACACTGTATAAGACTGCTAGCTATCGTGTATCTTGTTCAGAGGATCTTATTTTTATATACTTGATGGTCACTTTTAGCGTTGAATCGCGCGTGCTCTCGTAGTTTTGTGTTAACTTATGATCATTACTCGAAAATATCATCTGCATGCTAATCTGTGAGGGATGATAACCTTTGCTGCAACATCGATCACTGTCTTAAGTGAAATCGGAACATATTGATTTATTTTTCACGGGGAGTCTTCTGAGTCTGCCCAACCACTGGTGGGAGTTGACTTACTTCAAAGCAATTGTTTGTGTAGCCTATGTATCTAACATTCTTTTATTAGTGTCTTCTCCCATGGTTTTTTTTTCCCTGGTAGTTTTGTTCATTTTCTGGGTATTTAGAACATTTTGGCTTTTTAGGTCTTATGTATATCTTCGGTCTTAGACGTTCAACGTGTCGTCTTCCATTGGCTGGTCCTTTCTTAAGTGCAATGAAGTCTCAGTATAATCTATCGCAGGACAATCTGCATTTTTTACTTTGCAAGGGCTTGTCCCATTTTTCTCTGAGATCAAATTAGTAGTAATCTGGGAGAAAAATTAATTGTAGAATAAGACATTGCAAGATTTGTTAATAAGTTGGTTTTGATCAAACACATTCTTATTGAACCAGATTCTTCAAACATTTTTGCTTGATGGGATGGAGGATGTTCTTCTATACTTTTCATATTCTATTCAAAATTGTGGAATCCTCTAGTAGATCAAGAAAGATGTGGTTGCTGAATCTAAGCACCGAAGCAGCACCTAACTTCAGCTGGACAATTCTCAGTGCTGGCGTATTTGTTCTTGTTGCACTTGTTCTGTCCACGTTTCTCATCATTGAGCATTTAGCTTCTTATAATCAACCAGAGGTTTGTTTTGTTCCTTCATTAGATTGGAATTCCGAAGTACTAGTTATATTATATCTTTTTGTTAAATTCTTGTCACTTGTTTGAACTCTTCTACTTTACTGCTTGGGTGGGATAGATGCCTACGTCCAATCATACTAATTGTATTAGCATTGGTGGATTTCATTTTGACGTCTAACTATATATCTTCTACTAGTCTAGATGATCATCTGCAGTTATTCTCTGACTAAAAAAGATAACTCTGGTTACATAGATGTGAAAAAAATATGAAGTGTGAAGAGTGAAGCTAATTGGAGTTTTTACACCTTTGTCCTTCTGAATATAGGGGATGTACATAAACTTATGCATTTTCTAATCTTTTGCTTAACTTGTGAAATGATACTATCATATTATAAGTTCTTTTGGCACTATTCTGTTGATTAACAGAGTACCTTCCTTCTTTCAGGAACAGAAGTTTCTGATTGGTCTTATATTGATGGTTCCTGTTTACTCTCTAGAATCGGTGAGAGGAATTCTAATTCCCTTATTCTTTTATTCTTCATTTATTTTTGTAGTTTTTTATTTTATTTTAATTGCTCCTAATGGTTGGGAGTCTTTAATGTATGGTGCTAGTCCAACATATATCGTTGCACTTCTAATTAGAACAAGGGCTAAAAAGATTCGGCAAGTGCATTTATTCCAAGTAACATGCTTTCCTTGTGGTTGGATGGTTAGGTGATGCACGCTTGGGCTCTTAAGGATTTTGAATCTCAATATCTTTGTTTTTTTCTTGTCAGTGTACTAAATTTTGGGACAATAGTTTTCTTTGTTTGAATTGGCGTACTGTCTTTCCTTCAAACTCAGTGGTCTCCTCCCATGTAATTGTTGGGGCATTTTTCCCGAAGAGAGAAGATGATTTTGGGTTGCATTTTATTAGGACTTCCTTTTGGGATCTCTTGCTTAAAAAAAGGATGGTACCGTCATCAATGATGAAGAATCCTCTAGTCATTTTTTGGACAATCTCACTTTTGTTGCTTTTAGTCGATGAAACTCTGCCCTTTTGTAATTACAATTTAAGCTCCTTTTGTGCCAATTCGATGTTTTTTTCCTTTTTGAAATTTTATTTATACAATGAAGCTTGTTTAATATTGTTGGCTTTTGTTGGTAGGAGAAGTTTTGGAATGCGATTTATTTGCATTTGACATTTTTATTTTTATTTTTGTGCAATTATTATTATTATTATTATTATTATTTTTGCTGCAGTTCCTGTCATTGTTAAATTCAAATGCTGCATTCAACTGTGAAGTGATACGGGACTGCTATGAGGCTTTTGCATTATATTGCTTTGGAAGATACCTGATTGCTTGCTTGGGTACGTTTATCATATTGCAGTTATAGATTATTTTTTTTTTTTTTTTTTTTTTTTTTGGTGCAGTTAGTCCAAACATTTTTGTACCTATGTTTTTTCTTCTCTTTGTGCTAATTGTAAGGCTCTTTGTTTCAATTTCCTTTGCACAGGTTGAGGCCTTCCTCCCTATACTCTAGTATATTTTATATTTTCAATGAAGTAGTTTCTTTAAAGAAAAAATTGCATTGCAGTAGTTTTATACAATCTGTTCAATGTGCATCAATTTCTATATGTTGAACTAACAATTTTGTAAAATTTTAAACAAGTCAACTTCATCTTCCCTCAAAATAAAAAAGGTGATCATAATTGAATGGGCATACAGTTGTTAAATTTTCTTCTCTCTTTCTCTGATTGTTGTGTTCAAGTTTGGAAATCAGCTGAAAAAGTACTCCGCAATTTTCCTTTTTTGGAAGTTTCCATTCTCCCCCACCTCACGGAGGCATTCTTTATTGCATTTTATGTTAATGCTCTTGGTATGCATGTCCTGTGAGATGCTAAAAATTTTTTATGGGTGATTAATTCAATTACGAGATTTGTTTAATGCCCTCAAATAATGCTGAACTTTTTACAAATTTTATATGGTTGAAAGGTGGTGAGAAACGTACACTTGAATTCATGGAAAGTCAGACTGTTGTTGACTCTAGCACACCTCTTTTGACGGAAAAATATGCATATGGGGTTGTAGAACATCCTTTTCCCTTAAATTTGTTCATAAGGGATTGGTATCTTGGTTCTGACTTCTATCATGCGGTGAAAATTGGTATCGTTCAATATGTATGTGATCATCATTTTGCTCTTTTCTTATTTTTGAAATAAATATGCTCATGTCAGATTCATATCATGATTTTGGTCCTTGATTAACATCTCAGATGATATTGAAGATGATATGTGCTCTCCTAGCAATGATTCTTGAAAGTTTCGGGATTTATGGAGAAGGAAAGTTTGAATGGAGATATGGGTATGTGTCCTATTTCATTTGTATGGATACTTTCCATCACAGATACCCTCTAATCTCAATTTTCTATAATGTAGACAAACGTAGTTCAGCCTCTCTGCAGGAGTTAGGACTTAGAAAACTGCTAGTTCTAATCTTTCCTAGTCTTTGAGCATTGATTTTGACCTGTTCTGTTTTCTTACAGATATCCCTACTTGGCAATTGTACTTAATTTTAGTCAATCGTGGGCCCTATATTGCCTTCTCCAATTCTATTCTGTCACGAAGGACAAATTGGAACCAATTAAACCATTGGCAAAGTTTCTTGTTTTCAAGTCAATTGTTTTCCTCACTTGGTGGCAAGGGATTGCCGTTGCCTTTCTTTTCTCCATAGGAGCTTTTAAAGGGTCCTTGGCTCGGGAGTTGAAGACACGCATACAAGATTACCTAATATGTATTGAGGTGAGCGAGTACCATACTCTTTCCTGGTTGCTTCATTTATCTTACAGTAGTGCTTTTAGGCACCCCCTTTACTTGATTTCGCTCTTTTGGTTGAGATGATTGATCAGTTAAACTTATATGCGATCTGTATTTCAAAACTTGAGATGACATTGGAGTTGAACTTATAGACAAGAGTATGGTATTAGCTAAACATTGATTGGAACGCTTGGGTATCATGTTCAAAAGTGAGAACCATCTCTATTTTCAAGGGGAAGAAGTAAACATTTTTAAGGCCTATTTGAGGGTAGTTTTTTTTTTTTATATTATTATTATTATTATTTTTTTTTTTGCAACTATGGTATGAAATTATTCTTGGTCATCCCTTATGTCAGAAGGCTGACACTCCCTGTGGTCTGAAATTAAGCGAGTTTGATTGCATGAATGTTAAATCTCTCGTTATTATATTGTAAAACCTTCTTTTGGTCTCTGGTATCCTTTTGTAAGTTTGAATTTCATTTGAAATCCTCGCAAGTGTTGTAAATTAAAATGATATCTCATTCAGATGGGTATTGCTGCCGTTGCACATGTTTACACCTTTCCAGCCGTACCTTATAAACGTGGAGAAAGATGTGTTCGTAATGTTGCTGTGCTGTCTGACTATGCATCCTTAGGAACGCCACCGGATCCAGATGAGGTTAGAGACTCTGAACGGACAACTAAAATACGCTTGAGTCGCCATGACGAGAGAGAGAAGCGTTTGAATTTTCCCCAGAGTGTTCGGGATGTTGTCATTGGAAGTGGTGAAATTGTAAGACCTAACCTTGTTCTTTCTAATCTTCCTCGGTTTCTCATTTATTCCCACGTTTTGATGAGTCTGTGGCTTTGTTTCCCATCAGATTGCTGATGACATGAGATATACAGTCACACATGTTGTTGAACCAGTTGAAAGAGGGATTGCAAAACTTAACAAAACAATCCATCGGTTCTCTGAAAATGTTAAACGGCATGAAGAGCAGCGGAAGAGCGCCAAGGATGACAGTCATCTGATTCCTTTGAATTCCTGGTCAAGAGAATTTTCTGAACCTGAAGAAAATCTTACTCAAGGCAGTGTAAGCGACAGTGGAATATCCAATTGTAAGAGACAACATTCCCAATCAAAATCCTCCACTTCTCGAAATAGAATCGGCAGATAACATGGTGTCTTTGTATAATGTAAATGACGAAACTCATATGTTGGCATGATTTTTAACCATGCTGATATTCTTAGCTTAGAATAGACATGTCAATGGCGGGGACATTAACTGGCAAAAAGTACCAGTCTTGGTCCCTTGTAGAGCTAACCCGTTACCTTAAACCCATCCAATTAGCCACAGATACAGGAGAAAACACGAAAGGAATAAACGATGGTTTTGGATTCTATCATCTGTAGGGAAAACCTGGTGACTTTGAGCTATAAATCTAAGTAAACTCTTCTCTTTCCACTGAACAATTGTAGGGGGAGATGTAAATACCGCTGATTTCCCCTCCATGCAAGTCTTCGTTAACTATATTGTTTATACACTAATCAAGAACAGTGAACTTACCATAATTTTTGCTGTTGTTTCGATCTCAGGTTTATTCTGTTTTATTTTTCTGGCATTTTTGGATTGTATAAACATAATTGAAATGAGGTACCGACTAGAAATGTGAAGCTGAATGTCAGTGATGTTCGTGGTAATTGTTGGCTGACAATGGTATATTGGGATGCGTGTCAATGATCCTACAATGGTAAATTTTGCATTAACTGGAAGAAAACTGAGTTCATCCCTTATATTTTAACTCTTTAACATTATTATTGTGTCAGGATTTATGATGAAACAATTGCAGGAGAACATCAGAATCGTGAAAGTGGCCATCAAATTAACTGCAGCCATTGAAGATGAGGAAGCTTCAGGTTGTAAGAATGATACATTTTGACTGAAAACTTAGAACTGATATCTACTTTTCCTCACATACTAGTTAATTCTGGATGGACTAGGAGCAGATTAAGCATCTGTCAGCTATATATTAAGGGATTGGAACAATAAGCAGAATTTGGTAGCAGAACGGTAGCATATCTTTATGAGGTAATTGTTTTGTTGCCATTGACTAAACAGCACGGTCGAAGATTAGAGACTCGACGTAAGACCTAGAAACTCTATTACTTACATTACAAGCCTAACCATTACATCTGTAAGAGAAGTGTATGAATACAATATGTAACAGTCTAAGGTCACCGCTAGTAGATTGTCTGTTTTGGTCAGTTACGTATCGCCGTCAGCCTTACGGTTTTAAAACGTGTCTGCTAGGGAGAGGGAGAGATTTCACACTCTTTTAAAGAATGCTTCGCCCAACTGACGTGGGATCTGAAAAAGAGGGAAACTTTTCTGTGATACGTATGACAGTGTATTTACATGTATTCTATACCAGAAAATGTCAAAACTTGAGGATCCACTCTTCATTCCATTGTCCATTACTTCTTCTCTAGGCAGACTTTAATCGATCTAACCTGTACAGTCTCTGGGAAAAGACACATAAGAACACTCTCAGTAGGTAAACTGTCATGAAATTGATTATAGTGCTGAAAGTAATACTTGGGTTTACCAGAATAGAATGGATGTGTTCTAGAAAAGGTGAGAGCTGGGAAATGAAGGAGTCTATTTCCTCCACAAGGGTGTCGTTTCGTTCGTCGTTGGCTGTTAGGAGACGATCGAACTTTTCACTGTCGGGCACAAGTTTCAGAGCTATCTGCAAGAACCATAGGTTTTTGGTTTATACAAAAGTACCATGATGGCAAACAAAAGCAAAAGAGACAATACTTTGACAGCAGCAGATGAAATCCATCCATGCCATGGCTTTAGAGTAAGGTTGTAAGCATCCTCTACTGCTTGCTCCATGCTCAGCCTAGGTTCTTCTCTTGACTTCTCTAGTAACGCCACTGTAAAATCCAGGGACCTATATCAAAGTATAGCTCCATAAAACTCCTAATCAACAACTCCACATAAAAGAGGCAAAGGAAATGGTGAAATCCCACATCAGTTAGGGAGAAGAACGAAGCATTCCTGAACCGATATGACCGGACGCCCTGATTGAACGTGAACGAGTTGAAAGTTAAAGAAGAAATCTTTACAAGAGTGTGGAAACCTCCCCCTAACAGACGCGTTTTAAAAACTTTGAGGGGAAATTGAAAAGTAAAAGTCCAAAGAGAACCCACTTCGGTTGGAGAAGGGAACGAGTTTCAGTGAAGACGCTGGGTCCCAAAGGGAGTGGATATTGTGAGATTCCATATCGGTTGGGGAGGAGAACGAAGCATTCTTTATAAAGGTGTGAAAACCTCTCTCTAATAGACATGTTTTTAAAACCTTGAGAGGAAGTCCGAAAGGGAAAGCCCAGAGAGAACCCCACATCGATTGGAGAAAGGAACAAGTGCTAGCGAGGACACTGGTCCCCAAAAGAGGTAGATATTGTGAGATCCCACATCAGTTTGGGGAGGACGTTGGTCCTCGAAGATCGTGGATATTGTGAGACCCCACATCGGTTGGGGAGGAGAATGAAGCATGATTGGAAAAAGGAACGAGTGCCAGCGAGAACGTTGGTCCCCGATGGAGGTAGATATTATGAGATCCCACATCAGTTGGGAAGGATGTTGGTCCTCGCAGAGGGTGGATATTGTGAGATCCCGCATCAGCTAAGGAGGATAACGAAACATTTTTTATAAAGGTGTGGAAGCAAGGGAAAGTCCAAAAAGGACCATATCTGCTCGAGGTAGACTTAGGCCGTTACATAAATAGATTTTTTCTCGACCACACAGAACACAAACAAAAGCTTAGGAACTAACAATTTGCATCACAAGCAGTTAGCAGAAGTGAAGGAAGCAACCAACAATCTGATGAATGAACATAAGTAGGTACCTTGTAAGCCACAAAAAGGCTCTGCTACAACTGGTGAGCTTCCTAGCAATTCCATCATTCATCTCTTTCTTCAAAACTTCCACCATATTCGAATACACCAAAGGATCAGACTCATACACACTCTCCAACCTCTGCATTTCAACCCACCACCACTTAGTATCATCAGTAGAGGCATAAACACACACACACACACACATGTTCCCCATTTTAATGCTCTGTTTCTACCTGAATGTTCTGATGAATGTCCTGTCGGAGAACCGCCATTGTCGGCCCTACCTTATCTGCAGCAGCAACAACAACAACAACAACAAAATCCCCCATTTAACACAACCATTCCATTCCATTCCCTTTCTACAATTCTCAGAGAGGAACAGAGAAATACCCAGAAATCGAAGGATCACATAGCAAAGAGAAAGAAAGGGCTTGGTGGGTATGTCGGGAGCAGCACGATCCACCGAAAGCTGCGCCGTTGCAGACCTCATTTCTGACTCCATTTCCGCTGCTCTCTTCCTCTTCATGTATCAAATCAAAACCCTTCTGCAGCTCACAAAAGAAAAGCTCTGAAACTTGAGAAATTGTTGACCTCAATTATCACTTTCCTCTCGCCTTAAATAATTGATTGAATCTTGAAACAGGATTTTTAATATATTAATAATTCCATTAAGTTCTATGAGAAGATTAGAATAAAGTTGTAGAAAATTCTTATATTCCCTTCATAATACACTGTTCTTGTCCCTAAGTTTATAATAATTTAATTTCATTCCCTAATTTCAAGCCCCTTTCGTACCGTTTTCGTTTTTGTTTCTGGCTCGTATCTACAACTTTGAACGATATATCGTCACATACTTAGTCCTCCAAGTTTGAATTTAACTTAGCTTTAACTCGTCTAAAGTTTAAATTTGATTTCTAATTAGTTTTTGATTCGTTAATGTAACAGTTAAGCCCACTACGGTACATATTATCTTTTTTGGGTTTTTCTCTTTTGGTATTCATCGGAGAGTTTTTAAAACGCGTCTACTACGGAGACATTTCCACACCTTTATTAAAAAAAAAAATGTTTCGTTCCCTTCTCCCACCGATGTGAGACCTCACAATCTATCCCTCTTTAGAGCCTAACGTTCTAGCTGACACTCGTTTCTCTCTCCAATTAACGTGGGATCTAGCAATTCACTTCCTATCGTTGGCGCTTGTTCCTCTCAAACTCTACTTGAAAATGAAAATGGCTCTTCTATTCAGAAATAATGTTTCAAAAAAATTCTCGAGGCGAGATCTCATAGTAAAATATATATATATATAATCATCGAATTTTTGTTTGCATAAGTTAATTAACACTTCATCGTTCCATTAGGTCCGTTAATATTAAATTTATTAGAGATGATTTGAAAAACAATTTCAAACTTTATAAACCAATTAAAAATTAAATTGAAATTTCAATTGAAATCTATGCAAATGTATAAATTAACTAATTTATTTTACTGAAAATATTATATTATTATAAAGAGCGAAAGTTTGAATTTATATATATATATATATATAGAACTACTTAGACATTACGGACAAATTATGTTTTTTTTAATTAGGTGACGTAGTGGAAAATTGATAATTAATTAATTAATTAATTAAATTTTAGTTTCATCTAAACCATTCCCAACTGGAACGATCTTAACTACTCTTATAAGTTGACCAAGTTTCTATTTATTTAATTAATATGATAAACGGTTTCAAAATGATAAGCAGTTTCAAAATGATACCTAAATTCACTGCTAGATCTAGATCTACCACTAGTAGATATTGTCTTTTTGGATTTTCTCTTTCCCGCTTCCCCTCAAGACTTTAAAACGCATCTGCTAGGAGAAAGTTTCCACACCAGCTTGTTCTCCTCCCCGCCAATGTGGGACATCACAATATCAATATTAAAAAAATTAATGAGGATTAATGTAACCAAATCTCGACTAATTCTCTTCATTACTCACTATATATATTCTTTACAATATTCTTCCTCACAAATCACCCTTAATATATATTTTGTTTATTAATTCAATGCTCTATTTAAATTCATGTCATTTAAACTACTCGAACTTAAATTATCATCTGGATATAGTCCATTAAAAAAACACTAATTATCATTTCAAACATTAATGATTCGACCCACGGTGATATGAACCAAAAGATAAATTTTAAGAAAGATGGGAAGAAATGTTGTTTAAATTATCATAAAATGTTGCCACTAATGTCACATTAACGAAGAATCAAGCTCCATTTATTTTTTGATGACGATAAATTATGGGTGAATTGTAATTTAGAATTACAGTGTTTTTTTTAATGCATTTTAAGGCTTATTTACATAGCTGTTATTTAGTTAATTATAGTCATTAAGTATGAAAGCTCGTCGAAGATTAAGGGTTTTCATTTTGAGGCTGTATAAAGCCATCTATGTTATTTCTGTAGAACAAGGTTAAAAAAATGTAGTAGAAAGAGCATTTGTGTTTTTCTTTAGTAAATGGTTAAATTTTTTTTACAATTTTATGTAGTTTAGATGGTACGTTTCGAATCATTCAAGCTAGATATGATCGATTTTACTTGTGAAGTGATTCGAATCTCAAACAATTGTTCTTGCCTTCAACTGGAAATCGAAGGCATGATCCATGAGTCAATTTTTTTTATTTTTTATTTTATATAAAATATCCTTTTCAATTCTCAGATTTCTTGGCAATTGGGAATTTGACTTTGTTTCTATGTTCTAGTTGCAGCGTTACATTCGCATAATATACACTTTATTCACCTAAATAATACAAAACCATACAAATTTTATTTTAATATATAGTTTTCAATGTAACAGTATTAAAATCCTATGTTCTATGTACCATAGAATAAATTTCTTTTTTTCACATAAGAGTATGAAAAATGTATATAATGTAATGATATATCACAAAAATTCCGCGTTGTAATTGCACGAGAAAGATTCCCATTCTTGAAGTTGTTCGATCGGTTGCGATGGCCATAGTTCATCGATGGTTAGTTCGGGTTGTAACTCAAATGGGAAATTTTCATAGTCCTTTGTAATCCGATCTTCGGGTTGATTGAATAAATCGGATAGCTCTTCGAAGAAGATCTCGGGATTCTTGGCTGTTAGATTGTCTGATGGGTCAGTCGATTCCGGGGAGCTGGTCGATACGTGGGGCTTTGTGCTCGATGGGGTGTTTAAAAATTTAGCGAAAACGGCAGCAAGATCGATATCGGATCGGGAAGAGTGTTCGGTAATTTGGGTTGAAATTACGTTTGGTAAGATAGTGGAGGAGGTTGAGGATTTGGAACGGCGGGTCTTGCGGCAGCCGCCGCCGACGGGGACGTTGCGGAGGGAGCCGCCTTTGGTCCAGTAGCGGCGGCAGGATTTACAGAAGTAACGAGGTTGGGAGAGGCTGTAGTTGTTGTAATAACAGAATTTGGTGTTGGCGGAGGCGCAACGGGGGCAATTGGGGGCTTTTTCGAGATGGGGCTTCCATTTCCGTTCGAGATGGGCGGCGAACGGCGGAGGAAGATGGGAGATCTGGTGGTGATCGGACATTGGAAGAGAGGGAGGGAGAAAGGGGATGTGGAGGTGGGGGAGAAGATGGGAATTATGTAGAGTGATGGTGGGTGTGAAGAGAAACGTGGGGTGTTGGGGAGTCGTTGGGACCAAGGAACTGCATGAGGGAGAGTGTGTATGGAAACAAAAAATAATTATAAACATTTACGTGTTCATATTCTCGGATGAAAGTCACACGTCACCTAATTTAAGCAATGATCATGGGTTTATAATCAACGAATAGTATCTCGAGACATTGTGGGAAGCTCAAATCAAATCCACCAGAGCTTATAGATAGAGTCATGTTGAGAATCTGTTCCGGGGTTGACCTAACTAATTTCAAAACATTGAGGATAGAGTTCTGTTCAGTGTTCCCAGGTTGACCTAACTAATTTTAAAACACTGTGGATAGAGTTCTGTTGAGAGCGTGTTCCCATGTTGACCTAACTAATTTTAAAACATTGTGGATAGAGTTCTGTTCAGAGCCGGTTCTCAGGTTGACCTAACTAATTTGAAAACACTGTGGATAGAGTTTTGTGTTCAGAGCCGGATTGACCTAATTATTATTATGCTAATCTTTAATTGCTAATTTAGGAAATGATCATGAATTTATAATCAACGAATACTATCTCCATTAATACGAGACCTTCTAGAAAGTCCAAAGCAAAGTCACGAGAGTTTATGCTCAAAGTGGACAATATCATATCATTGTGGAGAGTAGCCCGTTCCCATGTTGACCTAACTAATCCGAAAACACTGGTATAACTTAGCCCAACCTTATTATGAAAATGGCATTCCGGTAAAAAAAAAATATATATATTATTTTTACATAATAAAAAAATTGGCAAAAATATTGCAAATCATATTATTACTATTATCCACGTGGCATAGTTTCATTGGGTAACATTTCATTATTTGAAAGTGATTGGAGCTGATTAGTCAAACCATAGTTGGTAGCCATTGAAATTTAGTGTACGAAATGACTAAAATATCCTTAGCCCTCTAAATCAAATCACTACCCTTATAAATGTAGCTGAAAATTGAATTAAATCATGTGACTAATATTACATAATGTAAAAAAAAAAAAACTTAATTAATTAGAATTTAAATTTTATATTATAATTAATAGCAAAACAATTAAAAGTATTTATTTCTCCGATCTTTAGCGTTGTTAAGATATTTATGAGAAGGGTAAAATGGTCATTTTGAAAAAAAAAAGATGGTCGGCTCGAAATACAATGGGCTGCCAGTTGTGGAATTAAGAAGTAAAAAATTATAATTATTCTGCAACGCACGTGATTACACGGGTTACGTGGCATATTTTCGTTAAATAAATTTAATCATCTTAATTATATAGTTTAGGGTTCATTAATCCTAGGTTGTTCACATTATTTTGTCTCTCGATTAATTATAGGGAAAATAATGGTTGACTTTCTAATTTATTATACATTAATCTTCAAAAAAATTTAAATATTTTAATAAATTAATATTAATTTTAATGTTTTTAAAACGTAAAAGCTAAAATATACTAAATCCCACCGTAAATTGTTGAGGTGATTTGTGGATAATGAGTAGTAATGTCTATCGGGCAGAGCGGGAACGGAGATGGGATATCCCACAGAGAATTTGTGGAATCGAGTTTTTTTTACAGTAAATTTTCCCGAGTTTTTAATATATAATATATTTATTTTTTTAATATAAACTATTAATTAGATATTAAAAAATAAATAAATAAAAATATATGTGGTGGAGTTTTAAGATAGAAATTGGAAATCACGTGGTGGGTTTTGCATCATTTTCATGAAATATAAGAAGAGAGTTGATTATATTTCGACCTCAAAAACATATACTAACTTCTACGTTTCAAATTCTCGTCGTCATTAACCCACGCTCTCTCACTCGTTATATTCTTCATTTTATTTGGACACATTCTTCCGATCACGTAAATGTTATGTTCAAGTTAAGTTATTTTATGACTCGAGTTTAAAACGTTACAGAAGTTAATTTAAATATTCATTCTATGTGGGAAACTACCATAAACAGGATTGAAAATCCTAGTTCAAACGGAGATTAGAGAAAGAGTGCGGAGAGATTTCTCCCCATTAGCTAAACGGAGTCAGAGATAGAGATTGTGCTCCTCATTTCCGTCCTCGTCCTAAACCCTGATCTAGCCTCTATTAGACCCTAAATTGTTTCGTCACGATATATATAGTTTTCGTGTATGTTTTTCGATCTTAGGTTTGCAACGACAGTGATATGACTCTACATGCAGCATCTCAACACTACAAAAGTTTAAATATACTTGTCCCGTACAGTCTAACAACCTCTCGACATCGTCCCTTCAAGAGACAACCGATAGAAGTGAATACAACAACTATGAACCCAATGGTAGAATAGTTTAACCAAAAACGTTATTTTCCTCCGTAATTCAGTTTCGAAATGCCCAGCTAACCGTCTGTAGATAATTTCTTAAAGATAGGAAAAAAAAAAAAACACTATTTTCATTAGTATGAGATTTTTTTGGGAAACCAAAAGAAAAACCACGAGAGCTTATGCTTAAAGCGGTCAATATCATACCATTATGAAAATCCACTTGTTTCTATTAAGTGGTATTAAAGTCATACTATGAGATCCCACATCGGTTAGGGAGGAGAACGAAACACCCTTTATAGTGTGTAGAAACCTCTCCCTAGCAGACGCGTTCTGAAAACCTTGAGGAAAAGTCCAAAGAGAACAATATCTGGTAGCGGTGGGCTTAGACGGTTACACATATCTTAATCCATAAATGTCGAACAAATAAGTTGCGAGTCTCGAAGGTGTAGTCATAGAGAAGATCCGTGATAGAGTTCTACTAGATTAGTAATATGCTCAAGAGAGAGAGAAGTCACCCGACGCATAAGAGATATGTAACGACGACTAGGTCACCCGACGCGCCCTCAAAGTCGACGTTTCGAGAGAGACAAGCGCAGCCACAGCCAGTTGAGAGGGTTGGAAGAGGCAAGGAATCATTTATGGAAGGTTGGTAAAGGAAAGTAAATAGATATAGTTATTACACGCGCTATGCTATACTTTTGTGGTGTGGGTCAACGTCTGGTCACGCGCTAAGACTCCATCTTCTTCCTAATTTGATTACTAAACCTTAATTTAATTAAAATTAATTGGAGATTAAGTTATTTGACATCTTCTAATCGCAATGGAATTACCAATAAAATGAATTAATTAGAATTAATCTGGTTGACAAATAAAGGTCAAAACGTGTTGCTATATAATTTAAACTACTCCATTTTAATAAGTTTTGTTTTTTATTGTAATTGACAATTTCATGTGGTCTACCCAAACACTTTGACTTTTGTTTCTTCTTTTTATGATCCCAAGCTTTAAATAAGTTTATGTTAAAATGTTTAATGGTTTTTTTTTTTTTTTTTTATGTGGGTAAAGACATGGGTAATTATTGAATAAACGGTGACGATGAGACGCGATATTGTAGGTCATACGAGTGTTTTTAACATCATGGGTGTGAAGGAAAGGTGGATAGAGGGTTATGGTGGTCGGGATTTGAACGGAGGAGCGATGGAGGACAAGGTCGGAAGGTTTTGAGAAGAGAGAGAAAAAGATCGAAGGAGTCAGGCGAGGAAGAAGAATCCACGGGTCAAAACCGAGTTGGATACCCATATCCATCTATAACAACCCACGACCCACGATCTGTTAAGCAACCCAGTTCGGTCCAGTAGACTTGCATGGCCTAGCCCACACGCTTGTGTCATATGTTTGATGATATGATTGTATGGTTTGTTATAGGATATGCTCAAATATGGCAAGTAATATTAGAACGTAAATGAATGTCATATTATGCCTGATAAATTGTGTTATGAGATGTTATGATGTACTATGACATGCTGATATATATTGAAATGAGGAATTTTACGATACACAACTCCTAAGTAATGTTATGAATGATATGATTTAAGAAAGTTTATGCATGTATATTACCGAGTTTAATATCTGAGGAGTGAATGAGATTGTGCTGCATGATTTATTTAAAATGGAAACCATAGAAACCTCACGCATAATTGTATGTTCACATGCATGGAGATACTTTACATTTATGATGAGTACGAACGCGTACGCTATGTGATTAAAATGACCATCAAACTTGATATGGTGCACAACGGTCGTTGTACCTCCAGGTGTTGGGCTATTATTATTATTTAATCAATTTTGATTAAGAAATAAATCTAATTTTAAAATTTATTTAAAATTAAAATATTTTAAAAGTATAGAGGGTATTTATTTTTGAAAAGAAATATGAAAAACATAAATAGATATAACAGGTCAGCATGGAAATATCCGACGTGGCAATGACATATGCGGTACCCCAAGACTTGGGGTTGGACGCTTTCAACACTGAAACAATGGATTGCTGAATGGGTTTTATAAAGACATTTTCAAACCCCAAAACCCCTTTATATATTCATTACCTTTTCAACGCTCTTCAAACCCCAACACCATGGCTGAAAGAAAACACCTTCACCTCCATGGCCACCGCCCCTCCGCCCTCAAAATCTCCAAACACTCCCACAATATCAAAAAGCCGCCACCGCTCCCCCCGCCACCGCCGCAGCACCGTCCTGTCATAATCTATACCGACTCCCCCAAGATCATCCACACCAATCCTACCCAATTCAAGGACTTAGTCCAACGCCTCACTGGCTACCAACCTAATAGCCCTGACATTCATCAAGTCCAATCCAAGACAATATCAATGTCTACATCGATGCCAACGAGTAGTACCGAACAAGGAGTGGAGAGTCTAAGTCGTTTCCCAACTGGGATATTATCGCCGACGCCGGAGTTTCTACCGCCGTCGGCGTCAACGGATCTCAGCTCTCTCACCCACTACTTCCAAGACAGTTCTATAGCTCCGAATAATTTTGCATCGTCGCTAGATTTCTTCGATAACTTCCCTGATTTTCATTAACTAATCTCAATTTCATCATTAATTTTGGCATAATTGTATTATTCAACCTAAATTAATTCATCATCTCATACAAAAAAAAAAAAAAAAAGCTTTGACTTTATTTTTTAATAATTATTATTTAATATAAAAGTCAAACAAGTAGAGAGAAAATTCAACTTAAGAAGGCCGCCAATGATAATTTTTGATATGAGTTCTTCAAGTCCGCCGTCGGGTTCTGGATCGGATCATCCGCCGGTAAAACAGCCCGAAATACTCCAAATCTCCCAACAATCCCGGAATATCAAGAAGCCCCCGCTGCCGCCGGGAGCTCCCAAACACCGGCCGCCGCTGCTAACGGTCAAAAAGAAGACCGAAACCCTACCCTCCTACCACCCTTTTCCTCCTCTTCCTCCTTCTTCGACGGTCCGGCCGGCGGAAGTCATGCCGTTGCCGGGTTCTTCCGATTACAATATTATTGCTCCGCCGTTGCCCATGTTCAAGACTCCTCCACCCCGCCTTTACTACAGACCGGAAATTCCAGACTCCGACGCCGACGCCGACTAATTTCATTTCTTTTAACTCACATTTTATTTTATTTTGTTGGATTCCCTCCATTTTCTTTAATAAATCTACAAATTGGTGCCAACAACATTATTTATTTATTTATTTTTTATTTTTTTAAAAAAACATAAGTCAGATTGAAAGTCTATTGAAAGTCATACGTGAGATCAAAAGTCCAATATTAATTAATATTCATAAATTTAAATAAAATACAAGCTAACAACTAAATCTTAGAAATAAAGATAAAATATATAAATAAATTCCTAAATATAAAAAAAAATCTAATTGATTCAACTTAAACTATAATACAATACCATTGTCGTCCTTTCTAATAATAAAGATGAGTCGTGATTGTTGGATGATGAAACCCCACATCGACTAATTTAGGGAATGATCATGGGTTTATAAGCGATGAATACTAACTTCATTGGTATGATGCCTTTTGGAGAAGCCCAAAGTAAAGTGAGAGCTTATGCTCAAAGTGAACAATATCATACTATCGTGAAGAGTCGTGTTCGTTTTCTCAAATGTCGTAAAAAAGTGACTCAAAGAAGGCGTAAAAAAGTGATTCAAAGAAGGCTTGAGCGAAAAAAGTCGAGCTGGTGTATGATGTACTTTGTTTGGATTTGATTTTGATTGGGATTTTTATATATACCATATGGCATCCTACAAAGGCGGCCAATTTGTTGAAGAAACCAAGGCGCATGGGTTCTTCAAGATTTTCTTCCGGCTTCTACCCACCGGAAAAATGGGTGGAGCAACCACTCCAAATCTCCAAGTACTCCCGGAGTATCAAGAAACCGCCGCTGCCGCCGTCTTCCGCCATTCCCCGCCAGGCGATCATAAAGTACAAGGTGAAGCCGAAGATCATTCACGTGAAAACCCCTGCTGAATTCAAGTACATTGTCCAACTTCTCACTGGCAGCCCCAATCATCCGCCGCCAGATCCTCTTGATTCACCTGTCCTCAGTCCTCCTCCGCCGCCGACGCCTGACCCTGTTGATGAATCTGTCCTCAATCCGCCGCCGTGTGAAGAAATCAGCATTTATGATTATGATTGGGAGGAGCCTTCATACCCAATTCCTATTCCTACTCCTCCGGCCAATTTCAAGAACATTACATCCTCTTGCTATCCCATTCAATTTTCCAGACCCCTTTAGTTAGCTCGAGATCTTTTATCGGTTAGGATTAGATTTGATTTAGTTATTTGAATTAGATTTAATTGAGTCATATTGGATTTGATTTGTTTTCTTGATTTCCCTTCAACTATACATATGAAAGCAACAATGATGTCGACGACGTAAGCAATGAATCGACATATTAATATGAACTAATATGAATATAATATTAATGATAAGTATTTTGTAAAATGTTTATTCCAGTTGAACATTGACATGTTTCGATGTTTCTATCTCCGTCAACATTTAAAAACCTTGCTCATAGGTAAAGGGAAAGTTTATAAACTTAAATTTCAAACATCGAATAGCCGAAACCAAATCAACATACACGATTCAATGGAGATTGGCGTCAATGACAAATTTGATCGATGGTTCGGCTAGCTAAACCGACTCTTGGGGGTCGTTGAGGCCGAGATAGTCGAGACGGGTTTTCTTTATCTTTTTCATCAGGAAAAAATAGGCTTGATGTTGACCCTTGGTTTCCTTGATGGCAGTAGAGGGAGTGGTGCTTCCCCTTTGAGGATCCTTGCAGCTTCTTTAGCAGTTGGCCTCTTTTCATGATTTGGATGCACACACACAAGTCCCACCATTAGAATTCTTTCCATTTCTACTACATTGTACTCTCCCATCAACCTTGAATCAGATGCTTCAATCAGTTTCCCCACTTCCCATTGATCCCAAGTCCAACTGACGAGCACCGTCCCGTCTTCTTCTACAGCCCTCCGTCCCGATGCAACTTCGAGCATTACCACACCGAAGCTGTAAACATCGGATTTGACAGTGGGAACACCGGAATAAACATATTCGGGTGCAAGGTATCCCATCGTTCCGGCTGGTATGGTTGCTTCTCTTGTTTTCGAACCGTGTTCGTATACTTCTGCTAGACCGAAATCCACTAGTTTGGCGTTGAACTCTGCATCAAGCATAATGTTGCACGTCTTGACATCCCTATGAATGATTTGGTTCTCACATTCTTCATGAAGATATGTCAATGCAGAAGCAACCCCAAGAACTATGGACAGCCTGTTCTTCCAAGGAAGAACAAATTGTGAATTGGAGGAGCTATTGTGAAGAAGTTCGGCAAGGCTTCCGTTGGGTAAGTACTCGTAAACAAGCATCAACTCGTTCGCCTCACAGCACCATCCATGAAGTTGAACCAAATTCTCGTGTCTTAAGCCGCCCGCCATTGTTGCGAACTCTGTGGTGAAAGGAATGCACTGGCGGTTGTTTGACGTGCTTTGCTCGAATCGTTTAACGGCTACTTCTCCACCGGATGAGAGAGACCCTTTGTAAACTGTTGCAGAACCACCTTCCCCAACAATTGTGTTTTGATTAAACCCCATTGTAGCCAACTTTATCTCCTGAAGAGACAATCTCATTGGAACTCTGTTCATATGAACTTGAGAGGTTAGATGGGCTGCTCTGCCTCTGGACATTCTACCTCTAAACTTCTTTATCAAAACATAACCAACAATTGCAACAATGCAGCAAACAAATGCAGCTAAACCTCCCAATCCAAGGGTTATCTCCCCAATGTTCTTGCTTTTACGAGCATCAACGACATGACTGCTATTGGTGCTTGAATCCTCCGACGAGCACATAAAACAGTCTCCTTCGTTAATGGCACCCACAGGACTCACAGGACTCAAAGAAGGGACCAACCCAAAAGTTCTAAATAGCCATCTATCAACAATGTAAAGAGCAGAGCCCTTCCCATTGGAAGCAGAGAATCCCACATACATAAACTCCTTAAATTGCTTAGAAAGGTCGATCTGCGCAACCAGAAGAGGATTTGCGGGTCGAGTCTGGGAATACCCAACCCAGACCTGGATCATCTTAATGTCATCCCTGTATTCAATCCAAGCAGTAATCTTCCTGCCATTTTTCAAAACAATGCCACTTGACCAAAAATCCACAGAAGTCAAAGAGGTAGGTGAGTTGAGATCAAGACCGAGATGGTTGTCATTAATATCGCCAAGATCAGGGTGGAAATTGGTGTCGAATTCAACAGCGATGAAAGAAAGGTGGGAATCAAGAGACGGGTCGGGAAGGCCCATGTGCCCAAGAGAGCGGCTGAAAGATTTGGTATCAGAGGTGATGAGAAAGGCGATTCCATCGGCTGAAGGGCAGAAAGGGGTGGGGACAATGGAGAAGGAGAATCGAGAGGAGAAAGAAGCCGTGGAATTGGTGGAGAAATCAAGAAAACGAAAAGGGTTTACGTAGAAGGCGGTTCCAACCCCGGAACGGGAATTCGAAGAAAAGGGAAGGCAGCTGTGTTCTTTAGTGAGAAGAATGGCATTGTTTCTGATATGGGCGTCACCGGAGAGGGTAAAGTTTTCACTGGACAAGAAAGAAAGGGAAAGAGGGGCGAAACTGGAAAGGATGAAGAAGAAGAAGAAATGAACAGAGAAGAACGGCGAATAATCCATAACTGAGCTTGCCCTGTTTGGCCGAGAGAGCGGGAAATCATAGGGTAGCATTTCCTTTCTCGTTCATATTTCTTTTTCTTTTTTTTTTCTTTGTAAATAAAAAAAATAAAAATAAAAAATCTAACTTTGTTACACTCAAGAACAAGAATTAAAACAAGAACAAAAGAACAAGAAGCTTGAACTCCATGAGACAGAACGATATACTCTTATTCAACATAACATAAACCAAACTGTCGTTTATATGATCAATTCATCAGCTTCCTACCAAATGAATACACAAAAAATACTTATTATCTGCCAAGATTCCATGTTATAATAGGTAAGAATTAAGCCAACATTGAAAAAGAAACATCACTTCATCATACACATGGGAGAACTCGTCATAATAGATACTAAACCTCTTAAAAACGCCTATCACCTACCTCACGCAGCTGCCTTCGAGAAGTCGATTCAAAGTTTTCTTAGTGGTCACAACTCTTCTGAAGGGCTTCAAAAGTTCATATCTGCAATGGTAAGAATATAAAATGAAAATAAGAACACCTACCACTAAGATTCTTACTTAGAACATGAAAGTTAACTACTTCACATGAGATCTCAGATAGGGTTGGCTTCTCTTCCCTTAACATAACTATTGATATTTCAACTTGGAGTGCACAATAGACTTCACAGAGATGATGAATTTCTTCTAATTCATGTATCAAATGCAAAAAGGTCGTGCTAACTAAAGATATCTTAGAGATGTTAATTCTTTATGGCACAAAATCATATATAGCAAGAATCAGATAGAAGACTGCGTGGTGCACAAGGATTACCCATTTGGAGCCTATTTAAGGCAACCTATTCAGGCCTTGACAGCATATCGGTGAGGTCCCACATCGGTTGGAGAGGAGAACGAAACATTCTTTACAAGGGTGTGGAAGCCTCTTCCTAGCATACGCGTTTTAAAAACCTTGAGGGGAAGCCCGAGAGGGAAAGCCAAAAGAAGTTAATATCTGCTAGCAGTGGGCTTGGGGCCGTTACAGTATCTTTTAGCATAAACAGCGGTTTGAGCTTAAGAAACAGTGAAAACATTAGTTTTTCGGAGGATATACAGTGTGATGGCAGGACTTTCAGCTGGAGGTTTCCTAGTCCTACGCATGCCTTGTTGAATCTAAGTGAGCAGTTCATTGCTTTGCTAAATGCTTAAATTCTGACCTTCTAGGGGATGGAATTAGAGACCATGAAGGACCCATTTAAGATCAAGAAGTGGAGGATTGGATCCTGCTTTCTACAACTTCTCCAAGTGCTCAGATAGATGACAACAATGAAATCTTGACTGATTGTTCTGATGTTTTAGCTACTTAATCAAATCAGGTTTTCATGCTTTGATGGGCTCTTCCTCTATTCTAATTCTAAATGAAAATGTTACAAACTATGAATCAAAAACTTAACACTCCAGAAAGATAAAGATGTTCTAGTGATCACCTGAGCTACAATGCTAATCAAGTTGAAGCAGAAGCCAATTCTGAAGCCTCCTTCTGCATAAGATATCGATGCAAAATTGCAAGTTTTGCTGTCTCGAAAGCGAAGTAACCGATAGCTGCAAAGCAAGCACTGTGAAGAACTCTAGGACCCATTCCACGGGTTAATCCAATCCACCCCTCTTCTTGCAATATTTGCTTGATCGTAGCCGACACCCCACTGCTGTACATATTTGCAGCCTCCCCATGAACTTGAGTCATCAACCTTGTCTTGACAACATCAAGAGGTGTTGTAAGAGTGGCCGATATAGCACCAGCCAATGCTCCACAACAAACACTCTGAAGCGGTTCAAGATTGTTACTCTTCGTTTTGCTAAGAACAGCAGCTTTCAAATACTCAAATGAAGAGTAACTCAAAACCCCAGCAGGTAAATTCCTTAACAACGTTGCAAAATAACCAGCATAAAGCCCCATTATACCATCTTTCTCAAGAATCTGAATCAAAACCTCCCAAGACCTCCCTTTAACCCCAACCTGCATTCTCTGAGTAATTAACTCCTTCGGCACCATTATAGCCGAGGAGATAATATTCCCCATAGCCCCAGCAGTTGGAGGAATAAGCAGAGAAGGGCAATCAAATTTCGACAGAATCGACTTACCAAACTCGCATGTTCCAAAATAAACGGCTGAAGAAGCTGCAGAGCCGACAATTACAGCAGAAACGCCCCTGTAAAACCCTAGAATCCCTCTGGATTGGAAGGTCTTAACAATGACATCGAATGTACCCTTGTAAATCTCCGAAGCCCCTTTTGCCTGCAGCCTGGTTTTGATGGTATCGAGCGGAAGTAGACACACGTAAGTGAAGGCACCAGCCATGGCACCACCCGCGGCGCCGACGACTGCCCGTTCGAGAACGGATAAGTTCTTGATAAGGGATTGAATTTTGGGGGAGTTTTTAGAGGGAGGTTTGAGCCAATTGGAGGATTTGGGGGTGAAAACTTGCTGTTCGGTGGATAAGGACAATGAAGAAAACGGAAGAGGAGGATACTGGAAGTGATTCCGATCTTTGGGGACTTTATTACCGGCGAGTAATGAATCAAAGTTGGAGAAAAGAGTGGGGAATTCGAAAAGAGAAGGATAACAAACCGGATCCGGCGGCGGAAGGCCAAGAGCGGCGGAGAGTCTGGTTTCCATTACTGGAAGTCTCTCGAATTTCACTCAGCTCTCACCGGAAATGGAGAAGATGATCGGAGTATATATATATATATATCTATGTATATATACAGTAACCCCTCGACTAACTCAGAAACCTTGCCGCGGTGGCCGCCGGACAGCCTCGCAACGCTTTAACCTGTGTGGTTTCATGCCTTAATCATATAAATAATCGCTAATTATTTATATTAATTAAATAAATAAATCAGTAATTTATAGCGTTATGGGCTGGGCCTAATGTATGTCTTGGGCCGAAAACATGGGCTCTTCAATTCCGACAATTGGGCCTTTGAGTCTCATGAGCTCGAATTTGGGCTTTCTTTCAGTATTTTATTAAATATTTTTACATTTTAAAAATGGAGAAATAAATTAAATTTAAAGTTAGATTTGCAAAATCTTTAATTGATTTGATGAGAGCATAATTGATAATTAGGTAAGCTTAATTGATAATTAGGTAAGCTCCACCACACCAACACTAACATTATTAAAAATTATTAATCTTAATTTTTAGATTTTAAAATTAAAATAAATATTATTATTATTATTTTTTTTTTTAATTGGGACTTTAAATGCGAACTAGATTTGGGGGTAGAATCGTAATTAGCCGTTTGAAAATAAAGACATTTAACATCAAAATTTATTATTAGCAAAGGGATAGATTTGTGTTGAGAAATAAATAAATAAATAAGTCGGCAATATCTTAATATTAAATATTAAATGGAAAGTTGGTGAGTGGTTGAATTAAAATTTTATAATATTTTATTTATTTCTCTTAGGTCAAAGGTCAACGTCAGGGTAAAAGTTTTTTATTTATTTAATGTCTAAACTATATAATATATATTTTTTTAATTTTCTTTCTTATTAGAAAATTTTAAAATAAAAAATAAATAAATAAATAAAAGCTTTTTTGGGTAATCATATGGTATATCAATTGGAATATTATTACCAATCATTACCAAAGTGTCGTTCGACCCAAAAACAACGGTAACAAGTTCGGACCTTTTTTTCTTTTCCCCCAAAAGTAAAATTTGTGACATTGTAACCACACGGACATATATGTCAGGGACAGAAAATGATGTAGGCATCCCAAAAATAGGACCCTCTTTAAATATTTTGTACGAGGGTACCACAAGTCGAGGGCATTCTATTAGAAGCAACCGACCTCCAAAAAGTTAGAAATGATGTTTCTGATTTATAAACTCACGACTATTCATTTTGGGGATATGCCCCCTCGAGAGACTGAGAAGTTGTGTTTGGGTTTCAGCCCGAAGTCTCTTTTCTCATTTACCTCCTAGTCTGGTCTTTCTGTGTGTGTGTGCCCTAATTTATCCCGGGCCTTTTCCTATTTAGTTCACCTCGGATTTCTTCTATAGTTCGAGCTTGTCCTCTCACTCTAATTTTATCTCTAAGAAAAACTCTTGAAGTCATATAGGATTGTGATGTTCCATATTGGTTGGAGAGGAGAATAAAACATCATTTATAAGGGTGTGGAAACCTTCCTCTAGCAAGCGTGTTTTAAAGTCTTAAGGGGAAGCCTGAAAGGGAAAGCTTAAAGAGGAAAATATTTGCTAGCGGTGGATCTGGGTTGTCTTGACTATGTGTCTAAGTCAACTGATAACAGATATTATTCACTTTGACATTTCCCTTCGGGCTTCCTCTCAAGATAAAGTTTCCACACTCTTATAAAAAAAAAACGCGTTTACTAGGGAGAAGTTTTCACACTCTTTATAAAGAATGCTTCGTTCCCCTCTCCAACCGATATGTGATCTCACAATTCACTCCCTTCGAGACCCAGCGAACTTTGTTACTCTTTCTACTAAGATCTTATAATCCACTATCTTCGGAGTCCAACGTCTTCACTGATACTCGTTCTCCTCTCGAACCGACGTACAATCTCACGCACTAAATTCATAATTTAATTAAAGCTACATTTTTTAATTTCTAAAAATAGCTTTTGGAATAATTAAAGCTACATATTTTTAGACACCTTTGGCATAGAAAAATAGCTTTCAACCCTATATATATATATATATTAAAAGCCATTTTTAGTCACAGATAAATGGGTGAAAAAGAAAAAAAAAATCCTAAAAAATAGGGTGTGGGTCCCTTTTGCTTTTCCTGCCTTTTTCTTGTGAAAGTGGACAAAAAGCTCATGAATTTGTGGAGGGTAATATATTAAATTATTTAAAACATATTTATCAAATAATTTTGAAATACTTAAAATTATATTCACCGTTTAAATTGTAAAATAAAAGGGCAAAATTGGAATACTCGAAAATATTTTATATAGACGGAAATTTCGCCATTTTAAACTGGGTAGCAATAAAACGAGACGGAAAGAAATCGAGAGAAAAACAAATATAGAATTAATCGTACGTTATTTGAAGAGGTCATTATAATAAATTCGATAATTTTCTACGAGAAAAAAATTGTAAAAATATCTAACATATTGATTAGCTGTAACGAGTCGTTAAATAATTTATAGGGTAATTAGGTCAAATCGATGGGATGAGGTTTATAATGGTCCCTCGCCTCTTTTAAATTTGGCTTCTTCTACACAAAGCTAGCCCTTGGAAGCTGCTGCTGACCCTTCCTGTCTTTTATTCCTTTTCATTTCCCTATTTATCGATCTACTTGTCTTTTCTATCGACATTCTTACCTTTTTTGGTCGGTCCCCGTGAATTTCACTTACTTTATAATTAGGATCTTATTTAGAAATGTTCATTTTATCTGCCGTTTTAGAGCGAGTGAATAAAAAATTCTCAAATATTTTTATGACGGTTTATTTTTTATTATTTCAATACGTATACATGTTGGATCGGTATGGCAACCCTAGAGGGGGGGTGAATAGGGTTTTAACGATAAAAGTGTTTAAACGTGATTAATTTTTCTAATGATGAAACTTTTTACAAATAAGTAAAAGATGATAATTACTATAACAAAGTAATTCAAGTCAAAACAATAATCAAGTAGAACATGCAATAAATCACAATAATAATTTTGAAATTAAATAGAAAAGAGTCAGAGAAAATGACACCGTAGTTTTATAGTGGTTCGGTCAAACTCGACCTACTCCACTCCCCAAGCGCCTCTTGGGAATTTGAATAAAGAACTTTCTCGACTCTTTCCACGGATCTGAGCCAAACCGCTACACCGCTCTTTTTACGAGTTCAAGAGCAAACTCAATCCTTTCCACGGCGCAGGATCAAACCGATACAAGTATTTGAGTTTGATAATAACACACCACAACTCTCTCAAAGAGTAGATTTACAATTTGGGATACTCACAACTATTTCCTCACAATACAAAAATAATCCCTCTCAAGAATAAGATGAAAAGAAATAAACTTGTAAGCTTGGAGAGAGCAACAAACAATGAAGACTTTGAACAAATGAGGATTGGAGAATGTATGTAAGTTGTGTATTTTAAAATGTGGGGAAGATGAGTTTATATAGAGGAGAAAAGTGGCAAAATGTAGGATTGAATATTGACCATTGGATTGTGTTAGGAATAATGGAAGGTGGAGATTTAAAATAAATAAATAAGAAATTTTTCTAAATTCATTTATTTCAAAATTTTAATATAATAGTAATATAATATAATAATAATAAAAAGTTATGTGAGTAACGGTCAAATGAAATTCAAAATTTATTATAAATATAATAATATAATAATAATAAAAACTATGTGAGTAACCACCAAAATTTTAAAATATAATAATATAATAATATAATATAGTAATAATAAAAATCGATGTGAGTAACGGTTAGATTCAAATTTATATTTTGTAAAAATAACTTTATTTAAAAATATAGTAATAAGAAAAACTCCACCATTTGTTACTCTCCCAAAATCATAAATGTCATACTTTGATATATTTTGATTTGTCCATCATTTTGATTTTGCTGCCACATCATCACGTCGGGTATGTTGTCTCGACTGTAATTTCTTCGTTTTAGCTCTGATTTGAGTGATTGAAAAATCGTTGAAATTGTTATTCCCGACCTTATACTGTGGACAGTTCAAAATACTGAAAATAATTAATAATTAAAAAGTAGGTTTGTTATCATCAAAACATCAATTAATTGATTGAAATTAATTAAAGTGAGATCAAGGCCAAAAAGCCAACAATCTCCCCCTTTTTGATGATGACAAACCATTTCAAGAAAAATTCATAAAAACCAAGGTAATACACCATCCATGTAATAATACTAATACATGCTAATATATTATCATAAATTTTACTCATGCATATTCTCCCCCTATATTAATGTCTCAAGAAATTATGAAACATCAAACAAGTAAATGATTCATAAATAATAAAACAACAAACTTAGAGCATATTTTTCTTAATTTTCTCCCCCTTTGTAATCATCAAAAACAACAATTGAAAGAGAATACATTTAAGAATGACGTAATGGCTCCCCCTAAAAACATGCATTAAAAAATTATAAAATTCAAGATATATCACAACGAATAATACCAAGCTCAAGCCTATTTTTGCAAAAATTTTCTTCATTTAATGGCTTGGTAAAAATATCGGCTAGTTGATTATTAGAGTTTACAAAATCAAGAATAATATGTCCATTTTGCACATGCTCTCTAATAAAATGATGTCTAATGTCAATATGTTTAGTTCTAGAATGATGAATAGGATTTTTAGTTAAATTAATAGCACTTGTATTATCACAAAATATAGGCACACTATGAAATTTTAATCCAAAATCACAAAGAGTTTGTTTCATCCAAAGAATTTGAGCACAACAACTAGCAACCGCAATATATTCCGCTTCGGTAGTAGATAAGGCAACCGAATTTTGCTTTTTACTAAACCAAGAAACTAAGGAACTACCAAGAAATTGACAAGTTCCACTAGTACTTTTACGATCAAGTAAGCTTCCGGCAAAATCCGCATCAGAATATCCTACCAATTTAAATTCAACATTTCTAGGATACCACAATCCTAAATCAATAGTTCCAAGCAAATATTTAAATATTCTCTTAACCGCATGTAAATGAGATTCCTTAGGAGAAGATTGAAATCTAGCACAAAGACACACACTAAACATAATATCGGGTCTACTAGCGGTCAAGTAAAGTAAAGATCCAATCATACCTCGATAAGTTTTAATATCCACACTTTTACCTTTTTCATCCTTGTCAAGCTTAGTGGATGTGCTCATGGGAGTTCTTGCAATCTTACCTCCATTGAACTTGAATCTTTTGAGCAAATCTTTAGTGTATTTCTCTTGATTGATGAAGATACCATCCTTGAGTTGTTTGATTTGAAGTCCAAGAAAGAAACTAAGTTCTCCCATCATACTCATCTCAAACTCATTATGCATACATTTAGCAAATTCTTCACATAAAGAAGGATTAGTAGAACCAAATATGATATCATCCACATATATTTGCACTAATAGCATATCATTTTCTTTAATCTTAATAAAGAGTGTAGTGTCGAGTTTGCCCATTTTAAAATCATTCCCGATAAGAAAATTTACTAAGTCTATCATACCAAGCTCTTGGAGCTTGTTTTAAGCCATAAAGAGCCTTTTTCAACTTATAGACATGATGAGGAAATTCTACATTTTCAAATCCGGGAGGTTGTTCTACATAAACTTCCTCCATAATATAACCATTCAAAAATGCACTTTTCACATCCATTTGATATAATACAAAATTTTTGTAAGAAGCAAAAGCAAGTAACATTCTAATAGCTTCTAATCTAGCAACGGGTGCAAAAGTTTCTTCATAATCTATGCCTTCCTCTTGACAATAACCTTGAGCTACAAGCCTAGCTTTATTTCTAATGATATTCCCATTTTCATCCATTTTATTTCTAAAAACCCATTTGGTTCCAATAATAGAAGTATTAGATGGCCTCGGCAATAATTCCCAAACTTTGTTCCTTTCAAATTGATTTAGCTCTTCTTGCATGGCTAAAATCCAAAACTCATCATTTTCGGCATCCTTAAGACTTTTTGGTTCAATTTGAGAAACAAAAGCAAGATTATTAAATAAATTAATAGAAGAGCGAGTTTTCACACCTTGTTCGAGATCACCAAGAATCAAGTCTTTGGGATGAGACAAGGCATACCTCCATTCTTTTGGCATTGATGAAGAACCTTCTTCCTTTAAGCTCACCTCTTCTTTACTCGTAACCATTTCTTTGCCGTTGTCACTAACGAGTAAATCTCCAAAATTTCTTTCTAAATCATCACTACAAATAGACTCATTAGAAATATTATTGCAAGATTCATCAAATACCACATGCATAGATTCTTCAATAACTAGAGTTCTCTTATTGAAAATTCTATAAGCTTTACTAGTAGATGAATAGCCAAGAAAAATACCAATATCCGTTTTTGAATCAAACTTTCCAAGCTTTTCTTTGTTGTTCAAAATGAAACATTTACAACCAAAAACTTTGAAATACCCAACATTCGGAATTTTGTTATGCCAAAGTTCATAAGGAGTTTTATTTAATGAAGGTCTAATTAAAACTCTATTTAAAATATAACAAGCGGTATTAACGGCTTCCGCCCAAAAATATTTAGGTAAGTCATACTCATTTAACATTGATCTAGCAAATTCTTGTAAAGTACGATTTTTTCTTTCAACCACACCGTTTTGTTGAGGAGTCCTCGGAGAAGAGAAGTCATGAGAAAGACCATTATCTTCACAAAATTTTTCAAAGGCAACACTATCAAATTCTCCTCCATAGTCACTCCTAATTTTAGTAATTAAAAATCCTTTTTCATTTTGAACTCTTTTTACAAAACTAGCAAATCTTTTCAAAACATCGTTCTTATGTTTTATCATCAAAACCCAAGTAAATCTTGAAAAATCATCCACTATAACAAAAGCATAATAATTTCCTCCATAACTAGCTATTTTAGAAGGGCCAAATAAGTCCATATGGAGTAGTTGAAGAGGTCTAACAGTAGAAATCATATTTTTAGATTTGAAAGAAGACTTAGTTTGCTTACCCATTTGACAAGCGTCACAAATTTTATCTTTTTCAAATTTAAGTTGAGGAAGACCTCTAACTAATGAATTTTTTGAAATATTTGAAATCAAGTACATACTAGCATGTCCTAGTCTTCTATGCCATAGCCAAGAGTTATCAAGCAAAACCGAAAGACATTTATCATTTGTAGGACAATCATTCAAATCAATAGTATACACGTTATCATCTCTATTTCCTACAAACAAAACTTTTCTATCACTAGCATTTTCAATTATGCAATTATTCTTATCAAATACAACTCTAAAACCTTTATCACATAATTGACTAATGCTAAGTAAGTCATGCTTTAAACCATCAACTAATAATACATTTTCAATGAGAGTACAAGAGTCATTACCTATAGTACCCTTACCAATTATTTTACCCTTCTTGTTATCACCAAAAGTTACTAAGCCACCATCCTTCTTGGAAAAATTCACAAACTTGGATGGATTACCCGTCATGTGTCTTGAGCAACCACTATCCAAGTACCACTTATTTTTCTTGGAGGCTTTCAAACAAACCTAAAAACAAAGATATTCAAAATTGACATTTTGGTACCCATACTTGTTTGGGTCCTAGAAAGTTAGTGTTCACAAATTTAGGAATCCATTTCATATTTGCATTCATATTAAAGATATTGTATTTAGATAAGTAACAAGAATAATCTTTATGTCCAAACTTACCACATGAAAAACAAACAACATTATGCAATAATTTATTTCTTAGACTAAATTTGTGTATTCTATTTTTATTCGAAAAATTATTTTCTAAAACATTGTTAAATTTTGTATTTTGAGAAACTTTTCTTGCTAAAGGGATGTTTTGAGAATTTTTCAATTTAAAGCACTTAGGTCTAATATGACCTTCAACACCACAATAATGACATATCGGCACAAATCTAGATTTATCATACTTAGATACAAATTTACTGTTAGATTTAGACAAGATAGGGGATGCTTTAACAAATATTGTTTTAGAATTTGAAGGTGTAGAGCATTCATCAATATAGCCTAATCCTCTTTTATCACCATATGACTTACCTCCTTCAAGTATTTTATCTAATTTTTGAGCACCTATCGTTAACATTTTAATAGACTCCTTAGCCCTACCAAGTTCTTGCAAATTATTTGATTCATTTTCTTTGAGTAATTTAATTGATTTATCTTTTTCACAACAATCATGCTCAAGAGACTTGACTTTATCAATTAATGCATTTTTCTCATCACAATCAAATACATGCTTTTCACAAGGTACATCAATTTTAACAATATTATGATCCTTCTCTTTTAAGCAAGAAATTTCATTCAGTAAAGACTTATTTTCAATAATTGAAGTCTTATATTTCTTTTTAAGCACAACATACTTTGAACTAAGTTTTTCTAAATCAATTGTCATCTCATCAACAAGTTTAAATAATTCATGATAAGAAAGAGATTCAAGAGTTACCTCATCTTCTTGTTCATCTTCTTGTTCATCATCTTTGTCACTATGAGCCATGAAGCAAAAATTTGCTACTTCTTCATCACTTCCACTTGCACTTTCATCACTATCATCCCAAGTAGCCTTCATTGCTTTCTTCTTGGATTTCTTAGATGATTTGAGGAGAGGACAATCCGTTCTTATATGACCCGACTTTTTACATTCATAACATATTACCTCATCGTTTTTGCTCTTTTCACCTTTTGACTCTTTTTGATTTGTGAAATGTTTCTTGAATTGTTTCTTCCTTTTAATAAAATTTTTATACTTACGTGTGAAGTAGGCGACATCATCTTCATCAAGGACGTCCTCATCTTCAGATTCAACTTTGATGGACTTTAGGGCTATACTTTTCTTCTTTTTGGATTCTTCTTCCATGTGGCCGTTCATGGTAATCTCATGTGTCATGAGAGAACCAACGAGTTCATCCAAAGGAAGCTTTGTGAGATCCTTTGCTTCTTGAATCGCCGTCACTTTTGCCTCCCAACTTTTAGGTAGAGACCTAAGAATTTTTCTTACATTTTCGGAAGTAGAATATACTTTTCCAAGATTTTTCAAAGCATTTAAAATATTAGTAAATCTAGTAAACATATCACCAATAGGTTCATTTTCCTCCATTTTAAATAGTTCATAATTATGAACTAACATGCTAATTTTTGTTTCTTTAACTTGATTGGTTCCCTCATGAGTTACTTCAAGAGTTTTCCAAATTTCATATGCCGAAGAACACATACATACTCTATTAAATTCATCATTACTTAAGGCACAATACAGACAATTGATAGCACTAGCATTTAAAGAACATTTTTTCATATCATGCTCATCAAATTCATTTTCTAATTTAGGCACCTCAATATTATTAACAATTTTTATTGGAATGTAAGGACCATTACTAACATTTAACCACAATTGATAATCAACGGATTGCAAATAAATTTTCATTCTAGCTTTCCAACATGTATAATTTGTTCCATCAAAATAAGGTGGCCTAGAAGTTGATTGCCCTTCACTAAAGCCATTTTTAACACGTAGGTTTGCCATAAGCTCGAACAATAAAGTTTAGATAAAAAATCTATGGGAGCAACCTGCTCTGATACCAATTGTTGGATCGGTATGGCAACCCTAGAGGGGGGGTGAATAGGGTTTTAACGATAAAAGTGTTTAAACGTGATTAATTTTTCTAATGATGAAACTTTTTACAAATAAGTAAAAGATGATAATTACTATAACAAAGTAATTCAAGTCAAAACAATAATCAAGTAGAACATGCAATAAATCACAATAATAATTTTGAAATTAAATAGAAAAGAGTCAGAGAAAATGACACCGTAGTTTTATAGTGGTTCGGTCAAACTCGACCTACTCCACTCCCCAAGCGCCTCTTGGGAATTTGAATAAAGAACTTTCTCGACTCTTTCCACGGATCTGAGCCAAACCGCTACACCGCTCTTTTTACGAGTTCAAGAGCAAACTCAATCCTTTCCACGGCGCAGGATCAAACCGATACAAGTATTTGAGTTTGATAATAACACACCACAACTCTCTCAAAGAGTAGATTTACAATTTGGGATACTCACAACTATTTCCTCACAATACAAAAATAATCCCTCTCAAGAATAAGATGAAAAGAAATAAACTTGTAAGCTTGGAGAGAGCAACAAACAATGAAGACTTTGAACAAATGAGGATTGGAGAATGTATGTAAGTTGTGTATTTTAAAATGTGGGGAAGATGAGTTTATATAGAGGAGAAAAGTGGCAAAATGTAGGATTGAATATTGACCATTGGATTGTGTTAGGAATAATGGAAGGTGGAGATTTAAAATAAATAAATAAGAAATTTTTCTAAATTCATTTATTTCAAAATTTTAATATAATAGTAATATAATATAATAATAATAAAAAGTTATGTGAGTAACGGTCAAATGAAATTCAAAATTTATTATAAATATAATAATATAATAATAATAAAAACTATGTGAGTAACCACCAAAATTTTAAAATATAATAATATAATAATATAATATAGTAATAATAAAAATCGATGTGAGTAACGGTTAGATTCAAATTTATATTTTGTAAAAATAACTTTATTTAAAAATATAGTAATAAGAAAAACTCCACCATTTGTTACTCTCCCAAAATCATAAATGTCATACTTTGATATATTTTGATTTGTCCATCATTTTGATTTTGCTGCCACATCATCACGTCGGGTATGTTGTCTCGACTGTAATTTCTTCGTTTTAGCTCTGATTTGAGTGATTGAAAAATCGTTGAAATTGTTATTCCCGACCTTATACTGTGGACAGTTCAAAATACTGAAAATAATTAATAATTAAAAAGTAGGTTTGTTATCATCAAAACATCAATTAATTGATTGAAATTAATTAAAGTGAGATCAAGGCCAAAAAGCCAACAATACATTTATTATTATCGATAATTTAGATAATTGAAATATATGGTTAAATATTTGAATTAAATAATAAAAATAAAAATAAAAACCCATTTTCCATGTGTAAGGAATTATAGTTATTGCTTATAGAACAAGTTAAAATGATGCTCCACTAATCACGTGATATTATTGCTATTCTAATTTTTGTCATGTTATTATTCTTATTATAAGATTCTAATGTAACATTCACATTAATAACCATAGCCTTCATTTTTAATATAAAGTTTATGCTTTTTAAAATATATATTTATAATTTAAAATAATAATAATAATAATAATAAATAAATTGGGTTGAGATATTATTTTTAATTACCCAAAATAATAAATTAAAAGGTAAATATATTAATATTTTAAAAAAAATTACATTTAAAAAACTTAAAATAGTTTCCCATTCAATGCGTATAATATTTCAATAATAATTAAATTATTATGGATCTATATTTCAAGCAGGTGTAGTTATTAATTTTATTATAATTTTCTAATAATTATTTTTTTGAAAGCATAATTTTACAATAATGTCTGGTATTAAATCAAATTTATACTTGTTAAATAAATATTTAATTTTTATTATACATTGAAAACGATGATTACATTGCCTTTTTTAAATAAATAAAAAAGAAAATTAAGAAAATGCATTAATAGAAAAATTATAAATTCCATAAATTGGCATAAAAAATATAAACATATAAATTTTATATTATAAAATTTAAATAAAAAATTGACCGAAGATTTAAATTTTTTATTGAAAATAATATGAAAGTCAAACATTCAAATGTCGACGGTCAACTGCATTAAAATATAAATATTTGATTTGGGTTTTTATTAAATTTTAAATACTGAAAATTAAATCTGTAATTTTCCTTAAATAAATTAAATGGAAGAAACTGATAAATCTTTCTATTAAAAATTAGAATATAACTAATAAAAATAGTATTTTTTTAAATATTTAATTATTTATAATATACATTTCCTTTTTATTTTTAATTAATTTTTTTTGGGGATTTATTTGGTTTTCTTCTTTTTCCCGTCTTTGACTCTGTACTTTTACAGACTTCCGACTACGTCTTTTCTCTCTCTCTCTAGACTCCTTGTCTCCTCCGCCGGTTTTCGCTTTGTTCCGTCACTGGCGGCTTCCAGGACTGGTTTTTTGTCGCCGTCGGAAGCGGTTTCTTTGCTGTGAAGCCATCTTTGTTTTCTGAGAAACCGCTTTGGAGGCTGTATTTCAGTTTTTGCTTCTCATTTCAAGAGTTTAAGGCCGAGGTATGAGGATGTTTTTGATTCTGTGTTTCGAATGGAGTTTCTAGGACTTTGGTTTCGAATGGAGTTTCTAGGACTTTGGTTTCGAAGGAGCGTCATAGATCTACGAAGCTTTTGGGGAAGGACGAGGGGGAGGGAGATGTGAAATTTTGTTTTTGTTTGTCAGAGTTTTAGAGAGAGAGAGAGAGAGGGAGAGAGAGCTCTGCGGTGGGCCTGATGTGACCGTTGATGTTAGTGTACGGAAGATTTAGTCGCCGTATAGGATGACCGGTGAGCGGTGGAGTGGGTGGTGGTATTTTGGCGTTTTTTTCACATGGAATGGCAGATCCTTCTAGCTATGCAAATGCCGACCGTGATATCCAGCAGGTCTTCTTTCTCCTCTCTGTTTCCGCGTATTTTCTTCATCGGTCTGAGCTCATGTTTTTTGGGTCCCCGAATTTCTTGCGTTGATTTTTTCTATTATCCGAAACTTCAAATATTTTTTTTCTACCGTCATCAGCTGGATGTTCGGAATTGCTGAGATGTTCTTGGTCAAAATTGAATCGTGGAAGAGAAAGCGGTTCATCATATTTTCTCTGAAATACACAATTTAACTTGGGCTCTCCATCTCTGTCTACATTGACTGAAATCTGTTGGATATACGAAGTCGTAGATCTTTGGCGTTCAGCACATGTCGAACTTTGATGTCTTGATTAAATTCATTCGGAATTGAGCTTTTCTGATTAATTTGAAGCCAGCAAAGAGGACTATTTCTAATCAAATCATGTTTCGAGATTTATTTTTCTTCTTATACAGTTCAGAGACTGGTTGTTGAAAGTTTTAATCATTCTTTGCCTTTCTTTTCGTTTTGGTCAGATGGTTGAGTCTATTTTGTTAACTTTTTGTTCATTTTGGGATGAGAACAAGAGTGTAAACTAATCTGGGACTTCTTTCTCGCTGCTCGGACATTTAACACTCCCTTAACTGTATGACATACTGATTCAGTACCTTCTACCGTTGTGCACTCATGACTGTGGGAACAATTCTTCAGCCTTGTATTTAATTTTAGTTCTGAACTGTAGAACTCCATTTTACCACATTTTAGTTAGTACACTGGGGTAATATATATATTGTTAGAAGCTAAGTTCCAAACATTTCAAAATAGAATAATTTGATGGATTTAACATCATATATTGGTAACTGGAGATATGCTGATTGGCCATGGCTACTTTTGAGTGCGCTAAGCTGTAAGAGTAACCTGGATGCCAATACTCAGAACTGGCTGCTAGTTAAGTTCTGAAGCGAATCACGTTACGCTATTGCTAACTTACCTTAGTTTTCTAAAATTGATTGGGGATTTTATTTTTGTTAAATAATCTGTTATGGAATTTGTGACAACCTGCGTTATTTAGAACTGACCTGTCATGGATGGCCCTGTGATTTTTGAGCACTTAATGTTCAAGGCTAAGGGTATTATAGTGGTTTTTCTTCCTATTCTTTTTTTCCCTCAAATATTTCCATCTGTTACTTCTTCAACCCCATTGTGAAGCTGTAACCAAATTCTCCAAGACAGATTTCTTTCTCTGCCATTGTTCAATATCCAACCTTGCTTATAATTTCATTTTCCTCTTTGCGGTAGTTTCACTAGGTTGATTTCATCTTGCAGGCATTAATTACATTGAAGAAGGGTGCTCAACTGCTTAAATATGGTCGTAAAGGAAAGCCAAAGTTCTGTCCATTCAGGCTTTCTAGTGTGAGTTTGATTTCAATAGTGGTTTTAATTAGTCTTATCAAAGCTTTGTATCCTTTAGACATTTCTATTTCCTGTTTTGGTAGTTTCCAAATTAGCTTACACTATCGATGAGAATTTGGTGGAAATACTTGCTCATCTCTCTTTGCAATGCTTTTGTGTTGCTGCTATTCAGTGACTTATTTAGTTACTAAAAGCTGATCACATTTTCTCGGAAGAAACTAGGGACCAATTTTTGTGATTTGAATACTAGAACAGAGTTTAAGAACATGGTTTTCTAATGTTTTTAAAGCTTGATCAGAATATGATATAGGGAAATTCTATTGTGTTTGAGTGATCTACTGCATAGGATTCTTTCTTTCATGAGTTTTGAGAACCTTGCAACTCAAATTATTATCCCTGTTTTGATCGCTGTTTTCACTTTATATTGAACGAAATGTTATTCAGTTTACTGGCTTCTTATCCGCAAGAATGTAAGTGGCATCATGATTTTAAATAATTGGTTCATTATCTCAAAGAAAGTCAGTTATTAGAGTAACTTTTGGCTGCATTTTGATGAAATCTTGCAACTTAGTACGATTATTATTTGCTTGTTCGGTACACATTATGTTCTTTGGGTTCTGTATGAGAGGTTGCAGTAGAGAAGAATCTTAATGATCTTCCATAGACTTCATGTGGATGTACGCATATGGGAAAGTTGGCTGTCAACTAAATTGTATACACATGAGCATTAATGTAGGTACACATACAATGACATTAAAAAAAAAATTCCAAAAACTTTGATGTGCTTTTGTGGTGTTGTTACCAGAGTTCTGGAATTATCCTGCAAATTAGGTCAACCATTTTGAAAATTCTATTGTTATTGGCTTGATGCACATTGCTACGAGAGGAATTTATTTGTTTTGTAAATAACGGGTGGTTAATAAGGAATATCTGTTAATTTATCTTTTCAATTGGAAGTTTAATATTGGAAGTTGGAGCAATGAAGATTCAGTTTTAATAATGAAATTTATCAGGTCTTTGTTAATATTGTAACTATTTTTTTCAGCTTTTTATGTTTCCAGTGGCTTGATAGTATTCCTTGCATTATTACTGTTTATTTTTTCTATTTTCAGGATGAATCTTCCTTGATCTGGATTTCAAGTAAAGGCGAAAGAAGTTTGAAGTTAGCTTCAATCTCACAAATTGTTCCTGGACAAAGAACTGTAAGATATTAATTTATTTGTTATCACTCTAATGCTCGGCTATAATAATTATTCTTTCTACGTGATGTAATTAGCACACGTTGTTACTTAGTCCTTGATATTTATTTTACTTTTACATGGAATTTGTTCAGGCTGTCTTTGAAAGATATCTTCGTCCTGAAAAGGATTACTTATCATTCTCCCTTATATACAACGACGGGAAGCGATCCCTTGATCTGGTTGGTGACAAACATTTTTCTCTTTTTGTGCTTATTTAAAATGTCATTTTTCTTTTACTGGTCTTTTGATTCAATGGTAATGGTGATATGTTCTTGCTCCTTAGATTTGTAAGGATAAAGTTGAGGCAGAGGCTTGGATTGCAGGCCTGAAAGCTTTAATAGCATCTGGTCAAGGTGGACGTTCCAAGATTGATGGCTGGAGTGATGGAGGCCTCTATCTTGATGTAAACTCTTTTTCTTGGAAGTCTTTTATAGATTCTTTTGTTCCCTAGAAAAAGCCTTTTATAACTCAGTTCCTTATCCTAAAAATAAAAATTCAATTAAAAATGGAGATGCAGCTACAACAGAAGCAAAACTGAAGAGAAGAATAGGCATTGAGACATTAATAGAAACTGGGAACTAAGTTGTACCTCGTGCAGTCTGCTTGCATTCCCTTTGCCCCCGTCATTTACTCGGATTGATGTAATAATCCTTATATCATGACACACAATTCTAGAAGTTCATTCCCTGTGGTTTTAATTTAATTTGTTTTTCCAATTTGAATTCCCTTTTTGAAGAACACTCCTTAAAAAACACTACTCTTTTTGAAACGTATTGTTAAAAGAAATATGCATAATATCATATTGCATATAGCTTGAATTTCCTCGTGGAAAGCTGTTTAATACATGGTTTACTGATGTCATTTCAGGACAGTTGTGAATTGACTTCAAATAGCCCAAGTGACAGTTCACACAGTGTGAATAGAGATAATAGCTCTCCAGAAGTTTTTGTTAGTCTCAACGAAAATAAATCTCTGAAGACTTCTCGGCCTGAAAATTACATTGCAAACTCTGAAAGGGCTCATGTATCATTAAACCAAACAAGCATGCAAGTGAAGGGGTCTAGTTCTGATGTTATGCGTGTTAGTGTTTCAAGTGCTCCCAGCACCTCTAGTCATGGGTCTGCACCAGATGACTGTGATGCTCTAGGTGATGTATACATATGGGGTGAGATTGTTGGTGACAATGTTGTGAAGATTGGGGCTGAGAAAAATAGTAGTTATGTGACCTTGAGGACAGATGTACTTCTGCCAAGACCTTTGGAGTCTAACGTTGTTCTAGACATACATCATATAGCCTGTGGGGTCAGGCATGCTGCTTTGGTGACAAGGCAAGGGGAAGTTTTTACTTGGGGAGAGGAATCTGGAGGCCGCCTTGGCCATGGTGTGGTGAAGGATGCAAGTCAACCTCGTATGATTGAATCTTTGGCAGCTAGTAGTATTGATTTTGTTGTGTGTGGAGAGTTCCACACATGTGCTGTTACAATGACCGGGGAACTTTATACATGGGGTGATGGTACCCATAATGCAGGGCTTCTTGGTCATGGCAGTGATGTCAGCCATTGGATACCAAAGAGAGTCTCTGGTCCACTTGAAGGACTTCAAGTTGCTTCAGTGACATGTGGTCCATGGCATACAGCTTTGGTAACATCGATGGGTCAGCTTTTCACATTTGGTGATGGAACATTTGGTGCACTGGGCCATGGAGACCGAGAAAATATTTCATATCCAAAGGAAGTGGAATCCTTATCAGGCCTGAGGACAATTGCCGTTGCATGTGGGGTGTGGCATACTTCTGCTGTAGTTGAAGTTATTGTGACACAATCTAGTGCGAGCATTTCATCTGGCAAACTGTTTACGTGGGGTGATGGAGATAAAAATCGTCTGGGGCATGGAGATAAGGAACCCAGGCTTAAACCCACATGTGTGCCAGCACTAATTGATTATGATTTTCACAAAATTGCTTGTGGTCACAGCCTTACTGTTGGTTTGACCACTTCAGGACAAGTTTTCTCAATGGGAAGTACTGTTTATGGCCAACTTGGGAATCCCAGTGCAGATGGAAAGATACCTTGCTTGGTAGAGGATAAGCTTTTTGGGGAATCCGTTGAAGAAGTTTCATGCGGTGCATATCATGTGGTGGTATTAACATCAAAAAATGAAGTTTATACATGGGGAAAGGGCGCAAATGGTAGATTGGGCCATGGTGATGTTGAAGATCGGAAGACACCAACTTTGGTAGAAGCTTTGAAGGATAGACATGTGAAATATATAGCATGTGGTTCAAATTACACAGCTGCCATTTGTCATCACAAATGGGTTTCTAGTGCTGAGCAGTCACAGTGCTCTGCTTGCAGACAGGCATTTGGGTTTACACGGAAGAGACACAACTGTTATAATTGTGGACTTGTCCACTGCCACTCTTGCAGTTCAAGAAAAGCATTAAGAGCAGCACTTGCACCTAATCCCAGTAAACCATATCGTGTATGTGATTCATGCTATGCAAAACTGATCAAGACATCAGAAGCTAGTAATAATAATAGGAAAAATGCTATGCCTCGCCTCTCAGCTGAGAACAAAGATAGGATTGACAAGAGTGATATGAGAATATCTAAGTCTGTGCCTTCCAATATGGATTTGATAAAGCAATTAGACAACAAAGCTGCTAAACAAGGAAAGAAGGCTGATACATTCTCCCTTGTTCGATCCTCTCAAGCACCTTCACTATTGCAGCTTAGAGATGTTGTATTATCAACTGCTGTTGATCTGCGACGAACAGCTCCTAAACCTGTCCTTACTGCTTCTGGAGTGAGTTCCAGATCTGTGTCACCTTTCTCAAGGAAACCAAGCCCTCCTCGATCTGCTACGCCTGTTCCTACAGCGTCAGGACTTTCCTTTTCCAAAAGTATTACTGATGGTTTGAAGAAAACAAATGATCTTTTGAATCATGAAGTGCTTAAACTACGTTCACAGGTAAAAGCCATTTCCCCCCTCCTGATTGTCATTCCCTTTCCATCACCCTTCTCCCCTGGTGTAAAGATAAGAGACAATCCGTTTAAGACCAGAAGATCCCGAAACAGCAAGGAATTTCCCACTCCAGAACCATAGGAGATTGTTCTCATTTTTTAATTGGTAGGGATAAAAAAAAAAAAAGGTGAATAGTCACAGAGTTCTTTAAAAAGAAAATTCTCCTCGAACTTGTCCTGTTCCTTTTGGCTCATAAAATTTGTGCAATTCTGATGAATTTGGCTTTATGACGGAGTATGATCTTATCTTGATGTCTAATAATACAGGTTGAGAGCCTGAGGCAGAGATGTGAACTCCAGGAAATGGAGCTTCAGAAATCTATGAAGAAAACACGAGAAGCTATGGCAGTGGCTGCAGAGGAATCTGGTAAATCTAAAGCGGCCAAAGAAGTCATCAAGTTACTTACCGCCCAGGTCATTTTCTTTTGAATGCATTTTCCCCTATTCTACAAAGCTTTCAGTCTCTGGAGCTTCTGGTTGATCTTTATTGGAGTACAAAGAGAAGAATGCATTAAATTTCTTACAAACAATCACTTTGACTATCACGCTGTAAAGCGTGTGGTCTTTGTGTTTGATGCATAAAATATTAATACATAAAGAATTAACTTGTGGCTCTTGGTGTGGTTGAATGAACGATGATGCGTATAATCTAGAGCAATAAGAGGAAATGACATGGACTTCTAATAGACATAATCACTATATTATAATTGTTTCTTTTCTTCCTCAATGCTTAACCATCCTGTGAAATATTTTTACAAGAATACTTGTGGTTCTAATAGTAGATTATATCCTATAATTGTTCCAGCTTAAAGATATGGCTGAAAGGTTACCTCCTGGAGTATATGATGCTGAGAAAATGAGATCAGTTCATCTTTCAAATGGTTTGGAGTCAAACGGCGTCAACCATTTGAATATGAATGGAGAGCGTCATTCACGATCTGATTCACTTAGCAGCTACTCCTGTGCATCTCCCACGGCATCTGAGGCTGCTGCTTGGCAAGGAAGCTATGGCGCAGTTCATTCATCCAGGGAGCTTTCTGGAACGAATGAAAGTAATCTGCAACAAGATAGAATTGACAGTCGAGATTCTAGACTGCCAAATAGTGGAAGAGCTCAGCCAGTAAGCAGTAGTGCCTCGGTGACAGCTGTTGGCAAGGAGCCCGAGTCTTTACAAGATGGTGAAAATAATTCTAGAGCCAAAACTTCTGTACTGGCTAATGCTACTCAAGTTGAAGCTGAATGGATTGAACAATATGAGCCTGGTGTATATATTACCCTTGTGGCTCTACGGGATGGTACTCGGGATCTAAAACGTGTGCGCTTCAGGTGATGTTTCTCTTTGTTTCTTTTTGGGTTTCAGCATCTAGAAATACAGTGATTTTTGTCTCTTTGGTGTGACTTGCAATTTGACTAGTTTCTGATTGAATTATTGGGTGAAAATATGCAATCCATGTGCCGAAGTTTAATTTGGACTCTAAAAAAAAAAATGGCCTCCATGATATCTAGAACATGAACTCATACGATCTTTTTGGACAAACTTGAATGGTACTAATAATTTCTGTCAATTCTTTTACAATTATTTATAGTTATAATGCCCATAATGTTGGAATTGTAGGGCAGACTTGTTAGAAATTGGATGGCTTTTTTGTGTTAGTTCCTCCTTGGTCGGTAGTTTGCTCTACCCCTACCCTTAGGTTGCCTTCTTCTGTGATTTTAATATACTCAAAAGTTCCATATTAAAAGTTGTAGGGCAGGGACACTCTTAGATTTCTTGAATAATTACTCTAAACTATGTCGCTCATGGTTTTCGACATCTAATGCCTTGTATTAGAATCTGAGGTCGAGTTTAAAAAGCTCCAATGCCTGTTCATATAATGTGTATTACAATTGCATTTACAGCCGGAGAAGATTTGGAGAGCATCAAGCAGAAAATTGGTGGTCAGAGAACCGTGAGAAGGTATACAAGAGATATAACGTTCGGAACTCCGACAAGTCTTCAGTTTCGGGACTGACTTCACAGAGGGCGGATGATGCAATTTCAATAGCTTCCCAGCAACTTTAGCAAAGGGGGCGGATGAATCCAGTGCAGTCCTACTCCAAGCCAGCCATTTTACAGCTTGAAGATGATCAGAAAATGGTATTGGAAAAGTAGAATCTATTGACCTTTGTTCATAAAAGTTCTTTCCTTCTAACCCTTCTCTCAAATTATTTTGTCCAATTTATTTATGGGTTGCCTGCCTCTACCCCTTACGACCTGTTGAATCTTTAGTGTATATAAAAAATCATCCATTAAGATTATAGCAGCCAAAGAAGAGAAATTTTTGTTCTTTGTTTCTTCACCCTCACTATAAAACCACATTCTTTCTCTCTCCCTAGGCCATTTCTGAAATCAGAATTTGGTTCTTTAGCAGCTGGAATGTCGTTGTCGTTGTCGTTGTCGTTGTCTTTGTTGCTCATGTACTGAAGTTGATCGTGTCAATGTCTTGGTTGGCACAGCGATTAGCTCATTCTTTTTAACCTCTTATGCACACAGGAAATGTCTCTTTTGTGTTTTTTTCTCATTGTAATGGATGATGTTCGTCCACTCGCTTAACCTTCAAACCATATCCATCCAGGAAAAAGGAGAGAAAATACAGTCAAATTCATAACTTTTGTTTTAAAGTTCAAATGATTGAGCATTTATCATGCTTTTATGTAGAGTGCTTCCCATTTTATTTTATTTTTGTTTCTTTCACTGTTTCAGTAAATATTTAGTTTTAATTCTGATGTTGGAAAATCATAATTTTATTAAAAATAACAAAATATAATTGTTGGAGGAGGAAAGTGGACGATATCATATCATTGTGGAGAGTTGTGTTCGTCTAACATGGTATCAAAGCTATGTCAATAGAATCCTCAAATATCGAACAAAGAATCGTGAGGTTGGAAGAAGTAGTCAAAAGTGACTAAAGTGTTGAAAAAGGGTGTACAATATCATACCATTGTAGAAAGTCGTGTTCGTCTAACATGGTATCAGAGCCATGTCAATAGAATCCTCAAATATCGAACAAAGAATTGTGAGGTTGGAAGGTGTAGTCAAAAGTGACTAAAGTGTCGAACAAAATGGTGTACTTTGTTCGAGGGCTCTAGAGAAAGGAGTTGAGCCTCGATTAAGGGGAGGCTATTTGAGAGCTCTATAAGCCGAATCCCACATTGGTTTATGCTCAAAGGATAATATTATACCATTGTGGAGAGTCATGTTCGTCTAACAATATTTTCTATTGTTTTTATCCATTTTTTTTTTCATTTTTATTCACATTTTTTAGTAAATTCCCGAAGTTGCCCTTGGTTGACTAGTAAAAGTTAATAATGAAATTAAATATATTAAATTATAGTATATATGATTTTCTTAAAAATTTAAATTATAAATGTTAAATTTGAGGTTCTTATAGATGGAAAAGAATCTAAAATTTTAAAAGAATATAACTATTTATTTATTTTTTGTATTAAAAAAGATTGAAAATTTAAAAAATAATTTGTAAACAAAATTTTATTTTATTTTTTTATTTAAAAAGGAGTTTACGTTCTTTATGAAATTGTTTTGAAGAAAATAGATAAAATAAAACAGGTATTTATTTTACGGTAATTCGGTGCGGGATTTGGTAATTGATCGCGTAATATCTACGGGGAGATCTTGCGTATCGGATCGTAGTGTGTTCGTGGGGCTTCGCTTCTGCGTCTAGAATCAACAACGCACAGCTCTAAATTAATCGCCTGTTTTAGGGTTTTAGTAATCTCTAAATTCTGCTTGAAGGTTCATACATTTGTCTCCAATTTTTCCCTTTGTCTGCTGCCTCTCTTTGAAGCTCTAATTTTGAAAAACTGCAGCATATATGGCGGATGATTATTGGAATCGGCAACAGCCTCTGCTTCCCTCGCCTGGCATGCTTAAACGACCTCGTGCTGAATATGGTATGTCTATGTGTTTATTATGTTTAATTTGGTTTCTTTTCTTGAATTCGTGAGCATTGTTGTTGCGTTTGATGGTATTGCAGCTATTCGATGGTGAATTTTGATGGGCTTAATTCCATAGAAGTGTCTGAAAACTAATGAAACCGTTCTTGTATTGTTTGTTTTGATTTGTTAATTTAGTTGTGAATAATCAGTGTTCATAAAGCAATTGAATTCGGGTTTGTTCTGATAAAGTTGTAGTTGAAAATTCTGAATGGAGAATGTATCTGATCCGAGAGGAAACACTACTGCGGAGTGATGTCTGTCACGGCATATTAGAACAATTTGATGCTCCAATGCACTTCATCTGATAGTTGAGAGAACACAATTTTTTTTTTTGGTTCTAGTGGTGGATGTGCAGCCAAGTTCTTCAAAAACCAGTAAAAGGGCCTTACTAAAGGGTTTTTTGTTCTTGATTTCAGTAACATTTGGCGGTGGGGAGATTTTGGGCCTTATTAAAGATTACAATCTGAGGTCCCTAGGATGAAAACCTGATAGGTATCTCATTTATTTACCATTAGAAAACAAGTTAGAGATTATAGCCTATTGATGAGTGACTGATTCGAGAGGGCCAACCTTCTCTCCTGGAAAACACACCCTATCCAAACTACAGGAAGATATATATATATATAGAAAAAGGGAACACACACATAACTTTCTTGGGAAGTTGCAAGTCCCTTTCTGACTTCCTATTCAATTTTTCAAACATAAAAACTGTCTAAAACTGAAGACTCTAATCACCGTTCGAAGTGAATTCCCCCTTTTGTTCTTCTTAGCATGAACTCTAGTAATTAGTCTAACAAAACCCTAAACCAACAAGACCCTTTGTGCTGGAAGCCTTGGTTGTAAGTAGAAAATGAAAAGTAGTCCCAACGTAAACTTTATACGATATATTTTTCCAAATGCACCTACCTATTTTAAGTCCCTCCTTATGCCATCCACAGTGGTAGTTGAAAAATGCTATAGGAATTCCTTGGGGAAAGATGGAACTTAAGTCAAAGGAAGTTATCTTGTTAATTAGTGTAAGGACCCCCTTTTTAAGTTGGAAGGATTGTTACCAAATGGATCGTGAGTGGAATTTTGGAAGTAAAACAGAAGCATGAGTAAGCTAAACAAAAACGTTTCAATAAGAAATACTAACTAATATTCGAAGAAACCTTGAGTTTTGGATCCCAATGAAACATTTATTTTCAAAGCGTAACGAATATATTTTTAAAATAATTACAAATCAAGTAATGAAAGTATAGAGCATAAAACATGAACTGGAAAATTTTAAAATTCTGGGAAGTCTTAGTTTGATTTTGTCTTTGTAGTCTTGCTAACTTGAATGCCCTCACCACACACCTTGTAGATTCATGTACCACATGAAAAGGAAAGACAGGTAGCATGAGTATAAAAAAAATACTCAGTAAGTAGCCTCACTTGCGAGGCTGAAACTGTATTCATACTTAAAACTCATGATATTGAAAGCATGCAAAGTCCTGGCTAATTATACGCCAATGTCTTCTGATACATAAGGGCCTTAATTGAAAATATGGAAACATCCTGTCTAAGTGAACAATTGGCCAATCCCAAACTATACCAACTACATTGCTTCCGTGGGTCAGTCCAGTAGATAAAATGTCACTTGAGATTAGTTGACAACTTTTTAGTAATGTTAGACCTATCCCATCATAGCACCTCATGAAAGCATTCCTGATCATCAACTATAGTGCCTATGCTGGTCATTCCTGGAAGACCAAGCGAGTTAGTTGGTGGCGCTCTTTAATGGAGCTAGACCTTCCTAACATAATACGTCATGAAAAACTTTCAGCTAATATATAAGGGACTGATCCCAAAGCTGAACCAACTATGGTTCCTATGTGTATTAGTCTTGAAAGACAGGACACCGCTAAGGTTAGTTGACGACCCTCTAGTAGAACCCAGCCTATTCCAACATAATACCTCATGAAAAACATACATAGCGTAATGTGCAGGGAAAGACAATTGTTACAAGGATCATCATGAACTTAGGAATAAACATACATGTAACTGAGATCCTCTAATCATGCTAAACACTATATCATTCATCACCAGACCATTTAAAACTCAGACCCCTCTAATCACCATGCTAGATAACATACTTAACATCACAGTCTATTCCAAAACCGATGATCCAATAGTTCACATATGCATTCCATATTTCCTGTACTCCAAAACTTTGGATATAAACTACCATGGGTTGGCCTAGCCAATAAGGGGCAGGTAAGTAATAAAAGGGGTTTAGAGGGAATGAATACAAGTCATGGTGGCCACCCACCTAGGATTTAATATCCTACCTATTTCCTTGGCAAGTAACTATAGTATAGTTAAGCAGTTGTCCCACGAGAATAGTTGAGTTGTGCAAAATCTGGCCTAGACATGAGGATCAGGCTCGTGATCTTCTACCATAATAATGTTTAGATACTTCCATAAATTTTGTTTGGGCTTGATCCACATTTGTTATGTATAATTGCTGACATCCTGCTATAGTTTTTAAGCCTTTCTGAAGGAATTTTTCACTCGATTTCCCGAAGTAGATACTGAGGATTTTTTTTTTTAGATTGAAAGAAAATTTCACTTGATCTGCAAATGGTTTCTTTAGACCTTCGATTTATAGAGGTTCCTTGTCCATCTAACTTAACGTAATGTTATATTTTGGATTGCGAGGATAATGAGATTAGATGTGTGGAATATGTGCATGACTGAACTGTTAAAACGATTTATTTAAATAGTAAAAGAGGAATTCTATACTGATTGAACATTATTGTTTCAATTGAATATTACTATAGTAATGTCCTGGACCTATTTTCTTAGACATATCTTTTATTCCTTCGATGTAGTGGCATCTGTTGTTTAACGTCTGGAATAAGCTCATTTTGTTTTGTTAGCAGTTTTCCTCTTCTTTTTTTTCTTCTCTTTTTTTTTTTTTTTTTTTAAAGAAAATAAAAAATAATAAAATGGAAATGGATTTAGACCTTTCTTCTGTCTTCAGAACTTCCATCCTCTGGATTTCCTCCCGGGCATGATATGCACAATCATTTAGCTAGTGATGATCGTAGTGGTCCTCCGGCTGTGAAAGATACACAAGCAATAGGGTCAGCATATGATCGTTATCTCCAAAGTGTGGTATGAATGAAATCTACATTTATTTTCTCTTCTTGCATCCAGTTTGAGTGCTGAAAACTTGTCATAATTGCTTTTGAAGCAACTTTCTTCTGCTGCATCCGGAGAAGTACCTACCATCGGGGAAATGGGGATGGGAAGGCCTATTGCAAACAGAATCCCAGTTGGGAGTAGAATGCCTGGGCCTTCAATTCCCGATCCCGTTGTAATGAGTCGTCCTCCTGCAGTCTCTCCTGATCTTGCACCAAATGGTCGGAATATCGAGTATGGTAATCATCTTCCGGTAGAGTCAATGAACAGACCCGGACGCGAAACTGTGCCTCTTCCTCTTGATGCCTCAAACACTTTATATGTTGAAGGACTTCCGTCTGATAGCTCCAGGAGGGAAGTAGCTCGTATCCTTTTTCTCAGTGTTGATGCCTCTGCAAAACTATATTCATTTTTCTCTTCCCTTTCAATTATTTACTTAAAAAATTGCTTTCCTTTACGTCGATATAGATATTTTCCGTCCCTTCGTGGGATATAAAGAACTGAGACTTGTGAGCAAAGAATCTAAACATGTAATAGACCCTTGTTTTTTATTTACCTTTGATAACTACTAGGCACGTGCTAACGTTTACTTTGTTTTTCATGTCGCATTTGTTTCAAAATATAGCGTGGTGGGGACCCTCTTATATTATGCTTTGTAGATTTTGCAAACGCAGCCTGTGCAGCAACTGCCATGAGTGCATTGCAAGGTACAAATTTCTTCCGCATATGCTTTTGCAGTTTTTATAGAAGCAATATTTTCCCGTTGTCACTTCTTTTTACTCGACATAGAAAAGATGAACGTCTAGGTACATGTTTAGTTCATTTTTCTGCTTTAAATGGACAAAATTTGCAAGTAGTCTGATCTTTTTGTTCAAAGAATTCAAAAGAGATGCTAAAAAACTCTCTGATCTGCACAGGTTATAAAATGGATGAACAAGACCCGGATTCTAACTACTTAAGACTACAGTTCTCACGGCATCCAGGGCCGAGGTCTGGCACTGGAGGATCGGGCGGAAAAAGGTGAATAAGGTTGAGAGACAGGACGATGACCAATTTAAATGGGAAACTTTCATCTTCTGGTGCACATTGTACTAGCTGCTCTGCTTGTACGCCCATTATTATATGTTCTTAGAGATGCTGTTAAGATAGGCAAATTTTAGACGACCCCATATTGAAGTTGCATGTAAATTTAAGAGGCTTAGATTCAGAGGGTTTCAATGGTCAAACAATTTGAACGAATATGGTATTTGTTGAAAGAAGAGTACACAAGTGATTATTTTTAATTGATTTCATATTGAAATTATTTGAAAATATTTTGTTATAAAATACAATATTCTTCCACAACGATGTCGTGGTGGTGTGGTTGGTTATCACGTTAGTTTAACAGGTCTCTAAATTTGAATGGTAATGGTTGGTGAAATTTAATACAAGCCAATTCAATTTATTTGACCAATCATCCCTCCTATCTTTTGACTCGAGAAATTGGTCGAAATTTTTCCAATTCCACATTGGTTAACTAACGGGATGATATGAGATGCTAAGCTTTCAATAGGAAATGGGGTCTCATAAGCTCCTTCTTCTGTTCTTCCTGCTCGTGGCATTGCTCATTTCAAATTTGCCCTCAAAATTTGCTGCACACCATAGTTACCCTTCTCCTCCGTCGCCGCAGCTACGTCCACCGCCACCACCGAATCAGTCAGCACCGGCGATGATACGTTATACATCAAAGTCATAGAGGTCAGCCCGCCACCTAGCCAGCGGCAGTGGCCAAAGGAGTACAGCCGTAAATCGCCGCCACCTCCTTTCTAATACTTCATAGGGATTTATGCATGAAGGAATGAAGATTTGTTGTTCATCTATTCATCTTTGTTTTCCATAATCTCCCTACTGTTTAGATGTAATGCTTCTAATTTTTTTTTTTTTTTTTTTGGTTAAACGAGTGATATCACTCCGTGCATGCTTTAAAAACATATGCGAAAACTTATAATAAATACTTTAAAATAAGGCTATAGACTTATTTAATTCAAAAATAAGAAGTTTGAAATAATGTAGTCTTTTAACATGAAATATAAATAAATTACCTGTTAATTACTAAACGAGAAACAATGCATTTTATTGCCCTATATTGCCTTTCATGGCCTTTCGAGCATTCATAGTCATTTGTGTATGGGAGCTCTACCTTTACCTTAAAAATATAAGGATTTGTGTATGGGAGCTCTACCTTTACCTTAAAAATATAAGGGTAGCACGTGACTTGATTATTTTAAAAAATATAATGCTATCACACATAATATAATTGTGACCTATCCTTTAGGAGTGTAACATGACATTAAGCTCTTTCTAGTTTTGGGTAAGGTTGGATGTGTGGTACTTTCTCACACACGCTACATATCGTTGGATGCCATAGAAATATCAAGGTACACGTATGTACTAGCATAACATAAGGTCCCCATGATTTTCATTCATAACATAACATTAACATTATTATTCACTTTTTACTTTCATATATGTCATAATACATGAGGTAGGGGCATGCCATTTACCATCATACATTATTCAATATGCTGGCTGTGGGGTTCGAACCCACGCGCACTTATGTGCAGAAGATCTTAAGTCTTCCCCCTTAACCTCTCGGGCAAACCAGCTAATTTGTTATATTAAAATTAAATATAAGTATGTATAGCGTTAATAATTTTTATCTTACCCACGAATTTTTTTTAAAGGTAACCAGTTAAGATTATTAAAAAGTATGTTAAATTACACACTAATTTTTTTTTTTTTATCCATATATTTAGACAGTTGTATCACTTAAAATCTTTGTAAAGTCGACATCTCTTCATGTCGTTTTTTAAGGTTTAATTCAAACAAATATTAAAGTCATTGACAAACTTTTTTTTTTATTCAATACTCTAACGTCTTTCTATTCCAAAATTAATCTTAAAATATTTATATATTTCTACTCGAAAATATCATACACGCATTCAATAAAAAATTGTTATTTTGGAATTGAGTTCCTTTCGTTTAAGTATTTTAATTAAACAAACCTTAAAGATCAAGTCAATGTCTTAATAACAATAACCGTAGTTGAATACATAGCCTTGTTTAACGTCCTCACAAAAATACTCTTACGCGTCAAGTGAAACGTCCTCATCGTTGGCATCAACGCCGCCCGTCCTTCAAGCACCATGGCCTCTCATATACCTCCCACCTTCGCCACCGCCCCCATTTTAGATATATTATATGACTGTGTCTAATGTTTATGCATATAAAAGTAAATTGTTCTACTACGATTAAATTTTAGGGTGTCCACAGTTAGCATATATTGTCCTCTTTGGGCTTTCCCTTTCGGGCTTTCCTCAAGGCTTTAAAACGCTTTTGGGCCTCTTTGGGCTTTCCCTCACGGCTTTAAAATGCGTCTGCTAGGGGAAGATTTCCACACCCTTATAAATGGTGATTTGTTCTCCTCCCCAACCAATGTGGGACATCACAATCCACCCCCTTCGGTGCCCAGCGTCCTCGCTGGCACTCTTTCCTTCCTCCAATCGATGTGGGACTGCCCCCAAATCCACCCTCTTTAGAGCCCAGCGTCCTTATTGACACACTACCTTGTGTCTACCCACCTTTGGGGACAGCAAGAAGCTCTGATACCATTTGTAACGGCCCAGATTCACCGATATTGTCTTTTTTGGACTTTCCATTTCGGGTTTTCCCTCAAAGTTTTAAAACGCGTCTACTAGGGGAAGGTTTCCACACCCTTATAAATAGTGGTTTGTTCTCCTCCCCAACCAATGTGGGACATCCCAGAAAAAATTGGAAAGAAAAAGTTCAAAGAGGACAATATCTGCTCAGGATGGGGTTGGGATCTATAATCTCTCCATCGATTGACGTGGAGGTCAAGCAGCCAAAGGTCACCGGGTTTCCAAGCATGTTCCTATTTGCATTAAACATGTTCAACTTGCTTCCCCAAATGAGCATATAAAAAGGGCATTATCAAAACCCAATATTGGCATTGGAAACAGGACAACAATGGGATCTCTATTATTGGCCTCTCACCTTCTATCTCTTCTCATTGCTTTTCTCTCTTTACATCTCCCATCACAATTGGCTGCTGCTGCACATTACAACATTCACCCATATCAATACCAACTTCCTCCGCCGTCTTCGCCGCCGCCTCCGCCTGAAAATCTCTCCTCTCCACCGCCACCCAAGAAGCAATACAAATGGTGGAGGTCACTGCTGCAGAGGCGACCGATACCTAAGTTGCCATGGCCAATAAAGGCCACCCGTAAATCGCCGCCGCCGCCTTTCTAAAGCACCGCTAGTGTTTGCATAATTAGCTTTAATTGTTTTGGAATTGAAATGCATTTTCCCATCCTTCTTGTTAATTTAGAGACACAGAGAGAAGGATCTATTATTGTCCAGCTGCCCACAACTCAAAATTTCCCTAAACTTATTCGAGTCAACATCTTATACACGCACTTTCTCGACCATTTTACTTTCATTAATCGGGCTCAATTGTGTCGTATATCTTGAGGAATTGACTATGAAAACTAAGAAAATGCTGGCTGTGGGGTACGCACGGGCTCCATTTCTGTCGTATATCTTGATATCTTGAGGAACTTACTATCTCCACCGATTTGTACTTCAATTTAGAAAAACCTAAATGGCTGTGCGGTTCAAACCCACACGCACTTATGTGCAAAAAATCTTAAGTCTTCCCCCTTAACCTCTCGAACAAACCAACTAATTTGTTTTATTAAAATTAGATTAAGTAAACTTAATTAAATATAAGTATGAATAACGGTGATAATATACCCACTAGTTTTTTTTTTTTTTTTTTTTTTTTTTTTTTTTTTTTTAATGTAACCGATTAAGATTATGAAAAAAAAAAATTGTAAATGAAAAGTATGTCAAATTACACATTAAAATTAAAATATATATATATATCCATAAACTTAGACGGTTGTATCACTTAAAATCTTTGTAAAATCGACCTTTCTTAATCTCATTTTTTAAGGCTTAATTCAAATAAATATTAAAATTATTGACACAATTTTTTATTATTCAATATTCTAATATCTTTCTATTCCAAAAATAATTTTGTAATTTTATATATTTCTACTTGAAAATATATTTTATGCGTTCAATAAAATAATTTTCGTATAAATAGTTGAATTAAATAAACCTTATGATCAAGTCAATCAATGTCTTAATTAACAAAAATTAATCGAAAAAAAAAAGAGAACAAATATAGTTGAATACATCGCCTTTGTTTAATTAGTTGATTTGACCTTCCATTTGAAATGACGTTTTAATATGGAGAAGAAGTCATTATTCTATTCACAATCCACCTTGCTGGAGCTCTAACGTCTTCGCTGACACACTACTTAGTAACCCAAACCCACTATTAGTAGATATTATTTGCTTTGACTTGTTATGTATCATCCTCAGTCTCACAGTTTTAAAACATCGAATAGTATTTACTAAAAACTGAAGAGATTATAAGTTATAAGTCAAGAAACAATATTTGTATTAGCATGAAGTGTTTTTGATCGAATCAAACTGAAAATCAAACGTTCAAATGTTCAAACGTTCAAACTATAATTTAACCAAATGTTAACGCATGTGATAATAGACAAAGGAAAGTGTAGAGAAACTCGGGTTATTGTTTGAGCTCGAAGCTAGTACCCCGAGTGGTTGGTGTGGTGTGGTGTGGCACTATATAAAGTCCATGAAAACGCCATTAAAACACAACACACCCAAAAATGAAGCCTTTAATGACCTCTCTTGTTTTCGTCATCTTAGCTGCATCCCTCATTGTCCAATCTTCTCCCATCAAAAACCTTCATTATTATTCACTGCCCTCTCTTCGTCACAAAAATACTTTTACGCTATCGTCAAGTGAAACGTCCTCATCGTTGGTATCGACGCCGCTCATCCTTCAAGCACCATGGCCTCCCAAATACCTCCCACCTTCGCCACCGCCCCCGTTCTAGATATATTATATGACTGTGTCTAATGTGTATGCACAATAAAACTATATTGTTCTACTACTGTTGTCTTTCTAAGTTGTATTTGGTGTTAAATGTAATACGAGTTCGTATGAATAAATATATACTATTTACATCCAAAACGTGATGATATATGTGATAACATAACTGTCAAATTGCTTAAGTGCTGGCTGTGGGGTTCGAATCCACACGCACTTATGTGCAGCAGATCTTAAGTCTTCCTCCTTAATCTCTCGGGCAAACCAGCTAATGAAAAGACAATTCTTGCCTCTAGGCCTCCTTGGTTGAGATGATAAGTCTGATGAAACACATCGACCTGTAGGTTGCAGTTCGCTGATTGAAATAACCTCTCGTTTCTTCTTGGATCTGTACTTCAGTTCTTTTTTTCTCTCAACCCAATGGTTTCTTCTTCACTTGCTACCAACGCCAATGGATACTTTTAGAAAATGTTGATGGTCTTTCAATAGTATCTTATACAGGCGGTTGCAGTTTCGCGACCGTTTTACCATCATCAACAGGGCTCCATTTTTGTTGTATATCTCGAAGAACAGTCCGACTATCTCCACTCTGCTACCTTCTTCTATCACTTGACCAAGTATATCTCGAGAAACAAGCTGACTATCTCCACTCCTGCCACCTTCTTCTGTCATTTGATCAAGGCTAATAATATTAGTCTTCAAGATAAATAATACACCTTGGTCACCGTTCTTACACTGAACAAGATAAATCCTTTGCTCCAGATCGATACAATTGATAAGTCATACGTGAATAACCATCATCCATCATCATAGGTTAGCTCAAGAGGACATCACGTTGGCCAGAGAACTACTATTGGCTGTGGGGTTTAAACTCACACGCACTTCCGTGCAGAAGATCCTAAGAAAAATGTTGGACAAATGTATCAAAGTCGACATGTCTTAATGTCATTTTCTAAGACTTAGTTCAAACAAATATTAAAGTTATTGACACAAATTTTTTTATTCAATATTCTAATGTCTTTCTATTATAAAATGTTTATATATTTCTAATGTCATACACGCGTTCAACAAAAAAATATATATATATTATTTTGTGATTGAATTCCTTTCGTTTGAGTATTTTAAATAAATAAACGTTATGATCAAGTCAATGTCTTAGGGTTCGACTTTACATTTGAAATGACATTCTAATATTGAAAAAAAAAAATCATTGTGTTATTCACAATTCACTTCTTCGGAGGTCCAGCGTCTTCACTGACACACTACTTAGCAGCCAAAATCCACCATTAGTCGCTATGACTCGTTACGTATTGCGATCAGTCTCATAATTTTAAAACGCGTTTACTATATTAGATAGTGTTTGAATTACGATGAAAGTCTCACATTTACTAAAAAAAAAATGAAGAGATTATGAATATATAATGAAGAAACGATATTTGTATTAACATAAAGTCTTTTTTTGATCGAATCAAACTATAATTTAACACAACATAACGTGTATGATAATAGAGAAAGGAAAGTGTAGAGAAACTTAGGTTATTGTCGGAGCTCGAGGTTGGTGTGACACTATATAAAGTCTATGAAAACACCATTAAAATACAACACACCCAAACATGAAGCCTTCAATGGCTTCTCTTGTTTTGACCATTTTAGCAGCATCTCTCATGGTCCAATCTTTTCCCATAAGAAACCTTCATTATTATTCAATGTCATCTCTTCATCACAAAAATACTCTTCGGCCATTGCCATCGTCAAGTGTAACGTCGTCATCGTTGCTATCGTCACGGACCATCCTTCAAGATCCATGGTCTCCCATATACCTCCCACAGTCGCCCCCGCCTCCGTTCTAGACATATGATTGTGTCTGATGTTTATGCATAATCAACGTAAGGGCTTCCTGAAGTTTAATTTCAATTGTTCGACTACTGTTGTGTTTCCTAACAATTAAACTATGTATTTTGTGTTAAATGCAATTAAGAATTTTACATAAATAAATATATTTTTGTTTGATTATGGATTCAAATAATTTTAACCAATTAAATTAAAATTTAGATTTTTGAGTTTATTTAGCCATTCGTAATGATGCATGAAAACTTACGGAGCCTGTGATGAGGGCGTTCTAGTTAATCAATCATGGTTGTCTAAGCACCAATCTCGAGCATTCATTTTCTCCCTCCATGAAGAAAGATGTCACGGTTGTGGAAGCAATGGTCCTCTGAGTTACAATGCACGAATTTTCATCCACAAAATATCTACTTAATCGAACAAGTCGTGGATTTGTGAGGTATTGTCACGATCTCCTCTATCACCATATCCACGACCATGTTTGTGACCACGTTCACAACCTCTGTTTTCGTTGTTATGGTTACCACGTCCTCTCATACCTGAAAAGAAGAGTTAACTGCATCATTCTTTTTCGTCCATGCAAGCCACTCCTCATGTGTGAGTAAGAGGTATTTGTCCTCCTCTTTGTCCTCGTAGCCACGAGATCTCTCCTCATGGATCTTAAGACGACCAATGACCTCCTCAACCGACATGTTCTTGAGGTCACTGAACTGCTCGACAGAGGTAACAATCTACATGAATGTTTGGAGAACAGCTCGAAGGAACTTTTTAACGACGGAGATCTCCTCCACCACTGTCGAAAAGGCCACACAATCATCTTCTAAGTCACCTTCATATACGTTCCTCAAGACCCTATCTAAGTGAATAATTGACCATTCTCCAAACTATACCAACTAAAGTACCTTCGTGGATCAGTCTTCTCGATAGTCGACTATGCAATACAATTCCACAGAGTTGTTAAGTCCATCGTTTTGGTTAGTGGATTACATTTATATCGGGATGAATCATTTTGAATTTTGTATCGTTTTTGGTATTGACAAGTAACCTTGAATTTTATACCCTAAACTTTTCCGAGTTCTAATCTTGAAATTTTCAAAGCTTTAGGGAAACTTGTATATTAATAAGTGGGAGAGGCCATATGGATGAGAAAGTGAAGAACATGGGTTGTCCATTGGTGTTCTCCCTTGTCATTGCATTGGTCTCTTTGAATCTGCTATCACAATTTAGTGCATCATATCTTCATTATCCATCTCCTTCACCAACCAAGTCGCTTGTCTAAGTTACGTAAACGCGATCCTTGGCCACCCAATTTCGTCGGGCAATCGCCTCCACCTCCTTTCTAAGCACGCTACTATTGACATCCACAACGTGATGATATATGTGACGTAAAATTTTAATACTCAGATCTGTTGGCTTCTTCCTCGGTGATTTTGAATTTCTTTATCTATACGTGTTGTATTTCTTGATTTAGCTAATGTTTCTTGTAATAACAATTATTAGATCATCTGTTGGGTTCGAGTTGGTTTGGGTTTGAATTGCAGGTCGGATCGAATGAATTTCTCGAAATTACATACCAACCATAAGATGAATTTCGAGCATTCAAAGTATGTAATTACTCTCTCTTATTGTTCTTGGTTAAACTTTCGAGACTCTGTTTCCAAATCGAGATCTCCACCAAGTTCCTTCACGAATCTTATAGAAAATCCTTCATAGGTGAACGTAACAAAAACTCAGGTCTTGACTCGCAAGATAGGTTTTGGATTACCCAAAACTTTATACCATGAAACGCCTTGATTCTTGACTGAAATATACGATTCTGATCAAGATCTTAGATCAAAATCGAACTTTGACGGCTATAGTGTGAGGGAAAAAATGACCATTTTGCCCTTGAATTGACTTTTGACTAAAGGTATCCATTTTTTTTCTACATTCTTAAAAAAAAAAAAACAATTTATTTCACCAACCATCACTCCATCCCTCTGTCCTTGAAGCTACCCAAATTTGACTCAAATTCATAAATAAGGGACAAAAAAAAATTCAAACTTTTGAAGTTTTCATATACAATGTAGGTGTGATGAGATGCCAAGCTTTCAATACGAAATGGGGTCTCATAAGCTCTTCCTTCTGTTCTTCCTTCTCGTGGCATTGCTCCTTTAGAATTTGCCCTCAAAATTTGCTGCACACCATAGTCAGTCTTCTCCTCCTCCTCCGTGGCCGAATCGCTCAGCACCGCCGTCTATGAAACGTTATACAGCGAAGTCACGGTGGAGAGCCCCGGGCCAAAGGGGTTCAGCCGTAAATCGCGGCCACCTCCTTTCTAATACTTGTACTCTATTTTTGCATCATACATGTGGCATCACAATTGGGTGCTGCTGCACAACATTACATTCACCCATCGCTATCCACTAACCCATATTATGAGTATCAACTTCCTTATTCCATCTTAATTTTAGTCATTGTCCGAGTGTGCTGGCTGTGGGGTTCAAACCACACCTAGTTACATGCACAAGATCTTAACCCTTAACCTCTCCACCAAACCAAATTAAATAAATATTGAATACTAAATTTGCTTTCTAAAAAATAGATTATTGAAAAGACGGTACTAGAGCGTTCCGAGTTGTGAAAAAACATAGTATTTACGATAATAAATGCAAATGCTGGCTGTGGGGTTTGAACCCACGCGCACTTATATGCAGAAGATCTTAAGTCTTCCCCCTTAACCTCTCGGGCAAACCAGCTCATATACTTTCCCAAATTAATTTAAGGTAAACTTAATTAAATATAAGTTGTCGTATCCACTAATTCGTATTTTAATTAAACAAACCTTATGATCAATTCAACGTCTTAATGAACAAAAATTAATCGAAGAAAAATAGAATAATCATAGTTGAATACATAGTTGATTTGTTCTTCCATTTGAAATGACGTTTTAATCATTATTCTATTCACAATCCACCCCAACATACTATCTGCAGCCTAAATAATTCGTTACGTATCGTCATCAACCTCATAGTTTTAAAACACATCAACCACATCGAATATAATATTCGAAACACGATCAAAGTCTCACATTTACCTAAAAAAATGAAGAGATTATAAGTATATAAGTCGAGAAACAATCTTTGTACTAGTATGAAGCCTTTTTGATCGAATCAAACCAAACATCAAACGTTCAAACTTAAAACTATACTTTAACCAAACATTAATAAAGTCTATGAAAACCCATTAAAATACAACACATCCAAAATGAAGCCTTCAATGGCTTCTCTCGTTTTGACCATTTTAGCAGCATCTCTCGTTGTCCACTCTTTTCCCATAAAAAATACTCGTACGCCATCGTCAAGTGAAACGTCCTCGTCGTTGGCATCGTTGCCACCCATTAGTCGATCACCATGGGATTCCAGATACCTCCCACAATCGCCACCGCCCCCGTTCTAGATATGTTATATGACTGTGTCTAATGTTTATGCATCATCAAAGTAAGGACTTCCCAAATCTAAATTGTTCTATTGTTATTGTGTTTTAAAAATTAAATGCTAAATGTAATAAAAATTTCATATAAATAAATAATATTTTTGTTCACTTACCAACATAAAAAGGGTACTTGTGCTCATTTAATGCACCTTCATTGAGTTAGAGGCATGCCTATCTTGAACAAATCTTACACAAGTCGACATAACGAAACCCGACTCAATCTAGTCGTTTCGCATGAGAAACGAGAGATCCACGTTGTACAGTCCATTAGCTGGATGAGATAAGGGAGAGGTCACACCCCCAATGAAGATGACTTTATGTACTTGGGAGGCGTGAGCTCACTTCATATGATAAGGAATCATAAAAAGGGAGTAAGATTCGGATTACCTTGTTGATCGAATATCTCAAGGAAGAATATTGTTTGAGATTCGAACCACTCCACAAACAAGATCGATCATGTCTAGTTTGAATGATTCTGGTTGATCAAATATCTCAAGATAAGAACACTTGCTTGAGATTCGAATCACTCCACAAGCATGATGGTTCATGTCGAGCTTGAATGATTCTACGTGCAACCTAAACTATATAGAATTGCAAAAAAAAACCTAGTCATTGGCTAAAGAAAGCACAAATGCTTCTTCTACTATATTTTTCAAATTACTTACAAATACAACATACACGGCTTTATACCTCAAAATGAAACTATTAAAGGCATTCCAAGAGTCCGGCTTTATACCTCAAAATGAAACTATTAAAGGCATTCCAAGAGTCGTAACATTCATACTTTATGACCATAATTAACCATTATGTAAATATATAAATAAAAAGCATTCCAAGAGTCCGGCTTTATACCTCAAAATGAAACTATTAAAGGCATTCCAAGAGTCGTAACATTCATACTTTATGACCATAATTAACCATTATGTAAATATATAAATAAAAAGCATTCCAAGAGTCCGGCTTTATACCTCAAAATGAAACTATTAAAGGCATTCCAAGAGTCGTAACATTCATACTTTATGACCATAATTAACCATTATGTCTAAAATTACTCTAAATTGTAATCCACCCAAAATTTATAAGAATGAAACTTTATCTTATCCAATGTGGCATCAAAAAGTGCTGGCAAATTTATAAGAATGAAACTTTATCTTATCTTATCCAATGTGGCATGAATTGAAATATCAAAAAGTGCTGGCAAATTTATAAGAATGAAACTTTATCTTATCTTATCTTATCCAATGTGGCATGAATTGAAATATCAAAAAGTGCTGGCTGTGGGGTTCGAACCCACGCGCACTTATGTGCAAAAGATCTTAAGTCTTCCCCCTTAACCTCTCGGGCAAACCAGCCAATTTGTTTCAAAAAAAATTAAATTAGTTAATTAAATATTTAAAATATGTCAAATACACATTATAATGAAAGAAATAATAATTTAAATCCATAAAATTAGACAGTTGTATAAAATCGACAGGTATGAATATCGTTATTTTAAGACTTAATCCAAATAAATATTAAAGTCATTGACACGTCAAATTTTTTATTCAATACTTTAATGTCTTTCAATTTCAAAAATAATTTAGAAATGTTTATATATGTCTACTCGTTATAAAATATTAATTTTATCGTACATGCATTCAATAAAAAAATTATTATTTTGTGATTAAATTCCTTTCGTTTAAGTATTTTAATTAAACAAACTTTATATCTAAATTAACAAAAACTAATTGAACAAAAAGAAAATAACGATCGATATTGTTCGCTTTGGTCCATTATGTATTATTGTCAGTCTCATAATTTTAAAATATCTATCGGAAGAAATGATTCATTCTCCCACGAATACGAGATCTCAGACTTTGTCCTACCATCTTTAAGTTAGCTTACTAAAAAAAAATATTTAAATTTTTGAATGATGTCTATCTAACTGCCGTGAAAGGGTTTGAAAGGAAAAACAATCACAAATTGTTGGTATAATTTAACGATTGTCATTACCGCCTTTCTAACCAAGTTGGATAGCGATCAAACAATATTTGTACTATCATGAAGTCGTTTTAATCGCATCAACCCCAACATCGAACGTTGAAATTTAAAATTATAATTTAACCAAACATCAACTTCTAAGATAATAGACGAGAGAACGTGGAGAGAAACTTAGGTTATTGTTGGAGCTCTTAATATTATTAGAGAAATATGAAGCTGGTACCCCTAAGTGGTTGGTGTGGTGTGGTGTGGCACTATATAAAGTCTATGAAAACTACACTAAAACACAACACACCCAGCAATGAAGCCTTCAATGGCTGCTCTTGTTTTGGTCATTTTAGCAGCATCTTTTATTGTCCACTCTTCTCCCATCAAAAACCTTCATTGTTATTCAATTCTGTTTCTTTGTCACAAAAGTATTGTTTCGTCATCGTTATGTGAAACGTTCTCATCGTTGCCATCGTCGTCGTCCATCCGTCAAGTACCATGGGCTCCCAACCTCCCACATTCGCCGCCGCCCCGTTCTAGATATATTCTATGACTGTGTCTAATGTTTATGCATAATCGACGTAAGGGCTCCCGAAAGTTTAATTTCAATTGTTCTACTACTATTTTGCTTTCTAAGTTGCCTAAAAATTAAATAATTTATTGAAATATTTTTAACCAATTTAATTTTCATTATTATAAATAGTTTGTCTTAAATTTTAGGTTTTTGAGACTATTTAACCATCAATATAAATAATTGATTATTTTAATAAAATTATACAAATTTTTAATATTAAATAATTAATACGGAAATCAAATTGAAGAATTAACGCAGTGATAGTTGATCGATCATGGTTCTCTAAGCACCAATGTGAGATCCCACATCGGTTGGGAAGGAGAACTAAATATTTTTTATAAGGGCGTGGAAATCTCTTCTTAGTAGACGCGTTTTAAAACCTTAGAAAGCTCGAAAGGGAAAGTCCAAAAAGGATAATATTTGCTAGTGGTAGCCTTCGGTTGTTACAAATGGTATTAGAGCCAGACACGAGGCGGATGTGCAAACAAGAAGGCTGAACCCCGAAAGGGGGTGAACACAAGGCGGTGTGCCAACAAGGACGCTGGCCCCAAAGAGGGGTGAATTATAAAATCCATCATTAGTTGGGGAGGAGAACGAAACATCTTCTATAAGAGTGTGAAAATCTCTCCCTGTCAAACGAGTTTTAAAAACTTTGAGGGGGAATCCCAAACGAAAAGAATACAATATCGGCTAGTGGTGGACTTAGACTGTTACAAATGGTGTAAGAGCCAGACACCGGAAATTTTTCATTGAAGAGGCTAAGCCCCAAAGGGGTTGACATGAGGCGGTGTGCCAACAAGGACGCTGGACCTCGAATGAGGTGGATTGGAAGGTCCCACATAGATTGAAGAAAGAAAACGAAGCATCCGTACTAGAAAACGAAGCGTTTTTTGTAAGGGTATTTTAAAAACTTTGAGAGAAAACCCGAAATGAAAAGTCCAAATAGGATAATATCAGCTGAGCGGTGGATTTGAACCGTTACAATCGGATCTCACAATCGTAGAAGCAATGGTGGTCAAGTTAGGACGTTTAAGTTGAAGTCAATTGAATGGGTGTTCCATTTGAAAATAAGAATTTAATACCAACAAGAACTCAATGTCCTATTCTAATACGCTGCCTATGAACCAGTGACTATTCTACCCATCTTGACTTCTAGTCCTCACCCATTGAACCTCCCAAAATCATTGATATATAAAGAAGGGACCCCAATCTTTGGTTCATAAACCAAAATGAAGCCATCTTCTTCTTCAATGGCTTCTATTCTCTTTGCTTCTTTACTCTTATGGTCTCTCTTTCTAATTACTTTGCCCTCGACCGCCACCGCAAACTCCGACGACGCTTCGCCATCACCACCGCCGTCGCAAAGGCCACACGACCATCTTCGAAGTCACCTTCATATACGTTCCTCAAGAGCCATGAAACAATTCTTACCTATATTTAAGAGAGTTGCTAAGAAACAAGAAGAATTGGATAGGGTTTTTGTAAATGCTCCGTGGCCAATGGTGGTCGTCGTTCCATCACCACCACCTCCTTTTCGATAAGTTTTGGGATAACATGCATGGAATTTGAAGAACTCTAAACCAATTATTGAATCAAATTTGGCATTCTAGCTAATTCTTGTCGCTTGGTCGGGAGTTTTTTTGAGTATATACTATGTAGTTTGTCTCTTGATCTCTTTCAAAATGCCTTTGTTTTGATCCTTTTTTGTTCGATTTGATCTTTGTCGTATGTTTCTTACATGAGCTCGTTTGATAAAAGTATCTAATTACAAAAAAAAAAAAAATAACGAGTGTTTAGTGTATCGCTAAATGTTTTACCAATGCGTTAATGTTTGTTGCTGCATCCATCAATCATAGGTCTTTCGTCGGGCCTTCGTCCCTTCATCGACTATAAAGAAGAGGGGGTTTGTTAAGGATAGTTGACAGTTCAATTATAATGCAAATATGGTAACCCGTAATGTAAGGCAAATATCTAACGGTCAACTATCCTTAACAGGGTTGTTCCCCTTTATCAATTTAGCTGCTTAATACTCAATACTAAAGTTGTAGTAGCCCAAGTCCGACGCGGGTAGATATTGTCCTCTTCGGACGTGGGTAGATATTGTCCTCTTTGTGCTTTCCTCTCAAACTTGTTAAAACGTATCTGTTAAGGAGAGATTTCTACACAATTATAAAGAATGTTGCGTTCTCTTCCCCAACCGATGTTGAATCTCACAAAAATCAAGGCAAACGTCATTCTGAGTTATAAGGATGCAAACAAATGAAGGGAGACATTACAGGCCGACTACAAGAAACAAAGCTTCATAGACTCGACAAGCCACTTATAGAATACCAACTACTAAGTTCAAACTTTCCACTTTACTGAAAAAGGGAAAGGAGGGAAGCGAAGCTTAGTGAGCTTCCTATCGTCCGACCACTACATAAGCAACCGGACGAGAAAGCACTTTGAGCTCCCCTTCATTCGTTATTAACCCAAATTCCCAGGTCTCCGAGTCAACCTGCATTTTTTCAAAGAATCCTATACCAATGGACATACAACCTAGTCGTTTTATATTTTTGCAACGAGCGTGTATTGCTTGAACATTAGCTTCATTCATACTCGTGTATCAATAATACTATGTCTTAACAACCCATATAGAGATGTCTATTTAACCCACTTTGAATAGAGAGAAATTTTTCTTTGTTAACGGGAATATTATACTTTATTCTATTTTCTTTTCTCGAGCGAAACTATACTTAGAACGATTCTAAATATTAAATATTAAGTGTTAAATTACGGGCACATATATAGCTCAATCATCGGTAAAGGCGTCACGGTTGAGAGCGTGGCCGATCGATCCTCCGGTGGTGCCGCCGCCTCCATTCTAGTGTTAGAAATGGCTTATATTTGAAACAAGTTTTCATGGAATATTCCTTCTACTTCCTCGTATGTATGATGTGTAATATTTATCAATATAAGATTCCATGCGAAACATTCTGTGTGAAATTTCTCCCTAATAGACGTATTTTAAAATCCAAAAAAGAAAACCCAAAGATGAAAATATTTGTTAGGAGTGAACTTGGGCCGTTACACTAAATCACAGTCACTTCTATGATCAATGAATGTCTATTAGCTTATCAAGTCTATCCGTGATTCACTCTGAACGTCTATTATTTATTTATTTATTTTTTGTCATTCTCTTTCGCTATCTTATTTACCAAACTTCCATTAATTAAGGTTGAAATTGAATCTTCATTGCTTATTTTTTCCCACATTGTTGGTTAATCTATCCTTTCATCCAAAACCATCATTTTAATTTACATATTATCATATGTACCTTGTTTTAAACTTCATTATCAAAATATAAATAAATATGAAAATATTATTACAAACAAAAGAATACATATTTAAGAAAAAAAAAAATTGGTGCTATTTAGATTTAAATATACAATATATATTCCCTCACTAATATATTCTTCAAATATTAAATGATTATGGATATTATAACTAATTCAAACTCGAAATAAGTCACTAAATTATGACATATATTGGAATTTCTTTTTAATATTAAGTTAGGCCAATAATCACATCGAGATTTATCATTATGAATTTAAATTTTGAATAAGTTGATAAATTATGAATAATAATTATGATGATGATAATGTCCAATTTGACCTTGATGAGTCAGGTTTGGGGGTAATTTTTGGATAAGATAATGGAAAAATAAAAAATATAATTTATTGGAATATGAAATATATATTGACACCAAATGTCAATTTTTGTATATTAAATGTCACACACAATTGACCAATTCTTTAACTACTCCTTTTATTTACTTATTTTATTATTATTATTATTATTTTCAACTTTCTACGCTACCAATTATTATTATTATTATTATTATTTTATGGAGTTTTTTCTAAATTTTATTATTACCAAATATTATATTATATATTGACGGCAGGAAAATAATATATATATATATAGTTTGATTATTAGAAATAATTCGTTAGCAGATTATATTGAGTAACGCCCCAGATCCACTGCTAGCAGATATTGTCCTTTTTGGGCTTTTCCTTTCGGGCTTCCTTTCAAGGCTTTAAAACGCGTCTGTTGGGAGAAGGTTTCCACACCCTTATAAAGGGTGATTTGTTCTCCTCTCCAACCAATGTGGGACATCACGATCTCATGGTTTTTCCCGTCTTTATTAAGAATGAATTGTTTCCCTCTCCAACAAAAGTGAGATCTCACTGTTCTTGTGACTCTCTTTAGATCTCTAAGTGAATTCTAAATTTTAAATTATTAATTATGTTTGAAGGTTGACATGAAAAACCCGAGATCTCAATCATTAGTAGTACATGCAGAAACTTATTTAGAACATCTTTTGTCGGTTCATATATTTGCTTCCAAAACTTAAATAACTTTTTACGTGTACGTGCATAAATAGATTTAAAACGTTGATATGCTATTGGATGCAAGCTAATTTGATCGATCGTTTACTCAATAGTAAATTAAGATTTAGCCTCTTACAACAAGTTACCGAATCTTTCAGACAATTTCACGTGACGAAACTTATTTATAACAACTTTTAAACGTTCGGAGATATTTATAAATTTATTTCCATTTTTTAATATATTTTAAAAGTATGTATTAATAATGGCGATGGCTAAATCATTGATTTAGTTAAACAATTTTTTCTACCAAAGACAATCCTTACTTACGTACCCAAATTTCTCACCTACTCCCACCTTTAATTCAATAATTCCTTACCTAATTAAATCCACATTTTCTCGATCAAAAAATTAAATCGTTATCGAACTAATATATATTAAAATGAATTTAAATATTCATATTTATACAAGATAATTAATAGATCAGAGGTTCAAATCCTCGTCCTCTTTTGTATTAAAAAAATTATTATTCATAATTTTAAAAAGAAAAACTGACCAATTTAAGCATAGCTCAATGTATGTGAAATTATGTAAATATATAACGGAAGATATGCATATATACAAATCTCACCTAATTAAATCAACTTGTCTACCCATGTTATTATTAAATGTAATGCCAAATTTCATTTTGTACCTATTTAATTATACATTATTTAAAAATAAATAAATATTTTAGAAAGGCAACAATTTACTCTTATTAAAAAAAATAAAAATTTAAATAAATGACTCGAACAATTTGAACTAATTTAATCCAAAAAATTTACGGAGGGTTAGATTAAATTCATTATCGAATCAAAAAATTTATAATCCGAACAATTAGATCAATTTAGATCGGGACGAGTTGGAATAGGAAATGGTGTGAGAAGTTTTGCAGAGAAGGCTAGTTGTAGCCCACAGAAAAAAAACCAAATAGAAGTAAACGCCAACCAAGCCATGCAAACATGTGAAACCTACCCGACAACTTGGACCCGTCCTTTATAATTTTAGATGAACCAAAAGTCAAGCCGCCGGGTCCCACTCTCATTAACCCTTCTTATTAAATCTACGCACTTTTTTTCAAGAGACTGATACGATACGTAACGAGCTAAAGTAGATAATATCTGTTAGCGATCGGTTTGGATTGTTACAAATGGAACAAGAGCCAGACACTGAGCAGAAAGTGGATTGTGAGATCTTACATCGGTTAAAGAGGAGAACGAAACATTCCTTGTAAACGTGTAAAAACTCCCTAACGATACGTAAGAGGACTAAGCGTATAATACTGACTAACAGTAGACTTGGGCTGTTACAATATTTTACGAGCACCTTTCGTAAACCATATGTTTACAATATTTAATATTGTGAAATCTTATATTAGTGGAGGGTTTGTAATTAGTCGAAACATGATGAGAACGCATATTATTATTTTAACTATTTTTGTTATGTACCGACAATAATAGGTGTATATGTGTATGATTTTGATTTGTGTTATTAAATTAAATTAAAATGGGAGATGAGTAATAAGGAGTGAGTGAAGTGGGGGTTGAGGGACAAAGCTATATAAAGGGGAGGAAGAAGGGTGTTGTGATCCATCAAGGATGGGGAAAATGGGATCCTCAATGGCTCCTCTTCTTTGTACTGCCTTTCTGGCTCTTCTTTCCCTAAGCTTGCTATCAACCACCAATGCTAATTATGTCTATGCCTCTCCCCCGCCTCCTAAGAAGGTAGACTATCCGCCTCCCGTCTACCATTCTCCGCCACCACCTAAGAAGGTGTATTACCCGCCTCCTGTTTACTCTCCGCCACCACCTAAGAAGGTCTACTACCCACCTCCCGTCTACCATTCTCCTCCACCACCGAAGAAGGTGTACTACCCTCCTCCTGTTTACTCACCACCACCACCTAAGAAGGTGTACTACCCGCCTCCAGTTTACTCTCCTCCACCACCCAAGAAGGTGTACTACCCGCCTCCAGTCTATCATTCTCCCCCACCACCCAAGAAGGTGTACTACCCGCCTCCAGTCTACCATTCTCCACCACCACCCAAGAAGGTGTACTACCCGCCTCCAGTCTACCATTCTCCACCACCACCCAAGAAGGTGTACTACCCGCCTCCAGTTTACCATTCTCCCCCACCACCCAAGAAGGTCTACTACCCACCTCCGGTCTATCATTCTCCACCACCACCGAAGAAGGTCTACTACCCACCACCTGTCTACTCTCCCCCACCACCCAAGAAAGTCTACTACCCGCCTCCTGTTTACTCTCCACCACCACCCAAGAAGGTATACTACCCACCTCCAGTCTACCCTCCACCACCACCCAAGAAGGTCTACTACCCACCTCCTGTCTACTCTCCCCCACCACCCAAGAAGGTCTACTACCCACCTCCCGTCTACTCTCCACCACCACCCAAGAAGGTATACTACCCTCCACCCGTGTACTCTCCACCACCACCCAAGAAAGTATACTACCCGCCACCGGTACACTCTCCACCACCACCGGTGTATTACTACTCATCCCCACCTCCTCCCCACTACTAGGAACTAAATTCCCTTCCACGTCAAGGTAATTTAATTCTTTCACTAAATCACGTCGTCTTTTCTCCGCATAACTAACATAATACCATAATATATATTAATTTTATAAAGAAAAAAAAAAAAAAAAAAAAATTCCTTAAAAAAGTTGGTCCAAGTAATAACATGGGTTTAATGTTGCTGTAGCGCAGGAAGATGAGGTGAGCATACAGTATATGTCGAACTCAAAATAAGACGCTTTGAAAGATCCGAAGCATAGTGTGAAGTTCTTTTTCATATATTAATGTATCCGTTCTCAAATTCTATGTATTTGCTTCCAATCCTATGTTGTCTTAGGTTGTCTTGTAACGGAGCTCAGCTCAGCTCAGCTTTTTTTGCTCAAAGCAAAGGTTGTGCTTTATTTATCTATACTTACGTCTTCACGAATGCATTCTCAACTTTCTTCGTCCCTAATTCAACCGAGCACAATACTTTAAGATCTACCGTTTCAACATGCCATTTTCGTCTCGTTGAATTAGATATAAATTTTCGACTCAAACATTAACTCCAAGTTTTGGATAACTCATTTAGTGAGAGCCGCTATCACCACAGAAAGCTCTCGTTTTTATCTCGATAAAATTTCTTCTGTCTACTGAATTCAAAAGCCCATAACGCTGCCAAAAACTTAGTTTGAACTAATTCTACATTGACTAAATCATGAATTCAACAATTTGAACGTCGAGAATATAATAGAGATCAAAATGTTACCTACCCAGAATGAACTTTAATATTAACGTTAAAATGTTTATGATAAATGAAAGTTAGTTCTATATAATTTTTTATATGGTCGATCTAGGAGGCCACTTGAAATAAATAATTTTAAAAAATGATTTATTAAAAAAAGATTGATATATAAATTTATTAATATTATATTGTAAAAATTATAATTCTCTTTCTTCCATGATTAAATTTTACATCAATTTTGTCATTTGAAAGTCAACCTTAATTAAAAATTAGGTGGAAATTTGAAGCATTATTTCAAAGCTTCTTCCCAAAATAATAATATAAAATCAAAGATTTAATAAAATAAAATAAAATAAAGTCAATATCATACGACAATTATGCTTTTGTTTAGATCTCAAAAACATTAATTAATTAATTAATTAATTACATACAGCTGTCGTGGATCTTGGTTTTATTTATTTCCACCAAACATGAGATTTTATTTCATGATTTTCTAATTTAATTTGTTTATAATAAATCGTTTTAAAAATAATTAAACATTTTAATTTCAAGTTCATCCATCACATTTATAATCTAATCAATCTATAAATAATTATTTATATAAATATAAAAAAAAATTAAAATAATTTTTTCATCTACTCATAGCTTCTTAAGACTAAAAACTATCGCTACGAGCCGATACGAATTCTTCTAATATGACCCGTCCTCACTCACATGCTGAAAAAGAATGTGAACATTGTTGGTATAGATAGTAACTTTCATGTTCTTTAAGCTTTTCTTAGTGATCATATTGTCAGGATCGTTATCATTCAGATGTGATCTCAGTTTATTCATGTATCTGGTTTTTATTCGAGTATCACAAAAATGAAGAGAATCCCTAGTGAAAACATGAGCTGGAATGAATTTAAATTTTGTTTTATTATTATTATTATTATTATTGGCAAGTGGGTGTGATAATATTTGAATTCATGGTATATGGAATATTCTTTTATTATAATGGACAAAGAACATGAATAAAAAGATGTCTCCATTCCTTTTCAATAATTTCAAAACAAATGTCAAAATTCTTTAAAGATATCAATATTTTCATTTTAGTCCTTCAATTTTAAAGTAATTTCAAAAGATACCCATCCACCATTTTATATATATATATATATATATATAACGATATATTTTTAAGTTATAATAAAAGGGTAAATAATAATTTTAATTTTTTAAATATTTCCGTTATGTCGGATGGGTTTTTGAATTTTTACACGTTAGTTGTCAAATCAATTTGTATCATTTATTTTAACGAACCATTCGAAACTTCGAGTCAACAATTTATTGTGAATATTCTAAAAATCTACACTCCCAACCCCACACGTTTTCGAGCGAGAAAGTTATATTGTCGTATTGCTTTTTATTATTCAAAATTTCTTAAAAGTAAAATATGTTCATAAATTTGATTGTGACATTTAAACTTTTACACCTTATTGTTTACGTCAAGGGTTAGGTCTCCATTGTGTATTGTTTTCGATGCATTTTCTTAATAAATTTCATTTAGTATTTAGAGCGTTCTTCGTAATCGTTTTTCGCTCGATTCAGTTTTATCAACCTAAAAATTTAAGTGAATGGGTTAGGGTAAATTTAATAGTTTGTTAGTTTGAAATTTTTGTGACTTGAGTAAAAGAGTAGATATCAATTATTATTGAGCTATACTCATTTTGTACAACGTTGCATGCCCATGATTTGAAGGTTTTTTTTTTCGAAAGAGTAAAAATTAAAATATGGTCACATGGAAGATTACCTACAAACCAACACGAGTTCTTTTACTATGTTTTGTTCTTAATCACATGTTTCGTAAAATAATTCACAAGAAACTACCCACGTACATAATTTCTCCCAACTGAGCTTACTTTACATTGAAGTTAAAATGATTGAGTAATCAAAAGGGAGATGCACGTGGTTGTATAAGTAGTAACCATCAATTGTTTGTAGCATTTTTGACCACTCTATTTAATAGATCACTCTTGTTCGGATATGGTCTTAGTTCATTCACATATCTACTCTATATCATGTTAAACCATCAATCAACCCAAAAGTTTAAGCTAAACAATAACGAAAATTAATTTTTTTGAGAGTGTCATGTTAATTTGTACGTATTTTGGGTAGAAAATTATGAGTAGTTGATTTGTGATGTCCCACATCGGTTGGAGAGGAGAACAAAACAATGTGTAAACCTTTTCTTAGCAGATGCGTTTTAAAGCCTTGAGAGCAAACCCGAAAGGAAAAGTCTAATAGAACAATATCGACTAACGGTGGATCTGGGTCGTTACGTGATTCATGTGAAGGTGTCGTGATCGTATTTATTGGTGAGGTATAGTTGAGAAGAGTGGGGTTAGGTTCATAAGAACAGTAACAGTTTGTTGAAAAGTAATGAGAGTTTTTAGTATGAAACAAGAAGAAGAATCCAAGTTTGAATATATCAACAAAAATAGCTATGAGTGGATACTCTTTTTGTTTGATGAAAGCTGTTATTTTTACTGGAAATCAGTGATATTCCTGCAAATTCATTTATGAATCTCAACTTAATTGGTTACACCAAAGTTCCATTAATTCAACTTGGATGCATTGGAAATTCATCTACAAAATTCTGAAAGCAATACTCTTTAAACCCTAAAATACATATTCACACACAAAATTTAATCAACAAATATACTCACGGTCACGGTTAAATTAGATAGAAATATTCTCGATTTCAATTAGGCATTATATATTTTGACGCTTAAACTTTGAAATTGTTCTTGGATTGAGACTACGTGACGTCATATATGATTTGACGCTTAATATTGTTTTCTAGTATAAAAAATATGGGGTACGAAAAATGAAACACCTAGATATTAATAAAAGTTATAATACAATTCACAAAATAAAAACGGTGAGCTACTAATTACATGAATAATAATGCTACAAATGATATCACGTGCCTCGTAGTTTCAGTACAACCATGCCAATTTTCATCCATTATAAGAACAATTTCGAAAGTTGAAGTGAAACTTTTCGAAAACTAATCGAACAACTTTACGTAATAGAATGTTATATTTGATGGAACGGTTCATTAATTACTCTCTACACCGATCACTTTTTGAAAAATGAGGTCTTTTGAGTCTATGGAAAGCTAAAAAAAAGGTATTGTTTTGCAGCTCTTTAGCTGTGATGAACTCTAATGAAATAGTTTCATTTGAATCCATAAATAACAAATCCTTCCAAATGAAGTTAGGATTAATGCATACCAAAATTGAAATGATCGGACCTCTCAACATCCATGGATTTTAGAAAAGGTAAAATGGAGGAAAGTCAGTCCCCATTGTTGCTTCAACCTACTTTTCTTACTTAAAACAACAAATGCTATCATTATTGTGCCCAGAAACTAGACCTCAAATAAACATTCACGAAGCAAAGTTGGCTTCATATATCTTGGCCACCATTTCCATTTTAGTATGGCTGCTACAATAATCAAGTTTGATCGACTCAAATAGCTGAACTTGATTACAACTCTTCTTCTACCAATAATTCATAACAATTTAGAGTGAAAATTATCCAAATGAAAACTTTTAATAAGTCCTCGAAACTTCAAAAGAAAAGAGCCGTATCTTGACAAAACCAACGTCTTGAGTTTACAGGTGGAGAAGAGCAGACATGGGAATGCAGGTCAACGTCACTAGGAGAGTCATTCCATTTAGGGACGAGCACAAGTCGTCTCTAGAACTTTCAATAACAACATTAAACCCTGTAAAACTTAGAGCTCATCTTACTCTCTTCATCTCCCAAATTTCCCTTACCTTCGACTGTTAATTTTAATTACAAAGAGATAAATCAATAGAGATCGAGATTATCTTTCATTAATAATCAGCAAGTACAGAAATCAGTAATTTACCACTGATAGAAGCTTACTCTTGATGAAGTGAAGCAATGATTGCCCATTCTTAGCAATCGAAACAATCAATAAAAGGATGATATCTTACACTTCAATTTGTATTATTTTCTGCCCTTTTTGAGTAAATTGAGTACCTGCAACTTCAGATAGTTTTTCTAAAACAAACCATTGATTCCTTTGTTAGCTAGCTCCACACTGCTTTTCCCTAGACCCCCTTTGCTTCATAGGAAAGGGTGGTGCCAGCCAATTTGGAAACTATCGATATCACTTTTCCCAGATTTTACATTCAATAAAGACTTCTCCTTTACCACTAAACAACACTTTACCAAAATTCACGCATGATTGCCTAAAGCATAAACACAATTAAAGTTACTTGCAAGGAAAAAATACATCTTGAGAAAGAAATCAGAAAGAATCTGATCACCTACTAATAATTATATAAGATATTGCCAAATCTTCTATAATGTATGGCCTCTAAATAAGTGAGAAAAAGAAGCATTATGATGTGTTTAAGGAACAAAGCAAATATATACACCTATAGTTAAGAAAAAGAAATGTGTGTTGAACAACTTGGAAGGCTAACAACAGCTCATTTTACTATATTTGCTGAAATATCCCGATGGGTCAAGTAATTTTGTAATGAGAACATGCTACTTCTTTTCTTTCTTTTTTTTTTTTTTTTTTTTTGAACTGAGTAGCCTCTATGCTTCTTTTTTTTTTTCACATGTACAATATTTGTATGACTATATGAAGAACTGAAAAGGGGAAAACAAAATAAATATCCTCACGCAAGATACATACAGGATAAAGCCGAATTGATTTACTGCACCTTCTACAAGTACATCAGCTCCCATTAACCGCTGCATGATTTTCTTCATATTTTGTACACATCTAAGCCCACATGGGAGCAGAAAGTTAGAAGGGTTGCATATTATCCATGAGGCTGAAAAGACAAAGAGGAAGGTACAAATAAGCTTACCTGAACTTCTTCCAAGAGATTTTGAAGTTCAACTTTTATCTCAGTAAATGGAGGCCGATTGACCGGATCTGCATCCCAGCATCTTTGCATCAAATCCAATACTTTAGGGTGCACATTTTCGGGAAGATCCGGGCGTAGTCCCTGAAAACAGATTGTAAAATCTAACCCTTGAATACTGCGTTCTGTCAGGTTGCTAAATGGGAAATAATGCAATGCTTTGGACTCCATACCAAAAACTTGAGGAATTCTAAAGAAAAGTAAAAAACCAGCAACCGGAGAATTCTTCTAAATATATCCTCAATTCATCCTAATTATCTGGACTTTTGTATATATTTATCAGCAACCTTTTTCAATTGCCCTCATCTTTCCTTTCACAAACTTTAAATTGAATTTTCTGTTCAGTTTTCCCATTCGTGTATCATAAGCATGAGTTTTCTTATCAAACGGAAATTTATACAACAGCTACGGTCAAGTTTCCTCATTTATCATTGATCAATAGGTGCTACATATGGGAAGGAAAAAATTGATCTTCTCATATATTTTTAGTAAAGCGCCAAAAATTAGGACATATACAAACCTGTCTTACTCCTAGGGCAGCTTGTAGCGGTGTCAATGAATCATAAGGAACCTGAGATGCCAAAAGATTGGGTCAAAAGGATAATCCCAAACGTTGGAGTAATTATTGTATAAATATTAAGCGATCAACAAAATAATAATAAAGATATCTAACCATCTTATACATAATATTGCTCGGTATAACTGCCCTATTATATAACAGGAAAGTGAAAAAACAAAGAAAATTTAGCATTGTAGTCAGACTTGAGACGTACCTTTGCTGTAACTAGTTCCCACAGCACAATCGCAAAACTGAAAACATCTGCTTTCTGATCATACGGCAGATGATTTATTACCTTGAGGTAAAAATTATTCATCGCCAAAAGATTGAAGTCAAATGAAATGCTGTCAATACTATAAAATACAATTTCTAAATTCAGAAATTAAGTTGGCTTAGTAATTTGTAAATCTTAGTAGTGAAAGTTTTACTTCTGGCCTCATGTCTTAAAAAAAAAAATGCATAAAAAATAAATAAAAATTGGAACTCCATGTATATTATTGAAAATAAAAAAATCAGTTTATCTATGTATACATAGAGCGAGAGAGAGAGGAAACACATATTTAAAGAAAATAGCTATTTCATAGGGCAACCTTGCACTGAACCAACAAATCAGTCCCAAGAGAAATTTTCAGGCATTTCCAGTAAATACAGGACGATCAAATGGTTTTAACTTCTAAGAGATGAAAGATCTATTAATATATATACATATATACACAGAATATCCACTGACAGATCTATCACCTCAGGCGCCATCCATCTATATGTTCCAGTTTCCGCTGTCATGACTCCTTGGCTCTGGAATCGCGCGACACCAAAATCTGCCACCTTTACAACCTTGAACACAACAAGAGGGCATGCCTATTACTCGTGAGAAGATTGAAATTTTATCAGTACAAGCTCATAAAAGCACATCAATAGGCGTATATAGACTTATATCCATGCCCTCTATTAATTCTCCATAAGTTAAATGAAAGCGAACAGAATCCTCAGATGAGGCTGACTAAGTCAACAGGAAGTAATTGTAAGGTATACTATTGCAGAAAATTTACAATAAAAAAACATGATGTAAAATTGTGAGCTACGTTAACAGTTTCCTAACTTCATCTCTTTAAATGTTGGCATTACTATTTTTTAACAAGAGAATATCCAAAAGCTAAACAACCCAAATCCTGCTACAACAAACAATGAACAAAATATTGCCGACTTTGAAGTAATAATGAGTGTGTGCAATCGGTTCAGAAGTTACAGAAATGATCAAACAGCCAAAGGATCCTAGCAATGTTAACCAATAATACAAAACGCCAATTCAAGAAAACAACAGACTAGTTCAAAGTAGCAGTTATACATGAAGACACCATATATATTTCGTAGAGGATAACATGACACCACTTAATATATTGACCTTTACAGGCAGCTTGGGGCAACAGTGACTGTTAATTATTGATGGTAGAGTGAATTACTTAGAGCTTAGAGCTATATCTCGTTTGTATAGCCGTTTCAGTTTGGTTACCCTGGTTTTTTACCCATTATCTAAGGGAGGGAATGACTTCTTTCAAACTCCAAAAAACTTTGAAATATATTTCATTTTAATTTTATTTTCCAACACCTAATACAAATAAAACCCGTTTGACATTAAAATAATCATTTAAGATGCCTACACTACTACAATTCAGAAGCTAACAAAGCAAATTGCAGTAAGAATAAGGTTCTAGTCTTACATGTTCAGTGTTCATTAGCAGATTTGCTGTCTTCAAATCTCTATGAATAATGTTATTTAAATGTAAGTATGCCATTCCTTCACAAACATCAATAGCAAACTTCAGCAGTTGCGACAGCTGTAACACGCAATGATTCTTGTGCAAGTACTCATAAAGACTCCCTCCAGGCATATACTCTGCAAGAAACAACGAATTAAGATTTATATTCCACAATACAAATAGAACACAAATACAATAAAACAGAAGAAAGAGAATTTAAGATCACACCAGTTGGAAAGACATTTCAAGGGTATAGTAAACATACAGTTGGAGAGACAGAAGTTGCAATAAAATTTCCCTACTCTCTTATTGTTGCAACAGTCATCCCTACTAAAAAATCACACCAAAGTTGTGATCCCTACATCAAAAACTACTTTCATGTTAAACTGATTTTATGGTCTTCCATCAAATTAGTTGATATCAAAATACTCTTGATCTCCAATGGAAACTGAGACAGCTTCATCAATATTTCAATTTTAGATTCATGCTCCCAGCCTCCCAGGGTACCAATTAGATAGACATGACATACTTATTTGTATTGAAATGGTAGAAAGATCAAAATGGGGAAGAAATTAGAGCCCTCACCTCAAACTCTATAACTACCTATCTACCCCACCTCAAACTCTTCATTTCTTCCCTGTGGTCTTCCAAGACATGTTATTCCCAGGCTTTTGTGTATCTTAAGACAGTAAAAGTTTTTTTTAACACCTTTTCAAAGAGAAAAAAAAAAATCATCAAACCAATTCTTTTCTCCCCCCCCCCCCCCCCCCCCCCCCCCCCCCCCCCACATACTTATTTGTATTGAAATGGTAGAAAGATCAAAATGGGGAAGAAATTAGAGCCCTCACCTCAAACTCTATAACTACCTATCTACCCCACCTCAAACTCTTCATTTCTTCCCTGTGGTCTTCCAAGACATGTTATTCCCAGGCTTTTGTGTATCTTAAGACAGTAAAAGTTTTTTTTAACACCTTTTCAAAGAGAAAAAAAAAAATCATCAAACCAATTCTTTTCTCCCCCCCCCCCCCCCCCCCCCCCCCCCCCCCCCCCCCACATACTTATTTGTATTGAAATGGTAGAAAGATCAAAATGGGGAAGAAATTAGAGCCCTCACCTCAAACTCTATAACTACCTATCTACCCCACCTCAAACTCTTCATTTCTTCCCTGTGGTCTTCCAAGACATGTTATTCCCAGGCTTTTGTGTATCTTAAGACAGTAAAAGTTTTTTTTAACACCTTTTCAAAGAGAAAAAAAAAATCATCAAACCAATTCTTTCCCCCCGCCCCCCCCCCCCCCCCCCCCGGTAGTAGACAAAAAAAATAATAATAATGAGTCCTTCGCTTCCTTGTGCTGTCTAATAACCATCACGAAGTATTGCATGACGAAGACACCAAGAAGTCTTGTCTATTTGCCAAAACTATTGTTAGGTCAATTTCAGACGCCAACTTACTCTCTAAGGACGGTGACTATTTCTGGTAACAATGAGGCCCTCAATCAAAACCTTGCGTTAGAACCTGAAGTTAGGAGAGCTTCACTAGACCAACTAACTTCTGATTGTTGCAGAACAGCACTTTTTTGCATGCAACTCTGGTCGGTAGCAGGCGAACATTTATCAAGATAGATATGTAAACTAAGCAAAGATTGATGATGGAAAAAGAAGAAACAAGAAAATAAAGAAGGAACACTAGAGCAGAGATTTCTATACCTGTTACTATACACAAATGTGGAGAGTTTGTAGATGCACCTATAAAACGAACTACATTTTTATGCTGGACCTTCCTGCATATCAGATTAATTAAGATCCCTTCACAAAGGATGTATGGCGGTAGATACACCTATAACAAATTGATTAAAACATAACTCTGGAAATTATCCCTCAATAATGTTGAGATAAAAGGAAACCATTATCAATGGGTAGGGGAAATGTGAATTGGAACATCAAAACAGTTCCAGGAATATGAAGATTTTTTAATCCGTAGCACCTAACCAATATTGCTATCTGCTAAAAGATTATTTCAATACGAATGTATTTAATTCTATTACCATCACTGAATGCCAAGAATTTCATGAACATCATATTTTGTAATTCCACTTTCAGGAGTGCAAGTTTATTTCTGATTAATTAATTGAACAGTCATAAATTTTAGGAAGTCTCTTTCCAAAGCCACCTATATGTAAAATAATCTAAACCTGATCACCTCTAAAAACAAAATAAAGAAAGATATCTCATAGGTTCATCACCATTTAGTCCATATACTTTGGATCATTCCATTTTAGTACTTTCAAGCGTCCAATGTTAAACCATATACTTTTAATATATCTTAAAATGATTCCACATGGTTAGTTTGAAGTTAATTTTTATCGAAATTAGCTATATAATAATAATTTCATTAAAAAAAAACACGATGTGAATATGATTCAAAATTTTATAGGAGAAAGGCTAATAGTCTGTTTTTGGGGGAAAAGTTCACATAAACCAACGATAGGGACTATTTTTAAGGTTCATTGAAATAATAGGGAAAGTAAATTTGGACAATTGAAAGTACAAAAACCAAAATAGAACAAGCCCTAAATTATATGGACCAAAATGATATTTTAACCTATTTCATAATATCTATCATAATGGGTGAAAAATGTGCATCTCCCAATGTGTACACTTTCAACATTTTTCATCTTTCTGTCTGCATTCCCTAAGTTCATAAACTCAGATTTGATAGTTTTCCAAAAAAATATTATTATCACACATCAAAATTACCTGAGAATTGCCACTTCTTGATTGAATTCATCCTCTAAATCAGCATTTAGATCTTCTGATCTTAATATCTTGACAGCTACATCTTGACCAAGATATAGTCCATGATACCTGTAGACAAGTAAAGCAAAATGAGTCACATAAAAAGGCTGTCAGAAATCAAAGAAAAAATAAATAGCAAACATCTAATTTTATCATATGAAATTTGAATGAATGGCAACGATGACTGCTTAATTTATATTATTATTATTATTTATATCAAGAGTGTTTGAGCCAGGTTGGAACAAATACTAGAGAGGTGGTCACAATAGCTTGAACTCACTCCCTCTAAGTCCTAGCTTGGACTCGTTCGCTCCAAACCCTTATTGACCATTAATGGTTGATGGTCACTTAACTTTATTGCTCAATTTGAAAATAATACGAGTCTTCAACTTCCATGTCACATATCACCACAATATACCCAGATGTAATTAATTCAGATGCAATTTTTGTAAGCTCCTAATAACGGAACCATGGTTCTAGACATAGTCAAATGAAAGTGTGTTTTTTGTTCAAACTTACAAATCACCACAAGATCCAGTTGCAATTTTTTCGCCAATCTTCAGCAACCGTCTATCTATTTCCCAATCTGCTGATTTTGTCTGGGCGTCTAATGCTTTCTTGACTGCTGAATGAGAGTGTGAAGAACCAGACCACGACCCCTGCATTCCAAAGTTGTGCATTATTTTCCTTATATTCTCTCTTCGGGAAGGAAAAAAGAGGTTCAGGCAATAAAAAACAAATCACTAAAATTTTCATATGACAAAAAGACAAAAATAATAATTGGTTAAAGTATTATAACTTATTGATGCGGGCATTTGCTGCAAAAATATATAGGGACTATTACTCATTCAGCAATAACCATTTCACTTAATATCTCTTATAAGGAATCATTTCCAAAAGACATAGTTTACCTCATATCTAGCAACTGCTTTTTCCATAGCTTCGTACAAGCCATCAGTTTCCTGGTCACAAGATTGCAAAGTCAGCAACATTTGGACTCAGCACAGATCCTGTCATAAAGGATACATAATACCAGTCCTCCTTAAAATATTAGAAGGTGGCAGTCCTGGGATAAACCATAATTTTTTAAGCAACCCGTCTGATACAATTTTCCATTTAAATTCTTAGATACAAATGCAAAATGTGAAGAATCTTTGTTAAACATCATATGCAATAATATCATACATGTTTTCATCTCTCTTTATTAATATCCGCCAGTGTCCAGATCAGCTTGCACATACCTCAATATATTAAGATGTCAAGATTCAACTGATGTGTACCTCAGCTATTCTTAGTAGTCAACCGTCCAACCCAACTACATTTGATTGCCAAAGCACCTCATAGACACTAAAGTTGATAAGACCACCATAACTTAACCTATTCTCTTTGACCTTTTTATTATTTACATTTTTACCCTAATTGACCACTAGGCCAATCCATAAAAATATTTAAAACAGACGTTAAAAAACCGCCTAGTTGAATGGACAAATTTATTAGTTTGGATCCTAGCATAGAAATATCATTTATTTTGATTAATCTAAATTCATGTCATTTTCTTTTTCTTTTGTTTAGTTGTTGAGAGAAAAAAAGTTCTTTTAATTTCTTTCGTTTTTTTATAAGTCCCTAATAGGGTAATCTTTTTTTCCACTAATACTCTTACTCCTTGATGGTAGATACCTTCCTTATGTTTAGATTATTCGTCTATTTATGTTCCCTAAGTGAATCTTTAGCCATGTTTATTTTGCCGTGACCTAAGTTTAAAAAAATATATAATAAAACTATGGTCAATGATGATCCTAGGTGGCTGTTGCAAACATGCAACTTATAAGGCCGATGTCAGTTCTCAGAGTAAATCTACAGTTCTTCAACCAAGAATTTTTTTTCTTTTTCTGGAGGCCAGAGAGAGACATGAGGAAGGTAGGACCAAGAAATAATGAGGGAAATAGGGAAAACTTTCAACAAAATAGCAAAGATATACCAGAGTTTACCATCATTCCATATGATAATTGCATATCATGCAAATTGTGGATATGATAAGTATAAGAGAATAAAACCACAAAATTCGACAAGATAAGATAGAAAATGTACAGTACAGAGGCCTAAACTATACATTGAACATATATCACAATACTGTACCTCAGCAGGCCATCCATCCACCACAAATACATCCAAGGAGTAACCATCAGATGTTGAAAAGACATGTGCTTCTCGAATGTTAAGTCCTATATCAGAAAGCAAAGCAGACAGCTAGAAAAAAAATTGAAAACTTGTTAGGAAAAACCAGAGTGAATGCTACCACATTGACATTTTCATAATGTTGATCTACAGAAAAATGACAAGGAGAGAAGTCGAAATTATTCTCAACACCTAGTATGAGCATTAAACGCCCCATAATTGTTCATTTACTGTCCATCTCAGATACAAGCTTCTAGCATTTTTAGCCCTCAATTTGCGTACCCTTGGGTTTGAAGATAGATATATTCCATGCGTTAAATTACATGCATTAATTGATGACCTCTCTGATAGTCAGAAGAACTTTGTGCTTGTGGTTCAATGTTGTCAAGGCCTTTTTTAGGGTTTTTAGTTATTCAGGAATAGAAGTCTTTCGGCAAGATTAGAAGGGTACCATGAAATTTGGGTCAATATATCTTTTCATTACTTCTTTACCGAGTACAAGCTTTTTATAATTACGTCCCTCCATCTATATACATTGGAAAGGTATTCCTCTTCTTACATTATATAGCATTTGTTAGAAACAAGTAATCATATAGTCCTAAGTTGCACCTAAGGGTTCCCTCAAGTATATTTCATTCTTTCAATACAAAAGGTTTCTTGATGAAATAAAAATTCTCCCACCTGCCAAAAACATCTTGTGGACTCTAGTCGTTCAAAAGAGAGTGACAAACACGTAGATAATGTAGCCACTAAAATTGATTCTTTTTAAGAAAAACTATCGAAAAGTTTCCACCCTTGCTAAAAGTTCTGTAGTTCCTTTCGATCCATCTACCAAAGACTGTACCAGAAAGCTAGTAAGAAATAATAAGCACCTATTACAAAACTAAGTGGACCGTTAGGAACTAAAAAAGAAAGAATGATAAATTCTATAACTCCCATAAATGTGGAATTCCAACCTTGATATATGTCAGCTCATTTAGTACAGGAGCATTAAGAACAAGCCACCAAAGAGCATGCCTGGCTAATAAGGTTTGGCTTCTTAAAAGATTCATATACGAGACAATAATAAAAATAAATAAATAAATAAATAAATAAATAAATAAATAAAAGATAATACACAGTCCAGCTTACCTGGCTAAGAAGCTTAGGCTTGTCAACAGTTGAAAATATCACTTCATGTACCGGTACGTGTGAAATACCCTGCCTGCATTGTGCTTTTATCAAACATCTTAATTTCTTTTTACAGAGATGGCCAGAAATAATTATACGTAAAAAATGAACCCTAAGGAGAACTACAAGAATTTTCAGCATGATGAATCCACAGAAATACCAAATACGAACAGGCTTATGATAAATCATAAATTTCATTTTCTTCAATTAAATTGTACCTTTTAGAAAAACTTTCCATATGATATCTCCCATCCATGGCCTTTGAGTTCTTTCTAACATCCAGTTTTAAGTCCTCAAGCTTGGAACAAGGCTCAAAGTCAAGTATATTGCCCCTTATTCTGAAAATCAATGATTAAGAAACCAATTGACATAAATTATTTGTTGAAAGGAAACAAGGTGATTGGAGAGAGGGCAGAAGGGAGGGGAGAGGCAGTTGGCCTGTTGATGAAAATGCAATAAGCCCAAGAATCACCTCTTGTGTGACACTGGAAAACTTTTATCAGCTGCCTCATTAGATGAACCACTTAGAAGAATACTATCAAGTTCTTCATCGTCATTGCCATCTGTTTTAGTACATATGTGCTACAAAACAAAAAGAAAAATGTAGAGCAATAAAACCTCCAACCGCTAAAACAAAGCTGAAACAAACATGTGAACCTTTGGGGAAATGAAACAAAGTGATTGGAGTGAGGGTAGAGTTGCACGGGTATAAGAGAGATTAATACAGAGTATATCGATACGAGAGAACAAACATGTGAACCTTTGGGGAAATGAAACAAAGTGATTGGAGTGAGGGCAGAGTTGCACGGGTATAAAAGAGATTAATACAGAGTATATCGATACGAGAGATTGTTACAGAGTTACAAGGGTACAAAGAATCATTACGAAAAAAGGACAATAATTTCATACCTAAATGCAACGGGACAAGAGAAGAATCAAAATACAAAGATTTTATATTGACATTTCAGACCACCAACGAGTAAATATCCTCCTATCGTCTATATCCACATAATCGGTTTTCAGAAAATCTCTCATTTCTCTTGAACCAAATGACTGAACATAATGCAAAGTTTTCAGAATCCCAAAACAACTATTTCCTTATGATTGTCCTTAAAGTCAAAATTATCATTAGATCTATTTTGGCATGTGGACTACCAGAAAATAAATAAATAAACAAATAAATATATAATAAAAGGAAAAAAATTACAGTACTTTTATATCTTACAAAATATGAATGACCAATGCAGCCACTAACTTATAGAACAGCTTATATCAATCAATATTCAGGAAAGAACATAAATCGTTGTCAAATTATATAACGTATTATCTTAATTCTTTTGTACAACCATCTGACTTTCTTCTGTGCAACCATATTGCTGAAAATCCAGACAACCACATTCTAGATTCATTTTGTATTGGATATTCGAGAAGATGCAGGGGCTGGGGAGGATTATATTTAACAAGCAGAATAGCATTCCTACCCTCCAGGTGCTACCGATGGCAATTTGATGCAGTCCGTCGCAATGTGCCATCCTCAGTTTTTTTTTCTCTGATATTAGGAAGTTCGACCTTCAGCAGTTGTGGTTATGTGACCCCATACACAGTAATTCCAACTTGTCCCTCTCTAACTAGTCATCAATAGGAAACTGATAATATCTCTCTCTTTCTGCAAGCATTTTTCTAATTTTTGCCTCAGGTTATATGTTTTCACCATATGTTTGGGATAATCACACTCTATGCACAAAACTATAAGAACGTTTAGAGCCAAGCAACAATACCCATTAGTTTCCTCTACAAATTTAACAGATAGAATTGAAAAAATACCTCGAGAAAGCGAATGTGGTAAACAGGGCACTTCTCTGGATCCTTTGCTAGAGAAAGAAGATTTTGATGTAACACAACATCTTCCACCTTTTCCATGTTAACATCAAGTCCATAACTGACACAGAATAATTATCAAAAACGAAGTTAATAATTTAAGAAGAATGGAGTAGACCCTCCCTACCCAAAAATACCATATAGCGATGTGATTTTTATAGGTTTTACTCCTATACTTGCCTGCCATTCAGAATTCCATCTTCTATTTTCCAATGAGAAAACATAATCAAAAAGATCATAAAGTAGGGGATGAAGATAAGCCATAAGCGCCAAGCCCAAGCCATTGGATTATTATTTGAAAAAAAACTGAAGTAGTTTTTTATAACATTAGTAAATTTCTTATCCAAAAAAGTCTGAGATGACACAATACAAGTTTAAAAATTCTATAGTACTTCAAGTCTTGATCCTTATGTTAAAAAAATCTGCCTTTCTTTTCCACTCACAAGTACTACCAAAGAGCTTAGCAAGCATAAGAGATGTGATAGCAAAAAAATTTAATCATCAAAATAAAATTTAAAGCGCTTTAATCTGTTCCCTGTGTCTCCAAACAAACTACTAAATACTTTCAGTCCTCATCTAAATTTCAGTAACTTCATCAGAAATACATCATTTTCTAAAGTCAGAAGATGCACTGATGAACTCGGAACATATTAGTTATGTAGGGAAGAAAATGTTGAAATGTGAAAGTCTTTTTTAATGGAACAACTAAGGCAATAACTACAGTGATGACAAGTAAAAATGCTTCCCAAACTCTGAATGGAATCAGAGAAGTACTTTTATTAAAATGAACTCATATAATAGAAGTGAAACGTTGTGAAAGAATAAAAAATGCAAGTGCAATATATGACCCTTAGCTAGCATGATGAATAGAGACTTTATCTTATTAAAGGTCCAGTCAACAAATAGGATGATCAAGTTGAGGGCAACCTCGTCTTCCCCTAACGTTCTTTCAAAGCCAAAGCAAAAGTTCAGTGACCCTCACAAAGATCACTTACGGTTACTCCTTGCTCTTAGAGTGAGTTTTCTTATAACCTTAAAAGCTAAGTAGCTAGTGGCTGTTCGTCTATCTAAGTGGTAGGATGAGCCTGAACTTTTTGTTTTTAAGAAGTGACACCATTTAGGATCAAATTTCTCACCTCGGCCATTGAATAGCTAGGAAAGAAGAACAATATCTCACCATTTATGGAAACAACGTTAGAGGGCTCTTTAGAATATTATGTATCAGGACCATGACTGACAACAACACTTAAAAAAGATTCATTGAAAGAATAAACTGAACATTTTACATGTTGCTATGAACACTAGTTCTAAATTCTAATGTCTAAAGTACAAGTCAATTATAAGCATCTCAAATAATTATGTGCCTCCAGCTCCAAGGAGCATTCATGTAAAACAACTAACCTTTCTCTTGACTTGAATATAAATGGTTATTTTCGTAATCAATATAATTGTATTCTACAGCATATCAACCTTCAATCAAATTACATATGAACTCTCGCCTTCATCCATATCATGACTACGCCATTGTTCCTTCATTGTTTGTAATATTTAAGCACTAAGATGTTAAGCTGGGAAGTTCAACCTTACTACAAACAAGTAAAAATGCAATCCAAATTTAATATATATCGTCTAGTAATAATTATTTAAAAAACCAATGAAGTCTCAATTAACCATTCAATTTCTGAACACGCTTTTAAAATATGACCTAAATTTCAAAAACTAAAACAAGCAATTAAAAAGAATCCGTTCTTTGTTATCAAAAACAGAAAATTCAAAAAAGAAATCGTCATCTCACGAACCCTCCCAGCATCAGAATACAGCATATCAATTACGCAGAGGTGGTAGGATTATGACAGACATGTGATAGAAAGGAAAAATCCCCCCACCAAAATCAGGAATCACTAATCAGCTTCCTAATTCAGTTAGACAAACTACATCCACTACAAATTCCTAGGAAAAAATCGAAAAGCAACTAAAGCAAAGGATGCAAAAAGCACTTACACTAACACTCACACCATTAAAGCAACTCAAAATCAAACACAAAAAGAGAGTGAAAACACATAGAAAACAGAAAATAAAACAAAGCTAGAAACAAAAAGTCAAAAATTCAAATCAGAGTTAAAAATATCGAATGAAACTACCTTGGAGGCAAGCGATTAAAGTGTGCATCCAAGTTCTCACGAAACAGTGGATTAGAAGCGGCCTCCTCATGTCCACTCTCAACCAACCGAGTATAAACATCGTTCCGAATATCGTGGACACCACAGAAGGCACCAAAGCTTCGAGGCGGCGAAGAACTCTCTCCAACACCTTCAACGAAATCCATATCCACCAAGGAATCAACAGAGACGAGGAAAAGCCATTAGGAAAGATAGCAAGATAGGGAAAAATTGGAGGAGAAAGGCAGAGAAGAAGATTAGGATATTTATTGCTCAGTAGAGAGGATCTTTGACTGCTGAAGAATCTTGAGGAAGAAGATGGACTGGTTTGGTAATTTGAAGTGAAGATGGAGGGCAAATTCGTCATAAAGATTTTGAAATTTAGAGGCCAAATAAATAAGCGAATTTCGAAGGTTGTTTTAATAGTTTCTATTTATACTCCGAAAGTTGGTGCAGAATGGAAATGGATACTGGATAGAGTCTGTATAAGGCTGACGTGTCAAAAACGAAGAATGTTCGGTTTAATTGACGAAAATACCCTTCCGTTTTGCTTTTAATTACGAGATGATAATTAAAGTCCCCACGCGGTTCTGTAATCTCAACCAGTTGGCTGCAGGTCATGCTGTCTAATTAACAGCTGTAAAATATGAGATCCTCATCAATTTTTACCAATAACTTTTTTAAACTATATTCTTTTAATTGTTATTTTTAAAATTTTAATTATATATTTTAAAAGTAATATTCCATATATTATAAAAATATTTATAGGTATTTTTAAGTTTTTAAGACGGGAATTAACTATTAAAAAGAAAATTCAAAGCTCTCGAGTATTTATAAACATTATTTAAAACCAACCAGTAGATAATTCATCTTTGATTGTGTGTGTCTTTCAACGATGACCTGTACTCCAAACTGAATTACCTGTTCAGGATTATTGAGAGTGAGTCCCACATTGACTAATTTAGGGAATGATCATTAGTTTATAAACGAGGAATACTATCTCCACTGGTATGAAGCCTTTTAGGGAGCTCAAAGCAAAGTCATGAGAGCTTATACCTAAAGTGGACAATATCATACAATTGTGGAGAGTAGTGATTCCTAACGGTACCCATAGCCAATAAGATTCAAATTTATAAATTAGTCGTGATTCCTAAAATATGATTGATTGAACGTCATGTATATCCAAGGGCTCGAAGTATGCGAATATGTTATACCCAGCATCTGCGTGTATAAAAGCAAAGTGCACAAATTCCAACATTAAAGTCACTTACTAATTATTTTTAATTAATAAGACAACAAAGTTACCATAACTTCTGCATTTATATTATTTAATGTTTTTAAAACATATATTTTTACTAATTATTATTATGAGAACATTTATTAAGTCGAGTTGTAATAGATCATATAAATAAATATGTGAAAAAATTAATTTCATTATGTTTGCCTCCTCGCAAATATCAAGATATTTTCTCTTTTCAACCCTATCCTCACAAAATCAAATACCATAAATAAAATATTATTTTAGTCACAATCTGACTTAATCATATTAGTTTGTCCAATTATGCCCTTAAATTGTGAAAAAAAAAATGTAATACTATTTTATTTTATTTTTTTCAATTTGAAAGTACAACAATAAATAAATAAATAAAGGTTGACTCTTGCTTATTACGATATTTCTACTCCAAAAGAGTTTTAAAAGCAATTACACTTTTCTCATAATTATTTTTTTAAATAAATAGAAAATTTTAAATATACATATTTTATAATTTAGACTAAAAAAACGAACGGGGGTAGAAACGTAAATCGAACATCTGACGTGGCTTTCTAGGAGATTCCAAAGCGGAATCACGTGATTCGGGCGATGTCGGCTCTCCTTTCATTTTCCGTAAGAATATTCAATTACTTATTTTCTGGGGCCCACCCTTTCACATGTGTATGCCCTCCCGACCATTTCTTTTTTTACCCCCGAAAATATCATTGCTTTAATTAATGTACATTAATTTTAATTAATTAATTAATTTTTTAATATTCTCGACCGCATCTGTAACAGCCCAGATCCACCGCTAACAGATATTGTCTTATTTGGATTTTTCCTTTCGAGCTTCCTCTCAAAAGCGTATATTAGGGGAAGGTTTCCACACCTTTTATAAATGGTGGTTTGTTATATTCCGTAGGACATCACAATTCATCCCTCTTTGGGGCCCAACGTCCTCGCTGTCACTCTTTCCTTCCTCCAATCGATGTGGGACCGCCCCCAAATCCATTCCCCTTTGGGATTAGCGTCCTTACTGGCACACCGTCTCGTGTCTACCCCCATTCGGGGAACAGCGAGAAGGCTGACACATCGTCTGGTGTCTGACTCTGATATCATTTGTAACGGCCCAAATCCACCGCTAGCAGATATTATCCTATTTAAGCTTTCTCTTTCGGGCTTCCCCTCAAGGCTTTAAAACGCGTCTGCTAGGAGAAGTTTTCCACACCCTGGTTTGTTCTCCTCCCCAACCAATATAAGACATGACAACGTCTATTGTCAAACCCTACCAAAATATATTCTCGGCTAATTTCATAGCTAAAAGATCTTATATTAATTATATTTGGAGATAAAGTTATATAAATTTATAAATGATTATTAAAGGCATGCATAATTAAGTCATTAATAAAAGGGTGAAGATTCGATAATTTTTCATGATCATCACATGTGAACTTAAGATACTCATCTTCATCTCTCTCTCTCTCTTTCTTCCTCCCTTGGCAAGAGCACACGGCGCAACATTCTTGATTCCAGCACATTTCCGTCTCGAGCGCGAATCCTCGGGCTAGCCACTCAGGTTCCGTCTTCATCTTTGTAACTGTCTCTTTCGTTTACTTTCCGTTTTTGAGATCTGTTTGGAGTGTAAGTTTTGATTGGTTTTTGAGATCTGGAATAGAAACAAAGAGAAAGAGTTGTTGAGAGGAAGATTAGTGAGATATGGTTGGCAGCGCGATGGGGATGAGTGAGAAGAACGGTGAGGCTGAGATTTTGATCGGAGATTTGGATCCCAGTGGTCTTTTTTTGGAGTCTCTGACCAACGGCGTGGATCTCGATGGAGAACATCATGCGGAATTGAAACAGAATGGGAAGAGGGAGATTGTGCTCGGTAGAAATGTCCACACTACTTGTTTCACCATCACCGAGCCAGATGCCAATGATGAATCCACTGGTGACAAGGATGCTTACATGGCTAGTGTGTTGGCTCGCTATAGAAAGAATCTCGTCGAGAGGACTAAGCATCATTTAGGTTTTTTAGTTTCTTGAAACCTCTGTCTTGTTTCCGGTTGCGAAATTCAAATGTTCGTTGTTCTGATTTGGATTTGTATTTCTGCTATTTGTTTTAGGTTACCCTTATAATTTGGACTTCGATTACGGTGCTCTGGGTCAGTTGCAGCATTTCTCGATTAACAATCTCGGCGATCCGTTCATTGAAAGCAATTACGGTGTGCACTCGAGGCAGTTTGAGGTTGGGGTTTTGGATTGGTTTGCTCGTCTTTGGGAGATTGAGAAAAACGACTATTGGGGTTACATTACAAATTGTGGCACCGAAGGCAACCTTCATGGGATTCTCGTCGGGTTAGTTTCATTGAGTTTGATTTACTCTTATGTACGGTGTTTATGTATGCTTTTTTAGCAGTGGTGAATTTTTTTTTTTTTTTTTTTTTTTTGTAGGAGAGAAGTTTTGCCAGATGGGATTCTATATGCTTCTCAGGAATCTCATTATTCCGTTTTTAAAGCGGCTAGAATGTATAGAATGGATTGTGTGAAGGTTGGAACTCTGATATCTGGTGAGATCGATTGTGCTGACCTTAAACTCAAGTTGCTTGCTAACAAAGACAAGCCAGCTATACTCAATGTCAATATTGGTAAATTCTCTTTCCTTTTCTTCATGTTTGCAACTAGAAAGGGGATCATATTCGTTTTATTGGTGGGAATTGAGGGAATTCTTGTTACAGGAACCACTGTGAAAGGAGCCGTGGATGATCTTGATCTTGTGATACAAACACTCAACGAATGTGGATTCTCAAATGATCGGTTCTATATTCATTGTGATGGGGCATTGTTTGGACTTATGATGCCTTTTGTCAAACGTGTAAGTGACTTTTTTGCCTACTTACAATTTTCGATAGGGCATGTTCAGACTTTCGCTGTTTTTTTTCTTTACATCTCACACAAGGTAAATGCCCCGTGCTCGAGCTTAATTGCATCCATAAGATTAAAATTCTTGTAGGTTGTGTACTGACTTGAAGGAACTTGGTTACTATCCAATTTGGGTCCTATGCCTTGGAGCCTTTCCAATGAGCTACGCTCTAAATGCTAGTTAAAATTCACACAACCACCGTCATCCCTCTATAATTATACATATCTATTTTCTTCCAGACCAAGTTACTGCACCTTTTTTTCTTTTGGGTTTTACCGACTGCCTTCTAATTATTTCAGAAAGGGTGGTTGCTTGTGCAGTTGCTACTCTCCTATCTTACCGTAGTTCTTGGTTGCTAATTGTGGCCTCCTATCCTATCAATGTTACTTTTACCTTTTTACCTTCACCTATTCCAAAGAATACTCTCTTTTTCATACTTCGTCTGCAAGCACAAAGTTGGCTAGGGCTTCCAGTCATCATCATACACCTGATGAAAGAGCTTTGAAGGCAGCATTGCTCTTCTTCACTTGCACAATATTGCTGGACCAAACGTTCTCCCGCTGTCCAAGATTCACCACCATTCCTATTATCAACCCTTGTTAGAGTTTGGATGTTGCATCAATCTTGTTGTGGCTGATCATCTAAAATGACTAGCTAAACATCATTGACTTGGTCAGAAATGACCAACTACTTAATATCATACATTTTAGGATTTGGCCTGAACTATTTATTAGATTCTTGCACATTATGCTCCTCTTTCTTGCTACCTATCTCCTTGAAAACAATGTCTGACGTGCATGTGTTAAGCATATTGATAACATTTCTTATAAGCTAGGTTTAAACTCTTCTTCATAGTATGATTGGGCCCTATTATGGTAGAACCTAGTGAATCAAGCATACTTCCTAACCTTCTATAAACCTTAGTTTTCATATCATTTATTATTGTCTTTTGCTCAAAATGTTTTGATATCAAAGGGAGTCAGTGGATATCAAGGAGAGTCTCAGTTTAGGCGACAAACTTATCTGGTTATGGAGTTCCTTTGGTAATAGTAATAATGTGGGAATTTAGATTTCCCCCTATCTGTTAAAGCTATGTCATTCCTTCGATCTAGTGGTAGTATATAAGATTTTTGCTCCCCACTTCAAGTATTCACCCAGTCTTCCAAATCTCACAACTAATGGTTGCTAGGCAAAGGCAGAATGGAGAAGGAACCCTTCTCACTTCGTCTTATGTAAAGGAAATTGTATAAAAACATTAGAATTTTAAAGTTGTCTCTCTACTTTGTCTCTCTCCTACCTATACTTTCAGAATTGAAAGATTATATGTATAAAAAATGTAATTGTATGTAAAATTTTGCCCCTCTATTTGAACTACTTTTTGTACTAACATTTGATTAGTGAACGGCTGAATCATTTTCATACACGTTAAAGCTTTAAAACATACTCGCGATTATCTTTTGGTTTTATATTCCCCTTCACTGTTGTCTTGCATGAAATGAAAGCAAATATAGAACTGGGTATCTCTTTTTTCTTCTTCTTTGCTGGTAATTTTCAATCTGAATTTCTGTAATTCATCCCGGCTCACTAGTGTTGTTTTTGAGCAGGCACCAAAGGTCTCGTTTAAGAAGCCCATTGGAAGTGTTAGTGTTTCAGGTCACAAGTTCATTGGATGTCCAATGCCTTGTGGTGTTCAGCTTACAAGGTTGGAGCATATAAATGCCCTCTCAAGGAATGTTGAGTATCTAGCCTCAAGGGATGCCACAATCATGGGAAGCCGGAATGGCCATGCTCCTATCTTCCTTTGGTACACCCTCAACAGAAAAGGCTATACAGGATTTCAAAAGGAAGTTCAGAAGTGTCTCAGAAATGCACACTACCTGAAAGGCCGGCTTCTTGACGCAGGAATTAGCGCAATGCTGAATGAACTTAGCAGCACCGTTGTGTTTGAACGACCCCGAGATGAAGAGTTTGTTCGTAGGTGGCAGCTTGCATGCGAAGGAAATATTGCTCATGTTGTGGTAATGCCCAATGTTATCCAAGAGAAGCTGGATGATTTCATAGCAGAATTGACCGAAAAACGCTCAACCTGGTATGCTGAAGACAAAGATCAACCTCCTTGCCTCGCAGCAGAGTTGGGAAAGGAAAACTGTGCCTGTAAGTTGCACAGGACTTGATATGCTTTTATTGTAGCTTTATTATGTTGCGTTGCTTATTTCTAGTGAAACTCTAGATTCACTTGAATTCTGGTTGTTATAGTCGTGTGTTTCGAGTATTAATGAACGGCTGTAGGCGAGTATTCCGAGTATCAATGAATAATAGTATGTTCTAGAACTCCTCCCTCATCACTATTTATCTATTTGTAAATACTGAACCAAATAATTGTTGAATAAATATCTGATCTCTCTCAGGGAAGTTGATATTAAATGAGGAGAACAGTTCGTTCATAACAAGAAATATGATTTGGTCGCTCATAAAGAAGAGAGGCCCTATTATTTGCTGAGTGGTAGTACAATACAATCCTCAATCATCAAAGAGATAATACAGCTTTCTATACACATGTATTTGTTTGTTTTTACAAATATACTCGATACAAATTCAAATGTAGAAGACACATGCTGCTACAATTCCTTAGCTTTCGAAATAAAATATCAAGTAATGGATTAGCTGAAGATGTTACTCAGGAAAAAGAGGAAAAGCCATTCCAGGAAGATCGATAACTGACCCGGATTGGCGGATTATGCTCCGAGAAGCTGTGATGGTGGAGCATCATAGCCAGCAGTAGCTATTACTGTTGATGATTCTGAGAGTTGCCAAACTGATGCAAGGATGGCTGGAGAGTATGGAATTGAGGGGGTAGCGCCCCTCCTCCAATGTTGAACGAGCTGCCATTTGCAACAGGCAATTGAGCTGCAGCTATCTTCAGCCGTTGCACTTCCTCCTTCAATGTCTCGTTCAGTGCTGTAATCCACCACCTCAAGTTACCATTTTTATATGAGCCATAGTAAGTAAGAAGATGAATGATGAAGAAGAACCACACATACCATCTCTGAGTTGGGCTTGTTGCTCCATGGCCTGCAGCCTTAGTTTAAGCTCTCTGTTTTCAGTAGTCAATTCAGTGGTATCTCTCTGCACCATATTAGATTACAGGGCTTGATTTAATTAACAGTTTCCCACCTTTTCTAATTCATCAAGAAACCCACAAATTATAAAGCCTGATTATCTGTTCAACAGTTCTTGAAAAGTCAAGGTCACCAGTTCCTCCATCAGCACAACAAATTAACAAGTCCAGTTGATAGCTACAGCCCACCCGTGGGACTTGTAAAGTAAGAACAGATAAAAGATTATTGTTCTTATTCCCTTCCCCTTTAAGCTACAACAAAATAGAAGCTATACCTGTAATACAGTGACCTGTGCAGAAAGGGAAGTCGCTTCTGATTGAAGCATCTGCACCTTCTTCTCTAATTCGTTTGTGTAACGTATTTTCCTCTCCTTGGATCGTGCAGCAGATTGTCTGTTCGCCAGGATCCTGAAATGGAAGATTAATCCCGAACTGATCATGACTTAATCAAAGACAGCGACTCATAAATTCAATAATCCAAGCCGAAAATGACGGATGAACAACCTCTTAGCTCTTTTAGGGTCCATCAAAGCAAGCTCAGCGAGTTTATCAGGTGCCATGGCCTTCTTGGAGCAATCAATTACGCCGGTGGATTCAGCTTCAAACGACGAGGTCAAAGCGCCATCCATGGAATTGCTATGCCTATGGCGACCGATCTTCTTCTCCCCGACCGTTACCCTCCCACCAAGTACCTCACCGTCGCTGCCGTCTCCGGCGATCCCTAAGCCGTCGAAGAAGTCTGAATCCATCGACAAACTCCGGCAGTGAGCACCAAAGAAGTCTGAAGCCGAGGTATCGTTACTAGCTTTAGGTTTCGAGGCAGAGGCGTCGTCAGGGGACTTTGAATTGAAGGAATCGAGAGCCATACGAGCGCCCACCGGCGTCGGAGACGGCGACGGCGAGGGAGAACGAAGGGAAGATGATAAATCGTGGTCGGGATGATCGAAGAGGAGAAGATCGTCGAAATTAGCAAAGCGGAAAGATGTATCGGAGTGAGAACGGCGATGGTGATAGCCACGCTGTGGAGTCTCCGGCATCTGTTCTATGTCCATCCTCGTCGCCGTCTGCGGCGGTTTCCGGGCGGTGAAGTTCAAATCCATCATCAAAACTTAAGATGAACTACAGAGGAGAAAGAAAGTAGCTGAGCGAGCTCAAGTTTTGGACATGGTTAAGAAGAAGAAGCTATTATAGCGGGATTAGTGGGGTGAGATTGTAATTTTCTAAAATTAAGGGTCAAAAACACAATAAGAGGAAAAAGTGGGCATTACTTTGCTTTCATATTATCAAATTTTGGTGGTATTGTGTAATTTGGAGGAAGTTATTTCAGTTGTAAACAAATAAAGAGAAAATAAAATAAAATAAAATAAAATAAAAAGTATTCAATAATTTTCCATAGGTAAAGACCAAATTCAAATAATCCAAATCTCGACCGTAACAGCCCAAATCCACCGCTTGCAGATATTGTCCTCTTTGGGTTTTCCCTTTCGAGGGAAGCCGTCTCCTAGGGGAAGGGGTGTCTGTAACGGCCCAGATCCACCGCTAGCAGATATTGTCATCTTTAGACTTCCCCTCAAGGCTTTAAAACGCGTCTCTTAAGGGGAGGTTTACACATCCTTATAAATGGTGGTTTATTCTCCTCCCCAACTAATGTAGGACATCACAGTGTCAAGTCGAGCATAGAATGTTTTTCTGTATTTTAAAGTACGAACTGAGTTATTATGTATATAGAAAACGGAAATGAGTTGATACAGTGTCATATTAATTCGTGTCGTGATCTACAACCTTTATCAGTTGAGCTATCTACCTCGAGACCCAGCCACTTGGAGATCGAAACCTGCAAGTCATCCAAGTCTAATCAGTTGAGCTACCAACCTCAAGACCACACACCCTTGAGGTGTTTCGATGATATAATAATTAGTCCTGAAATTATAATATATAGTTGTGATTAAATTGGAGCAATTAGGTTAGAAATTGATTGAGGTGTTTCCATCCCTACCGACACTTATAATCCATGAATTAAATTGACATCTTACCATTAACGATTAGACAACATGACTTCATTTAGACTTCATTCAGGTAGAAACAATAATAATAAATAAATAACTTTTTTTATTCATATTTAAGACAAATAAATTTGACCAAACTATATACAATTAAAAATATATTTTACGTAGGATTTATGACTAGTAGAGCATATATATATCGTAGATTTGGGACGTTATTGTGTTATGTTGAAGTTCAGATTGCTTCAAAGACGGTATATTTTACATTGTTATTGAGGTAAGTAGATCTGATGGATAGTATAACGTGTGCTATATTGTATAATCCAGGAACATGATGATTATGATATATGCTATGCTGTGATGATTTTTTTTTTTTTTAGATATTAATGTTGTATTAAAACTGATGTTATATACTCTGAGGCCTCGTGTATGACATGAAATGAAAGGAAAAGGAATAATGATGTACAATATATTCGTGTTCCTTTCTTTCTACGACTCTTCTGGGGTCCTAACTTGCAGTAAAGTGTTTAGATTAAGGTTGATGCATCTGTAAGTGATACCACTTATGTACGAAATGATGCATACTTGACAAGACCCATAGTGTAACGCTTGAGTCCGAACAAGGTATTAGATACTTGATATTTCTTATCGAGCCAAAACTTTTGGGATTTTATTGAGAGTCTTAAGCCCGACATTGGACGATGTGCCAGCGATGAGGTTGAGCCCCAAATGAGGGTGGATACTAGGTTGTGTGCAACCGAGAACGCTGGCCCCAAAAGGGGTTGATTGGAGGGTCCACATCTATTAGAGAGAGGAACGAGGATGCTGGGCCTCGAAGGGGGGTGGATTGTGGGATCTCACATCGGTTGGAGAGGAAAACAAAACATTCTTTATTAGGGTGTGGAAACCTATTGTTTTAAAAACTTTGAGAAGAAGCCCGAAAGAAAAAGCCCAAAAAAGACAATATCGACTACAAGTGAGTGGTATTTTATATTCATTCAACTCTTCGTAACTTATTCCATTACAAAAATATTTTTATTTATTTTTATTTTTTTATGACATTTTTATTTTATATTTTATATTTTTAAAAGATTAATTTTTTTTTTTAATAAAATAACAATTATTTAATTGATTAAAATTGTTGAAGGAAAAAAAAAGTAATTTCTTTATTAAAAATACAAATATACTTAGCCCATTGTGTTATGTGGTATAATGGGCCAAAGCCCAATGGGCCTGTTTCGAAACCCAATCTACTTTTGTGATTCTTTCGTTGAAGCCCAATATGGATCCAAAGACAGAGGATGGTCCAACTTCAATTTGGGCCTTACTTATATCTTCAAACCAATCAAATCACAAAATTTCAACCGACCAATAAGCGGAGTCCGAACATCTCATCACTATCATCAATATCGCCACTATCATCAGAAAACCCTTAGGGTTGTTATCCGAGTTCAGCAGCGGAATTAAATATCTGAATCGAGTCAGAGTTCACGCCCCCGCCTTGAAAAAATAGGACCACAGGTCACACGATAGAAGAACACCCAAGATAAAAGATGCACACTCCTCCAGGTGAAATATTCATCTTCATTGGAGTTTTTAGTAATAGTCATGACCAACAACCATACTCATAGGAAACGCGAGAGCTTCAAGCCCGATTCCTAGTAACACACCCCACACACAAGCACCACCCAACGAAAGGTGGATGAAAGCTACCAACTTTACTCAAGTTCCGTTTGATATATTCTCACACACCCATTTTATTCACTAGACCTAATATATAAACAAAACCGAGATAGTTTTCCTATAATGACCTAAATATGCACGTTCAAGTGGTCTAGACACTTCCTAATCAATTGTTGCTCGTCCAAGCCCAATCCCAACTGGGGTCGTAAGACTCCTCAACCTCCTACATGGTTAAATCTAAAATTTTTAAACATATAGCCAAGAATAAACTCGATCTATATTCCCGAGCTCACATAACACATGTTTGAATCTAGACTTTGCAGTAATATGATTAAAAAAAATCTTAAGAGATAATTACAAGTCAGATCAATTTTTTTAATTAAAATAAAAAATCATCGCACATTTGAATACAAACGTTAGCCACTAAATAACGATCATTACGGCTTAACTATAATTACGAGTCAAATTAGTTTTTTAATACTTAAATTAAGATCATGATTTGGGTAAGATTAAGAAGAAATGGATGGATTAATAAGATTAGAAAAAGCAAAAAAAAAAAAAAAAAAAAAAAAAAGTTGAGATAATGGTATAGTTGGTGGTGGTCACGTGGATTGCACACTCTTTAATATTTTTTTATGTTATCTTCCTTACTCTCCACACTTGGTGTAATCCCTCTCACCATTCCAATATTATTTTTGTTTTCTCAAATTATTTAAATATTCTTTACATTATTATTTAAAAAAAAAAAAAAAAAAAAACCGGATTTTTTTTATTTTTATTTTTATAAAATTAGTGGTCGTTATGATTTATTGAAATTAATATTTAAATAGGTCGTTCTAACCATATAAATAATATATATCGAATAGCGATTATCGATATTGTTATTATTATTTTATTTAACATATTTAAATTATAGTTTTCAATGTTATATTTATATGTATGTTGTTTATATGTGTTAAAGATCTCACGTCGATTAGATAAAGGAATGAAACATTTTTTAAAAGGGTGTGGAAACTTTTCCGTGGCAGACACGCATTTTAAATTTAGTGGGTCAAAGCGGATGATATCTTTTAGCGGTGAATTTGAGCTATTACAAATAGTATCAGAGCCAGATATCGGGCGGTGTGCCAATGAGAACAGTGACCCCGAAGAGGCTGGATTGTAAGATCCTGCATCAATTGGATAAGGGTATTAAACATTCCTTAAAAGAGTGTGAAAACTTTTCCTTAACAGACACGTTCTGTTATCAATAAACTAGATTATTATAAATAGTATTAGAGCCAGACATCGGGCGGTGTGCCAACGAGGACAGTGGCTCCAAGGAGGGTGTATTGTGAGATCTTACATTGGTCGGAAATGAGAACAAAACATTTTAAAGTTGTAAGTTGGAGAGATAAACGAAACATTTTTTACAAAGGTATGTAAGCCTCTCCAAACACGCGTTTTAAAACTATGAGGCTAATAACGATACGTAACAGGCTAAATCGGACAAGAACGATTACAAATGATTTAGATTAGATAACCTACGTCGGTTGGATTTGTGTTCATACCAACACCTCTACCAAATATAAACAAACCCCTTTATTAATAAAAAGATGATTCAAAGGTGGGATTAATGTTTTTTTATTTTTTTTATTTATTAATTTCACTTTTGTGATTTTTAAGCTTCAAATCTGTTCGATTCCTTTTATAAAGCTTTTTTAATTTTCCTAATTATTCTAATTTTATAATATTTCTTTAATATATTCTTAATATTCAATTTCTTTTACCGAAAACTCGAAAATTTGCATTAAGTCAAAAAAGTTAGGCTTGTTCGTTCATTCATCTGGCTTACGTTCTTCGCGTAGCGGTTTAAAATAATTATATTTGAATAAAATAAAAAGAAGAATATTAATATTTAATTAACCTTTTTACTGTGAGGCATAAGCCACCATGTTTTACCTTGTTCAAAGGGGGGATAGAATTTGCATTTTTCCACTCTTTTTCTTTATTTATTTTTTAATTAATTTCCTAAATATCACTTTTGAATAACTTTTTTTTTTTAGAATTTAAAATATTATGGAGTAGTCTCAATGTTAGAAAAGTAAAAACTCTTTTTTGAAATTTAATTATATATTTAAATATTTCTCGATTTTTAAAATTTTTAATAATATTATTACAAAAATACCCTTTTAAAACGTGACGTGATAGTTCTATCTATATACTAATGGTAAGGACATTTTGGAACTTTTTAAAAAAAGTTTAAAAGGTCTCAGTTAAAATTTAAAAGTTTAAAGATATTTTTTTAAATAAATTAACGGTATTGTTGAAAACTTTCAAAATTCATAAATATACCATGGATATTTTAACCACTCAAGCCCACTACTAGTAGATATTGTTTGTTTTAGTCGGTTAGAAAGAGGTTTCCACACCCGTACAAGCAATGTTTCATTCCCCTCTCTGATATTGTAACAGCTCAAGTCTACTGCTAGCAGATATTGTCTGCTTTAGTCTGTCTTTACAAGCAATGTTTCATTTCCCTCTCTGATATTGTAACAACTCAAGTCCACCGCTAGCCGATATTGTATGCTTTAGATTGCTAGGAAGAGGTTTCCACACCCTTACAAGCAATGTTTCATTTCCCTCTCTGATATTGTAACAGCTCACGTCCACCACTAGCAGATATTGTCTGCATTAGTCTGTTAGGGAGAGGTTTCTACACCCTTACAAGCAATGTTTGATTCCCTTCTCTAACTGATGTGGGATCTCACAATACACTCATTTGGGAGTCCAACGTCTTCGTTAACACACACTAATATTATTTATAACTGTCAAACCCGATTGCTAGCAGATATTATCCACTTGTTACATATAGTCATGAGTCTCACGATTTTAAAACGCAACTGTTAGAGAGAGGTTTCCACTCTTATAAGCAATGATTTGTTCCCTTCTCCAAGTCGGTACGGGATCTCACAAATATACACGAATAATAAAATATAATAATAATAATAAATAACGTAAAAGTTTGTTTCTTTTTTTGTCATTAATTTTGTTGTTTGTGTTGGTTCTTTAAGTGGGTGTTGTGTGTGAACTCCACTTTGTTGTCTATTCTTGAAACCCCAAATGAAAAGCTTTTGTTTTCCCTTCATAAATACTCTCTTAAGGCGTGTGTCTTCCACAATTCCCCCTTTACTCTTCTTCTTCTTCTTCTTCTTCTTCAAACTTCATTGCTTTTCTCTTCAAAAATGGACCCCAACAAGTTAACCCTAACCAATTTGGAGCAACAATCCCCCTCCGACATCGAAACCAAGCAATTCGACTACTCAAAACGCGCCCAATGGCTACGTGCAGCCGTGCTCGGTGCCAACGACGGGCTCGTCTCCACCGCGTCTCTCATGATGGGAGTTGGAGCCGTGAAACAAGACATCAAGGCCATGATCCTCACCGGCTTTGCCGGGTTGGTTGCCGGTGCGTGTAGTATGGCGATCGGTGAGTTCGTGTCGGTTTACTCACAATTAGACATTGAAGTAGCTCAAATGAAGAGAGAAAAGTTGCAAAGAGGTAGCCATCTAGATGGGCAAACCCAAAGCCAAGAGAGCAAAGGTAATGAAAAACTGCCTAACCCACTCCAAGCCGCTATAGCCTCTGCCTTGGCTTTCTCTATTGGAGCAATGGTGCCATTGTTGGCTGCTTCCTTTATAAGAGAATATAAGGTAAGGCTTGGCGTGGTTGTTGCAGCGGTAACGTTGGCTCTCCTTGCGTTCGGGTCGTTGGGCGCCCTCCTTGGAAAAGCATCACCGGTTAAGTCGTCCATCCGAGTGTTGGTTGGAGGTTGGCTAGCCATGGCTATAACCTTCGGATTAACTAAGCTAATCGGAGTAAGTGGACTCTAGTCGTTCTAATATTATTTAAAGGACTCGAACAGAACGTATGTAGCTAAACTATTATTTTGTATACATTGGAAAGACAAAAAAAAAAAAAAAAAAAGTGTGTGGCGTGTGGAATTCATATGTTTGTTTAAATTAGAAAGATGAGCAAAGCAAAATCAAAAAGCCAAAAAAAAAGCTTATTTTCTTTGATGAATAACATGTAGCAGGTATTATTATTATTATTATTATTATTATTTAATTTTGTTTGGTTTAAGATAAATATTTTATTTATTAATTAATTATTTTATTTTATTTTCATAGAATATCAATATTTTAATGAAACTAAAATAACTAAAATTGAAAAAGAAAATATTAGACGTTTCGTTCTTTAATTAACAATTCCTTCTTGGGTTAGGAAAACTATGCACACATTTTGTGCCTATTAAACGTTAGAATTACCGTATATTTTTCTTTTTTATTTAATTTAATAGTCTGGGTTATAAGTAGTTTAATTTATTAAGATATATATTTTAACTCGGAAATAAAAAGAGACAATATTGCTCGCTCAAAATATTATAATTATTATGAATGATTTTGATTGATCTCGATTTATCTATATTTTAATTTAAAAGAATTTTGTAGTTTGGGTTGGTGTTAGGGGTTCTTGGAGAGATCAAGGTGATTAGATTAATTTAATCTTTTAATTAATATAATATGTGTTAACCAATGATCTAACTTTGGAAATTTTGATGATTTAAATTATATTATATGATATTTAATTTAAGTATTGAAGCAATTTTTAATACTAAATTATAAATACAAGGAAGAGTTAATTAGAAATTAAAATGGTATTAATAAAAATTAAAATAATAATTAAAACTTCATATCTTATATGTTATAATTATGAAAATTAAACCAATAAATTTTATTTATTTTTATTAATTATTATTTTTATAAAGTTTGTTAAAATAAATGGACCAAATATTTGGGGGGCCGAATTAGAAAGGAAACCGGCGGCCATGAGACCAGTGGCCGAAATTCGGCGCGAGGCTTTCTCCTTCCTTCGCCTGAAACGCAGCCCCGATCACCAACGGCACCAGCGTTCGCCATTTCCGGCGAAAGAAGCCAATCGTACTTACACAGGTACAGAACAGGAGTTCTTGTTCTTTATATGCTGAAGAATCGACGCTGATTTTTCTGCTTGGAACTTTCAGAATCTTTTACTTTTCTAGGGTTTTATAGTTGTCGGCTTTGACTCTGGCCTGTGCAATTCGAATCCGTTTTGCGAGAATAAATTTGTACTCATTGTTTAGTTGATGGATTTGGATGATGAGTTTTTTCTTTTCGGGCTTTCAAATCATGTTTTGAAGTGCGTCGGCTCTGGTTTTGAGTTCCCGGTGTCTCTGTTTCCCTTGTATTTGACTATCACTATATGTTGTTGAGCATCTTTCTTTTTCCTTGTACTTTATTTCTTTTTCCTTGTACTTTATTAGGCATAGAATATGCTTGATGGGGTTGTGATTATCTATAAGATCCCGATTCGGGAGGAGAACGAACTATCCTTATAAGGGTGTAGAAACCTCTCCTTAATAGACGCGTTTTAAAAATCTTGAAGGGAAGTCCGAGAGTGAAAGCTCATAGAGGACAATATTTGTTAGCTATGGGCTTGAACCGTTACAAATGGTATTAGAGCCAGACACCGGATAATGTGCCAACGAAGAAGCTAAACTCTGAAGGGGGTGGACATGAGGCGGTGTGCAGCAAGGACGCTGGGCTCCGAAGGGAGGGTGGATTGGGAAAGGGAACGAGTGCTAGTTAAGACGCTAGGCCTCGAAGGAGAGTAGATTGTGAAATCACTCCCTAACAAGCGGGTTTTAAAAACTTTGAAAGGAAGGTCGAAAGAGAACAAGCGGGTTTTAAAAACTTTGAAAGAAAGGTCGAAAAGAAGACAATATCTGCAAGTGGTGGACTTGGGTCATGATGAGTTTGCTTTTCCTCTTTTCTCTGTAATCTGCTGGCTGATACTAAGCATTGAGTTAAAATAATGATTGATTAGATCAAAAGTAGAAAATATTATCTGAAATTTCAAAAGAAAGCCATGAAAGTGTATGGTCTTTCTACAGATTAGAATTTTCAAAAGGAAACCATGGAATTCTAACAGGTGCTTAGTACTGATAGTGATAGCCAAACGTGGATTTCACAGGTCTAGCTAGGTTTCAATGATCCATTTGTGTCCAATGCGAACATAGTCCACATGAACCCAAGCTTCCAAACCTAAGGCTTGTTTAAGAAGGAAAAACCAGGGAAATATCTCCAGTTCCTTCAAGTTCATGAATAGATTTAGTTTCTCCCAATGATCTTACCCCTACTCAACCCAAAAGATCAATTTTTTAGTCCAACAACATGCGACATGATAGACAACAATGCTAATAGTTCCAAAGCTAAATTGGGGTAAGTTAGCAACACGATAGATCGATTCATGATACTCATTCACAAATACATAAGAACTTTTCAACTATTTTATAAAAACAAACGACTTAAACAACGCAACGTACGAGTACAAGCATTTCAGTAAGGGAGGATGAAAACAAAATTTTCAAAAACAAAACAAAACAAGCGATGCTTCATAACAACTCTGGCTTAGATGCATAATATCGAGTTGTCCTTAATTGGCCTTACATGTAAAACCTAAAGCCATTCAAATAATGCAGCCAATGACAATATCAAAATCTACGGTTAAAGACTCAAATATATCAAAAGCAACTAACAAGTTGTCTGTTCTAACATAACAAAATACAACATGCATATCAACTAATGAAGGAGCTATTCTATAAACGAGGTCAAGTACTTGATGTTTCTAAATTTTGGATCTTCGAACTTTTCAGCTTCAGTAAATCAAGTAGAGAGATGAATAAGAACTTCCCATTAAGGATGAACACAAGTGAACTTCCAATGCAAAACTTAAACAGTCCTCAGCGGAGGAGAAACCAATATGACACCATCTCCTCTAACGAAAAGAAACGGGACCGTACGCCTGGATGTCTGGAAAAGAAAATCAATAAATATACCAAATCTCCATTGAAGTACATACAAGAGATATCATACTCAACTTAACATAACAAGTATGGATATAGACTCAAGCTTGAGGGACCCAGGGTATACTTTTCTTCCTTTCCTTTAGTTTGAAACTTCAAACTTTTGAGCTATATGTATTTTCTGTCCTTTAGAAACACAATACTTCACTAGTAAGCCAATGTTCACGTCTAAAAGCCCACATGGTTTACTTGAAAATGATACCAATTTAAGAGTATTCAAACCTATCTTCCACTTGTTAGTGAATTAAGTGTTTATGGAATGGACTCTTGTGCGTGGTATGTATCTATTTTATAGCACGAAACTGAATGCTTCGAGTAAATACCAAGATTTTCACAAACATTCCTCGTGCAAGACTCGCAAACTCTATTTCCTATGAATAATTCTCCTATTTTCTCGGGGGTGGGAGCGAGAAAATGATCATACCCGAACTATCTCTTCATAAGTCTCATCATCAATTTCAACTGTGGTAACAATTTCTTCAACATCACCAAGAATCATATTTAGATGCTGATCATAAGCCTGCAAAGCAAGAGAGCCAGAAATCGATAATAGAAATGAAGAAACGTTTCAAAGCTTGAAAATTTTCCATTCACTATGTCATCTCAAAACTAGAAATGCAATACAAGAGTCAACAGGTCAGTTATTGATCATATTCAACATCATGTAGATGAGTGTGTCACAACCTACAGGGCATTGCAACAGGGGTTTGTTAGAAAAACAAGGTCTCCACTTAGAACATCATTACTAACTACTAAATGAGAAAATGTAGCTCCAAGAAACCCGTCAGTACCAAAAAAATCCAAAAAATGGACCATATTTGTTTTAGAATCAATAACTAGCAGACTTGGGCCTTGATATTGTAATCTATGGAGGTTCAATTGAGAAGAAACACATTCATAATGGTACATTGGCATGGATAATATGGAACATCCTCCAATTTCATGCCACTCCATTCCCATAAAGGGGTAATTTCTAATCGGAAGAAACTAAGATGTCGCCATAATGAGCGTAAGCAAATTTCAAGAGAAATCCATCAAGAAACTCGAACAATAACAAAACCCTAATTCCCCAAACTACCAATTTGATAAAAAATTATTGAAAAAACAAACAAGTGATGGCAGTCGATTCATCATTAGTGAAAGAAAACAGAAGAGATATAAGGGAAAGATAAGAATCAATCGAAGGGGATGAGTATAATACATGGAGCTTCCCACGGAGTTCGCGGTCAGAGCGAAGCTTGACGTAAATGCGCTCGTCAAGACTCAACCTAATTAGATCCAACGGCTCCTTGACAGTGCTTTCTTCCTCGGTCGCCATTTTCGATCTCTCGAAGCTCTGAAATTCACGAACCAAATACTGAGGTTTATAATTCCGATTCCCAGTCACCGGTCCACCCCTGTATTTAAGGCCGACCCGACCCACGTATTTTAGGATCCGATAATATTTTTGAATTTTGCTATTTTGATCAAGTATATTTAATTTATTGATTATTGTAATTTTTTTAAATAAATAAATAAATAATTGTCAAAATTTTAAAATTAATTAACAATTTTTATTTTACTAACTAGAATTATTGATTTTTTATTTTATTTATTTTATTTAGAGTTTGCACCCCATTTGAAAAAAAAAAAAAAAAAAAAAAAACTTGTTTTCGGGCTCGGTTTCTTATTTTGCCTTGTCTACTAGGAGCACATACTCGTACACATTTCTTCTTTCGGTATCTAATCATTTTAGAGAATGGTTTATTGATAATTGATATGTACTCATTTTTTAACGTCCACAATTTTTATAATGTATTTTCTTTTAGACGAACATGACTTTCCACAATGTTACGATATTGTCCACTTTTTCATCATCTAACACCTCCCCTCGAACAAAGTACGTCTCCCCTTAATCGAGGCTCGACTCTTTTGGAGTCTTAGTCATTTTTTACTACGCCTTCGAGGAGGCTTGACTCCTTTTCTGTGGGAGTCCTTTGTTCGACATTTGAGGATTTACCAATCTATTGGTACGACTAAGTTTAGGGCATGACTTTGATACTATGTTAGACGAATACGACTCTCCACAATGGTATGATATTGTCGACCTTGAGCATGAGCTTTCATAGCTTTGCTTTGGGCTTTCCAAAAGTCCTCGTAGCAACAGAGAGATTATTCTTTGATTATAAACTCATTATCATCCAACATTCTCGGCCAAAAAATTGTTTGAATTTCTCTTCAAATAAGAAAGGTTTAATTAAAAAAAAAAAAAAAAAAGAAAAAACTTTAATTCCAAGGGAATCATTTTTATGATAAGAATATGGGAATAAAAGTTTTGAAGTTGAAGAAGCGAGAATCAAAAACGGATCGGTAATACTCATAGAGGAGATGCTTGCCCAAACATGGCATTTGATGAACTCCCAACCCAATAGCACGCAAAAGCTTTTCTCCGTTACGTGAAATTTAATGACCCACCAGATCCTCCCCATTCATTGAACTTTCATAAATCAATACCTACGCATTGGCTGTTCTGTTCGGTTCTTTCGCCCACTAATTTGACGTTTTCCCTCTTTTTCTTCTTCAATTACAAAACCCCACATCCCTGCTCTTTCCCCTCGCTTCTCGATCGCCACACCCACCCAATAAGCGCCGTCGTTCTTGTCTCCGCCTCTTTCCGTTTCCTATTTTCTGGGTTTTGCTCAGATCAGTGATTCTGCTGCTTCTTTCTTGACTGTTTTGCTTTGAACTGTGAAGGGTTGTTTCTCTTTTCTTCCCCTTTTTGGGGTTTCTTCACGAAATATTATGTTCTGTTTGGCTGATTCCTGTGTGTTCTTTTACTTTTTGTGCAAATGGGATTTGTTGAATCATATTTCCAATAGCCTACTGTGGAAAATTTGATCTGGGTATGCTTGATTTTCCCGTCCTGTAATGTTATGGATGATTATTTGGTGATTTAGTAGCTTTAGAATCATGTGAAATGTTCTTTTGATATATTATATGGAAGGGAGTTTATCACAAGAAGGGTTGATTCCAGGAGGGGCCTCTTATGGAGGTCCTGATTTGCAAGGCTCGTTTAAGGTTCATAATCAGGCACAACATCATCATCTTCATACTCATCAGGGTTCTTCAGTAAATCCTTCCACTCAGGAGGGTTTTTTACTTCTACAAAATTGTGACCATACCATGTCTTTGGTAGATTATAGCAAGGGAGAGAGGTGTAAAAACTCACAGAGTGACGATGAGCCAAGCTTTAACGAGGACGGTATCGATCCTCATTATGAGACGATTAAGGGGAAGAAGGGATCGATGTGGCATCGTGTGAAATGGACGGATAAAATGGTGAAGCTTCTGATTACGGCGGTGTCTTATATCGGAGATGATATTGCTTCGGATTATGAAGGAGGTGGAAGAAGGAAATTTCAAATTATACAGAAGAAAGGTAAATGGAAATTGATGTCAAAGGTTATGGCTGAAAGGGGCTATCAAGTTTCACCACAGCAGTGTGAGGATAAATTTAATGACCTCAATAAGAGGTATAAGAGGCTGAATGATATGATTGGGAGAGGCACTACGTGCCAAGTTGTTGAGAATCCTGCACTTCTTGATGTCATTGATTATTTAACAGACAAAGAGAAGGATGATGTGAGAAAAATTTTAAACTCGAAGCAATTGTTCTATGAGGAAATGTGTTCGTATCATAATTCGAATCGACTCCATCTACCCCATGATCCTGCTTTGCAGCGTTCATTGCAGTTGGCTTGTAGAGTTAGGGATGATCATGATTATGATGAGCCAAGGAGACACCAAAACGATGATTTTGATGAAAACGAACATGGTGAAACTGATGAACATGACGATTTTGAGGAGAATTTTGCACCTCATGGGGACGACACACTATCTCTAGGAGGCTCAGTAAAGAGGCTAAGGCGAGGTCAGGACTTCGACGATGCTCATCCCTGTGGAAATTCCTTGAATTCTCTTGATTGCAATAGAGGTTCTCATGCTTACTCACAAACACAATTCGCTCAAGGCGATATAGCTCATTTAGAAACCGAAAGTATGAAAGGTTCTTCGTCGCAAAAGCAGTGGATGGAGCTTCGTTTACTAGAGTTGGAAGATCAGAAGCTTCAAACTCGAGCTGAAATGTTGGAATTGGAGAAACAGAAGTTCAAATGGGAGAGAGTTAACAAGAAAAAGGACCGTGAGCTTGAAAAAATGAGGATGATAAACGAGAGGATGAAGCTTGAAAACGAGCGCGTTGCGCTTGACATAAAGCAGAAGGAAATCGGTTCGAGAATTCATTGATTGGCTGCTATAATCTGAACTATTATGAATCATTAAGCTTCTGCTGTTTATACATGTCTGGTTATGCTAGAGTAATGAGGTAGAGTTGTCTTTGGGTTCTTTTACATTGCCTGCATCTAGCATGTATAGTTAGATAGGTTTCATACAAATGACTGCGTTTCATTGTTTTGTCTCTGCTTATATGGAATCTATTGTGGTTTAGGAACTTGATAAAATGGTTCGATATCTTGTGTCAAATTGATGCCATTGGTCTTGTGTTCAAGTTAATGAATTTTTGTGAGATCTCACATTGGTTAGAGAGGAGAACGAAGCGTTCTTTATGTGGATGCGGAAACCTCTCCCTAGTAGACACGTTTTAAAACTGTGAGGCTGACTACGATACGTAATGGGCCAAAACGGACAATATCTGTTAGTAGTGTGCTTGGGCTATTACAAATGGTATCAGAGCTAGATACCGAGCGGTGTGCTAGCGAGGACGCGGGGCCCTCAAGGGGGGGGGGGGGGGGGTGGATTGTGAGATCCCACATTGGTTGGAGAGGAGAACGAAATATTCTTTATAAGGGTGTGGAAACCTCTCCCTAGTAGATGCGTTATAAAATGTGAGGCTAACATCGATACGTAACGAGCCAAACCGGACAATATCTGTTAGCGGTGTGCTTGGGCTGTTACAAATGGTATCAGAGCTTGACACCGAGCGGTGTACTAGCGAGGATGCGGGGCCCTCAAGGGGGGTGGATTGTGAGATCCCACGTTAGTTGGAGAGGAGAACGGAACATTCTTTGTAAATGTGTGGAAACCTCTCCCTAGTAGACGTGTTTTAGAACCGTGAGGCTGACGACGATACATACCAGGCCAAAACGGACAATATTGATAGTCAGATATTGGAAACTTCTCTCTGCATTATGCTTATGGCTCATCTCTGATACTGAAGCTGTTTTTCCTCTTGTTTATACTGATACTACTAACACATTTCCTCATCAGCCACTGTCACTTCTAGCGTCCATGCACAGAAATCTTGACAATCTGCAATCCTGATAGAATAGCCAAACTCCCTACTACGTGAAGGGCTCGGCTCGAGCTCTCACTTGAAGGATTCTTGCTCTATAAACAACTGTATGTACTCTTGCTCGTCCAGAAAAGTTCTTTCTTTTATGCCATTTAATCCGAAAATAGACAGTTTTGAGGCCTCATATCTGTGTTGATTCTCTAACAGATAGGAAGCATGAACATTTTCTTTTCTTGGCACTGTTTTCTGCATCCATTAACACTCATTTTGTCCATGGAGTGTGATTCGAACTCTAATTTTAAACGAACTAGACCTCATAATATGAACTGTTATGACTGTAAACGTTCGCAATTACATTGTTAGGCAAGCAGGGCGTTGTTCGAACAAGTCGAACCGCCCAAATCGTATACTTTACAGATGAGCTCAAAGTCCCACAAGCATTCCAAGCTACAGTTTTGGTCATGAGCAGCAGACATTCAAGGCTGTTCTTTCTGTCTATAATAATAATTATTATTATTTGGCACAAAAAGTTTTTGTATATTCAAACGAATGTCATTTTAGCACTAAGTGGGCCAAGCTGGCCCAGTGATTGGAACATCATGTGATCCAGCCCAATTCACTAATGCCTGTCCTCCTCTAAGGTAGGAAAATAGGTCTCGACCGTGTTTAGCCAATTTGAACATAAGTCAACTGGTTAAAGTATATCTGTGAGATCCCATATCGGTCATTCCTTATAAGGGTGTGGAAACCACTCCCGGGCAGATGCGTTTTAAAACTACGAAGCTGACGACAATACGTAACGAGTCAAAACGAACAATATCTGCTATCGGTGGGTTTGGGTTGTTACAATGTTTCATCAGCCAAAAAGTGAACAGTATCTAGGTCGAAACGATCGGGGATTTGATTTTGAATCTATTATTTTCAAAATTTTATAATTAGGTCTACTATTTAATTTTACATTTTAATAGGGTCATTTATGCAATAAAACTATACTTCCATAAAACCAAATAGTTGTTCCTAAATTAAATTTTCTTTAAACTAATTATAATTTTTATCCTTTGAGTCATTTACAATTTTACCCCTCAAACTCTAATTCAAGTTGATAGTTCCTAAAGTCTTAAAAGATAAAATTGTCATTTCACGTCATTTTAATGCCCAAATTGGGACCTCCAACCTTATAAATAGTCCAAAATGAAATTACAAATGCGACCAAATTAAATATCGGTGAATGATGGGACTAACTATGACGTGTGCATTATGTCATAAATAAAATTTAAAATTAAAAAAAATATCTAACATTAAAATTTTTATAAAGTAAAGAAATAGTATATCAACACTTTGTAGGGAGAAAAATAAAACTAAAAATTATAATTAAATTAAATACCCAAAAATTGTTTCGTAATTATTATTCTACTCGAACGAAATAGACCCAAATTTATTTTTCGTTCATAACATTAAATAATTAAAAATAATAATAATAACAAATTTTATTCACAAAAATTCATTCGAGGAAATTAAATATATTTCTAGAAATGAACGAAAATTTTGATTTTTTTAATATTTAAAAAATATTGTAATGTTGTAAAGAAGATGAGGTGAGATGAAATTTAGTGATGAATGGATAATGGTGAAAAAGTTCCAAAGCATTTGCAAGGGAAAGTGATTGTACACTAACACCCACTTCCTTTTCCATTGCATTTCGGTCACATGGTCTATATCTTCGACTTAAGTTTAGGTCACAACGGAGATCATCATTACGTTACCATGTTCAAAAAAACTCGATAACTCGAAGAATTTTATCAACCCAACCGAACTCTTAGAAATTAGGTTAGGTTATAAACTCGAACAATCTTAACAGTTAAGAGTTGCTATGGTTGAAAAAATGTATAACTGAACAATTGGGTCGGGTCTATAAGGTATTCCAACCTGACCCAGTTCAATTCATGAACATCTGTAGATGATGGTACGAGATGACGATGGTAGATAAAATCGTAGAGCACGGGAAAGTAATGGGACGAGGAAACCATCTTCGCCAAAGGTTGTCCTCTTTAATTAATTGTTATCTTGAAGGATAAAAAAAAAAAAAAAAATGGAGAACTTTATAATGTGTCACATTCAACGTAGAGTTACAATGTGTTATTCCTTTTGGTGGTATCGTACGTATTCAACTATTAAAAATTCATATAAAAATATATGAATATTTGCCCTTTTTGGGTGCCATGGTAGGACGGAGTCCTATGAAATGCAATTCCGAATCACCCTAATTCATGTCGTAGGTACCTAAAAAAAACGTGGTAAATTATAAGTTTTGGTTTCTAAATTTTGAGATCTCACGTTGGTTGGAGAGGGGAACGAAACATTTCTTATAAGCACGTGAGAATCTCTCCCTAGTAAACGCGGTTTAAAATCGTGAAGCTGATGGTGATACGTAACGGGCAAAGCGGACAATATTTGGTAGCGGTGGGCTTGAGTTATTATAAATGGCATCAGAGCCAAGACCAGATGGTGAGCCAGCGAGGACGCTGGACTCTCCAAAGAGGTGGATTGTGAGATCAACAAAATATTCCTTATAAAGACATGAAAACCTTTTCCTAGTAAACGCGTTTTAAAACAGTGAGACTAACAACGATACGTAACAGGCCAAAGTAGACAGACACTGTGCCGTTACAAATGGCATAAGGGCCAAGATCAGGCACTGTGCCAGCAAGGATGCTGGGTCCCAAGGGAGGTGAGTTGTGAGATCTCACAATAGTTGGAGAGGGGAACGAAAGATTCAAGGTATGGAAACCTCTTCCTAGTAAACATGTTTTAAAACCGTGAAATTAACGACGATACATAACGAGCCAAAACGAACAATATCTACTAGCGGTGAACTTCAGCTATTACATCTAGACTCATAAACTAAGTTGATTAGCCAATAAGATCGGATGTTGATACGTCCTTTTGATTTTTGTTAAATGCTAACACTATTGCTCTTAATTGATCTTCACACTTTTGGTAACCAAATAAAGTGGCTTTATTTTCCACGTTTGGAAAATAAAAACTTTATTTTTGCTACACGCAAATGAATGTTCGAGATGTGTAATCCATAATAGATAGTGATCGTGACAATGAAATGAGATAGAATGAGTCGTAGATCTTATATGATTACGTCGTTCTTTATATAAAATAGTTTTTTTTAAGTTAAATGAATAAAAATACCCGTAAACTTTATACTTCGTCTAAAAAAATAAATTTATTAAGGTTTCTTACATGCACCCATGCACATTAGGTGATCTAACGTGCATGTCGATGGTCTTTGGACACAATGAAATTGCTTAAGTGAACGTTGGTAACCCTCGACCATTCTCTACTCGACCTTAGCCTAATAACAATCTCTCTCTTAGTTCGGCCAACATCGGTCAGAAAGAGAAACAAAACATTTCTTGTCCTTTTTGAGCTTTCCCTTTCGGGCTTCCCCTCAAGGTTTTTAAAACGCGTATAGGGAAAGGTTTCGACACCTTTGTAAAGGGTGTTTCGTTCTACTCCCCAACCAATGTGGGATATCACAGAAAGTCTCTCCTTAGTAGACCCGTTTTAAAACCTTGAGGGAAAATCCAAAAGAAAAAGCCCAAAGCAAACACTATCGGCTAGCGTGCTAGCGGTAAGCTCGAACTGTTACAATTCAAGTTAAGATTCTTTTCACTCCAACATCACCGAAACATAAATCATCATGTCGATGGAATTCACCCGAACTCTCTCTCCTATATACTTATTATTCACCCACGTTTCTATTTAATAATAGTTTTGAAGTACAATAATATATTACATTATTCAACTAAGTATCGATCCCTACCATATAATAATTGTTCCATTATCTCATCATTCCTTCCATTATCATGCTATTAATTAGTGTGACTAGTGAAATTAAAGTAAGATAAGTATTATTAGATTAATTGTCACATGTTTAAATTAACATCCACTAAATATATAAACATTATATTATATATATATATATATATATATATATTATATAATATGCTTTAATTGTTCTTGTACATGGAAAAGAAATGAAGGGATGAGAAATAAAAATAAAAGTATATATATTTTTGTGCATTGGTTCTTCTACTTTGAAATGATATATCGGATGACAACAAAATAAATAAATAAATAAATAAATAAATAAATAAATAAATAAATAAATAAAAGTTAAAGAATATTTTTTTTTTCTCCAAAAAAAGAAAAAGGTTCCTCGAGTAAATTTGTCCCTGTATGTCAGAACAGAAAATGAAGTGTGATTTGACTAAAAGACCCTTAGTGGACCAATTGATTTACTTTTTTTTTTTTCGTATAATTTCATGGGGTGAATTGTTAATTATAATATTTACTGCGCTGTAAATATTTGTTGGTATCAAGAATATTTTACTTGACATAGTAAAAACAAGATCTTAAAAGAAATGATTATATTCCTATATAATAGGGCAAAACTTTTACGACCATTAATAATTAAATATACAAGAGGGAACAAAAAGTATTCTTTTTTTTATTAAAAAAAAAAAAAAAACAAAACCAAAGAACACGTCATAATGTTGATAACATAAAACAAATAATTAATCTAGAATTAAAAAAGTTAGGTATGAGATCGGGTTTGTTGGATAGAGGAGATAGCGGACAGTGTCAGCCCTTAAAGTGGTGAATTGTGAGATCCCACGTAGATTGGAAAAGGGAGACACTGGGGCGTGTATTAGTGAGGATGTGGACTCTCAAAATGGGTGAATTGTGAGATCTCACGTTGGAGGAGGGGGACACTAAACAGTGTACTAGCAAGGACGTTGGGCCCTCAAAAGGGATGAATTGTGAGATCCTACATCGATTGGAGAAGGGGGACATTGGGCAACGTACCAGTGAGAACGTTGGACCCTCAAAATGGGTGAATTGTGAGATCTCACATCGATTGAAGAAGGGGGACACTAGGCAGTGTGTCAGCCAGGACGCTGGGCCCTCAAAGGGATGAATTGTGAGATCCTACGTCGATTGAACGAGGGGGACATTGGGCAATGTACCAGTGAGAACGCTGGACCCTCAAAAGGGGTGAATTGTGAGATCCTACATCGATCGAAGAAGGGAGACATTGGGCGGTGTACCAGTGAGAACGCTCGACCCTCAAAAGGGGTGAATTGTGAGATCCCACATCGATTGAAGAAGGGGACACTGGACAGTGTGTCAGCCAGGACGCTGGGCCCTCAAAAGGGATGAATTGTGAGATCCTACATCGATTGAAGAGGAGACATTGGGTGGTGTACCAGTGAGGACGCTCGACCCTCAAAAGGGGTGAATTGTGAGATCCCACATTGATTAGAGATGGGAGACACTAGATGGTGGGGTAGTGTGGGCGTTGTCCTCCCAAGGACGTGAATTGTGAGATCTCACGTTTGTTGGGAGATAGGAATAAAGCCTTACAAGAGTGCATGGAAACCTCTCTCTAGTAGACACGTTTTAAAACAATAAGACTGAGAATGATACATAACGGGTCAAAGCAAAAATATCTAATAGCGGGGGATTTGAGCTAATTTCATTACGTAATGCAAATTAGTGAAAAGAAGATCGAAAAGTTAAGATATCATTCGATCTGACTATCACAGTGAGTCAAGTAATTTTGGAACGTGTAAAGTAAGAGATAATTTTTTTATATTATCTCATAGAGAATCCGAGAAACAATTTCACCGAATAATTTCTCGAAAAAGTCCCAACTTTTTTGGGTATATAATCCTCAATCACCTTCCTAAATTTGCAAAAACACACACACACACACCCAAAACAAGCCAACAAACATGAGGAGCTTGGTTAGCTATGCAGAAGCAATGGAGGTCCACAAGCCATACATTGCTATGCTGTTCGTTCAGTGTGTGTACTCAGGAATGGCTTTGTTCTCAAAGGCAGCCATTTCTCAAGGCATGAACCCACCCATCTTCGTCTTCTACCGCCAAGCGTTTGCTACCATCGCCATGGCTCCGTTCACCTTCTTCTTCGAAAGGTTCGCTTTCAAACTTTCTTTCAATCTTCCGCTCTCAATCGTTTCACTCCGTTACAATATCGAAATCGTTGCAGAAAGAAGGCAGTTCCTTTATCCTTCAAGTTTCTCTTCAAAGTGTTCTTGATTTCTCTAAGTGGGTAGGTGAAATAATCTTCAAATTCTAATCTTTATAATTTGATCTTAAATTCATCACCAAAAAAATCACTTTTTTGTTTGTGTTTTTTCCAGAATCACCTTGAGTTTAAACCTTTATTACATAGCTATCAACCACATATCAGCAACATTCGCAGCCGCTACAACCAACACGATCCCTGCTATTACACTCCTCTTCTCTCTCCTCTTCAGGTAGTAATAACAGTTCAAGCCCACTACCAGTATATATTGTCTTTTTTGAACTCAAACTTCCGTTCTCCTGTCCAACAGATATGAAGTGATTTCGGTGAGAAAGATGGAAGGGATAGCGAAATTGGTTGGGGGTGTGATAGGTTTTTCTGGGGCTTTGGTGTATGCTTTTGTGAAGGGTCCAGTGATGAAGTTCATGAATTGGTACCCACAAAACGCTCGTAATTCGTTCGAAGGGTACTCGGGTTCGGAATGGATTAAGGGATCATTTGTTATGCTTTCAGCCAATATTGCTTGGTCTTTGTGGCTTGTTTTGCAGGTTTGATTCTGTTTGTTTTGGGTCAAAATTTTGAAGTTGTTTGTGGGGTTTTGGAGTTTTGATGGAATTTTGGTGTTTTGTTTTAAGGCCTCAATTGTGAAGGAATATCCAGCAAAGTTGAGGATTACAAGTTTGCAGTGCTTCTTCAGCTTGATACAATCAGGTTTGTGGGCTGTGGTGATGGAGACAAAGGCTGATGCTTGGAAGCTTGGATGGAATCTTCAACTCTTCTCGGTTGCCTATTGCGTAAAAATCTCTCGAGCTTTCCCTCAATGTTTTAAAACGCGTCTTGTAGGGAGAGGTTTCCACACCCTTATAAAGAATGTTTAGCTCTCCCCAACCGATGTGGGATCTCACAATCCACCTCCTTTCAGGACCCAGCGTCGTTGCTGACACTCGTTCCTCTTTCTAGTCAATGTGAGGTCTCACAATTCACCCCTTGTTGGCACTCGTTCCTCTCTCTAGTCAATGTAGAATCTCACAATCCACCTTCTTTCGGAGTCTAGCGTCCTTGCTTACACACCGTCTGGTGTCCACCCTCTTTGGGGATCAGCGTTCTTGTTGGAACACTGCTTAGTGTCTGGCTTTGATACCAACTATAACGGCCCAAACCCACCACTAATAGATATTGTTCTCTTTAAGCTTTCCTTTTCGGGCATCCCCTCAAGGTTTTAAAACGAGTCTACTAGTAATAAGTTTCCACACTCTTATAAAGAATGCTTCGTTCTCCTCACAGTTGGGGAGGAGAACGAAACACCCTTTATAATGGTGTGAAAATCTCTCCCTAGCATACACGTTTTAAAAACCTTGAGGGTAAGCTCGAAAGGGAAAGCCCAAAGAAGACAATATCTGGTATAGTAGGCTTAGGCCGTTACGTCAACCGATATGGGATCTCACATTAATAGTCTCTCGTCTTAATCAACTATCTTAAGCTTTCGAGTTTGACCGTCTATCTAACGAACGATTCAAAATTACAGGGTGTGATCGTGACGGGAATGACATATTGGCTACAAATATGGACAGTAGAGAAGAAAGGACCAGTTTTCACAGCCATGTTTACACCATTAGCACTAATCATAACAGCAATCTTCTCAGCATTAGTATGGAAGGAAGCCCTTCATTGGGGAAGGTGATCAATTGCTCTAACTTCTACCACTAAATATCATCATAAACTAACAAAACAAATGGCAAAAAGAACACAAATCCTTGAATTTTAGCAGAAAATAAGGTTAAAAATCAAATAAAAACCATGAAAAGACTGAATTTTTATTGAAATGTGGCAGTGTTGGTGGGGCTATATTGCTGGTGGTGGGGCTTTATTGTGTTCTATGGGGGAAGAACAAAGAAGAAGATATCAAAAGTGAAGCAATTGAACAAAGAGTTGATATCAAAGAGGAAACCAATTCAGCCTCCATTTGCTAATTCATCCTATCATCATCACCATATTAATATCTAATAGATTATTCCATATGTCACTGTCATTAACCTATAGCCCTTGCTGTTTAGCTCTCTTATGATCTTAATGGATGACTTGGTCATCCACTGGATGACTTGGGTCTATGTCAATTGTAAAGAACAGACAAAGTAATTTAATATTCGGGGGTCGGGTTTCTATATGTGAAACGATCCCACTTAGTGAACTGAATATAAAAGAATTTCTGATAAAAACGTGCATGATATGGACGTTCAAGTATAGCAAAAAGGAGAATTTAAGGCATAATAACCAAATGAACGAAACTCATACGAACATCTGAATTCATGACGAATGGATTCATATATGCAATTTGGGCTACTGGATACTATTTGGACATAAAGTACGTGTGACCGAGCTACTTGTCTTTAGAACCCGTTTGGGTTTTGAATCGTAAAATAAATACCACAAGAACTCATAAATATTTTCTTGAATTTGTTCGGGTTAGGTTAACGACAAATAATACTATTTGAACCAATCAAAACTTGCCACTAAAGACATGTTACACAAATTATTATCATCTAGTGGACCATATGATTGCAAAACAGGGGAGAAATCAATTCCCAAATTGCCCCTATTTAATATCCCATGTGCATTGTCTCTTCCCTTGTTAAATTAATTCTACATCTTTTTATCCAATTTGATCCAATTTGAGCATAGATCAGCTAAAAATAGAATGGACGAGGAAAATAATAAAATTAAATTAATTTATTATATATTTTTTATTTAAATTTATTTATGTAACTATTTATTTTTAATTAGTAATGTACGGAACTTGAATCACAATAACTCCTCTCGAACATAGTAAGTCATAATAATTGTACCTATTTTCTCTTTCGAGTTGAGACCGTTCATTCCGGTAAAAGAAATATGCTATTTTAATGAATTTTTGTACTTACCTTGTCAACCACTTTATACCATAATTATTTAGTATCAAAAGGCGAAAAGAATTCAATATGATACTCAATATTACCTAACACTATTTGTTAATAAAGCCATTTTAAAAGCTATACGCTAGCACGAATCATTATACCTCACATTTGTCAAAGCACAATCTAATCTTACTAGCTATGAGCACGGCCCTATAATAACTATGTCCCTTTGAGGGTCACATATGCTCGATCACGTGCACACGGTCAAATGGTTGCTAAATTGAAGCCTCTCTCGAGTTTTCTCGTATGCTATTAGGGTTCTCGAGTTTTCTCGATTTTCTTTCCTCTCTTTTCTTTACACTGGGTAAATAGGCTGAGATTACCTTACGAGCCATCGAGTGAAAGAAAAAATATTTTATAATGTATAAATATGGTAATATAAAAATTTAACGATGAAAATGAAACTGTAACGTAAAGTTTAGAGATTATTTTAAAATTAATATTAAAATAATAAATAATTATTTTTGTTGAAGTTAATTAAAATTATTTAGAAATTAGATTTATTTTCTCACTATTTTTTTCCGTGATATTTATTTCCTTAGAGAAAATGATATTTTAATTAATTATATATTTGAAAAATGAAAAAAAAAAAACATAATCAATGTCTTTTACGTGATTAATAAATCTGTGTTGAATTAAATGACGTCATCACTCGTCAAATTAACGTCAAAAAGATGCATCCACACAGAAAAACCATGGCCTGCAACGTGTTTGATAACTGCTCTCTCTCTCCCTCACCTTCTCTAACGTCATTTACCATTTAACGTGTCGTTAACCTTAAGTTAACGTTTAGAAAACGTGCGCTCTCTCTAACCTTCCTTCCAAACTTCTGCTCCGTTAGCTAACGGAAGAGGACCACGGCTTAACTGTCAACTGTTCAAGGGTATTTTTGTAAATTCACTTTCTAAAGGTAATGTATTTATTTTTTCTATAGAGGTAATTATTATCTCTATCATATCATCATAATTTTTCTTCCCCATCTATTCCTAAAAAAGTCTAAAAAAATTCTACTTTGAATTTTCAAAATTATTAATTATATAAATAAATAAAGTTTTGTTCATTATTATACGGAAAAAAATGATTTTAATTAGTAACTATATAGATAAAGATTCAAACTTTCAACTCCTATCGAAAATATATAATATGCTCGAGTTCATTAAGCTATTAATTACATTAATAATCGTCAAAATCGAGAAATTAATGAAATTTTTAGAATTTATAAAGAGGGATTTGTTTGTGCAAGAAACTATTTATTATTAAATTGTTTAATTGAACGAGGAGACAAAAAAGTAAATTAAAGAAGGAACTTTATTGAATTGTAGACATATACAGGTCATGGGTTCGATCCAAGAGAAAGGAATTGAAGTCCGGTCTTGAAGAGAGAGAAAGAGGGAGCAAAAAGTTGGGGCTCTTCTGGGTTCCCTTCGAAGCTAAAGAAGAAGCGGTGAGTAGTAACTTGCCTTTTCGCTTAAGCAATGGCCGCCTTCTACTGCTCGCATTTTTTCTTGTTTTACTGAACCAATTTATCGTTTTCTAGAGGTGGGGTTTCCTAATTTCCTTTTGTTCTGTTCTTGATTCTGTGTTTCCTCTGCGATAACATCTTCAAATCTTCATGACCCATGTGTTCTTTTTGCTCTAATCACTGAATTTTTCATCTCAATTCCTTGTGGGGTTTCGTCTTTTCTTTGTTATCAAGTGATTTTAGTGTAAGAAGTTTATGTGATTCTTGTTTATGGAGGTTCTTAGTGGGTTATCTTCAACTGGGTCCTGCCCCAATCCAAGGCTTTTGCAATTGTTCTTCACTTGCTGGTATCTGAGCTCATTTTCTTTCATTTGTATTGGAATTCTCTAGTTGTTTTTCTTGAATTTATCCTCTTTGATCTTGAATTTATGGTTTTTTAGATTAGTTTGTGTTTAGAAGCTAGCATTGTTGCTGGGTTTTGTTGCTAGGCTTTGATCTTTTCCTTTTCTTGTGTGTTCCTTGTTGATCTGTGGAAGATTTAGTGGTAAAACAATGTGTCTGTGATCATCATTGAGGTTTGCTTATCTTTTTCATCGTTTTCTTGTTCAAATTATTGGATTATTGAATCAAAGTAAAGGATACAATACCCAATGTTGGGGTTTTCTTGACTCTTTAACCTCTGGGAAAGCTCTTATTGGAAAGAAATGTTAATCGTTTGAGGTGGGAAATTTGACAATATTGTGGTGAGTGTGTGAGATCCCATATCGGTTGGAGAGGAGAACGAAACATTGCTTATAAGAGTGTGGAAACCTCTCCCTACAAACACGTTTTAAAACCTTGAGGAGAAGTTTGGAAAGGAAAGTCCAAAGAGGACAATATCTGTTAGCGATGAACTTGAGCTGTTACAAGTGGTATTAGAGCCAGACACTGGGTAGTGTGTCAGTGAGGACGCTGGGCACCAAGGGGGTGGATTGTGAGATTCCTCATTGGTTGGAGAGGAGAACGAAACATTGCTTATAAGGGTGTGGAAACCTCTCCCTACAGACATGGTGTCAGTGAGGACGCTGGGCACCAAGGGGGTGGATTGTGAGATTCCACATTGGTTGGAGAGGAGAACGAAACATTGCTTATAAGGGTGTGGAAACCTCTCCCTACAGACGTGTTTTAAAACCTTGAGGGGAAGCCCGAAAGGGTAACCCAAAAAGGACAATATCTGCCTAGCAGTGACATTGAACTATTACAAATGGTATTAGAGCCAGACACCGGGCGGTGTGCCAACGAGGACATTGGGCCTCCAAGGGGGTGGATTGAGAGATCCCACATCGGTTGGAAAGGAGAATGAAGCATTGCTTATAAGGGTGTGGAAACCTCTCCCTACAGACACATTTTAAAACCTTGAGGAGAAGCCCGGAAGAGAAAGTCCAAAAAGGACAATATCTACTCGTTCTTAGGTGTAATAAGATTCCATATTTGAATTAAATTGTTGGTATCAAGCAATGGTAATTTGGTTTTGTGTCAAAATTGAGAGAGCCAACCAAAAGAGTGGCATTTTATGCTGCTTTAGGGGTCCATCTTTAGTTTGCTTTTGTTCTTTTGAAGAATCTTCTTTCCTTGCTTTTTGCTTTACTCAACCCATCTCCTTCCCTTTCTTTCTTGTTCATTAAGTATGGTTAACCGAAATTAATCGATGTTTAGTGAATTTGCAGATGGACTTCTTGTCGTTCTTCAACCGCCTTTTTGTTCGTACTCTCTCCTCAAAGATACATTAACACGATTAGGCCTTTTGTAAAACTCGGACTAAATGTCATTCCGCAGCATACTTCGTGATGTAAGGGATGGATTTGGAAGCTTATCTCGACGCAGTTTTGAACTGAGGCTGTCTAGCCATTCCAGGGGTAAATCTCATGGACCAGTTCATGAGTTTGATGATGAACCTCTGTTAATCCAAACTAGCCGCTGGGCTAGCCTTCCGCCCGAGTTATTATTGGATGTGGTTCGGAGACTAGAGGCAAGCGAGAATACTTGGCCTTCTCGGAGAAATGTTGTTGCTTGTGCTGCTGTATGTAGGTCATGGAGGGACGTGTGCAAAGAAATCGTCAAAAGTCCTGAGTTCTCCGGGAAAATTACATTCCCCATCGCCTTGAAGCAGGTAGGTATATGCTCGACTGCTCAATGTCTATATGCGACCGATAATCGTGCTGATATGCACTCTTTTTTTTGGCAGCCCGGACCTCGTGATGGTACTATTCAATGCTTCATCAAGAGGAACAAATCTAATTTAACCTATCATCTTTATCTTTGCCTTAGTCCTAGTAAGCTCACTTTCTTGATATGCAATGTTCTTGAACTTAAGTGCCTTGTTTGCTGCAATTTCTTTTCCATATCAATATATCATCTTGAACTTAAGAAGCCCACATTGTAGTAGGGGAGCTGAACTAAGGGGGTAGCCTTCGTGCCCGTGCTCTATGCTTGGCTTAGCACGGTTATGGGGGGTAACATTGAAACAAAGCTTGAGAAAGCCTCTGGCAAGATTCAAAACCGTTTTTGTGAGATCCCACGTTTGTTGGAGAGGGGAACGAAGCATTCCTTATAAGAGTGTGGAAACCTCTCCCTAGTAAGCGTGTTTTAAAACCGTGAGGCCAAAACGGATGATATCTACTAGCAATGGGTTTGGGCTGTTACAAATAGTATCAGAGCTAGTCATCGGACAACGAGGACGCTGAGCCTCTAAGGGGGGTGGATTATGAGATCCCATATCGGTTGGAGAGGGGAACGAAACATTCCTTATAAGAGTGTGGAAACCTCTCCCTAGCAGACGCGTTTTAAAACCGGGACTCTAATGGCGATACGTAACGGGCCTAAGCAGACAACATCTACTAGCGGTAGGCTTGGACTGTTACAGTTTTTTACTTGTTCGTTCAAAAAAGAGTTAGTATTTTGTTAGGATGGTAACATGGTCGTGGAGTACTGGCATGTCGTCTTTCAGTGAGAAGTCGAATGTTTATACAAGTTATGCCTGCACGTACTATCGAAATTTTATCGTTTTGACTTCTGTTTAGCTTCGTTGGCTTAATGAAAGCCGACATATCTCACATAATATGGATGCCGAGTAACGTTTTACGTCAGTCGTCGCTTTATCTTGCCCTTCACATACTAATCTAAACACGACCATTGCATAATTATGCAGCTTTACTTGTTGAGAACGGGAAATTTCTTCTTTCTGCAAAAAGAATGAGGAGAACTACTTCGACCGAGTATGTTATATCATTGGCTGCAGACGATATATCGAGATCGAGCAATGGTTATATCGGAAAGCTAAGGTATGCTGCTGGTGCACCTTTAATTTTCAGGTTCAGTTTGATCTGATGCATTATTATGAACTTCTGAGGCTCTGCTGAACTATGATCACCAATTCACATGAACTTGGGAAAATGAAAATGAACTGTAATTGGCTTTCTGTTTCAGATCAAATTTTCTGGGAACAAAGTTCATTATATATGATACACAGATTCCTTACAATGGCAACCAAATTCCGACCCTTGGCCGAAGCCGGAGATTCTACTCCAAAAAGATCTCTCCGAAGGTACCGACGGGTAGCTACAGCATAGCACAAATTGCATACGAGTTGAACGTATTAGGTACAAGGGGACCCCGGAGGATGCACTGCACTATGTACTCGATCCCGACTTCATCTCTTGAGCCAGATTCCTCTGTTCCAGGACAGCCTGAGCTCAATCCTCGCCCCCTCGAAGACTCATTTCGGAGCATTTCATTCTCCAAGTCGATCGATCATTCAACTGAGTTCAGCAGTTCCCGCTTCTCCGATGTTGCAGGAATGCTTGCTGATGAAGATGGCGAGAGGAAGGACATAGACATACCCTTGATTCTCCGAAACAAGGCACCAAGATGGCACGAGCAGTTGCAGTGTTGGTGTCTCAACTTCCGGGGGAGGGTGACGGTTGCATCTGTAAAGAATTTTCAGCTGATCACCGCAACGTCGCCTGCTGCAGAAGTGTCGGTACCGTCACAGCCACCTCCCCAGCCCGCCCAACCTACGCATTCCGACCTCGACAAGATCATTCTGCAGTTCGGGAAGGTCGGTAAGGACATATTTACGATGGATTATCGATACCCGCTGTCTGCATTCCAGGCTTTTGCTATATGTCTCAGCAGCTTTGACACCAAATTGGCGTGTGAATAGAGGATGCTGTTGTATTAAATTAGTGACTCACCCACTGCAAAGAATTAGAACAATTCTTATCTTTTTTTTTTATTTCATTTATTTTTTTTAATCTTTTTCTTAGTTTATTTGAATGAATTAGAACAATTCTTATCTTTTTTTTTTATTTCATTTATTTTTTTTAATCTTTTTCTTAGTTTATTTGAATGGTTTTTTTATAAAATACTTTGTCAATTATTGATATATTTTCACTCGGGTATCCAGTATTAGACGAACACGACTCTCAACAATGGTATGATATTATCCACTTTGAGCATAAGTGCTCATGGCTTTGCTTTGGGCTTCCCCAAAAAGCCTCATGCCAATGGAGTTAGTATTCCTCACTTATAAACTCATGATCATTCCCTAAATTAGCCGATGTGGGACTTCTATCATCCAACATCCAGGTGCATATGGGTTGGGTTGGGTTGAGTCGAGGGAAGTTTTTGGACCAACTCAAAAGTTTTGGTTGGATTAGTAACTCAACCCAAAAAAATTTCGTGTTGGTATGCGTTGGGCTGTCTGATGGTTTAAAAAAATATTTTTTAAAATTTTTTTATTTATCCACTATGGATATTAGTTTATCAGAAAATATAAATTAATTTATAATCATTTAAAAAATAAATTAAGTTCTAATTTTAGCATTCTAACATTATTTAACATTATCATAGAACTAAAAATAACTAAATACCGACATTTTTTAATTAATTGGTTACTCTAAAAATAAGGAAATATATTTATATTAAGATATTATCACATGAATATTTATTCATTACAATTATACTTCCAAACTATACACGTAATTTGTTAAGCGTATATATAAGAGATTACTATTAAAAGGGACATAAAATGCTTTTGAGATAGTTGCGTAGTGTAAGTTAAGGTCGTCCTCGATCGTTCTTCCATCTCTTCCAGTGGCTCTAGAAATGATTGATACAACAAAACGACTCGAGAGAGACAGGTATGAATGGACACAAACCATCTAATAACGTACGTTTATCCACAAAAAAAATAATGTTCGAATTTGAGTCATATGAATAACTATTGTGAGAGACTTACGAGGAGTGAGCATCAAATATATCCTCCCGTTCATCCATCTTTGCATCTTTTACCCTTCACAAAGCTCAAAAAGCTTCCTCTTTGCCCTTTCATGGCGGAATCTCCCTTCCTTCTCTCACCTTCCTCCATGGATGAAGCTCTCTATTTCTCTGTGTAATACATGAATTTATCATTACCATATATATATAGTAGAATTAGTGATGAAAGTGGATGTTTATGATCAATTAATGTAATGATTATGTTATGTTAGGGTGTTAATTAAGCTTAGCTTAGCTTATAATAAGAAGAAAAATGAAAGAAATAAAATAATAATGATTACAAAATCATTTTACCTAATAAGATTGATTTTAAATGAATTAAAGTTTGATTCTTGAAGATCTAATCCCCATAATAAGACTGTTTTTAAATTGATGAGTGATATGATAGTGCTTCACAGTGCTATCTCCCACAAACCAACTCTAGCTTTTACAATATATCTTGTTTTCACTCACATGTATCCTAGAAAGATTCATAGAGGTCGCACAATTTGTGAGATCCCACGTTGGTTAGGGAAGAGAATGAAACATTGTTTATATGGGTGTGGAAACCTCTCCCTAGTTTAAAAACCTTGAGGTGAATCCCGAAAGGGAAAGTCCAAAGTGGACAATATATGCTAATGGTGGGCTTGGATTGGTCCAGCGAGGAGGTTGAGCCCCAAAGGGAGATGGACACCAAGCGGTGTGCCAGCAAGGACGCTGGACCCTAAATGGGGTGGATTGGAGTCCCACATCGATTAGAGAAGGAAACGAGTGTCAATGTCCTCGCTGGGTCCCGATGGGGGGTGGATTGCATCGCTGGACCCCAGCGAGGAGGTTAAGCCCCAAAGGGAGATGGATACGAGGCAGTGTGCCAACAAGGACGCTGGACCCCGAATAGGGTGGATTGGGGGTCCCACATCGATTAGAGAAGAAAACGAGTGACAACGTCCTCACTGGCTCCGATGAGGGGTAGATTGTGGAAAAAAATACTTCCTGTCTCTAATCGACTCAAATTTTAAAGTAAAGAGTTAGAAATTTTTTAATTTATTATTATTTGGTTGAAACTCAAATATTATTGATTAATGTATAAATCCACAACAGAATTTACATTTTGGTAGATATTGATGTTTTAAAATCATGGTATTAATTGTGAATGTAATAATAAATAATATAATATAATTAAATTTAAATTATATATTCCATAAAAGTGAATAAATTTTCCCGCTAGAAATCTACGGCATCCTAACCCCAATTTCCAAATCCCGTTCTGGATCGCCGTTCCCGTTGCTATCACATTTGGTTAATCACAGAAGCTCTGGATCTGTTAATGGTCACAATGCACAAATACAAGTGTTCTTCAACGTCTTCAACTTGCTTTCTGATGCTCACATTGCTCCTCTTCATCTCATCCATGGCTACCGCAACTGCAAATTTATCCTCCTTCCTTTCCACAAACAACCGCACCATTGCCTTTCCGTGATCCACGGCGTCGCCAAGCCGTACCACGAGTCGGCTCGTCGTATCGAACTCTCTGTTCAGTATGTAACTTCCCTTGGCTGCCGCTTCCAGTTGTTCGCCTACTCTTTCAAGGCCGCCATTTCCAAGCATCTGATGCTGGAGAAGCTTTCTGCGGATGGATTTCAGTCGGAAGTACCGAAGTACTGGACCTTGATCGGCTGCCAGTACTAAGGCAGTCAGACCGCGGGAGGTAATGGCGACTAATCCACAGGTATATCTATCGATGATTTTGATTGATCTGATCTTTCTCGCTACCTTCTTTCTCGTGATGTTCAAACTACGCGAAACCGCCGCGTAGTTGTCGTGGATTCGCGCGAAATCGCGTTTGTCGAGATCGGACAATGGAGCTCTCTGCGCGAGTAGATCAGAGGTAATCGTTTCAATTTCTTTCGGAGAACAGCATTTCTCGATCGAATCGAGCAATTTTTGAACGAAGCGTGAGTTAGATCGGGCTAATTTGAGGTTCGCCAGGAGACGATGGCAGAGATTTGAAGCCTCCGCACTAACATTGAAGAAATCGATTAAGAGACCTCTAAGCTCCGGCAACATCACAAGCAATGGCGATTCGAGAATCGAAGGATTGGCTTCTAATTGATCAGACTGCAGCAAGATCGTTTCCGAAAATTTGCGGCAGTAATGGTCGGCGGAGGAGGATGTAGACGGCGGCGATTCCTGGACAATCAATTGAGCTTTTGCGAAGAATTCAACGAAGGATCTGGACCTCAATGCACAAAGGTATTCTTCATTTACATTGAAACTTCTTTGAGGCTTGTTTCTAATTTGGTGTTTCACATCTGCAAAAACCGAAATCCAAATGAATCTTGAAGCCCTAAATTTTGTCCACATAATTGAATCTTGAGTAGGAAGAAGCCAACAATTTGTTTGAGAAGAGTAATAACAATTTATTTATATATAATATGGAAAAGCACCCAACCAGGGAGAAGGAAGAGTTGCTTGTTCAAATTGATTGGTTGCCGGAGAATACTCCAATTTTTTGGGTATGTTGATTAATTAGTATTGCATAAGTTTTGATTCCCCTTTGTTGTTTTGTGGTCATACCCAAACTTTGAAAGCTTCACCCCTTATCAAACAATTTCTCGAACAATTTGAAAGTGTATCTAACAAGTTCTTGAACTTTATTATCTGATTCTTAGACTTTAAAAATGTCAGAACTGTCTTTATTTGAACTTTCAATTTTGTATCTAGCAGCATTGTCTTATCCCACCCTTCCAGACTATGTTTCCTTACTTTAGGGCTTGCTATCATGCCTTTAGCCTTCCGACGATATGCTCTAATAGATTTGACATTTTTTTTAAATGTCAAATAAGTCAATAGTCAATTATAAGGTACAAACAGAAAGTTTATAGACTTATTAGGCACTTTCTAAAGTGTAGAGACATATCTATTGAGGATTATTAAGAGTGAGTCCCACCTTGGTTAATTTAGTGGAAGATCATAGGTTTATAAGTGAAGAATACTATCTCTATTGGTACGAGACCTTTTAGGAAAGCCCAAAACAAAGCCATGAGAGCTTATGCTTAAAGTGGACAATATCATACCATTGTGGAGAGTCAGGATTCCAAACAAAATCAAAATTGTAACTTCTATTATTTGACACAAAATTGAAAGTGACATCAACTTAAAACTTTCGAATATTAGTGGTGATAGGGATATAAATTTAATGATGTTTAGTAATAAGGAAAAGGCCTTGGATTTTTAGACACGTGGAATTTGATTACTTATACTCTTTTTTTGAATTGTGGAATTAAGGAAGCAAGCGAGGAGAGAGCCCAAAAAGAGTTTAAAGTGTGTGGTTTGAGTATGTATTATGTGTTAGGGGAAGGTTTCCAAGAGGCTTATTCTTAAGCTAGCTACCATCTTTGGCCTAATTATAGGAAAGATGTACAAGCCATAAAATATGATTATTATTATTATTATTATTATTTATTTAAACATTATGTTATATAAGCCAAGCATAAATACATGGTCCCAATTAAAATTTAGATTTCTAAAGAAATACTAGTGAATACCCATTTGTCGGGATTGTAAAATTGGTTGTAAATCTTTGTTTGTTCAAGATAAATATTTCAAAATTTCTCTATCGAAAACTAAATATATGTTAATCTGAATATAGATCAACTGGTCAAGTAACATCATTGACCAAAATATTAGAGGTTTAAATTTTCAGACTTGTACTGAAATTTAGAATATTTCGAAAAATTTAGAAGAGTAGATAAAGAGGGAATAATTTCATTTTCCTTAGATGTTTGACAAAATTAATATGGTTGACAAATGACCGATGGAAATATGCCATCTTGTGGTCGAAAATTCTCGAAGGAAAAAACCTAAAGAAACGTAACACTCCAATTAAATACTACAATTTCAATTTTAATTATAAGTTTGATTTTGCTTTTTAGTTTTCAAAATTGTATTGATTTCTTCGTCATTTATCGTCAATTAATTTCATCCTTTAAAAAATTTTTTGAATTTTAGCTGAATTAAAAAATATATATAATAAGCTTTTAATGTTTTAATTTTTTTAATCTTTTTAAAGAAATATTTATATTTTAGACTAATTAAAAAAAATATATAACTACGGTATTTAAATTACTATTTAAAAAAAAAAATTGTTCAACGAATTAGGTAAATTGAATTAACTCACATTTATGGATTAGGTTGGATTTCTCTTAATTGAATCAGGTGAATTAGGTAAATTGAATCAACTCTAATTTATTGTAATTTTAAAAAATATATTTTATATACAAACCAATTATATATATAATTTATTTATTTTTAATTAATGTCATAATTATTTTTTTGGATTATTTATTTTTCAACAGTTCTTAAAAATAATTTTTAAGTACAGTAATTTTTCAAAAATTATGTTATTTAAATTAAATTATAAATCTGAATTAAATATTTAAAAATAAATAAATAGATATTTTATTTTTATTAACGAGAATAAATGACCCAACGCAACAAAAAAGAAAAGTCGCTTTTTTACCGTCAGTAATTGAGTAGTTGTGTACAGTAAAATTTTGGTCGGGAGGGGAAGTATTGTGACAGGGTCCCAAATGTTCTAGAAACTTCCGGTAGAATCTAGTTACTAATTACAATGCCCTTCACCGGCAACCGGCTAATCCAGGTTCCCTGTTCCTCTCACTCTCTCTTCAACTTCTCACGCTCTCAGTCGCCATCTTCCTTTTTCCTCTGCCCCAACAGTCGCACACACACGCAGAGACCAAAATCATAATCGAAAACCCAAAAACGTCGCCGCTCTCAAATCCCAATCCGGACACCCCGAAATTCCTCGCGAAAATCTTGTTGTGTTGTGTTACTTGAAAGATTCCCATTGATTTTCGAGAGAATCTTCGCGAATTCCTTGCCTATTTTAGGGGACAAAAATGGCATCATCCAAGCTCTGGGCATCTTCCAGTTCGCGAAATTCGGATCTATCTCGAGGTTCTTCTTCTTCTTCCTCTTCTGCTTCTCTTTTAAACCCTCAATTTCTCTCCAATAGTTCCAGGAATAATGACAACAATCGGACTCGCAATCGAAGCCATAGTCTTAGCTCGATGAATCTCGATGGCTTAGTTCGTGATAGGTATGATTCTAATCCCACGGAGTCTATTCTCTTAGATGCGCAGATCACTCTTGTTGATTCCCCTATCCCCTTTACGTTTCCCATGAATACGACTAATTCCTCTGCCGTCATTGATAGTTATCACAATACTTCCTCCGGCGCGCCCAAGACTGTGGATGATGTGTGGAGGGAGATTGTGTCGGGTGAGAGGAAGGAGTTGAAGGAGGAGGTTACTGATGAGTTGATAACCCTCGAGGATTTTCTTGTGAAAACTGGAGCTGCGCCTGTTGAGGACGTCAAATTGCCGCAGACGGAGAGGCTGAGTGGAGGGATTTTTTCGTTTCATTCAATTCCAGGCAGCTCGTTTCAGGCAGTGGAAAAGGTCGAAGGATCCATTGTGGGATTTGGGAGTGGGGTCGATTTGGTTGGCAGTGGAGGAAGTGTGGGGAGAGGGAAAAGAGGGCGAGCTGCCTTGGAGCCCATGGATAAGGCTGCTGAGCAAAGACAGAGGAGGATGATCAAGAATAGGGAGTCTGCTGCAAGGTCTAGGGAAAGGAAGCAGGTGACTGAATGTGCTCTTTATAAACAAAAGCAACTTTCAGCTTTGATTCTTGTTTGAAATGTATTTGATGGTATACTTTTGCTGTTTGGTTTTTCCATCTCAGGCTTATCAAGTGGAATTAGAGTCGTTAGTTGCAAAATTAGAGGAGGAGAACGAGCGGCTTTTGAGAGAAAAGGTACTTTTATTTTCGATATCATACACATGAGAACATCTTTTTTATTCAATTTTCTGTTCCACTGGATTTTGGGATCTATTTGTTATTGCTTTCATTTGCCTGTTGGAGAAAGTTGCTTAAGAATTTGTAAAGTTTTTTGAGAATCTCAAAGTGGGATTCGAATCCAGAATGCGTCAGAGATAGCTTTTCTTCTTATGAAAGCTACAAGCTATCATTATATTGATCCAGAGAGATCTTACTATATATTGGAGCCTGAACTTTTCTCCTTCCATTTGATCCTTCAGACCTCCCTGAAGTCTCTCTTTTATGAAATCCCATTCTAATTCCCTGTTTTTTAGTTCCCAACGAACTAGTATAAATTTGAGTACATTGGGCTAGATGGAATATGTGATGTCCCACATTGGTTGGGGAGGAGAACAAAACACCCTTTATAACGGTATGGAAACCTTCCCCTAGCAGACACGTTTTAAAGCCTCGAGGGAAATCTCGAAAGGGAAAGCCCAAAGAGGACAATATTTGCTAGCGGTGGATCTGGATCATTACAGAATATTTTATTTTATGTTAATCTTATGTTGTTATTTTATATCTTAGATCTTGAGCAGTATCTTTACTGATGTGCATACTGAATAATCATTTGTCTGATTAGGATCAATGGTGGATATATTTGATAGTTGGTGAACAGGAGCTTAAAATTATTGACTAAAAGAGACTGCAGGGCACCAAGAAACAGTTAAAGCTATTGGTATTTCTGATTTTAGAAGGATCCTGAAGAACACAAATAATTCTTTTTTACTAGCAAAATACTATGCGTAGGAAAAGGGAGAGAATAATGGTTGTGGATCCATTTGTGTTATTTAGAAAACAATAATGAAAGAAATATTCTATAATATGTGCTGTTATTTCAAAGATCTAGAAGACTGGAAATAATCCATTTCTGAATGGAGAGACTTAGATGAGTAGGATCCAACTTAGTATAGTTCTGCTTTTGACAAATCTAGGTTTATTCTTTGTGTAGTGTAGGCTAGAGTTGGGAAGTAGGATTTGCAGAGTCTGTATTTTGGTTGTTCACACTTAAACTTTGGGTTTAGTGTTGCATTTGTTTGGTTAATGGGTTTGTAATTTGTGGAAGTAAGTGTGTACATTGTAGATAAGTTACAAAAGTTCCAGGTTTATGCCTTTGAGATTTGCAAGCTCTAATCTAAGTTTAATAAGCCTACTATGAGATCCAACATCGATTAAGTAGGAGACGAAACATTTGTTATAAGTGTGTGGAAATCTCTCCCTGGCATACGCATTTTAAAACCTTGAGGAAAAACCCGAAAGGGAAAACGCAAAAAAAACTGTTCAACTTCACATGTTAGAGCTATATATACCTAACTCATGAGTTAAATGCCACCCGAAATTTATTTTGAGGGTCAACAAAAACTTATTGTATTTGAAAAAAGGAAACCTCTCTCATGGCCATGGATTTCTTGTACCTTTGTAAACAGAGGACTGTTGTCTGTTCTGCAATTTTGTTGGTTACATTTTAGCACTTAAAAAATTCATCTCTTTTGCAGGCAGAGACGAGTAAGGAAAGGCATAAGCAGGTATTGATTTTTAACTTTGATGCTACTATTGCTGTGTTATGAAAGAGGTTTTGCTTTGACTATTGCCTTTCAGCTCTCTTGTGCTCTGTCTCTCTTGTTTTCTTTTCAAAAGGAATAGCACGGTGAATTTCTTCTAAAATCTAGCTCTTCTGTTTAAGCAGTTGCAATGAATTTTCTTGCTCCATGTTGATAAGAAATCTTTGATTTGCATTTGAATTTCATCAACCTAATTTGAAGCATTTTTTTGCTGTTACCGAGAGCCATCGTTAAATGTATAGCATTTGCGTTCCTCTTGGCTTGTCTGCGAGATCATCAAATATCGGATTATCGAATATTTTATTGCATTAGTGATCACGATCATCGAAACATTCTGTTAAATCGTTTAGCTTCTTTTAGAACTTTGTCTTAAAAGAACTTTATGGTACATTCTAGGACAACTAGCATTGGAAACTAGAAAGCAGCTATTTCTTTCGTTACAAGTCTTGGATTGATTATTCCCAAAAGAAAAAAAGAAAAACAGTTCTTGTAAGATCACATATTCCACAGTTCTTGTAAGATCACATATTCCACCGGAGAGGAAACAAAACATTCCTTAATAAAGGTATAAAAACCTCTCTTCAGTAAATACTGAGGCTAAAGACAATTATTTGCTAATGGACTTGAACGGTTATAGATGGTATATTAGTAGTCCTACAGCTTTTTACATACATCCGTGCCTTTATTTATAATTTGCAAAGTAAAAGGCTAGTTTCCCTTTAAGCAAGGTATGTTTTCGAATTTAAAGAGTTTTGAGCCCAATCATCCATGTTGTTGATGTGATTAATGGCAAGAAATGCTCTCTTTCGAATGTGTCTGTATATTTATTCATATTGAAAACAAAATCTGCATGTACTCTTCTGATAAATATGACAGACTGGTGACCTCAGTTTTCACTCTATAGTGACAAGTTAAAGTTGAACTACATGGCAGTGTTTACATGTAATGATACTGATACTGCTGGTTTGATATTTTCCTGGTACAGCTAATGGAAAAGGTGATTCCTGTGGTTGAAAAGAGACGACCCCCACGAGGGATTCGGCGAGTGAATTCCATGAAATGGTGAACTACTTATCTTCCACGAGACGCATTCAATAGAGCAGAAGAGATGGACATAGGATTATCGTCACTGAGACCATATTCTTTGCTGGTAATCGCTGAGGTGTGGAGCACCAGTGATCGCAATCCATCCATCAAAGAAGAGATTGACAGGGAATGACAAAACTACAGCAGGATACATGAAAGAAGATGTAAAGGTAGATATTTAGAACAAAGTGGATTAGAGCAAATAAAAGTAGAAACTTTGAGGTGCTCAACTGCCCGTCTCACAATTTTTTATGTATGAGAGTAAATATAGGGAGTTGGGTTGAGTTGATTAACTTGTTGATAAGACTAGAAGTGTTCTAAAAAACAGTTTCCCCTATGTATGAAGTATTGTGCTAAATTATAACTTATGAAGACTACATTTTAATCTCAAATGAATAATGAAAATTATTTTCAATAAATAGATTTGAATTTTGGAGATAAGCTGACTGAAAAATAAAAAATGATATGCAAAACTGGTGAGAAAACTTACCATCAAACCTTTTGGTAAGAAGTCGTATTTTCGTATTCGTATAAATTATCGTGAACTAGGTCTACTAGAGTAAGATACGTACAGATAAGTACCTTTAACAAGGCAATTTAAGTGGAAAAGTCCAGTCAAATATACAATGTGGTGAAGGCAAAGGATAACAGTAGCTCAAAGTTATGGAGGACACTTGTTACAAAGTTCTATTACTAGTAACACGTAGCTTTCTAATTTCGTAATGACACCGTGTGTTCCATGTGATTCGGTCTTATTGTTCTTAATTATTTCTACACAGCTTGGCCCCTAAGGATTCGTTTTACATTGGCTTTTAGTTTAATAATTTGGTTTGTGATTATTGGAAAGGACATATTGTTCGGTCACCATAAGCTCGGGATATCATATAATGTTTCATTAAATACAGGGGCTAACAAATCTTTCAAGTTTCTGAATGAATGGTCAAATTTGTAAACATATAATCAAAGGTGTCTTTTCTTGCTGAAAGATATTGATTTTTGGTGGGCGATCTGCTAAGGTATCATGAAAAGAATATCATGAACTAATGGCTAGCAGAAAAGGAAGCGTTAACATCAAAAGATGATTTGTAGGCCAAAGCCAGTTGTTCATCAGCTGTGGAGAGCATGGTAAGGGCCACCCGAAAGGATCGAAATCGAGTAGGACAAGAAGAAACCAGAATTCCCGAACGTCGAACTCTACAAGAATGAGGGACCTATATGGGATTCAATTATCAGAAGGAATCCTCTAGAAGGGCCATACCACAAAAACCATCACTAACAAAAAAAAAAAAAAAAAAAAGTGGGAGAAGGTTAAATTTTTTGTCTGGGGAATGTAAGATTACAGGGCACAGTGAAAGTCGACCTCAACCAGAAGAGTGACCTTGATCATCAATAGAGTTCAATATAATGTTCGCCTTTCTTGAAAGGAATTATTAAAAACGAAACATTTTTTATAAGGGTGTGGAAACCTCTTCCTAGTAGACGCGTTTTAAAACCGTGTGGCTGACGACGATACATAACGGACAAAAGTGGACAATATCTGCTAGTGGTGGGCTTGGGCTGTTATAAATGGTATCATAGCCAAACACCGGGCAGTGTGACAACGAGGACACTGAACTCCCAAAGGAATGGATTGTGAGATCCCACATCGGTTGAAAAGGGGAACGGAACATTCTTTATAAGAGTGGAAACATCTCCCAAGTAGACGTGTTTTCAAACCATAAAGCTGACGGTAAAACATAACAAGTCAAAACGGACAATATCTGCTAGCGGTGAGCTTGAGCTCCGAATAGAAATTGGATGAAGGTTTAGATATAGGGCACAGTAGAAGTCAAACTCAAAAAATGTGGACTTTTATAGAGGGGATGATCAAGAAAGATCATATTACAAAAGAAAAAAGGCAAGGCAAGGCAGAGGCAGAAAGAAACACAAAGCATTCAAATGGGAAGAAAGCTTTTGGGAGATTAAACAAAACATCCAAGAGGGTAATTAAACAAAACAGAGAAGCATCACATCATAACTAAAGCAAACAAAGAACCAACCACAACCAGACAAGGAATGAATAAACAGCCCTCGATGAACCCAACAAGAAAAAACATGAATTTCAACTACCAACAGTAGCGTGAGACAAGGTCTTACCTCGATTCTTGACAACAAACAAAGCAGCTGAAAGCTCCAAGTCTCAGACTCTCAATGCAGAGTATGGAGTAACTTTATGACTAACACTGTAACAAAGTGTTGTGGAGAAAGGGGAGAGTCAAACACAAATTTAGACTTTGACCAAAAGTGTAAGAATAATTCTTACCATTTAGCTGACCAAGTTGTCAAACTCCTTCCTTCAAGGGTCAGCATCCTCAATCTTTGCGGATCTCCTGAGGATGACCAAATCAATATCAGATCTCTGTAATAAAGTAATCAGATGAGGAAGATCAGTATGCTTACCAATTGTCAAAGCTTCCACACAATACCTTCCAGTCCATTCTGTCAGTAACGATGTTCCATGCTCGCTGACGAGGAACACGACTGGCACCTCGAAGCGCAGAATCCAACCACCATATCCTTCATGGTAGTCACAAACCAGAGTGATGCAGGATAGATTCTCCCATCCTATTGGGCAACTTAACAAAGAAATTCAGACAAACTAAAACACATTCATTGATCTGGTCACAGAAACAACAAAAATACTAATGGGTTTGTTTGAGAAACTGCTTTGTCATTGCGTAACATGTTCCACTGAAATTTTGATCCTCTGTTCGTGGAAACAGCCGTAGCAGCAACACTTCATTCTGTCTTTACAGTGCATCAAAACGTTATATGCAAATCAATCCAAAAGGATCGAAGAAGACTTCGGCGTTCGAAATGATTATATCATACTTCCCAAGGAGGTTTATTGGGAAGGAGAAGAGAGGAAGTTCCCCTTCTCATCTCATAAAACAAGTAAGAGATCCCAATTACAATGGGATTGAAGAGAGTTTTACAGAAGCTATCCCTGAAACAAATAAGATTTCCAGAGTGCACGAACTCTTAAGATTTTCTCACAAGATCTAGAAGAAGAACACACAGAGCATGTCTAAATTGACAGAAACAAATGAAAATTTTGACAATAATGTCATCTTTTGCAGTAGAGTTCGTATAACACATGGATCAACAGACAACTGTGTAACAATGAACGATACATGTCAGCCATGGGCTGATAAATATGACATTACCACGACGACGATGGAGAAGATCCATGCCAATGTTTTCAAATCCAATTTTCTTTACACAATATATGCTATGAGTAAATAAATACAGAGCCCCCTCACCATTTCATAATCGTCACTCTTCGTCTTCATATTTCCATCCTCTGTTCTTTCTCTTATTCCTAGAAACCAGAAAACCCAAGTAGAACATGTTTCTGAAACACCAACGATTCTATTCAGAGTGGTTAGCTCGTCCCAAAGAGTCTAGCCCTTCAGTCCTGCTGCGAACAATCCTGTGAAAAACTTCCCTCACCTGCCGCTCCATTGAGTCCAATCCAGTCCTCAGAGTATTACAAACCCCGGTTAGCTCTTGCACTCTCTGTCTCAGCTCTGCTTCTTTCTCCTCAGCCAACGGGAACTGAGCTGCATCGGCCAAATCATTCATGAGACGCGTGCACTTTTCGATCTGATGAATCTCCTTCAACAGCCCACAGGAATTCCTTCGATCTCTCTTCCTGGACTCCTCCACAATTCGATCATGGAGTTGAAGGATTGAAGCCGCCCATGGGAAACTCCGAGGCAACGAGAAATGAACCTGCAAACCACGATCCTGGCAAGGAATAGCCGCTACCAGCGCCCACATTACAAACAATAACACCATGTTCATGGTGAAAATAGGAACTGCAAGCCCATTAGTAGCCAAAAGCTCAGTCGCTTTAGGGGCCGCCAAATTGTTACCAATCGATTGTAGCTGCCGTGCGGCCGACCACGATCGCGAAACGCTCCATGACAGAGATCGAAAGTGGCCCAAAGACCGTGGATCTTTCGTGACATTGTTCCGTCCGAAAGAACGGTTGCGGTGGGCAAGGAAAGAGGTATGCGAATCTTTCTCATCAAGCATACAGATAGCCAAATCGGTGAGGGCCTTCTTAGCGCGACGAAATTGGCCCTCCCCAAGAGTTTTCTGGTGATTACAATTGTCCAACGCACTGACAACAATCTCCAAGAGCTTCTGCCATTGCCGTAGCTGCTCAACCCCATCACGAATCGCATTACACACATCAAGCGCCTTAACGCTACGCTCCGAATAATCAGCAACCAATCGATCCAATGGAGCTTTAGAGATTAGAGATTTTTGGCTGTCGAGAATGAGCTTAAACTCCTCCTGACAGCACAAAAACGAATCCAAAAGCTTCTGAACCCAAGACAAGGAAAGCAAATCATCAGCACCAACCGACGCAAGCTCTAAGAACCGATCAGCAACTTGCCTCTGAAACCCGTCAAGATCCTGTTCATGAGACGTCGGAGAATCAGTCATAGCGTAAAGCTGATCTCGCCGAACACCCCAAGCAGCCGATGAACCCTGATAATCAGTAGCTGGCATCTTCACACGAAAAAACTCCTTTCACATATCACGAACCCAAAACCCTAATCGCCAAATTCCCCAACCGAACAAACAAATTAAATAACTCAATCAATAATCCCCCTTCAACCAATTCAAAATTCACAGAACTCCAAAAAGAATTCCCTCCCCCCCCCCCCCCCCCAATTCAATTCACACCACACCGATCACCCACTCACCTAAATCAACGCCAAAATTTCAAACCAAGATCCGAATTCAACCGCTACAATCTAAGAACAGGGATTAGAGAGAGAAAAGAAACGATCGATAGATTGAAAATATACGATTTGATGAAGAGAAGAACTCGTTTGAGATGGAAAACCTAGCGGCCGCCCCTTTTATTGGGAGAATTCAGGACCGCGTATCTCCCCTACGGCAGTTGAAATTGAAAATCAAATTTTAACAAATTCCCTTTTCTTTTTTTTTTCTTTTTTTTTTTTTATTAATCATTAAATATTATTATTTTCTCAAATAGTGTAATATAAAATTAAGGTACCACCGCTATAATACATTAAATGTGAATACGACATCCATCAACCTTACATAATGTATGTTATAAAATTTAAGGACTCATTCAAAATACTCCAACAACTATGTATCTAATTATTACTTAAATTAAACAAAATGCAACATTTTTTAATTTTTAATTTTTAATTTTTAATATTGTAAATTTTCGGTTATATTATTAATTTTGTGAGATTCCACTTAAATGGGAGAGTGGAACGAGTGCGTGCGAGGGTGCTAGGCCCCGAATGAGGTGGATTGTGAGATCCCATATCGGTTGAAGAAGGGAACGAAGCATTTTTTGTAAGGGTGTAGAGTAAGCTTCTCTTAAAGAGTCATGTTTTAAAAACCGTGAGAGAAAACCTGATATGGAAAGTCTAAAAAGGACAATATCTGCTATTAGTAGGCTTGGAATGTTACAAATTTGATACGTATTGGCGTTAACAAAACATACATGATGTTTACTGACAACAATGATAAAATTTGTTTCAAGGGAAAGAACGTATCTTACTATTAAGAACATCCTGTAGGGAAGAGTTTGATACATGAAATTTGATGATTGAGTTAGTATGAAAAATTTAATGCAATAACATTTTTATATGACCCTTCTAGAATATTTCGTAATCCCTTTTTGAATTAGGTAAAAAAAGGACTAGGTTGGACTTCTTACCTCGTGTCCAACTAGGGAAACTCAGCTTTGGCCAAGCTTTATTACTTTTTTTTCTTGGTCTTTCGTACTTGTTTTTATGGTCCAATATTGCGCCCCAGCCTCGCGTGTTGGAAGTTGCTACATACATTCACTATCCGGCACGGTATTCATAAATGACACGACATGGGCATGAGAAGGCCAACGCCTCGATAGAACCCAGATGGATGGATGTTCAGGAAGTCCCAATGAGATGAGCGACACGCGGTCCTATTCTCGACAGTCTGACAAATGAGTTTCAATGGCCAACGACGCCCCGGGATGGCATCAAGACATATGGGGCTTCGACCCAAATTTTCGGCATAATTTTCTTCATGCTTTTACTTATTTTATTAATTTTAATAAAAGGTGAAGAAAATTATAGCTAAACTATATTAAAAACGTATTTAATTTTGGTATTGATATTTGTAATGTCATCTTTAATGGCTACAAATAATTCTATAATATTTTTTTCCCATCAAAATTAATATTAATTTTTCTTGAATTAAATTAAATTAAATAAGTACACGTGTCGTCTATAGAAAAAAAATAAATTAAATTAAAACAACATTTAATTTGGACTTATATGGTTTAAAATGTTGACAAAATCTCTTAAATTTTCTCTCTTTATTTTACTTTATTTAATTGTATACCATAATAGAATAAACTAAATTTGGATTTATTTAAATGGGCAAAATAATGGAATTTATTTCAGTTAAATAGATGAATGATTGAATCTGACCAGGTGAAGAGAATGTCCTTATTATACTTTATTTATTTATTTATTTATTTATTATTATTATATTTAGAAAAGGTCCCTAAGATAATTTTCTTTTTTAGAATAGCCCCTAAGATACTTGAATGTTTCCACTTTGCTTCAAATTTCATTAATAAGCACATGTGTATTTAAATGTGATATTTATTTAAATATGAAAAAAAAAATGTACAATGTATGGAAAAATTATACAGATATTTATTTATTTATTTATATGAGTCCTTAAATAATAATAATAATAATAATAATAACTTTATTTCTATGAGCCTAATGATTTTTATTCGATTTTCGAGATTTTAGGTTAACAATTAAATCAATTTAAATCCTAAACTTTTATATGGATAATAAGGCTTTTTTAAATATACCGATTAAAATAAATTTTGGAAATAAATAGATAGTATTAATTTTTTTATAAATATGAGCGATGGTTTCATCTTCTTTATCTGTCTTTATATTCTCATTTTATTTATAAAAAAAATAAAGAAAATTGAAAAAATAATACTTTTATTTAAATTATTTTTTGCCTTCATTAATCAAATCAATATAAATTATTTAAACCAAACTTGGGCACCAAGCTTTTGTTCCTCTGAAAAACTAAAGCAATGTGACAAAAAGGCAGACTGAAATATTTTAATGGGACAAAAAGAAAAAGAAAAAGAAAAAAGAAAAAAGAACAAATTATTTTTATAGGAAAATAATAATAATAATTAGAGTAAAAAATAGAGGTGTGGGACCTTGATATTTTGTTGATAGGAGGCATTTTGTGGTCCAAAAAAATATATGATTAGATATTGCTGATAATTGAATAAATAAATAAATAAATAAGGGAATGGGGCCAAAAAGAAGAGGTAAGGTGAGGTGGTGTAAAAAGCTAGAAATTGAGAGGTCTAAATGCAAAATGTTTGGAATTGGATTAGTGACTTCTCATTTAGCTAATAAGCAAGAAATATATATATATATATATATATATATATATATATATATATATATATATATAGTCGCCTACAGCCAAACGACGTATGCTCGAACCTCTGGCCTCGATTTAAAAGAAGGCTTTAGAAAACGAGGACAGAGAAATTTTTGAAAGAGACTTATATAAGCAAGCAAGGGAGAAACAACAACGGCTCACCGTATATAACATTGAATAGGGAGAATATACATATATATATATATATATATATATATATATATATATATATATATATATATATAATATATTTTTTTTTTTTGGTTCTTTAGACCAAAATTTTAGGCAATAAATATCACAAAAACCTTTTTTTTTTTTTTTAATTTTAATTAACACTTTCGTTTTTTTCAAATAAAAAGAATAAGACCAAAAAGATCAAACAAGGCCTGAATATTAATTACGTTAATTACTAAAATTATTGAGGCATCCCCATAATTACGAGCCATTATCATCATGCTAAGATTAATTAATCCTGGAAAAGGATGGTTGAAAGAGTTGACTATTTCGTTGGGTTTCACTTCGGAAATATAAAAAGGAAAGAAAAATTCAAGCACTTTTAGATCAATCACTGTTATCATATATTTTAGTAATATTTTAATCTGTAAGCTTTCAATCTTTAAAGTCTTGCTACACGTGTGAAATGTATACCACAAAATCATGGCTTCATCTTCTAGAATTTCATAAGAATTCTGAATAATTCAACAACCATTCCAAACTAGTCTATACTTTTATCAGTTTTAAATCCTATTTTAGTTTTGACCTTGTCTTTAATAATCATTCAAGAAAATTTCAAATCTCATACATTTATGCACTACAGATATAAAAAAACTATAAAGAGGAAATTCCTCGTTTATTTAATTCTAACATGTGGAATGGAGATTCAATGTAGCCGCCCAAGCCCATCACTATTGGTAGATATTGTCCCCTTTGGATTTTTCCTTTCGGATTTCCTCTCTAGGTTTTTAAAACGCAGGAGGTTTCCACATGCTTATGAAGAATGTTTCATTTTCCAATCTCACAATCCACCCCCTTTGGGCCCAGCGTCCTCGCTTGCATTCATCTCCTTCTCATCTCACAATATTGGGGGTCCCACATTGATTGGAGAAGGGAACAAGCTCGCTACACCCGAAAGGAGGTGGATTATGAGATGAGAAGGAAACGAGTGTCAGCGAGGACGTTGGGCCCTGAAGGGAGTGGATTGTAAGATCTCACATCAGTCAAGAAGGAGAATGAAACATTTTTTTATAAGGGTGTGGAAACCTCTTCCTAACATACACGTTTTAAAATTCTTGAAGGGAAGTTCAAAAGAAAAAGCTCAAAAAAGACAATATCTACTGGGGTGGGTTTGGTTTATAACAATCAAATCTATGATTTTTATGCAAAATTCAAAATAAAAATAGAGCCTTTAAAGAATTTAGAAAGATGAGATAAAAAGGGAGGAGAGAAAAGATGTGACGGGAAGATATGTGATGGAAGAACAGCTAAGATGGGGGCAAACTAGATAATGTAAAAAGATGGTAGTTGGTGAGCTGTTTGATCGGATGGAAGATACCAGAGGGAGGGGCCTACAATTTGTTAGGTTTTCCAGGTTGCTGTGATGAAAGAAGGGGATTAAAACCCCAGCAAAGCTACCCATCTGGAGAACGGAAGCAAAAGCCCCAAAATCCAGCTTTTTTGACCCTTTTTGACTTTGAAATGTTCATAACCAAAGTTTAGAAAGCCTCAAAATGAAGGGTTGAGGACCACACGCCCATGGCTTTCAAGTCTGTCCTATTCCTAGTAAGTTATTGATTTCATTTGCCAAAAGGCTATCGCAAATGACCCAGTCCAATCAAGCGGTTCCTTGTTGCTAAGACTGTTTGATTGATTTGAAGATTCCATTTCATTCAGATTTGCTTCACCCCAACCAATGAAATTGAAATAGACCAAACTGACCATGATAGTGAGAGTCTAAATCCCTACCTAGTAGTTGTATATTGAAAGATTTTCTTGCGAAGAACTGAACTGAAAGAATAAAAGATCATAACAAAAATTAAGTCTATGAGAAAGGGAGTCAAACTAGTGATAATGGCTCCAATTGGAAGAGTATTGAAAGAAGACCGAGCAGGAACAGTGGAGATAAGTCTTTAAAGATTTTTGGTTCGAATTGGTCAAAGTTGCTGCTTTGTCTTTTTCCCAATTAGAAGTTTTCTTTTTTTCTTTTTGTATCTTCTATGGCTGGGGAACACTGCTTTCCTCCCCCATTAGTAGTAATATTATTGGTGAGGATCGTTGGTAGGGAGTCCACATCGACTAATTAAAGAGATGATCATGAGTTCATAGGTAAGGAATACAGGCCTTTTGAGAAAACCAAAAGCAAAAACATGAGAGTTTATGCTCCAAGTGGACAATGTCGTACCATTGTGGAGGGTTCGTGATTCCTAACAATTACTATTACTCAAAAAGGGGTGGATGAGAATAAAGTACAACCTCATCGGTGTTTACTATTATTCAAAAAGGGGTGGGTGAGAACAAAGTACAACCTCATCAGTGTAACTACTATTGAGTTCCTTAAATAATACGTAGAGTAAGAGGTTACCTCATGTGCAAGGGTACTAGAATCACCAAACAATGTATAAAGCAAACTGCTGGATCAGTACTAGTAGACACATGCATAATTGATGAGTAATAAATAAAAGGATTGTTTGACTAAAACCTAACTAGCTGCTTTAGAACTAACTTAACATTATTGATATCAGTAGGAAGAGTACCGTTAAAGAGAAGACAGTAGAGGGAAGTAGTCGGGAAAGGCCATTGATGAAACCATTTGATGTGTCGTCGTTGACGTTAGCAACATACGCCAAGAAGATGCTACCTGAATCACACCATCTGCCTAGAACACCTGTAATAACTCCTGCCTAGAACACCTGTAATAACTCGGCATTTTGAACTTCGACAAATTAGGATCATTGTTGCATAAATGCTTGTGATATTTAAATATTTATGAGAAAAACATGGTAAAATATTTTTTTCAAAAATAATAAAACATGGAGACTAATGATACATTTGACAAACTCCACTCACAAGTTTTGACTTATACTAACCTGACTAAATGAGACCCAAACATGCATCACTTTCAAACACATAATTTTTCGTAAAATAATTCTATCTAAAATTGGAGATATTGGCTTTCGGTGGAAGGAATCCTTAGGGAAGATTGCATCAGGTGGAGCAATTCTATGTGGTCAATCGTTTGTCAGAATCGAAAAATTCGAGGCCACGGTGTTGTGCTTGGAGGGCCAAGCATTTGATTGGCATCTGTGGGTAGAGCATCGACGGTCAATCAGAGCATGGGACAGGAGATTTTTTTTTCCTTGTGACAGGAAACAACAGTGAGCAAGAATATCGAAAATTTTGAAGAATATTTGACCCCATTGAAAGCATTAGATGACGACACCCTAGAAGGAAAATTCATTGATGGGTTGAGTGACGATATTAAAATGGAATTAGGGGTAAATTTACCTATTGGGTTCACGAGGCAGATAGAGATGGCTCATAAGATTGAAGATAAATCGATCCACCAAGAAGGGAACTTTAGTCCAAAGTTTGGAACCATAAGCCCAACATCGACCATTAAGACCGATGGGGCTGGAGCAACACATACAATTTCAGTCAATCCAAGTCGGTCAGGGGTGGGATTTAAACGTGAAGGAGTTTAGTTACAAAATCTCATTTCATACGAGTTAAAAGCCACACCATTTGAAGTTGTATATGGGCAGTCACCACCTACTATTTTACCATATCAAGTGGATGGATAGGTTTTTGAGGTGGATCAACAATTAAGGGAGCGGGACAGTGCGTGAAAGTTAATGAAGGAACACTTGCTCAAAGCTCAACAATATGGTGTATAACAGCGCAAGTCTACCACTAGCAGATCTCAAATTTTTAAAACGAATCTACCAAGAGAGGTTTTTAAGGTATTTAAACTCTCGTAACAAATGACTTCTTTTTTTGTAACCCACCTTTAGGTGTTGGAGTCTCTACTCCATTTTATTTCATTATTCAATACGATTGTTTCCCTTAAGAGAGACTCCGTGACCCTTATAGTTGACAGAAAGATCCAAATTAATTGAGAAGCTTACCTCATAGTCAACTCCCTGGACATAAATGGAAACAGAGTGGATGGATGAGAAGGTCAGTCCCATAATCTGCAAATAAGAACAATGGGCATTGGTAACAGTACAAATAAGGAAATTACACAAATGTGTAAAGAATGTATAAAAACAAATTTAAAATCAACAAGAATGTGTCGTATTGAACATCAGCCATCAACTAATGGCAGATCTACCCACCAATATGCAGTGTAGATATCATTGTTATGCCGGTTCACTAAAGTACGATCATTATCATATGAACCCATTAGCATTTTAATGAAAGTAGGCAAGAACCATATGAACCGATTATCATATCAATAGAGTCTGAAACAGACATCATAAAAACAGAAAGACAAGATCTTAATCTTTTTAGCAGAGGAAGATAGAACAGATGTTCAAGAATTCAACTAATGACAAAATTAATAAGCTTAAAAGTAAGGCCCTAAGGGAAGGATAGTAAAGAGAGGGATACTAAGATTGAAAATTTTGTGCTCCCAACCAAGCATCTTCCCAAAATAGAGTTTTGTCTCCTCTCCCTATTCTTAACTACAATATGATTGTAAACCAGATTCAACAAATTTTGAATAGACTCCATGGCTCCTTGGAAGTTTGTACAAAAACTCTGTCTGGCTTGAGATAATAGTGGCTAGTACCAAAATTTTCAGAAATAACTCTATGTCAGAGCATCATTTGTTGAAGATTATTGGAAGAAGATTATTGGAAGTGAGTCACACATTGGTTAATTTAGTGGAAGATCATGGGTTTATAAGGGAGGAATACTGTCTCCATTGGTATGAGGCTTTTTGGGGAAGCCCAAAGCAAAACCATGAGAGCTTATGCTCAAAGTGGACAATATCATACCATTGTGGAGAGTCGTGATTCCTAACATCCTTTTCTTGGTAAAAACGTCAAATCCATTTGGCCAAAAGAGGGAGGTTCCTCTTCTGTATATAAAAAATCCTCAATCCTCATTTTTCAGTAGGGGATTGTATATAGGCTACTTGAGGAGGTAGCTACCCTTTTTCTCAGCCCAAAATGAATCTCTATCATGGTAAGTAGGATCATGAATCCCTGGGTTCCAACCTATCATCTTCTACACTTTCTATTATGAATATCAAATACAGAACCTTAAGCAAATAGTGTTATAACATGACCAAAACTACCATATATTATGATACCTTCGTCTGTTCAAGGATCAGTAAGCTATTCTTTCCCTCGATGACTGATGATTCTATTCTTCCATGGAAATCTACAGAAAATAAAGTGGAATATACTGCATTCAATATTTTACACAAAACAAAAGGAAAATAAATAAATAAAACAGAAACAAAATCCAGCACGTCTACACATTCCAACTACATTACAAACAAATAAAACTAGATACCAGAGCAACACATTCCCATTACTTCGCATTTCACAGCACCAATACGCTCAAGAGAAACTCAGCAGACAGCAGCGAGCATACCTGGAGTTCAAAAACGCGGGAACCGGAAGCGATGAGGAGCCAGCACGAAGAACGATCCGGACTAACCTAAAGAGTGAGAAAGCTTGAGAGACATTGAAAGAGATGGAAAAAAAAAAAAGAGCTTAGGGTTGATGAATAGCCGGTAAAGAAGGAGAGATGCGTTAATGGAGGGTGAGACGAGTGGCTGGAGGTTTCCGGGAGAAGGAATGCCGACGAGAGTAGGCGGCACAACCGCTTTCCTCAGACTCTTCTTCGCCTTCAACGTTGCTTTGGTTTGCTGCAGTCGGAGCCATGGCTTAGGGTAGAAAAATCTCTGCCGGTGAATTGGAAGCAGAATACTCAGTTGGACGATGAAAGTCCACAAAAACAAAAAAAAACTCTCGATTGAACTTAGTCATTTTTGGAGAAGCCCAAACAAAAGGGAAGAGAGCTTAGGTTCAAAGTAGATAATATTATACCATTGTGATTGTGGAGAGTCGTGTTCGTCTAACATGGTATCAGAGTCATGCCTAAACTTAGTCGTGCCAATAGATTGGTGATTCCTCACGTCTAACATGGTATCAGAGTCATGTCTAAACTTAGTCGTTCCAATAGATTGGTGATTCCTCACGTCTAACATGGTATCAGAGTCATGTCTAAACTTAGTCGTGTCAATACATTGGTAAATCCTCAAATGTCGAACAAAGGACTACAAAACAAAAGGAATCAAGCCTCTCAAAGGTAGTAAAAAATGACTAAGACTCCAAATGAGTTCGATTAAGGGGAAGGAGGGCTTGAACCTCCGACCTTGTGGTTAACAGCCACACGCTCTAACCAACTGAGCTATTCCAGCCGTTGCTGATGACTGAGCAATATTATTTAAATTATTTATTTTTTGATCTGGAATAAATTACAAAATCGTGACAGTTAATATGTGAATGTATTTAAATTGCGGCGAATAAAGTTACATTAAACTATTTGTATAACGACATTTAATTGTTTATAAAGTTGGATTAAAAGGCCAAATACTCTGAATGAAGTCAACCTCAAGCTATATACATTTTATTTTATTTTATTTTATTTTATTGTATTTTATCCTATAAAACTAATGGAAGCTTCTTCTTTTTCTTGGTCAAAATTTTAACAAGCCCATAGATAAATTAAAGATATAAAATTAAAAGTATTCAAAATAAATTTCGTTATATATATTTTTATATCACCTAACTCTATAGAAAATTTGAATATGAATTTATAACTCTATTAAGGTCTCGGTAACAAATAAAACAAGGAGAGGATGGGAAAGTTTTCTCGTCCCCACCATCCGCTCCTACTTTAATGTTCATCTCTACAAAAAAATTTATCATTTATTTTTACGGAGAGCAGTCTTTTAACTTTTTCTTAATCTTGACCATGAAACCTAGCTGAGTGGTTTGTTTGGCGGAGGAGAAAGGGAAAATGATCTTAACCTTCTTAATAAAATTTATTAAAAATATATAATTATTATTCGAAAAGAAAATTGAATTATATATTTTGGAAAGAGGGGATGAAATTACCATTATACCCTTTTAGTTGGATGTGAATTAGAAAAAAAATGGATTTTAAAAGATTTAGATTCATGCATGAGCTTTTAATTTTTTAAATAGAATATTAATTATATGCAAACTTTGCCCCAAAAATATATATTTTAACTAAAATCCAAAATATCCAAACACTATACGACAAATATTTATCCTAATATTAATGGTGAGCAAAATTCAAATTGTTAAGCATAATTATTGCTTCTCCGTACAAGTAATAAATTAAATTATTTTCTTAAAAATAAATTGATTTTAAAATTTAAATTTTAAAGACTAATTAACATAAAATTTCAACTTTTATTATTTGTTAAATTAAATAATTCGATTCAAATAAATAAAATAATAAACAATTTAATCGAGGATTAAAATGGTGTGTCATATTAAAATCTTAATTTAATTATGACGTGTATTCTTAAAATTATGACTTCTTTTTTTTATTGATTTATATTCTCGCACGTGTGCGAGATCGGCACACCACCGACTAAGTTTCTCCATTTAATTATTCTTCCCCCGCACGTGCGAATCCACCCCTGCACTTTTCTATTTGGTTCTCCAATAAATTATCCAATTTATTTTTTGTTTTAAATAAATATTTAGACTCACTTTAAATTTAATCCATATAATTACTTAAAATCATAAATATTTATTAAATTTAATAATAGTTTAATTATGCTTATTAAAAAATAATTAGCCGACAGAACAGTCAGCCTAGAAGCCAAAAGAAAAGCAACCGAAAGCAAATAAAATCAATATAGATTATAAATTATATATAAATAATTTAAAGTATGAAACAGACAATTTAATATTTTATTTGCAATCAATAAAGTAATAATTATTTATTAAATATATATATATTTTTTTTTTATTTAAAAGGTAGACACTTGTTTTAAACGTGATGGAAAATATTATTTTTATTAATTAATTTTAATAGAATTTTTTAATGGGTTGCTCTATGTCTATTTCAATATAATTAGTCTAAATTGGGATTATTATGATTATTATTATGATTATTATTATTTAAAATTGGTTGTTCATAATAATTTTGAAAAGTCAAACAAATTCAAAGGCTTTAATTTCGTTATGAAATTAAATTTAAAATAACCATAAGAAAATGATAAATAATTCACGTTAAAATTTAAAAATTAATTGAATAATGTGAAAGGAAATTACGTAATATTTAAATAAATGGTCAATTTTGTGCTTCTTGTCATTAAATTATGTTGAATATATATCAGGTCTATATTATTATAATTTTTTTTATTTAATATTCGTATATTTTGGCTTTATTTATTTATTGATTATAAATAAATGTCTGACCCATTATTGTGGAGTTTATTCATAAATACATTAAAATTTTAAATGAAATTATAAAAATAATTAATATGTCTAGTTGGATTAAGAAATTTATAAATATTTTTCATAGTTTAAAATTAAATTCATCCTCGAAAACAAAATGAAATCCACGTGTTATTATTATTATTATTATTTTGAGTTTATTTAATTTTAATTTTATAAATGGATTAGGCTGGAGTGGCCTTCGATAAATTTTCAAGCCCTTTCATGATTGGTTGACGGTGCCAATGGAGCTTCTTAAGTGGGCCCCACTTTCAACACGTTGACATCGACGTAGATTCAAAGTTTGACTTCACGTGGAAATCTCATCTTCATAATTTTGAATTCATTCGAGTGAATGAAAGAGGTCTTCCGAAGAATATTCGAGATGGAATGACAAATGAACCCTTTTAAGGCTCGACCAAAGAGATAAAACAAGATTGTCGAGCTCGTAAATCGTAGAATCAAATGTAGGGCTGAGATTCAATGTTCTCTTGGAGAAGAAGAGAGGTGACCTACAATTCTTCTCCAAGGCGATTGATAATGGAAAAAGTCGCTTTTATAAAGCCTTTTTTCCTCTTTAAACTCGTAGAATTAAGCTCAAACGCTCCCTAGACCCGAACCATTTCACAACATAGAGATTTAATCAATGTGCTATTTGGGTCTACTTTCGTCAAAGTTTAATCCAGTTATTTTATGGATGAACATAAGTTAAGTTTAGCTGAGTTGAAAAATCTTTTGAACTAATCGAGAATTTTATAAAATTTAAATATCGAGCATATCATCACTATTATAAGTTACAAATTTTAAATATTCATAATATTTTTAAAAGTACGGTAGGGTTGGATTATAACCCTATTTTTGAGTTTATTCGATAAAAAAAAATGTCAACCCACAAATCGAACAAAATTTTAGATTTTTTAATAATTCAACTCAACCCAAACCGAAAAAGTTTACCATGGTTAAGTTAGATAGTTCGTATTAATTGAGTTATAAAATTGTACGTACACCTCTATAATTTTTTTTTTTTTAATCATTGGATTTGCTGAAAAAAAAAACATGTTAGAATAAAACTAAAGTATGTAGCACGACAAAATTTTGTATTTCTTTAGTTCTTATTTTATTCATGTTCTGCCCTAAGATTTGACGACAAACATGTCTTTAAAAAACCAAAAAAGTGAACCCATGACAAAATAAAAAATAAAATAAACAAAATGTCTAATTATAACTATTCTTCAAAATAAAATAAAATAAATTATTTTAAAAAATACTATCGTAAGATTTCACAATAAACCGTTCATAAAATGGTTCTCGTTCAAAGAAAGTGACATAATGTAGATAATGATTATTATAACCAAACACGTTGGGTTCTATTCTTGCTTTATAGTCTCGATGCTCTCGCAAGCCTTTGCACGAGCCATGTAAGTTCAAGTATCATTTCTATAAGGTCACAGTTAATCATATAATTTATTGGAGTTTCGGTTACTGGGTGCATATGGTTAACCCGCCAACTACTATGGACCATGTTTATTTACATAACTCGATATTAGATATTAGTTGGCGAGCGATCTCGGGCCTCGACCAACTACTGAGAGACATATGCATGCCTTATCAATCTAGACAATTCAATAGTAAAAGTTACTAGCGACCTTCTAATAATCTCCACGTACTAACCCTATAAATCCTGACAGTTCACTGTAAGAGGTTAGTTGACAACTCAAACATTACATCATAATCCCGCATACCACTTCATAACGGTTAGTTTTAACGGTTCATTCAAATCAAGCTCGGATAGAATAATAATTAGCATGACATAATCATTAATATTCCCAAATTTATTTTTGTAAATAAATGTGTGTGAAACCATAAAAAGAACTAAAAAGTGCTATGTTTGAACACGTACTTTTCTTTTATTTTAGAAATAGCTTTTTAGCGTTGTTCCTTTTTTAAGACAGAGACCTTCTGATCGCTGTAGACTTTGATAATTTTGTATCTAACGGTACAAAAGTAGGGCAGATTTATGAAATAAGAGATAATCTTTCGGACCCAAATTATCAATAAGCTCTCTTAGCTCGTTAAAAATTCGGCCCGAAAAATATATTATGCTATGAAATTGATGAGAATATATAAATTCTTAATTATTATATTTATTTATTTATTTTGAAAATAAATGTGTGAAACCAAATAAAGAAATAAATAAAGAAATTAAAGTGGTAAGTTGAAATTGTTCTTGATATGTACTTTTCTTTGCTTTAATTTTTCCTTAACTACTTTAGTGATGGGGAATTTCCCAAAATCCTTTATTTATTTTATATATTAATTTACATGTGCTCATTATTTTATTTAAATACAAAATTTTCCAAAGAAAATAGTGAAGGTCAAATTTAAATTATATAAATAATAATAATAATAAAAAATAAATAAATAATAAAATATTGCATTCGCGTTTATAATTCATGTATAATAACTTGGTGAGTATATAATTCTCCCGAATCAAATTCAACAACTGATTCTCTCAGTATCCTGTAACTCTCGAAAATAAAGACTATTCTGACAGATTCGGCATTTAGTTGTCTCGGCATCTTCCTGCAACGTGGTTAGGTTTCGTTACTTAAGACTGAAAATGTAAAGACTATCCACACAAACTTTCAAACATGTTTTGTTCTCACTCATATGCATTCCACGTCACCTAACATAGAATTGCTACAATAGAACAATAGAATGTGCACTTTGTTGGTACAGATAATATAGATAACAACTCTTAATTCTCTTGAACATTTTTTTAGTCATTTTATCTTCAAGATTGCTCTGCAGTTCATTCATGTCCATCTCTTTTATAGTGTCAAATAATATATTATTTACCAAATCTTTACGACAATTCTTCATAATGTTTTTTTTATTTCGAAAATTTTAATACGTCGGTCTCATTTAATTGTTTGGGTCTAATATTTTCGAGGCGTAATAAATGCTATTTTTTTATTTGGAAAAATAAATAATCATATAAAAAATAAGAATAAAAGAATAAAAGAATTATTGTGCCCATATTCTCAGTCGGCAAAACAGAGAGAACAATTCCAATATGAACTCTCTTACGGGAAATTAAAAACCGACAATTTTAAATTCGTATCTGAATTTCCCATTTTAATCCGTAAAATAAATAAATAAATAAAATATTTAAATAATAATAATAAGAAGGTTGGGTCTAATTACAGAGTTCCAAATCTAATTCTTAAAAACAGAGAATCACTGTTCATACTTCGGCCGCGCGTTTAAATTCCTTACAACAAACATCGGCGAGGAATTGGAATCAAAATCAACAGCCTCTGTTTTTTTTTTTTTTTTTCTCTCGAATTTTCCCAGGATTTTGCATGTGCTTGTTCAAGGTGGCGAATCGGCGAGGAATTGGAGGTGACTTGGGACCGTTTCCAAGTGGCGGCGGCGATGGCGACGGTGATAACGGCAAAAAGTTATTCTACAGTCAACAAAATGACGGCGATTATTATTCCGCTGTCGGAGAGGTGTCGGCGATGGTGTCGGTGTTAACCGATGTGGTGTCTGGGGTGGGGGCAGCCGACTCAAACTACAGCGGCGGGCAGGTTTTTTCGTCTTCATCGTCAACGTCGACTTCTTCGCCGCTGTCGAGTTTCTCGTCGGAACCGAGCTATGTGTCGGCGATGAGTTCTTGGGTTGGGCAGAAACGACTACGTGAAGGAGAAAATGCAGAAACAGAGCGTAATTTTGATTCTCTTCCGCGGGTTTTTAATGGACAATCTTCCTCCGCCGTAATTACTGCAGGTTCGTAACAGAGCCGAGCTTGAAATTTCAATTTAATTATATTTGGATTTTAAAATTTTAGAAAATAAATGTGGAAGAGAAAATTAAGCAATGGAACAGTACAAGAAATTAATCTGGATTTTTTTTTTGTGTAGTGAAAGAAGAAATTCCAATTCCATACACCGGAATTTCAAATCCCGGCACCGCCGTTGCGGCGTCTCCGATGAGCGAGACGGCCGCGGCTACGGCTGTTAGCGATAGAAGAAGAAGATACAGAGGAGTACGGCAGCGGCCATGGGGGAAATGGGCGGCGGAGATTCGTGATCCGCATAAGGCGGCTAGAGTTTGGCTCGGGACGTTCGACACGGCGGAGGCTGCCGCTAGAGCATACGACGAAGCTGCTCTCCGATTCAGAGGAAACAAAGCGAAACTCAATTTCCCTGAAAATGTCGGGTTACTTCCTCCGCAGCAGCAGCACATTCCGATATCCAGCCCCCAATTTGTTCCGCCACGGACGGCGGCGCTTCAGATACAGAATTACCGGGATTACATGGAATATTCCAATTTTCTTCAAAGCTCCGGCGACCTCCTTGGACAACCTTCGAGTTTACTGCAGCAGATGTATTATAATGCGCAGTTGACTCCGTTTCAATATTTGCCGGCGCCAGCGCCGTCGTTGTCCTCTGTTTCAAATTCTGTTTTTATTCCGCCGCAGCAGCAGCAGCAGCAACAAATGGGGTTATTCCGGCCGCCGCGGTCGCAAAATCAAAACCAGGACGGCTCCGATTACTTCCCCGGTACGTCGTGGAATGATTCCGGTGGTCCGTCATCGGGCTGACTACGCTGTTTTTTTTTTTTTTTTTTTTTTCAAAAATAAAATAAAAGCATATTTAATTTGGATTATTTTATTTTTGCTCGAGAGTTTATCCATTTTTATTTTGTAGACGATAATTTCTTTTTATATCTTTATTCCGAGTTTTTCATGTTTTTTTTTTTTTTATAATTATCTTATCGACATTTCTTCGTTCTGAGGTAACATTTTAGTTATCTTTTATATATATATATATATATATATATATATATATATATATATATATATATATATATATATATATATATATATTAACCAAAAAAACATTTAATATTAAGGGCGACACGTGGACATAAAAATATTTAGGTTAGGTTATAAAAATTACTTTGAACTTCATCATTTATTTTAAAATATTTTTATTGGAATATTAAATAAAAATTAACGTTTTCAATTCTCTTTAAATTTAATCCACTAAGACTTCAAAAAAAAAAAAAAAAAAAAAGAACAGAACTCTTAAATCTTAGATTTTAAAATTAATTAATTAATATCCTACAATATTTTAAAATCAACCATTTTTGTACTGTTGTAATCAAATATTTTAAAATTAATTAATTAATACCCTACCTTGCCTTAAAAGATTTTTTTTAAAAAAAAATATATATATATATATATATATATATATTTAGAGAAGGTAAAATTTGAGAGTATTTTTTATTAATTTAGTTGTAATTTTTTTTACTTCAATTGAACAAAATTAGTTATTTGTCTTGGCAATTTCCTAATGATTTGTTATTTGATTTAAATTATAGTCAAAATAAACGCTTTAACTTATTTTAATTGATTCAATTTGGTCAATTTCAGTCAATTAATTAAATTTTATTAAACAATTTTGTTTGATATTAATATGGGTGTTTTATTTCTTACCAAATTGATAGACCAATACTTGACATCAATATTAAAAAATAAATTAGAAATTAGAAAGAAAAAAAAAATGGTCCCATCAGGTGTCCACGTTTCACTATCTGATTTGCAATTGTGATACACATGTTTCTATATGAGAAACACGTGGACAAGATCTTCTAGAACATATTCAAATATAAAATTTTAGAAAGAAACTAAATTAAATTCGCATATAATTTAAAAAATAAAAAAGAAATTCATATATTCAATTTACTTGAATACCCTTTTATTGAAGTTTACGTCATGAACAGCCTTTCGCCGTGTCCTTTTCTCAACTTATTTAAGAAGCAAGAAATAAAATAATTAAAAAAAACGATGATGCCTTTTCTTTTCCTTATTATTATAATAATTATTATTGACGTCACTATTAACGACGTGGGCAAAATATAAGTGACGGGTCAAAAGCGATCTCAGGAGAGTGGGACCACGTCGAACTTACTTGATTCTCTAAATTCTGACACGTGGGAAATTCTTAGAATCGCGCACACGTGTCCCACTAAAATATTTTAGGTCGGTCGGGTTTTGCGTTGGACCGATTGGTCGTTTACCTACCGCCAATTTATCGGGTACGGTGTGAACCCATGAAAGAGGATACGGGTCTTTGTCGAGTTCGGTTCATCAGCCAATGCTCGAGCTGCCACGTCATGGATAGTCAGCGTTGACCATTGAAATGGGACCCAAAGCCTCTCCCATTGACGCAAACTCCTGGGCCCGCTTCTCGGGTGGCTGGGCCCAAATAAGGCCCACTCCCCACAACAGATAATTGGAATGGGCTTTAAGAGATGAGACAAGCCCATCTCCTAAAATTAAATCATTTTCTACATCAATTACTAAATTATAATTATGTTAACCATTAATATCTTAGTAATAATCTTTTAATTTAATAAAACCAAGATCATATTCCTAAAGAAATATTTTTTTTTCAAATTTTTTATTTTTATTTTACACAATGGATTTTAAGTAATGATTTTTTTAATATATATTTATACCCAATATAATTCTACAAAATTCATTATTAAAAATGTTACATTACTTTTTTATTTTATTATTATTTTAAAATTTTGAAAAGGAATTTGAAATTTTAACGAACAACCACTATGGATATTTTTGAAATTTTTATGATTTATTTATTTATTTTGTAAAATTTGAAAATCAGATAATTGAGTTGACTGTTTGAACACGTACCGTACCCTAATCATTGACTAGAGATGCGAGGTGCCCAATTCCTCAGCCCCATCTTCCTCGAACGCTCCTCCGTCGTCACTCGCCGCCCTCCCTTCCATTTCCCCTCAATCTCTCCTTCCGCCATTGAAATTCCTTCCACTTTCTCTCTCAGAACAGGCCATGCTATCCTCCTCACTCATAGTTTTTGCATCCCTCGCCAGTTTCATCGTCGGAACCCTAGTCCTCTTCTGCGTCTTTTTTCTCTACCAACAAATCAAATCCAAGCATCGAATTACTCGCCACCAGCAACTTCGCAACCGCAATTTGGATCTCTCCTCTATCACCGTCGATGGAATCGCATCCTTCGATCCTTCACTCTGTTTCTCCATGGCCGAACTTCGTTCCGCGACCAAGAATTTCAGTAACGATTTGATCGTCGGCGATGGCTCCTTCGGCATCGTCTACAAGGCTCGCCTCTCCTCCGGCGATAACGTCGCCATCAAGAAACTCAATCACGACGCGTTCCAAGGATTCAGAGAATTCCGAGCCGAGATGGAGACTCTCGGAAAACTCCGCCATCGGAACATCGTCAAGATCTTGGGATACTGCGTTTCCGGCTCCGATAGGCTCTTGATCTATGAGTTTGTTGAGAGAGGAAGCCTCGATAACTGCTTGTACGAGACCTCCACTTCGGCGGAGGCAGATAAGGGTTCCGATGGATACTTGACCTCGAATCCGCCATTGCCTTGGGAGACCAGGTTGAAGATCATGAGAGGCGTTGCTAATGGGCTTTCGTATTTACATGGGCTTTCTCAGCCCATTATTCATAGAGATATTAAGGCCGGCAATGTCTTATTGGACTCCGAATACGAGGCCCATATTGCTGATTTTGGGCTGGCACGTATGATTGATAGCTGCAGTTCGCACGTGTCGACTCAGTTCGCCGGAACTTGGGGATACATGCCGCCGGAATACAGGGATGGAGTGACGGCGGCGACTGTGAAGGCTGACGTGTATAGTTTTGGGATTTTAATGTTCGAGGTTGCTATGGGCCGGAGGCCCAATTTGCCGATGGTATTGGAGGATAGAGAAGTGGGCTTAATAGAATGGGCCAGGATTTTGGTGGCCCAAAATAAGCATATGAAAATGGTTGATGCAAGCATTTCGAAGGAGGATCTAGTGGAGGCAAATGTGAAGGAGTATTTTAGGATTGCTTGTTTGTGTACGAGTGAGAGGTCCAAGGAAAGACCTCTTATGTTGAATGTTGTCAAGTTGTTGGATCGGATTTGTGACGTGAAGTTGCACGACGACAACGAGTATCAAAATAAGCTCGATGTGTAGTTAAGACAGCGACGGTGGTGATGATGATATTCATGTGGGAAGGAGATGGATAATATTTCTATTAAGAGGAATGTAAATAGTGGTTCGAGCCAACTATTCAAATAGGTCAAATGTAGAATGGGGATGTCGAGATTTTGTTTATATTATTTTATATATATATATAAATATATAACATATATGTGTCGAAATAGTTCTACGAGAATCTTAAAATAATTGAAATTTATCGATGATGTGATTTAGTAGTAGGTTATGTTGTTATATTTAGCTTTCATCGTGAATACATTTAAAAAGTAACCTTCATGTCGAACTTTGAGCATAACATTACATTTTTTTATCAAAAGGTCGATAGTTTGAATTTTCATTTCTACGTATTGTATTAAAAAACCGATAACATATTTTCGATCAACAGATCAACTATTCCCTAAATTAGCCGATGTGGGGCTTTCATCATCCAACACCTCCTCACGAACAAAGTACGCCTCCCCTTAATGAGACTCGACTCCTTTGGAGTTTTAGTCATTTTTTACTATGCCTTTGAAGAGGCTTGATTCTTTTTCTTTTGGAGTCCTTTGTTCGACATTTGAGGATTTACCAATTTATTGGCATGACTCTGATACCATGTTAGACGAACACGACTCTCCACAATGGTATGATATTGTCCATTTTGAGCATATTTTCGATCAACAGGTCAACCGTTTGAATTTTCATTTCTACCGATTGTAATCAAAAGAAAAATTAGAGTGACAACGTCACCCAAACGTTCAAGTTGGTAATGTACATTCGACATCGTGTTGGTGAGAATAGTTCGATTACGTTAGCTATGACTATCCTTAATCTTAAATAGAGAGTTAATAAGGTATTAACATTAACTTTCTAAAGAGAAAAATGCATATAGATAAAAAAATACTCGAACTATCCTTAAAGTAGGAATCAATAAGAACGTTGGAAAGAAAGCATTCATCCATTCCACTGCACCACATTTTGATCTGTTTATCTAAATTTTAAGGTAGGCATCTAGAAATATAACGTTTATCGATATTATTATCGACAAAAATAAGACAAAATCTATCATTTTTTCAAGATGGATTATAATCTCTCCTATAAATAACTAAGAAAGAACTTTATATTTAACAGAAGAACAGTAAGCAAGCATTGCAAGGAGCACAAACTTGAATGGCAATTTGTGTATCAAACAACAAATCTCAAGAACACTATGAAATGAATTACAAGATGTAGATACATTAAAAATTAAACATTGACCTTGTTCATCGTGTCAATCCAGATCAACTATCCCAAAATTTGAAAGGAGGATCTTTACTTGATCAACAAAGTTTGAACCAGTTGCATACTCTGTCAGCAATCCAACAGCAAAACCAAACATTGCCCACCTGTTGGGGGGAAAAACGTCTCAGTAAGAGTAATGATGACACCCTTAACGAGTAAAATGAACAGCTGATTGCTACTAGCAACTATGAGATTCAGTAAAATATGGAATGAAGCACATTCCATTTCCATAAAATCAACACAAAACACAAATGGATATATGTGAGATCCCACATCGGTTGGAGAGGGGAACGAGGGCTAACGAGGACACAGGGCCCTGAAAGGGGTGGATTGTGAGATCGCACATCGATTGGAGAGGGGAACGAGGGCTAACGAGGACGCAAGGCCTTGAAAGGGGTGGATTGTGAGATCCCACGTCGATGGGAGAGTGGAACGAGGGCTAACGAGGAGGCAGGGCCCTGAAAGGGGTGGATTGTGAGATCCCACATCGGTTGGAGAGGAGAACGAAATATCTTTATAAAAGTGTAGAAACCTCTCCCTAGTAGACGCGTTTTAAAAAACTTAGAGAAATCTCAAAGAGGACAATATCTGCTAGGTGGGTAACAATATTTGATCTCTACTGTGCTCCTTCTATCGACTAGATCCTTTTTTATTCTAAGTATCTAGACATACCTATTTCTTCATATTTCTACTAAATGGGTTTCGTTCTAGTGCCCGAAAATAATATTCCAAAGCTTTTGTATATTCTCCGTTCCTTGTGTGGATAATACCTATGTTATAGTATATAACTTCGATCATAGGGATCGATTTCTAGTCGCGAACATCTAAATCAAATACCTTCTTAATCTAAACCGAATGCGGTAACATTTGGGTTTTGAATAAAATCAGCACAAAACACAGTGGATATGATTCTCGAACAGAAGCAGTCGTGCAAACGATCCTCCAAACTATATGGGAAATGGATTGGTTATCCATGAAGATAAAGAAAGAATTCTTGTACTTGTGCTAAAAGGAATGGAGTTCACTAGTTTAGGCACAAGAACATAATCAAAACTTATAATGGAGTTCACTAGTGAGAATATCCAGCATCAAAATTTAATGATCATCGATAAAATCGGAGGAGAAAAGAGGAAATGAAATCACCTGCCATTGGAAATTTCATTCTTCCCGATGAAGCCAAAGAACGGTCCCTGATCAGCCTCATCAAGCTTCTTCTGCTTAAAATACTCCTGAAGCTCCTTAGCCTTCTGCCTCTGAAACTCTAAAGTGATCGTATTATCCTGTTTTGCAACATACGCCTTTGCCGACGGCTGAGAAACAGGAGTCGGCTTGAGAGGAGGCGACGGCTCTCTCAGAGAAGGAGCCGCCGGTCTCCTGATAGGGCCGTCGGTCTGAGAGCACCGAATGGTGAAGACAAAAGGTTTGGAGGAGGAGAATCTGATGGAAGTGTGAGCGGACGATGAAGAAGTGGAACTGGCAGCCGAAGCCGACGGAGAAACGGCGGCCGACGACGAGGAAACGGTGGGGATTTTGATTTTGGCAAAGGGGAATGAACAGGCCCCCGACATTTCGCCTTCTATCTCTGAAATTTCTCTATCAGATTCTTGTGGAACTGAAATGGATTCGGATTAGAGGAATTGAAGTCAAAATCGAGTGGATATGTTTGGTGTGGATACGATGTGGCCAAGTTTCAGAAGAATACAAGCCATTGAGGGGTTTAGGGAATGAAGAAAGACGGCCCATTCAATCGACTTTCAAGCGTATGAACAGCGCGCCATTTTACTAAAAACATATATAATTAAATAATTTTGAGATCGTACAAACCAAATGGTTCTATGGTCTAGTGGTCAGGACATTGGACTCTGAATCCAGTAACCCGAGTTCAAATCTCGGTAGAACCTATTTTCGTTTTTTAGTTTCTATAAATTAATAATACTATTTTATTATAAAAATTTATAATTAATATAATCTTGAGACGTTGTTATCGAAATGGTTCTATGGTCTAGTGGTTAGGACATTGGACTCTGAATCCAGTAACCCGAGTTCAAATCTCGGTAGAACCTAAATTTGTTTTCTTTATAAATTAATAATACAATATTTTATTATAAATTAAATTTTATAATAAATATAAATTTGAGACATTATCGAAACGGTTCTATGGTCTAGTGGTAAGGACATTGGACTCTGAATCCAGTAACCCGAGTTCAAATCTCGGTAGAACCTAATTTTTTTTCATTTTATTTATAATTAATATAAATAAAATATTTTAGTCCTATTAGAATATATATGTGTCTAGTTCAAAGTTATAATGTTCTAACCATGTGCATACTTTTAAATATTAATATTATTTAAAATTTTATTATTCTATATTCATATGAATTGACGAACAGAGTAAAAAATCAAAATTTTGAATTCACTTTTCTGTTTTTATTTAAACAAATAAGTTAGCAAAAAGCTTCTTTAAAAATAAATTTAAAGTTTCAAATAATAAGAATTTATTAGATAGTTTATAATAAAAAATATATTTATCGTTCATTAAAACATATACCATAAACTAATAACACTCATATTATTTTCCATAAATTAACAAAAGCCATTTAAAAATAATTTTAAAGGTTCATTTCCATTTTCAAAGTGGGGTTAGTTTGAACTTTAAAGGTTCATTTTCTACTCAATGTTATCAAGAGGATTTGGCTCGCTAGTGACCTGCACGGTTCAGTTTACTCATTGTTCATGCGGATAATTTCAAGCTGAAATGAACAAGACTTCGGCTGCCCACTCTTCCATTTTTAACCCCAAAAACATTTCCACAAACAGAGCATTGAATCAACAAAACAGAGTTCATCTTAATATCATCCTAATCTCAACCAATCAAAGCCTAATCAAAAGCTTCCTTTTGAATACCCAACAGTAAATATCCCCAAAAAATTGTTCATAGAGTAAATAGTAACGAGGAAATATGGAAAATACAGTGAAAAAGCAACAAAAAGTGCTGAAAAGTGAAGGTCATCCATCCATGTGAAAAAAGAAACTTACTGAAACCAGCACTACCATGGATAGATGATCATCGTGAAGAACATGGGAACCAGCAGAATTCCTGGTTGGTTTCTGTTTGTCTAAAATTGCTGACAAAGCTTCCTCTATCATGAAAAAATCTTGAGCGAAGAAGTTGATCTGATTCGAGTCGGCAGATTTTTGAGGATCTTGAGCACACATCATCAATGGTAAAAATGGGGTTTGAATTACATGATACTGCATAAACACCTCCTTTTTCCAATATCATTTTCATCGTCCGATACATTTATTTCACTGCATTCGGGATTAGGATTCAAACTGATCAGAAATACAAACTTTGATGGGATACAATCAGCAAATTCTGAGCAATAGGGTTAGGTTTTTGGTTATACTACGCCAAGAATTTCATCTGTAGTATGAATTCGATCTAAGGTCAATAGACAAAACAGTATGATTTGTATATTTTCAAGCTAGAAGGGCGTTTTAAGTTATTTTTAAAACATGATTGCACGAAGAAGAACTATTTCTAAAAAATAACTGCAATCTGATGTGTTCTACTTATTGAACAGGGTTCTATGGTCGTTCCACGACCCTTGGATATCGAAGACGTCTATGAGGTGATCTCGTAGTTCCTACGGGTGGAGACGATGGGGTCACGTGTGAATTAGGCTTTACAGAGGCAAGGTTGCAGCATATTAGTGTCACTATGAAAACTTAAAATTTTCCATTGTTCAAAAAGAATGATGTGATGAACATTGTTCAAAAAGAATGCATGGAACACGAACATGCAATATTTCACAAGCTTCATAAATTATGATTCTTCTAAAAATGGGATTTCAAAAAATTGAAGTTTTCATACCTTGGTTCAAATTCTTTGACTTCAGCAAGCTCGCTTCCACAAGTATCTATCCACTGCACTTTCCTTCTTTCTACATGACTGGAATCACAACTACCCTTTCCTCCCAATGCTTCATTTCCATCAGCATTCCCAACAGAAACTACAGTAGCATCTGAAGCTTTTTTCAAGCTACTTTTAAGCACCATTTTGCTTGCAAGATTCTCATCATTTGAACTAAGAACTTGATTCTTGCCATTATCAGAAAGAGGAGATGTTTTTGAACTATCTTGACGCTGTGTACTGGCTGCTTTCTTCACAATAGATGAATTTGGCCCTGCTGGATTATCTTTCTTCAAAATAGATGAATTTGGCCCTGCTGGATTATGGCGAAAGCAGCGTAAGGAGGAGGAGCCACACCTCCAGGAAATCCACGTCTTTGTCGAAGCCAGCTCGTTAAGGTCAGGCTCTCGGTCCAACAACAATGGCAAAACTCTCATGGGTTTAACTTCGCTCTTCTGACCCAAGAAAAGAAGGGTCAAGCTACTGCTATAACCAGAAGCTGAAGAAGAAAAGAACCCTCCGCCTTCTACTAGCAATAACATCAGTTGTGTTCATCTGGGAGCCCAAAAAGAATGTCAACAACGATCCCTACTCAGAATATATGAGTACCCCTCCCATTCATCCATCTATAACTCAGAATCAAAATGTTCATTGTACCTATCACCATCGAAGTGTTCTTCTGCTCGTAAGCTCGACCTCAGATGTTGAAATTTCTTTCTACTAATTCGTGCCAGGTTGCCTGTAGTTTAGAACTTAATCAAAATGGGCCTAGATTTCTAGTTTCCTAAAGCATTCAAATACAAACTAAAAGCATAAACACAAGCAACAAAGTCCTACGAAATCTACACTTCAACAAAAGATTATTCAACATCGTGATGCCATTTTCAGTCATAAATTACCCTACAAAGATATCGCCAAACAATGTGCTAAAAAGAATCGAAGTAAGAAGACAGAATCAGATAAAATCATGATATCAAAATAGCATTCTCGACATTTTAAACGCAGAATTTTCTCTACCTCTCCGACAAGTTCTCCAAATTTCAAAACTGGAGGCTATGGAAAAACTTCAATATTCTCTATTATTGAAATCTAACCACTGCTATGGATCCAGTGGCGATTTCACATGGTTAAGAGAATGTTCAAATCATCAACATTATTGAAACAGAAAATCGGAACAATTTCATTGCAGCCAAAAAGTAAAGAAAGAAAATGACAGGCAAACTAATAAATAATAGGAGTAGATGAAATTAATTCGTGAAAGAGGAAACAGAGAGCTACTACTACCGGACCACATGCGAAGAATCTCCCGCCGTTATTCTAATCTTCACGAAACTCGATAAGATATAACTTTCTGCTTTCTCCGAAACTCCTAAACGATCCAAAAACTCGGATAATGAATTGAAATCTACAATCTCCTGCGCAAAAATCAAGAATCGTTTCAAACAAAAATTAACAATCAAAACGAGCCTCTCACTGGCCATTACGCTCTGTTAAATGCAGATAAGTATACAACCATTTCAGAAATCTACAAATTACTTCCACTTCAGAAGACCACTACAAATTACCAAACAACTCTTAGCAAAATGAGGTTTCACATTCTTCGAAACAAACACAAATTCGAAGAACGAACGATCCATTCGATTCGATTCCTCGGGTACACAAAAATGACATCGAACAGAGAAGGAGAAAAGTGTGGCTGTACCTGACTGCAGATTCGAACCAGATGTGACAGAGAGAGAAAGAATAACGCAACAAAATCGTCAGAGCCGCCGAGTTCACTCCCGAAACTCTGCCGATTATGCTGGTGAAAATGGCAGTAGAGGTAAGAATCACCGAGGAATTGGGAGAGAGAGCAGAGAATATCTTAAAGAATAAAAGAAGAAGAAAAAAAAAAAAATGAGTAGAGCAGGGAAGACAAAGATGGTGACTCTCAGGCGCATGATAGTGATGGGTCCCACCTATAATTTTTTTTAAATATTTAATTAACCTTCGTTTATAATTATTATTTTTTTCTTTCTTTTAATCAAGCAAATAAATTATTTAAAATAAAGGTGGGGCCAATCGTCATTTCCAACAGGGAATTTTTATTTAAATTCTATTTCCAATAAATAGAGATAAATTATTAATAATTTCTCGACAGGAAATATTATGGCGGGTTTGGAATCATTTTTTATTTTTATTTTATTTTTTAAGGAAAAAAATTAGTACAAATAATTTTGTTCTTACCGCAGCTAGTAGATATTGTCTTCTTTGGACTTCTCACACACTTATAAATGGTGGTTTGTTCTCTTCTCCCACCAATGTGAGACATCACAATCCACCCCCTTCGAGGCCCAGTGTCCTCGCTGGTACACTCTCTTTTCCTTCAATCGATGTGGAACCGCCTCCAAATCCACCCCTTTTTGGGCCAGCGTACTTACTGACACATCGTTCGGTGTCTAGCTCTGATACCACTAGTAACGGCTCAGATCCACCGCGAGCAGATATTGTCTTCTTTGGGCTTTCCCGACCCTCAAGGCTTTAAAACAGTCTTCTAGAGGAAGGTCGTTCGGTGTCTGGCTCTCATACCACTAATAACGGCTCAGATGCACCGCTAGCAGATATTGTTCTCTTTGGGCTTTCTCGACCCTCAAGGCTTATCCACCCCCTTTGGGGCCAGCGTCCTTACTGATACATTGTCCAGTGTCTGGCTTTGATACCACTAATAACGGCCTAGATTCACCACTAGCAGATATTGTTCTCTTTAGGCTTTCCCGACCCTCAAGGTTTTAAAACGCGTCTTCTAGGAAAGGTTTCCACACCCTTGTAAATGATGGTTTGTTCTCTTTCTCACCCAACGTGGGACATCACATCCTCTAATATCTAATTTTTTTGGTTAAAAAAAAATTTAATTGTGATTTTATAGAAATATAAAATTAATCAATAAATTAAAGTGAAAATCTATCTAAAAAATTTTCAATAAAGTATAGACACAATGATTATAAATAAATTAAGAAACAAGAAAAGAGAAGGGAAATTAATTATTTTTCAATAAAAATTTTAAAAATATAAAAAGAAATAAAAACATCCCAACAAAAGGTTGTATGCTTAAATTGATTACCTCAATGTTTTTTTTTTTTTTTAATATAAAATGATTTTATATTAATTAAAAGACGTGGAAATAAGTGTTACAAAAAAAATTAAAAAATATATATATTTTTGAAAAAATAAATTAAATTGAAAATTGCTTTTTATGCATCAAATCTTCCTAACATGCTCCTATTTTGGGAAACACTTCCAAGATTTTTAACCAAAAATTATTTTAATTTTGGCTTTCACTAATTACATGTCTGCCCTCTCCTTTTTTTTTTTTTAATCAATAATAATTATTATCACTTTTTAGGCACTAATTTTCATGCTAATTGCTATTATCTTTTACAATTATGGGTTTAGTTGAAATCTCTTTTATAATTACTTAGTTTTTTTAATATTTTTATTTTTAGATTTTTATTAAATTCCAATTGATTTTTAAAAAAAATGAAAATCATTTTAGAAAAATGGTAAGAAAATAAGTAAAATTTTTAAAAATTCCATGATAATCATTTAACATGAATTCTAACTTTAATTAACAACTTTTTAAATTCATAATTTTTAATTAAAAACTTATTTACTTTTAGAGAACAAATTATAATTTGATATATTATTTAAATTAATATTGATTAATTAGTGAAATAAAAGTACTTTTTTGGAACTAAAAAAGTAAATGTGGTCCAAATATATAAATCTTTTTATTTTCTAAATAATGTATTTTATTGTTGAATAAAAACATTAATATATTATTATCTTACTGTATTTGGCTGTAACTTTCCCCTTTAAGATATTAAAAGTTACTTTTTAGTTAAATTAAAATCACTTTTCAAATTCATCATTCTATTTAAATAGGTAAACGAAAAGTGTTATTAAAATCTTGAATTTTTAATAATGTTTAAAAAATATCCTAAAATTTTAACCCGTCATCATTTAACTTTTTAGAAATGGTAAAAAAAATACCGTTAGTACTATGTTTAAAAAATACATATGAAAATTTACAAATATCAATAACACAATTTACCTCGGTAAAAAAAAGTTCAAGTTTTTGTTATCATCAATATATGGATGAAAATAAATTACTAATCTCTCATCAATTATCTTCCAGTTTTTTAATATCATTTTTAAAAATTCATATTAATTTATTTTTATTTTATTTTTTAATATCTCATAAATAAAGATATTTTATTTTATTTTATTTTAATATTTAAGGATATTAACGAAACGTTTCTGAAAGTTTGAGTGTATTTTTTATAAAATAAATTGTTAACGATTTTACTTAAAACTCGATTACGATGCTTTTAAACTTAATATATATATATATATATATATATATATATATATGAAATAAAATAAAAAATATATATTTTTATTAATTTAGCTGTTATGATTACACTTTTTTTAGTTGAAAAAAAAAAAAAAGTTGAACTAAAACTTAATATAATGAGTAAAGCAGAAAGTTAGAGATAAAAGGAAAGGAGAAAAGATTGGACATTTCTGAAATGGAAATGACAGCGGTGGCAGCCTCCCATTATTCTGTCCCTAACCCAATTATGCCTTTGTCTTTGTGGGCCCAAACAAGGCCCAACACACACCCCCTCTCTCTTTCCTCTTTTTTATTCATTTTATAATTATTTGTATATATTTTATGCTAACATTTAAATTTATAATCTTCTATCCAACAATATTAATTTTTAATAATATTCTTAATTCTTTTTAAAAAAAATTATTACCTTTAATTATGTACCAAAATCATTAATATTTTAAAATTTTTAAAAACAATTGAATGGAGGGATTTTAAAGGTCCAAAAGTGGAGTTTTTATGTTGAGGATTATTGGGAGTTGAGTCCCACATTGGTTAATTTAGTGTAAGATCATGAGTTTATAAGTGAAGAATACTATCTCCATTGGAATGAGGCATTTTGGAGAAGCCCAAACCATAGTCATGAGAGCTTATGCTCGAAGTTGATAATATCGTACCACTGTGGAGAGAAAACCCTATACCCATCATTTGTTTTTATTTTATTTAAAATTTTATTGTTTTTTTTTTTTTTTGTATTATTTATTAATTTGGTTTTCTCAATTTTCTTCCTTTGTTACTTTTCTTTTATTGTATTTTTTGTTGTTTTTTTATAATATGATATTTTCCGATTATTTATATTTATTATTATTATTATTTGTTCTTTTTATAACTCTCTTTTAACTTATTTTCTTTTTTCAATTATTTGTGTGTGTGGTTTTGGGGTTTCTTTTAGCTATTTATTTTTATTTATAATGAAGTGTTGAAAAAAGTGAAATAAATTATTTTATTTTATTTTCTTTAAATATAAGGTTTATAATTAATTGTTCACTTCGATTTAGTATTTAAAATTTTATTAAAATAATTTATTAGGAATAATTATTATAATTAACTGATAAAGAAAAAAACAAAAGGTTTAAGACATATTATTTATAAATAAAAATTAAATCAAATAAAGTTTATATAATTTTATAATATATTTATCTCATTTTATATACTTAAGAACTATTTTTTTTTTTATTGTGTAAATTAAACTTTTTTAAATTAAAGAAATTTTAGACACAAAATTAAACCTTCAAAACATAGGAAGTATATTACATTTTTATTGACAATTCCACGTGCTCATGAATTCAACATCAATATGAGCGGTGAATTGACGTTATGCTCTAATAAATAAAATATAAACAAAGCAACAATAGAACGTGTGCATACCCGAGTTTATGAGAGGCATATGAATGAACCATAACAACATTCAAATCAAAGAGCTACTAAGAATATATGGCCGACTTCGATTAAAAAAATGCTTAAAAGTACCGATAGTTACTATGTATATCAATAAGTTTTTTTTTTTTTTTTTTTTTTTTTTTTAGTTCAAAACTCTATTGTTTAGCTTGAATGAATCCTATCTTGGATGACCTCCTATAATTAAATAATTTTGAAATATTATTTTAAGAACAAATAATTTTGAGATATTATTTTAAAAATGGTTCTTATTAGGACATTGGACTCTAAATTCAGTAATTTCAGTAGAACCTAAATTTATTTATTAATTTTTTATAAATTAATAATATATATATATATATTTCGAGCGGTAAATTAACATTTTTATTATAGTATAATAAATTAATAAAATTTAGTACGAATTATAACCCTTATCTACATTCTTTTTTTCTAACTCAATTCTAAAAACTTTAATGTTTAAATTGCATTAGTCGGGTGACCTCCTATAATTAAATAATTTTGAGATATTATTTTCAAAATGGTTCTATGGTCTAGTGGTTAGGACATTGGACTCTGAATCCAGTAACCCGAGTTCAAATCTCGGTAGAACCTATTTTATTTTAATTTTTATAAATTAATAATACAATAAATAAATAAATATATATATATATATATATACATATATATATGATTGGTGAATTGACATTTTTATAATTAATAAAATATAAACTAAATAGCAACAGAAGTTAACATACTACAAAGGCACAGCGATGGAAGGTGGGCCCCACGAAAGCCCAACTGGGAAATCGTGGGCATCGAAATTAAGCTTACATCTCTCCACGAGCCCTTCATTGGCCAACTGACCTTCTGCGTTTCCATTTTCATTTCCATTTTTTCCACAAATCCAAAAAAAAAAAAAAAAAAAAAAAAAAAAAAGGAAAAAACTCTGAATCTCACGAACACAAACGCCACACTGATTCAATAAAATTCGTAACCGTTCGAAATCCTAACTCTTTGCTCTTCCTTCTTCAATCTGCCTGCCCTAAACTGGTTGTTTTTCTCTCTGTCACTCTTCCTCCTCTCCGATTTTTCGCCCACACTGTGCCCATGCTTCCTTCGATTTGACGGTATCTGTCGTGTTTTTTTCTTCTGATTCTAAATTCTGTTTTCATGTCATCTCATTTTGTAGTGGTGGACTGTGATTTGGTTTCATCTCTGATGGATCTGTGTTTGCTTTTGCTGAATTATTTGAATTTGGATCTTCTGTTTTTTTTTTTTTTTAAATTTGATTTCATTTCTAGATCTGCTTCGACTGTTATATCGTGTTTTCGTGGTTTTTGTTTTATGCTGCATTGATCGTGGTTTTTTCTTTTGTTTTCTGGTGGATCTGTTGTAGTTTTGTTGACTTGTTTAATTAGGATGAAATTGCTACTGCTGTTAATGTGTGATTGGTGCGAGTACTAAGTTTTTGAGTCTCTGACGTGATGCTGTTCGATTTGCAGTGTATTTCGTTGCGTCTTCTGTAAACCATGGGATTTGTGTAGATGTGATCCAATTTTCATGGAAGCTGAGGGATAAAGGTTTTCGCAGAAGTCGTGTAAGGAAATTTGTGACAAATGGCTCCATCCAGCAAAGCGGACAAGAAAGCGGCTGTAGATGCAGCCGCGTGGATGTTTAACGTTGTGACTTCTGTTGGAATTATAATCGTCAACAAGGCTCTCATGGCTACCTATGGCTTCAGCTTCGGTAATTATTTTCATCACTTCCGTTCCTATCATTTACTGTATTTATACCATCTTTGTGTTTCGTCACTTAGATAGAGATTAGGGGTTACTTGCTGGAACTGTCTGTGGTAGCTCAAGAATTTAGTGGCGTTTTCTTATTCTCAAGTATGGTCTATGAATTATAATTTTCATTCTCCTTTTTTTTTTTTTTTTTTTTGCATTATCAGTCCTGTCATTTCCTGTTTTAAGAAGGTTCCTACCATCTTTAGTAACTCCTGTTTGTTTTCTGCCGCTGTCCATGTGATAGCTTGAGAAATCATAAGATTCTCAAGTACCACTTTCATCCACTGTCTAAATTTGCACACTTGCAGATCCTTCTTAAAGCAAAATTTTAACTTATATCTTTAGTTAACCTAATAATGGACTGACATAGCTGTAATCTGCACGTAATGAGACAGTTATGCATGTGCTCTCTCCCTCTCTACCTCTCCCTAGAAAATTATTAGATTAACCAAAAATGGAAAAATGATGGGATGACTAGATAATGTTCTTCCAAACCAAAGCCTAGGAGATTAAACGGAACCTCTCTAGGTGGCTTAACTTAAAAATAGATTAGTTACAGAATGCGTGGGATAGGTGCTCACAATTAAAAGCTGCTGCTGACTTATGTTGCTTATCAATAACTGGATATATGTTTTTGGATTTCTCTGAAATATTCGTTTTTACCAAAATAAAGTCATCCCACAATGTTATCTTTTCTAAGTGAGCTTCAGCTTGTTAATTTTTTTGAACAAAAGAAGTATGTGAACTGAAATTGGGAAAGAATAATGTCATGTGGCATGTATCAAACATCGGGGGAATGCCTTTGAGTATTAATTTTGTACAGAGAGGTTAACTGATGCTTTGAACGAGTGAGTTTTCCTGTGTATAAAACATCTCAGTGATAGTGTTGGGAAACACAAGAGTGTTCTTATAATTGATCTTGTTATTCTTGTTAATATATTGAACTCTTTCCTGTTTTGCAAATATATATATATATATATATATATATATATGTATATATATATATATACAATGGGCAAATATTGTATGCGTTATTGCTTCAAGCTCTTCTTGGATTCAAGTTTAATGGAAAATTTTTTAAGAGTGTAAAACTAAAAATTTACAATATATAAGAAAGGAACAGGTAAAAAATTTCAGTCCAATTGCTCTAGTTTGATTATGAACCTAGCAAAAGTAGATATGGCGTACGAGTCTCTTTAAGTATGAAGTTTGGTAATTGATGATGGAAAATTTTAGGTCATAAGAGTGATCATTTAATTACATTCATAAGATGCTGCTCGTTGGTTGTCTGTTTCTAATTATGCATACAACATTATCTTGCAGCCACAACCTTAACAGGTTTGCATTTTGCGACAACCACCCTGATGACTGTTATTCTAAGGTGGCTTGGTTATATCCAAGCCTCCCATCTCCCTCTACCAGAGCTTCTTAAATTTGTACTATTTGCCAACTTTTCTATTGTTGGAATGAATGTTAGCCTGATGTGGAATTCAGTGGGATTTTATCAGGTAAATCCAACTCTTGGTTTGTTTCTTTTATCAGGCTATCATAACTACTCTAATCTCAACGTTCATATTGTTCTTTTTCTGTTGTCAGATTGCCAAGTTGAGTATGATACCCGTCTCTTGCTTATTGGAAGTGGTCTTGGACAAGATTCGATACTCCCGAGACACGAAGTTGAGCATTGCAGTAGTTCTCTTGGGTGTTGGAGTATGCACTGTAACTGATGTCAGTGTCAATACCAAAGGCTTTATTGCTGCCATTATCGCTGTATGGAGCACCTCCCTGCAGCAATACGTGAGTTATTCACATTCCTCTAACACCTATCTCTAAATCTTTTTTCGTTTTCGGGTAAAACTTTGATCTACTTCATTTATCTCTAAATCTTGATAGAACTTTGATCTGCAGTATGTGCATTTTCTCCAACGGAAGTATTCGCTTAGTTCGTTCAACCTGTTAGGACATACTGCTCCAGCACAGGCTGCATCGCTTCTACTGATAGGACCCTTTCTGGATTACTGGTTGACAAGAACAAGGGTAGATCAATATGACTACAATTTACCCTCTACGGTAAGTTCCTATTACTTCCCTTTTGTTCTCAAAAGCATTGATGATCTGATTTATATCTTTTTTCATTGTTCTTTTATATGCTTCGTGAACATGCTTGCTCAATACTTTCCCGTTTTTTTGGAATTCACAGATTTTCATAATTCTCTCCTGCTCCATAGCTGTGGGGACCAATCTTAGCCAGTTTATCTGCATAGGCAGATTCACAGCTGTGTCATTTCAAGTTCTTGGCCACATGAAGACAATCCTTGTATTGGTAATGGGATTCTTCTTTTTTGGGAAGGAGGGGCTTAACATGCAGGTAGTTTTGGGAATGGTCATAGCTGTGATTGGGATGATCTGGTATGGAAATGCCTCGTCGAAACCCGGTGGAAAAGAACGTCGGAGCCACTCGCTCCCGACTACTAGACAACAAAAGCATGGAGGTGGTGGTGGTATATCAGATTCGACTGAACATGATGGGAAGGTCTAAAAAGGAGTTGGCTCATTCCAAAAAGAAAATTTTAATTTAATTTAATTTGCTGAGTTTAGAATGACGATCTTATCTTTTTCATATTTATTCATCCTCCCACGTCTAATTTTCATTTTTTTTTTCACAGTATTCGATTTGTGAGAGGGCATTGTGTAATTCAGGATAGGGGAAAGTTTTCTTGGAATTTTCAATTTTTTTCTTTTTTTAAAAAATTATGATCACAGAATCACAGCCTACTAATTTTGGCCATAAACATTTACGTAACTATGAGGTATGCTTAATTGATTTTCTATTTCTTCCACCCATGCTAACATATATATATATAGATAATTTAGGGCATTCTTCGCACCTTATCATGCACCTATTTAATTAGGAACTAAGGAACCTACATGTATTTATTCATACATGTCCTTATACATGTATTTATATGTGTACAAGTGATCGTTCAACACATGTATCTATTCATACATGTATCTATAAGTGATCTTTTAACACATGTATCTACTAGTGACCCTTTCAACAATCGTTACATAGCACATTTTTCTGATTTAAAAGGAATTGTGAGCTGTTGACGCCGTCCATCTCAAGAGAGAAAAATGGGTTAGAAAAATTGTTCGTGGTGGCGCATCATTTACGAAAATTTTGCTTAGGTAAAACAGATGGATGCGTTGAACTGTGGACTCTTATTAAATAATATAATAGTGTCTTATACATTAAATTAATGAGCAAAAGAGGCTTAATATTAAAGAAACCCAATCGGAATCAGAAAATTTAACCCAACGTATGAATATGTGTATCTGCTAGAGAACAATTCTAAAAAAAATTTCCAATTTTGTTGGTTAAATATTACAATGATTCTTAAAAGATATTATTTTTTTTTGGCAAAAATCAATTTCAGTATCAGTTCTGATACACTTAACTCCATATTCAAGACAATCCAAATTTGGCTGGACTCTTTCAGCACTGAGAGTGAGTGTCGTACAAGTCTCACTCAGTGAGAGTGAATGTCAAACAATTGCCAAATATTGCCAAATCCGCCGACAAGAAAAAGACAATTGTGTCGCATAGCCTTGGATTGAATCAGTTCTCAGAGGTGCTATTAAAAAAAAAAAGGTAGCAAACCGATCAATTGGGTTTAATTCAACAACCTAGGAATCATGATCAGGTTAAACACAATTAATCTCAGAGAAGATTGATGAACGCCAAGACCAAAAGAAAGCATTGCAGAGAAGAGCAGATGGGAGGCATAATTGACAGAAAAACAAATAAACTCAACCGGGATATCTCAATCTCTATTATAACGACCAAAAATGAATGACCCATATGAAATATAACCTGGCAAAGGTTTTCAAAACCCAGCCAAATCCGAAGAGGTCCACCAAGCCAATCTCAAAGACTAATTATATTAACCTATTGCATTCAACAGAAGCTTGGAAAACAAAAAGGAGAGCAGAAATTTAACGCTTCTTAGAGACACCGACAGTCTTCCCTCGGCGACCGGTAGTCTTGGTGTGCTGACCACGGACACGAAGACCCCAGTAGTGCCTCAAACCACGGTGGTTCCTGCACAAGATTGATCACAGAATATACACATTAATACCATATTAATGTTGACGAAACATGTTCGCCTCATCTCTCGCACACAAAAAAGAAGATAATAAGCAGACATGGAAAAAGGTAACTTCAACTAATTTTTAGGTGAAGATTGAAGCAGATTGCAAGTTGAAAAACCCGTCAACCTATTGCTATGATTTAACAAGAACGATTAACTATTCCTACATATAACCCGAAGAGCTTGAGAATTAACAGATTCACCATTGTAAAAAATCAACAACATAAATGACATGGTTGTTTATGTTTGCAATCCAATAGATATTATTAAGTGTTCAGCTAAGAAACTTCCCAACTCTGAACAAAATTATCGGTTCCTACATCTTAACACCATACTAAAACCCCTTTGTTTGATCTGTGACAAAGGTCGCGAAAGGACAACACAGAGTTGAAGGCTTATATCTATCCTAGGGAACCCAGTAATCTACTAATTGGTGTTCAGTCTGCACTGTAAGCAAATCTAAGAGTTAACAACCATATACATATATTGCTAATAAGAATCAATCACCTGATCTTCTTCAAACGCTCCAAGTCGTCCCTCAGCTTCATGTCGAGAGCATTTGACACCACCTGTGAATACTTGCCATCCTTGTAGTCCTTCTGTCTATTCAAAAACCAGTCCGGAATTTTGAACTGTCGGGGGTTGGCAACAACGACCATGAGATTGTCCAGCTCCGCAGCAGTCAACTCACCAGCCCTAAGGCAACAGAAGCAAACATTTACAACACAAAACTTACACAGAAGATTACACAAATATAAACAACATAGAACCATAAACTACACACGCAAATTTCGAGTGAGAAATGACAAATAACTTCAATTTTTTTCTTTTCCTGTACTTGTTGAACTAGAAAATTTGCCTTAAATCCTAGCAAAATACCATACAAATCAATGGAACTTGAGAGCACCTGAACAGATTATCAAGCAGTGGACCAAGACCTTGTGGGACTATTATTCTAACAATAATTTAATGGATTGAAGAACACGAATCCAATGAGAACAAGTCTAAATATCTCACATGAAAAGTTATCTTTACGATCTCATAAATATAACAATGAAAGAGCAAACATTCATTAAATCTGCATACATGAACAATAAAAGAAGAAAAATACCTTTTGTTCATGTCAACATCGGCTTTTTTGCAGACCATGTTGGCCAAACGCCTTCCAATACCTTTGATGGAAGTAAGAGCGAACATAATCTTCTGCTTTCCATCGACGTTTGTGTTGAGCACACGCAATATGTGCTGGAAATCTTCGTTCGCTACCAACGACTGAAACGACGATAAAAAAAAATGTCACGGACTTCGAATACAGAAACAGATTGATCCAAGAAAGAAGAACAGAACGATAATGGTTGAGCGTTAGGGCTTACCATTTTGACGGAAGATGGCGCGCGGATTCCTCCCGGTGCTTCTTCTCTCTGAAGCCGCAACGCAACGAACGCCTTAACCACTGAAGAAGCTGAAAATGAGAAATTTATAGTAGGGCTCTTCTTCTTCTAGGGCTTCCTGTGAAAAGTCCGCTTTACCCTTTAATTAATTTATAATACCTGTTCTGGACATTTTTAGTTCGGCCCATTTGGCGGGCCTGGTTTTCGTTTAAGGCCGGCCCATTTACTAACAATTTGAGGCGAAATATTAAAATACAAAATCAAATAAAACAATATACTGACGTTTAAAAACTAAAATATCATATAATACAACTATTTATATGACAGATTATAGCAAAAATCAATTTATACTCTCTAAACTTTTTTAATGATGCATTAATTTAAATTCTAAACTAATAATTGTATTCATTAAAACTTTAAATGAATACATCCTGTTTAAAAAATAATATTAGTTTGCTATGTATGTGTGGTAAAATTGACACTACTTCTTTTCATATTCAAATTTTTATCCTCCCGCTTTTACAAATTAAATCAATTTAGATGTTTTATTTAAGAATCATGTATGAATTTTTATATGTATATAGATGCGTTCCAACGTCAAATTAATGAGATCAAATTTTTTATCTTCTATCATTACTCCAATTGCTTAATTTTTATATTTTAAATATAAAATTTGAGATATAAACTATTTTTCGTCTTAATTTGTACTAAAAACTTCTTAGGACTGTTATTTTTACTCAAATTAATGTAAACTTAAATTAAGCCTCTATACTTTTAATATTTTCATTATCATCCTAATATTTAATATTTTAGTATTTAAGTCCACATTATCGCCCTCCTAATATTTAATATTTTAGTATTTAAGTCCACATTATCGCTCTAGTCTTTAATATTTTAGTATTTAAGTCCAACTACTAATATAGAATTAAAAATATATATATACAATACAAATATATTACATAAAAATTATGTTTGTTTACTTTTATTTTAAATTTAGTAAATTGAATTTAAATTTTCATTTATTAAAATACTTTTATTTTAAATTTAGTAAATTGAATTTAAATTTTCATTTATTAAAACTGATTTCTTACCTAATTTCCAATTCATTAATGGATTGGTCTTCCTACATAAGTCTGAAACAAAAAATTTATTATTTTCTCAAGCTCATCTCGATCAATTTCGAATTTTAATATGAAATATCCAATAAGCTCAATATTAAGGTAAAAAAAAAAGTAATTTTTTTCTTAAAACTAGAATATCATTTTAATTGTTTCAAAAGAATAATAATATTATAATAAATATTCTATCTATCTATATACATATACTAAGTTGGTTAAGATTTAATTACTTTTTATGTCATAATTAAAGTAGAGACTAACACATGGTACAAATATGACTCATTTCATATCTCATAGGTTTCAGCAAATTGGCAAAACCTGGTAAACACTACTTACAAGTCCAATCGCCTTGCCTGCTTCGGGCTGATGGTTAGCTTCAAAAGTGTACACCTCGACTCGAAGAAGAGAAGGGCACCAAATGTCAGGGTCGTGTGGCAGCCGAGGTCGGCCTTCCTATCGATAGCCTCATTGGTTGAACTAAATGTAGACAAATCAACACGTCTAACGACAGCATGGCATGAACAAAATATATGAACCTGAAAACCCTTACTTTTCGTAGCTGCAAAACCGACCGGGTCGATAATAACTAGGAATCAAATGGGGGTAACATATGCACTTACCTAGAGAAACAAGAACCACAGTAGATGAAATCCCTGCAAGTTCAAGATACTCTTAACTCATTTCATGTAAGAAAGAGCCAAATTACATGAGCTAGACCAATCACTGAAATACGACGGGTTTATAACGTAGAAAAACCGACACGACTGGATAACAAGATAGGTGAGACTTGGTTGCCCTGTCATAGTGTTACTGTACATGATCATCTCATCATATGAAAAGTACCAACCTCTGACCAGAATAAGGAACTATAATGACATTATGAGATCTTACTTTTCAAACAGAGTGAGAAAAATTAGCAATAGCTAATAAGAAACCTGTTTCTTTCAAATCAATCGATACTTACGATTTCTCTATGTAGGCCCTCTCGCTTGTTGTCCGAGTAAATTTGGTACTAAAAGCTTAGTTAATTTCACAAAGAAATGGAGCAGCCTAATTCTTTGGCAGCAACATGTAGAATATCGATTGGCAATCCGGTTACAAGTCGACTACGAGCTTCGCAGGTCAAGCACTGTTCAAGGTCAGCTTTCCAGTTAATAGGTTCTTTATTGAAGTACTGATAAGATGGACCGTGGACACCGTTTATGTTCTTCGGTTTAAATCTACCGATATCTGAACCTGTTTGCAAAATATCGCGAAGAACCAATGTACTCAAAGTACGAACATGTGCACTCGGGTGAGAAAGGCACCAAACCGTAGCTGGTAGACGACACTGTATGGACAAAATCATTTCGATCAATGTGTCGTTAATCGACAAGTGGCGTTATGGTTTCTGATTTCAGAGGCATAATAAATTTGACTGGTCTAAATGTCTTCTCCTGTTTACTCAAATCAGAATGCATTTGAGAACACTTGAGAAGTGGAAAGATATTACCTTCAAAAGGTTGGCTAGACCATCGGCGATCGACAACCCAGATTCTCCCCACTCCAGCACCGGACGAACTGCTCGAGCTGTTGCTTCTAGGAGCTGTCCACATAAATAAGAAGTTAGCACCAGTAGATAGCTAAGTTCTTCCCTCCCTCAGCATCTCACTCATTTTTCTTCCTTAAAGACTAGATTGCTTTCACTTTTTAAACTTTCCCTCTAGAAGCCTATGTTAAGTCAAGAAACTTTTAAGGTCAGATTTTAATATCACCTCCAGTTGGGGCAAAGTGCAAGCTTCTCCATCTACCAGCAATCCATCTGTAGCACGTAAAAGAAGGTCGGATGCGCTTGCTAAAGTTACTAATGATTCCGGTATATCATGGTTTCTCATGAGTTCAACAATCAATTTGATGATCCGCTGGTTGACCCTCCACATCTTCTGCCCTTGATTATCATCTTTAGCAATCCAAGGCTGGAATTCTCTATCAGCCTGCAATCCAAGAAAGCAAGAGAAGTACTTATAATAGATGAAGCAATCAACAGAGATAAAGCCACTTCAAGCACCATCTTGATTAGACCTCCTCAAATACGAAAAATATTTTAAGAAATCTTTTGTCTCTAGACACACATCTTTGGCTACATGGAAAATGGCATTCATCATCAGTATGCAATTTCTATAAATTAATGAAATTAACGTATTTATTTACCAAGTAAGAACAGGAATCAAGAGAGTTTTAATGAAAAGAATATAAAAATAAATTGAAATAACGAGCAGGTTGAATAGAAAATAGACCTGGAGCACAACAGCTGCAGCTGCTTTTGCCGGGGATGCAGATACAACATTGCATAGTGCATCAACTACCTATAAAATTAAAGCAAGATCAAAATAAACAGTTGACTATAATTTATGCATTAAAAAATATCATTTAATATGGAGGGCAGATGATTAGTTTATGAGTGGTTTTCATATAATCCTTTAATGTTTGGTTTTACACTTTAAAATACATTTTTCATACGACAAAAAAATAATTTTGAATGATTAAAGACATGTTTGGGGTGATTTTTAACATGGCAAAGAAGAATTCATCTGCCTTATGATCTCTCAATACTTAAACCAGAAATATAATGGGCAGAAAGAAGGCAACAATTAGCTTACCTGTCTCCATCCCTGTTGGGCAGACGTGCCCTCTGCACTTGGTTGAGTTTCGGGTGTCGCGATTAACTTGTGCCATAGAAGTGAAACAACAGAGAAGCATAACTCTTGCTTCTCTGCTAACACTGATCTCAAAAGAATTTGTGCACATCCATTGAATCCTATGTGCCTATCAATTGTGAGAAAATTTGCCAGTTCAGAAGCATCTAACTGGAAACTCGCGATACGTTTGCCTAACGTATTTTCCAAGTCAATATTTGAATCTGATGATCTTTCGAATGAAGGTTTCGCTGTAACATGGCATGGCTCTTCACATTTAGGGATAGACTGCTGACCAGTCTCACAGTAAACATGATCATCTAGTTGAGTTGGCTTTTGGCCTGCTGAAGATACGCGAGAGTATTCAGAAATTGGTGCAGACACCAAATGCACTTCTAATGGCTCAGCCCTATTGACAATAGATGCAACAGCTTTGCTGTGAATATCAATGAGGTTGTACAGCGATGATGCCCGGGTGTAAATTTCTTTGTCCCACTTGCACCGCATCAAAACAGAGAGGGCATGCATGCAAGCTCTTGACCGTCGAAATAGTTCTGAAACATGAGCAGCAACCATAGCTGCAGCGACTATTTCATTTGAACTGTAGCTCCAGGACGTTCCTAGAGATGAAGGCTTTAGAGAGAAAAGAGCCTCCAAAATTGATAAGATTCTATGAGTATGGCGAATTGCTGAGTCAATGCTACTTTGAAGTTCAAAAGAAGATCCATTTATTTTGACCAACTTGGCAACATCTTGCAAGCCTTTAAAACGCAAATGCTTCCTTCCCCGTGACATCAATGGAAACAGCTGCAATTCACAAGAAAGAGCACAAACAGCAGCAAGAACATAAGAATCAAAAGCTGATACAGCTCCTTGTTTATTCATCCTACTTTTTGTTTCTCTTCTTTCACTGGAAGTGTCTTGATTTTGCTCGAGCCTTTCTTCCTGAAAGTTACCACTATCACTTCTTCTTTTCTTTCTCCCGTTTGACTGAGCTTCATGACTAACACAAACGGTTAACACAACAAAAAGTAAGCGTGAAGCAAGCTCTTCAGAAGCACACGATTCTAAGAAAAGAGAGTGAACCATCATCCGGAGCTCAGATTTAGAAAGGTTTTTAGAGGCAGATCCAATTCCAGAAAGATGTTTGAGTCTCCTTGTACGCTCTGTTGAAGACTCGGATGGAAATGCTCTTTGAAGAATTGCTTCTACAGTAGCGACAAATATCTTCATCAAACATGCTTCGGATGGACTACCACGAGGAAGATATTCAAGGACTTTAAGAAGTGGTATGTACAAATTCCATGATAATAGGGGTGGTTGTAGTGGCGTTGCAACAACGATTTCTGGAAGATCAACTGCAGAAGAACTTAACGGAATCAAGCCATAAGCAGCTTCCCAAATGGTACAGATTCTCCATTCAACTTCCAGGCCATGGGCACAAAGCATGGATGCAATCCCTTGGGCAGTCGCTTCAATCGTTGCTTCTGCTGCTGGCACTTCTATCTGGCATAAACCAATATGGCTCGACTGTTAGATGATATAATTGTTACACAAGAACATTCATAACATCCTAGCTTATATTTTTGTTTAAGTGCAGCCAGCTCTTAAGGGTTGATTAAGAGGTACCTGTCTCTGGTAGGATGATATATAATCGCCTAATGGTTCGTGTTGAATTTCATCTCCCTCAACTTGCCTCAAAGGAGGAAAAAGCAATGCAGGCTGGGAGAGTATGCGGAAAAGTAATGCTGCAGCTGCATCAGCAGCAATGCCCACTCGCATTGACATTGCAGTTCCTATCGCACGCAAGAAATGCAAATGCATCCAGTTCCTAGGTAGCTGCAGGAAAAATCCAGTAAGAATATTGATGAATCAGAAACATGACCATTCCATTAGCCACTGTATCATATTTTATCCATAAAAAATGAGTTAAAGAAGAAAATAATATATACGTATGGGAGATTCGTTAACCAATCAATTACAAACAGCATATAATCTTTCCATCTACAGGAGACAATTCCTGGAATTCAGTAATTATGTATACCTGTTTACCAACTACGCAAGCATGCGAGACGAACCATATCTATACCACTTCAACATTTAAATCTTTTTCTTGTGAGGAACAAACCCTGCAGTTGGGTTCAATGCAGTTATGGATGGGCACCATATTTTTTTAATAAAATTAGTTATTATGTGCTTAATTACATTTGCCTAATCTTAGATTCTACGAAGTCTGCAAATTTAAGCACAAAAGACAATAATGTTGTTTTATGTAGGTGTTCACAACATTCTTGGATAACCTGTTTTTTTCCCCATCCAACATTACTTCCGTCCTAAATTTGTGAGCGAAGAATACATGAAGCAGAACTTCAAGAAAGAGAGTGGCAGTGTTATTTTTCTCAATTAGTTTGCGTCTGTGATAACGATTTTCAATGATCATTCAATACTGAAACTAAAAGGAAAAGGAAATTATGTCAAGAAAAATAACAACATGATCACTAAAACTAGCTTACTCTTATTCCAGATGCGTAGTCTTCAGCAGCCCGAAGGAGTTCTACAAGCTGAACAGCTGCATCAAGTGCATCAGGAGCCCATGAAGGAGGTGCTTCTAAAAGCCCCAGAAGAAGTCTTTGAGTTGCACTTGGAGTAGCAATAGCATAATACCTACGTAAAGAATATATGAGTATCCATTGAGGCTAAGTTGAAAAGATTCAAAAGCTTCATTTTCTTTCTTTTGAATTGGAATTCGACCTGTGAAATAAACGCGCATAAGGCTCCAAAGCAGGTAGCCCAGCAACTAGATGCTCATCCAAAGCTGTAGTTGGCGGAGGAAGCAAAAGTGCAGGTACAGCTGCTGCTGTTAAAGTGGCAGTCTCATAACGAGCAACTTCTTCATCACATACACTTAATATAACGCCAGCGCCATTAGCAACAGCCCACCTTGGGGTTGATGGTACAAGTTGCGGATGCTTTCCAGACCCACGAGATGTAGCTAAGAGAGAAAAAAAAAAGGAAAAAAGATAGCATTCTAGAGTCCTTCTTTCAATATGGAATATTAGGCAATGCTTATATGTTAAATTTATCAGACATTGATGGAAAAAAGGGTAACATCAATAAATAAAAAAAGGGTAATGAACAAACCAGTTGTAGGCGGCTTTAGTTCTCCGGCAGCATATTTACCCATAACACCACTACACCTGTCGAACAGAAAACCATAGTAAGATCATGTGAAATAATCCATCAAAGTGAGACCAATATGATCGTGTTTATAGCATCAATTGACTTCAACAGTTAAGACAGTATTTCTTTTCTTCCAAATAGAATCAAACTCTTTTGAACTAAACATAAGTAACCATATCAGAACACGAATCAAATGTGACCCTATAATTTAGACCATCCAAATAAATATGGATTCAAAATTGGTTTCCAGGGTACTCTATTTACGTTGATGTAAATAGTAAAACATGTAACATAACCACTTACCAACGGAAGTAGTCGCTTCTAATGCCTAGAGGTGCCGCAAGCAGTATGTCAGTAATCCATGGGGATAGGGGCCTTAAGGGCTTCCTATCCTGATTCAAAGGTGTCTGGCTGGGTGGCACATTACTTGAGTCACTACTTGTTGCATGGTTGTCACAACCACTTCTTTCTCCTTCCATATTCTGTTGTTCCGTCTTATATATGGGACGATTATAATGAGTCAAAATTCTCAATATCTCACCACATGCCATAGCCCACTGTTCAGAATAATCATTCTGAAGAAAACAGCATATATGAGCCACCACACAACTTTGAGTCTATCCCAAGCTCAAAAGAGAGATAACGTAGGAGGTTCTCATTTAAACTTACCTCTGTGTCGGGGCAAAATAAGGATATAAAAGACGAAAAGGGAGAACCGCTCTTGCAGTACGCCACCGTACCGTCAATGATACAAGAAATAATTGGAAGAATAACAGCATGCCCATGTTCCGGATGATGAAGAACAAAAGTTGCTGGACATTGTTTTCAACGATAAAAGACAATTATTTAGTACTCACTCATAGACGTATAATGGCAATGAAATGATCAACAAACGACTAATGATAAGGCAGGTTGGTCCTTACCTAAAACATCATCAATAAGACGCTTTTCCTTCCATGGATAGTGGCTACGGATTAACTGCAGCAAGAGTGCACATCAATAAGCTAAACTCATAAAAACTAGATCCACAAAACATAGGATTTCTCCTCCATGTCAGTATGATTAGAGTGTATTTCTCTAAAACGAAATATTTGTGTAGAAATAAGTGCGAGAAAAACCTCTGCAATATCCTCTGGAAATTGTTCTGATGTGAACTGACCCAAGCACTCGACATAAGTAGTGATTTCAGCCTGAATGCCAGGATGTAAGAGAGCACGTGTAAGTTTTCGTCGTGATGAAAGTAAATATAATTGATTCATGGGAAAGTTGAGTGATATCTTAAAGCATTCGACATGTAATTTACAGATTAACAATAACGTAAACTTGGTATAGTATGTAAAAGATATATTTGTTGTTTCTTACATTTTTCTTTGAAAAGATACTCAAATATGAAAAAAAAAATGACTGTGGTTCATAATATTAGTGTTTTTAGGGATAGATACAAGTATGCGAAAATATATTAAAGAGAGAGATGCTTATGCAAAAGTAAAATATATGAACAGAGCAGATAATTATCCAATCTGAGCATATTCCAAGATCTAACCATTTTCCCAGGTTTAAACAAACAAAAACTAACGAGGAGGCAATATAATTTACATAATCTTGAAAATTTGAAGGATTCAACAGAATTAGAAGGAGACATGGAAAACTGGCTCACCTTTCTTTGTTGCTCATCTCGAGGTGGAGACCAAAACAAGGACGAAAACTGGAGACGATCTATCCACCTTTCAGATGAACTAGCCATCATATAGAACAAAACAGAGTCTACTTCTCAAGTATTCACTGGGAGCAGCCTACAATTTCGCCAGTTTCTCATGTACCATCCAAAAGATGGTCCCTCAAGCTTTAGCATCCAAAACACCGCTACCAGTCAAGAATCAAAATATCGAAACTCAACATCCCAAATCGGCACTCAACTTCGATAGCAAATTTGAAACAAAACAAAAAAACTGAAAATCAAGGCAACGGAGGCAGCTCCGTCAAAGAAATTTTACGAGTATGACTGGCTCAGAACGTTCGATTTCGCTCCAGAGCTACCAGAAGTCTTCAAAGTTACAAGAAAACCACGCAAAACCTGGTTGCTGTAGAGATAGAGCCAAATAATCAGAGAATACATCATGAGATCAAACAATACTAAAAATAAGAACCGAATACCCCAAAATTCATCTATATGAACCGAAATAACCCAAAACTTACGAAAAATAAACCAGTAAACACACATTTATAACAATAACCAAAGATTCTCACAAAATCTTCAGATGAATTCTATTTCGACGGAGAACGTCATGTAAAACCACGCAGAAAAATGAACCACACAGTGTGAGAGATACATCACGTAAAACTCAACCGCGGATGAACATGAAGAACACAAAAGAAAAAAAAAAAAAAAAAGAACAAAACAGAGAGAAACAATATAGAATACAGCAGAAACCTGGACGTTTTCAGTAGAACAGGCGGCTGACTAAGAAACTCCGATGGATGAGGAAGCAAAAACTACAGCAATAACTGAGATTATGATTCTACAACAAGAACAAGAAAAAAAAAATTATTGCAGCGAATTTTTCTGAATTATTTTCGGCGGTTGAGTTTTGGTTCGAGAGGAGAGGAGAGGAGAGAGAGAGAGAGAAGGGAGGAGGAAGATATGACAGATCTTTAGCAGGGCTCTAGGCTTAAGTTGGCTGCTTACGTGGCACTGATATTTTCCTCTCGCCTTGGGGACTAATCGCCGTGTCGCGTGATGCCCATTGTAAGGAACCATCCATGCCCATCCATGCTTACACATCACATCCATCCCATGTGGGTTCTTTTTTTTTTTTTTTTTGGTTAAGTTGGTTTTAAATATTATCATTATGATATAATCAAATTTTAATAAATAATTATATATGGATTATTGGTATTTTTATTGGCATTTCTACTTAAGCAGCAATGTGTACTAACGTGTAAGGAGTCTTTCATTTTTTACGGCCTTCGAGGAGGCTCGACTCCTGGAATCCTTTGTTCGACATTCGAGGATTTACCAATCTGCACGACTAAGTTTAGGGCATGGCTCTGATATCATGTTAGATAAGCTCTCATGGTTTTGCTTTGGGCTTCCCAAAAGATCTCGTACCAATGAAGAGTATATTTTTTGTTTATAAACCCATGATCATTTCCTAAATTAGCCGATGTGGGACTTTCATCATCCAACATGTACATCTATCTACACGTGAATCGTTGATTCAAATGAACAATTTTCGTGGAATGTAGAATTGTCCAAAAATCAAAATTTAAAATTATATTTCTCGTTCGACTCAAGAATTTATAATATTTGAGATTTTTTTTTTAATTTTTTTATTTTTTAGCTTATAGAAATTAAACCTTTTATGGTTAAATTTATTTATTTATTATTTTATTTTTTTGTGGATAGTTGGTTTATCTCTTATTTTAAAAATTCACTAGTTTGAAGCAAATTATGTTATATGTTTTATACAGTTATTTTAGAAATTTGAAGTAATTTATTTAAAATGAATATTCTTGGAACCTTGTAAAGTTCAAAGTTGTTAAAATATGTGGAATAGAAGACTCTTTGCTCTTTAAATTGACGTTGAATCTCATTGATGTAATTCTATTTAATATATATATATATATATTTTAATACTTTAGACATAATTTTACCCAAAAAAAAATTAAAAATTTGTAATAAACCACGAGATTTGTTTTATAACATATATTTAATAAAATATGAATATTTTTTGTTGGCCTTTAAATAAAGATACAAAACTAACTTGTTATATATATATATATATTTCCTTATCGAATGCACACTAAACCTTTATTTATCACGATTTGTGAAAAATAAAAATAAAAAGAGGATATAATTCATAATTATGGATTATTGCATTTAGCACGATATTAAATGGTAAATTTAGTTTTAGTTTTGTTTTTAATTTTAAACATTAAAAATTAATTTTTTAAACTTTTAATTTTCGTTTAAGCATGTTTATAAATAATTTTAATATTTTAAAAAATTAGATAAATTTATTTGACATTTTTAAAATTTAATAACTCTAAAAATTAAACTAAAAAAATAAAATAAATTCCCTCCTGCTTTAGGTTTGGAGGCAACAAATCCACGAAGGAGATAGAAGGCATTGGCCAATGGGCGGTGGAAAAGGTATGAACGTGCACCACAGTTTTCTTGACACGTGGCAGATAGACGGGCAGGGCAGGCAGGATACGCGGTCAGAGCCCAAAAATATCTTCGCCTAGTAGACACCTGACGTCGCCACTAGCACAAAGCATCTCTAGATATTTTGCTCTTAGTGGGTCCCGCAAGAGCAACGGCCAATTGGAGTGCAGCTCGAGATATGGACAGAATACGGATCTTTCGACTTCCCCTTGCCTTCTGACGTGGCCTATTGCGATGTGAGGAATTTATCTCTTGTCGACGATCTCGATTTCCTTTACTGGCCGGTGGATCCGTGTGGGTCCCACTATTCTAAAAGTGGGCCCCCCACTGTCCTATGTATGCATGTATTACGAACAAGCATGCCATGGCCAGGCTATGCAGACTACCATTCATACCTGTTTTTCTTTTTTTTTTTTTCGTTTTTAAAAAGCTTTATTATTATCATTTATTCCACAAAATTAGGGTGAAATTTAGAAGTTTCTATAGTTTGGTCTTATTTGATTTTAATAAATTTTACTAATTATTGTAAATAACACTTTGTTTGCTTTTTAAAAAAAAATCACTTATTTTCTTATAATTTTACATTACCTTAAACTTTAATATATTCAATTAATATATAAACAGAATTAATGCAACATATATATTTATCGACTTTAAATTAATTTTTTTTATAATAATTAAAGTTTAATGTGGTATGTGGAATGATTTTCCATCATGAATATCATTACATAGAATTATTTACAGATTTTTACTTAAAAAATCAATATTCACTAATTTAAAATTGTAAAAGTGGAAATAAAAGTTAGTCCCATGCTTATTTTATCTTATAATAGTTTTGTTAAATTGTGAATTTAGTACTATATAAATATAAAAATGTCTAGTAGATTATTTCATTTAAATTTAGTATATAATAAGTATCTAATACATTCATTTAAAGTATAATAAATATCTAATATATTCATAAACTATATAAAACTGTTTATGTCTAATAAGATTTTAAACTTTTTAATTATGTCCCGTGATTTTTTTTTTTTTTTTTTTAAAAACCATCATACAAATTTAAAAATTCATAAATCCATTTGACACCAACGGAAAGCTAATACTTTAAAATTTATTTGATTTGAAATTTAAAATTTAATATCTAATTAAACAATTAAGGCTATAAGCAAAAAAAAAAAAAAAACAAAACATTTGTTATATTATACTAGGAGCAAATCATTATGCTAAAAAATGCATAATGATAATTAATATGTTGATTAAATAAAAAAATATTGAATACTTTTTTATTTTTATGAATATTTTGCCCATTATTAGTTTAAAATTATAATTTTTCTAATTTTGAGGGACGTTTTAGATGATATACTTAACTATATTAATTTTCTTTGGATATTAAATTTTAATTTTATTATAATTATAAAACGAAATTTAAACTTTAAAATAATACGAATTGAGGTCAATAAATAAACAAATAAATGATATATATATATATATATATATATATATGACTAAAATAACTTATATATTTGTGTGAACTTTGGGATTAATCCTCTCCCCCACCTAATAAGTTTATATCAAAATAATTTTATTAAATAATAAATTATAAATTCGAACACGATAATAACCTTTTTTCTATTTAAACTTTCTAATTTATAAAAATAATAAACATTTGATTATAATTTAAAATTCTAAGGATATCATTTTAATACAATTTACTATTAACTTATTTAGTAAGCATATAAATTTAATTTGTTAAATTATTTTAAAATTACATTTGTTTTCATATTATTTATTTTTTTTAGGTTTTTTAATAATTACAACCACAAAAATAAGTTTTAGAAAATAAAGAACAAAGCCATAAAGATTATTTCGAACCATAAAAATAAATTCATAATTTATACTATGATAATAAAATAAAATAAAAGGGGAAATGGACCTGGCGCGTGGGAACAACGGGAGAAAAGGGCCGAAGCCAAACCATTACGTTCCCGTAGGTTGAAGTGGTCGGACGATACGATTGGTGACTCACTGTCGAAATGTGTCATGATCTGAGACGAACACGTTGAGCCATTGGGTATCTGTGATGGTGACCTATGAATTGTCGCTCTCAAGAGAGCTGGAAAAGGTTGGAAGGTACGAGATAAGTAAAGCGCATGAATAATGCCGGACCTCGTTTGGTTTTCTTTCCTATAAACTGCCAAATGCTAAGAGCCAACAAGACATTCATTTTTGTCGCGTAATTAAATAAAGTAAAAAATTATTTCTTTTTCTCCTCTGGATGTTTGGCTCAATTTTGGATCACGTGGAGTTTTCCCATTTATTCACGTGGGAACGAAATTTGAGCCAAATTTTCGAGGGATGTATGAATACTAATTAAAATCGTGACTAAATTATCAAAAATATATTTTATTTATTTTTTAAAATAGTAGTTTTTTTTTTTGTTTTTTTTTTTATTTTTTTTTCTTATCATAACTATCCGTTAAAATATTTGATAAAAACTCAACATAATAGCAACTTACAATGATGTGTTGATGTTCGTTTAGTTCCCTTTGGCAGAATTTGGTCAAATTGAGCGTGAGCATAAATTTGAAGGTATAAATTTATTTATGTGAGATTAGATAATTATTTTTTTACGTAACAGAAGAGGTTCGTGAAGAACCTGGGAAGTGTTAGGCTCAACAGTGTCTCGGGTAGTAGTTCACTTAGAACAGAGGAAAAGGGCGACCGCCGGAGAAGTTGAGTTGCATGAGATCTTGTGTATCCATTCATTGATCTAGTGAAGTTATTTCTATTGGGTTGTGCGGGAGACTAGGTACAAACCAAATCGAGTTACTAATTGCTGTCTCATTGTAATTGTTTACGGTATGTTTGCATTATTATGAGAAATACAGTTATTTTCGATCTCGCTTTTGTAAATATGGAAAAATTAACCAAAAACTACATATAAAAAAAATACTAACTCGATCTAGTTCATCGTTCACGTTCTCGGCACATATGGCCAACAATGATAAAAAATCACGAATACAAGAGAACAAAAATGAGTTTGTTAGACGAACACAACTCTTCACAATTGTATGATATATTGTCCACTCTGAACATAAACTCTGATGACTTTGTTTTGGGCTTCCCTCAAGGCCTCATACCAATGGAGATAATATTGATGATTATAAACCCATGATCATTCCATAAATAGCGAACGTGAATTAAATTTTTTTATTGAATTTACAAAAATATAATTTTGAAATAAATTAAATAATATTGTCTTATTAAATAAATAAATATAGATTTTGTTTTGAAAACTATGATGGGAAACGTTTATATTAAAACTATGTATTTTTTTAAAATTGAAATTTGAACGAAAGGAATGAAATTAAAATAATAATGATTTTATTTTTTAAAATCCTACAATTTTAATTTTAATTTTGGTATTAATTTTTTTTTCAAGTAGGTAAAAATAATATTTTACGAAAATTTAATATGATTAATTAGAAATAATAAAACAACGTTCGATTTTAAAGCAAATACGCCCTTAGTATAAATAGATGCAAATTTAAAAGCTAAAACAATACCTCTCTTTTTTCCTTCGAGAATTAATTTTGCTTCGTTAACGAGACGATGGACCGTGAAGCCCTCTATCTTTATTTGAGTTGGATTTGGCGCGCCCAGTCTCCTCTCTCCGAAAGCGGCAGCCAGAATGAGAGATTCTCCAGGTAATTTTCGACGGCATCCTCTTCTTCGATCTCTTTTCTAGTTTGATTTCAGTATCTTCTTTCTTGCTTTAAGAATTTGTGACGTTTATTTGCTACTCGTTATTGGCGGAAGCAGACGAGCAGCCATTGATTCTCGTCGTTCTCTGCCTCCTAGCAGGAATTTCGCTACAGTAATTCATATTTGCTTACTTTTCACTCTCATTCCTGTATTGATTTATCCATTTGGTGTTGTCGATGTCGTAACGAGATAGTATCGGCAGGGAGATTCTTCACTTCAATTTGTATCGCACCGTCAATTATCTAAAAGTTTAACGCGTTGTTGTTGTTGTTGTTTTTTTTTTTTTTTTTTTTTTTTTTTTGTGAATTTTCCTTGGCATGAATAGGATGTATTCGTAATGTTTTTCTGGAACAATTTTGATGAACTTGAATTTCGTGGTTGCTTAGAGAATTTAGACGACGAAATTAGCCGTGGAGTAGTGTAGTCAGTGTAGCAATGTTTAAGAACGCGGTGTAGAAGTACTTTGTTATCTTTTGATAGGAATAGTACGACGTGAAGGAACTTCTACTTTACGGTAATATTGGAACGCAAAATTTCTTCCACGAAGTCGGAATTCCTTGTTGAAGGTTCTTTTACTGATCCGTATATTTCAGTTTGGAGCTCATTAGTTTCTCAGTTATTTTGGATTAGTCAACTGAGATTCAGGCTCCTTCCTGCTGCATATCGTCAATTTTGGCTTGATTCTCGCCCACAGCTAAATTATTAATAATGCTCGTCAAAACTTCGAGACTTCTTGCTGCAGTTTCGTTGCTTCCGTTACTTAAAATGAGATTCAGAAGTCCATGCACTCTGTTGCTTTACCCGATCTAATCATGTCAGAACTTGTAGCTGATGTTGTATCTCGAACTAACTACTCGCCTGCGAGTAAATTCAATAATTTTTCAGCTTCGAGACTAGAAGCTTTGTAGACTTTTTGTTTGCCTACGACATTCATCTCTTTAAAGCTCCTACATTTTATCTAACTTTTGTATTATTTCCATTTAAATTTAACCTACTTTTGGTTCTGTCTGTAATGAAGAATTGATTTATTCTACAGATGTTTTGGTACACAAGATGAATGACGCTAATAATAAGGCCATCAAGGTTTCTGCAACATTTAATGTCGGAGAGAATAAGGAGTTTGATTTTATACGTACCTTGTATGGTAGGTATTATTTTTTTAGAATTTTAGCTGATATTTTGGTAAATGATATAATATTCTTTTACTAGTTCAGCTAAACTTAGGTTGATAGTATGAAGGCATTATTCATTTCAAATCCCTTGAAACACTATCTATGTGATGCAAATGACCTATTGAATCGTCATGATTTTAGGCCCTTTGGTCTTCAAGGCTTCTAAATTTTTGTTCCATCTACCACATTATCTCATACAACCACTAACAGCTTAAATAACATTATATTGATCCCTTCTAATATCTTCGTTTGCAAATGTTCTTTGTTGCCAAAGATCTTGTTTGTCATGCTTGAAGTTTACAAAGAGTGTTCCAATTTTATAGGATCTATGTTTGCCTTTGTTATGGGCTTTTGCAGAAGGTGCCATAGCTGGAGGTGCTGCTGGTCTCGTTGTAGAAGCTGCTCTATATCCAATTGATACCATAAAAACTCGTCTACAGGTAGCCTTATATGCGGGGGTTACTTCCAGTTGGACTGTGAAGATCTTTTAGGCTCCTCTAGAACTTCCGAGCCTCAAATTTTTGGTCCCTACTGTTGTTCTAATTACTTCGTTCACTTAAAATTTTATGCCGTACTCTTATTTCGTCTATTCAAGCGCTCTGTTTCTTGGAGACTTATTTTTATTTTTATCTCAATCGAAACTATTTGTCCTGGAATGATTCACCATACACTCTCTACAATGGTATTTCTGAAGCATTTTATTCCCTTGCTCAAGTCATCATCCATGCCTGTCTGCTTATTTGATTATCTTATGCTCACTGAACCAACAATAGGGTTCTTCCTGCTTTGTTTAGTCATATGTTGGCTTTTGAATGTGTAGCACCTGCAGATTTCTAAATTATACTAAAATGATTTTGATAGGCCGTTCGTGGAGGAGGGAAAATTGTACTCGAAGGACTTTATTCTGGATTGGCTGCAAATCTTGTTGGGATGTTACCGTGAGTGTACCTAACTCCCGATATTTTTCATCTTCTCGTCTGCTAGAATATTGGATAATGCAACTTTAGGGCTCAATTTTGGACTGGGCATAAGTATTTCTCAAATGTGATTTTGAATACAAAAGTTTGCGATATGAGAAACTGAAAAATTCATTAGTTTGTATGAAAGACAAGAATGTTTCGTGTTTCAATGTCTTCTTTTTAACCTCATTTTCTTGTTATTTTTCCACAAACACCTTTAAATAATCTTTAATTTATTATTCTTATGTTGATATTATGGCCTGTAATGGCTATGCTTTTCAGCCATTTGAGTGAAAACCAGTTTTTTTTAAAACATCTCTTGTTGCTTTCAGAATTTCTCACTATGGAGCATTTCTTTGCTTAGTGTCCTATCTGTACTGAGTCGCTTACGGTTATAGTTCACCATTAGTTTATTCAAAGAGTTGTGTTAAAATTGTGAGAGTTGGTTCATAAATGCAGCAGTTATTCGTATTTCTCATCATATGACGTCTATGCTAAATGTTTGATAATTTCACTATTATCAGTGCCACTGCCATGTTTGTTGGTGTATATGAACCTACCAAACAGAAATTGCTGATATCTCTCCCTGAAAACCTCAATGCTTTAGCTCATTTGGTAAGATTATCAACCAACCATGTTTCACCTCACATATCTATCGAGTCTGGCAGGTGTTCCCCTTTGGGTATTTTACTACTGCAAAAAAAAAAAAAAAAAAAAAAAAAAAAAAAAAAAAAAAAACCGTCAGTTGCATGAAGTTTTGTTTTCAAGATATTTTAGAGTGAACTATTGCATCAGAATGTTGGATAGAGCTCTTTATTTGTTAATTTAATAGGTGTTCAAGCTACGTACAGACTGCAGGTTTCATAGGAGGCGTGGCTTCTTCACTCATCCGCGTGCCAACAGAGGTAGTTATGCTTAGCTGATCTATTACAGTACTCCGTCCATTCCTGCTGAGCTTGTTATTTGTTCATCGTCTCCAGGTAGTTAAGCAAAGGATGCAGACTAGCCACTTTGCTTCTGCATCGAATGCTGTCCACGTTATTGTTTCAAGGGAAGGTTTTAGAGGTCTTTATGCGGTAAAAATACATTCATTTTGTTACTAACATTTTGATTTTTACTGAGCGTTCATAATGTCATTCTATTTTTATTTATACTGAGTGTTCATAATGTCATTCTTCAATGTATATCTTGCCAATTGACTGCATAAAAGATGTCTAATTTTCTTGAGATTAAATATCGATTGTTAAAGACTTGCACACATTTTCCTGTTTCTTTGTTGATTTTTCAGGGGTATGGATCTTTCTTACTGCGAGATTTGCCATTTGATGCCATTCAGTTCTGCATTTACGAACAACTTAGGATAGGATACAAGCTAGCGGTAAGTTCACGTATGGATTACAGGTACTTAATGTAGAGTTGTTTTCTTTTCGTTCTTCCTGGAGGTAAAGTTTTCTTTGTGTTCTTCGACATTCCACTAAAGAAGTTCAGAGTACTGGGCTATTGGAAGAATGCCGTCAACCAATATTGACTTCTACTTTTCCATCCCTTGTTTATGCCAAGTTGAACTCACCTTTCATGATCGATATACAATTTTGCTAATGGTGAATGAATGGAATACACCGGAATGCAGGCGCAAAGAGATCCAGATGATCCTGAGACTGCTATAATTGGTGCTTTCGCTGGTATATAATCGAATGACACTATTTCTTCTTTGGTTCAAAGTGTTTCCATGAGAATTCCGGAAAAAATATGCTGAAATTTCACTTCTTGAGGATTATTGGGAGTGAGTCCCACCTTAGTTAATTAGTCCCAAATGGGTTAATTTAGTGGAAGATCATGGGTTTATAAGTGAGGAATACCATCTTCATTGGTATGAGGCCTTTTGGGGAAGCCCAAAGTAAAGCCACGAGAGCTTATGCTCAAAGTGGACAATATCATATCATTGTGGAGAGTCGTGTTTGTCTAACACCACTAAGCTATTGTCTCTATTGTTAGTTTATGTATGATATATTTTAACCCTCTTAAGAGGTCGTGGGTAAATAGTATATGATTTCATTTTGTCGAATATGCACGCTTAATGATATTCTTCCCAATATTTTTCTTCTTGTGTAGGTGCTATTAGTGGGGCCGTAACCACTCCTCTTGACGTGATAAAAACCAGATTAATGGTTCAGGTATTGATCCATGAGCTGTTCCAACTTTTTGTTTGGTAAAAAACCAACTCAAGTGTCGACCCACTTTTCTTAACTTTTAATGATACGCAGGGATCAAATAGCCAATACCAAGGTATTCATGATTGTTGTAGGACTATAATGAGGGAAGAAGGAGCACGTGCCTTTTTAAAGGTTTGTTCGTTCTTCAGACCTACTGATAGGAAGGGAATTATTGTTTTCAAATTATATATAAAGCTAAATTTTTTTAACTATTTAATCGGTTTCATTTAGATGTCACTATTGATGTACGGCCCTACTAGTCTATGTGGGAGAGGCACATGAAAAAAAAAAATTATTTGGGAAGGCTTAAAAGATGACTAACAATTTGTTTGAGCGCAAGTGAGAACTAGAAATCTATATTTCGAATTTGTATTAAATAGATTAATATTGGTAGATAGATTTAAGATGATGGAATAGTGAATGGTTATGTGAGATCCCACATCGGTTGGAGAGGAGAACGAAACACCCTTTATAAGAGTGTGGAAACCTCTCCTTAGCATACGCGTTTTAAAAACTTTGAGGAAAAGTCCAAAGAGGACAATATATGACAAATGGTATCAAAGCCAAACACCGGGTGATGTGCCAGTGAGAAGGCTGAGCCTCGAAGGGGGTGGACACAAGGACGCTGGGCCTCAAAGAGGGTGGATTGTGAGATCTCACATCAGTTGGGGAGGAGAACGAAACACCTTTTATAAGAGCGTGGAAACCTCTTCCTAGTAGACGCGTTTTAAAAATCTTGAGGGAAAGTCCGAAAGCGAAAACCCAAATAAGACAATATCTACTAGCGGTGTTTGGCTTTTAAGAAGATGTGATATCAATGAATAACATGTTATGGTAGATAGATTGAGAACTCGTTTTCAACCATTTTTAGGAAGCAAGTAGATTGCAGAAGCCTTAAAGAATAAAATTTTCATGCAGCTCTATGACTAAATGAACCATAAATTATGACACTCTCTATTCTATTCCTTGTTGCAGGGCATAGGGCCAAGGGTGCTGTGGATAGGGTTAGGAGGCGCTATATTTTTTGGCGTCCTTGAAAAGACAAAGCAAATGCTTGCTAACAAGAGGCGTCCACCGCCTGGGGAAACCTTCGAGCCGCAATGATGAGGTTCACCTTCTATTTCGTCTTTAAATTTTAAGAATCACTGCACGGCTCAACTTCCTAATTTTATTTGTTAGACTAAATAAAAATAGTTTGATTTGTTTGCTGTCATAATTTTCATTGCCAGCACCGAAACATGGGCCAGGTATCTCTCTAAACTTACCTATTAAATTATAAGTTCAGTTAAATTATATCTATTTAGTCATGAAATCTCAAATTTTGTATTCAATATATTAGTAAATCTTAAAAACAGAGTTGAGAGGCTAAATTTTAAATTTATAATTATTAATATAAAATTGAAATTTCAGTGAGCACAATATCTAGTGAAAGAGGAAACATTTTTACCCTTCGAAGGATCCCCTAGGAAGTTGATTCAAACACACTAATAATGTTAGAACTGGTTAATGAAAGCTGGTGCTTCTGGTTGCTTGTTACTTTGTAGAATGTAGAAGCTGCCAACTCAGGAACTGCAAACTCGTCTCTTCTTATATGGACCGAACATACTGAATTCATGGAAAAAGGTACTACACTTCGCTTTCTAACGGCCCCTGACAAACTTTTAAAAATCTACTTTTTTTTGCTTTTTTTTTTCCTCCAAACTTTAAAATATTTTTGTTTGCATTTTAGATGTCTGAGTTTTTTTAAATTATTCATTCTTAAATTTTTTATATTTAATTACTCTGAACATGCTTTAACGCCAAGTAAATTTTGAATTTTGAATGATTAAAGACACGCTTTCGAGTAATATAACACTAATGATTTTAATTCAAAATTTCCAAACATATCCTTACATAGATTAGTAGATGGGCTAAGATAGTGGCTAATATTAGATTACAGAATAATAGTGAAAATATAAATGATTGTTTTTTCTAAAGTTCATAAATTAAATAGATTAATTACAAATTTGGTTCTGAAAAAAATTAGAATTTAGTCCGTAGTTTTAAAAGTTATTTAACTTTCGATGTTTGTAGAAAACTTGAAGCATGTAACAGATTCCATTACCCAAAATTTAGACACCCTCAAAAAGGCAAAGGAGAATAGAATGAATATGGATATAAACTCATAAGTTATTCTGATTGAGCATTGACGATGAAGTACAAAGGAAACTTGCTCAAAGATCTTTTCTTCCTTTGTTAGGAAAAACCCTTGAAAACTGTTACTCTACAATCACACAATCATTTCTCTAGTAATGAAAAGTCTCATAAAATAAAATAAAATAAAATAAAAAACTGAACTGAACTAAACCAAACCAAACCAAACCATATCAGACCACAATCCTCTTTGGCAATGCAACTAATCTTTGCTTGGGAAGTCTAGATTTCATCTTCTTCTGAAATAAAAAGCAAATAAATACCAAAACAACCGCCAAGAAAATATACGCCTCATAGTAGTGTCCCCAAATATAGCCCACAAAGTCCACCCCATGGCCACCGTAGCAATCACAGTTTTGCATTACTTTTCCTTTGGTTGTGGTGTCCGGATCCAGAATAAAGTCCACAGACATAGCTCCCTCCTCCAACCAGATGCTCGTGTTCTTCGACTTGTACCCGGGCATCGACGCACTTACTGCAGAAACATATAATCATTCTGCTATCTATCCCCAACACTTTAGGACAAAAAACTCACAAAATCATCATACTTAACCAACAATGTTATGAGTTGACGCAACAACTTTAAGAATGATAGCTAGTCGTGACATCAAACTTTTTTAGCAATGAAAGATGATGTTCGAACTCAAGTAGTTTTTAAAAATTAAACTTATAAATATTATTTTTAGGTATATTTTAAAAAACCAACTCATGTTTTGAAAATTAAGAAAAATAGTCTTCAAAAATTGTTTTTGTTTGTAAAATTGTTAAGAATTCAAAATGTTTTATTAGGAAAGATGAAAATCATGGTAGAGAAATAATGAGAAAACCAGCACAATTTTTAAATTTAATTAATTGTTTGAAGTGTGTTAGGATAATATTTTATAAATCATAAAACTAATTGTAGTTATCAACTAAATATTAGGTTAAAAATATCAATTATTATTAAATAATTTATGAACATGTTTAATGTTATAAATTATCTATAATTATTATGTTAACATATCATATAATTTATAATATAAATATTATGTTTTTTTAATTTAACAAAAATTGGTTTATAATTTCGAAATACTATATTTGTTAGCATTTGTATCTTTTCACCATTTTAAAATTTTAAATTCAAAATCTAGATACCCTCGACACTTGAAACTAATTTTCAAAGTTTTTAATATTTGATCACAAAATTTGAAAACAATTTCAAATGTATATTTATTGAACTCAAAATATAAAATAAAATAAAACAAAACTTTTCCTAATGCCTCCAACGAGAAGTTTAGTTTACTTTTCTTCTAAAAAAAGAAAAAAAGAAAGAAAAAAAAGTTACTTTTAAGTATTAAAAAAAAGTGTTCATTAAGTTCTTATGTTATGCCTAGGTGCTATGACATGTTTCAAGTAACTGCTTATAAAATTCATCTTAACCTAAAGTCTTGTATTAAAAAAATTCCATGCATAGCCAATTTTAACACGATTGAATGAAGAAGATCATGGCTACAGTTGAGGGAAAGAGGATTGAGCGGTAGGTTAGAAGAACTTACCTTCATATTTCTGTTTTGGTGCAGCTAAACGATGGTAGACCCCAAGCGTTTCGCTAGCCTTAACCTGTCGATTAAATTTAAGAAAATTCGTTACCGTGGGGCACACAGTTTTGACCAGGGCAAGAGAATTCTCTCCGTCACCCCTCTGGTTTTCTTCTATGATCATAATTTTAAAAAGATATGAGATTCACAACAATCATCACAAGATGGATTGGGTTCTCCCTCACAGTTTCACTATGTTAATAATAATCTATATTTTTACCATATGCCAACCAAAACGAGCAGCAGAAGGAATCAAAAAATTACACACAAGATATTTGCAACTTAACCTTTCTAGTTCTTAATATCATCTAAACTCAATCCAACAATCCTTCACCTCTATATACCTTTTTTTTTTTTTTTCTTTGAGCTTATTTGGTAAGTCTAATTTTTTAGTAACGATAGATTTCACGACCTGAATTATCTGATGTGAGATTCAAAGGAATCAAGTTTTTTTTGTCATTTGTAATGCATGCTTCAATGCAATATAGACGTGCCGGATAAGGCAAACGGAGAAAATTTGAAGATTTGAAAGTACCGAGTAATCTATTCCCTTTAGTGTAATGGTTCCAGGTAATGGCCTTCCACTCTCTGATGAAAAAATCCTTCCATGAATTCCTGTCTGAATATAATATATTAAACAATTCAAGGCGAGAGAAGTCTATACTGTATTCTTAGACACAAATGCAACTGAAAGACGAACAAAGTTGTACCTGAGCAAGGCTCGCAACGAGATTCAGCATGCTCAACTTGTTATACTCAAAAATGGTAGCAAGCTGCACATATGTCAGAGGAAAATCTTTCATGAATGGTAATAAGATGAAATAGCAGTTATGTGAAAGGCAAAGGTCACTAAAATTGTGAGATCCCACGTTGGTCAGAGAGGAGAACAAAGCATTCATTATAAGGGTGTGGAAACCCTTCCTAGCAGACGCGTTTTAAAAACCTCGAGGGGAAGCCTGAAAGGGAAAGCCCAAAGACAACAATATCTACTAACAGTGGGCTTGGGCCATTACAAATGGTATCAAAGTCAGACATCGGACAATGTGCCAGCGAGGAGGCTGAGCTCCGAATGTGGGTGGACACGAGACGGTGTGCCATCAAGGACGCTAGGCTCCAAAGGGGGTGGATTGGGGGTCCCATATCGATTGAAGAATGAAACAAGTGCTAGCGAGGACGTTGGGCCCCAAAGGGGGGTGGGATTGTGAGATCTCACATCGGTTGGAGAGGAGATACGAAGCATCCTTTATAAGGGTGTGGAAACCTCTCCCTAATGAACGCGTTTTAAAAACTTTGAGGGGAAGCCCGAAAGGGAAAGCTCAAAGAGGACAATATCTGCTAGCGGTGGTCTTAGGCTGTTACAAAAATCTATACAAGAAAAAATGACTACCAATACTTTCTAACCCTCTACGCTTCAATGAAAGTAACGGGTAACAAGTCTTTTGTTCGTTTCTATTGAAGCAAGGATGGATTGAACTCAGTTCAAACCTCATTAGCAGGAGGCCATTTGTTGTCTGTAATCTCTAAAGTCAACTCAAAACAGCCACCGTGTATATAGTTCCAGTCTTGCATGCCACCATATATAGGGTACCTGCACAAATGTTGCATAAATTCCGAAAAGTATTTTAAAAGAGAAATTCATTAATTTCAGAACCGTGACGCATGGATACCATTTTTAAAAATAATTTTTCCAAGCATTCATTGCCATACCACGAAGCTCCATTTGTAATTCCTCCTTCAAATTCTTGGCTTAAAGACATGTTATGATGTGAGCGACTATAGACACTAGCCATGAACCGGAATGTTTGATCATCAGGACATGCATAGTAATCTTTCCTGAAAAATCAATTTTAGAATGTGTAAAGAGAGCAAGTAACTGAAATATTAACCAACACTAAGTAATGCATGTTGAAAAGCATAATTGAATGGGCAAATAATTTTTACAATATTATTTTAATTTAGCCAACAACTTTTGTCGCCACCATACTGATTGGCCTGAATTTTTTTTAACCTCATTAGCCTTTTTGGAGGTCAAACAAAAAGAGTTCCATTTATTCTCATCTATACTTTGAGTCTTAAAGAAGAAATTAAAGCAAACCAATTCCTCAGGAGCCAAAGACAAAAGACGGTCATAATTCCTCGAGGAAAAAAAAAAGTCCTCAACTGACATTCAGCACAGATAATGAATGAGAAAAGGTGATATGATAGAATAAAAAAAAACACACACACAAACATTTTGACAAAATAAGCACCGCATAGAGAAGAATAATTGAGGAAAAATGATCAAGAAATGAGATCTGAGTCCAGGTTCAATTAGTAGTCCGTAGTCACTGAAGCAAATATATATATATATATATAATATATATATATATACGGACACAAAAAATATATATATATATATTATATACGGACACAAAAATAAAGCATAAAAGATGTGGCGATACTGGGAAAAAAACCAAAGTGAAAAAGAAAATCTTTCTAGCAATGAAGGAAAAATTTTAATAATAAAATTATCACCTTTTATCTGCAGTGCCATCCCATGGGTAATTGGCAACAAGTGCACCCTGTAAAGGGTAAAGACATCATGAAAACTTCTTTTATATGTTTCTTAACACTGCATTCATTAGTCAAACTTAGAATATAATACCAATACATCAATGTCTAGGAGACGCGAACAGTATTTAAAATAATGAACAAGATATCTTTTAGGTTCTTCTTAATTTACTTTAGTTTTGGGGATAAATATTAATTGAACAACGGATGGTTCTAAATTGATTGTTTCTAATGAGGGAGAGACTTCTCATGGTAAGGAATATGCATAAATAATGTCCAAATGATACTATTCCAGAGTTTATAAGAACGACTAGTCAGAAAGATAAGGCGGTAAAAGAAGACAAAATTGGGTCTTATGACTCTTACCCCATGCAAAGTGGCAGAGGCAGTGAAATGTATGTCTCTCATCCACTTCATAATTGCCTTCGTTTCAGGTTGCCGTGCATATTCATCATCATTGACGAAAAAGAACTGACATTAAATGTACAGTTAATCCCTGCTTAAAATGTATAACATCATAGAATTGGTTTTGGCCATTTAATGCAGAAAAGCAATTGATCCCAGGAGAAAAAAAAAAAAAAAAGAGTGAATCAAAGTAAACTGAACAAGGTGCAACGACAGAAGAAGAATTATAGAATAGTTGACGAGAATAAGACACATATTCATTTCATTTTTTTTTTTTTTTTTTTTTTTTTTTAAAATATGAGAAGTTAAACAATTTCATTGGTAAATGAAATAAAATGGAGTGTAACCTCCAGGACCTAAAGGTGAATTACGAAAAGAATGTGACTATCATCCAAAATCATAGATTTGGAAAAACAAATAGAGATTATTATCAGAATTAGTCAAATAAGGAAACAGATATGGCATCGGAAAATAATGATCATTGAATCTTATGGACAAACAAAGAAAACAACTGAATCAAATTCACATGTGGCCCAATGAGACACTAATGTGAGGAAGAGAAAAATCACTCTAAAGTACATTTTGGGCAACAACCTTCTATGACTATGCAACAAAAAGACTGGGAAATAACAAATGATGAAATTATTCATATACTGATGCCCATTTCCAACTTTTCAAGCAAATGCAAAGCGGTGCAGTGATAGGAAAAACATTCTCTTGGAGGATTGATGAACTTATAGAAAGCATGCCAAGGTTAACAGATAGCTTAATCACTTAACACCCTTTTTGTTTCAGTAAGAACCTAATCATTTGACATCTTCAGAGTAGATGAACAAAAACAATAATCACGATAGGCAAATATATATACTAAAATGAAAATGCCTTTTCATATCCAAGTGAGCAAATATGGAACTTGAGATCAATAAGCTGTGCAAATAACACAGCTGGACCAGGCTATTACTACCAATTATTTATTACTATTTTTTCAATGACAAACCAACGGGAAACAACTATAGAGAAAGGCTCATCAAAAGAAGACCTCTACCAAAACAGGAAAGAAATCAAAACATTTGCAACAAAGAACTTACTATTACCTACTAATTTTTGCAATCGCATCTACTATATGAATGTGAATTTGAAACATATTAAACACCTAATTCTTCCGTAGATCTTTCCTATTAATTAGGTTTCTTATTTTTCACATATGATATGCTTTACGACCATTGAATATCCCATAACTTTCCACTTCAAATTACTCATCCAATCTTGTATCAAAATGACATGGACTTGCAAAATAAAACCTATTCTTCAGTAGTATCAGAATTCAATCAAAAGTAGGGAAAGCCTGCTAAGACTTCAATTTACTCGCACATAATAAATTAGGATGCCAACAAATGTACCTGGTCAGGGAAATCTCTGTTTAGATCCACATTGTTTGCATTATTACGTGTCCGAAGAGAAAATCCATCCGGATTCATAGATGGAAGTATATGAAGATGAACATTCTCCACAATCAGTGTAGCCTTCAATAATAAATTAGAACTTTGGAGTGAGACAAAGTTGCAATAGCACAAACTACACAGCAAGGGAAATTAAATATTGCATCTCATAAACAATCAGAAAAGCATAACACAGGTCTTTTGAATAGACAGCATTGGCTTTTAGATAAATAAAAGGATTATTTCTTCGAATTTGGCCTTCTGTATTATACCAAACCATCTGAGCTAAGATCCCAAATAAAAACCAACTGCAACAATTAACTAGCACTATGATAAGGGATTCATCCAAAAACTGAGTCACTGAAACATGTCATATTGAAACCTTCATTCCATTAAGCTCACATTGTTCCGCTGTTGCATAAAAATATACAGTTTTTTTTAAGATAAAAATATAACATGCAAAAATAAATTAACAACTAGGTTATAGACATGGCACAAACAAGGCAAGAATAAAACAAGAATGACTTACGGAACCACGATGGATGATATATGTATGGCATAAACGCATGTCAACTGGTGCATATGACTGATGGTGGATATGAAAGCATGAAAACTTAAAAGATGTATGTAAATGAAAAAGAAAATTATATAAGTTACCAATGGATCCTTCAGGTAATTATCACATATCCAGTTTGCAAATTGCAAGAGAAGCTCCCTGCCAACAGGTTCATCTCCATGTACATTTCCTATGTACTGCAATATGAAATAAAATCATTTACAACCTCCTCGAGTAAGTCTACAGGTGCTCCAATATTTATACAAGATTCAATTCTACACTAAATACATACAGATAAAAAGATACTAACGAAATGCACAGGGTAAAAAGCAAGAAAGTATGGTTTTCTTTTTAAATGGTACTTGCAGTCAAAGAACAACTATTATATCAACAGTAGACCAGGAAAGAGTCGAATGACTAATAAACAGGAAATTTAGCATGGACGCATGCTTTACCAAATGATCATGGCATATTGTTATAGCCACATAGAACAGGCAAATAGAGACAATACTGTTAGTGTACTCGGACCTTAAACAACATACAATGCTTTTATTTCATTTTATACTACAATTGCATATTTAAAATTATCTATCACTCATACGGAAGGGAGAAAGAAAGAGAATTCACAAATTAAAAAAAGTGTCAGGTGTGTGGATTGGCGGTCAGGTGTGACTATTATACGCAAGTAGTAGATCAGTCACCTTAAATGCAGGTTCCGCTTCTTCCTGGCCAGGCTTGTCAGAAATTTCGATTACCCACTATTACCAATCAGATGACAGCACTTCATCAGATATTGTATATTTCGACTTAGCGTTGATATTAGGGAGAGAAGAATTAGAAAAAAACAAAAGAACTAACATTTTGGAATGATTACCAGTGGAAACCCTTGCACGCTGTCTCCAATACTGATCAAGCAACCAAGAGAGAGGAAAGGAAAGCGAGAGAAATCAGCACATTAATTAGGCCTTCTTTTCAAGATAGTAAGGAAATCACAACTCTTGGAATTACCTGTATATCTTAGAAATTTTACTACATTTTTTACCAAACGCTTTAACGGCCCGTTCAAGCTCTTTATTGGTCATATAACCTTGCATGATCTTGTCACTGAACAAATTTTGAAATGTTTCCGAACTCAAAATAACATACAGAAAACAAAATTAAAATAACCACAAGATACTGGAAATCTCCATGGACTAGCTACCTTCGTTTAGAATTATTGTCCTCGAGTAAAAATCTAGCAGAACCTCCATATGCAAGACTAACGAAATCTACAGCACAACATCGATTAAAAACTACAATCAAATTCTATTCAAATCATCATAGACAATAATCGAACATCCGAGCCGTACAAAACCTAAAGTACCTGCATGACAAAGGAAGACGGAACGAAAATCTAGAATAAGAAAACGTCAACTAATGAAAGCTACCGCATAAAAGAATTCAACACCGATTTAAAGACATTCAAACTCAAATTAAACGATCAAACACAATAATCCAAAGACCGAGACGCGCAAGTTGAGATACATAGCAAAGAAAGAACAAAAGAAACTTGAGAACGATAAAGAATACTTACTCTTTCCTCGTCTCAATTCTCAAAGAAAACAAATCAAAATGTCATGTATGAACATGAAGAAAAAAAAAACAGATTCCAGTCTGGAACTAAACAAACTCGCAGAGAATTTTCCTCATTTCAAAATCATCAACTGCGCAATCACACCAATCTATCAGCTGCCAAACGGAAAGCATCGAATTCGAATATGCACAAACAAAGAAAACTAAACATTACGTCGAAAACAAAGCAGAAACCTGGCGAAATGGAGCGATTGAGGCCGCCTCGAGCGAGTGCAGAGTGAAACAAAGCTGGAGAAACAACAGAGAGAAGTAAAAACGAAAAGAGAAACTTCATTATTCTTCTCCTTTCAAGCAATCGGAAATTTGGAGCGTATTGGTTCTTCCGATTTTTTGTGGTCGGTGATCTGAAGACGGAAACACTGAAATCTGAATTTTATTCTATTTTTATCATCGCCGGGCCGAAGAGGAGAGTCGATCACGACTCACGAGTGATAAGCACGTGACAATGACTCGCGCCATGTTTTGGACATTTTTTCGATTATTGTATCGTATTTTGACTTTTCCCATTTATTTTAATTTTAAATTCTAAATTTAAAAAATTATAAAATTAAAAATTTATTAGGTATAAATTAATTTTTTTTAACCTAATAAATCAGCAGATATCAATTAAATATAAAATCGAAAGCTTACCCGCCATTAAAATACAAAATTAAAAAATTAAAATTCTATTTGAGGATTCATAAAATAAAATAAATACAACATGATAATTTGAACAAAAATCTATTTATACTTAGTTTTTCTCTAAAATAGTAATTATATAAATTTAAATCTTGAATTTATACCCATTTAGATTATATTTTTAAAAAAGTTAATATATATTTTAAATTTACCATTGTATCCATTAAATTTACCATATTTTTAAGCGATTTTTAGGCATGTTCTTTAAAGATGCTTTAAAACAAATTATAACTAAACTTTAGAAATTGAAAAAAAAGTGTATTAATTAACTAGTAATTATATAAATTTAAATCTTGAATTTATACCCATTTAGATTATATTTTTAAAAAAGTTAATATATATTTTAAACTATCAATTAAATTTACGATATTTTAAAGCAATTTTTAGGCATGTTCTTTAAAATTGCTTTAAAACAAATTATAACTAAACTTTAGAAATTGAAAAAAAGTGTATTAATTATCCACATTAAAAAAAATGGTATTTAAATTAATTTGTTTTTTTTAATGATGAAAAATAGGAGCCGTGACGAACTTGAATGGTGAAGACAAAGTTAGGATAGGATACCACTTCATCCAGTAACCCTTCCTTTTTCAACAAGGAACCTAATTCCCTCTAAATGTGGAGGCCTACAGTTCTGGTGCCTATTCTAACATATAATCCTAACTATATATATATATATATTTGTATTAAACTTTATTAAAACTTTATTGTATGTAAAAATGTGTGTGCATATACATAACAAAAACTATACAAATATTTCTTATTGTTCACTTTTAAAATCTAGATTGATTTTTTATATAAAAAAAAGTTAAATATTTATATAAAGTAAATAACAAAACATACATGAAAAGTAATATGGATATATATATTTTTTAAATTAACTGATAGATACTACCGTTTATCACATTCCGTGTCACACTCCAAGCCAACATTCTTGCACCTGTATTATTGAGATGCTACAAAAGAACATCTCGACACTACAAATACGAAGTTCACATCTCGTTTGATACTCAAATAGTATTAAGACACCTAGTTCAATTATGAGATCACGCACACACAGAAATCATTTGATTCATTGTAATTAGAAATCTCGAGCATTCATCTGATCCAGCCCCTTGGAAACACAATACATGCCACAAATCCCAATCTCCAAACATTCGTACTTTATTTCTATACAATGCTAAGCTCTCATAATGTAGACAAACTCTTAGGAAGTAGAAAGAAACTAAGAGAAGTACATTTCTATATAACTGTAAATGAAACCCTACAACAGCTAACTCATGTACACAACCACTACAATACACATCTCTAGCTACATGGAAGAATGTGATCCAAAGAATGGAATTAAATACAAGATATCAACAAAGCACACGAGCCACATGATCTCAAAACATAACCTTAACTGTTAGCCAAATCGTGGTTTGGTAAAAGATTAAGCTCATTGGAATTATTACCTTGCAAAGCTTGTTGCTTATCTTTGTTGATTGGTACAAGAATCCTCCATGCACGTATTGAAGCTCGTTACGATGCATACGAAAGATCAGATAAAATTTTCGGCATCCATTGCTGCTTCCCCATTTTCGATCTCTGCGTCTGTGAATGTTAGAGCTCGTTGTAGCTTACGGGGACAGAAGACCTCGACCTCGGCCACGTACGTGGCTGTCACTGGTCTATGATCAGAAAATTTAATTTCAGTCCTCCTATAACTGCACAGTTTCAATCCCTTTCCATATGAAAGTATGCGGTCACACCTGAAAATGCAGAAAATAAACATTAAATGTGATGCATGAGATTTGTTATCATAAACATTCCAAAAGAGTATTCTAAGAACTGAGGGTAAGCAGAGATCTCTCTTCCTGGTTTGTGAAAATTCAAAGGTTAAATTTCAATAAATTTCAACAAATACGAATATTTTAAGAGGATATCCCGAAACTATTCGTGAGATTCCATGTTAGTTGAAGAGGGGAACGAAGTATTCCTTATAAAGGTGTGGAAACCTCTCCCTAATAGATGTGTTTTAAAACCGTGAGGCTAACGACAATACATAACGAGCCAAAGCGGATAAGAGCCAGACATCGAGAGGTGTGCTAGCGAGGACGCTGGGTCTCCAAGGAAAAGTGGATCGTGAGATCCCACATTGATTGGAGAGGGGAACAAACCAGATAGAAATCAATTGCGTTTTAAAACCGTGAGGCTGACGGATAATATGTGCTAGCGGTGGGCTTGAGCTTAGGTTGTTGCACTGTTCAAATCAAAGTCGTCCTTTAAACAAAACCATATTGCCTATGAACTCATAACCGTTTCCTATGTAAATTTTCCTAACTATGTTCAGACAGAGTATTCTGACATTGTTGTCACTCATGTATCCTCATTTTACTGTTCCCCTCTCTATTTAGGAATCGAACACAGGCGAGCAAAAATAAATTACAGCATAAGACATCATTTACACACATAAACATGCCATCAATGCGTTCGTAGATCGAATATGAAAGATCCTTTACAACTAAACAAAATAAGATGATGAAATCAACATGGACCACGGTAATAAATTCTTACCATGCTGGAGTCCGCCGTCCAACTTTTGGATCCTCACCGTAATACTTTTCTGAATTGATCTCGTATTTATAGGTTGGTGGGAAATTAAGGTTTCCCTCAGTCCATCCATCAAATGCACGACCCTTCCTAAGTTCCCTCAATAACTGAAAAAATATAGGCAAAAGACTCAATTAACAAGTAGACATTTTGTCACTTCATACACAGCTCAACACAATTACTTGCTTAAATCATTTCTCATCTCCTTGTAACAACATAAAAAGCAATTGTTTTTTTCCAGCTTAGATCTTACTGTCTGCAGAATCCCGGCTTTTGATCACAAACTTCAGTTTCCAAAGAATGGATCAAAATGTCGATTGAAGTGCCTTGAACATGGCTTTCAATCAAGTTACATACTACATTTTCAGTCGAAAAAGGTCATTTTTTTCTAGTTCATTAATGAAACTTTATGTTGTCTGATTCTAGAAAGAGGGAGGAAAGAATAAAGGCATGTTTGAGAGTGATTTGAGAATGACCAAAATCATTCCAAATAAGCCCTAATAAAATATAGGAATGTGTGTAGTTCAGGATTAGTCTATTTTGAAGTTAGTTGCTACATATGCACTCCAAGACATTTACATTACGAAAGTACCTGATCACTCTCGGCTAATTTGGACCACTCTTTTCTCGAGATAAGATCTCTCGTCTTCTCATAAGGCAAGTTTATACGATAATTTAAGTCACCCAACCAGATTATCCGCCTGCAAAGAATAGAGAATGAATTGTCAAAGTGTTGAGTACAATTTGTAGTTCCTAGTACTACAACGATTTTGAGTTGAATATAAATAGAAGTTTTTATTCATCAACCTAAAGCATTATCAAGGACAACCCATGAGACCAGCTAAACATACAAGGACTGATCAATAATCTCCAGAAAAAACTCAAAGATGATAGAACATGTACAGCATCAAAGCCTAGCAAACACGGTATAGTGGATGTGCTGTAATACCGTAACTTTGGAAAATGGGGAAAGAATATCTGGTACTTTATTACATTGTTTGTTTTAACTTGAGATGTTGTGGTACTTTACATTCTAACTAAGACTATTCTGAGAAATCTTATAACTGTTGGAATAAGCATGTAGTGAACTTTTATTCTACATGTTTGGACAAGAAACAATTATTTTCCAAAACAGAAATATGTACTTGGGAGGGACTGGAAGTCCAAATTCAATATAAACAAGAAATTTCAAAAAGCTGTCTAATTAGTGCATAACAAAAGAAGAAAAGTACAAAACTCTTCAAGTAACACTCTTGCAAACTACGCACAGGTTACCTTCACGAAAATAAATCTATCAATAGGAATATAGAAAAGGAAAGGAACGTCTTCAATGACCTATTATAGGATCCAAAGGAAGAGAATACACAGTATGACACAAATTAGAAAGCTGGGGCAGGGGGCTCTATCTCAAATAAATACTAGGAGATCAAGAAAATAACAGAGAGAAATAAATTGCGTAGGCCCTAAACAGTAGCTTGACTTGTGTAAATTGAAGCCCCTCCCCCACGTAATCCTTAAAATGTGCTTAAGACCCTAAGAATATGAGCCAGAAAATTAAGAACATCTACCCTGTACAATCCCTTCTCTGAAAAATTATAAAAACTAGAGCTGGAAAATAATACACCAATGGCCATGTCAGTCTTACAGGGAAAATGGACTGTTCACTCGCAGTATATTTAAGCAGGAAAATAATACTTCAATGGCCATGTCATGTTTACAGGAAATATGGGTAGTGAACGTGCAGGATAGACGAAGCAGCTAAAAAAACCCAATTAGATATGAAGATATTGATAGGCATTTTGTATGTACTTACTCGTGATCGTGGATAACTTTAGTTAACCCAATACCATTAAGTGGATGGAATTGAGTTCTTCGGTGTATTTCGCTCACGTCAGCATTTCTTTTAAGTTCATCTCCATCCTTCTCACCTGATGTAAGGTGTGTGCATATAAAGCAAAATAGGGTCTGGTATATGGACATGCTGACAGATATGGATCCCTGAACAAGTAGATGCTTTGATAAAGAAACTACTAGAACTATAAATACATGACGCATTATGAATATGAGCAGCAAAGATGGTTAAGACCAGAAAATTGTTTTTGGCTTGATGTAAAAAGAAACAAGCCATGGCAAGCAGAAGAAACTTCAAACCTATCTATTCATTTAAAATTGCATTGCACAAGAACTCTAGTGGAAAGCCAAAACAACATGAAATCTTTAGAGTAGAGAGACTCACAAGATTGCTTAACAAGCTAACTACAACATGATCCATAGATTAACAAAAATTGAAGGACAATGAAAAATGGAGCGAACCTTGTTACCGATGTAGCCCATTACACCAACACCAACAGTAGAAACGTTTACATTCTGAATGTGCCTTCGCAAACTCCTACGAACCCATACTGTGAGGAAAACACCAACCATTTGTTTACTTACTATTCTAATATATGACGATCTTCTCTTCTGTTTTAGGAGAGACTCAAGATCAATTTCTCCAAGCAAAGCAACCCCTGACGGCATTTCATTCATGGTTGACTTGAAAGAACTATATGTCCTAAAGGACTTGGTTTTTTTAAATGAATTCATTGATTTAAAAGAGTTGGGTCTCTCAGAAACATGATGGGGAAGTAAATGTAGTGGAGGTTCAGGCCAACTCAAACCGATCCTTTCTGTCCCACTAAGCATTTTAGTTAATCTTCTGTTCTGTTGAAAGACAGCCTCCTCATTCTCTGTGAAGCAATTTAACCGATCCAATCTCTTTGGAGAAGAATATTGCCTCACTAAATCCTGTTCTACAGGTATCTCTGGTATGGTATTTGCAGAAAGATCCGAAATTGGGAACTTCCAGCTTAGATTTTTATCAGCTACCAGTCCATCGCCATTTTCCTTCCCATAGAATTCTTCATCACATGGATGCACTTCCACACCAACATCACTATCACTTTCCTGCAGAATCTCCTCCTCTAAATCTGGGATGTCATCAGATGGCTTAAACTTTGATGGGGACGGTGGATCACTAAAGCATTTAATCTTGGTTGTAGCAGGTCTAACTCTATTCAATGTTTCACGGATAATATCTTCCCACCTAGCAACTGGGCGACTATCTTCAGCACCAAATATATTTCCAGCATTCAATGGTACAATCTCCTGGAGACTGCAAAGACAAAACAACACTAACTATTAGTAACAAAAGATGAGAAAAACATTACAAAATATATAAGATAGCGTCAATTAAATGAAGAAAATAATAATAAAAAGTACTCACCCAAGGACATAGATATCAGCTGGCTCACTGGTATCTATCCAGCCATCAATATCCAGATCTTCAGGAGGTAGTTTTCCTCCAACATTCCAAGTCGCAACACATATTCTGACACAAGATAAAGTAGATAGCTCAACTCAACAGAAAGAAATACTAATCAGATATTTCCAGATTACTACAATATCCAAATGGTCGATCATACCTGAGATCTTTCGCGTTTATATATTGCATCCTAAATGTTTCTGAATTTCTTCTTCTCAACCTCGGCAACCCATCTAAAGTTTCCAGCAATTTAATGAGTAAATTAATTGAAAAAAAGAAAACGAAGAGTTTCTTTACCTAAGGAGCTAAAAATAGTCACCTACACACACACACACACACAATTTTGTCTGCAATTTATACAGATGAGAAAAGCATAACATATGATGAGAAGTTGAAGTCAAATTAGTCAAAAAGAAAGGTACGCATCTGCTGAAATCTGACAGTAATTGGATAGAAGGAACGGGGTGTCCAAACACACGAACACCCAGAAAAGGTCAATTTTAAATTTCAGTATATAGAGAGAATATGTTGCATTAAATTTTCTTTGCACACTCCATCTGATCCATTTCTATCTCAATCACCTCAAGTAAGTTAAACTACATATTCCCATCAGATTCTTCTAATTTCAATCTTTTGGCACGTACTTCAAGTAAAGGTTGCATTGGTTATAATTTGTAAAGAGAAATAATTGGCAAACTAATGTGCTTCAAAATTTACCATTAGCATCAACCAGTGGTTCATCTCTGTTGTCTACCTTAAAGCGTGATTCTCTTCCCCTATTGCATTCTGCTACAAGCAACCAAATAATCAAATCAGAACACGCTGCATTCCTAAAATAGCTCATTGTATTGCAATAAACTCGCGAAGATTCGATAAAATTCAGATTCCAAGCACGGAAACCACCAAACCAAGAATACATTGCACTTTCGCTACCTAAACATCCACGCCAAACGTGGATTTCAAGCATCCGAAAACTTTAAAATCTCTAACAAATTTCAAGAGATTAGAAGCGTCACCTTCAGTCTCAGAATCGGACGAATTAACATCCTCATCGTCTTCGGTATCGGCACTGTAATCCGACTCTTTAGCACTGATATTCAGCCATTTCCGCAGGACCACTCTTGGCCAGAAAAGCTGTAAGAACGAGCAACCGAAACAACATAATTCAGCACATTTTCTCTGCAAATTCTCTCATCTTTTCGAATCAACAAAAAAATCAAACAAACGACAAGAAAAGAGTTGAGTACCTGAGGTTGATTCTTGGAATTATGCTTCATCTGATGAGCTAGCTAGCTACAAAACTAAGAACAGAGAAATAGAGAGAATCACGAAGCAAGAGCTTCAGTAGTTGACGAATGAAGAAGAAGAAGAAGAAGAAGAAGAAGAAGAATGTGCAGCCAATGTTAACTCGGTCGTTGTGCGTTGAGAGAGTGGATGTATGGCTCCCTCGTTTTCTGGCGCTTTTTTTTATTAATTATACACAAATATTGTGAAAGAACTGTAATTTACTATTAATTTTTCAGATACTTTTTATTAATTATACACAAATATTGTGCAATAACTGTAATTTACTATTAATTATTACAATTATTTTCTTCATTATATAATGGGAATTTAAAAAAAAAAAAAAATCTTAAATCTGTATTTTTTTTTTAAGTATCAAAAAATAAATTAAAAATAATTAATTAAACTTTTTAAAATATTTTGATAGATATTTATAGTTAATTCTAACCTTATGAAGTCAGGCGGACATACGAAAAAATAGTCTTAATTTCATTAATTATCTCGGTGCATAATGCCAACTATATTTAATAAATAAAATTATAATATATCAGATATATTTAATTTTTCATTAATGTTCATGGTGGGGCCCACACATGGACGGCAGATGGCGGGTAAAAATCCGGTCACCCCTCGGCCTCCGTGTTATTTTATTATTTTTTTACTATTAATTTTGTTTTCACATTTTTATATTTAAATAATATATATATTTGTATTAAAAGAGATTTATACATTTTCAACCGGATATATTTTATATTAGTTTTAATAATACTTTTAAATTTTTAAATATCTAAAAAAAATATTCTTAGTTAATTTCAGATAAAATTATATATATTTTTTTGTTTCAAAAATATTTTTTTAATAAAAGGTTTTAATATTATTTGAATATATTTTTTTAAACCGTACATATATTTTTTATAAATATTATTAAAATTTTAAGAGTAATTTTTTTAGATAGTGTATAAAATTTTTAAAAATAATTTTTTTTTTTAATTCAACCTTTTATTTACTTGAAAGTTAAATAAAATTTATATTTTTGAACAACAAAACAAGCTTTAAATTTCCGTAGACTCAATAATTACGTTGGATTTTTGTAACACACAATATTTGTACTTTCTGTCACGCCACCTTTTCCCATCCTTCCATTTGAGAAGCAAAGTCTGGGCCAGGCACATGATCTGCTTTGTTCCACCATATTTTTTTATTATTATTTATAATTTTAATGTATAATTCGATGAGCTAAAATATTACGATTTAAATTTTGTTTTAAATAAATTATAATAATATATAAAAAAGGAAAGTGGAGGATGCGGCAGACAACTGTTGTGAACTTGTCACCATAAAGAGTGGCTGATATTGTTATTAGGATGGCCCTCATGTTAGAAAAAATGGACCATTTTATTTTTAAACTTTTAAAAGTTATATTTTTTAAATAAAGTATTAATACTTACCTCCAAAATTAATCATAAAATATGTTTTAATATTTCTAAAAATTATTATGGAAATTTTGGAAAGTTTTTTCACACAAAATAAAACGTTTAAATCTATTTTTATTAAGGTTTATTATTATTATTATTATTATTATTATTATTATTATTATTAAAATAATAATATTCTTTGATTTTTAGTAAAATTGTATTGTGAATTTTAATCATAATTCTTTGAATGAAAGGTTGTTCGTTTCTTTTTCCTTTCTCTATTGGTGTCTAGAACTTTACGAAAGTGGTAGGCCTAAAAATTACTAATGGAAACTTTAATTAGTGAGTCTTTATTTCTTTTTCTTTTACGAGAAAATTTACTCTTTTTAGACAAATTTTATAAATATTAAAATTACCATTGTAACTTTTTGGATTATTTAATTTGAAGTAAAAATAATTTTAAACATTAACATTCTTCTTAAAAAAAAAAGTCACATAAAACAAATAAAATAAAAAAAACAACTTAGGAATTTAGAAACAAACAAGAGGAGCAGAAAATCGAGAGAAGACAAGTGGGAATTAATCGATTATTTTATTTTTTTTATTTTGTTAAAAAAAAAAAAAAAAAAAAAAAAACAATAAACAGGTTCGGATGTGATCTAAAGAGAAATCAAAATGAAATTTATAAAGAGAAAAGAAAAAATTGGAGAAGAACCTGTATGGTGTACGAGCAGAGGCCTTGATTTCGTCGCTAGCTCCGTGGCTTTCTTCAAGAAATTTGATGTATTTGGAGAGAAGTTTTTGGGTTGGTTGGTTGTTATTTATAATATTGAAGGGTCGCACCAGGATGGGTGATAGTGACCAATTTTTTTATTCTGTTAATTATGTTGAAACTTTAAATATTTATACGATTTTTAAATATTAGAGTTAAGATTTTTTTTTTTTTTTTTTTTTTAATGTTTTTTCGACTCACCGGAATTGAGTTTCCACTGACCTTAAATATTCTTAATTTTTTTTAAATATAGTTTATTATATTGTAACTGTGTTTTCGAATTAGTCAGGTTGACCTGACAAAAAATGTCAAATCGCAAACTGAGTTAAATATTCAGTTTTAAAAAAATTCAACCTTGACCTAAACAGAAAAGATTTAATCAAACCCCAATTTTTATTGTTTGGGTTAGGTATATCAGATTGATCGAGTCATATGAATATGGTTGTTTTTTTTTTTTTTTAAATATTGTAATTTTTTAAATAATTAAATATTAAAAAATTCTAACAGTATTTGTCATTTTTTTTTTTACATTCAGGGGTATATATCAATTATTATACTTATTTTTTTTTTGTAAATTATATTTTGTTGGGTTTTGATTTTCCATTTTAATAATTTGGTTTTGTAACCTTTAATTTTTTTTAATTTCTTAAATTATAAATGGATTGCAAAATATTTTAATATCATGATTTTTTTTTTTAAATATTTAATGTATATTCTAGAATCATTTAAAAGATTCAAAATTATTTATATAGTGTCGTTTTTTTACACGATAAAAATAATTTTAGCCACCTGAAAATTATTTTTAAATATGCACTATATAATCACTAAATCATAAATTTACACATTTTCGAGACACTCTAAATTAAAAAAAGTTTATAATGTATTAATTCAAAATTAATTAAATATATTATGAATTAATTATTTTATCTTGTTTGATGGGAGGTGTTAGATATTTTAAGTTGTGGGTTGCTTCAACACATATTTTTTTTTTGTATTAATGAAATTGCAAGTTGACATTAGGCAGCAATCCACCGAAGACCTAGTCCTCACAAAATATCCACCAAGATAACGTCCGATACGACGTCGTCCTACCGCAATCACTTCATTTTCACTTTTTATTTTTTTTTTTTGTTAAAATTCGTTAATTAACGAATTTCGAAGGGGGCTGCCGCTAGTTTATGTCAATTTAATTAGATTATTTTTTATTTTAATTTCCTCTTCTCCTAAATATTTAGTTTTACAAATTTACCAAATAAAAAATGAGTTTTTTTTTTTTTAATTTAATTTAATAATCCAGCTATTAAATTTAATTATAATCCAGTTATTAAAAAAATATCGATCGTCGATTGTTAAATTTGATTCAAGTTGCAGATTATGTTTTTATTCAATTTATATTAATAATATATTGAAAATATACGTGTAATATACATATTAATTAAATAAAATTTAATTGAGTTGGTATGACCATATAATTATACAGCTAAACCAACGTTTCACGATAACATTACAAATTTATAGACGTAAATAATATAAAATTAATGTATCGAAATTTATAAATATAACTATTTTAGTTTCATAGTGGGTAGAGAATTAAGGAACCACGAGAACTGTGGGTTCAAAATTTTGTTTAGCCATACTAATCAGTATATTTAATGAAATATTTGTATAATTATACCGTTAAAACATTGTTTAGTTTAATTTTGTTAAAAAAAGCTTAATTTAATTATAATTATCGTACATTGTTTTAGTTCTAGATCTACCTCTAAATATTATGAATATGAATCTAAAAATATAGGACGAGCCAATAAATATTATATTTTTTTATTCATTATTGGATCTAATTACATCATTTAATAATAATTTTTGTTTGTCAAACACATATAAATCCAAAAATAATTATACATATAATTGAAATAATAATTCAAAGATATAAGGCCAAAAAAATACATATATATATTTTTTGTATTCCAATACTTTTCTATTTTATTTTCAATAATTTCGAACCGTTTAGGTTTTTAATTTTATTTTTTTAAAATACACTAGATGACAAATTTCCATATAATTATAAAAGCTCGATTAAATATTTATTAGTTGATAAATATAATATTAATAGCTATTTTTCTGTTAAAAATTTAAGACAATGTGATGGGACATTAGATACCCGTGACATTCTTCTATGAAAAAACAAGATTTTTTTTTATTTATATTTTAATCAAATCAAGACAAAATAAAAATAAAATATTAAAAGTACAATATATAGAAGAAAAAATGATTTAATATAATAATTATTGAATGAACCAGATAATGCCAACGTCATATTTTAGAGATTTTAGCTATTTATTAACAAGACAACGAATATTCGATAATTTATTTTCCCCAACAAAAATAACATAATTAAGTTCCAGGCAGCCTTTTATTGGTCGTATTTATAATTGAAATGAAAGGAATCTGGTGCGTTTGACTTAGGATGGCTACGATGTACGTCACATGGTGATAGGATTATTGTACGATTGACACGTGGTAACATCAGGAGACATCCATCGTTCTTGTCTGCCGTTCCATGTGATCTAAGTCAACGGCTATGATTATTATATTAGTTTGAGTGAAGTCATCGAGCTTCCTCATCCTTTTATTTTGTTTATTTATATTTAAAATATTGTGATTGTCTGACACCTGGCTATTGAGATAAGAACATTATTTTATTTTATTTATTTATTTATTTTGAATTTACGACTTATGAAAGTGCATGAATTACTTAATTATGGTTTGATGATAATATTCCTTTAATTAATGACATTTTAATTTAATATTGTTTGCTGTTGCTAATTAATATATATATATATATAATTTTAAGGTTGAAAACTAATTTGTAATATTGAAAATTTTAATTTTTAAAAATTATACTAATTAATATATTTGAAATAATTTTTTAAATACTTGAAATAAATTTTATAACATAAATATATTTTTGTAATAGCCAAAGCTGACCCCTAATAGATAGGGTCCTTTTTGGACTTTACCTTTTGAGTTTTACTTCAAAATTTTTAGAATACGTACGTTAAGGAGAAGTTTTCACACCCTTGTAAAGTTATAAAAAATGTTTCATTCTCGTCTTCAACCGAGGTGGGATTTTGCAATCCACTCCCTTTGAGGCCCAACGTCATCGGTGACACTCGTTGCCTTCTCCCATTGATGTGGGACCCCTCAAATTCACCCCATTTGGGCCGGCCCGGCACATCGCTTGGTATCCACCCAAGGGCTCAGCCTTCAAGCCCAATATCAGGCCCATTTTGGAGCCCCAGCCCACGGCCCATCTCTCCTACTTCACTCCCCAGGCCCAGAACACTCGCGCCGAAGAATATTAACGGAGGACGGATATTGCGCTCGAGAATGCAGTTTCAAGTTTCATACAAGGCTGCATGCGACGGCGCCGAGCTCAGCTCATGAGGTGGACAGCCAAAAGAGATGCTAACCGTTGCGGGACTTCGATCCTGTAAGTATCTTTCCGTTCCTAATTCGTCATTCGAGCCTCAAAATTTCTTAGTTTCATCCAATTCCTTTAGAACATTTCGCACCTTTCCCGGATTTCTAACGCCGCTAATCTCAAATTTAAAGTTCTGTTCCACTTCTAATTTGTCCGATAACTGCAATAAATCTAAGAAGTTCACATTTCGGGAAAGAAATAGCGTAATATTTTGCTCTAGGAATGATGTTCTTCGTAATTTATCGGGCAACCAGGATGGAACTGAAGAGATTTATGAACTTAGTTTGTTAAAAAAGCCCTCTCGTGCTTCTATAAGCAACGGGAGTTCATCAGAAGTTCATAAAGAGGTTGTAAATCCCGATGAGAACGAGAGCTTGACGCTATTTATGAAGTTCTTTAAGATTATAGATTCTGTAGAAGACGAAGAAGAGGAAAAAGCATTACAAGCATTTGAAGAGAAAATTAATGGAGAGGATGAATCTGATAAAGCCAATAAATTAAATGTTGAGTACTATGAGCCCAAACCTGGAGATGTCGTGGTCGGTGTAGTCGTCTCAGGTGACGAAAACAAGCTTGATATCGATATGGGGGCGGATTTATTAGGGACAATGTTGACAAAAGAAGTGCTTCGTTTGTATGACAAAGAGATAGAATTCTTGGATCTCGACAAGGATGCCGAGTCTTTTATGGTGAATGGGAAGATGGGGTTGGTGAAATATGATAATGCTGTTAGCGATGGACCGGGGCCGGGGCAACCTATCGTAGAGACTGGCACGGTTTTGTTTGCAGAGGTTTTGGGAAGGACACTCGGTGGTCGACCATTGCTAACAACTAGAAGATTGTGTCGGTGGTTAGCTTGGCATCGAGTGAGGCAGGTTTTTTTCTTGACAAGCTTCTCTGCTTACTGAAGTTTCCGTCTTAGGGGGCACAAAGAAGAAATGTATGTATTTGTTGTGGTTTCCTTGTTCGACAGATAAAACGACTCAACGAGCCAATTGAAGTTAGAATATCAGAGTGGAATACGGGAGGCCTTCTTACAAGAATTGAGGTTGGTTATGTGATAGTAATTCATTTGGTCTTGGACTTCTGTTTCGTTTGTCTATGCTTATGTTTTGTTTCGGTTCGGTTCTGAACTTTGGTTATGCAGGGTTTGCGAGCATTTCTTCCGAAGGGCGAGTTATTGAATAGAGCAAATAACTTCACGGAGTGGAAAGAATATGTGAGTAGGCTTCGGTTTCTTTGATTTTTCAGCTGCTATATGCGTTATCTTAGAAAAGCGTTCGGTTCACCTGCCATGTAAATGGCCTCTCCTATAAACATTGATTTGTTTCTTTCTTGTTGTATTACGTTCTTAATCATGATTACTCAAATCCCTTCGCACTGGTGTGCCTTTCGCATCAGAGACCTCTATGCCTTGAACCGATCTCTTTGCAATAGCGATCTTACTGAACACTCTTTGCTTGCTGCAACATTTGCTTGACATAATTGGACAAAAGGACGGTATGGACGACCTTAGCTCACTGTACTTGTCTCCTATCGTGTAGGTGGGACGTCGGATCTTTGTGCAAATCACCCGAATAGTTGAAGCTAAGAACGATGTGATACTAAGTGAGAGACAAGCTTGGGTCAGTTTCACCACTACATTTTTCAAATTTCTCCTCAAGGTATTGATGAGTACACCAATAAATAGGCGATTTTGTGTCTCTTATCTCAGGAAACGTTGTACCTACGTGAGGGAACGCTTCTAGACGGGACCGTGACGAAAATATTTCCTTTTGGAGCTCAAATTAGAATTGGCAATACGAACAGATGGTGCGTTTCAATTTACTTAGCCTGCAACTTTCTCCCGAGTTCAGTTTCATGAAATTAAAAATTTAGCGTTATGTTTTGACCGGGCATACCATATTCTGTTGTTCTTATCGATCTTTAGTTTCTGAGAATTATTGATACATCCATCTGAATGTTCCTCAGCGGGTTACTCCATGTTTCAAACATCACCCGTGCCCGAGTTACCTCGGTGAGTGACTTACTTGTAGTGGGCGAAAAGGTCAAAGTTCTAGTCGTGAAGTCAAATTTTCCTAACAAGACATCTTTAAGGTAATTCAGAAACATATTATTATTCAATCTAACAGTCTTATGATTGATGCATCTTATAACTTAAAATTTTGCCTTTATGGTTTTACAGTATAGCTGAACTCGAAAGCGAGCCCGGACTCTTTATATCGAACAAAGAGGTAGCACACATTGATCCTCCTCACCAATGAACTTCATTTTCTTCAAAAATTGACCGAGTCGTTTTTTCTTTTCCTTTATCAGAAAGTATTTTCAGAGGCCAAGATCATGGCAAAGAAGTATAGACAAAAGCTACCCGTGATCAAAGGCGTATCCAGGCCGTTACCTGCTCCCGTTCCAAGGTCCGAACCTGCTCCAACTACAGATCTTCCATTCGAAAAGGAATCGAGCATGTATGCGAACTGGAAGTGGTTCAAATTCGAAAGGTAGTTGTTTATATGATCTCTCTTTCATGCTTCCCAACCAACCAACCCTTCATGGATAAGAATTTGCAATATATTCCCTTAGTTCGACGAATGAGTTTTTCGTTATCATTTGTCGTTGACCGTTCCTGTTCGATTTTGTGGAACGATATAATCCAGGGAATGAGAAACGACGTTACTTGAACAGGATCGGGATCGGTGTTCTTGAGTTTTAAGGAGATAAAATCCAGGGAAAGGGAGGTTTTAAAGATCAAATTTTGAACTTCAAGTCTTGTTCAGCTGTTCTTTATTGAGGTTTCTACATAGTGAATTTTTCTCTGGTTTTTTTTTTTTTTTTTTTTTTTACTTTTGAAATTTTGTATATTCGACATAAAATTGAAGTTTGTGTCTAATAATGTATTAAACTTCTAATTTTTTAATTTTTTTTAAAAAATATCAAATAAAAATTTATGATTTTTTTTGGAATTTTTTAAGTTAAAAAATTTATTAGATACAAAATAAAAAAATTAATAAAACGTTTAAAATACAAATTTTGTATGATACTGTTTATAAAATACACCACAAAGTTTAATAACAAATGAAAATTTTTACTTTATACAGTTCAAGTACCAAATTAAATTATTTAAAATCCAACATAAATCAATATTTAGTCATTTTTAATCCAATATGTATACGTGAGGTCAACCATTTTTTTATTTAATATTAAGTTATAAAATTACTTATATTTTTAAAAATAATTTTATTATTTCAAATTTATAATATTACCCTCTAACTTTTTATAAATCAATCTCGAACCTTTAGAAATTTTAGAACTAAAATCATAAGAATAAAATCATAAGATTTAAGAGAGATTCGGGTATTCAATATTGCTGAGATACTCAATTGGGTCTTTAATTTTGACAAGAGGATGATTTATTATTTAAAAACTATTTATTACTCGAGTTTAAAAATATGTATTTTTTAATTTAGTCTTAATTCAATATATTTAAATATTGTTTTTTTAAATTAACAAAAAAAAAAAAAAAGATGATGAGGATTCATTGGGCTTCTAAATATTTATGGGAAAAATAACACAAATAAAGTACATTTAAATTAGTACTTATTTTATTTATTTCTTAAATATATATATATATAAAAAAGACTACATCTAAATTAGGGGTTTAATCTTCTTTTTTTCACCCACCTATATGGAGCACTGCACCCAATTAATCACCGCCGCACACACAAGCGAAATCCCAAAATTACCCCTGGAAATCAAAACACATAGGGGCAAAATCGTCTTTCTAAATATTATTTTCAAATTTTCGCTCCAAAACTGCCTTGCGGCTAAAAGTAAACATAATAAAACAATAAAAGCAAAAGCCCAAACACGCCCTAATCGTTCACTGTGCCCTAAAAAATAAAATAATAATTATAATAATTATAATAATTATTTATTTATTATTTATTTTTTACTCCCTTCCCAAAACAAACCCACCATGTTTACCTCGGTAACCAAACTAACCTGCACCTCATCCTCGTATTTTCACGGATGAAGGTAATTAATGACGCAGTAAAAAAAGGGGGAAAATTAAATTACCTTGTCTGCGAAATGTCGAAATTAAATTACCTTGTCTGCGAAATGTCGATTATACCCTTGGAACTGAGCTTTTTTCCCTTTTGTCGCCTACCCTTCAAATATAATAATATAATCCTAAGGGATAAGGCCGCGTCTGGGGGATTTGTTATAAATATGTTAAATTACGGAAAAGCCCCTACCTGAACATGGGCAATGCGTCAAATTACATAAAAGCCACTGCCCTAAAAGTTTTCACAATGTACGAAGTGCCCTTACAGGCTTGGTGGGTTTTTTATTTTTATAATTGTCTTTCCAAGGCAATAGGCTTGGACATGGCCCTGAAATCTTTGATTCTCCTTCCGCCTGCCCTAGGCTGGACGAAATTCCCATTTTACCCCTATGTCGTACTACTTTTATTACGTTCGATCAAATTAAGTAAAGTTTGTTCGATATATATATCTTAGTCTTTATTGAGTTAATGACGTTAACGATAAAATTTATGATTCACCGTTTGTGAACCATAATTGATTTTACTTTCTCGCCGAGTTATTTAAAGGTTTGGAAGGATCTCGGTGGGAAGGTTACACTCGTCGTTTATGTTCTTGTGTCTGACGTACGTAACTTAATTTTCTTTTGTCGTTTTGGGTGTTATTAATGGTTTCAGTTGTATCGAATATCAAACTCTCTCAACCCGATTTATAACCTTCTACGATTTTTTGAATTATTATGGAACCGTGATAGTTTATATGTTAGCAGGTTCACTTTTAAAGTTTTTGAATACGACTAAACTTATGTTTGACTTTCATTCTTCTAAAAGTAGTTCAATTTACAGAGGGACGAGAAGATTTGAACCTGTTAGGTGTGTTGGATGAAAGTTCCACATCGGCCAATTTAGAAAATGATAATGAGTTTATAATTAAGGAATACTATCTCCAATGATCCTGAGATTTGAACCTGTTAGGTGTGTTGGATGAAAGTCAGGAGAGCTTATGCTCAAAATGAACAATATCATATCATTATGGAGAGTTGTATTCATCTAAAAGTGGGTTGAAGTCAGTGGGTTGAAGCCAATACTTCCCTTAAACTCATTTTTGCACGGCATAGGGCTTACAATAGACTCTATAAATGTTAAGAAAAGACATAAATACCCTTGAAAAAATACAAATATAACATAAAAACAGCGGGTAAGGTTATTGGGGAGAGTTGTGTACTTCCCTTAAAACTCATTTTTGCACGGGTACATAGGGGCTAAAATAGACTCTATAAACATTAAGAAAAGACATAAATACCCTTGAAAAATAAATATAACATAAAAATAGTCGGTAAAGTTATTGTGGAGAGTTGTGTTCATCAACCGTGGGTTGAAGCCAATATTTTCCTTATGTTCGTTAGTATCGGGTATCGATACCTAGTAGGAAAATAAACTCATTTTTGCTCGGGGTACCTATGGCCTAAAGTAGACTCTATAAATGTTAAGAAAAGACATAAATACCCTTGAAAAAATACAAATATAACATAAAAACAGCGGGTAAGGTTATTGGGGAGAGTTGTGTACTTCCCTTAAAACTCATTTTTGCACGGGTACATAGGGGCTAAAATAGACTCTATAAACATTAAGAAAAGACATAAATACCCTTGAAAAAATATAAATATAACATAAAAATAGCCGGTAAGGTTATTGTGGAGAGTTGTGTTCATCAACCGTGGGTTGAAGCCAATATTTTCCTTATGTTCGTTAGTATCGGGTATCGATACCTAGTAGGAAAATAAACTCATTTTTGCTCGGGGTACCTATGGCCTAAAGTAGACTCTATAAATGTTAAGAAAAGACATAAATACCCTTGAAAAAAATACAAATAGTGCCCAAATAAGCTGATGACTGCAGCAAAATAAAGTCATGATTGTTTTCAATTTAAAAACAATAAATAGAGAAAGAAGTTGGAATCCCACGTCTCGATAATATAGCATGCACTTGCACACTGCCCCCCTCTTCCTCTTTCTCTCTCACTCACATTTCTCCCCCATCCCATAAACGCCATTGAAGCAGTTCGACCAAGCTCCGGCAATAACACTCTCTACTTTCAACCACTTGCCATGGCTTCCATGGTTGAGGACTTTCCAGCTCCGGTTGTATCGGCTCGGAACTGAAGCGGTGGCCGCCGGCGATATCTCCAATTCCGGCTTCGGAGGGGGTAGGTTTCATGGTGAGTTACAGAGGCTTCGATGATGATCATTAATTGCTTTTGATTGATTTGAGGAAGTTTTTTTTCCTCGAATAATATATATTTCCCGTTCACATGCTGTATTGAGTCTGATTTAAGCATTCGTTCTGTTTGATTCCACCATTGAGACCTCTTTCACATGGATTTTGTCACTGAGAGTGAGTGAAAATCTTTTATCCGCCATTGAAGCAAAGCAAAGCAACCACCGAGACGACGGCCATAGTTAACTTTATTTGTTTTCGAGGTCAAATCATTTTTTCCAGAGCTCTAATGGAGGGAGCAATCGATGGATTTCTTAAACGGTGTCTATTGTACTTCATGGCTATGTGCTTAACCTTAACAATGGAGAGTTCATTAGTTGCTTCTCTATCTCCCGATGGAGAAGCGCTTCTCTCTCTCGTATCTGCTGCTGGTCCTTCTGTTCTTGCCTCTTGGAATCCATCAAGCCAAAACCCTTGTTCTTGGGAAGGAATCACTTGTTCTCCTCAGAACAGAGTCATTTCATTATCTCTTCCTAAAACGTTCTTAAACCTCTCTGTTTTGCCTCCTGAGTTGTCTTCTTTATCTTCTCTGCAACTTCTTAATCTCTCTTCCACCAATGTATCTGGCTCAATCCCTTCCTCTTTTGGCCTACTCACTCATCTTCGCCTGTTGGACCTTTCATCCAACGATCTCTATGGTCCAATTCCTCCTCAGCTTGGTTCTCTTTCTTCACTTCAATTCCTTTTCCTGAATTCCAATAGACTTTCTGGTAAGATTCCTCCGCAGCTTGCTAATCTGGCTTCTCTGCAAATTCTTTGCCTCCAAGACAATTTGTTTAATGGCTCTATACCATCACAATTTGGTTCTTTGCTGTCTCTTCAAGAGTTTCGAATCGGAGGGAATCCATTCCTTTCGGGAGAGATTCCGTCACAGATGGGGCTGCTTACTAATCTCACTACATTCGGGGCAGCGGCTACGGCGCTTTCGGGGGCTATACCGTCTACATTTGGGAACTTAATCAACCTCCAAACTTTGTCACTCTATGATACTGAGATATCTGGTTCAATACCTCCTGAGTTGGGGCTTTGTTCTGAGCTAAGGGATTTGTATTTGCATATGAACAAGCTCAATGGTTATATTCCTCCTCAGCTGGGTAGGTTGCAGAAGCTTACTAGTTTGTTTCTCTGGGGCAATGCTCTATCAGGGTCGATACCGTCGGAAATTTCAAATTGTTCGGCTCTAGTTGTTTTTGATGCGTCGGAGAATGATCTTTCTGGTGAAATCCCAAGTGATTTAGGGAAGTTGGTTGTTCTTGAACAGTTTCATGTATCGGACAATTCGATCTCGGGTGCGATACCGTGGCAGCTAGGCAACTGCACAAGCTTGACTGCCCTTCAGCTTGATAATAATCAACTATCAGGTGTAATTCCACCAGAACTTGGCAATTTGAGATCTCTTCAAAGCTTTTTCTTATGGGGGAATTCTGTGTCAGGAACCATACCATCTTCCTTTGGCAACTGCACTGAGTTATATGCCTTTGATCTTTCAAGAAACAAGCTCACTGGGGTAATCCCAGAAGAAATTTTCAGCTTGAAGAAGCTGAGCAAGCTTTTGCTCCTCGGAAATTCTTTATCTGGCGGGTTGCCTCGAAGCGTCGCAAATTGTCAATCATTAGTGAGGTTGAGGCTTGGAGAAAACCAGCTTTCAGGCCAGATTCCGAAGGAGGTAGGACGGTTGCAAAATCTCGTCTTTCTCGACTTGTATATGAATCATTTTTCGGGTGGCCTCCCGCCTGAGATTGCTAATATTACAGTTCTTGAGCTACTTGATGTGCATAATAACTATATAACTGGTGAAATTCCTCCCCAGCTTGGGGAGTTGGTGAACTTGGAGCAGCTCGATCTCAGTCGAAACAGCTTCACCGGTGAAATTCCTGAGAGCTTTGGAAACTTCAGTTATTTGAATAAACTTATTCTCAACAATAATCTACTGACAGGGTCAATTCCAAAGTCCATCAAGAACCTGGAGAAACTAACTCTACTTGATTTGAGTTACAACAGTCTCTCTGGTACCATACCACCAGAAATTGGTTACATGAAGAGCTTGTCGATCAGTTTGGACTTGAGCTCGAACGGGCTTACCGGAGAAATTCCCGAGGCGATGTCCAGTTTGACACAGTTACAATCACTTGATCTTTCCAATAACATGCTTTATGGAAACATTAAAGTGTTGGGTCTCTTGACTAGTCTCACTTCTCTCAATATCTCCCACAACAATTTCTCAGGTCCTATGCCTGTAACGCCATTTTTTAAAACGCTACCACGAGATGCTTATGATCAGAACGTGAATCTTTGTAAATCACTCAATGGATTTACTTGTTCTTCGAGTTCGATGCGAAGAACTGGCTTAAAGTCTGTAAAAGCTGCTGCTTTGATTACCATCATTCTTGCTGCAGTTCTCATCCTAATTTTTGCATTGTGGATAGTAGTTTCACGAAATCGCAAGTACATGGCAGAGAAACATTCCAGGACGTCGTCCCCTGCTTCGGCTGCCGAGGATTTCTCTTATCCGTGGACCTTCATCCCATTTCAGAAGCTCAATTTTACCATAGATAACATCTTGGAATCCATGAAAGACGAAAACATAATTGGAAAAGGTTGTTCTGGGGTTGTTTATAAGGCAGATATGCCAAATGGTGAATTAGTTGCAGTGAAGAAACTATGGAAAACGAAGCAGGATGAAGAAGCAGTTGACTCGTGTGCTGCGGAGATTCAAATTCTCGGGCATATTCGACATCGAAACATAGTGAAGCTCATTGGTTATTGCTCTAATAGAAGCGTCAAGCTACTTCTCTACAACTATATTTCCAATGGTAATCTACAACAACTCTTGCAAGGAAACAGGAATTTGGACTGGGAAACTAGGTATAAAATTGCAGTTGGGACAGCACAGGGTCTGGCTTATCTTCATCATGATTGTGTGCCTGCAATTCTTCACAGAGATGTCAAGTGCAATAACATACTTCTAGACTCCAAATTTGAAGCTTATCTAGCAGATTTCGGCCTGGCAAAGTTGATGAACGCTCCAAATTATCACCACGCAATTTCGAGAGTAGCGGGATCATACGGTTATATAGCCCCAGGTAGATTTCCTTTTCTATTTATCGCTTGAATTGAATATCTTTACGGTTGAATTTGTTTCTAAAATCTTCCCAAACCAATGCAGAATACGGATATACCATGAACATAACCGAGAAGAGTGATGTCTATAGTTATGGAGTTGTTTTGCTAGAGATACTAAGTGGCCGTAGTGCAGTTGAGGCACGAGTTGGAGGCAGTCTTCACATTGTTGAATGGGTGAAGAAGAAGATGGCAAGCTTCGAGCCTGCTATATCGATACTCGACGCAAAGCTCCAAGGCTTACCAGATCAGATGGTTCAAGAAATGCTTCAAACACTTGGTATAGCCATGTTTTGTGTTAACTCCTCTCCAGCAGAAAGGCCAACAATGAAGGAAGTGGTAGCATTATTGATGGAGGTGAAGAGTCCTCCAGAAGAATGGGGCAAAACCTCCCAACCTCTAATAAAGCAGTCCTCAAATTTAAGTTCAAATAATTCTTACTCATCCACTAGAAAATTGGGGTGAGAATTGAGGGAAATGGTTGAAATAGAGAGATCCTTGTGGCATCTAATTGAACTTTGCAATCTTGTACAGCTTTTGTTTAATGGAAGAGATCAATTCATTTGGTCACAGTCTATCGACATTCGAAATATTTTTAACGAACTTGTTATCAACCCCATATATCATTAACAATATATCGACATTTGGTCCATATATTAGTTACCGAACCTGTCTATCCACCTCATATATTTTAACAAGACGATACCGACTCGTCGATATGCAACAAAGCAGATTCTAAACATATTTCAAAACGAACTAGAAACTTGATATTTGTTATTATTATCAACCCCATATATTACTATCAATATATCGAGATTTCATCCATATATCCACCCCGTATATTTTAACGAGATGATAACTACTCGTTGATATGCAACTAAACAATTTCTAAACATATTTCAAAACGAACAAACTTGGTATTTGTTATTATTATTATTATCAATATATCGACATTTCATCTTGTCTATCCACCCCATATATTTTAACGAACCTACTCGTCGATATGCAACTAAACAGTTTCTAAACATATTTCAAAGCGAACTAAAAACTTGGTATTTGTTATTATTATTATTATCATCATTATATCGACATTTCGTCTATGTATTATTTAATGAACCTGTCTATTCACCCCATATATTTCAACGAGACGATACCTACTCGTCGATATGTAACTAAGCAGTTTCTAAACATATTTCAAAACGAACTAAAAACTTGGCATTTGTTATTATTATTATAATCAATCCACAAGATGGGCACCTGAAATAAAGGGGAGGAACTCCTTGGCAGTGATCTTCCAGATTTCCAACATGTGTAGTGTGGCGTAGTAGGCCATATCTTGCAGGGAAAAAGCAGACAAGCTGTGGAGGGCATGCTTCTCTTACTTTGAAGGGCACATGCTTCAGAAGACAAAATCTTGTCTCCTCTCCACAACCTACAATACCCTTCATCATATCCAGCACCAAGTCAAAAAAGAGGTCAAAAAGATGCAAAACCCTATTATCATTCATATTCTATATGATTTTGGTCAACTTTTACACAATTTTTTCATTCTTCTATTCCTTCAGCTTTTGAATCCTCAACTTTATTTCTTTTTCCATGTTAGTTCTTCCATTATCAAAATATCAAGATTAATCCCTTCTCTTTTCTTGAATTCTAAATGCAATAATAGATGGAATATAACATATAGTTAATAAACTATGTTTATATTACACATTCATGACATAAAAACAAGATTTCTATGACAGAGACCAAACAAGAAGTCAGGGATGATATTGAAGCTTTAAAGAATTAATGATCCAAATGAACATGGGTAGAAGTTATGAGACCAACTATGAAACTATGAGTAAGAGTTTAGAGATCAAAATCATACTAATAACATTGAAAGCAATGAAAAATGTACCAAGAAAGTGAGGGAAGTTTGAAAAGTAATGAAGTACATAATGCAGACAATGAAAAGTTATGTAATCTTTAAGAATGCCGTTCAGAATCATTCCACTAAAGCTAAGATAATGCTATAATGACCACTGCTAAAAGTTGTAGACAACATTTGGAACCACCACAGATATCAACCTTTTCCAACCATGTGCAAAGGGCCTAATAAATGAGTGATATCATAAAAATGCATCACCCCTTTCCTCCTTTTTGAATGGTTCCTCCACTATATAAATCAGATTAAGAGACAGAGAACCTAAATCTTCCAGACTATATACAACTCTTGGGACCTTTTTACCCAAACATTTTAGAACTTCCCAATCATACCTGATTAACAACTTATTAAAGTTCATAATCTGTAAAGAATTAAAGATGAGATTCACCTCAGTCCATATAAACTAATGAACTGCAGCTTTACGACTTCGACGAAAGTATTAAAATCATCACCTGAAAGAAGTTCCTAAGTTTCATATAGCAGTTTGGCATCAGCCTATAATTCCAGCATCTAGAACATTTAAAAGTTCAAGCTATTAAACAGGAAATTGATTCCATCTATCCAGGAGAGAGGTATAAAGGCTGCAACACTCAAAAATTTTAAGTCTATACATGGTTTTCTTATTGTTTTTGAAAAGAAATGAGATTTTATTGAGGGTGATTAGTAAAATGAAAGAATAGTCTTTTCTGCAAAGGAGCCTATACAAAACTACTTTGGTTTAGAACTTCAAATTTTGAGAAAGTTCCCATTTTACAGGCACAAGAGAACTCTAATACCAATGCAACTACAGTCAATATCAATGAAATATGGTTTCCTTCTCAAATCAAAAAGAAAAGAGCTATGCCTTTCAACCCCATCAAGTCCGAAAAAGAGGAAGCCATGTGATGTCCCACATTGGTTGGGGAGGAGAACAAATCACCCTTTATAAGGGTGTGGAAACCTTCTCCTAGCAGACGCATTTTAAAGTTTTGAGGGGAAGCTCAGAGCCAGACACCGGACGATGTGCCAGCCTTCTCGCTGTTCCCCGAAGGGAGGTAGACACGAGGCGGTGTGCCAGTAAGGACGCTGGGCCCCAAAGGGGGTGGATTTGGTGGTGGTCCCACATCGATTCGAGAAAGGAACGAGTGCCAGCAAGGACGCTGGACCCCGAAGGGGGGTGGATTGTGATGTTCCACATTGATTGGGGAGGAGAACAAATCACCCTTTATAAGGGTGTGGAAACCTTCCCCTAGCAGACGCGTTTTAAAGCCTTGAGGGGAAGCCCGAAAAGGAAAGCCCAAAGAGAACAATATCTGCTAGCGGTGGATCTGGGGCGTTACAAGTCAGAAATCAATCACATGCATAAAATTATAAATCACTGGGTCTACAATAAATATAAGCAGTATAAAATTGAATTTGTGCAAAAGTTGGTGCAATAATTTATAAAAGAAATAGTCGGTCCGATAATGGAAGAGAATCTTAACCACACGTTAGAAGATGAAGCAAAATGAGGACTGATAACTCCCCAGAGATTTCCTTCTGTTCCTCCATACAAGGAAATTGAAAGGAAAAAAAAAAAGTCCATTGAAGGTATGCCATTGAAAGTTAAAACTTCTAAATATGTCCATGTTAACTTCTTCCCGACAAGTAGATCTTAGTTACCCGCTTATTAGAACCTGCAAGAAGCTTTTCTTTGCTCTTATCACATCCTTCATTGCAAAAAAAGTATGTCGGAGAAAACTCCAAAATTAGGGCTCCAAAAAGCTTACCTCAAATCTTTCGATGAGATTCAGCAGGCAGTGTAAGCTACATTTTATGGTTGTAAGTTGTCAGGAGCGTATGGTATATCCTACAGACATTCTGTTCTAAGTTCAATGAATACCTCCTAGTTCATTTTGCTACATACACATCATCTCCCTCAGTTTCATGTATAGTCCCCATCAAATCCACCTTTCTTTTGTTTGGGCGGCAATCAAATTATTTGGTATGGTCCTTCAAAAAGGTTCTGACCCAGGCTGCTAGAAAATTCAGGAAGCAATCTGTCTAAAGTTGTAGCAGACCAATTGGTGGATGAATGTTTAACTTGTAAAGCAGATCCGATTACATGGTGTTGTAATTAGGAATAACAAATATTGATCTTCGATCCTTTATTCTTCAAATGTGTTTTAATACTATTCTTAACTGTCTTGTAGAAACATACCAAAGCAAAGTTAGGAGTCTCTTGTCTTTCATTAGGAGCTTAGACAAGAGATGGCAGGGCTGATGTAACGGCCCAAGCCCACCACTAGTAGATATTGTTATCTTTGGGCTTTCCCTTCCGGACTTCCCCTCAAGGTTTTTAAAAACTATCTGCTAGGGGGAGGTTTCCACACCCTTATCAAGAATGATTTGTTCCCCTCTCCAACCGATGTGGGATCTCACCGCTCACATATGGAAGGTTCGGAGGATAGTGGAATTGGAGACATCTTTGTGGAGTGATCCCTCTCCATCACAGGCACATCAAGAAAAAGAACACGTATTGGCCAATTTTTCTACAATCTATAATTTATGGACAAGTCCAGATGAAACTTATCTGCCTTGTGGCAAAGTGATTCAGACAATCCAGCAGCAGGGAAACTAGTGTGTTCCAGTTTTCCAGAGGATAAGGTCTTGCATAGCCCTTATTACTATAAAGGGTCAAATATACAAGATGAGAACGTGACTTGTCATACACACACACACACGTACATACGTGTAAAACAAAACTAAAGAAATCTTTCAAAACCAAGATATACAGTTAGGAACTATCCACTGCCACCTTCTAGAACTAATATAAGGCAGCTATTAAGATGATAGCAGTATAGTTTGCACAGGAATCTTGTCACTGGTAATAAAAATTGCAGCAGAGGTAGATCAATTTCAAACGGACTAGTTCTACTTCAATTATGACTAAACCTTAGCCTTGAATACTAATGTCACTCTAATGATCCCCAGCCCACAGGAATCCCAATACTGATGATGAAGGCAATGCAGAGACTAGGCCCTTCTCCCTTCAATGTGCTGCCTTTGCAAAAATGAAGAGGAATCTTCAGATCACATCTTTCTTCACAGTGACTTCATTAAACAGCAATGGTGGCAGCTCTTTGAGATGTTCGGTATTGCTATTTGTGTAAAGGCCCAAGCCCACTGTAAGCAGATGTTGTCCAATTTGGGTTTTCCCTTTTGAGCTTCCCCTCAATGTTTTTAAAATATATATGCTAAGGAGAAGTTTCCACACCCTTATAAAGAATGCTTCGTTCTCCTCTCCGAACGAGGTGGGATCTCACAATTTTCCTTCCCAAAAATGTTGACGACTCGCGGTTAGAACCTTAATAAGAAAGCTAAGGTCCTGTGGGGTTCGTATCCAGAGCTTTTTTGGGGGGAAGTTGGCTTGAAAGAAATCGTAGACTCTTTGAAAATATGTCTGCCTCTTTGCAGCTAAATGCATCTTGGTGGTGTCATAGCATGAGTAAATTCTCGTGTAATTAGTCGTCCTTTTGATGTTACTCAACAATTGGAAAAGCTTTTTGTAAGTAGCTCTCGGGTGGGGGTTCTCTCTTCTCCCTGCCCTTAAGCTGTATCATTTCTGTTGAATAGTATATACACACACACACACACACATATATATATACTCAGCATTTCTGCATCTTAAACTCCAAAAAGCAAGACATTTGATCGCCAATCAAACAAAATTCCCACAAAATGCAGAATCAAATGCACCATGAAGTGCGAAATGAGATGTCTATAGTATAGCTATAATGCTTTCATGGGTAGTTCAATCCTCAATAACGAAACGATAATCAAGATTTAGCAGCATCAAACCATTCAGAATAAATGTCAAATTGGAAAAATGAAATCCATTTTCTTAGCAGTAGTGTCATTTCTCGAGGAAGAAACAATTAAACAAGTTCCCACACGCCATTCCTAACCCTAGAGCTGAGTTATTAACGCCAAACTTGCTTACAATGTCACAAGCAGCAATCAGGCAAGAAAATGAATGGGAAATTGGATTATGTTTAAAATTGGGAAGAACAAAATGAAATACATGAACCTCAATTACTCGTCAAGCTGTTGAAGCTCAGCCTTCAACTGCTCAATCTTAAGCCCCATGGACCTCTGCAACGCCTTCCTCTCGTTCTCGCACAATTTCGCAAGAAGCCCCTCGTACATGTCTAAAACTTCCTTCACAGCATCCCGAGCACACTCGGCCTCTTCATCAAAATAAACGGTCTCTTTAGACTCCATAGCCGACTCTATCTCTTCTCTCGCTTCAGCAAACTTGAGATTGATCCTGTCCACCTCTCTAATCTGATCACACTCCGGCTCCGAGTTGCCCGAACCACCACTGTACCTCCTCAAACACTGAAGAGTTACAAACTGACGATTCGGCCTCATTACATACGAAAAATGGAGATCATCTGGTCGCAATTTGTAAGGAAACTCAGAATTTGGCAACAGAGAAGAGTCCAGAATTCGACGAACGATACACGAAGATGAAGAAGTAGAAGCCTGAGATTTTCCGGCAAGCAATCTGCAGAGTGAAAGGCGTAATCGAGGGCTCATTTTTTTCGCAATTTCTGGATATTACGAACAAGGGGGCCAAGGAAATCAGGGTTCAGTGAGAAAATGAAGCATAAAGGGTGGAACCATTAATTCAGCGACAGTGAAATAAGGGTTTTACACGTCACTGGATATTCCAAAACAATTTTGAGAGACTAAATAAATAAAAACAAACTTATTTTTTTATTTTTTATTATTAAGATCCTTAAAATAAAAAATAATTTTAAGTTAATTTTGGATGAAATAATACCTTATTTAAAAAATTAGATTTTTTAAATTTTATAATCAGAATTTTTTTTAGTTGAATCAATTATTTATTTATTTTATATTTTAAAAATTAACCTTAGAAATAAAATTAATACCTTATTTAAGGAGATATGATAGTTAGATTGAATTAAACGTATTTTCAAAATTTGTTTAAAATATTTTAGAAATTCCCTAAATTTTGAAAATCAAACGTGATTTAAGTAAATTATGCTGAAATCCAATGTAGATCCAACTTTCTATTCACTCGTGACAGTTTCGAGACTACTTTAGCTCCTCTCTTCTTGGGAATCCGTACATTCCTCCCTCAGCAATAAGAACAATTATTTCTCGAGGACAAGTTTAGATACCTTTGGCAAACACAATGTCAAACGGTCGGTTGGTCACTAATCTAACCATACCAACTTATTAAATTTAAAATAGTCAATGTATTATATAATACAATAACACAAATATATAATAAAAATAGGTTATCTCTTGCCTGTCCATAGATTCAGTGGCAGTTTGAAAGGTTGACATATTCCGGAATCTCCGGATCACGCTTATTTTCAACTCCCCGAAGCATTTCGTCGCTTACTACGCCCTTCATCGTCTCTGGGTGCCTAGGTATCCAACGTAAGCCTTTCTTCGTTGGACCTTTCAATTCATAGATGTAGATCTCGGACCTATGAATCCAGTTACTGGATCTAATCCTCCGCAAAAAGTAAGAAATTCCACATATTTTGACCAATTCAAAGTTTGGCTGAGTGGGATGTATTTCCACGGTGCTCGTTTTTCAGAGCCATCGTTAACCATCCGTCATTAGCCGTAAGGCGTATTGATCCAAAATCATGAAAAAGATTATAACTTTGTCGAGAGTTGTTGGGTTAATAAAATAATGGAAACTTAATAAGAAGTAGAGATGATGACCAAACCAAAATCAGGTCAACAAAACCTCCAAAACCAACAGCCCCACTTACCCAACGTTGTATAAATACCTGTTGCCTTCAAACTAGCTTTCAGATTTCCCCAAAATGGCAAGGCAGCTACAAATGATGATGCATTCTTCACAAGCCACAGCTCAGGTTGGCATGGCTGGTGCGAGCCTTCTCTTGTGTGCTTTTGCATTGTTTATGTGTGCTTCCCATGCTCGGAAATGGCGTCGTCGCTGGAATGCTTGCTTGGATTATGGCTACGAGTTTGAGGATCCTGTAATAGAGCTTAACCAAGAAGCGACAGTTGTGACTACGCAACGAGTGAATACCTGTGTTGTGAATGCCACTGAGCCGGAGAATGGCAACGACGAGATGTTCTTCAGTAGAGAGCAACGAGCTGCTGTATGGGAGAAGAACATACTCATGGGAGGGAAGTGTCAGCTACCGGACTTCTCGGGCGTCATATTATACGACTCCAATGGAAACGTCGTAACCCCTGCTAGAACTCAGCTTCCTCTACTCACCTGGAAGTGAAGAGAAACATTGACAATCATTGACAAAATATCATCTCAGAATCTACCTTTTCATTTGTTTTTCTGTCCTCTCCCTAAGAGCTCGCCATTGTATGCAGCCTTGTATCTTTCAAACCCCTGGAATGTAATCAATCTTGCAATGAAATGATAATTTTATCACCAAAAACACAAAAACAACAGCCCATTCGTATTCAGTCTTTCAAAGTTACGTGCAATCGCGTAAAACAAGTCGATATCAAGTTTTAAGTTCTATTTGCAGATGCACGAAGTGACTCAGACCGCATCCGCAAGTTTACATTTCAGAGTATCTGGAGATTCCATAAGATGGAACGGCTCTTCTTCCTCGATTTCAAGAAGCATAGCAGCAATCTCCACAAGTTTACATTTCAGACCGCATCCGCAAGTTTACATTTCGGAGTATCTGGAGATTCCATAAGATGGAACGGCTCTTCTTCCTCGATTTCAAGAAGCATAGCAGCAATCTCCACAAGGGACGAATGTTGTTCGTGCAACATCTATAATTTATACGACAAATTATTAACTCGGAGAAAAAGTTTCATGAACCAACCCATGTGTATCGGTGCACAAAATTTTATATCTGTTAACGAGGCAAAGTAGAGTAAATAACCTTAATCAACGTCGAGGTGGCCACAACAGATTGACACTTTTGATTGCAGGGTCTTGATGTAGATTGTTTTACTGAAGTTAAAATCTTTTTAATGTTGGGGCCAAAGCCTAGATCGAACATTCTGTCCAACTCATCGAATACCTGTTTCATAAGAACAATATAAAAAATCACAATCTTGATGGTTTCCTGAGAATATGAACCCAGATATCGGTATAGTTTCGTATCTAAATTAGCAACCTAGCATATTTTAAGCAGAAATAACTGAAAATTATAGCAGATTATCAAAAATAAGAAGGGTCAATCCTAGAAGATGTGATATCTGCGGCTTAAACAGAGCAAGGAACAGTTTATTCTTTTCAATTACTGTCCAAGAAAACTTCAGATAAAATTTATTTTTAGAGATGTAGTATGAATAGTTGACTGCATACCAAGTACTTGATTTCATCCGAAACCACGCTCCCGTCTTCAATGAGTTCAGAGACCTCATTAGGGGTGCCGATTAACAGGCCGATCGAGACATCTGATGCACCATTCTGAAGTTCTAATTGACCAAAACCATTGTCCTTTGCAGTTTTCAACTGCTTGTAATTGCTGATGAACTTCGCCATCTGAAACACCTGCAGGGTGATATTCTAATGTCAACCAAACTGTAGTTGGACTTAACATCTTATTCATGAAGGTCTGAAAGCGATACCTCGTCAGATAGCTCCGTGGTTGAGCACATAACGAAGGCTCGAGGATGCTTGGACCTTACACCGTTCGTTTTTGCATCTCTTTTTAGATTCTAATAAGAGCCAATTGTAGACATAACAATGGGGGAAAAGATCATGAAAGTGAACAAGCATTTTAATTCTGTACTTTATTCAAATCTAGATGGCATTCGAAATGCAGATCAAATAAAAGGCACAGCGAGGAGAGTGAAAATCTCTTTGGACTTTCCCTTTCGGGCTTCCCCTCAAGGTTTTTAAAACGTGTCTGCCTAGGAAGAGGTTTCCACACCCTTATAAAGAATGTTTTCTTCTCCTCCCCAAGCAATGTGGGATTTCACAATACACTCACCTTCTAGGTACAGCGTCCTCGATGGCACTCGTTCTCTTCTCCAATCAATGTGTGGACCTCCCAATACACCCCCTTCGAGGTCCAGCATCATTGCTGGCACATCGCATTGTGTCCACCCCATTAGGAGCTTAGCCTCCTCGCTGGCACATCACCTAGTGTCTGGCTCTTATACCATTTGTAACAGTCCAAGCCCACCACTAACAAATATTGTTCTCTTTGGAGTTTCCCCTCTAGGTTTTTAAAATACGTCTACTAGGGAGAGGTTTCCACACTCTTATAAAAAATGTTTCGTTCTCCTCCCCAACCGATGTGGGATCTCATTACATTATATCATTGATTAAAAGCGAAACGGTTGAAAGTTCAAATTTCCATCTATATGTCGTTGAACTGAACAAAGGTTCAGGATCTCCAATGTAATTTCTTCCTTATATCATATTAATATTCCATATATGGAGGCTCATTAGTCAAATTAATATTCAGGCACACAAAATTCAAATGCACATGTTCCAAAACATATTTAAAATCAGAGTAGCCTATACTTTTAATCTGTTCTAATCAAGAAATGGTCAAACAGTAACAGACATCTCCATCAAATACACTTTTGAATGATATTATGAACTCAACGCCATCATAAATTCATGAAGTGCCAAAGGATAATTAGATTCAAATTGATAAAAGAAGAAGAACCTGAATGAGAGGCAACAAGTAAGCTAAAGCCCTTTCTGGTCTATAGAGAGATCCCAATACCACATTCTTCCCTTCCAAAAGAGCTGGAATCCCTACACAATGCAACGCAGAAGGAACAAAGAATCCCATCCCTTCCGCAGCCTCCGCCACTTCATCATAAAGCCCCAACTCCTTGAAACCTGTCATCACCTTCTCACCTCCGTTCCCACTCCCTTTCACAGCAGAGTTAGAACTCAATGATTCTCTCGAGATATTCGACGAGCCTTTGAGTTTCCTGTTCCTGAACTTTTCAAGAAGCATCGCTTCTCTGTCCGTTCGTGGCGGTCGATCATTTTCCGTTGTGAAGGTTCTGGAGAAGGAAGAGGAAAAATGTCGAGAAGCTAAGAAAGCGTTCGTGGATATTACCGGATTGTGGAAAACGTTCCCTTTCGTTGGACATGAGAGGCTGTTCGCATAGTGGTAGAGCTCGAGAAGAGCTTTCCTTCTACTTCCCATGGCGGTGCTGCTCGGCCGTTCAACCTGCCTCTGGTTCAATTGTTAGGTTACGTATTTAAAATTTCGCAAGTTATTGATATTTATCGTCCATTTTTAGTCAATTTATTAAATTTGATTTTGGGGCGAAATCACATTTATTTTCTTAAAAAATCAATAATAGTATTTTCTTTTAAAAATTACATTTATTTTCTTACATTTTATATTAGGTAAAATTACATTTATTAGGCGAAAGTTATAAGAATTTTATATTTGGGGCGAAATAAATGATTGGATATTCATAATATATTTTTTATTTTTAAATTTTATGTTGATTTCTTCTTAATTAATTTATTATGATCTTCAAAAAAAAAAAAAAAAAAAAAAAAAAAAAAAAAAAAATCTTTCAATTTTCAAGAACTTAATTTTAAAAACAAACTCATAAGTGAAAGTAGTATTCATAATAATAAAAATAAAAACTAAATAATTAATACACATACTTGAAACTAAAATAAATATAGTTCAAACCCAATATTTTAAATGATCAAAATAAAAATAGAATTATCTAAAAAAAATTGGGATGAAATGAGATTTAAACTAAAAAAAAACTATTATTATTGTTATAATACAAATAATTATTTGAACATTCATTGATATTATCATCATTTCCAATGCTTGGATGAAAGAATTTTATAACGCAGCCCTAATGGTGGATTTCTCGCTCTAACAATTCGTCTCCGTCTACCAAAACAATGAAAAATGTTTCAAAAAAGATCGGCACGCCCTTCTTCATCTCTAAAAACAGGGTGTCCTAACCACCAAACAGCTATTCCATCCTCATTTCCATGAAACCTGCTTTGAATAATCCACCTTTTCCGGGATTATTCCCGAAGCTAATTTTTTAGGAATTTTAGACCAAGCTTTTGATAAACTTTGATTTTCAGCTAGCTCGGTCCTATAAGAGTCGAAAATAAAGAAACAAACAAGTGCACCAAATTTCACAAAGGCTCTCAAAAGAGTAAAAGAAGAGATTCAAGAACTGGCTCAAAATTCAGTATCATTTGCTGCTATGTCTTACTTTTCCAAGGCATAGCGATGCATGTGGGGAGGGTTGATGGGTAGATACTCAAAAACATTGCAATTTCAACACTAAAAAGACAGCAATTAAGCAGTAAATTAGAATGCTTCCCTTACAGAGAGGTTGGATTTAATCATTCACTGGTAACATTCAGGCTTCAAAACGCCAATATATGGCAAATTTCTGTACAGTTCTGCAAAGTCCATACCGTAGCCCACGACAAAGTAATCTGGACACTGCTCAAAACAAAACCATCTAAGAAATTAGTTTAACTGAACCAAGTAATGGCAATCCAAGAATGTGTGATTGGTGATTGTGGTGCTTTCATTTACCTACTGATTGGAAAATAGTTACGAAGTCTTCGATATGAAGAAAAAGGATAGATAATGTTTGTAGTTTCACTTTTGTTTGATAACTTGTAACAGTCTTGTGGCTTACTTGCTGTGATCCATTGTATTCTCGGATGAGATGAACCACAGTTTCAGAGGTAAGGAGTTTTGATAAGGGTGAAGACATATTATCCTTTCTGGTAATTGAGAATGATGAGGTATCTTTGAGTGTGGGTGTTTCTAAGAGGTTTTTGTGTGTGTTTTTATGTTTTTTGGGGTAAAATGTGTAACTATGTATATGAGTAAGGTGAGTGTGTTTGTATGTGTTTTGTCTTTTGTAGTGTATAAATATGAGTTTGTGTAAGTGTGTACAAATGTGTGATTTGAGTGTTGTGATTGTCTGTGTCTGTTGTGGTTTTTAGCGATGTATAGTTCGTGAAGTGTGTCAATTTGTTTTTTTGGGTGTTATAGGGTCTCTGAGAACGGTTTGTTTCCCTAAAGGGGCACTTTTTACCAGGAGTACTTTTTTCACTAACATATATTGTCTTCTTTGGGCTTTCCCTTAAGGTTTTTAAAACGCGTCTACTAAGAAGAGGTTTTCATACCCTCATAAAGAATGTTTCGTTATTCTCTCCAACTGACGTGGGATCTTGCATAATTATTTGGCTCTATGTTTTCGAAAATTAAGCTAAAAACACTACTTTTACCCATGAGTTTCTTTGGTTTTCGAAAATTGAAGCCAGTTTTGAAAACAAAAAAATGAGAAAAGCAGAGAAATGTTCTTGTTGTTTTGGAATTTGATTAGGAATTCAAATGTTTTTCTTGAAAGAAATGGTGAGAAAGCAAGCATAAATTTCAAAAACTAAAAACAAAAGGGCTAAATAATCCATTTCAACTTACTTCAAACCCATGGTAGAACTTTCCTTCGCCGACTAGCTGAAAATGAACCTTTCGTCTAGTTGGTTTATCGAGAAAAGTGCATACTGATACAGATGAAGCTCCTTTTGCCTCCATATGAGCAAGGAGACAAGATAAAGTATTTCCAGAATCTACAATATCCTCAACCTAAAAGGAGATTCATTATAAAAGTCAAGAACATGCTAAATATGCTTTACAAGAATTATGGGAGAAATGAATCATTCTCAATAAAGTAGTATGTGTGTCAACAGTAACCCATGTCAAATACAGGAAGACAATCAATCTATTACATGCTGACACAAAAGAAGAAACACATGTTCTTGAAGACCATAAAGACCATGAAAGAGAGGCCCACCTCTCAAGGAGATTTAACTTGGTAGAATAGCGAAGGGCAGATTAGCTAAAGGCATTTGCATTATGATTTTTATTTATAGCCTCTAGGCAGATCCATAGAATGATGCATAAACATTCATATTTTCTCTGTTTATTCCAAATGGGCAATCCTCCTGTTCTGACAAGTTCTTGAGAAAATCGGTTTATAACTTCATATTTTTTTAGAGGAATCAAATGGTTTTGTTAACGACAAAGGATACACTAGGGGTTGCCTAGAATTCCACTCAAAGTCAAGAACAGTACAAATAGACCTCCAAATGCTAAGAATCGAAAAGAAAATAAAAATCAAAGATTCAGAGCTCCTTCAAAGTGGAAAACAGGGACTAAGTCATCATTTCTCTCTGCAAATGTATACTCGATCCTGATCAGATTAATTTTAGATGGAGAGAGTGACAATATATCTTTCTACTGATTAAATTTCATATAGTCTATGAATTTTTTTTTTAAAAAGTGTTCATATCAGTAAGGTTCATATAATTGTTCCAAACCAACATTGATCTGGAGTATGATCTTAACCTCGATTAATTTTTAATGGGACCGTACTCTGCTTTATTTCATGGATTGAAAAGTACTCCTTTCAAATCTATGCCAAATTTGATGAATTCAGAATCTAATTTCAATAACCCTATTTTCTTTCCCACCCGAGTAGTAAAATCCTGGCATGCAAAACTTCCTAAAAAAGAACACCTACATTTGAACAGAATCTACCTTTACCGGAAACTCCACCAAGCATCAGCGATTCAGTATAGAGGCATAAAGCGAAGAAAACACCGAAAAAGGAAGTCCAAGACCACCACGTAAGCCGGAGTAGTTAGGCAAAAAATCAAACAAAAATACCAAGAGTGACAGAGGAAGGCCCTTTGTGCCACCAGGAATCCGAGTTTGAGTTGCTGACTTAATCAAGGAGAATAAGTGCGACACAATCACTTAGGGCGCAGGAAGAGAAAAAGGAAAATCCAAACACAAAGATTCAATGGCGATTTAGGCGAAAAAATAGACGGAGCGAGAAAGATTGAAGGCAAATACCAGAATTACGTGCTTGTTCTTGACATCCACTTTCAAGTCCGACGAAATTCTAGGAGCACCATTAGACTCAGTACCAACACCGTAAGATTCGACCCGAACAAAGTCGAGAGTGATTGGAAGATTGATGCGACGGACCAAGTCAGCCAGGAAGATGAAGGCTCCAGTGGCGACGCCGACGATGACCGGCGGCGAAGAGGTTTCAGAGAAGTCGGCAGAGATTTGGGAGGCGAGGTCGGCGACTCGAGAAGAAATCTGGTCCTGGTTCCAGAGCACTCTCTCAATGTGAGAATGGAGTGCCATGAACGACGATAGGGATCGGCGCAAAGTTGGTCTGTTCTAAAAATGAGTCCTCTCTGTAAATCTTAATTTAATTTAAACGTTTTTTTCTTTTTTTTACAAAATAGTAATTTGTTTTTCTATCAAAATTTCATCTTCTTACCTTATTAGTACATACTATTTATCCTTAGAACTTACCATGTCTGTCAATTTTTTGAACGGTCGCCTTTTAAATTAAGTAATATAATAAGAAATTAGGTAATTAAATTTTGACCGACGGAACGAATTAAGCAAATGAATCCTCACCGACATGGACGATCAAGTAAGATATAAGAAACTAGGCAAGTGAGTCCTCACCGACATGGATGATTAAGTAAGATATAAGAAACTAGGCAAGTGAATCCTCACCGACTTGAATGATTAAGCAAATATAAGAAATTAGGCAAGTGAGTTCTTACCGACATTAACGATTAAGAGATATAAGAAACTAGGCAAGTGGGTCCCTACTGACTTGAACGATTGAGTAGATATAAGAAACTAGGCAAATGAATCCTCACCGACATGGACGATTAAATAGACATAAGAAACTAGGCAAGTGAGTCCTCACCGATTAAATGATTAAGCAGATATAAGAAATTAGGCAAGTGAGTTATTACCGACATTAACGATTAAGAGATATAAGAAACTAGGCAAGTGAGTCCTCACTGACTTGAACGATTGAGTAGAGATAAGAAACTGGGTAAATGAGTTTTTACTGACTTGAACGATTAAGTAGATGTAAGAAACTAGGCAAATGGATTTTTACCGACTTGAACGATTTCAACCACCGAGCAAACATTTTATTTGGTGGGCAACATTATTAAGGTGTATTATTAAATTTAACTATGAAGAAATGCACTCGAAATCGAACAATACCGTCTTGTGTAATATAATGATAAATAGACTTCTATCATTTATGAGACGGGAACATTCATCAACTAAAATAGTCATTTTAAATATAAAGTAATAATAAGTATATAATATTGATATTATATATTACATATAAATCAATTTATACCTTATTATAGGCTTGATTTTTTTTTAATAAATAAAATAGCGAGATATTTTTACCATTTTTTTAATAATTTGAAGTTACCATGATTGCCCTCGGGAGCATGGATGAAAACCCTAAATGAATGGCCCATGAGTTTGAATATGAGCCTGAAACGAGAAGCCCATCTGCTAAAATTGGCCACGAAGGAGACAGGGATGGCCCAAATTTCAAAAGGAATTTGGCGCCAAAATTTCCCGTGGATTCCTTCAAATTGAAACACAAACAAACACAGAAAAATCGAATCAAAATCTGTAAAGCAGGGCATGTCGACGATCTATCTTTATCGTCGTATGGTGTTACCAGTTCTCTTACCTGTGGATCTTCATCGTCACCGATGTTTTTCCGTCTCTTTCTGTTTCTCATTTCCTTCTGTGTTTCTCTCTGTAATTTCTGTAATGACGGTGGTTTCGATTTAGGTGAAGAAGCAGCGGAGGAGCGGGAATGAGTGGATCTATCTTCATCGTCGTATGGTGTTACCAGTTCTCTTACCTGTGGATCTTCATCGTCACTGATCTCGTTTCGTCTCTCTCTGTTTCTCATTTCCTTCTGCGTTTCTCTCTGTGACTTCTGTAATGGCGGTGGTTTCGATTTAGGTGAAGAAGCAGCGGAGGAGCGGGGATGAGTGGATCTATTCAGCGTGCAACGAGGAACAATCGATGCTGAAGGTGTTTTGCTCAAGCACCTATGAAGAAAGAGATCTGAGATACTGGATGAGATACTGGATGGAAGAATTGTTGACGAAGATCAGATTGCCGGCAGAGCGAGGAGAAAAGGACGCAGTGATCGGAGTGAGTACCTTGATTTGGAAGAAGATCACAGCCAAAGTGGAGGAAACGAACGAGAAATAGGTCACGATTTTGTAAATAGCCATCAGCTATTCACGCCTCAAAATGGAGAACAGGCGTTTCAGCATTTGAGCTCCAAAGGTAAAACTATGAGTATGATTCTAATACTTGCAACTTTCCAGCACAAAAAGTTGAGCAAAAACAGTCATAATTTTGTAGATGACGTTCGAATCTCCGAGTTGCCATTGAAGATTCAAGCATGAGAATGGAGAGTAAAGGCATCTCGAAAGACCGACAAAAAATGCAAGAACAAGAACTTGCATATTAGTGAAGGTAAGAGGGCCTTCTTCCAAGTAGAGTGAATACTTAACCGAAGAAGACAACTGCGGAGTCAGAGATGAAGAAAATATGACAACAGAACAGAGGGCATGGCATGGACATCTTCAAGACTATCATTTCAAATGACAATGACTTCGAGCTCCAAAGGACGAGCTATAAGAACACTTTCCAATTGTTGAAAATAGTAGAAAGGTTGTAATCACAAAAGAATTTCCTTCAACTATACCCGGAGAGAAGCAGTGAGCTCTACATTTCTAATGAAAGAATTCATAGAAGAAAACTGTGAGATCCCACATCGATTGAAGAGGAGAACGAGTCAACGAGGATATTGGACCTTGGAGAAAGGTGGATTGTGAGATCCTATCGGGTGGGGAGGAGAACGAGATATTCTTTACAAAGATGTGAAAATCTCTCCCTAGCAGATGTGCTTTAAAAACTTTGAGGGAAAGCTCGAAAGAGAAGCCAAAGAGAAAGTGTCTACTAGCGGTGAGCTTGAGCTGTTACAAAAACAGTCATTGTGCCACATCAATGCCCTAGCACACGACCACAACATACTAGCCCTTTTGGGCATCCTCCAACCCGACAAAGCTTCGAAGAGCCAATTGTCGATGGACCTTGGCAAACGACCGCTCACCACAAAAATATTCATTGCTAAAGGATCATAAATATATGTTCCCATAGTACCTGAATCAGAGAGGGGCAAGTTCTTTCAAATATCCTGCAATTGAAACCTTTCAATTTCGGACTCCTCGATATCATGCTTGGATTTAGCATTAATATCGCACCTGATGACCGATGACCGATGACCGATGACCGATGATCATCAAGACAGCCATGAATCTTGAGCAATAATAATAATATGAAATAGACTCAAAATATTAGCAAAAGCAAACATATGAAACCATAGTTTAAAAATCCAAAAGGAAGGAATTTGTCGTCAAAGGTTGAACAAAATCAAACAAAATTCTAAAGCATCCAAAACTAACTAGAACTAAATAAAATAAAGCTGCTCGTCAAGACCCTGCAAAAAATAGACAATAACCTAGACAGTTATGGAGGAAAATTAAAAAGAAAAGGAAAGGATAAAACCCGAACCACACATACGTTCACCGTCCAGAATAAAGAATGCTCTAAGGAAAATTGATGACCCGGGAACCGGTGCTCTCTTTTCCGGTCTTTGTTCATTTGGCCAGGGCCAATGCACCGAGCTGATCAGATAGCTCGGGTTCCGATGAAGCTTTGTGGAGGACTTCCATTGCCTCAGCCACCTTACTCTTCAAGTCATCCGGTGACTCGATGAGATGAAGGACCTCTGGTTGGTCCATCTCCAGCAACATTCCAGTAACCTTTGCTGCATGACCTGGCTCGAGACATTCCACAAGTGGATACAGCTGCTCGCCGAGCATCTGTAACAATATAATGTAGAAAGTATAGTTTTTGACATGTCTCATCTTACAGATATGATTTCATTCTTCTCTAATGAAGGAAAGAAAAATGGTGACATACCACACGTTGGTTTTCGGGTGAAGCAGAAGCTAATGCAGAAGCGAGTGTTGATGAAGGCACGACCCTTGATCGTTGGACGTCAATGGGGGAGCTAGACACTCCAGAAGTATCAAAAGTCAGAGGCATCACTGGACCAACAAGAGCTTGAGGCAGAACAGGGGGCAGGACGGGTGGCTTTAATCCATTCCGTACATTGTTCATGTAACTAAAACCTTGTCCAGTGCCACGGAGCAGTGACTGGATTCAAGAAACAAGTCCACACAAACATCAGAAGAAATGAAAGACAAAGGAAAGAAACTCGGTAACGAAGTACATAAATTTCTACATAGGCTTCAACGGTTTGACCCCCTCGAAAAAACTCGTAGGAAGGATTTTTATAGATCTCGGTAATGCAAAATCGCAGACAAATGCAGCACAAACATTGAAATGGTATCTACTAATGAAACTGACACTAAAAAAATAGCGAGTAGACAGATGATATTAACAAAGTTACCTGCTGCTGCTGCTGCTGCTTAAATGGTTGCGAATTTCCACCTCGCCTCATCCCAGGACGTGGCCCGGGCTGTCCTTGCCTCTGAAACTGGTAAGGCATGATGAAGTTTGGACCCATACCAGGTCGCATTCCGGTCATGAGTTGAGGCTGGAAGCCATATCCAGCAGGCTGTGAGGGCACCAGCCCGGGATTTCCCTGACCATAATACAGCTGCTGAGGTGCAAGTCGTGGTGCACCTGGATGAAACCCTGGAAGTCCTGAAGGCAAAGACGATATTGCGCCAGCTGCTCTGGCTTGAGCAAATTGAGCCTGTACACACAAGAATATATGCTATTACCAGAATTCATAGGATTGACACATTATAGAAAATGCATGATAAAACCACAACTCCGCTCGCAAAATACTAGTAAATAAGTATTTCGATTCACCACATGGGACTATCAAAATTCGCATAATTGGATATAGATATCAAAACGTCGCGTTATTAAATTCAGAACTGAAATCATCATAGGAAAAAAAAACATGAACGATAGACCATTCCTCGAGAGTAAAAATCACACCTGGAGCCGAGCCTTTCTCTCTTCTTTGTGCTGGGCAACAGCCACATACAGAGGTTTCCTTCCCTTCATTTTTCCATTCAATTCATTCAACTAAAGAATACAAAAGAAACAGAAAAGTTAGTTTCCATTTTCATATCATATTCGGATATAGAACACCCAGAAGTAGATCGTAATGAAAAAAATAAACAAATTTACGGCTCTCGTTGCTTCATCTGGTGAAGAAAATGCTACAAAACCAGATCCCTTGCTCAGTCCATTTTGGTCAAGCATAACCTGGCAATAATTCAATCAGGCATAGAAATCAAAAAAAAAAAAAAAAAAAAAAAAAAAAAAAAAAAAAAAATCATCCAGCTATCTATGCGAAAGTCAACACGTAGGCTTCGACGGTGGAGGTTGCCAAAAGAAAAACGAACCTTGCATGATGTGATTGTTCCATACTCAGAGAATAACTCTTTGAGCTTCTCATCATCAATATGGTCATCAAGGTTTTTTATATACAAATTAGCACCTTGTAATTTTTCAAATCTACTCTTTCGGTCCTGTTCAAATTTTGCTTTCAACTCGGCCTCCCTTTCTGCTTTCTTCTGAGCCCTGGCTACATACAGAACCTTTTCATCACCAAGGATGGTACCATTCAACATTTCAACTGCAGCAGCAGCAGAGTCTGGGCTCTGGAAATTCACAAAGCCAAAACATTTGGACTTCCCCTTCGAATCTGTCATGACAGCTGCACTAGTAATGTCACCATGTGTAGCAAAAAGATTTTTTAGGTCATCAGCTGTGGTAGTTTCCAGTAAATTCTTCACATAAACATTAGTAAATGTCGATCCATTTGCCTGAATCCTTTCCTGACGTCGAATAAAATTTCCAACAAAAACTTGCTTATCATTGAGCAGCATGCCATTCAACCTAACTATAGCAATGTTTGCAGCTTCCTCATTTTCAAATTGCACAAATCCATACCCTTTTGATTGACCATTGCTATCAATGGCAACTTTACACGAAAGAATAGGACCGAAGGTAGCAAATGTATCTTGCAATGCCTTGTTATCAATTGATGCGTCCAGATTTTTGATGAAAACATTTGCATGGCCACTTTTTCGGATGCTAGGATCTCGATTCGACATCATAATCCTGATAGGCTTCCCATTAATGGGGGAGAAATTCAAATGTTCCAAGGCGCTGGAAGCTGAGAAAATTTATGAAAGGATACAATAAGAGACTCAATGCCTAAATTTTGGAACCAAAAGATGCTTTAAAAAATATATATATCCAACTTGAATGTGTGTATCAGTATGAATCAATATGAATCAATATGAATCAATATATAACTTAATAAAAACTGATCCAATAACAACAGAAACCCAAAACATATCCAGAATAATTCTTTAAATGTACTAAAAAATCGATTCATAGTAACGTAATTTTCAGTCATCGAATTTCGATTTCCAAAATGCAATAGCCTAAGAAGAAAATCAGAACAAAACACAGCAGTATCAAAATCATACAGAAATTACAGAACAAAAATTAAAGACGCATATAAACATAAAGAACGAAACAACGAACCTTCCTGATGATTGCTGAAATTAACATAAGCGTATCCAAGCGATTGCCTGCCTGTCTGATCCCTGCAAACCCTAATAGAGACAACCTGAGCCACTTGGCTAAACAGTTCCAAAAGCTGTCCCTCGTTCACAGTCGGGTCCAGATCGCCAACATACAATGAAGAACTCAAGAATCTGCCTCGAGTGGCGACAGAGTCAGTCGGAGGAATCGCCGCCGTTTGAACTGTAGCGACAGTCGCCGGTGCCGTAACTGGAGTTGCCATCGCCGACTCGAGACCGAAAAAACACCGCCGGAAACAAAATAAATTAGATAGATAGAAGAACAGAAATCGGAGGCAGTCTACCGATGAGCGAACAGCCGAAGAAGATCACAGGATCACTAGGGTTTCTAAACTTCTCTAAAAATGGAAATTTGTAGATTTTTCTTTTTGGTTTTTATTTTCCTTTCCTAATCTTTTCCTTCGAGAATTCCTCCGAGGAGAGGGGGAGAGAGAGAGAGAGAGAGAAGCAAATTGGAGCGAAACTTAATACATTTATACTGCCGGAAAGAAGAGGACTTTTCAAACTTTTTCGTATTGTATAGCTTCGAGCTTAACTTAATGACACGTGTCCATTTGTTACTTGAATGTCAAGTATGACAAGTGAATATTCTAATATTTCAAATATTCCAATATTAAATGATTATTCTTTTTCTTATTTATTTTATTCTAAACATGGACATTTATTAAATTATCTATATTTTTATATAACTAAAATTTATATTTGACACATAAATTATTTATTTATTATTATTATTTTTTTTTTTTACTTCTCATTTTTTAAATGACTTTTTAATTGCTTTAATTTTAGTAACTCATTTCCAAATTTGAACAAAAAGCTTTGATTTTATTTTATTTTATTTTCACTCTCACAAATTCCAATATTTTTCTATATTAATTAAGAAAAAATAAAATCTAACTAATAAGCGTTTGGTCGGTCCAAGCCCAAGAATTAGATCATGGACTTTATTATCGAGCACTAGATCGATTCAATCCAAGTCCAATACACAGTCTGCCCAAGAATTAGATCATGGACTTTATTATCGAGCACTAGATCGTTTCAATCCAAGTCCAATACACAGTCTTAGTTGGACTACAATTTGAGCTGAACTTTAGATTTGGTAAGATTGGACCGTATTTTATTTTTTTTAAATAAAATTTATTTATTGAGTTTAATTATTATTTTTAAATTAAGTTTAATTATTATGGTTTAATAGAGTAAAGTTACTTAATTTAATTATTTAAGTGAATATTTTTTGTTTCAAATTTCGTTATATATATATATATACTAAGTTTATATTATTTAATTAATTCTAAATAAATAAAATTAATAATTATCGATGCTTCCAATGTTAAGTTAAGTGCTAATAAGGACGTTAATTATAAATTTGAATTTTGATATCTAATATTTTCAATATGAATCATAAATTTTATGTAAATTGAAAGTTTATGAATTAAATTTGTAATTCAATACCCGGATAGATATTCTTCTCAATCTTCTCATTAACCATTGCAAGGGCGGGATGGTAATTTAACTTATTTATGCTCGTTTTTTCAAACTCAACTTCACCATGGCTAGTTATGTAACTCGAGTTTAAATGAACGAGAGAACATTTAAGATTGTGAATGAAGTTATGACAAACAAGTTATATACATAAATCCAAACTATATAATAACTCATTACGTCAAAAGATCAGATCCAGGCAGGGAATTTATGATAGCAATGGACCAAGAACGTTCCATTTGTATTGTATCAAATCTTCTATTTCCAAAGTTTCAAAACAATAAACAATAATCAACATAGGCCTGGAGAATGAGATTCACCAACCGTACTTCTTCAGCAAGTCCCTAGTTCTCTTCCTCGAGCGTGTGAAGACGATAACGACGCAAGCAAGAATCCAAGGAGGGAAGTTCCCAGTGATGTTTAGTTTCTTCATCCATCCCTGTGAGTTTCTTGAGGTCGAGAGAAGCGTTATCATAATGGTAATAATTGCCACGACAAAAACTATCCGGGTTACGGGTTTGATCAGGGAATCCTGTAGTAAAGAGAGAAAATGTGGAATTAGCTACTTGCTAGAATGTGATGCAAAAGAATAAATAAAAATGAAGCGAACAAAATCGAACAACATTAGAACATATATGCATCCATTTTCCAGTTACCATCCAATACGTTAAGGTCGTCATCAACTGAATCAGTTGACAAACACAACCTTAAATACGCTTTTATCATATGGTTGTCCTAGCATCGAAAAACATCTATGAATTAGGACGACATCGATAACCAAAGACCAAAAATCAAGAGGAAAAGAACACGAAATAGGACTTTTTTGTAACAGCCCAAGCCCAAGCCCAAGCCCACCGCTAGCAAATATTGTCCTCTTTGGGCTTTCCCTCAAGGTTTTAAAACACGTCTGCTAGAGAGAGATTTCCACACCCTTATAAAGACGGTTCCGTTCTCCTCCCCAACCAACATGGGATCTCACATTTTTTACTTAAACTAGCTCTAGCTCAGTAAAAATGAGTCGTCTCCCTGCAACTACTCACACTCACAAAAACTTGTGTGTTCAATTCTAACACAATAAACCAAATGAAGCAAAAGAGTCCACTGGAGAGCATTAATGCTTTGGAAACTCCTTTTGACTCTCTTAACTATGAGTGTACATTAAACTCTTAAGTGTACATTAAACTCTTGAGTGTACATTAAACTCTTGGTGTAGGGCGCTTTTACCTAATTGTAATTTCATCTCATTCATGAAATACAGTCTCGCTATCAATGGATACACGCACGCGTGCACACACACATACCGGTCAAGAAAAGATAAAGAGCAGAATATAAGTCAATGTGGAAAACAGACAGTCACAGGGTAATTTGAGAAAATTGAAATCTTTAATAACTGGATCCATTGATACGACCTGTAACCTTGCAATTAAACTTCTTGGTCAACGAGGTATATATTTTATCATATGGTTGTCCTGGCAGTAAGATTAGAAGTAAATCCTAGCTCCCCCCCTTGAAAGCATGCTTAAAAAATTACAATGTAGGAATTTTAAGCACTGTACGAATGGAAAAAGTTACACTTCAAAGTAGTTGTCACGTGAAATCAACTCGGAGAATATTAGACAGTTTTAACCATATGCCAGCCCAAGCACCCGCCGTTTATGTGTGTGCGTGCAAGTGTTATGACAACTAGCACATGCTTCGACTAATGTCAAAGACAACTACCTAACCTTAAATATATTTAGTTGACAGGGTCACTTGTAGGTTATTAAATTCTAGGTAGGTTGTCACTACGACTTGAACCCATATCCTCTAAAAGCCCTCAATGATCACTATACCAACAACCATAGCTGCCCGAACACCGACAATTATCAGAAAAAATAAAACTAGTGGCCAAATCTATGAGTAAGTTTAAACTTGTATACTAGGAAACAACTCATAGAGTGATAAACAATTCATACAAGGGACTCGATTAATTCTAAACCAAGAAAGAATTACAGGGAAGGGCTCCAAAAACAAGCCATCGTAAAACGAAGGATAAAGATGAGTATACTAAGAGTTTGTTTGGCATTGACTTTTAGAATAGGGAAATGTGTTTAATTAGACACATTTCTTTTGGCTCCATGAACAGCTCAACTAAAAAGTCATTTCAAACTTACTCGTGGATCTAATGAAGCATTAAGGTGAACTTCAACACAAATCTTTTCCAGAATCATAGGATACCCAAAATATCTTTCTTCTTCGTTTTCTTCTTTTTTTAAAAAAAAAACTAAAATGTCGTCTTATGAGCCGTTAACATACGCCTAAAAAGAATATGGTTCACATACTCCACTGCCTTATTGCAAATAACACACCGTGATAGCCAAGGCACAAAGGTGGACAACCTCTCAAAGTCATCAGCATTGTGGATCTTCCCAAGGATAATTGGCAAGAAAAGAAAGAACTTCACCTTCTTAGAGATGTTAGTGGATAAAGGAGAAGGCAAGGAGGTTCAAACGAGGAAGCTCAAGCATTTCCAAGTTAAATGAGGCTATTCAAACAAGAACTCTTCAGATAAGTAGGTCAACGATAAAAGGGTCTAGGATTGAATTAGTGCCAGTGCCAATACCATGATACCCCAAACTCAAATCTGATTATCATCCAAACAGAAAACAAAAGTTCAATAAAACATGGCAAACATTGAAAACTAGCTTTCGAGGAGTTTGTGCTATTAACAACCTCATGAACTAAGCCCATGCTTACTAGACAACCTTGATCAAGAACCAAGAAGTTCTATCTCCAAGAGTGTAGGACTTCCGCTCACATTGTATCATTTGGTATTCTTCAGGACTAAATTACCAATTCTCAACTGGCTTTTACCCGTCCGTTGCAAATCTACTTTGAGTATAGCCATCGACTAGACTTACAGCCACATATCACCAATTACAACATTCAAGAAAAATAGGTTGTATTCTGTCATGATTCTCATCCATAGGATCTTTAATTCTTAAAACCTCAACTCAAACCAAACAAAACTAGAGTGCATTATATATCTCTAAACAAACGGAAGATTGACCCCCACGCACCACAGAAACAGAAAAAAAACAAACAATTAGTCTTGGATATTAAGGCTACAAACTAAATTTCAAACAATTACAGACTATGTATAGTGTTTTTCTTCACTCTTTAACTTCGGTCAACCAGTTCCATAGTTACAGATCGAGATCCACGTAGCAGATATAGTAAAGATGATCGATTTCGCAATTTGAAATGAATAGAGCAGAGAATCTTTACCTTAGGCTCTCCATCGATGTAAATTTCGGCTCCATCTCTGTAAGTCAATATAGACCTACCATTTCTAGGGTTGAATCGAATCGGGACGCCACGACCGGAGTCAGGTTTGAAGGCGAAAACGCTTTTGAAGCCGTATTTATCGAGAATCTCTCGGACCTCGAGCTGGTCTTGTTCCCAACCCCCAAGGCTTGATTTAAACACATCAATCGGACCTTTGCCCTGCCGATAAAGATGGATCTCAACCTCCGGAACCTTCGTCTTCACTGTTTTGGAATTCGAACTCGTGTTCGGGCTCTGAAGAAGAGGTTGCAGCTCTGAGTTCGAGCTGGTTTCTTCAATCTCACGGATTTCGCTCTCGCTCTGATGATCCTCCATTTCGCGCAATGTTTTTGATGTACGGTAATGGATTTTATTTGTTCCAACCCGCTAAAATAAAATATCGCTTTTTTTTTTTTTTTTTTTTTTTTTTTTTTTTTTTTTTTTTTTTCTGTCGAAATAACCTTCGATTACAATATATAAATATATATATATATCTAAAATAAAAAAATTTATTCAACAAAAAAAAAAAAAAAAAAAAAGTCTAAGGTTGACTAGAACAAATCGATCAAATCATTCAACACATTTACCGTTTGTACCCTTCTAGTTAATTCATAAGGGTCCCGAACTGATATTCTCGAACCAAAAAAGTCTTTATATGTACTGTCTGAAAAAAATGAAGATTCGTAATAAAATTTTATTTCGAGTCATAGGTCAAAACTGATATTTTCTCGAGAGTAGCAGCTGATGTTGTTGATACTACTACTTGTATATGAACCTTTCTTGTTGTTGTTCGACTCTGAGCCATATACGTTCGATAAAGAAAAAAATAAAGTTTTAAATTATTCACTTACAAATATTATATTAAAAATAATTTGTCGGGTAGTTTAGCTTCCCCACTCTTTAATATCATAGTGGGAGATTGATTTTATTCTCGTTCGTCCTATTAAATACATATATATTTTATTTATAAATGCAATAAAAAATAAAAAATATAATTATAATGGCAATACAATATTTATTTTAATTTATTTAAAAATATAACTATTTTTTGTTTTAAATATATATTTTTCAGATCTTTATCGGTGTTTTGATAATAAAAAAGGAAAATTAAAAGAAAATTAAAAAAGGCCGTCTGTTGAGACGCGAAATATTGAGGCCCAAAATATGGTCTGGATATGTTGATAATGTGGGCTTTGAAGCAATTATGGGCCTCGAATTTAAGCCCATGACAGAGCGTACGTACCGGATATGCTTGCTTGCCCTATAAATACGTTCCCGCCTTTCGAAATTGATTCAAGAATTTCACTTCATCCGCTTCTTCTTCTCGTTTTCAACCTCTGAATCTCAGTTACGAAATGTATGCTTTGCCAAGGGTTTAGGGTTTCTTTCGTGCTTCGATGCAACCTGTTAATGTTTGATTTGCTGCATTTTTCCATTGTAGTGACATTGTGCTTCTTCTGTGTTGCAAGAAGCTTTTGTACGTGTTCTTTCGTCATTTCTCTGCGTTCTCGTTTTCGGTTCTGTTTTGACTCGCAATGAGTTTTGATTCCGGATTCCGTTTGAAATATGGAATAGTATTGCTTCTTTTTCTGTTGCTGTCTGAACTCTGACGCCGTATTACTGATTTTGAAGTGGCTATCTGAACTTTTGGGATGTAAGGATTAAGGGACGGAGCCGAACATTCTCTTGACAATAAAGTCACTGGAGCGATCGAAACAATCTCAGGTTAGCTAAGGAGTTTCAAGCGTTCGATGAAACCTAGTCAAGTCTTCAATCCTAGCTTCTTCTTCTCCAAGGCAGGGTTTAGGTTTGATCGTCTACTCTCATTTCAACTTATTTTGGTCAATGATGAACCGACGAAGTCTAGGTAGAGCCGTACTAATGTTCAATTCCAATCAATTGATCTTACAGGGATTAGAGGATGAAAATTGGAAGCTATACTCCCAACTTGTAAGTTGTTTCTGTTCCCTGGTTTGGTCGACTATGTTAGAATGAAATATGAATTCTTTTAGTTATCAAGCTAGGGCTGTGATGATATTAGATACACATTTTTTGAATTTTTTTTATAATCTTGTAATTGTTTTTTTAAATTTAAAAACCAATAGGAATATGTTTGAAGCAATAAATAAATAAATAAATAAATAAATAAAGTATTTTCATTTTTCCGTTTGACAATTTAGGCAAAGCCAACAAGTTTAGGTCGCGAGCCCTCTTACTGCGGAGAGAACGGCGAATGGCCTACTTCGATCTCCTGTTGCAGAAGTGTTCTTCCTTCTCGCAAATCAAGCAACTCCAAGCAAACCTCATCACCAATGGCCATTTTCACTTCTCTTCCTCTCGCACCAAGCTTCTCGAGCTCTGCGCCATCTCCCCCTTCGGCGACCTTTCTCATGCCCTCCATATTTTCCGCCATATCCACTCCCCTTCCACCAAGGATTGGAACGCCGTCATTCGCGGCACCGCCTTGAGCTCCAATCCCTCAAATGCCATTTTCTGGTACAGAACCATGACCGCGTCAAATGGGCCTCATAGAGTCGACGCTCTCACCTGCTCCTTTGCCCTCAAAGCTTGTGCGCGTGCGTTGGCTCGTTCTGAAGTGATGCAATTGCATTCACAGGTTTTGCGATTTGGGTTCGATGCTGATGTTCTCCTGCAGACTACATTGCTTGATGCGTACGCAAAAGTTGAGGATCTTGATCAGGCCCAGAAGGTGTTCGACGAAATGCCAGAACGAGATATCGCCTCGTGGAATTCTCTGATTGCTGGGTTTGCTCAAGGGGGTCAACCAAGCGATGCTATAGACTTGTTTAAGAGAATGAAGGAGGATGGGAATTTGAGGCCCAATGAAGTAACCGTTCAAGGTGCTCTCTCGGCGTGTTCCCAATTGGGTACTTTGAAAGAAGGTGAGAATGTTCACAAATACATAGCAGAGGAGAATTTAGACACAGTTGTGCAGGTTTGTAATGTTGTTATTGATATGTATGCTAAATGTGGATCTGTGGATAAAGCTTATTGGGTGTTTGAGAATATGAGATGTGAGAAAAGTTTAATCACATGGAATACAATGATAATGGCATTTGCAATGCATGGTGATGGACACAAAGCGTTAGATCTTTTTGAAAAGTTGGGTCGATCTGGTATATATCCTGATGCAATATCATATCTAGCGGTGCTATGCGCCTGTAACCACGCAGGGCTCATAGAGGAAGGACTTAAGCTCTTCAATTCAATGGTGCAAAGGGGTGTGGCACCAAATATAAAGCATTACGGAGTAGTGGTCGATTTGTTGGGTCGAGCTGGGCGTCTGAAAGAAGCTTATGACATTGTAAGTTCAATGCCTTTTCCTAATATGGTTCTGTGGCAGACTTTGCTTGGTGCTTGCAGGACTTATGGGGATGTAAAAATGGCAGAGATGGCATCTAGGAAGCTAGTAGAGATGGGCTTTATTAGCTGTGGTGATTTTGTTTTGTTGTCGAACGTGTATGCTGCTCGTCGGAGATGGGATGACGTTGGGCGAGTTAGGGATGCCATGAGAAGAAGGGATGTGAAGAAGACGCCTGGATTTAGTTACATAGAAGTGAAAGGTAATATGCACAAATTTCTTTATGGCGACCGAAGCCATTCGAGTTGTCGTGAAATTTATGCAAAGCTTGATGAGATCATGTTTAGGATCAAAGCCATTGGATATACAGCTGAAACTGGTAATGTATTGCATGATATTGAGGAGGAGGACAAGGAGAACGTGCTGTGTTATCATAGTGAGAAGCTTGCTGTAGCCTTTGGATTATCTTGTACTGAAGAAGGGACCCCAATCCAAGTGATTAAGAATTTAAGGATTTGTGGGGATTGTCATGTTGTGATTAAGCTAATATCAAAGAGTTATAATCGAGAAATTTTCGTAAGGGACCGAACTCGATTTCACCGGTTTAAAGATGGTTTGTGTTCTTGCAAAGATTATTGGTGATACTTATTGACACAAAGGTTCTAAAATAGAGACGTTTTCTTGGAAACTGTCCTGTATCTCACCGATCATGAGTTGGCTTAGAATAAGCGTTGGGAATGAGTTCAATTCGAGGTGAACACCTACTTAGGATTTAATGTCCTATGAGGATCAAACCGTTGTTCTGTGAGATTAGTTGAGGTACATGACTTTGAACGGATATGATATTCAAAAAGAAAATAATGCCCATATGGCAAGTGTAGGAATTATTTAGATATTTCATTGATTCAAGGTCTAAGAGGCATGGGGCGTGTCGAGACCGAGGAAGAAGGCAGCTGTGAATAATGGAACATAGGAGTCGAGACCAGCAGCTGTGCATAACGGAACATAGGAGTCGAGACCGAGGAAGAAGGCGGCTGCGAATAACGGAACATAGGAGTCGAGACCGAGGAAGAAGGCGGCTGCGAATAACGGAACATAGGAGTCGAGACCGAGGAAGAAGGCAGCTGCGAATAAGGACACAGGAGTCGAGACCGAGGAAGAAAGCAGCTGCGAATAATGGACACAGGAGTCGAGACCGAGGAAGAAAGCAGCTGCGAATAATGGACATAGGAGTCGAGACCGAGGAAGAAAGCAGCTGCGAATAATGGACATAGGAGTCGAGACTGAGGAAGAAGGCAGCTGTGAATAACAGAACATAGGAGTCGAGATCGAGTAAGAACGCAGCTGTGAATAATGAAACATAGAACTTGTAACTTGGATCAAGCGCTTTTGGTAGATTCATACAGAAAACGGCAACGAACAACAACAATGCGCTGTGAATCTGGTAAGTCTTTATTCATCGCTTACTTCCCTTTTTCCTATTTAGAAAAAGTAAAAAAAAAAATTTACCTTCCTAATACAGATACAAATGTCACTGTTAAAAAGTGAAGTGAAAATCTACTTGGTAGGATTCTTCCTAAGGGCTATAGAACTTCTAGACCTTAAGATAAATTTTCTTTTTTTTTTTTTAAATATTGTTGAAAATAATATATATTTTATTATTTTTTTAAATTTATAAAATAATTAAAATTCAAAGCAAATAAATACTTGGTCAAATGTTTAAAATGGGATATGTTTGTTTAAGTTTTTTAAAGAATATTTCACGGTGAATCAAAATAATCCTGTGCAACGCGAATCACATGAAACATTCGTTTGAACGAATCAAACGGTGATCCGAGCACCATCTTTCATCAAGCCATTAATATCCTGCCACCTCAACACTGATCGATCCATTGTCCAGTGTAAGCAATTGACTCAGTCTCACCGGTCGTCGCCGCTCCAAAAAAAAAAAAAAAAAAAGAGGACAATAAATTAATAAAAATATTTAAATTATGTACGGATTCTTGTATTTTTAAAATTCTTTTATTTTCTAATTTTTAAATATAATTCCAACAAAATACTATATTTTATAATTTTTTAAATCAAATATTAACATATACCTTAGTCATTAAGGTATAATTTTCTCTTGATCTTATATAATAAGAAAAGTTAATAATTATTTTTTGAAATATTGTCATAATCTTAAAATTAAAAGTTTTTCATTATATATATAATTTATGTTGAGATATTAAAAATATAAATTGTTATAGTCACTCTTCAAATATGTAGTCTCTCATAAAAATTTTAATGAATTAAAAAATAAATCTAAAATCAATAATTAAAATTAAAAAAAAAAGAATTATAACACATATAACAAAAAAGATTTAAACCTAAATAAAATAATAATAATAAAATATCCGATCACTTCAGGAAGTTTCCGCGTATTACCGTAATAATAAGAAGCCCGCCACCGCTCTCTTCGCTGCTTCATCCCCATTACTTGGTTTGACCAAATCAGCCCATCTCCGCCATCTCTCTCATTTTTTTTTCTCCCTGCGACGGTCTTTCAACCGTCGCTGGTGGTCGGAGTCTGCCGATCTTTCCCCAATTCAATTTTGATTGTGTGGATTCGTCGAGTTTTGGAGCGAATTTTTTCGCCCTCGCTAACGATTTTGTCATAGGATTAGGAGTTTTGATTATTTATTTATTTATTTTATTGAGGTGTTGTTCGTAAGCGATTTGATGTCAACTGTGTCGTCGTCGATGGGATTGTGCGACGAGGGGGATTGGCCACCAGGGTTTCGGTTTCACCCGACAGATGAGGAGCTGGTTCTTTATTACTTAAAGTTCAAAGTCTGTAGACGCAAATTGAAGCTCGATATCATTCGCGAGATCGATGTTTACAAGTGGGAACCCGGGGAGTTGCCTGGTAAATAAACTTTCCTTCCCGCGCTTAATCTGATCGATTGATGATCTTGTGGTTTATCTTTGACCTATTCTGTGTTTGATTGAATTTGCTGTAGATTGATTTTATTTAACTGTTGAGGATGGATTTTGGGATCTTTCTGTACCTATTTGCGTGATTTTCGTTTGATTAGTTTCTTTGTTTGCTGATTTTGCTTTGCTAGAAGTCAAAGCTTTGTTCAGAAGATCACTCAAGTTCTTCATCAAATTTAAATTGCATCTTTCGGTACATTTTTCCCGTTTGGTTGTTTCTATAAGTCACGTATCTAATCTCATAAATCGTAGTTGTAGCTATTTTTTGTTGCTCCTTTCTGTTTTTCTTATGAATCATTTCTATTCAATGAGTTCTTATTACTGGAAGGAATCATGTAATAGCCGAAGACATAAGCCCCTTGTTTTTGGATTAGGAATTTAATTGATATAGCCAATTCATCATCTATATGGTAACTGATTATCGATAATAATCCTTTTTCCCATAATTTTAGAAAGTTGGTTTCCCTCTCTCTGTAAATGCAAGTCTTGTTCTATGTTTTTGGATATTAATGAATATTGCTAGTTTTTCTGATCATGAATAAATGAATGCAGGTCAATCTAAGTTAAAAACTGGTGATAGACAATGGTTCTTTTTCAGTCCTAGGGAACGTAGATATCCAAATGCATCTAGATTAAGTAGAGCTACAAGAAATGGCCACTGGAAGGTCACGGGAAAGGATCGAATAATAAAGTACAATTCACGTAATGTTGGTGTGAAGAAGACCCTGGTGTTCTATCAAGGCCGTGCCCCTAATGGTGAGCGGACTGATTGGGTTATGCATGAGTATACCTTGGATGAAGATGAGCTCAAGAGGTGTAAGAATGTAAAGGTAACAGTGTGTTTAAGCTCTTCTCTTGCTTATTATTTTCTTGCAAGATCTTGTTTTACTAATCTTAAGCCTTTGTTGCAGGATTACTATGCGCTCTACAAACTTTACAAGAAAAGTGGACCTGGTCCTAAAAATGGTGAGCAATATGGAGCACCATTTAAAGAAGAAAATTGGAATGATGGTGAATGCCAAGTTTTAGTTCACTCCGACGCTCAGGAGCCACAAGTGAACATACTTGATGAGGTTACCTCTGTCAATCGTGAAAGAGCGAACGTTCAAATACAGCTTTCATCAGATGATATTGAGGAACTTTTGCAACAATTTACAAATGATCCTGTCCTAGAGTTGCCATCGGTCAGTGGTTATCATCAATTTGACTCGGTCGTGCAGGTTGGCTGCCCTGAACATTGCATTCTGATATTCTGTTCCCATTTCCATGTTAATTTACCTTGGTGAATAGACTGGTCATCACTTTGAGATAAAAATGTTTCTTATTCGATTGATCATATAGCTGTAGGAATTGGGAACATCGGAACGTATGAACTGCATATCTAAACTTCTAAGTGTCTATTGTCCATAATATTTAGAATCTTTGACATATATGACATATATGCTGTATTTCATTGGATATTTTGTCGGCCATTCCTTTCTCTATATGCTTTATTTGTTCAGTTTATCAGTTAGCTTATGATTTGTGTACTTTATTTGTCTGTTTAGGTTGATGACAAAGAAGAAACTGCAAGTACTATGATTGATACTTACTCTCAGAATCACATACTTCCTGAAGCCGATAAAGTATTAAACTTAAGTGGCCAGCCAAGTGATTTGCATCCATGCTTCCAATTTACCCAGGCAGGTCTCTTCCAATTGCAATCCTTTGAGAGCGAGGTATCATCGTCTCCCAAATATCGTGAAGAAGAAGATTTCTTGGAGATCGATGATCTCATTGGTCCTGAGCCAACTCTCGTGGCAAATGTCAACCCTTTGGGAAATTCAGAGTTCGATGGATTGAACGAGTTAGAGCTGTTCCATGATGCAAATATGTTTCTTCGCGACTTGGGACCTGTCGTCCCAGAAACGTTTTTAGATCCATATTTGAGTGCTGACGGTGGTATTCTTGTTGCCAACGATGTGAATGGCCATTTGCAATATGATCAGATGGGCAATGGGTTCTGGGAGAATGAGACAGAAAATTCCTTCAGCTTCCCAGAACCGCATCAACAGTTTGGTACTCAACCAAATTTAGGTATATAATTCAGCTCAAACTTGATATCTGCCCAGTTTTAGCAAACATTAAGCAGTCTACTTTTACTAAGCTGTTTCTTTCTGTTCGATTTTCGCGAAGTTGCTGGCTCGATTAGCTCATCGACACAGGGCTCTTGCTCAGATAAGTGGGGTTTGTTTGATAAGCCATTCTATACTTCAAATGGCAAGAGACCCCTCTTGTGAAATATTGAGCCAGCTTCGACAGATACCTAGAACGAGTATTCTTCTCGTACATTATCGAATTCACTGATTCGAAAGGAGCTATTCTCCAATTATACTTGTCAACCTCATCATAAACTGCCATTTTGGTGCCAATTCCAGGTGCCATTTTATCAATGTGAAGCAGTGGGGCAGTTGCTAATTATGAAACTTTCTGGTCTTGTTTAGGTGTGGGATATGAATCTGTAAGTTCTGCAGCACCAGAAATAAGGGATAACCAAATAGCAAGCGGTGGAGGCAGTTCTGCAAGTAAGTTCTCTTCCAATTTGTGGGCCTTTGTAGAGTCGATACCGACCACCCCCGCTTCAGCTTCCGAGAACGTCAACCGCACTTTTCAGAGGATGTCTAGCGTTAGCAGATTGAGACTAAATACCCTGAACACCTTTAACGCCAATGTCGCCATAGGTAATCCCAAAACTAGCGCGAGGAGAACGGGTACGAATAAGGGATTCTTTTTATTTTCAATTCTTGGAGTATTGTGTGCCATTCTATGGGTGTTGTTAGGAGATGTTAGATTACAGGAAAGAGGCATTGCCTGATGAATCTGCTTCATTAAAATTCTGCCATCTTCTTTTATACCTTTATTATATGCATATCTTATAGTTCCAATCTTCGTGGAAACTGAATTTTGTATGTAAATTATAGCTCAGTGATAGATGAAATGAGAGTTATAAGTCTCAATGGTTACGAGGAAATATTAGTGATCGATTTCAGTTCATAGGTCTATCTCAATTACAGTTTTTTCTTAGTGTGCGAGTTCTGTTTTGTATAGCTCAGTTACGGATCTAGTAATTATACTAAGAGTAGCTTGAAAATCGTTTAGATGAAATATTAGTAATGGATTTTAATTCACATGTCTATCTTAATTACGATTTTTGTGTGTGGAGTTTCGTGAAGTATAGCTGAGTTATGACAGATGTTAGATGAGAGTTTTAAAGGTAGTAAATTATACCGAGAGTAGCCTTAAACGATAACCCATGGACTTACGTGTTTTGAAAACATAATCTATGGACTTGCCTGTTTCGAACATCTTTAGACTTTATTTAAATTCCATAAAATATAACCCATGGACTTACTTGTTTCGAAAACATCCTTAAGACCCGAAATAAAATTAATAAACGTTTAAGTTAAAATCATCCTATTCTATTCTACATGTGTCATGGTCTCGAGTTGCGATGCCGTCTTCAGGAATGTTTTTCCTTAACCTGAAAAATATAGTAGAGGCTTGAGTATCGAAATAAAATTAATAAACGTTTAGTTAAAAACATTCTATTCTAGTCTAAGTCTACGAAAATAAATACCACTATCCTATGCATGTGCCATGGTCTCGAGTTGCGATGCCGTCGTTAGAAGGTCTCGAGTTGCGATGCCGTCGTCAGAAATGTTTTGCCTTAACCTGAAAAATATAGTAGCATGAGGCTTGAGTATCGAAATAAAATTAATAAACGTTTAAGTTAAAAACATCATATTCTAGCCTAAGTCTACGAAAATAAATACCACTATCCTGTGCATGTGCCATGGTCTCGAGTTGCGATGTCGTCGTCAGGAATATTTTGCCTTAACCTGAAAAATATAGTAGCATTATTTTGCCTTAACCTGAAAAATATAGTAGCATGAGGCTTGAGTATTTCTTCGTCAGCCATACATGAATGTTTTGCCTTAACCTGAAAAATATAGCAGCATGAGGCTTGAGTATTTCTAGAATATCCAGTAAGTGACCTCCTATCGGGGTTATGCAACAATCACATGCAATGAGATGATTAGACCTATCTTTCAATCTGTCTTCCTACGGTGCTGTCATAACGGGTAATTTGGATGTGTACCATATACTCTACACACAACCCATACGTGCGGGTATGGGCTTACCAGTCAGTTCGTACACCGCTGGGCCACCTTACTAGTCGGGCAAGCATACACTGGGACACTCTCTAGGCCAGACACCCGTTAGAACTAGTAATCGTCACGACAGCGCTATGCAAAACATAACGATTGTTGTCCTGTCATTGGATGTACGCGTCCGTACCCTCGTGGTGGAATAGGAGTATCCCCCAATGCATGAACACACATAATGCATGAGGTCCCAAATATTTCTACTGATAAAAAATATAACCCAGCTATCATTTTTCATGCTTAACATGTCATTTCTCATTTTTCAGTCTGCGTATCACACATAATCCTAACGGGGTTACATTTCATGTCGTTTATCGTGATTTCATGTCATATATCACATGTTGTTTACATTCAAAATTATAGTATCATTCACGCCAGAATAATCTAGACACATCATAAACGTCATAAACATAACACATCATATCACATTAAACAGCATACATTCACATTTCACAAGCGTACTTAATCGAGTATAACAGGCTAGCATACAATTTAATGGCACGTGCGAATCCACGGGCACGTGCCAACATACAACATAAAAAGCGTAATCTACGACAGGTGAGCCACTTACCTGGTTAGCTTAAGTCGTTGTCACGAATATATTTTTAATGAAAGTTCGATTCCGTTCTTTGAAATCCAAATCAAGAGCCCATGACATCAGTTTCAAGTTTGAACTCTATAAAATTATCTCTAATCTAGATTGGTCCATTCTTAAAAGTCTTGAAATGTTGTATATATAATGCTATTTTCACTGAATATCTTATTTTCTATTATTACTTAGCTAATATATTGACAAAATTTAATGAAGTTTCTTGTACTCTGATCTTTTCTATTTTATTTTTAATTCTGTTCACCAAATCTTTCCTCAATCTTTTCTCTTCACTTATTGTGTAAATATATTTTCATTATAAACCGATATTACTCCTACCCAATATTTATTTTCTAAACATATATTATTGGCCAATTTTAATAGATTATTTGACTAGATTTAGAGTACTGATAACAAAAATCTAATTAATTGAATACTTGAAAATGAGATTTGATTATTACAGATCTAGTAAAATATTGGATAAAGAAAAAAAAAATCTGATCCTAATGATAAAGGAAAAAAGAGGTCTGATCCTAATAAAATATTGGACAAAAGGAAAAAAAAGATTTTATCCCAATAAAATATTACAGATATGGTAAAATATTGGATAAAGAAAAAAAAGACCTGATCCTAATAAAATATTGGATAAAGGAATAAAAAAAAAATCATGGATAAAGGAAAAAAGATTTTATCTGATAGTAAATTAATTTCTTATAACCATAACTACGAAGGAAAAGTAAATCTGAGATAGATATTTTTCTGTTTATTTTTAGACGTGTAGAGAGATATGGATAAGTTTTATTTTATTTTATTTTTTATTTTTTGGTAATCTTTTTATTATTTATTTATGAATTATTATTATTTATTTTGACTTATATTTTTTAATTGGCTATTACAAATTATATCAAAATATCTACGGTAATTAGATAAATAACCGGCGCAAAATTTAATTTTTTTTTAATAAATTTAAAATCCAATGAAATTGCAACCAAATAAACAGTTTTTTATTTTTATTTTTTATTTTTATTTTTATTTTTAAATCATGAGATAAACATAAAACCGAAAAATATAATATGTCTCCATTGTTTTTAAAATTTTCTAATAAATCTTTGATATATTTTGTCAACATAAAATTAAAATATTTTACTTAATAAAAATAAATAAATATGTGAAGGATCTATTCCCACATAAAACTAAAATTTAAATATTTATTAAACTCAAAATTAAAGATTTTTTTAAACTAACTCATATTTTAACCGTAATAATAATAATAATAATAATAATAATAATAATAATAATAATAATAATAATAATAAATAGATCTATACTTAAAAAAAGTGTATGCGTCCACCTTATTTATTTGACCAAATTTATAAAAGAAGCCGATTTTTTTTTTTTTCTTTTTCTTTTTTTCTTTTTAATTTTCAAATTTTTTATTAATTACTATTCGCGAATCGCTGACTAGTTTCGTCTCTAATAAAAAAAGAATATAAATCCCCGAAATTATTGTATTTATTTATTTAAAAAAAAAAAAAGACGAAGAAATATTAACACTTGCAGAAAGTGGGGCGGCCTCTGGAATTAAATCTGGTTGGAACAGGATCTTCTCGGAACGTTTCGTTCTTCTTCGCCGTCGCCGTTGTTTCTGTTTGGAATCTTCCAACGTTCATTCGATTTCTTCAGAAATTTTTGCTGCTGAGGAATAAACTTCGATCACTTACGAACTCAATTGATCTGCGTTTCATTTGCGGAGCTTTTGTGTAGTTTTGAGGTGCAGAGCATCAGTGGGAGTCGGATAAGTTCAGAAAGTGTGCTGAGGAGGAAGAAGATGAAGCAGTGCTTCACCTTCTTCTTCTTCTTCTGTTGATTCATGGCCTCGTCTCAGCACCGCTGTGTTTTCGGTATGTTATGTACAGTTTGTTTTTACGTTGTTGATTTTGATTCTCTAATTTTGTGCGTTGATTTGATGGGGGAACTGTTTGTGTGTGTTGGAGAATGGCGGATTTGAGTTGTATATCTCGGCGAATCTGTAGTGTTGCTTCTTTTTTTTGTTTTGTTTTGGTTCAATTGTGGCGGCTTTCTTAATCTAAGCACGGAAGGTTGGGCTTTTTTGGTGATTTAATTGCTCGTTTTCTTTTGTGCGTCTTATGGTGTTGTTAAATTTTGATTTCAGTTGGGAATATACCTTATGATGCTACTGAAGAGCAGCTTATAGAAATCTGCCAAGAAGTTGGGCCCGTAGTGTCGTTCAGGTCTGTATTCTCTGCTCTTTTTCATGGCTAAAACTTATACTGGAGTGAAATTTAGGATCTAGAATAAGATTGAGAGCTTTCAAGAGGTGAAGTTGGGTTTTTTTTTAATATAAATCTCCTTGAATTTTCTTTAGTTTCCTTGCTTTTTATTCTCTTGCCATCATCCTTTTCTCCTCTGCGAGTAGATTTTGTACCTATGATTCTCTTATTCCTCTTAGTCTTGTTTCGGGGGTTTACTTCTGTCATTCTCCATCTGCGACAGATTGAGTGGCTTTGTCATGCTGGAATAGAATTCTTCGTTTTTGCTAGGTTTTCTACAGCAAGCCCCTGTTAGGGCTGAGAATTCGTTTCATGATGGTTTTCTTTAGGCCAGTTACCCAGATGATAGGGTTTTATCAACTAAGTGATATACATATAGTCTAGTTAAATCTATGACATTCCCGATAAGTCGCCTGTCAATTTCATCCAAATCTTTCTCTGTCTGATAAAAGGATAATTTGCCTGTCAATTTCATCCAACTCTTTCTCTATCTGATAAAAGGATAATTTTCCTATGTCTGGTCTGCTTGATTGAGGGGGTGTAGTGGATTGCAGTGTACTTGATTAGAATTGAAGTGTTTAGACTGTTATATCTCATCACAGACAGAGCCATTCATATAACAGGTGTAACTCACTTTTTGGTTCTATCATGGTACACTGTGATAAGGGGCCTCTCTTTGATCTGTAAAAATTGAACTAATGTACTATTTTTAGAATTTGAGCCCAGTGTTGGAAGCTGTAACTTTTATCTAATTGTAGTATGTCAATCTTGAAGCTTCTTAAGTCTCCCATCCAAGAAAATGAAGGAAAAGGAAAGTAACTAAGTGCAGGACATCAATTATGAGAGTCACTATTTTTTAACTTCTGAGTCTCTTATCCAAAAAGATTTTTATTATCATATTAATTTATCATTTCCGTCTATTGTTTGCCAGTACATTTAAAAGTTAAAATTAATAGTTCCTTCCTTTTTCAGATTAGTTATTGACCGAGAAACTGGAAAACCAAAAGGCTACGGGTTTTGTGAGTACAAGGATGAAGAAACAGCTTTGAGTGCTCGTCGTAATCTTCAAGGTTATGAAATTAATGGCCGGCAGTTACGAGTTGATTTTGCTGAAAATGACAAGGGTGCAGACAGAAATAGAGAACAGGTGAAGTGTTTAACCTCTTCTGATTTGTCAATTTGGCTAATTGACTGTTCTTATCCATCGAGCTAGTCACATTAGAGGTTTTTGGCATTATTTTCAATAAAATACTTTAAAACATTATTGACTGAATTATATGAAATTTTAGATTATAATGCTGCCAATATTTTCAAGGAATGTGCTGTAAATATTAAATAGATATAATTTTTAAAACCTTGGAGGCTGCCTTAATTACTCCGCTTAGAGTAATTTCCGTCTAGGAGTTGAAGAAATCGGTTCCAAGGAGCCTATTCTGCAGTCTTTACTCTGATACCTTTGCTTTTCAAGTTTAGAATGGATTCAGATGTGTTTGATTGCTCTATAGGCTTCTTAAGTGCCGTGAATGGATTTCGGAATTTGATTATATATATAAAAGATTGTGATATTATCCCGAGTCCCAAGTCCTGACATATTGATTTACAAGAAGAAAAATCTTGGTCCTTGTGAATTTGTCCTTGGAAATGTTGGCAATGTCCTTCCAGAAGAAAAGGATTATATTTTTTCTTTGAAGCTATCTACATAGAATTTCCATGCTTATTTTAATGTTTTTATTTCAAAAAATAGAAAGACAAATTCAGTGAGTAGATATATATATATATTAATTGGAGAATTTCTGTCGATAAGTATTCCAAAGATAAATGCATAGGAAATATTTCAAAGATCAAATACTCTTGGACTGATAATAAATAAATAAAAAATCCATCTTGAGCTGCATTTACTTTTTCTTCAATTATCGTCATGCTCCTTTCCCATCAAATGACTTGTCAAATTGATGGAACTATACATTTGAAAATCAGATTAGATTAAAGAATAAAAATTCTCCTTTTATGTTCCCTTCCACCAATATACCCGGACTACATGTAGCATGTTAATTATTATTTTATTTGAAACAATTTTTCCTTTTTCAGGGTCGTGGCGGGCCTGGATTGGTTACAAATGCTGGTTAGCTTTCTTTATCTTAAACGTCTTTTTGCTTATGGTTTGTGCAAGAAATTCGGATTGTTTTCTTTAAGTTTTGTGTTAACATTAAAGATGCTCATAAACAATTAGGTGGCCCAACAGCCCATGGGGAATCCAGTCAACTTCAACCAATTGGTCTTCATATAGCAATAACTGCTGCTGCCGTCATGGCAGGAGCCCTTGGTGGTGCACAAGCTGCTTCTAATCAGACTATTTTGCAGAGTACAACAATGCCCAATGATCCTTTAACTCTGCATCTGGCTAAACTTTCTAGGAGTCAACTTACTGAAGCTATGTCAGGGCTAAAGGTAACCTTTTGAGTATGTTCCCTCTTCTCTCCTCATTCTTCTGAATGGCTCCTGATGATTGGTATATTGTTTGGACTTAGGTAATGGCTACACAAAACAAGGATTTAGCTCGTCAGCTGTTGCTGGCAAGACCACAATTGTCAAAAGCTCTTTTCCAGGTACCTGTTTACCCTTTCTCTTTTGTCGTTTCTTCAAGTGCGGAGATCCTCCACAATATCTTATGTTTGTGACTTTCTTTTTCTGTAGAATCCTATTTTCCTAATTACTACTAGTTATTCTCTTAGTTCAGTGTCAATTCCATTAAATACGCTTTTATTTCCAAAGGTAGGTGATGCTCTTATTTAAGCTACCCTTTAGCATGCCTGTTTTGTTTAAGCTACCGTCCAAGGCTGCCCCGACTTTGTTTAAACTTATTAGAGATTTATTTTGGGAAGGTTCTAGAGAAGAGGGTGGTATGTACAATAGAAATTTGGAGAAACTCAACTTTCAGCTAAGGAATTCAGCTGTTTTGGCTGAATGAATTTGGAGATGTTGAACGAGGGAGATGCTCTTTGGCACAATATCATTGTTGGTAAATTCTATAATTCACAGGCAGATTCTATTTGGCCAGGACAGATTATTGGAGGTGCTCCTTGGCGTTTCATTTGTCCCATGATTTTGCTCATTACAGGCGCCTTGGAAATGGCCTTTACTCATCCTTCTGGAAGGATTCTCAGTTGAGTGGTTGCCCAGGCTTATCCAAGATTTTTTCGGTTAACTAATAAACCTAATCTTACGGTTGCACAAGCTTGGAACATTCTGAATGTTGCATGGGATTTGAGTCTTCATAGTCATCTAAAAGATATTGGAGGTGGCTGAGTTTAATTTCTCCCAATTTCTTTCCCTCATAACTTTTCGTTGAGAAAATGACTCTTGGAATTGGTATCTGGGTACTTCTAATTCCTTTACAGTTAAATCCCTATGAATAATCTAGTTCATGCAATCAGTCCTTGTTCAAACTACCCTTACTCAGTGATTTGGAAAGAAGCTTATCCCAAGACAACAAACGTTTTTTCGTGGTAACTTTGTCTTGGAGAATTAATACGGCCAATCGATTTAGAATGCCTCATTTCACTCTCTCCTTGTTGTGTGATGTGTGTTTGTAGTTCAGAGCATCCTTGCCATCTTTTTGCTAACTGTTCTTTTGCCTCTCAATATTGGGTTTTCATGCTAGATATTTCCCTAACTATTCTTTTGCCCCTCACTATTGGGTCTTCATGCTAGATGTTTCTGGCTGGTCTTTGGTTTTGCCAAAAAACGTTTTTTATTCTTGGAATTCAGTGTTTGTCGGCCATCCTTTTCATGATGTGAAAAAGAAGCTATGAATAGTCTTCTTTTGGTATCTTTAGTGCGAAAGGAATGAGAGACTTTTCCTGGAGGCTTCCCTACATTTAATAGGTTCTTATAACATTTTCCTTTTGTAATTCCCCTCTTGTTGATGGTAGAATTTATGAACTCATTTCATTTCATTTAGGAGTGAGATTGTGTCCAATTCTATTATCTCTGTGTGAAAGCAATGTTGATGAATTTCTACTTTATGCTACTCTTATGATCTTATTGTCTACATGCTTCTACATTCTAAACGCGTTTATGCCATCCATTTCTTCCAATTCTAGTAGTTACATGGGTTAACATTAATACGAAAAAAAGAAAAAAAAACTACTAGGAGCTATTCATGACGTGAATAAAAATATGAGATTGAAGGTGACTGGTGAAATCTAGGTTGTTTTTTAAATGTGGATGGAGGCCATAAACGTCAAGGAAACCAAAGTACCAATCTCAAAACCTAATTTTGGGTTAAATTTTGATTGAAAATCAATGTTGTTAGAATTACAATAGCTTTTTTATTTAGAGAGAGAGATAAAGGAACAGAAAAGACTTCAAATAAATATTTGGGAGAAAAGATTGCTGTAATGTGTTTATATTTATCATTGTACCTTATTTCGTTGACAATAGTCTTTCTTTTTCCTCCAAATTTAATGGACTATATCTCTTTTCGTATGCAACATCAGCTAAGCATCTTTATTTTCCATCTTTTCTGAAATTTTGTTTGCAGTCACAGATAATGCTTGGAATGGTCACTCCACAAGTGGTATTTCTCTTCACTGCTTGTATTTGCCTTTCCTTTTTTCTGCCTGTTCTGTTAATTGCTGTTAAAATTTTCTCACGAACGACCCCGTTCTTTTATTGTTGCAGTTGCAGAATCCTAATTTACGGCAACCTTCAACTCATCCTCAGCTTCCTTTGCATGACATTCAGCAGGGTCAGTCATCATCCCTTCAAATTCAACCAGGGCTGCCCCCTCTTGCACCCAACAGAATGCAGACTGGTTTTGTACCTAAAAAAGAAACTCAAGTATCTCTCACGCCTCAAAATCCTTTGGCTCCCCATCAGTTTTCTGCGTCCCAACGCCCTCTGCTTCAGTCTCAAATTCAGCCCTCACTTGCTTTACAAGGCACTTTGACCGGAATACCTGGAGGCTCATTGCTTCCTTCCGTAAGTTTGCCGGGAAGTATGTCTGTTAGACAACAGGTTCAGGTGCCCACCTCCGCTTCTTTAAAGCAGCACATGCGTCCCCCTTCTCAACAGTATTCAGGACATGGTGGAGCTGTAATTCCAGGGCATAATGCTCAGATTGCTAACCCAGAAGCTAAACCTTCTCTTCTGCCTCGCCCTTCCTTACCAGATGCAGACTTTCAGGTGATACTTTATGTTATTTTTTTGAAAAAAAAAATCGTAATTTAATATATAAATGACTCAGAACTAGAACATAGGTGCAAAGCTATCTTAGCAAAAAATTCACGTTTTTCTTGGAGAGCAGGTGGGCGCAGTTTGCTTCTTAACCTGGAGTCTACCTTAGATAGAATGACAAGTTAACTTTAAGCTTTAACTAAACGCAAAGGTGGAGGGTGAACAATAATACAACTAACTCTTGTGTTCATGTTTTGCTGGCTGTTATAATTGTAAATTGAAGTGTTCTTAATTTATTTTCTTTCACATGTATGATCAATAACTGTGGCTTTTCTTATCGTGGTCACAGCGTTCTATTGATGGTTATATGCTTAATCGTTTTTTTTTTTTTTTCCCTTTTTAAGAAAAAACAAACTTTTCATTTGTATATGAAAAAAAAAAAAGGTGAAAAGTCTTTGGAGTGTGCTCCCCTTGGTTTGGAAGTCTTTTTTGTTTTGTTTTGTTTTGTTTTGTTTTGTTTTTCTCGGTTATGATAACGTCTTCTTGTTTCTGACTTGCGCTTCGTAACAGCCTGGCTCCTCCGCAGCTTATGGTGCTTCCCAGATAGTGGGCAGTGATGCTGATAAGTCTTCTCAAGTACCTCTTGGTGTAGATGGTAAAAGAAAAATACCTCATGGCTTTTCAGGAACAACTAATCGCCCTGTAAAGCAGATCAAATTAGAGGATGGAAAAGGCAGCCCTTTCTCGGCCGGAGGTCTAAGTGCATCAGTAGGTAACAATGGAGCTAGACAACTTGGAATTGCCTCAGACCCCAATCTTCCAGGAATTCAAATCTCAGAGAAACCGACTTCAATGGTACGCGATTTATTGCATTGCAACGTTCCTAATTGAAAAATATTTACTCACTTTCTTATTCATCTTAATTTGGTTGAATTTGTGGCTGCAATTTCCATTTTTCAATATGAGTTTGTTCTTTATAATTCTCTATCTGAATTAGTTCTTAGCTCTCAGTGCTCATGTCAAATAGGAGAGTTATGTAGACTTTCTAATTAAGTGCTTGCTCATTTAAGTGCTTTTAGAATTGTCAAAGTCACTTTTGACTATGCAATGAAACACATTGGAAGTACTTTGGCTAAAAGTCGCATCGACTCGCATGATTTCATGTGTGTGTATGTATGTATATGTATGTATGTATATGCATATATATATATATATATATATATATATATATATATATATATATATATATGTATGTATATTCTCCAAGTTTGTACTACTTTTATTCATGAGAGCAATAAAATATCTTGTTTTAGTTCAAGCCTGTGGCCCAAAATCCTCATAGCAGAACAACATGATGGATGTGGGTTGAGAATTTTATCTAGCTATCAGGTTTAGTTCAAAAGCATCACCATTTTCTTTGTGTAATTGCATTCATAGCCAAATCTGTGTGCTTCCCGTAGACAATTTTATTGATGATTGAAATTTACAAAAGGGACGTATAATCCATAGTGTTTACAAAAGACCTTTCCAATTTGCAATGAAACTACTACTAGAACGTTTCCCGTTTTAGTGCTTCCCATTTTCGTTCCTACGGATTATGAAACTACTACTAGAGCGTTTCAGTTTGTATTAATTTGAGTGCCTCGATTCATTCTTCTTTAGTTTCTTTGTTTTTATTTTTGTATTCTTCCTTTTTTCACTCCCTGAAGTTTGTATCTTGAACCTTTTGTTTTTTTCATTAAGCAATGAAAAGCTTGTTTCGGTTAAAAAGAATGCGTCACTGTGCCAACATTTATGCATGTGAAATTCATCATTCTGGTGAAATTTATTGATTTTTTCAGCATCACAACTGAAAGTTTCTTGTTCTTTTCCCTAATCTTTTCCCTCCACAGCTTCCCCACGACGTCGAGTCTGCATTACTGCAACAAGTTTTGAATTTAACTCCCGAACAGCTTAACTCGTTGCCGCTCGAACAGAGGCAGCAAGTTATTCAGCTCCAGCAAGCACTTCGCAGAGATCAAATGCGACCATCCTAGCAAGCAACTTACCGTCGATCAACCCGAACTCTTGCAGCTCGACTCCAAGCAACAAGTAGATTGTAAAATATTTGGCTCCCCAAAGATTTAACGAGTGACAGTCGTCTAAACACCTGTAAAATTATGCTTGCCAAAGTTGTCCAAAACCGACGGGTCCTGCCAACGGGGTACGAGTTTCATAAACAACATTCATGTAAGGCTTACAAGTTTGTGATTATAGTGATTCCTGAATAATAACAATTCAAGATAGGGTGGAAGAATTTTGATTTTTCTCAGGTCTCTCTTTTTGCCACTTTTGCACCCCTTTCCTTTCCTTTCCTTTACATCGTTTAATCGTCGTTTTCAGATTCTCGAGCTGCCATTTTATGGTTTCGGGTCATTGTTTCTCTGCGTTCTTTTGCTTGGATCTTAATTTTGTTCCTTAATGTCGATGTTCGTTTCGTTATATGTAATATTTCATTAAGGATTTGGTTAGTTTATAAAAGAAAAGTTGCTAATTTGGATTCCAGTTCGGTTTCTGAAAATCATGCTTGTTAATTAATTATCCTTGTTTCATATTTTGTTCGTTGGGCTGCAAGTATACAAAAGGTTCATGTTTTTAAACATAATCTATCTTTCACTATATATAGTAATTTTCTTTTATTTTATCAATATCACTCAACTTTCGGAAAATTACTCTTTTTAGTCGTTAGGTTGTTTATTCCTTAAAATTACTCTTTTTAGTCGCTAGGTTGTTTATTCCTTAGGTTTAAAAATATAACATTTTTGCGTTGACTATAACGATGATTGCGTTTGTTTTAAACTCCTATAAAGTCACAAGGTTTCCGTAGGTGAACCGACGGAATTATCATTGTTGATGCCTAAACATCAAATGACCTGTGAACATGTTTACAAACTTTTTGTGTCGGGGGAGCATTCATGCCCCCTCTGATGCCTAAACCAAAACCGGCGCAAGTTGCGCCAAGGAGCTCAAACGAATAAGCTTGCCTCCCGCCCCGGTCTCGGTGTGCGAGGGGCAAAGCATTATTGTTGTATTATTCACGACTCTCGGTATTTTAGTTTGATATTGCAAAAAGTTCTATTGTTCCTTTTTAAATAGTAACTTAAAAACAAAAAAAGAGGCTGTCGTCTCTCTAGTAAAGTATTTTTTATCTTTCTATCTTCTCTTTCGACTTTTACACTCTCCACGGGTGAAGGACCCTTTCCATAGGTTTGCCAAGAATGTGCGGGATCGTATTAAACATTTGTAAGAGGAAGTTGTCGTGAAAGGGGGGTGGTGGTGGTAGTCGTCGTCGTGGGTGTGGTCGAGGTTCTAAAGTGAGAGATTTAGGCGAGCGTTGAACGTGACTAAACTTTCAATTCCTCAATGAATTTGTTTGGGATTCGTATTCATAGTATTTATAATCTGATCTAATAAATTATTAGATTTTTAAATTAAATTATAACTTTATATTTAAATATTTGAAGTAATTTAAAAGATTTATTAGTCATAAAATTAAAATTTTAAAAAAATTATTAATATTGTAAAGTTCATACACTCCGTAAAAAAGTAAGTGTTCTATTACAAATATACACACCATCTTTTCCTTCTTCCTCCGTGCCATTTACGCAGAGCCCTAAACCGCCTCTACTAACCTACCATTCCTCGGCTCCGCCTCCTCCTTCGGCACCACCGTCGCCACCGTCAAACTCCATTCTCCAAATCAACGCTCGACGGCCGGAACCGCCGCTCTACCCGGTGCCATTTTCGTCGTCTTGTTCCTCTTCTTTCACTCGCTCACCGCTGACGTCGAGGACTCTGCCGGCTTCGATCTGCACCTTCAGATCCTCTCTCCTGACTCCTGCAGCGATTGTTGCTGTTAGGGTTAGCGTTAGGGTTAGGGCGGTGGCGTAAGTTCGTGAGTATGGCTTCAGCGAACTCGCAAGCGGGTGAAATCATGGCGCATAATGCGATTCCGCACCCTATCCCTAAGGTTTCCCTCTCCCTACGCTTTACCATTGAAACAGATTTGGATGCATTTCTATCCTATCATTTACACCATTTATTTGATATACACATATACAAATGATAGTATTATTTTCACGAACTAACACAGAATTTTGAATTTCGTTACCTCAAAGTAAAGTATGATTAATCATGAAGTTGAACGAGTCACCAATCTAGGTGCATCTTGTTGGTATAGTTAGTAACTTTTAATTATCTTTAAGTTTTTCTTAGTCATTCTATCTTCGTGACTGCTCTCACATATCAGATAACAAACAATTACTTTCTTAAGTGTTGAGATATATTATTTATGGAATATATCCTAGATATTATATCTTAATATTCTTCCATTTATGGTTAGATTTAGAGTATATTTTATTTATTTATCAGATTTAGTTAGATATATATTTTTTCTATTTTTAGGTATTAGTTGATAGTTTGTATCCTATATAAATGTGGTAAACCTGAATGAAGATCATACTTTCGATCCCAATTCTATTTCTATTTCTCATTCTTAACATGGTATCAGAGCACCGATCTTGATATTCCTAATATCAAAGCTCCGATCGTGGTATTCCTAATACCCCCTTGGACTCAGAGTCCAAGGGGAGTATTAAACCTAAAGCCAAACCCTAACCAATCAGTGAAGCCTTTACCGTCGTCAATCATCCAATATCAAGAATACGTTATAAGCATCTTCAAATTTCTCACCAAGCTCAAAGGTGACATATTCAAGATGTTCGTATTTTCTTTCACAACCTCTCAAGTGATCCAAAGCACCGATCTTGGTGTTATTATCCACTAAAGCATTTATGCATGGACCAAGAAGTGATCAGAATTAAATGGACAAGTTATCAATCCTCAGTCAATCATTGCGGTCTATTTCTAAAGCATTTATGCATGGACAAAGAAGTGATCAGGGAGGATATTCACTTGTTCCAAATCAAATTAAATGGGACAAGTTACAATCCTCGAGTCAATCATTGCGGCCTATTTCTGAGTCTTGCATCTTTCTTGAAAATTCAATAATTTCTTGAAAGTCTAAAAATGCAAACCAATCAAAGGCGGTCTATTTTTTTTTACGGATATTTTCATTACTGAGAAGACAAGAGTGAAAGACAACTCGGGTGTTCTTGACCTACCGTAAAGACAAGTTAAAGACAAGTTGGACGTGATTAACATACACTCTCCAACTTGAGGGGGAGTGTTAGATATATTATTTATGGAATATATCCTAGATATTATATCTTAATATTCTTCCATTTATGGTTAGATTTAGAGTATATTTTATTTATTTATCAGATTTAGTTAGATATATATTTTTTCTATTTTTAGGTATTAGTTGATAGTTTGTATCCTATATAAACGTGGTAAACCTGAATGAAGATCATACTTTCGATCCCAATTCTATTTCTATTTCTCATTCTTAACATTAAGCAATAAACATAACTTTTAGGACTAAATAACACTCCTGACGACTTAAAGTTGTATTAATAAAAATTTTAGATTAAAAATTGTATCAATTTAAACTTAGATCTTTCATAATTTGTGTTATTTATTTTTAAAAAAATATTAAATTATATGCCAGTAAATTGACCTATCAATTAAACCCTAAAATTGTTGTAAGATTAAAAAAGCATCAATTATTGCATGTGTAGCTAAAATTGTTGTAAGTAAATCAATTAAAGCATCAATTATTGCATGATTTATTATTTAATCTAGACGTCAATTATTTGGAAGGAAGTATCTAAATTGATTCATTTATAAAAATTGAATTTAATTGATATAATTAAAAATTTGAAGGCTAAATTAATAAAAATACATCAAAATATCCTTAGACTTCCAAAATTTTAATAATACCTTTAAATTAAATTTTTTTTTTTTATAAATATTATTATCATTAATTTTGAATGGATGGGTTAGATTTATTTCAAAAATATTATTAAAAGTTCTATTAATATCATTCAAGGTTTTAAAAAAAGTTTAAAAAATAATTTTACCACTAGATTCGAAATGAAAAATTGACAGGAATTTATTTTAAAAATGTGATTGAATTTTAAATTTTTTTATTAATATGCTTCAATTTAATTTTTTTTTTTTAAAAAAATACTATTATTAGTATCATGAATAGTATTTTGAAAGTTCATTTTCCATCAAAAAAAAAAAAAAAAAAAAAAAAACTTTGACGAATTTTTAAACTTTTCTAACAATTTTAAGGATACTCGGGTATTTTTTAAATCAGTTCAAAATTTTTAAAAATTTAAGAGTATTTTAAAAGAAAATTTATAAAAAAAAATTCAAGAGTATAATTACAACTTTTATAAAATTAAAGGATATTTTTTTAGGAAAAAAAATATATTTTATTAATTTTAAACATAAAGAAACATTTTTTATTTTTTTTTCAATTAAAGTGAAGTCACAAATGGATATATTCATAAAAGTTGGGACTTTAAATGATTTTTTTGATCTCGTAGCAGCAATACTAATAATTGAGCTTTAAAGACTGCCTTTAACAATTTGGAAAGCGCTTTTCTCGTTACACAAGCGTGGAGTGGATCGAGTAGCACTTTCTCATCAGCTGCGCTTCCCTTATCTCCATAACACTTCCCCACCAACCTCCATAGATCCACACCGCCGCCATGGCCGACATGATTGTCCGTTTCGGAATCATCGGCGCAGCCGAGATTGCTCGGAAGGTTTCTCGTGCCATTGCTCTTGCTCCCAACGCCACTCTCTCGGCAATCGGCAGCCGTTCCGTTGAAAAGGCCTCCAAATTTGCCGTCGATAATGGTTTCAGTCCTCAGGTTAAAATCTATGGTTCTTACGAAGCTGTTCTTGACGATCCTGAAATCGATGCTGTCTATGTTCCTCTTCCGACTAGTCTTCACTTGCGCTGGGCCGTGCTCGCCGCCGAGAAGAAGAAGCACTTGCTCCTTGAGAAACCTGTAGCGCTTAATGTATCTGAGTTTGATAAGATTCTTGAAGCGTGTGAAGCCAATGGAGTGCAGTTCATGGACGGTACCATGTGGATGCATAATCCTCGTACGGCCTTGATGAAGGAATTTCTCTCCGATGCAGATCAATTTGGCCAACTCAAATCGGTATGTGATTCAAATTCCATTCAGAATTCATATACTGTACTCTTTCACTAACTGCGATCGTGCTGGAAACTTGAGATATTCGAGTCCTTAGTGTTAAGGATATTTAGCCTTTCATTATAGTTATTTGACAAATTTCTAGATATTTGCCTCCTATTACAATTTACCTGACCTTTTAGGAAACTATCTGTTCAAATTTTTTCTGCACGGATTGTAAATTAGGGCTGTTTTTCGTAGTCTGGTCTTTCCTGCTTGGTAAATGCTTGTGCACCGGCGTACAGGCAGGCTGCCCTGTTGCTCATCCAAGTTATGGTCATGGTTGAACAAGATGAGATGAAATGAAATGGGTGTTGCCCTTTACCAGACATATGTACGCTTTTCTAAACAAGAAACAGTTCAATTTGTTGATCAAATGAAGTCACTAAAGATGGAGGATCCTACCTTTAGGAATATTACAAACAACTTTTCCAATGGGGTATGAGAGATGTGAGGCTATAATTACAAAAAGGTGGATACTATTTACATGAATGAAGTGCTAAAGAGTAGTAGAGAATATAAGATCGGTGCTTGTTCCTTTTATGAGTAGATGCGAGTATTTCTCGTATCTAGCTTTGTTTATTTGACGGGGAGAATCGGGCGGAGTTAGGGAATATAATTCTCGTATCTAGCTTTGTTTATTTGACGGGGAGAAATCTCTTATTGCTCCCTCTCGCATTCCCCGTTTAGATGGGGTTTCCTGACCTCGATTGGGGTAGATCCCTGTGTGGATTAAATGGACATCTCTATTTCAATGATTGACAAGTGAAAGCGAGAGAAAGACCCTTTACTTTATACTCTCATGAGCGCACTGGTCTTTACTATTAACATTGCAGTTGTTAATCTTAACATTGCATTTGTTTGCTGAAAAACATTGCAATTGTACGCATGGTAGTTCTGATATATGGTACATATGTTATGAAGTTTGAGTGAACTAGCTCTATGATATAGTTATGAAGAAAAAGGTTAAACTTTGTTAATATGTTTTGTACCAAATCGTTTGCACGTGTTTTCGTTGTACGATCAATGATTAGAAGTTCAAATTTTCTTCTGGTTTTGGACAATTCATTGATTTGTAGATTGATCTTTTTTCTGTTCTGAACATCATAGGTAAACAGTGTTTTTTCTTTTGCGGCTGATGCCGACTTCTTAGCTAATGATATCCGTGTGAAGTCCGACCTTGACGGTCTTGGTGCTTTGGGTGATGCTGGATGGTACTGTATTCGTTCCATTCTTTTTGCTGCCAACTTTGAACTGCCTAAACGAGTGATCGCGTTTCCTAATCCTGTTTTGAACGAATCGGGCGTGATTTTGTCCTGTGGAGCTTCTCTCTTTTGGGACGATGGGAAAATAGCAACCTTCCACTGCTCTTTCTTGTCGAACTTGACCATGGATATCACCGCCATCGGAACAAACGGGACATTACATGTGAATGATTTCATTATACCTTATGGAGAGAAGGAGGCCTATTTCTGTACCAATTCAAAATCTGGTTTCACTGAACTTGTGACTGGTTGGGAACCGCTACCAAGCAAACATATAGTCCCTACTGATCTTCCTCAGGAGGCTCACATGGTGAGAGAGTTTTCTCATTTGGTTAAAGAGATCAAAGCAAATGGCTCCAAACCCGAGAAGAAGTGGCCGAACATCAGTCGAAAAACTCAGCTGGTGCTTGATGCAGTGAAGGCGTCACTCGATGGAGGATTCAAACCTGTTGAAGTCGGACCGTGATTCCAACGGTATTCTCATTTGATCTTGTATTGAACTTCAATGTGTTAGTCTATGATTGTGATTAGGTTCCTTTGCACTTGAAGTGGTTCTACCAATCTGATATATGATTGCTTGTGCTTGTAACTAGTCTTTATGCTTGCATCAAGGATGAAAAGCTCTGCATTTATCAAGATTTACTCAAGTCTTGAAGAGCCATAAACTGTGAGAGAAGCCAATCCTTGAGAATAATTATATGGTTGATCTTTGTCAATTGAGCTTATGCTATTCAAATGTTTTTTACTTCAATTCGGAAGATATTTTAGAGTCGGATTAGGTAAATGATGTCTATGGGATGGGGACGGGGACGGGGACAGAGAAGCCTTCTCCATTCCTTTTCTTGCCATATATATAAGTGGTGGTGGGGTCGGGATTCTCCGTCTATGTGTTAGCTAATTGGGATAAATCTCCTAACTCTGTTCCCTGTTTGGGGTTGGGATTCTCCGTCTATGTGTTAGCTAATTAGAATAAATCTCCTTAACTTTGTTCCCTGTTTGGGGTCGGGATTCTCCGTCCCCGTTTAGCTAATGGGTAGTTGCTCCCTTTTTCATTTTCTATTTAAACGATAACCATTTGGGATCAGGATTCTCCGTCCCTATTTGGCTAATAGGGAGAAATCTACGAGCTCCTTTTTCCATTTTCTATATAAACGATAACCGATCTATAAGTTAATAAACATATATACGAGGTTCTTTTAGAACAAAATTTGATAGTTGAATGATAAAACTTTTGTATGGAAGTTTATGTTCTAACTTTAACATTTCTTTTTTATAATATAATATTATAAAATATTAAAAATAAAAAAGTTTAAATAATGGTATAATTTAATTCCTAAATTTTGAACCATCATAAATTTTAATTTTTTATTATAATTTCTTTAATAAAATAATTACCATTCACATATTCACATATTCACATATTCTATTAAGTTACCCGAGAAAAATTATATTGTTGGTTTTTTACAAATAGAAAAAAAAAAAGATTAAACTATAAAAATTTAATAAATGTTTTATAAGTGTGAAAATTATGGGTTTATAATTTTAAAATCGAGTTATATTAAAATATTTAATTTAATTAAAAAAAATAAGTTTTAATTGATTTGAGATTTTAACGATGTATAAATTGATATGTTTTTGGGCTTATTATTTGGTGTATAGGCACATAATATCTGTTTTTACGGAGAACACAGCGTTTGACAGATAAAATTCTATAAATCATTTCAAAGCAATTTCGCTCGGCCTAGAATTTCATGTTGTGGCCCAATTCGTCGTCCATCTGTTCAAGAAATTTGTGGAACCTGCCTCGTCAATCAGATCCATTTCCATTCTGATGAAGAAACATTGTTCGGTAGCCGAATAATCTGTTTATCAAGCATCAGAGATCGTTGCTACTTTCGGAAATCGACTTTTTCTTTAATTACATTGATTATCTGCTCGATTGTCAAGTCTCTTGTGTTTCCAATTCTCGTTTACTTCAAGATGATGGTCGAGGATCTCGGTATCGAAGCAAAGGAAGCAGCCGTACGCGAGGTTGCCAAGCTTCTGCCGCTTCCGGAGCTTCTGCAGTCAATTAGTTCGATCAAGGCCGATTACATTACTCGTCAGCAGGTACTTGTTTTCAACGATTTTTTTTTTTTTTTTATCACATTCTTCAACTCTTATGATCTTCTGCGACATCTGCGTGAATTTTCTATTGCTGAATTTTTGTTTCCAGTTCTTGTGCTGGAGCTTTGCTGGCAGTAATTCTATTGATAGGATGTAGAGCAAGTGATCCAAATTTTCTTTTATGTTTTGTTGAAATAGTTACTGCAGTTGATGAGTCTTTGATTTAGTTTAGTCAAGAAATGCTGGAATGTTGCACCATCACCCATCTGGATAGTGATTTTAGCTATTTTTTCGGACTCAAAATTTCTCAATTCCTCACCTGAAGACTTACCTTATGCATTTAAGACTTTAGAGCACTTGCACTTAAAAATCTACTTCATCCTCTCATTCATCGGAACGAATAGGGGACGTAGTCTACCAAATTCCAGGGGTTGATGCTTTTAAGTAGTTGACAAATAATGTACTTCTGAGAGCGATGAATTTAAAAAATTTGCTGCAAACACAAATCGTGAATGAAGGTTTTAACTATAACACTTGTCCATGCTATGAATTGTGGATCTCACTTAAGCTTCACAAGATGAGGCTAATTTTTGCTTGCACTTAAATTCTCTGGTAATCAAGTTTGGATGTTGCACGCTACACCGAGGTACTCTTGATCATGTGAACACCAGAACATAAATTCTCCCCTTTCGCCTAATATTGCGGCATAGTTGGGGTACTTGATTAAATTTCTCGCTGAAAATGCAACATATGTTTTATAGATGAGGTAGTTCTATAGTTTATTGTTGCTGTAAGCAGTGTAAAAATAGATTTAATTCAACTTCCTGCCATAGTATCAGTTAATTCATAATTGTATCAATGCTTATAGTTAGTTATTGATTTCAAAATATGTTTTGTACAGATGAAGCGTAATTGCCTGTATTATGATGTTCTATTCTGGCATGATTACTGTATGCTTCTGAGTGTTTTATCTTTCTGCTAATCATATTATGTTTTCCTAGTTTTGTGGGGATTACTGAAATAGTTAATGCTTCATTTTCAGGCTAATGATGCACAACTCAGTACAATGGTTGCGGAGCAGGTATAGCTGACAGCTTCTTCCATTATTTCTGAAGAGATCTGCTGTCTCACCATTGTGTATTCCCATATTTACTAATGGACCAAACGTTCTGAGATGCACTTGAAGATAAAATAGCTTGTGTTGCTCAAATAGTCTTGCTTTCCCAACGTGAATGCAGGTTGAACAAGCACAAGCTGGACTGGAGTCGCTTTCTTTATCTGAAAAGTCAATAAACCAGCTTCGAGAAAACTTTATTTCAATTGAGAAGTATGAAAATAGATGCACTGGCAGTCAAATAATTTTCTTGATTCAAGTATCGTGATAACTCAATTGCCTTGTGCATTCAGGTTATGTCAAGAATGCCAAACATTAATAGAGAACCATGATCAGATAAAGCTCCTTAGCAATGCAAGGAATAACTTGTTAACAACCTTGAAGGTCAGCCTTCTCCTTAATTATAAATGTAATTAAATCCTAGAGTATGTCTCAAATGTACCCTTGGAATTTAACACACTCTTGGATGATTTATGTGGCTGTCCTTTTATCGTTTTTGTTCTTTTTATTTTCACGAACTTTTAGGTCTTTATAGCATTTTAGTCGCATTACTTGAGAAATTGGTTGTAAATTGAACTTATACACGTGGGGTTGCAATTGCATCAAGTACCTAGGCCATTAATTTAACAATCCAACAATCAACTTTTCTTCTAGCAAAATCTTCCATGTCCAACATGATATACTTAATCCATAAATTGATTTTCTCGCTTTAAGTTCAAGACCTTTTAATTTTATTTATTTATCTGTTTGTTTTCTGTCCATGGTGGTTAGCTGTATTTCTATGGTGTTATAGAACTAATGTTCTATGCCTTGAACAGGATGTTGAGGGCATGATGTCCATATCTGTTGAAGCGTCTGAGGCCCGAGATTCTTTGAGTGATGCAAAAGAGCTTATAAACACTTACGAGGTGAAGTGGTCTTATTGTAGTTGTTAAGGTTGAAAAGTTTTCTCATCATTTTGACATTTGTGCATTTTTTTTTTCAAAACTAAACAGCGTAGTGTCTTCATGTAGCATTTCATGCATTTATAATCCGGCCCTTATAATTCTTCCCATTACATGCACACTTGTCACAGAGGCTAACTGCACTTGATGGAAAACGGAGGTTTGCTTTGGCAGCTGCAGCATCTCACAAAGAAGAGGTTGGGAGACTAAGGTATGTATCTGTTTTTTTTTTCCCTCTTTTTTTTTTGTTCTTTTACCCTTTTAGTGTAGATCTATCCTATTTTCGATAGGGAATAAAACAAACTACCTGGTATTTGCAATTACATGCAAATATCCTCTAGTTTAGTATCCATTTTAACATCTTATTTGGAATGAAAGGAGCTCTAGGATCTTTCAAGACAAAGAAAGATCCTGACATGAGGTCCCAGAGGCCTCACTTTTTTTGGCTCTTTATTGGTGTAGAAATAATGTTTACCAGCAAGAGCTTAAATTCTCTTCTATCCAACTGGAGAAGTTTTCTGTAATCTCTTTGGCTGAGTTTTCTCTTTTGTATCCTTTCATTTGATCAAGAAATTGTTTCCTCTCCAAATTTTTTTCAATATCTGATCTGTGGTTAGTATTGAAAAATGGGATTTTATAAAAAAATCTTCGTTTTTTTTTTTTTTTTTTGATATGTGGCTGCTTTTGCCTTGTAGGGGTCTGGCCGTTCCTCCTTTTGTACATTTCATACTTTCAATGAAATCCGTTTCATTTTTTTTTTAATATCTCTAACCATGTCTAGAATAATTTTACAATAATGGAATTCAATGATAAACTTAAGTGGCCTACTTATTTGGGTGTTCGAAGTTTCTAGAGGAACTAGCTATTGTTGGTGGGACAATGGTAAGAGGGCAGAGAGAATACTTCAGTCTTTAGAAATTCTCTATGGGATAATTTCATTTATTAGGATAACAAACGATTAAATAAACTTAGGATGATGGTCATGGTGAAATTTTATGTTTCATTTTGTTTCTATTTAGTTATTTAAGTCAATGTTATTTTATTATAGTTTTATCAATCTTTTTTTCTGATACATAGCGTGACCTTCCCTGCTTCCTAACCTTTGGAATAAACAACAGAGAATATTTTGAAGATGTAGATCGAACGTGGGAAACATTTGAGAAGACCTTATGGGAACATGTGTCCAACTTTTATAAACTTTCTAAAGAGAGGTACATTGTGTATAGTTTCAATGATATTATTAAATTTAATGTTGTCTCTTATTATTTGAATTTCTAGTTTTTTACCTCCAAAAAGGATTGATTCTGTTATATGAGACATTTTTTTGTCAACAGTTGTGTTTTTCTTGTTTAATCTAACTAATTTATTAACTAATTTTATTTGTTTGTACCTCATTACTTCTTGGAGGTTGATCTTGGACTATAGTTTTCATATTCTTTGATTTGGTGTCCCTTTGGAACAGGGAGGTGTAAATTCTGATTATCTTCTCTAGATAAAATGTCTAGTTTGTATTATATAAAGTTTTAACATTTTTTTAATAGGAGAAAATAAAGTATAATGAATAACGTGATAATTTTTTTTTTGGGATTTACACTTATTTTCTAATTCACGAAGCATTTCGTCATTTATTTTTCCCTCCCATGTCTTTGTGCCTAGGTATCCACCCGACTCTCCAACATTCATTTGTCTCAAAATAACCTTTTGTGAGGCTCCTTGTATCTAGGGGTTGGCAGATTTGCAAAAAGATGGAGTGAAATTCAAACATCCCGATGTGGGATTTTTTGGGAGGAATTTTTTTTCAAATAACTGTTTTCTTGTCCCATAATTGGTGTATTATCTTGCTAATATGTTGAAATCATATCTTCAGGTTAGCTTGTGGAGTCATTTTGGATTTGATTTGATGAGTGTGAAACGACCATTATCTTTATAAATTTTTTGTTTTGGTGGAAATTCAAAGATGATATCTATGATTTTGAATTCTGAAGTGAAGACTCATGAATATTCTACGAGTTAATATAATAAAAGAAAAACTTGTACATATCTGGTATGCACTTTAGAGGGATTTTTGGGATTGTGACTTGCTGAGGAAGACGTGGGAAGATTTTGTAGGGGAGCAATCATGGCTTCGTTAAGGTTGGAAGATGGATTCCTCCTCCCTCACCCCCTTCCCGTTTGCTATGAACAATATAGAATTGAGTAGCCAAGTTTTGTTAGTTATGTAGGTGAAATCTTGCCAAATTGTTGCGATAATACTTTAATGTCCAGTACAAAAGGTTTGTGCGTGTGTGGGTGATTTAAACCACTGTAAAATGGGTTAATATAGAAAAAACATTCGGCTGCAGAGCTTGTTCATTTATAAAGCTTCATTTGTAGCCGTAATTATGATTTTGATCCTTTTTGTACTATTTTTCTAACTGTGTAAATTTTTCCACTTTGCAGTCCACAAACATTGGTTCGTGCTATAAGGTACAGACATATTGACATTTGCCAATCTTGGGCTAAATTTTGTTTATTGTAGTAATTCAGTTAGAATAATCATACTTATGTTTTGGATCTCATAATGCTGAGAAAGAACTCAGAAGTTTGTGAAGAATAAGAATCATCTATCCTTCTATATTTCCAGTTTCCTGATTTTCTTGAAAAGCGTATGGTATTTAAGTACTCCCTGGAGAGAAAATTTAAGAGAGAGAGAGAGAGAAACGATGAAGGAAGAGTGGTGATCTCTTTAGCTGTCTGTTGATACTTCCTCCATTTCTTTTATGTTATGTTTGATGGAGGTAAAAGATATCCTTCATCATGCTATGTGATGCTTTAAAGGTCATGTCTGATCCTATCCTTCATCGGCTCTATTCAATAATCACATGTGAGAGAAAATGAGGGCCAAGGGTTCTACCAGGTTATAGAAAAATTTATGTGATCTAAATCAGATACAATTGGTCAGTCTTTCCTTTTTTAGTTCAAGACAACTAATTTTTGACATGTAAAAAATGATGTAATTTTCATTATGTGTCTGTCAACTCTCAACTCCCATGAGGAAGCTGAAAGATAGTGTTATTTCTCTTGTTCAATCTTGTGATTGTACAATATCAATTTTCTTTTTCCTAGACAAGAAACTTCGTAGGCTTAAATGCATTTTGGTTTGTTCCACTATTGAAAAAATTCTTGTTCAATCTTAGCTACCCTATTACTTGTTCATAACTTTACTAAAGGTAGGAGGAACAAAAAGGTGAGCCACAGTGCAATTTTATTTTCTTACTTTCTGAGGTGTTTATATTTTTTTATATAGAATAACTGCCATTTGATGTGGGGATATGATGAAATGCAAAGAAATCCTCAATTAATTATTTCTTCTAATTCTTTAATTCCTTAAATCTTGAGATAGAAGTTTCTGGGAAATCCTTGTTAGAATTTTTTAGGATAGCTAATTTGACTGATCGAAATTATTTGTGCATATGTCAATTATACCTTTTTAGAGTCGTTGAAATGCAAGAAATTCTCGATCAACAACTTGCGGAGGAAGCAGCTGAGGCTGAGGGAGGTGGCGCAATGGCAACTGTAGCAAACCCTCGCAGAACCACAAAGTATATATTTTAACATGTTTAACTCATTTTTAGATAAATTATTTAGTGTTATTTTGTTGATCAATAAATTTTCAATTTAACAAACCAGAAAAACCACCACAGCAACAGCTTCTTCTAGAAACCTAACACAGCAAAAATTGAAGGCTCAGGGGAAACAATACAAAGACAAATGCTATGAGCAAATAAGGAAGACTGTTGAAGGAAGGTTTAGTAAACTTTTGACGGAGGTATTTCTCTTCAAACTTTTTATGGAAGAAGAAAATGAAATATACTTTTTACCGTCTTGGCTTCTTGTTAATGTGTCTCATGAAGTTTAATTCTCATCAGCTTGTTTTTGAGGACCTGAAGGCAGCTTTAGAGGAAGCTCGAACGGTACGCATCATCAATTATAAACCTTCTAGGTTATTTTTATTTTTATCTATCTCTGGTTTGGAATGAGGATCAGCAATTATGTTTTCTATGTAAAACTAATTGGCCAGATAATGACGTCAAAAATGATGGGTTAAGCTTTGCTGTGTTGCAACTTCATGAATCTTTTATTCTACACCCGTAGGAAGTGATTCAGAATGACAGACTATCTGAGTAGATTTTTAGACGGAAAAAGAATGAGAAAAACTAATGTTGCACCATTAGAACTACTTACACTCGGAGAATTTGGTGGTACCTGAAGTTGGTCTATATCATGCAGTCCAAAGAACAATTTTATAAACAATCAGAGAAAAACCTATATTGGTGCTAACTATACTATTTTTGTGCTTCGGGTGTAATTACAAAGTTTCTACTTTGTATAAAGAGCGCTCAAGATTGAGAACACAGAAAATCCTTAAAATTTAGATGTTGTAGTCTGATAAGCATTAGAATCATTATAAACAAAATAATTTAATAAGTGGATATGTGGACGTCAAGATCATAGTTTTTGCCTCTCTACTAATAGGAAAGGTTACGAAATTCAAATATTTCTGGAAATTATTGATGTTTAGGTTAAATATATATTTTAGTTCCTATGCCTATTGGAGTTTTTTTTTTTTATAAATATATTTATTTTTAGATTGGTCCCGAATCTTTAAGTATTTCTTCCCTTATGTATAATGTATTGAATATTTTCAAATAATTCCTTTTTGTCGTAAAAATGATTTAAGTTAACTAACAAAATGAAGATGTAATGATAAAATACACTTCATTAATTCAGTAGAAAAATACCATATGTTTTAAATTGGTGAAACAGACATGCCATTCACATATAAACTAACAAATTTACTCCTTTCATATCAATTAGCATGCAGTAACTTGACCTGAAATTGCTTTTTGTTCAAAAAAGTTAACCCATTAAAAAAATTGCTTTATCAACAAATTACAACCTCCTAATGACACCAATTTTAAATTGATGTATTCTCATTCTTTTGACATTTAGTGGTTGCAAAGATTTAATTGATAACCGTTCAATGCATAAATGATGAAATAGAATTGTTTAAAAGATCGATGTCCAAATAAGGGGAAAAAACCAAATGTTATGAAGTAAAATATATATTTAGCCTTTATTTTTATTTTTCTTAAAGACCTCAGACAGTTTATTTACAAAAGAAGAAGACCCCATGTGGATTGTGCACCATTCAGACAAATTAAAATCATTGCTTAGAGCTCACTTGGTTATTATTCACTTTTAAACGTCTTTGATGAGTTTCCAATGGTGACTTGTATTCACTTGGTTATTCTTCTAGTATCATATTATATATTAGACTCTTTGCTTAATCTTCCTCTTGCCATTACAATTTTTCACGTTTTAGATTGGAGAAGAGCTTGGTGATGTCTACGACTACGTGGCTCCTTGTTTCCCTCCAAGGTTTGCTTGTCTGATTGCTCTCCTTTAGATTTATATATTTATCATTATTTTGCGTAAGAAACAAGACCTTCTTTAAGCCCAACAAAAGATCCGCTGTAACTGGATTTGTGCTTCCTCATTTTAGCTTGTAAAGACTATGATTTTAAATTTCTTGGTAGCTGATAAGATACCTTGTTTCTTTGGATAAAATTATCATTTTTAGTTTTAAATAAATTAACCTCACAACTTCTGATATTATGCTTTTGTAGATATGAGATATTCCAACTCATGGTCAATCTGTACACTGAAAGGTTCATTCAGATGCTCAGATTACTCAGTGACAGGGCAAATGAATTGACCAATATAGAAATTTTAAAGGTACTGGTTTTGTCTAAGCAGTCAGCTTTTTCATCTTATATCTCTGATCCTTTTTAAGGCGATGAATGTTTCCCTTGACTTCTAGATTCCATCTAAAGTGGTCCTTCCTGTGGGCAGAGACCATGGTTTTTGGTTTTGATTGGATAACTTACATTTTTTTATATAGTACTCAGCAGATAACACAGAATCCTGCTTCGGTATATTGATTAGTACGGGATAAAGAAAAGAGATCTCATAATAGTTTACTTCTTAAGGTCATCGATATTTCATTTTGTGTGGAACAAAAACTTGTACCAAGGATTCTATGAAATACACAGCTTGATTAATTCATAGATTTTGTGATATTGTATATCCCCGTGGAAGAAGAGGGGATTTGTCCCTAGCTTTGGTCATAATATTTTCAAATCATATTGGCACTGTTCTATATATATGCCAAATGGGTTGACCTTGCTAGTCTGAAGAAATTGTTTCTGGATATTTATTATTGAGCACTTTCAGTAGTATTTGCAGCATGCATATTTGTCATTAATAGCTTTCTTGCAAAGAGAACAAAAAGTGCAGTAATTTGCTAAAATCTCCAGTTCCTTCTCTAGGAATGATTCGATTACCACAGTTTTAAATGATATCATGTTATTTGAGTGTTTATCATCACATGAAAATCTTCGTTTCTAAATTTTACTTTTCTTCCCTCGCTACTGGAGTTAGGTTACTGGTTGGGTTGTAGAGTATCAAGATAACCTGATTGGACTAGGTGTTGATGAGTCCCTGGCCCAAGTATGTTCTGAGAGTGGTGCTATGGATCCCCTGATGAATTCTTATGTTGAAAGAATGCAAGCTACTACAAGGGTAATGGCATAATACGATCTGTCTATAATAATTTTAAAGATTATGATGTTGGAGTCACTGATCATTTTCAGCTGTTATCATTGTTGGTTCTTATGATCCCTAGAAATGGTACTTGAATATCTTGGAGGCTGATAAGGTTCAACCACCCAAAAAAACTGAAGATGGCAAGCTGTATACACCTGCAGCTGTTGATTTGTTTAGGATCCTAGGTGAGCAAGTACAAATTGTACGTGATAATAGCACGGATGTCATGCTTTACAGAATTTCCTTGGCTATTATTCAGGTGCGTTAGAAATTTTTTTGCACTCATGATGTAACTCTAACTACTACTAAAATTTCATTAGCTTATTAAGTATAACATGCACCTTTTCCCTTTTGTTACTATTGTTCCTTTTTTAAATGGTTATTGAGCCAGTTTTTTTTTTTTTTTTTTTTTTTTTGTCCCAAGGTAATGATTGATTTTCAAGCAGCTGAGAGGAAGAGACTTGAAGAACCTGCTTCTGAAATTGGTTTGGAACCTTTGTGTGCAATGGTTCGTCTTTTCTTATGTAGGATTTATTATATTTTTATGCTTGCATCGAAACTCCTGCTCTTACTACTTGATATTGAAAATACCTGCAGATTAACAACAACTTGCGTTGCTATGATCTTGCTATGGAGTTAAGTAATAGCACGATAGAGGCGCTCCCTCAGAATTATGCTGAACAGGTGATGCAATGTTGACCTCTGTGCGTTTTATTTTTTGTTATTATCTTGCACCTTGATGGTTAGATGTTTTCCACCATAAATAAATATTGTGAGTTTTTCTTGAGAAATAGATTATCCTAATGATTTTCTTTTTCTTTTTTTAAATCTTTACCTGCCTATTAATTAATAATTGCTACCCTATTTTTGGATTGAATTTGTAATCTCTGTGTTTTTAATTGAATTTTGCATGATTTAGATAATCATATTGGCTTGTTTTTCGTTTCCAGTTTGGCTTAAAATTGGAATATGAAAAGTGCAATGATGTTTGAAAAAAAAACATATTTTCGACAGACTTCGCTTCTACTGGGTGTCTGTGCCTCCTCTCTAAATACTTTTGTAATTTTGATTTCGTGCAAATTATGCCCATCAGGAGTCATAAATTTTTTTTGTACATCTTCTCCTTTTGGTTATTAATTTTTTTATTTCTTATTAAAGAAAAAGTGTGAATATCTGTGAAGATAGGGCCCTCAAAACTTATTTGATTTTGGTCTGTTTTCTCCCTATATTTCACAGATAAATTTTGAAGACACTTGCAAAGGCTTCCTAGAAGTTGCCAAGGTACTGGATATTTCAAGAATTTTTTCCTACAGTTGTTTGTGTTCTCTTTATCTTGATCCTTGTGCGCAAGTATATTATATTTCTGAGGTAGGTTTGAGTCAATTCTCCAACGAAATGCCATATAACCTGTACACATTGAACTTTAGCCTTTGCAATGTCAGCTATAAAAAATGCGACTGTTTTTTAACTACTTATCAACATATTTAATATTTATGTAAAATATAAAAAAAAAATAGTTAATTTATGTCACGTAGCCATATGAAACTGTGCATCCCATTCTTGTTAAAAGAATGAACGGAAATGTAACTTCAAATACCAATTGGAGCTGGTTTTGAGTGACTTTTGACATTTTGGGACCAAATAGACTTTTTACTCAAATCTCAAGACTAAAAGTGTAAATTTCCTAATAAAGAGTTCAGATTTGAGACAACAAAAAATATAACTTCCTGAATCTCTTTTGCACTTCCTCTGTGTCAAGGAACATTACACACGACTTCTTAGGAGTGATTTCGTAAAATCTTGTCTTTAATTTTTGTATCATGACAAAGAAATCTTGTCTTTACAATGATAAATCATTTCATTGCTTGGTAAATTACATTATAAGATCTTCGTTTGTACATCTATTTCATATTACCTATGAAATGATTTATCGTTCCCTAAAGAGAGAGAGAGAACACTGCATAAAAAGAAGAGATGATCACAAAAAAATCACGAAACTTCCACAAATGCAAAAGAAGAGATGATCTGGACCCAATAAAGGGATTCTTTCTTTGAGTTTTGTTATTAGTGCTTGTCAAAGAGATGACCTGAACAAATATATCATATTAATTGATGCTAGGAAGCTGTGCATCTAACGGTCAGTGTCATTTTTGAGGATCCTGGAGTGCAAGAGCTACTTGTCAAGCTTTATCAAAAGGGTAATTAATATTTCCTTCTTTCTCTCTTGCAATCCTCTGTAAGTTGGGCAGTATATACGTTATAGTTGGTTTGAAGGATATATGGTTTATAATCATACCATGACAAGAATAAGCGGTTCGAAAATTTGTGCCTTTGCCTGGGAATGTTAGATTTTTTTTAGGCTTATGTGTTGCGTTGAATTATCATTCTTTATCAGAAATTGATATATTGAAACTGGAATAGTAAACGAAATCAGAAAATATGTCTCATTGAATAATATATTTTGGATAATGTTGATTGTTTATGGATTATCTCTTGCCATACCATATAATGAAAATTGTTTTTACTCCTTTGTCTAATGTTTTTTTCCCTATATTTCGCATGTCATTTGTTAATATGTTATGTGTTATGAACTCTATTGTGCATAGAATTAGAAACAAAATTGACAAAATGGATAAAAAGTTTGGGAATATATTGGATTATGGTATAAAATATTTCATTTTCGATGAAATTTTTTGTTTCTTTTTCAAAAAGTTAAGCAACAGTCCATCTGAACTATCAACTTTATCCCTTTTCCTATGATAGAATGGTCCGAAGGGCTCGTTACAGAATACCTAGTCGCAACGTTTGGAGACTATTTTACAGATGTGAAGATGTAAGTTCTCATTTTCTTTTTTGCTTCAGACTATTTTACCTGTTTTTATCTTTTTGTTTTAATATGGTTATAGGCTTTAAGCTTTACTATCTTCATATAATCTTCTTTAATGCTTAAGGTACATCGAAGAAAGATCGTTCAGAAGATTTGTCGAGGCTTGCCTAGAGGAAACTGCGATCGTCTATGTAGACCATTTGCTGACACAGGTTTCATTCTTAACTTCCCGACGCCTAATCTCGACTTCTTTGATCCCTATGATTTGAATATCTAAAAACCATCTTGTGATTCTAGAAAAACTACATAAAGGAAGAAACTATTGAGCGGATGAGGCTGGATGAAGAGGTCCTCATGGACTTTTTCAGGGAGTATATAAGCATTTCTGTAAGTCATCCCTGCAAATTTTATTGAAATACTCTCACTGCTAATTTTATTGCACTCTTTTTTTAGACACCGTAAGTGTTCAAATTTAGTTTTAGAATCTATTATCCGGAAAGAGGAAAAAAAAAAAAAAGTCTCTATTAGTTTTCCGTTTATAAATTTTGAATAGATATTCAAGAGTGTATATTATTATTTTACTAAATTCGATTAAAATTGACTTCAAACGAATGATAATAATTAATTTTAAGATTTATTGAAAGCACACGAAGAACCAAAGTGATATTTTAACGTACATTTATTAATTTATTTATTTTGATCGGTTTTTAAACTTCTTTTTCTATTCTGTCTTTGTAACAGAAAGTAGAAAGCAGAGTAAGGATACTGAGTGATCTAAGGGAACTTGCTTCTGCGGAGAGTCTGGATACTTTCACACTCATTTACACCAATATCCTTGAGCACCAACCAGACTGCCCGGTAAACAAATTTCTTAAGATAGCAATTTTGGCTCCGGTATCTCGGGTTTATTATAATTTTGGGTTTATCAAATTACAGCCCGAGGTGGTCGAGAAGCTCGTTGGACTTCGGGAAGGCATACCAAGAAAAGACGCTAAAGAGGTATTTCTTTTATTTTAAACATCATATATTATTATATCATGTGAAACTTTACTACTCTCTGACCGTCACTTAGTTGGGAGTTAATATCGCAATTACTTGTTTAAATCATCATATGAACTATGGGTTACTGTTTTAAAAAACACTGGAAAACGAAGATGTCTAGGAAAAAGAAACAAAAAAATGTTATCAACAAGGGGAAGAAACTAAGTTATAAAACATCACGAGAGTGGTCTACATGAGCTATCCTCTTTGAGGTTGAAGGTTCAAAAAAATGCATACCCCTACATTTATTGGGGAGCGGCTGCTAAGAATCAATTGAAAAAAGTAATAGGATTAAGAGGAACGGGTTCGAGTTATGGTGATCATTTGTCTAGCTTATAAGGTTTCATTCTAACCAAATATTGTGTAGTCAGAATGTTCTCTTGTGAAATTAGTCGAGGTGCATGCAAGATGATCCAAACACCATGACTAAGCTATGATATCTTTTTATGAACACGACACGGGGCAACGCTATGTTGTAACGAAATGAAACGAGAAAATATGAGAAACTTACATGGGGGTGGGGTGGGGGTTGTGGCAGGTTGTACAAGAATGCAAAGAAATATACGAGAATTCGCTGGTTGGAGGGAATCCGCCAAGAACAGGGTTTGTATTTCCAAGGGTCAAGAGCTTAGCACAATCCAAAGGATACCGATGGAGGAAGTGAGGTTAATTAAGTATCGTCTCTCCCCATCTCTCTCTCTCTCTCTCTCTCTCTCTCTCTCTCTCTCTCTCTCTCTCTCTCTCTCTCTCTCTCTCTCTCTCTCTCTCTCTCTCTCAAATTCATTTTCAGTTTTCCTTCATTGTTGTTCATAGTGTAGTGTTCTCTTATTTTTTTTAATTATTAATTTTCTTTCAAGATTTTGGTTGAAAACTGGTGTGTAGAAGAAGAACTTGTATATTTTTCCTTTTAAAATGGATGTCTTTCTTTCTTTTTACTCATTTTCATTATTCTTTTTGATTGTTAGCCTACTTAATGAAAACGAGTTATTTGCTATTATGGTATTATTATTTTTTGTTCATGTAGCCCACTATTTGCTACAATAATCAATAATGGACATGGACTTTTTCTCTACTATACTATTTCCCTTTACCTACAATATTGTTGATTCTATATAATAATTTAAAACACCAAACAGTATGGGTAATAAAATTGGTCTTTTCTATCGAGATATTTGTATTTCATAGTGTATTTAAATATTTGATTTTTAGGACTTTGGAGGGAAGAAAATGCTCAACTATTTTTTATTTTAAAATTTTAAAAATACTTTTTGTTAAAATTATTCGAACCCTTAACTTTGGATCTTACAATAGTAGAAAAGTGAACTAAAATACTACCAAAACTCAAATTATTTCTTTCTTTTTTGCATTAAATTATTTTAATCAATTCTGATAAAATTAAAAAAAGAAAAGATTAAAACTTCAAACTAGCCATTTTAAGATTTATTAAAAATATATTTATATATATATAAAGATTAAAATTTGATATTAGAAAATACAGATACAAAATTAGAGCGAGAACTTTAAAAATGGTGCAGAAAAGCATTTCGTCTAATAAATACTTCCAAGCGAAACAAAAGCTTTGATTAAAAAAATTGAGATACAACAGAGACTAAACACAAACAAAATAGAAACAACAATAATGAACTACTTCAAATTTCAAATGATTTATTAAGAATAAGATATAAATATCATTAAACCAAAAAAAAAAAAATCAAATGATCTATTTCCCCATGAAGCTTCTAAGTTAAATACCTATATACACTTATAACCCCATCTGGCCCCAATTCACTCGTATTTATCCATAATCAGTATTCTATAACATACCCATCTCTTCTGCTTCCTTCTTCTAAGTTCTACCAAAAATGGTCAGAGTTGGAAAAATCAGAGCCAACCTTATTCATTCAACTTCACACGCTTCGAGTGGGATTCCCGAATCCAATCTTGGCATTCTTCGGACGTCCCTGAGGGTCGAGCAAGCTGCCATGCAAGTATCTTTTGTTGCTGCAGAATACACGTAAAAGATCAGGTTCCAAATAGTTCGTTTCTTTTGTAACAACAATATTTTATCGAGTTAAGTTCCACGTTCGACTTGTAAAGTTAGAATTTGTCAAAGAATATCGACATTTTAATCCTGAAAATCCACTCACCCATTCTCTAACAAGAGGTCCTCCTGATTTTAGCTGCAAAATGTTCATAATCTCTTTCCCATTCACAAGAGGTTTCACCTCCCACACATTTTGCAAACCTGAAAGCAACAGGGAAATGGGAGTTTCCCAAGGAGTCGGGTTAGATGCCAAAGATTGAACAAGGAAACACACAACATTTTCGTACGCTCAACGGGTTAAGGGTTTACCTAATTTAACGATCTCATTGTAGGCGACATCAAACAATTCTTTTCGCTTTTCCAGTTCGAAACGTCTGTTTAACAGATCTTCGGTATAATCTACATTAGCGGGATATAACAACGTGGCCAACAATAAAGCTACAGGCCAGAAGTCTTTAATTTCCCGCAAAAGAAGCCCTGCAGAGGACGAAAAATACGTCAACAAAGACAATCCAATGAATCTACATCCTAGAATCGAGACGACCGCTAAACTTTCTTTCAGAAATATCAATTATGCGAGCTCTTGATTGTGCAGTAATTCTATAATTTGATTTATATAAAGTTCTTTACAGTACCAGTCAATACTCGAATCCTTGACGTATCAGGAACATCCGCACATTCAACACCCCAATCAACGCCATTGGGTTGGATTTCCTCTTTCGATACAAGAAGCGGAATCAAGGTCAAAAACTTTTCCAAGGCGTGATGTAGTTGAACAACCTATATGGAAAAGAGGTAATCAGATTCAAAAATCCGTGGAAGTGCGATAATTTAAATATATATAACCACAAAGAACAAACTAGTTCGGAGTGTAACTAACCGTTTCGGCATCGCTAACTTTTCGCTTAAGGGATTCCCGAAAAATATGGTTGACAACAGGAATCTGCAGGGCAGAAGATTCAGAATTTGAAGCAGCCAAAATATCTTAAGCACACAAAACAACATCAGTGAAATGTTAAATACCTTTTTGGATTTCTTATCTTTAAATGTGAATTTTCTGATTGGAAGGAAGAGAGCAGCATACATAGAGAGCCTTTTCTGTTCGTCCTATAACTCAAACGTTATAGAAAACCATTAGTAAAATAATTAAACACTGATAATCAATTTATGCATATAAAAGAAACAAAGCCATCACGGGACGAATTGCAGGGCATAAAACCCCTAATAATCTTTTCACTTACATTAAAGGTGACGCATTTGATTAGTTGGAGGAGGTTCCATGTGGCCTCTTGACAAGCAATGCAAAGCCTAACAAAAGGGGTAACCCAAAAACATGAGAGAGAGAGAGAGACCGAGTTTCGTTTATTCTTGTTTTGAAAGAATAATTATAATGCCAAAGATACAGAATGGAGTGATAGCACCCGAAGTGTTTGCTCTCCAACTTCTCGGAACCTCAGACATACCTCATAATATTATATACTTAGCAAACTACCCAAACAACTTTATGGCAAGATGAATCAAACGTACCTATTACACACGTCTGGTATTTCGGGTTCAGTGTTAGAAGGAAGTGTAAAGACAGTCCAAAATAATGTCAAATCACAAATGTAGCTCATTGCTTTAACTGGCTGATTCCCAGCCATCATGAGATCGATCTACATAAAACCAAGAAACAGAAGAACCTATTAGATCAAGTATCAAATCCAATATCAAACAACAAGTAAGTTTTCTGAAAAAGAGATATTCGATATAAAACTCACTTCGACCCCGATACGTTCTCTGCTAATCTTGGCAGCGAGAGCAGCCTTTACTTCTTCACATGATGCGGCAACTTTCAATTCTTCGTCCAATGTGAATTCAAATCTGGCACCTGAAATAATTACAGGAGAGTAAAGTAAAGGGAAAATCATGAATAAAGTAAACATCATAAAATCAGATGCAAGGTTCATATAACTAATAACACATACAGAAACGTATGGCTCGAAGGACTCGAAGCGGATCATCCATAAATGTAGCTTTCGGAGGTAAAGGAGTCACAATTTTCCCAAACTTCAAATCCGATATGCCTGCAATTCAAGGTTGTATAAGGAGGGGAGAAATATAGAAAATGAACAACTAGTACTCTCTTCAGACCTCAATTATCAAGGAAATCTCATATTCAGTCTGTTTTTTTATACAATAAATTGAACATTTCACCTCTTATAATTATTTTATGATAAGAAAGAAAATAAAACAAAGCAATTCTCAATATGGACTGTAAACAAAAGTAAATCAATACAAACCTCTTTTCGTCATATCTTCAACCAAGCTCGAGTTAATGTTATAGAACAAGCTATAAGGGGGAAGGGAAAAAAACGACATTAACAAAACAAGAAATATAATCTGAAGGAATATAATATCTTAAATGGGCTATGCAATGAACAAAAATATACCTATTGATCGTTAAATCCCTTCTATAAGCATCCTCTTCAGCCGTCCCGAACTTTTGCTGTGAAATCAAGTAAATGGTTAAACTTCACGCATATAATAAAAATTTAGACAAAATATTCACCATTAGTAACAAAGAATGTTGCACATTACATGATCAATTAAAGATGTCGGCCAAAATATCGATAATCAATGAAGATTTCTGCACTCACAACCAGTCATCTTATGCGAAAAAATACACTATTTCTTACGGTATCAAGCAGAGAGATTTTAATCTCCATAACAAATATCGACATAATAAAGGGAAAAACACATGATCCAAAAGCTAAAGATTTCGTCATCGTTGTTTGACATTTTAGGGCATTCATCAACTGCATCTTTCATGCTAAAATTTCAACCTATAATCTTAAGCACAACTGAAATTTTCCTTTCAAACCACAAAAATTTGAACTTGGAAATCAAATGACTACATACCTTAGTAGGAATTCGGCTATTCTCACTGTATTCCTCACACCTTAAGTTCACAAAATCAATCCATATATCAAAGATACGCATCCTTGCTGTTTCTAGATGTTTTGATTGCTCAGGGTTACTGGAAAAACATAATTCGAAATTAGGAATCGCTTCCAAACTGTTCAAAAGAACCAAAAAATAAAGCCACAGCATAACAAACTTGAAAAATCATTCTCGTTCTTAAACTAAAACGCCTCCCAATTCCTCTTTAGTACTCCTAATTAGCATATAATTGCGCAAATGCACATGATTCTCGTACCATGGAATAACAGCGACTCCTTGCGCCTCTTCCCCAACTGTCAACAAATACTCTCTAACCTTGTCCACAAACTCGCTACCCAGCATGTTGTCCAGAGCGATGTCAATGTCGTAACAATCTTTGCCTAGAAGCTGTAAGGTAAATCATCCAAAAACACGATCAATTTAAAAAATAAAAAAATATAAAAAATATAAAAAAAAATCCCCCAAACCCTAGAAATAGTTCGTGAAATTCAGGCTCATCAACAGCAAAAAAACTTACAAAATCTCAGAGAATTAGAGAGAGATAATGATAGAGAACGACCTTATCGCGAACCCAACCGCCGGCAACTCGAAGCTGCGTTTCGAGATTGAAGTGACGAAGAGTGCCAAGAAGCCTATTAAATATCTTCTCCTCGATTTCAGTGAGTTCAATCTTGTCTTTGACTTGAACGACTGGTTTCGGCGAAGAGATTGACGATGCCATTGATTTCGTAGACAGAATCAATGGATGTCTGGTTGTTCTGGGGAATTTGGGGGCGCCAAGAGAGGTTGAAAACCTGGCGATGGAACTGCGGAACGAGAATGGCGGAAGGACGAGAGCGTCGAGTTTGAGAGCGATTTTGAAAGATTTAAACACTCTCATAGCTTTATAAAGAAGCATCCAATACCGCTATGATCTAGGACTCGTTCGGGATAGGAATCCCACGAATATATATATATATATATATATATTTTTTTTTTTTTTTTAATTTATCTCATCCATTAAAATGGATTAATAGGAAGGCTATTAGATTTAAAATATTTTTTATTTAGGTTAATTAACTATAGTTAATTTTAATATAATTTAATATAATTATTGTTCGCGCCCGCTTCCAATTAAAATATATTTTATAATTGGTTAGCAATATATTTTATTATATTTTCAGATTTTGTTAGTATATATATTTTTATATATTTTATATTATTGTTTAGTATCCTATTTAAATATTGTGAACATCAATGAATATTGGACTTTTGATCCAGCTTATGTTTCTCGGACTTTCAATTTCACCTTTGTTTCTCATTCTTAACACCTCATAACCACGCGGGCTCCCCCTTAAATGGAATGGCTCTGGCTCTCTTAGTGTTACGTTGCACCCTGACCCGAGTACTCATGTATGTTCTTCTCCACCCGTAGCCCAAGAAGTTGACTTTATCAACACAATATTAGGGTCGTCTCCTTCATTCTATGTTGACTCCAACCACGGGCTGACATTTTAAGAAACCCGTTTCCACTGCTTTCATTGCCCTGGTCTACTAATGGTAGTGAAAATTCTCTCATTCCCTAATCGAAGACTTGGTTAGATGCAGGATAGTCTTCGATGCAGGATTTACTCCACGAGGTGGCGTAATATCAAAAACTTATAAGAAAAGAGTAATTAACTTATGGCTCAATAATGGTAATAAATCAAAAAGATTTTACTGTGATCCTGTATGATTTTTCTACCTACATCCATTTCCTAACTGGGTGAGCTCAAGCATTTCTACCACCCTTTCTGCTCAAAGCATCACATACCCGACACGGCAGCGTGTCGAGGCTTGCAGCACGGGTCATTCTATAGTTACCCAACGTGCGGCATCGTCTCCAAGCATGGTACTCGACATAAGCTACCGGGTCATTGGCAAGTCGCTTTACATAAGAAGCTAACTCTTCTAATGAGCTGAATTTAGACCCATCAATTATAGAATGTGGAGGGACAAAGTCCCAAACATTTGGGGCACCGAAATAGATAGGAACCGAACCAGAGTCTAGCGCGTAAAATAGCTTCTCTGTCACGTAACTTTCGGTCATCGTGTTTTCGATTGCTAGAACAAATTTGTAACGAGACATTGCGCAATGCAAATGATCCCACCATTTTGGGGTAACACTGCCATCATTTGCACATTCAGGGTACATAGAGAGGGCCATATCCAGTCCGCCTACATTGTTCAAGCACTTGCCAAATGAATGGTGAGGCAGCAAAGTTAGAAGCTTTTCAGCTAGCTGATTCCTTTCGGGAAGACAGCGGGACGACGACCAATAAACGAGCGTATCCTAAGAAAATATCGAAATTGTGAGTATCACATTCCTTACAAAGACGAAAATCAGATTGGTAACGAAAAAACTCACATTGTTTTTAGAAGACAATACGTGATAGTTTCGACCATTGTGAAAGAGTGCTCCTGCATAAGTTGACTGAACGTCGTCTTTTGCATGATAACTAACAAATAGATCCTCAAAACCCGAGCGCTTCCGACCAGCCTCGAGATCCATATATACGCGAAGAGGATCTCCCCTGCGCCTCTAGAAAACATTAAAGAGAACAGTAAACAATAAGGATGACCAAGGAGTTTGTATGAAATTATGTACAAAGGGTATTGACTAAGATAACACATTACCAATACCACCACCAAGCAGTTCTACTTAGTCCTCGTGATCTATGGTCAACGAATGCAATGATATGTAACATGCTGAAGCAGACGATATCTGCTAGCGGTGGGCTTAGGCTGTTACAAATGCTATTAGAGCAATACACTAGGCAATGTGCCAACAACGACGCTTGGGGGTGGATTGTGAGATCCTACATTGGTTGGAGAGGGGAACGCATTCCTTACAAGGGTGTGTAAATCTCTATCTAGCATACACATTTTAAAACCGTGAGGCTGACGGCCATACGTAACAAACCGACGCGGACAATATCAGACCGACGCGGACAATATCAGCTAGTGGTGAGCTTGGGCTGTTACAAATGCTATTAGAGCCCGACACTAGGCGGTGTGCCAGCAAGGACGCCAAGCCTCCAAGGAGGATGGAATGTAAGATCGCACATTGGTTGGAGAGGGGAACGAAAACATTCCATACAAGGGTGTGTAAACCTCTCCCTAGCAGACGCGTTTTAAAACCGTGAGACTGACAGCAATACGTAACAGGCGAAGCAGACAATATCTGCTAGCGGTGGGCTTAGGCTGTTACAAATGCTATTAGAGCAATACACTAGGCAATGTGTCAACAACGACGCTTGGGGGTGGATTGTGAGATCCTACATTGGTTGGAGAGGGAAACGAAGCATTCTTACAAGGGTGTGTAAATCTCTCCTTAGCAGACGTGTTTTAAACCCGTGAGACACGGCGATACGTAACAAACCGACGCGGACAATATCAGCTAGTAGTGGGCTTTGGCTGTTACAAATGTTATTAGAGCCCGACACCAAGTGGTGTGCCAGCAAGGACGCCGGGCCTCCAAGGGGGATGGATTGTAAGATCGCACATTGGTTGGAGAGGGGAACGAAACATTCCTTACAAGGGTGTGTAAACCTCTCCCTAGTAGACGCGTTTGAAAACCGTGAGGCTGACGACGATACGTAACGGACCTAGAAGTCCCTAATTGTTTATCCACTCTTCCAATCCCAAACCATTGAATTTAGATTCTCTGCAACCTTCATTTCCAAGGTTGAAGAACCAATTCAAGACGGGCCACAATCACTGAATATCAATGTTAAGGCAGGCCATAATCCATCAGATCATAGTGTACTAACTAATACTATCTGCAAGCTTCATGACATTATCAATACAAAGCACAATACCACCAACAATTCTCAGTTCAAAAACCGAGCACTTCTCAATATCCTACATGATTCAAGCTCTTAGAACTAATCATGGCTTCATCCAAACAGATCATAAGAACTGGATGAGGCAGAACAAACAATTATCCAAAATCGTGTAAAATGCAACAGACAGAGAGATACAGATAGATCGTAAAATTCAAATTAAGCTATGGAAATTGAAAGAATCGACCTGTCTCGGAGGCGTACTGGTCTCGAAGAACAAGGCGTCAGGTTTATCAGCAAGAACAGAAGATTTAGTCCAAAGACAACTCAATCCGCAAGAACACGAATACAAATTGTCTAAATTATCCGGAATCCATGTCCATCCTTTCACCAACACAGCAACATGAACCAATTTCAGAGCGCGACAATCACCACTAGAATCGGCGCCGACTAGCTGCAGCGAAGAAGACGAAGACCGATTACCCAAACCGCCGCCAATTTTCTCCCGAAACCGATCACAACCGACCTGAGAATCCCATTTATTAAAAGAGGTGATCAAATCAGTGAAAGGATCAGATACAAACTCAACGGCTGAGAGATTCAAATCGTCGGTTTGCGGTACGATGGAAGTGAACGCCGGTGGAAATTCGAGGAAACCAGTTAAGAGGAGGATGAAGAATGCGAGAGCAAACATGAAGATGACGGGGACGGTGTTGAATGGCTTCAAGAGCATGGTTGGTCGGAAATGGCGGTCGCCGGTGGGTCTTCTCCCTCCGGCGAGAGAGAAAAAATGGAATTAGTCAGAGAAGGAAGTCAAGACGTTCTAATGTTTTACGTTAGAGAATGCATTTTTTATTCCTATTTTCAATATATTTAAAATATTGTTAAATTATTTATGTTTTATTGTTTAACCTTTATTATTAAACCCATTACGATAATTTTAATACAGTCGGCCCATTGGATTGAATGTTAGGCCCATGGGCCTAGGAAAAGGGTTTAACCGCAACAAATTCAATTGGGCCGGCCCATTATGTTAGAAATTTTTTTTAAAAATGGTAATATTTGGCCTTGTCAGTAAATAATCGTTTATTTTATTTATACTTCGAGTATATATATTTATTTACTAAATTTTAATTTTTTTTGTTTGCACCGTTTAAAGATAAAAATAAATAAATAAGAATTAAAAAAATAAGTTTTTTTTTTAATTGAGGAGGATGGTGAGATCTGTAGGAGTCTGCAAACTTCTTCTTAACAGACATGTTTTAAGGCCGAAGACGATAGATAACAAGTCAAAGTGGACAATATCCGGACTTCGACTCTTATAACAGAGCTGTCTCCATGTAAGGTTGGACAAAAAATCTTTATTAAATTAAATTAAATTAAATTAAATTAAAAATAAAAAAAAAATAAAATAAAAAAAAGCATTCAAAATCTATTGATTATGAATAAGACAAGAAAATTTGGGATTTTGAGTTGGATTATGAAAGCGACGCGCCTGCAGGTGAAACGGATAGCCACTTGCTAAAAATAATGGTCATAGCCAATGAGTTTATCATAGATTTTTGTGGGGGAGTGGGGCGCACGCGCGTGCCGTCGGACCTTCATTCACGCGCCGGGGCCACTCCATTTCTCTCTCGGCCCTTTTATTTTTTGTTTTTTTATTTTTAATTTCCGTACATCAACCGATCCATTTCTTCTAGAATTTCACTTTTTTCTTTTTCTTTTTGAATTTTTATAATTACTTTTGCTTTTTTTAATATTTTATTTTGTGTTTATTTTTATTTTATTTTTATAATTTTAAAATGTTGATTTTAATTCCTATAATTTAATTTTTACTTTTAAAAAAGGTTTATAGGGTTTGGATATTAAAACAAATAATAATTTGACACGATAAAATTATAATAAAAAATGAAAAAAATGAAATGGCAAAATTATTTTTTTTTATTAAGTACGAGCGTGACGATGACCAAAATGAACATTTTGAAAGTACAAAGCTCTGTTAGACCGTGCTATCAAGTCTCGTTATCAAACCTACCATTTTAAACAATAATGAAAAGGACAGCTTTGATTCCAAACCGTTGGATATGCAATCCTAATCTTCTTTGTGCGCTTGCGCTATCAAATCACTAACCCTAACTTCTAAATAACGAACCTAGAAATAAGGTAGTTCGAGCAAAGCTCATACACACCGACTAATGGAGGGTAGTATCACACTCACTTTCTGATCGCTTCCATATAAGAAATTTAAAAATAAGAAATTAAATATAATAGAATAATTTAAAATAGAGTAAATGGTTTGGGACATCACTGCACTTACCGATAATAAACAACTCATCTTGTCGTGACATTTTCTTGAATTCTTAAAACTTCTGTCATTCCATCCAAGGGTAGATAACCCATCACTGGCTCATCTGTGCTACCGGAGGCTCTGGGGAAGTCGGAATAGGAGATAACTGATCTTGGGGTGAGCTCTGGGGAAGTCACCCATCACTGGCTCATCTGTGCTACCGGAGGCTCTGGGGAAGTTGGAATAGGAGAGAACTGATCTTGGGGTGAGCTCTGGGGAAGTCGGAATAGGAGAGAACTGATCTTGGGGTGAGCTTACTACTTAGATGCTTTCAGCAGTTATCTGCCAAAATATCAGCAACAACAAGTTTTATTACAGGACAACTCATGATGTTCATATTGATCTATTATGCGCTTTTGCATCTAGCATTGGGTAGATCTTTTTTCATAATGTTCTTATATATTTTGAGATTTATTTCCTTCATTTTAGAAATGCAGTAAAGTCATATAGAATATAATAATATTATTATTGTAACAGCACAGACCCATAGACCCACCACCAACGTGGGACATCACAATCCACACCCCTTTAGAACCCAGCATTAGAAGAAGGTTTCCACACTCTTATGAACAGTGGTTTGTTCTCCTTCCCAGCCAATGTGGGACATCACAATCACCCCCTTTTGGGGCCAGCGTCCTCGTTGGCACTCGTTCCTTTATCCAAGAAATGTGGGACCCCCAACAAATCCACCCCCCCTTTGGGGCCAGCGTCCTTAGTGACACACCGCCTCATGTCTACCCCCTTCGAGGAACAGTGAGAAGGCTGACATATCGTTCGGTATTTGGCTCTGATATCATTTGTAATGGCTCAGACCCACCACTAGCAGATACTGTTCTTTTCCGGCTTTCCCTTTCAAGCTGGCTTTAAAACGCGAAAAATTATTATTATTATTTAGTCAAATATTAATTTTATATAATAAATTAGAAGAACTAAAATAATATTTTAACAAAAATATTAAAAAGAAAAAAGTTAGTGAATTATGAGAAAAGCTATTATGTGATTGTTGAATTGAAATGTGAAATCCCAAAAAAGGGGTCCAATTATTTATTTATTTATTTATATATTTATTATAATAATTAAATTATTTAAAATGGGGTCCAATTTCCCTTAAAAGAAAAGGGGCATAAGAATTTGAGGGTCTATTTCCAAGAAAATGGAGATATGGTGACGGGCTGCCCATTCCCTTTCATTCACCTAATCACAATAGGTAATGGGTCATTGTGAAACCCATGTGACCCTCTTTCAACCTCTCCTTTCCTTCTTCTTTTTTCTTTTTATCCCAAAAATAACCCTATCCCGAACCCTACAAAACTCGGAACTTATCTTGTTTCATTTTCCCCCGTCTCTCTCGTAACCATTAATAGGTTTGTCATTTTAACTTAGCAAGAATATCGCTTCTATTACTGAGAAAGTAAAAACGGTTAATTTCTTAGTACAACGAAGGTAGGGGCGTTGAAGATTTAAATCTTCGACTTCGAATGAAGAGTATATGTTAATTTAATCTAACTGTTAAATAATATTAATATATATACCCAACCCAATTGTTCAGATTCGTAATTTCTTTTTAACTCAAACAACCCTCGTTAAATAATGAACCAAACTAAACTCAACTATAAATTTTAAAAATCAACTATAAATTTTATGAGTTGGTTGGATTGTTCGTATCATTTATTCAAATTTTTGTTTTTATTAAAAATAAAATGTTAATTCATCAAATATCTATTTATTTATTTTCAATTCTATAAATAAGATTTGCCACTCATTTCAATAAGAAAAAAGTTGTAGGAAAATAAATAATAAAAAAAAAAAGACAATTATGAAATAAAATAAATAAATAAATATAAATATATATATATTGGTTGGATTTGACAATTTATTTGAATGAAGAAAAAAATAAAAACACAAAAATCAAGTTGGAGATTTGATGACCAATCCCTTGTCTACCTGTTTGTTGGTGTACAAACATTGAATTTAAGATGGTTAAATGAATATTTATTCACCAAATAAATTAATAAAATATATACAGAGGTAAATTCATAAAAAAAAAAAAATTAATAAAATAGAATTGATGAGATCTCACATTCGTTGAAGAAGAGGGGAACGAAGCATTTTTTACAAAAGTGTGGAAACCTCTCCCTAACATACGTGTTTTAAAACCTTAAGGATAACGATGATACATAATGAGTCAAAACGAACAATATCCACTAGCAGTAGGCTTGAGGTTGAGCTCTCGCAAATGGTATAAGAGCTAGACACCAAGCAATATGCCAACAAGGACTCTAGGCCCTAAAGGGGAGAGGGGTGGATTGTGAGATCTTACATCGGTTGGAGAGGCAAACAAAACATTCTTTATAAGGATATAGAAACCTTATAACTAAGGCTAATGACGATACATAATGCGGTAACTTTGAGCTATTATATAATGACGCTTAAACAGACCCTAAATTGAGAATACGAGCAACAAGCACTCTCGCATTCTCGAGCAGAAACTAAACTCTACTTTTTTTTTTTTTAGAATTGGAGAAATTAAATTTATAATTGAACCTATGTTCACCGACAAACAAATGTATTATTTAAGAAGGTTGAAGAGAGTAATGATTTCATAGAAGGATATATAAGGGAAGTGAAGATGGATAAAACCCAACCATAGGTTTGTTTTTATTATTATTATTTATCCAATCCTGGGAAACCTGGGGAACCGGTCACATGTAGAATTTTGAAAAAATAAAAGAAAAAGAAAAAAAAGGGTGGAATGAAAAATGAGTCGAATCTCCAATGATTGGGGTGAAGGAAAGGGTAATTAAATAAATAATAAATAATAAAGAATTAAAGAATAATAAAAAATGAGGGATTTTGGAAAATGAAAAAAGCTGCTATCTCTTTTTGTTACGTATGAAAGTTGATGGATTCCACTCCCATCATTCAATTTAAACTCAGATGGGATCTAATGGGTGGTGGTGTGGTGGAAGAAGCAAAAACTGGAGTGGAATTAGTAAATTTTTATCCAAATATCACCCACTTCCCCCTTCCCCCCCCTCTTCTCCTACTCTTCGCCTTCAAAAACTGTCACCAACTAAACTCTCTCTCTCTCTCTCTCTCTCTCTCTCTCTCTCTCTCTCTCTCCTTCAAAAACTATTACCAAATAAACTCTCCCTCCCTCTCTCTAATCTCTCTCTAATCTCTCTCTCTTCTCTCCCACCAATTCAAAAAGCACTTCATAACTCAGAGTAGGTCTCTCTCTCCTCCTCTCTCTCCTCCCCTCTCTCTCTCTCTGTAATCTTTCTCTTTTCTCTCCCACCGATACAAAAAGCATTTCACAAGTCACAGAGTAGGTCTCTCTCTCTTTCTTTCCCTCTCTCCCTCTCTCTCTCTCTCTCTCTCTCTCTCTCTCTTCTCTCCCACCAATACAAAAAGCATTTCATAAGTCACAGAGTAGGTCTCTTTCTCTCTCTCTTTCCCTCTCTCTGCTTCTGTAAGCTTCTCTCTCTCTTCTCTCTCTTCTCTCTCTTCTCTCCCACCAATACAAAAGCACTTCACAAGTCACAGAGTAGGTCTCTCTCAGTCTCTCTCTCTTTCTCTTCTCTCCCACCAATACAAAAAGCACTTCACAAGTCACAGAGAACGTCTGTCTCAGTCACTCTGTTTGCTTAAGTTTCCACCAAAAGTGAGTATCGTAGCACATCCAAGGAACTTCACTTCTACTTATAAGTTCCTTTCATTCCTTCTACAATCTCCATTTCTCACCCAATTCCCTGCAACCAAACACTCCCTTTCTATAATTAAAAAAAAAAAAAAAAAAAAAAATGATGAACACTTACTGTTCTTCCCTGAAAGCTGAAGAAAACCCTCTAAGTTGCTGTAAGAATTTATGATCTGTTTGGGAAGATGCTGAATTAAGGGTCGAGGATAGAGAGTTTCTAGCAGAGGAAATAATGGAGGAGATGGAGTAAGTTCTTGCTTCAGGTAAGATTTAAGCATCAAAAGCACTTACAAACAGTAATGGAAGAATGATATGCAAATTTTCTTCTTCTTCTTCTTCCAGTTTACTTCCATGATGAGCAATAGTTTAGCTTTGATATGAGTGGCTTTGAAGTAAATCTCCTTCTTCTTTTCCACTAATCATGAATATCATGTACCAATTATGAAGGAAAATCCACTTGTTCACCCAAAAATGACATACTAACATACACCTGTTTTTGTTTTTGGTTTTCCTTTGATTCATTTCTTTTCATCCCAACAACCACTGATTTTCTCTACTATATATCAACATTTGATATGGAACTGTATTGTTTTTCCTTTCCTGACTACAGATGTTTGTTGTGTAGGTGCCACGAAGGGTATTGATCGAGCCGACTCGATCGTAGATACTGTGAGGATTATTCTCAATCTCCCCAATGGAGAAGTTCCATGTTTATTCCCTGTTGATCTTTCTTTTGGTTTCGAGTCTTTTTGTTCCAACTCTGTCTCTTCCGATCGAGACTCGAGCATTGCTTCGTTTCAAAGAGAATCTCAAAGACCCGGCGGGTTTTCTTCATTCTTGGATTGATTCTGAATCCCCTTGTGGGTTCTCCGGTGTTACTTGCGACCGGTTTTCCGGGAGAGTTGTTGAGATTTCTTTGGAAAACAAGTCGCTTTCTGGTGAGATTTCTCCATCTATTTCTGTTCTGCAAAGTCTCGCAACACTTTCATTGGCCTCAAACCACATTTCTGGGGTACTTCCTTATCAACTGATGAACTGTAGCAATCTTAAAGTACTGAATCTCACTGACAACGAAATGGTTGGGAGAATTCCTGATCTCTCTCAGCTGAGAAATTTGGAGGCTTTTGATCTATCTATCAACTTTTTCTCTGGTCAATTCCCATTCTGGGTTGGGAATTTAACTGGATTGGTATCTCTTGGTCTAGGTGAAAATGAGTTTGAGACAGGTGAAATACCAGAATCTATTGGAAATTTGAAGAACTTAACTTGGCTATATCTAGCCAATGCTTATTTGAGAGGAGAAATTCCAGAGTCTCTGTTTGAATTGAAGGCATTACAGACATTGGATCTTTCAAGGAACAAAATTTCTGGTAAACTTTCCAAGTCAATATCCAAGTTGAAGAATCTGAATAAGCTTGAACTTTTTGTGAACCGTTTGACTGGAGAAATCCCACCAGAGATTTCGAACCTTACCCTTCTGCAAGAAATCGATATTTCGGCAAATAATTTCTACGGGGAGTTGCCTGAAGAGGTCGGGAACTTGAGGAATTTGGTGGTTTTTCAGTCGTATGAAAACAACTTCTCTGGAAAGCTTCCTGAAGGGTTTGGAAATATGCAGAATCTTACTGCATTTTCAATCTATAGGAACAACTTTTCTGGGGAATTTCCTGTGAATTTCGGCAGATTTGCGCCTCTCGACAGTATTGACATATCGGAGAACCAATTTTCAGGTGATTTCCCCAAGTTCTTGTGTGAGAATGGGAAGTTGCAGTTCTTACTTGCTCTGGAAAATAGATTTTCAGGTGAGCTTCCACTTTCTCTAGCTGAGTGCAAATCACTGCAAAGGTTCAGAATAAGTAACAATCAAATGTCTGGCAGGATTCCAGATGGGGTTTGGGCTCTTCCTAATGCAAAAATGATTGATTTTAGTGACAATGAATTTACTGGAGTTATATCCCCAAACATTGGTTTATCAACTAGCTTGAGCCAATTGATTTTGCTAAACAATAAGTTTTCAGGTAAGCTTCCATCAGAGCTTGGCAAGTTGACAAATTTAGAAAGGCTTTACTTGAGTAACAATGACTTCAATGGAGAAATACCTTCTGAAATTGGTTTTCTCAGGCAACTTTCATCACTACATCTGGAAGTAAATTCTTTGAATGGATCAATCACACTGGAGATTGGGAATTGTGAAAGACTTGTGGACATAAATTTTGCTCACAACTCTCTTAGTGGCACTATTCCATCTTCATTTTCATTAATCAGCTCTTTGAACTCTCTGAATCTTTCAAGAAACAAACTTACAGGTATAATCCCGGAGTACTTGGAGAAAATGAAACTAAGTTCGATTGATTTGTCGGGTAATCAGCTCTTTGGAAGGGTTCCATCCAGTCTTCTGGCAATGAGTGGAGACAAAGCATTTTTGGACAACAAAGAACTCTGTGTTGATGAAAACTACAGAGAAAGGATAAAAACAAGCCTGACTACTTGTACTGGAAAGCATAGTCAAAAAGGGGTGCTAGAGGATAAACTTGTATTTTTCAGTATCATAGTCTCCATCTTGGTTTGTGTATTAGCAGGGCTGGTGTTGGTAAGTTGTAATTACTTGAAGCGCAGTGAGACAGGCTCAGAGACCAGTCAGGAAGGGGACCAACAAGGAGCTCCAAAATGGAAAATTGCATCATTTCATCAAGTGGAAATTGATGCAGATGAAATAGGCAACTTTGAAGAAGACAATTTGATAGGGAGTGGAGGAACGGGAAAAGTTTATCGGTTGGATCTGAAGAAAAACGGCAGTACGGTGGCTGTTAAGCAGCTCTGGAAAGGAGATGCAATGAAGGTGTTGGCAGCAGAAATGGAGATTTTGGGGAAGATAAGACATAGAAACATCTTGAAGCTCTATGCTTGCTTAATGAGAGAGGGATCTAGTTATCTAGTTTTTGATTACATGATTAATGGAAACCTGCGTGAAGCACTTCAAAAACAAATCAAAGGTGGGCAGCCTGAATTGGACTGGAACCAGAGGTACAGGATTGCCTTGGGGGCAGCAAGGGGAATTGCTTACTTGCATCATGATTGTTCACCGCCTATAATTCATAGAGATATAAAATCAACAAACATACTTCTAGATGGAGATTATGAACCAAAAATAGCTGATTTTGGAGTAGCAAAGGTTGCAGATCAGTTTCAAAGTGTTTCTGAGAACAGCTCTCTTGCTGGCACTCATGGTTATATTGCTCCTGGTGAGTTATTCCCCCTAATCAATCTCCCTATTTTTTCCCCCACTAGATATTACTTGATGCACTTGATAAACAAATACTTCCATTGATGACCTTTCTCTTGCAACACTTGCAAATTTCTAGCCTAACATTCATACTTCTAATTTCATTCTGATCAACTAGGCATTTTTCTCCTTTTGTAAAAAGTCGCCTAAAGTTCAACTTGTTTCTGCTCTACAGATACAGATGTATTTTGCTTGTTGTTTAACATCATCATAATCAAGTTGAACATGAAAATAAGATTAACTAATTCATGCAACTTTCCTCTACAGAGCTAGCATATACTCCAAAAGTTTCAGAAAAGAGTGATGTGTACAGTTATGGTGTGGTGCTGTTAGAATTGATTACTGGTAGGAAAGCAATCGAAGATGAATATGGAGAAGGAAAAGATATTGTTTACTGGGTTTCAACACACCTCAATGAGCGTGATAATGTCCTCAAGCTTCTAGACGTTAAAGTTGCATCTGAAGTCGTCCAAAATGACATGATTAAAGTCCTGAAGATTGCTGTACTTTGCACAACAAAGCTTCCATCACTTCGCCCTTCAATGAGAGAGGTAGTGAAGATGCTATTAGACGTTGATCCTTACTCTTCTTCAATGTCCCTGAAAAACAGTTCAACTAAAAAACATTTCGTTTAGTTCATCAATGAGAATGTAAGATAAGTCTTTGCCGTACCGATCAAAGTACTCAAGATTTTTGCTGCTGCAATCAGAGTCTTTGCCATCATATAAGACCAATAGCCTGTATTCAATTAGTGAGTTCTAGAGATCTCCCACAAACTCAGACCTTAGCATAAAACTAAGGATAATATATTTGTAGAGCTCATCAAATGAAGTGTGTATAAGAGAATTTTCTTTTCTGAAGACTGTTGAAGTCCTCTTCCTTCACATTTAAAAAGCAAAGTTTCTTTTATACATAACTTACAACGTTGATGCAAAAACATTGTCCAACTTTCAAGTTGGAAGTTTCACATCAGATAATTTCCAAGGCCCCTAAGTGAAATTTATGGCGTCCATATGCGATCACTCCAATCGTAATGACAAAACATGGAAGAGATCCTGCATTTGTATGGTAAATAGTATCAGATGATGGTTTTCAACAATCCATCCACCAACCACCTCCCTGCCAGCAATGGTGTCCGGTGCCAATATCCAAGGGCCTGTTTACAACAAATTTGTTATTAGTTTCAATCCTTACAAACAGGTTTCTTTGATTTTTTACACACTTCTAGAAACGTGTGTTAGATCCTACAAACCATTCCCTTCTGCACAAGGAGCTCTAGTTGTCCTGCAAAAATAAGACAAGACAGAAGCACATGGGCAAGAGATTGGAAAAATCAGAGAAGACAAAGGAAAACTTCTTATGTGAGTGCATATTAAGAATGTAGGCATACAAAGATACCCATCAATATCTTCCTATTACAACCATAAATTATGAACTGCACCCACCACCAAACAGTAACTACAACTTCAATTGTGTTAAAGCTAATGTTTTAGTCCCTCAAATACTACGCATTCTTTATTTTGGTTCCTAAAATTCTCAACTCATAACATATTTATCCTAATTATAAAACAAAACGTCTCAACTGGCAGAAATAGTTGGAGAGACGAGAGACTAACAGAACAGAGTGTTTTCCCTTATTTGGTTTGTTCTCAAGTCATGATTTGAATTCAAAAGAGATGCTGAGAGTATCAAAATGCTAGATTGAGTCAAAAACCTCAGTATTATGAATGACAAGTCATCTAAAGGTAATTTCAATTTTGCTCAAGCAAACTTATTACACTATTAAGAATCGATTATCTCAAATATACAAAAATTGCAGATGAACAGTTCATGATGGGTAATTTATCGATCCCTTGATGCATCAAAATTGCACCAGTGATCATTTCCTCCATTACCAATAGTCAGACCAGTTTTCATTTAACGCCTACCATACAAATCATTAAATATAATGAAATCAAAAACCTGTGCTTACCATAAAATTTATCGAAGAAACGAAATGGAAGAAACCCTAAGAATTTATCACTCTTCCTTGAAATTCCATTTCAATCATTTTATTGATACTACTACATTGGGTAAGATGAAAGTAAATGCAGTACAAGCTTTTCTGGTCTCAAGCCACCTCGTAACACTACATAATGATGTTTTCTCATGTTTATTGCTTTTGTACAGAGTCATAGAAAAAATGTAATTAATAGATAAGGCTTCCCTATCCACCGAAAAAAAATGATAACAAAAAAGATCCATTTCGCTGAGTATGTAATCTCACAAACTCAAAAGGGGCCTAACCATGCTGCAAAGTTATCTATGTGGCTAGAGATTCTATAGCAGCCTTCCGTTGCTCTAGAAGTCCTGTTAGCAGTCTATCTATTTGATCAAATACAACTGCCTTTGGCGCATTTCCATTCACCTGAAAGGAGGAAAAATAGTTTTTGAGTACTATACTGATGAACAGATGCAGAACAACCAAGTCAATTGATGCTATACAAGTCAGTAATGTTCATCATTTGTGATTTCTTTTGGAAAATAAAGACATTTAGACCTTATTTGATAACCATTTGATTTTTTATTTTTCGTTTTTGAAAATTGTGTTTGTTTTCTCATCATTTCTCTACCATGGATTTCATCATTCTTTAGAAACCATTTGAATTCTTAGTTAAATTTTGAAAACAAAAACAAAAAGCCAAATAGTTATCAAACGAAAATTAGTTAACTGGAAATTTGTCTCTTCCCTTAGAGTTGGGAGATACGTTAACGTTAAGAATGCATCGTTGTTGTTTTAGTAAAGTGAAAGTGGCAGTTTCTGAAGAAGTTAACTCCCTAGGGTATGAAATTAACTCTAGTAAGTACGGGCAAGATGAGTTTGGTTAGTCAACAAAAATAAGCCTCTCTGGTAGTTGTTTTAGCTTTTGAATTTCCAAAGCATAGTGCAACTTGATTGAGGATAGAGTTGATTGAAGGATGGTCTCAAAACAAAATTATGGGAGGACTATCCAATTGGTCAAAGCATGCCTGGACTCCTTTTTGCTCACATATATGTTGTGTTTCGATTAGATACTTGAGTCCATTTGTGGGTGCTAATATCCTAAAGCCAATGGCATAGGATTTGAGAATTGGTCAAGATTGCTGGGAAGGGTAGTCTGTGAGGAAAAAGGAACGAAAATTGATCAAATCCATAGCGTTTACTAATTCAGATTCTCAAGTAAAATAAAGGCATTTACCAGAGACTTCTTCCAGAAATGACAAGAATGAACAACAGGCTAAATGCACAGGTACATTTTCTCTTGTTCTTTTTTTCGTTTTTTGTTTTTCTGTTTTCCCCATTAAGGGGAGTGATGGTCGATGGGGGCTAGATTGCATACCTTAACTGTTACATCTTGATACAATGAAAGAACATCCTCCAGATTCTGGTGGTGAGTCTGCAATCTTAACCTCACCTGAAAACCCCAATGGCAGGGAGCACAGTCAATATTTCAATAGCGTAAGTGCTCAGAAACAAGCAAAATTATGGAGATTAAGAAGCTTGCCCAAGAATGATCCAAACAAAACCTTGTTAAATATACACACCACCATAGATAATGGTTTGAAATGACAGACCAAAATAGATAGAGTGTTAAAGAAAATACCCTTTCTTCAGTATCATCAAAGCGCTGTGTAAGTCTGGCAGCAACTTCTTCATTGTCGGGAGGAAAATACTTCAAGTGATATATCTTACCAGTAACGGGATCCAGTCTTCTTCCAACAACTCTCTCAACAAGAATTTCTTCGGGGACCTACAATTACAAATCGAGGTTATTGTAAGTTCTGGTCTTGAAGCTCTGATAAGATGTTTGTTAAGAGTAGACCATAACAAAAGCTATGATCCCCGTGGCATAGCATACAATGCACATAAGGTAGTGACATTTTCGTAAAAGTTATGCTAATCCACTTAGACATCATCAAAAATTCAAAAAGCCACAAATCAAGATAAAAATGCGTATGCAACCCAAATCAACCTACCGACATTAAATTTAGTTTTGCTTCTTTTTTTTTTTTTTTTTTTTTTTTTTTTTTTTTTTCTTTTTCGTGATAGAAACCCCCATGTATTAGAAAAACAAAAAAGAACCAGTACTGACACTCCTCAATCTTGGCAATTCAGTGTAAAAGTGCAAATTTTGAAACTTAAATCAGCATCATTGAACAAATCTTACTTCAAGAAGAATGAAAAGATCAGGCTCAAAGCCAACTTCCTTAAGAGCATTTGCTTGAGAAGAACTCCTAGGATAACCATCCAAGAGCCAACCCTTTTCCTGAGCATCAGGTTGTGACAGCCGCTCCTTAACCATCTACAAGATACTGACAGGCACATTACAGACGAAAATTACCACATACGAAAATAATAATATAGATTTTCCTACCAGCGCGACTATTTCATTAGGAACTAATAGTCCTTTCTCCATGTAATCTTTCGCTAGCTTCCCATTTTTGCTGCCACTATTGACTTCTGCCCTGAGTAAATCTCCAGCAGCGATATGCACCAAACCATACTGCACATAGGAGAATGACATGATTCAATCTGCTATTCTCCAGGGGAAATAAAACATGAGAAATTTATAGAGCATAAACAAAGATTGTAGGGCAATAACAAAAATTGAAGTATGAGCACAGACAGGGAATAGGTTTGGTCAAAACATTAAGACTTCAATGGAGATATAGGCATCAAGAAAAATGGATGTAAGCCTACTAAAGTGGAAACTAATCATCACATATCGATTTACAGTCGATACTTGTTTTCCCAAACAAGGAACAGCCACAATAGTGTTCAATAGTGAATTATATCATCTTTATCCTTTTCTAATAGAAAAGGATAAAATGGAGAATAGCTCAAGAATCTACTTTCTTAACTCAAATCTTTCATCTCCAAACTCTTTGACTTTTATTTTTTTAATATCCGTGAGTACCCGGGCCCGCTTGCGGGAACTTCGATTATTCTCACGGAACAACCATCTAACCATACTACATGATCTTTCTTGATCACTCAGCCAACTCATTCCCCAACATTCTCACGGAACAACCATCTAACCATACTACATGATCTTTCTTGATCACTCAGCCAACTCATTCCCCAACTCCAAGAAGTATTTTCAAATATTCTTTCTAGGTCCATGTAATAGTTCAAGCCCACCCCTAACAGACATTGTCCTCTTTGGGCTTTCTCTTTCGGGCTTCCCCTCAAGATTTTTAAAACTCGTCTTCTAGTGAGAGGTTTTCACACCCTTATAAAGAATAATTCACTCTCCTCCCCAACCGATGTGGGATCTCACAATCCACCCCCTTTGGGGCCTAGCGTCCTCGCTAGCACTCGTTTCCTTCTCCATTCGATGTGGGGATCTCACAGTCCAACTCTAACCTCTTTTAGAACTTTTTTTCTTTTTTGTGGGGAGAGAATATTAGAGCAAGCATCTTCAGTACACACATCACGCCCTCCTCTTCGCGGCAAATTATCCTAATCAGCGGAGTTTAAAACATATGAAGCTGATAGCCTCCAGATTAAGATTTTACCTCCTCACAAACAATAGCGACCTAAATTCTCTGTCGGAGAAATAGATATATGCAATTAGCATAGCTTATTGTCAGTGAGGGCCAAGAGAAAAATAGAAGATTTCGGAGGCTCGCTTGTTAATGAAATTGCTTACTTTCCGAGTAATAAGTTCGCATTGTGTGCCTTTGCCTGAAGCAGGAGCACCGGATATCTTGATTCTAAGAGGCTCTGGCGTTGCACGCGCCGTAACCTGCCAGCATATACAACCAAGTTCAATCGACATAAACAACAAACCACTCAATTTCCAAAGCGTTATCGGGGTTAAAAGGAGTGAATCCCAACGATCATATCGGCAGATTGTAAATTCTGCCACTAAAACGTGTTTGATTGTAAATAAAGTTCGAACTCGTAGTTCTTCCATTCCCTAACTACTAGCAATTTCATATCGTTTTAATCAGCCCGGAGTTCACCAAAATAATAGTAATAAGTCAAAAACCGCATTCTGTTCTTGTTCAATCCGACTAATTCCACCAATAACACTAAGAACATTCACTAAAGATAAAATCAAATCGAGTCAAATTTAGATTAAAAAAATGCATTAAATCGACTCAAATTTAGATTAAAAAAATGCAATCCAATCGACTCAAATTTAAATTAAAAAAATGCGATTAAATCGACTCAAATTTAGATTAAAGAAAATGCGATCAAATCGACTCAAATTTAGATTAAAAAAAAAATGCGATCAAATCATACAGTAACTACATGAGAAATCATAGCTTTCGGATACAGCGAAATATCCAAGCACGGTAGACTTAGGTCTCGGCAGTGACGAGTAAACGAGATTGAATTGTTCGAAACATAAGGCAAATGATTCGGTTGCCGTTGCCGAGACGACAAGAGTCGATTCGGACAAGCAAACGCTGTGAAACTCGAATAATAGAGCGCCATGCTTCAGCTTCCTCCGACTCACTCTCCGCTCAGCTCCACCGCTGTCCGTCGGAACCTCCGGCACTCAGCAGAAGCAGCTTCACTAGAATCACTCCAGTGAAACGCCGTCGATCTTGATCTTGATGTTATCGAAGCGAAATGACCGCCACTTTTCCTCTTGTTTTCGTCCAAAAAACTCAGCTTATTATATGCTTTCCATTTTTGGATGTTTAATTTTAATTCTTTGGTCAGTTTAATCAACTTGGAGTTGTCGTTCCTAAGTTTCGAAACTTCAATTTGATTCGATATTTAAAGAGGGCATTTTTGGCATTTCACACGTGATCAATCTATTTCACGTTTTTTTGCTTTTATTTGTGATTTTTTTTATATATAATTTTTGTTAGTTTGAGAAATTATATATATATATATAGTTACAATTTAATATTGAAATTTAAAATTTTAAAAATTATATTAAACATGGTATTCTACTTGTTTTAATAGAAATTGTACATTTATTCAATAAACTAATTATTTGAAATTAATATTTTTTTAAATATATATATAAAAATATTCGAATAAAATTAAAATAATTCGATACCTACAAATCTATTTATTTATTTATTTATTTTTAATTTGGTCATCATCTCTAAAAAGAACTTTTGGTAGGGAAATTTATTTATTTATTTATTTACTTATTTATTAATTTGGTCATGATCTCTAAAAAAAACTTTTGGTAGGGATGGAAATTGAAATGGTTTTTAAATTCAAGGACCAATTTGTAAATAATTTAAAATTTTAGTGATTAATTAGAAATACAAATTCAAATATCGAAGTTAAATATGTATTTTAAAGGATAAAAAAAATATTTTTTTCCACTAATATAAAAAAAAAAAAACTAAGAATTATTTTAAAATGATTAAAATCATTTTTAAATATGTTCATAATTATTCAAAATTAATTATTATAATATAAAAATTGTAATAATTCCGCTTTCAATCTTAAAAGAAAATCGAAATTTTTGCGTGGATGGAGATTGAAACGGATTTTAAATTCAAGGACTAATTTGCAAATAATTTAAATATTTAAGGATTAATTAAAAATATAAATTCAAATATCTATGTCACTTTTAAAGAAAAAAATATATTTTTTAAAGCTCGATCAAATAAAAATTAAACACTTATTTTTTAAAGGATTTAAATCATTTTTAAATATGCTCATAATTATTCCAAATAAATTATTATAATATAAAAATTATAATAATTCGATTTGAAACCCTAAAAAATAAGGAAATTTCTGCAGGGATGAAAATTGAAACGGATTTTAAATTCAAAGATTAATTTGTAAATAATTAAATATTTAAGGACTAATTAGAAATACAAATTTAAATATCGAAGTTAAATGTGTCATTTCTAAGAATAAAAAATATTTTTTTTAAAGCTCGATCAAATAAAAATTAAAGACATATTATTTTTGAATATTTTAAAATATATTTTTTTTAATTATTATTAAAATCATTTTTTAATTATTTTTTGACATAATAAAATTTATTTTAAAAATCTTGGTTTTTTATTTTTTATTTTTTTTAAACACTAAAATTTAGCCACAAAAGAATGGCGGCAAGGTTGGAGATGCGCGCGGACTAGTCTTTCTCGTGGGATATGAAAAAGCAGAAGCCATCGAAGACTCTATTCCCAATTCTCGTTCCGATCACGCAGAATTGTTTGATCACACATGGCTAGGGCACCGACGACCACCGCCGGAGCATTAACGTCGTCCTCCCCTTCCCTCACAACCACCGTCGTCTTGGCCAACGGATCCTCTTCCTCCCACTCCCAGCCACCCGAAACCCTAGTTCTCCGTCTCAATCGGAAGAAGAAGAAGGTCTCGTGGAAGGAAGGCACCGTCGACAACGAGTTCATGCAGAAGAAGAGCTCCAAGAAGTGCTGTATATTCCACAAGCAGAAGCCCTTTGACGAGGACGACAGCGACCAGGAGGATGACCATGGGCATAATCATCACCACGGGAATGAAAGCCCTTGCTGCTCTAGGGGAAACGGCAGGGACTCTTCAAGTAGAGTCAGTTGATAATTCAGATTAACGTTGTAAAGCTGATGTTTCGAAAGGTTACTGAATTCGTGTTTTTGTTTTTTCTTAATCGGTTTGACTGTCCGATCATCTAATATACATTTTTTTTTGTCGAAGTAATCGATAACATCTGCTTCTCGACGAACGATATGTTATTTATCCAATCGAGGGGTTTGCCCTATAACTCGAATCGTTATAGGTGGATGCATATTGGCCACCGTTTCACCGTTGAATGCTCGTGTTTCCTTCATCATTATCGGTCGTCTGGATCATCTTTTACTAATTATTGATTCGTTGACTTGAATTTTCTCTTTCTGCAATCTATCTCGTTAGATAATCGGCCTCTATTTTTCTGTTTTCATTCTCGTTCGGATAGTTTGTGGATTTTCGATTGAATTTCGATATCAAGATATCGGATATAATTGTGCAAATGGGTCTTGCAGATTATTTCCCCTGTTAACTGCATCTTGTTTCTTTTCCTATAGTATTCACGAATATGGTTGGTATAGTTTTAGGGTCCTGTTTGCTGTCCAAGTTCCTGCATCGAGACACCTATCAAGAAAATGAGCATATGAAAGATTAGAGTGCCATTTTTAGTTTGAGATGTAGAAACCATCAGAAAACAACAACCGATGCGAGTTTTGAGACCAGGATGAAGAATTACTGTAAAATCACTGTAAAATCATCTCTTCTGTGTGTGTGAGATTCGAATGTGTACCGATGAAAGAAGCACTAACTAGGAGGTAAGGTGTAGGATGAAGGGCCGGAAAAGCAGACGTCTGCTGATCTATTTTTCAGGGACTCGAGAAAGATCGTCTTTTTCATGCCTAATAGTAAGCTTGAGGACTAGAATCCATTTGGTATAGAACTGGCCTTGGGTAGTTTTGAAATTCATGATCTGTTGAGTGGTTCAAGTCTGTGCAGTAGTTTAGTCTCTGTTTGAATTACAGCTTTTATTTTGTATAGAAACTGATTATGCTTATTTCTTTCCCTCAATCTAGGTTTTCATTAATTCCTGAAGACCAGATATTGTTGTTTGCTCTGGTAATTAATGATACTGATATCTTGCTGTTCGTATCTTTATTGATCAGGTATCCCTTTCTTTTTTTAATTTTTTTTAAAAACTGTTTCTTGCTGTCTGATAAATTTCAGCCATGTAATCACTTTCCGACCAGCTGGTACCATCAAAGTTGTATTTATCCTACTGACCTTTTTATTTGAAAGTCCTCTTCTGTAGACGGTCGTTTTCAAAGAACAGGATCTGGATTCGTTGGTTTTTGACCGCATCTCTATGAACTCTTACTTATTCCTTCCTTTAACCTGAAGAGTTGAACAAACTTTCTTCAGTTTAGGCTGAATGGGTATGCTTTTTGGTTGTGCAAGTGAAAACATAAATGTAGATGCCTCTGATATTCCAAACTTTACAGGCTTATCCTCTTATTCTGGTTTGTTTTTCGAATCTCCATTCAACTGTATATCTCGACTTGAAAGCCTAGAGAGTTGTGGAACAGGATAAACTAGATTTCATTACAGTTAGACTTATATTAGAAAGGAAATGATATTGTGCTCGACTGAACGAGAAAAAGAACCAAGTTCTAACTTCCTATTTGAACTTCCTGTGCTTGAAAATTTGTTGCCTCAGTTATTTTCTCGTACAGAATGATCTTGATACAATGAAATAAACAGACTGTAGTCTCAGACTATAATACTTCCACAGTCGCCATATCAGTGCTTACTGCTGATTCAAACATTAATTGCTTTGTTCTTTGCTGCAAATTCCTCCAGATTGAATTTTTGCTCAATTCAATTGGATGGTACATGATAATATTTCCCTTTACACATGCATCTGTAGACAGTTGGACATGACTCCGCAACAGAGCATTTGAAGCTCACCATCACCCTTTTGCACGGAAAACATGGTCCACATGCATGGGAGCAGTCTGGGAGGCTGGATCCTGTAGGGTATAACTCCATACCAAGTACTTCTTTAGCCTTTTCCTGCACAGGCACGCATGAGAAAGAAACTGAATGATGATTTTTCTTTTGCAGTGAATTTCTTTAAATGGTCTCCTGTTAGCGTGTTGCTATGGTTCGTCTTGTTCGACGTGCTCTCAAGTAAGCATCTATTATTCATATTTTTCCTGTTCTTGTCCCTGTTAGGCTATCTTTTTCTGTAAATTTTCTAGCAAAATGTTTTGAACTAGGTGAAGAAATGTGGGCTGAGAAAACACACAATACCTCCTCTTGCCTTAAGCTGCCATCTGTTCTGTGAGCATCTTCTGCATTGTAGCTCACTGAAACATCACACTTAAAAGCTTAAATGCCATATCTAAATCAGAGAAAGATATCGATGTATATGTTATAGGGATACAAATGCATTTCTCAACAACTAGAATGATACAATAAATAGATAATGTAAACCACAATCACGTCGATGATGATTTATCTTACTGTGATCCCAGCGAGTTGTTACATCAAGACTTCTACCAATCATTAGTATGATGAAGAAAATTCCGAAAAGTAGAGACATGTGAGCTACAATAGAAAATTTCTTCATTGTTGCTCGATAATGCAAAAGCCAAAACAATATAAGAATGAAGTGGTAAATGCGAAAGAAGGAGAAAATAGACTGAAAGTTTGTTGTAAATGTTGGTGGCTGACTGATAAGTATGTTGTGATCATCATTTTTATAGTGTAGATGGAATGAAGGTTAGTTTTTAATGTAGAAGAGGTACATCTGTTGCATTTCACATGATCCATGGCCATGTTTGGAAGGTTCACATGTTTTGGCAAGTAAACTCAACATCTTCAGAAACTTTAAATGAACTGTGGCACTTGATCTTATATGTACGAAGGTACATTTTTTAGTCTTGTAGATCAAATTTTGAATTGTTGGATCTTGTAAAGCTATGAAGCCGAGACATTTTGAAATTTAAGAGCACCATGTCATGAGATGACATGTGGGTTCATCTTTTCTCTTCATATATTGCAATGGTGGTTGGATTCATTTATAATCAATGTGCTTTCTTGTTGTGATAAATATTGCTTTCACACAGGTTGAGGAAGGTTCATATTCATTTTCGGTTTATTAATTAGTCGGTCACTTTCTAGCAACATATGATGGGGAAATCCTGGATCTATTTACTTTTATAGATCGTTTATATAATATATTTGGTAGTACTTGTGAGTAATTTAAGATGCTTGAATTTTTATGCTTATTTGCCCACAATGGAAAAAGTGTTTCTGAGGCAAGCATTTAATTGTTTTTTCTAAATAAAATATGCTAGGCCCCATTTGTTTGTTTGTTTGTCTGTTTTTTTTTTTTTTTTTTTTAATTAAATGATGTTGCTGAATTTTATATTTGGTGGGTTTATTTTTGAGTTTAACCGTGTGAGCGTTATAATTTGAACTTCTGATCTTTTGGTTTAAAGTGCATTATCTCAAGTAGCTGAGTTATTTTCATGTTAATTTGTAACGGTCCAAGCCCATCACTAGCAGATTGTCCTCTTTGGGTTTTCCCTTGCGGATTTTCTCTCAAGTTTTTCAAAACGTGTTTGCTAGGGAGAGGTTTCCACACCCTTATAAAGAATGCTTCGTTCTCCTCTCCAACCGATGTTGGATCTCACATAATTATTTGGTGAGTTTATTTTTTAGAACAATATTCGTTTTTGAATTCTATAGTTTAGGAAGTAAAGCACATTGAATACATCTCTATTTCCCATTGATTCCTTTGTTTCGTATTCTTATTTATGGATATTTCTTCTTCTTAAAGTCGAAAGTTCTTAAACTTAAAAGAGGGTAAGAGGGTGAAGGTTATCTCGATCTTTAGTTCATCAACCAACTGCACACTTGCTTCTCGAGCACGTTCTATATCATCTATGATACTTAATAGTTAGGACATCTTGAGCTAGATTTGTGTCCAACCAAGGGATATTGGCCAGATTATTATTAGGGAATGTGGTTCTGGATTTTATTTGCTAGACGACACAAGGAATTCACGTGCAGCAAGCAGGAGCAGAAAGGCAAAGGGCTATTGAAATTTAAGAAACCCTCTGCCCTAAACGTGATGCTGAAGAAGCCCTTTGCATTGAATTAACATCTGCTACATGTGTCAGTTTCAGATTCATCAATACTTCCTATAAAGGTTAGAAGAGCTGTCTTAGTTCAAGTTTTGGTTTAATTTCTTGCTTGTTTGTGGTTGGTAAGTTGCGTTAGTTTCAATTTTCTCCACTTGTTTCTGTGTATGTAGGTGCTATTTGACCTAAATTCACGACGAATTTTTTGTACGGGTGAGAATTTGAACTTTAGTTACCTTTACGAGCAAGGTCATGTCTTTTTATACAGCTTATACAGTTTATACCCATATTTCTAGAGCTACTCGGTCAATTAGAAACACAAATTTAAGGCGATTTTTTTCTGTTTGCTCTATGTTTCTAAGTTTGTAGCCTTATTGATGTAACCCACTAAATAAAAGGCTTGTTCGGGACGAACATCTGATTCTCTATAAGGTTTTTAATTTAGAGACCGAGCTTTCTTTGAAAAATGGAAAAGGATGTTCAAGTTATTCAATAAAAAGACCCATAAAAAGGAGTTTCAACACGAATTAGAAGAACTAACTCCAATACAAATGAATGAAATTAAGATAGATAAAAGCTCGATTGATGGATGCTTATTATAATAAATTCTTAAAGCTCGTTCTCAAATCTGCCAAACGCTTTAAAAATATTGTTCTTCTAGTGTAAAATGTTGAAAAAAACGAGCCACTCGTCCTCTATCTAGAAAAGGAAGATTGTTGATATTGTGTCGATCAAGTTATCATAATGATTGCGTAAATACCTTTGCAAGCTATGACTAGATGAAACGTTAGGTTCAACTATATTCTCGGTTATAATTTATTTAAATGATCATTTTTTAACGTCTAAATGCTCTCATCCTTATTATCAAACAAATAGAATTTTTGCATAAAAAAATTCTATCTCATTTCATAATCACTATGCACAAAATGTATGAATGAATCCGTTTTTAGTTTCGTTTGTGGAACCCTAATGCTAATGAAGTATAAGATCGTGAACAAGGGCATTTTATATTAAAAAGTGGGATTTAAAAGATCGTGAACAAGGGCATTTTATATTAAAAAGTGGGATTTAAAAGATCGTGAACAAGGGCATTTTATATTAAAAAGTGGGATTTAAACGTATAATTGTTTAAACGTTGCACTTAGATTCACTTTAAATACGACACTTAAAAATGGTATGAAAATAATATAAAAATTGGAGATTCGAACTTCTGATCTTAATAAAAAGAACATGTCAATTATCGTTAAGTTATGCTCATTTTGAAAACATACTTTTTTTTCATGTTCGTGATTAGGGGATGGATCGAATACGACCGTACAACTTATTGCATAACAACTCATTTAGTGATGCTCCATTAAGTGATATTCTTGTTGGGTAATCAATGTTTATCCAATAAAATTTATGGAAGGCGATTTGAAGATGGAAATATTTCTCTCGAAGAACAAGGAGTAGGTGGAACGAGACTGTAGCTATGAATTGTGAAACGTGTCGATCGTTATCTCGTTCTTCGGATTCTGACTTTTCCAGCCGAAACTTATCTTTACTTAATTCGGAGATTAGGAGCTATCCGAAATCATACTGATTTTTCGGCTACGTCTGGGCTTGGGGATTACGGTCGGAGTCTTTGATCTTTAATCTTCCAATTTCAGCTCCTTTGATCTGTTGTTTCAGTTCTCAAAAGCTTGGGCGGATTCCGCTCCGACTCCGGCAATTTCGGATTTAGCATGGTGTTTCGAGTTCATTAGTTATAGAGTAAGTGAGCTGAATTTTGATTTACTTATTTTCCAGCATTGTGGAAAGTTGAATGTGTAGCTGAGAAATCAAGAACAAATTAACTTTCCAATTCGATTATTTTCTTTTTGCATTATAATCACTCGATTTGAACTTCCTCTGCAGATGAACTCTCCGTACCTGCTTTTGTTTGTCATTTTGATTGCTAACTATGAACCTCTTTCCTTTTATTTGAGCTTCTTTTCTCAACTTCTGCCTCTTATCATTGTAATTTACAAGCATGTCAATGTACACTGGTTTGCCTTCTCTCGAAATTCAGCTTCTCTGAATAATTATCTCCTATTCATTGAACGTTACTGTCTGACCTTCAGATCAAGTTGAACTAGTGTTTGTTTCTTAATTTCAAGTTTTTTCAGCATAGCTTTACCTTTTGGGAATTTATAAATTTGCTCAATTGTTCAGTGAAATGGTAATGGTTTGATCAAAAAGTTGAATTACTTAGTGTGGCGAAATGTTACTTGAGTATCTTTAATGGAGTGAAGCAATTCCATAAGGTAAAGTGAAATCATAATCCAAAGTATAAGAAATAATGGCCCAAGGGGCCACCAACTATTGCACGTAGACTGTCCAAAAAGAACAAGTGAGCTGGTTTGTGTTCATAGCATCTGGGGCATGGAAGCCAGGCTTCATAATGAGCATTTTCAGACACATTCAGATATGAATTTAGTAAAAATATTGGATGAACAGGGTAATTTTAATTGATTAGACCATGCAAGAATCTGGTGCTAAAGCATTATAAATATGAGTCGAAAGGAGTTTGTTGAGACATGTTTACTGCATATTATCATAGTTGTATGTGATGCTATGCGGTTTGCAATGCTAGAAAATATGACAGTATATACTTTCTTTTGGTACAAGGATACTACTACATTTTAGAAATGGGCTTTGGAAATATACAGTGCATGACATATACTTATGTTTTTTAATGGAGGCAGACCTTGTAAGAACTCACATAGAAGACATGTTCAGATCCAAAGAGTTTTCATTTCTATTATTTTCTTGATTATGCTGATTTTCCCCTTTCATTTTGTACATTTTAATTGTTCATCCTTTCATCAGGGAAATCATTTTGTTCTTTGGTGTAGAATGCTAGCTATGCTTTTAGGATTTTATTGTTTTAATTTGAAAGTAAATGTCCGTGGAAATGATTGGGGTCATGACAAGATCTAATATAATAAACTGGGAAATAAAATGGTCTGGTAAAATGTATAGCATTACATTGCTTGTTATTCAACCTCAGACTGATTGAAAGCTTTCTCTGAACTCTTGGTCATCACTTACATTGGTAACACCATCGTATTTGTTTCACATTGTTTCAAGAATTCAGTGAATAAACCATACTCTTTAGCTCGTTCCCACGATTTAATTTATCTTTTAGTTATTTATTTTATTCTTTGTGTTTGATTCAACAAGATAAGTCAGGTTATGAACATCCAATGGAGGAGTCTGAGGAGCTTCTCACAGATATGAAATTCAAGGAAAAACGAGTGAGTGGGTCTGTTTGCACTGGCAGGCATGGCTTGTTCTGTTTATAAGGTTTTAAAGTTGATTGAATTTCCTCTTAATAAGAAGTTAGTCACATTACAGTTGAGTAACTGAACATCTTAAACAGGGTATGGTACCTCCACGAGCTTCTGATCCTGGTTGGGCTCATGGAATTATGGTCAATGGGGGTCGTCAGAAGATTAAATGTAAATACTGTAATAAAGTTATGCTTGGGGGTGGGATATCCAGACTAAAGCAACACCTTGCTGGGGAAAGAGGAAATGTAACTCCTTGTGAGGAAGTTCCAGAAGAAGTTAAGGTGCAGATTCAACAACTTTTAGGTTTTAAAGTTTTGGCAAAGCTGAAACGGCTGAATAAGGGTAGCAAAAATGCAGCATCCTGCTTCCCGAGAAGGGAAGAAATGGATGATGGGGTACACCGAGTTCAGAATACTCGACGACGCTCTTTCCAGAGAAAGGGAAAGGAGGTATTGGAAAGTGTTACTAAGAAAGCAAAAAGGAAAAAGAAACACCCTTTTCCAACATCTTTTGTCGCTCAATCTGTTAACCAGAACACCTCGACAATAGAAAGCATAGAACAAGCTGATAGGGCTGTTGCCAGATTTATATACCAAGCTGGTATACCTATTAGTGCAGTAAGCACACAACATTTCCAACAAATGGCTGATGCCATTGCTGCTGTAGGCCCTGGTTATAAGATGCCTACCTGTCATTCTTTGATGGGTAAATTGCTCGACAGAAGTGTCCAGGACGCTGGGGAGTATGTTGAAGAGTTGAGAAAGTCTTGGGAGGTTACAGGGTGCTCAGTCTTGGTTGATAGGTGGATGGATAGAACTGGTTCTGGAGTCATAAACTTTTTTGTCTATTGTCCCAGGGGTACCATGTTCCTTAAGTCTGTTGATTTATCAGAAATATCAGAATCACCGGAAGGGCTTCTAAGTTTATTTGACAGCATTGTTCAAGAAGTTGGACTGAAGAATATCGTCAATTTTGTAACAGATACTTCTCCCTTGTTTAAAGCTGCAGGTATACTCTTGGTCAAAAAATACAAGACATTTTTCTCAAGTGTTTGTGCTGCACATTGTGTGGAGTTAATCCTCGAGGAAATTGAGAAAATGGAAGAAGTAAAAGAGGTTGTTGGGAAAGCAAAGAGGATAGTTCAGTTCATATACAACGATGTCTGGGTCCAAAATCAGATAAAAAAGAGAAGTGGTGGAAGAGAGATTATTCAGCTTGCATCTTCAAGATATTTCTCCATCTTCTTGACTCTTCAAAACATTTTTTCTTTGAAAAACCATATTTGTCAGATGTTCACCAGTGGTGCTTGGATACAGTCAAATTTGTCGAAGTCCGGGGCTGGACTTGAGGTGGCAAAGATCACAGCCGATCCAATCTTCTGGTCAAAGTGTGATCATATTACGATGGGAACAAAACCCTTACTTTCTGTGCTGCAATTTCTTGAATCAGAGGAGAAGCCATCTGCCGGGTTTATATATGATGCATTTGAAAAAGCAAAGAACAGTGTCATGCTCGCTTTCAACCAGAAGGAATCTGTCTACTTGCCATATTTGAAAGCCATTGACCATGTTTTGCTGAAGGAATTTCAGAGCTCTCTTCATTTGGCTGCATACTACCTAAATCCATCGATATTCTATAGTCCTACATTCGTACCCAGCAAAGTTATTCAAAAGGGTTTACTTGATTGCATTGAAGCCTTAGAGCCAGATATAACATCCCAGGTTATGATTACAAACAACATAAACTTCTATGAGGAAGCTGTTGGAGATTTTGGGCGGCCAGTGGCATTACATGGTCGAGATTCATTGGCCCCAGGTTACTTTCAACCTAAAATATTTTTCTGAAATCTTACATTACTAACTGTTAACTTCCGTTGTTATGTCTTTTAGCTACTTGGTGGTCATTGTATGGAACTGATTACCCGGATTTACAACGCTTGGCCGTTAGGATATTGAGTCAGAGCTGCACCATTATACAATGTCGTAAAAGCTTGAGTGTGTTCAAATATATCTATTCAAAGAAGAAGAACCGGCTTGAAAAGCAGAAGATGAATGACCTTGCATTTGCTCATTATAACTTGCAACTCCAGGAGAGGTAACTTGGATGTTCTTTCTTTTTTTCTAAATGTTGGTGAGAATATTTGTGGCAGTGAGTTTCCTTAAGTCAGATGTTCCACAAACAAACTGCCATTCATGGAACTTTGCAATTTCAAATTTTCTAAAGCATTTGGCAGATGGCTTACACTTTTTACTTTTATTAATTTGAATGTGGACTCAAAAATAAAATTCATTATTTTAACCTACCTCAGCATCCTTTTCTGGTGATTGCTGATCATGCTCCAGAGTCCAAAGCTCGGACCATAAAGTGACTTTATGTTGCTGACTAATCCAATAAGTTATAAATTGTTGCTGAGAACTGTTCATATGCTACTTTTCTTCTCAGTTAAAAGTTTCTAGGATTGCCATGCATTATCATAACTGATTCACCACCATAGTTAACTGATAAGATTGCCATTAGAAAGAAATTAAGGATATTACAGGGTATATTAATAAATAATTAGAGAGTTAATTATGGTATTTGGATATAAATAGGGGTAGTGGGAAAGGGGGAAGGATGAATTGATTCAGTCAATTTGGTTAGGGCTCGAGTGAGAGTGCGAGAAAGGGAGGTTCCAATTACCTCGAATATTTCGTTATCTTATAGTTCCAGTATCTTTACATTGCAATACATTTGGGTTCTATCATTAACCCAAAGTACTTTGTAGACCAACCCATGGTGGTTCTTCAATCTTTATTTGGCAAGGATTTTTAGTGTTAAAGGGAAACCATGCTAGCTTAGGAGTTAGGATTATTGTATTTTGTGTCAGTTTGATATGTCAATTGGGGAGGCTTTGTTTCCGATTTTCTTAAAATTGGGTTGCATGAACAACGAACATTACATCCATATCTTCATCATTTAAAAAATTGGTGATATGTATAGCATTGTAGACTAGGTGTAGAATCATTATTCTTTGGATTGTATTGCAAAATTACAACATTTGAACAAAAGATAAATTTATTGGAAAAGATAAATTTCAAGTTCTCCATAAGAATTGGGGTAAGGATTTGTATACTTTGAAAAAGAAGCCAAGGAAAATGATCTTTATATTCTTCCACTTGTGCCCCAAGCAGGAGACTGGAGACTTGTAAAGCAAGGTGCTCAATAGATGCACTTGATCCTGTTTTTTTGGAAACCATTGGTGCGAACATGGAAGATTGGGTGGAGGATGTTGAGGCGTTGGAGGATGAGCACCAGAGGTGGGTGGATATGAAGGCCACTAGTCAGTAGACCTTGATGGAACATAATTTGTCCAATATGGAGAGTTGTATTGGAAGCACAGATGAGAGAGGCAGAGAAGCCACTAGAGGTACAGATGGTAATGATTTGTAGTCTCCGTTTTGTTGTTCAAAAGCAGCTGATTACCTCATCTATAAATACTTAGTTTATGAATGCTCTATTCTGTTGTATAATCTGCTAAATGTGCGCTGTATCTAATTTTCATCAGTTATGCAAAGTTGATATTCATTTGGTATCCAATCTTTGATCAACGCTATTTCTCTGGCAAACTAAACGCTTTGATGACAATACCTGGCTATTAAAGATCAGATAGTTTACTGGTTAGTAGTGTGATATCAAAGGCCCCGGATTTACTATCGCGTTATCATTTGGGCACTTGAAGTAGGCATCTTTATAGGTCCTGTGCTAATATCCATTTAAGAACGTGCAGACAGATAACCTTGTAGGATAAGCTAAGCATGGTGTCAAGGGCATTAGATTTAGCTCAGTGGTTATCGGGAAATTCCTTGGACTACTAATTAAATTACCAATATCCTATGTTCTTGACTTCCAAATATTCCAAGGGAGGGACCTAATTTCAAGCTTGGTGACCCATGATAGCCTAGAGAGGCAGAGAGCACAAAGATCCTCTGGTTTCTTTACATCCACAAAGATCCTGCTCTATGTATTTGAGAAAATGAAGCGTTGCTCAACCATTTGCTCTTTCGTTGTCTGTTCGCTTTCAAGGGCTGAAATTTCACGTGCCAACCTTTCAGCTTAGTTTGGTGTCCTCCCAAGGATTTTGAAGATTGGCTTCTTAAGTTGCTATTAGGGTGATGCTTAAAGACTGAAAGGACCCTTTCTTACAACTATAGAGAAGGTCAAAATTTCTCGATTTAGACGTCTCATTTGGGGAGGTTGACTTAAAGAGTTCATGGTTTTCTACTTTGAAGTTTAAATGTCTAATGGGAGAAAATGAAGATTTGTAGCCGATCTTGGTGACCCAATGGAATAAGGTGTAAAAGTACATTGGGATGAACCTCTGTATTTTATTTTATTGCTTTTACTTTGCCTGTCTTTCTTTATTATATAACTAGTTTTCAGGGAAGAATCTAAAGTGGGAAGAGTTCAAGAAGTCCAAATTAATGATATTATCCATCAATAAATAAAAGAAGCCGGTGCAGTTCAATTCAGGTGAGATATCATGTCAGCAAGTGAAAGCAAATCTAAGCAAGTTATTATTATCCTTTAGGTATGTTCTATGAAAAATTAAATGGTTGAATGTGTTTCCTGCCTTATTGGGTTATTTTGATTTTTGCTGAACTAAGTTCTTGAGTAATAATTTGAAGTATACAATCTTCTGTAGTTCTTCTCTATATCAATAGAGTCACACTTAACTGAATTTCATTAAAAAAGTTGAACATAAAATACTTCCGCTGCCCCTTGTTACTGATGATCTGTTTTTCACAATGGACACATAATTTTGCAAGTATGTCTAGATCTGTTACTGAAATGTTGATGGTGTGCATGGCAAGCTAAAAATTTACTGGCGAAGAGAAGACAGGACAACATCTTGGAGGGAGCTGTCCCTCTGCATGGCCGCTTTGAACTCATCGAAGGTAACCTTTCCATCACTGTTGGCATCCATCAAATCAAATATTTCATCTAATTTTCCAGGTTCTGTGATGTCCACTGGAAGGCAATCGTCAGGTAAAGCCTGCTTAAAATTATGAAGGTCATCATGCTTAAAGAAACAACAGAAAAAGCATAATACCAAGTAACATGAATGAAATAAAAATCAAGGAAAGAGCATTACTCTCAACATTGATGCAACTTCTTCCTTTGTGATGCACCCAGACCGATCTGTATCGTACATCTATCAACCATAATAATCATTAAAGCTTTGTGATTGTAGTATGTTCGCAAAGTAATGGATTCAGTAACAATGTTTTCTATGTGCAGGACATTCTCAGCAACAAGGTTCGTGCTCGTTGGCTACAAGTTGCAGTAACAATAAACAGTATTGGCTAATGTGGATGAGCTGTTGAAGTTGTGGAGGGATAGCTGTGCATTAAATGTTGGAGAGAGGCCAAAAGGTTTTGAGGTTTGATGATGATGATTTAAATGGGACTGGCGTCCTGTGAGTCTTATGACAAATCCTTAAATAGTCTTCAATCCTTATGATATAGTCTTCAATTCCTATGATATAGTAAGGTCTGATTTCGTGCTCTATGCTGCATAGTGATGACTCTTAGTTTTGGGAAGACACCCTTTCTTGATTCTTCACTCTTGTATGTTTGGTGTGAAAATTAGTTTATCTGAAGAATTCAAGAAAGAGGAGTCTTTGTGTATGAGATCTCACATCGGTTGGAGAGGAGAACGAAACATTCTTTATAAGGGTGTGCAAACCTCTCCCTAGTAAAAGTGTTTTAAAAACTTTGAGGGGAAGTCCGAAAGGGAAAGTCCAAAGAGGACAATATCTGATAACGGTGGGTTTGAGCTGTTACATTGTGGGAGAGGGGGCTCGGAATAAGAAACATCAGAGAAAGGGATTTTGCAACTTTTAGCCTTGAGATGGAGTTGTAGCCCTTTCTCTAGTCACTGATGTAACTGTCTAAAATAATTCTGAAGGATCATGAATTTGTCTCCCTGGAACTTAGATTTCTTTTAAAGGTGGTTCTAAGTAACATTCAAAGGATTAAATTCTCTATGAATGTTGTGTATGTGGGTGTTGTGTATTTTTGTAATTGAATACGCACCTGAAAACATAGGCGAAGAGCATCATCGCCTTGTGAGTTACGAAGGCTCGAAAATCCACAAAGTAACTCGCGCATGTCAATTGTTCCATCCCGGTTATTGTCAAAGAGGTCGAAAATTCGAGGTGCAAGAGGGATAAGTGAAGACATATTCATTGCTTTCAGCACCTCTTCAAATTCAGGAAGAGTAGCATTGTCCCCTTTTGCACATCTGCTTATTGCAAGGTATGCAAATTAATCATTTCTCATTAATTTTGTCTACTAAAGTTACTAGATTAGTGTGCCATTAGATGATTGTAAGCCATTGCATTTATAGCAAACTTACATTGTCTTGAAATGGAGTCTGAAACTTTCAACTTCCTCAGGTGTGAGATCATAAGATCCCAACAAAGATCTTAGCTTTTTTGTCCTCAATAAAATCGTGCTGCTCCATACGCTAGCTATCGCTGCAGCTCGAAGCTTGCGTCGGGCATTGAAACTCTTAAGTCGTGATACAATCTCAGCATCCATTTGATCTTGCTTGGCTGAATTACCCATGACCCATGGATGCTCTAGAAGCTGTGTCATGAAATTTGTTAGGCTCACAAGCAATCCAGCAAATTACACTAAGGCCAAGCCCCCTCGTACCTCTTGGGCACTCGGTCTCCTCTGAGGATCAACTGTCAACAGACTCGAAATCAGTTGCCTAGCCGAAGAAGAAATCGTCTTCCAAGTTTTCTCATGGAAACTGAACTCTCCCTGCATTCAACCAAAGATTCACAAAAGGAGCACATTTTCAAAATACAAGTTTATAGATTTGATAACATAATTGAAGATCACTTACAGCCATGATCAGTTCATGTTTTTCTCGATTGGACCGAGCGATAAAAGGCGGGTACCTATGTAAAGAAACTTATTTGAGTTCACTTCATTTTGCATAGGCGCTGCAGAATAATGAAACTTTGACCTTTTTTTCTTGCAGAAAGGAGATTCCATTACATACCCTGAGAGAAGGATGTACAAAATCACTCCCAGAGACCACATATCACTTTTGGAGGTAATTGTTCCTTGGGAAAGCGCTTCTGGTGAGACATAATCTATGGAACCAAACAATCCAACAACTGGGTCAGTGAAATCCTCCACAGAACTCAATCCAAAGTCCATGATTTTCAAGGAAGAGTCCTGGCTTTCGTCGAGGAAGAGACAGTTTTCGGGTTTCAAGTCACGGTGAATGATATTGACTTCATGAAGAGCCTTCAAACCACTAGCAATCTGTCTCACAACTGCAGCAGCTTTAGCTTCAGTGTGTCTCATCTGAGCCACGATCCTATCGAAAAGCTCGCCTCCAGAACAAAGCTCCAACACGAGGTGAACCCCGTTCGAATCTTCATACACGTCGTAAAGATCAATCACATTTTCATGAGGTGAGACATTCTCAACTATCTTTCTCATTACCAAAATCTCATTTGTCAATAGAGCATCAGAAATCATAGACTTTCTTGTAGGAACCATGGAAGTCACACTCTTGAGAGCATTTCGATTTGGTGGACATCCCATGAAAGCTGATGGTCCAATTCTTCTTAGTGTTTTAATAGCTACTTCCTTTTTCTCTCTTCTGGACTTACTGATACCTTTCCTGACTACTGAGAATCCTCCTCTCCCTATAACGTCGGATATCTCGTACTCGTCGGAGAGTTTTCGAGCTTGCTGTATCATTTTCGCTCGAAAATTTGATGAAGAACCCACCCAGGAGGGTGAAGAGAAGGAATCTGGGAATATTTGGTGGAAGAAAATTGATAAGGAAGAGGACAAGAGGTGGTTGAATGATGAGAGAAAAGGAAGAGGATTGGAATGAGGGACTTACATCATGAGAGTTGTGGATTAGTTATTAAAATTTGGATTGAAAAATGAGGCATTTTAAGGAATAAAGAAAGGAGAATAGGAGTTGGGGAAGAAAGACAAAACAAAGTCAATGTTTAACATTGTGCACAAAGCTCTCTCCTTCTCTCTTTTCTTCATCATTTCTTCTCTCTCTCTCTCTCTCTCTCTCTCTCTCTCTCTCTCTCTCTCCTATGAACCTTCCCTCTGTTCATACTTTATTCATTATTAGATGCGAAGATTTGAAGATCGAAGTCGAGATTTTTTCATATGAACTTATTCCAAAGGAAACGAGAATTGAGATGTAATTCCCGGGTGGAAATACATGCTTAAGACTAGTCATAAAGTGGTTAAAATCACTTTTGTTAGGCTTAAAATTACTTTCAAACATGTTTTTAATCATTTAAATCGACTTAATGTTCGATTTTACCGTTTTAAACGGGATTTTCATCCTATAAAAATTACTTTGAATAATTAAAAACATTACTTCCAAACAACGGAAAATAGTAATCATCTTTGATGGATTTATTTTTTAAAAAAAAATTATACCATTTATGAAATTTACAATTAAACCCTTTTGTGGATTATTTACTTTTGGTTGGCAACTTAGCCAACCCATTACTAGATTGCCAAGTTTCAGCAAAATTTCATTATATACATATATTGAAAAGGGTAAAGTTTGTGAATCTAGCGTTTTCATTTTTTATTTTTTTAATTTTAAGTTTTCGACAATTTTATATTATATATCTTCATAATAACAGCACTATAATTGAATAGATTCAAAGATTATTCATTAAATTGAAATCGAACTCACCTTATTAGAAAAATTAATTTTCTTTATTCGAATAATTTTTTAACATAAGTTTTATGATTTTTAATACTTTTCTTATATTATTTAAATTTGTAGTAAAGTGTGGGTGCCCGAATTGTATAATCCTTAACCCAATTTTTTTAGTGGTTTGATCGTCGGTCAATCGAGGATCATAGTGGTTTGACCTTAAAATAACCGATGGAGTTGTTCTTGGACTCGTAAAAAAAAAAAAAATAGCAATATTACTGAAAGATCAAATTTCTAACATCCCGATGTAACCTATATATATAATTCTTTTATATATTTTTAGATTTATAAATGAATATAATATTATATGAAAAACCATCGATAGATTCATTTAGTAGATACATATATTAAATTATTCATGTAACACCATAACGATAATATATTACGATATAAAAACCATCATATTTTGAAACAGAACTCATATAGCTGTGTATAGATTAATGGATAAAATAACCCAAATCTCGAAATAAAAAAATATACTAACTGAAAAAAGGTCATTAAAAAAATAATAATAATAATAATAAGATGAATAAATAAAATAGAAGTAACCAACCATTTACAATTATAATCTTATAGAATAGAGGCCGACATATCTCAATCTCCCTTTCATTAAATAACTGAAAAAGGAATTTGATGGATATAATGACATATTGCCAGCAAAAAATAAAATAATATTCCATCAATTGGTTTAAGAAAGTATCCAAAATTATAAACATTATAAAAGCAACAGCTACTTTCATTCACGACTAAAAGTTCCCAGAAATACAGTATTAATTGAGAGCTTAAGATTCCTGAATTAGTGACCTTTTTTTTTTAACTTTACTACTACACTCAGTAGCATTATATCCTACATTATATGTAAAAAAAGCCTTAAAGATTGTAGCTGTAGAACATCTAAGTACATGCTCACACAGAAGCGTATATATATGTATGTATGTATATATATATATTAAACAACTAGCATATAGATGGGAAGAAAATGCACCTTCTTAATGGCATGAAGATGGCTGGCCTTTGGGCTTACTTCCGATCATCCGAGCTTGAAGTATTTTCGACTCAAAGGTACCACAATTGTGTATCTTGCTTTGGCAATGGTGGGTCTACTGGGTAATCGATTGATGCCAAGTTAAACGGAGAACCAAATCTGAAGTCGGGAATGTTATCGTTAGGATACATGCCGAAAGGAGAATCGAACGTCTTGTATTCATCAAATGGGACTTTTGTGGAAGAGAAATCAGGGAGCTGCATTGGCATGCTACTTCCCCCCACCATTGCTCCTTGGCAATACAAGTTATCATCAACTTGGAGTTGGAATTTTGGCAGCTGTTGGTTGTGATCGGCTCTTGCTTCGACGTTCTCGGAATTCAAAATCTTGTCCTGTTGATGGTTAGAATCGTAGAAACTTAGAAGGTCAGTGATCATTTTCTGGTCGTCGTCTGGAAGTCCAAGGCCTGATACTCTGAGGGGTGGAGTTGGGTTCATAGGCCGGGTAGGAGGCTTGGAATGGTTAAAGGAGGGAAGAACTGGAGATGATTTATCATCGTTAGTTAGAAAGTTTGGGATGCCAAATATTGGGGAAGAATCACTCCTAAATGGGCAGTTCAACTGGTGGTTGTTTCTCGAAGTCCTGTCGAGAAACCCGAGGCACGAGCTGTTATATGGGCATTGAGAATATTCACAAGTATATATCTTCTGAGGCATCATTGTATTTGACTCATCAGTAATCAGAGTCCTCTTTTGAATAAAGTTTGAACTGTTCTCCATGAGTTCTTCCTTTATCTGAGGTCCCAATGGTGGCATCATTGGCCTCTCTCTAGGTCCAGGAGCCCCCATATTAAAGAAATTGAGATCACGAGGCTTCCTTTCCTCTGTTTCGACATTTGGTTCGTCTTCCACTACTTCAACATCGTAATCGCTACTGTCACTGATTAAAAGAGATCCGCTCCCACAGATCGACACAGGTGGGCATCTATCAGGATACAATGTCCTGGCCAAGGCTTCTTCCTGGTTTACAATGGCCAGCCATGTAGCACTCTCTTTTGCAGTCATCTTGTCTTGCAAACATTTAGACTGACGAACAAGCTTGCGAATCTTGGCAATGTCGGGCGACATGTGCTTAATCACAGCAGTGAGAACGCTAACTTTCCAAACCTTCTTCAGATCATGGGGCTTCTTATAAGGGGGAGGCCCCTGGTCCTTGGGTAATCCTAATTCAGGCCACCATTCCTCATTTCCAGTAGGCCACCACGGTGGGGAAACGCCCTTCTCCAGTGGAAAACGACGCTGGGGTGGATCACAGTGCTGCATCAGAGCAGACAAAAGTGATCCAAGGGTTGTATCTTGGAGCTCTTGTAAAGTGTGGGGGGTGGATGTCACTGTATTGCAGTCATCATTGATCCCAGGAATTGCATGATCAGCCTGATATTTGGTAATGGCTGCTGGGCCATTTCTATCGAATCTGACTCGTTCTTTCCACCAGGCACGAAGATTATCAGAAGCTCCACTCACTGGCTTTCCTTTCTCAGGAATGATCCCATAAACGAAACCTTGAGCTTTACAAACCTCCATCATTTTCAACATATATTTCAGGATACCGTCTTGAGCCCGAGACATCTTCTTCCTTCGGGCTTGCTCCTGGGATTGACGCTGCTTTGAATTATCATCCCCTTCCCTCTCTTTGCTTTGTTCTTTGAGTCGCCTCAAAAGCATCCGATCACGCCACATCCTTCTCTCAAGCTCATCAACATCCAGCTCTTCATCGCTATAATCTTCCTCCAAAGTAGCCTCTGCTTCATGCTCCCAACCCATCTCTTGTTCCCCAGAAGGAGCCGAAAAATATTCAAGATTTTGGCAAAAGCCAATATCTTCAAAGATTCCCATGGTGTTCATCATTGAAATAAACTCACTATCGTTGGCTTGAAACCACTTGGTGGTGGATGGACTGATCTCTTATCTAAGCACTGTTCAAACAAAACAGGGATTTTACGGTCCACAGAATTTAAAGTTCTGGCGAAACATTCCAGAAAATCGTTCATTCATGATATCCTGTCGAAAAATTAACAACCCAATACTTTGTTAGAAACTTAAATGCTACCTCAAGAAGCACGATTACTTTGAATTGGTTATGGCTGCAATATAAAACTTAAAAAATAACAATAATAAAGTCAAACTCATCAGATTAAATAAATAAAAGAAACGAAGCGTAGAAGAAACATATAGCTATATGCACAAGCGAATTAATCCGATTAATTAAATATTTTTCAGTGTGGAAAACAAACATTCATACTAGCAGAGAAATCGTCATTTAATAACTTAAAGAAAGGATAAATAAAGACATATTAAAGAAGAGAAAGAGAATCAGAAGATAATATAAAATAGATCCAAGATTTAATTATCGTGAGATGTATTTTCAACGTCAAAAAAGGAGAAATCAACATAGAGTATCGGATTGCAAGAAATTCAAGCGCTCATAGTTTCGCTTCCAATCCATACCCTTAACACTAAGATTGGAAACTCTGCGTGTAAGAAACGCCACGTTTGATTCATTCGAGTATAATCTTCCCCCAAGAATTTCCAGCAAATTTCTCCATCTCTAAAGCAAAACTAAACTATCCTTTATGACCAGAAACAGAGATAGACTTGAGAGTCTACATGAATTTATTTCACGCCGACTGTAACTCTTCGCTTTAAATGAAAAAAGAAGATGACCAGCTGCTTTTAGATCGAGAAACTCGGAGTCAATCAAAATCTTATCCCATCCCCGAAAAATGAGATAGAAATGAGGACAATCAAGCAGTAACGTAAGGATCAAAGGCGTTGAAGCAGAGGACAAGTGGCAGAACTTGCAAAGAAAGTCAGCAGTTTATATCAAACAAAACGCCTATAGTTCGTCAAAACAACATGCCGAAAAACCGCATATCTCAGTCGATAACAAACAATTCAGAAAGTAAAAAATAACCAAAAACATCCAACCGCAAACTCCGGACTCAATAACCACAGCAACGGATCAACACAATCAAAACTAAAACTCAGCAGATGAACAAAAAATCATGAACAGATAGCGCCACAACCACTACCACGTCCATATCGGACTGAAAACAGATATCACTCCGCAATTTCAAGCTCCTTAAATCAAGTTCACATATCAAAACAGCAGTAAAACCAAAAACAACAAAATTAACCAGCAAAAAAGCCGAAATAGTACAAGAATTACGCTCTATCATTTCCTGAGATTGAATATTACCTTCCGAAATCCATTGAAAATCCTCTTCCTCACCGCTCAAACTTTTCAAACACAGCACAAAGAGAGAGAGAGAGAGAGACGAAGTGACGGTGCTGAGGCTTTTGTTGTTATCCACTTCTCTGAAACTAGAGAGAAATAAAAGATGAGAGAGAAACTGGTGGGTCCTCAAATGCAAAAGACAAACAGTAAAATCTCAGGGAAGGAGGAGCCTTAACACGATCTCCAGTATTTAACCGTGGTTGGGTTAATTCTTCTAACCGCGGTTAAACCCCATGGAGGCTGCTATTGGAATTTTGCCTATCGAGTTATTTTCCTCTGTTTTGCTCTCATCTTAACATCCCATGGTCGACATGTCGTTTTATCATTTACGTCACTTTTTCTTTTTTTCTTTTTTTATTTTCTAATGAATTCTATAAATTATTTTTTCAGTTTCTCGATGAAAAATTACGTTTTAACGTCAAAGTAGAGACACCATCCGTTTACGAGAATGCTACAATTAAGTTGGCATGTTTCTTAGAACTGCTCGAGAGTTTGATTAAGTTTGGTCAGGTTGTAAATTTTTTGGACCAATCCGAAATTTCGAGCTAGTTGGATTGACGACCCGAATGACCCAAATAATGCTCACAACTCAACCCTACCAAACCCGCTATTTTCGAGTTGGGTTGGATTAGGTTTGTTAGCTTTTTCCGCTCGTAAAACTAAAATATCAGACTTCACACACACATAGGATGAATTAATTAAATAACTAAAATTTGAGGGATTAAAATTTATAAATGTATAATAGTTTTAAATTATTAACAGAAGGCACCCAATCATTAATTGGTTTTTATTAATTTCCTTCGTTAAATAAATAAATTATATTGGCTTAGTTGGAAAATAATAATGCAATTCAACTTATTTTAAATATAGTGGATTCTATTCGAAAAAAGAAAAAATATATATATATCTTTTTTTGCATGAAATTTTACTATAAATGTTTCCATTTATTTGGGAAAGTTTTTATTATTATTATTATTATTTTGGTAAATATGAACGAGCGTTTTTGTTAATGGTCGGTAATGAGTTGTCGTATATTTTATTTGTTCAGTTCAACCATATGGGAATGACGGTTCCAAATGTTAATATTTTAATTAATAAAATTATAATAAATAATGAAAAATGTGATGTCACTAAAAGACTTGAAGATTTAGCTGGAACGAATCGTGAAATTTTGAATAAAAACAATAGAAATTTGAAGAATCATTTTTTTAATTTTATTTCTAAAGGAAAAAATGTGATAATAAATAATAAATAAATAAATAGGTTCGTGGTGAGAGCCATATGAGGTTTCAATAGAGATGTCCACGTGTATTCTAATACTTATTTTATTTTTCATCATCGTTAAATTCTCTATTTATTTTAAAGCTTTGATTTTTTAATATAATTTTTATTAAAAAATTGTAAAAAAATCAATATATTTCACAACCTGTTGTAATTTCTAAAAATTCAAATTTTAATATTACATCAGAATTATTAATTTTTTACAACATATATTAATTAAAACATTACAATTAGAATTAGAGTCTCAAAAATTAATTAATTAATTATATATATTGAAAATGTATTTATATTAAGCGGGACGAGGACAGAGAATATAATCCTGTTTTCGACCCAATTTATCTAAAAAATTTTTTTCCAATTTCCTGTCTAAACGAGGAATCCCTCTCCGTTCATGAGAATATTAGTGACGGGTCAACTAACAAGGAATCCCTCTTCGAGGCACTTCTCAATTAATTTAAAAAACTAAATTATAAAAATCGCTTAAATTTTGCTATTTATTTAAAAATATATATTGGTATTTGAAGATTTATAATATTATGTTTAATATTTTTTAAACCTTTAAAAACTACATTTAAACAGACTTTTAGTCTAAAATTATAATTATTTTTCTCCTTTAAATATATATTTAAAACATTTAAGAAAAAAAGTAAATATAATATATTAAATTTTTTAAAGAAGATGAATATATATATATATATATATATATATTTAAAATAGGTATATTATAATAACTTTATACCGAACATAAACTTATTTAAAATAACCGTATATATTATTATTCTCTTAAATTATGCTAAATTATTTTTTTTTTTAATGAGATTTGAATTTCTAATAAGTATCAATTTATTAATAAATTAATATTAATTTAATTAAAACTATTAAAACTATTTTTTCTAAAAATAATTTATGAGTAATTATCACGTGAGTTTTATTTTTTTAAAATTATTTTTCATTTATTTTTACAAACTCCTTTTATCTTAAATTAAAAGTCTTTAAATACCAAAAAAAAAGTTGCAAATTGTGAGAATCGAGGACGAGAAGGCACTCGGATGCAAAGGATTTTCCAAAAGTGGATTTAAAAGCAAGGGAAAAAGTCCGCAGCCGCCGCATTGACAAAAGGCCCTATAACCCACGTGTGGATCCTTTAATCCTAACTGTCTAAGTGTGCCACGTGTTAGGTGGACCCCACAGTAATAAGAGGCTATGGAAAGTCTTCATAAAAATTTGGTCAAAGGTCAAGCTCCCATTTGATGTTACCTCACTCACGGGTGAGGATTTGTTTGTCACTTTGAACATAACTCCTGACTTTACTTTGGACTTCTTCAAAAGATCTCATAACAATAGAGAGACTACTCTAATTATAAACTCATAATCATTCCCTAAATTAGTCGATACGGGATTTCAATCATCCAACAGATGTTACTTTGATACGTCATTGTAGTCTACCAAGTCGTCTCGTCCCGATTATACTAAAGAGTATCTATGCACTGTCTTCAATTTTTCTCGTCTCCAGTCTATTTGTGTATTACATAAATCTTAGTAAAGTTTCTCGACGTCACGTAAAATGAACTAAAGAAAACGTTTTTTCTACCCTAGCCTAATATTACTCGTTAGCAAACTTATTTCTTCTAATTCCTGTCCACGTACTTATTTTCTTAAGCTTATCTCTCTGGTTAACTATTCTGTCAATATGAACATAACTCAATTAAATCAAATATTATATCAACCAAAATATCAAAAATTAACATATTACTGAACTAGAAAAAAGAACGTCAAAGACATAGAAGAACCCAGATTCCAGATGAATGAAAACGTTACTGAATTGGTCATGAGATCTCTTCAGAACGAAATGGAAGAAGGGAGGAGATTCTCGAACGAGGAAAAGGAACCAATGACTTTGAAAGACTAGCAACCTAACAGTCCTAAGCAACTTGAAACCGATAGCTTCACTAAGCGTAAATGTAAACTCCGCTCCATATAGGTCTCCTCCCTTACCTATACAAATTGGGTTCAAAATTATTTGAAGACAAAGACATGTCTATATGAATTATTATTATAAAGTATACAACTTTATAAAATCCAAATAGCCTTAGCCCAACCCTCAAAGTTTGGGCCCTCCATAAAGTATGGATTAGACTTTATGGCATCCCTCATCCATAACATTATCATTTAACCTGTTTTGAAAATGATATCATTCAGGGACAGTTTATCTCCTCATCCCTTTCCATTATAACTCATCATCTTCTGCTATGAACAAGGATCGAGCTCGAATCTAATAGGAACGAGTCTCGGATTTAACACGAAAATCTCGACTCGGCTTCAAGAAATAGATCAAAACTTGATTAACATTGAAGATCTACACATACACATACACAAGAAGCTACTTTCTAATCAGATCATTGTATGTAACAGTCAGTAGAACTGTATTTCTATAGCTATGAATCTTTTTTTCTCAGTATAAAAAGGAAGCTACCATGGCTGGCTTCGAGATTCCTTGCAACGTCGGGTTTGTGTTCTTCGTCTCGATGATTCCGTTGAGATTTAGCTTCTCAACTTTGTTGGCTTCAATCTGTTTCAAGAACAAAACAGGAGACGAGACAAAGAATATATGAGTCTAACATTAACATAAACACAGAACACTAAACTAGGATTAAGAGTTCATTACTTGTTCTGTGTAGGATTTGGACCGCTTTTAGGAATTTGGCGAAGGCTCGAGGAAGTCGACGATGGCGTTTCGGGGAGCTTCCGAACTGTGAGAGGTAGATGAAGATGACCAACTCGAAACGAGGACGATGGGAGGAGTGTTCTTGCAGCCAGAGCAGCAGTGTGAAGATGGAGAGGAAGCATCAGTAGAAAAGTGTAGAGAATTGGAAGCAATGATTTGCAGATCAAAGGTTTCATGTTTTTTTGTGAGTTATGAGAGAATCAATGTCTTATTTGTCTTGCAACTCCAACAACTAGTGGTCTGCCTGCTTATATAATTCAACAAGTTTTCTAGTTTTGTCTTCAACTGCCTTTCTTTGTTTCACTAAACAGAATACTTACAAGTTACACCCCTGTATTTTGTATATTTCACAGATCGTACCACTCCCGTATGTAGTGTATTTTACGAATCAGACCCTTGTATTAAAAAAAAGTTCGAAACACCCTTGTGAACATGAAAATTAAAACCGACTCATATACCAATCTAAACATTACTCAACTGGTTAAAACACATTCAGTCGTTAGAACAGAAGACAAAGACTGGAAGGTGTAAACTTGAGGTGTACAAGGGTAGATTTGCAAAATAAATAACTACAAGGGTGAGATGTGCAATTAATCTAAAAACTCTGTATTTTACAAATCAGACCCTTGTATTAAAAAAAAAGTTCGAAATGTCCTTGTAAACTTGAAAATATACCATTTTATCGGCTAGCTTTTGTTAAAACCGACTCATATGTCAATTTAAGCATTCACTCGATCAAGAGGTCAAAAGTTTAAATCATTCTACCTCCAATATAAGAATCAATATCATAACACAACAGTACATTAAAACAAAAACAATTAAAACTCAACTGGTTAAGACACATTCACTCGATCGAGACATTAAAAGTTTAAATCACTCCACCTCCATTATAAGAATCAATATCACACGACAATAGTACATTAGAACAGAAGACAATAAATCAATTGGTTAAGACACATTCACTCGATTAAGAGGTCAAAAGTTTAAATCTCACCAACTCCATTATACGAATCAATATCATACAACAACAATATATTAGAACAGAAGACAATAGTTCAACTGGTTAAGACATATTCACTCGATTAAGAGGTCAAAAGTGTAAATCTCTCCACCTCCATTATACAAATCAATATCATACGACAACAGTACATTAGAACAGAAGACGAGGACTTCAAGGTGTAAACTTTAAGGTCTACAAGGGTAGATTTGCAAAATAAATAACTACATGGGTGTGGTGTGCAATTAATCTAAAAACTTTCAAAAAATGAATGGCCTGGATTAGTCTGTAAAGATCAAACACAGTTTTCAAGACAGATCCAAAGGGTTAGTGGGTGTGAGCTGAGCCATGTGATCTATGTTTGACTTAAGGAACTTCCAATTTCCAAAGCAAAATCAAGACTTGAGAGAGGAGTTCTTGCTAATTATACAATAATTTGTTCACCTGCCATCACGTGGTCATGCACGTGATCAAAATAGCAAAAGAAATTTGTTCTACTCCTTGACAAAAAATGCTACTGCTACCAATCTGCACAGTGCTTAAAAAACTATCACTTTTCCTCTCTATGTTTGACTGAGAGCTACATTCAAATAAATCAATCTTTCCTTTACCTAAACTATTCTTCCCCTTTTCAGGTTGCCAATTGGCTACAATCTGATGTGATGCACCTATAAGCAACAGTCTGCATCCATGGCTGATGATTTGATGATTTGATGATCATCATCATCATAAGATGATAGACTTAAGAAAGTTATGGAGAGATCTACTAATATAACTCAACTTGCTGGTTTTGTTACGATCTCTACACGGTCCTACTAGTTTCGGTGTCGGGAAATACTTCGACGAATCATTGTGTTCTTGGGATGAATGGTTAGAATAAACTACTGAGCGTTTAGGACCTGATGGATGTAAGTAAAAGTAAGGAAGAGTGCAATGTGTTTGAAAAGGAAATTCATAACCCAACAAATTGAGACTACTTACATTTAGGGGTAGTAGTATCTACTGTTTGTTGATAGTATTTCTTCAGCTCCAACTTTCATGTTGGAGCCAGGCATTTTCTTCTTTGCCCCTCCTTCGACGACCGTGACGTCGACTAAGAATGTTGCACAAACGGGGCGGTGATCGGAGAATTGGGACTCCCCACGAATGTAATAAAGTTGTCGTATGCCGTCACCGTGCCATAAAATTCTGTCACACCTGCATTCTTCTATGAGTTTTCAGGGTGTGTTATGAGGGTTGATTAGAACAAGGTTTTGTATGATTTTCTATGTCATACGTACCAAGCTGGTGTTCTTCTCTTCTTTTTCGATTTTTTCAAGTCCCCGGCGTACGTGTCGGAGTTGTAGTAGTATTTATACGTGGGGGCGAAGTAAATTGTTCCCTCTTTCCATCCATAGAACACTCGCCCTGCATCCCTTTCGATCTTTAGCTATAACATCCACCAAAACATAAGAATTAGCACAAAACATCTTTGATTTTAAGCTCAAAATCTCAAACTTCAACCACAACTCTAGAGGACGATTACCTGATCTTTGTTAAGAAGTTCATCCCAGTGATTTGCTTCCATAAGCCTTCGAGTATCCGAGTAGCTCAAAGCTATCCGATAGTTCAAATCTCCTAACCATATTATTCGTCTAGAGCCATTTCATCAACACAAATGAGAAGCTCAGTAACAAACAGTGTTATTCTTATTTATATGTATATGTTTTTTCATATCATTCAGTTCAAGATGCTCACTTGTGTCCAAGGATTTTCTCTGGCATTCGACCGTCAGGTGTTCTGCATATTTTTGGAAACTGAGTGTTCTTAAGAATTTCTATGACATCCAAATTTCTCCTGAGTTCATCCCCTTCTTTCTCTCCTGAAGCTAAGTGGCTGCAGATGAAGCAAAAGCTTGTCTGTTGAATTAACATGCTCACTGAAATGCACCCCTGGAAGACAAGAACCGACCCTCACGATTTCAGAATGAAACAATATGGACCGCCCAAGCCCACCGCTAGCAAATATTGTCCGCTTTAGCCCGTTACGTATCACCGTCAGCCTCACAATTTTAAAACGCTTCTGCGAGGGAGAGGTTTCCACACCCTTACGAGGAATGCTTTGTTCCCTTCTCCATGTGGGATCTCACAATCCACCCCTTGGGGGTCCAACATCCTCGCCGGCACACCGCCCGGTGTCTGGCTCTGATACTATTTGTAACAGCCCGAGCCCAAGCCCACCGCTAATAGATATTGTCCTCTTTGAGCTTTCCCTTTCGGACTTCCCTCAAGGTTTTTTAAAACGCATCTACTAGGAAGAGGTTTCCACACCCTTACGAGGAATGCTTTGTTCCCCTCTCTCCGTTGGATCTCACAAATACTAAGCAAAATTATCCCATATTTGTAGACAAGGGAACTCAGAAATATATAAGTATTACCTTGTTGCCGAGGCATCCCATGATTCCACGACTGGTACTTGCAATTCGTAAGTGGCTAACATATGGAACAAGCTCCTTCCTCATCCAAATTGTGACAAAAATGCCAACCATTTGTTTACTTGCAATGAGACCATACTTCATCTCGTTACCGCTTTCAGGAATGGAAATCTCTGAAATATCAAAGACGCTTGGATCCTCCTCTTCATCTTCTTCTGAAGAAATACCATTTTCACTCACATGTGATGGTTGGCACCGAAACCAGAAATCCTTACTGCGTTTCCTTTCAAGTTCCAGTGGCGTACAATTGCAACTTTTTAGCTTCCTTCTACTTACAGTCCTGAAAGTTTTACTGATGCTTTTAAGAGAAGGTTTTGGAAAGAATTTAGAACCGCTAAAACCAGTGGCAGGTTTCGGTCCTCTTGAGCAGCCATTTATTGGATTGTTCAATGATTGGTTAATTAAGGATAGCCATCTTGCAGCAGGCTCATTGTCTTCGATAACGAGAACGTTTCCAGCATTTAGAGGCACAATTTCCTGAAAACTGATGATATAAGAAGTTAAAATAACACATCAAACCGTTTGAATGATTGGAAATATAAAGAATCACATGACAAATTTGATTGGGAGTGGCAGATAAAGGCTACTATCCATAGTTTCGCTGGAAGAATAAGAGCTTTGGAACTTCTTTTGTAACGGCCCAAACCCACCACTAATAGATATTGTTCGCTTTGGTCCGTTACGTATTGCCGTCAGCCTCACGATTTTAAAACGCGTCTACTAGGGAGAGGTTTCCACACCCTTATAAGGAATGCTTTATTCCCCTCCCCAACTGAGGTGGGATCTCACAATCCACCCCCTTTGAGGGTCAACGTCCTCACTAGCACACCGCCCGATGTCTGGTTTTGATACCATTTGTAACAGTCCAAGCTTACTACTAGTACATATTATCTACTTTGGCCCATTACGTATCACTGTCAATCTCACGGTTTTAAAATGCGTCTGCTAGGGAGAGGTTTTCACACCTTTATAAGGAATTCTTCGTTCCCCTCTCCAACCGATGTAGGATCTCAAAACTTTTCAAAATTATCAAATGGAAATTTGAGCAGTGAACAAAGTTGGCATTGTTGTCTACTCAATAAACAAACCAATATAGTTTCTTGGAAAGAAAAGATTGGAAAAGAACTTTCAAAGCACAGCAAGATGAATGAACATATTCCATGTTGTCGTTCTTAAAAAGAAGGGAAAAGGGAGGGGCAGAAAACATACCCGAATATGTAAATATCAGCGCTATCGTCGTTCTTAATAAAATCGTTCAGATTGAGGTTAGTATGGGGAGATTTTCCTCCAACATTCCACGTTGCAACAAAAACACTGAATCAAATCCCAGCAGGGAAAAGAAATGTTAATGCACAAAAAGATTAAAAGTTCATCATCTGATCAAAACAAAAGAAAATCAAAGCAATCTCATAACAAAATACCGGAAGGATTGAACTTCTTCTTGATCACGACTCATTAGAGAATCCGTGCTGCCTAAGAATGCACTATCTAGCTCTAGATCGGAAATCGATTCTAAGCCCTTTCCTGATAATCAAACAGGACACTCACTTCTTATCAAACTTCATAGTTTAAACCAACTGATCAAAAAATACTCTGAAATAGCTGGAAAAGGAACAATATCAAATAGAGAAACTATACCAATCTTGCTTCCTTTCTCACACTAATTTAAAGATGTGAATTGAATATATTCTTCATTGAAAAAGCTACTTCAAAATTATCATCAATGACTTATCTGAATAAAACTTTGCTTTCTATGGTGATATTTCTTTCTTTATCATAAAAATAAAATAAGAAAGATGTTAAGTTAATCCCTTTTGGAACTCACCAGTGGACTCAAATGAACCTTTGAACTCTCTCTTCCCATTTCTTTCTCCCATGGCAAATATTTTTCTAATGAAGGACTGAAAGCAGAGGAAGAAAAAGAAATAGATATTTAATGATACTAACTTCATAAGGTACAAATTCAAGAGGAAAAAACAACAAAAAAAACTTTAGGATCCAAAAAATGGGAAGAGAGAAAGGGAGCTGATGAATCATTCACCTTCTTTCTTGAGTCTTGTTCTTTGAAAGTCATTGTCGATATTGGAATTTCTCATCAATTCCACTGACCCAAATCGAAGATCTACAGCAAAACAAATCGAAGCAAACATAAATTGAAATTTCACTCTCAAGAACGTCAAGAAACTAAGGACTCAACACCAGCAACCATCCCCTGATCCATGATATCAATAATCCCCTGATCCATGATATCAATAATCTTCTTAGAAATCAATTGCCAATGAAAATAAATTGAACTGAAGCCAATGGATAAGACATAATCCAAATCAAGAAGCTAGAGATTCAAATCTATTTTGAGTGAACAGAACACAGACAGAACAGGAAACCAACCAGACAACAATGATCTAATGAAACCAAAAACTCAATAAATCCAAAGAAAACGCCAATATTACCACAAAAAGAAGCAAAACTCAGAATTAAGATTTGCTCAAGGAGGAACAGATTTGATCAAATTTAAAACCAAAGTGGCAACCCATGACAAGGTTGACAAGTGGGGGGGTTATTCTTATTCACGAGAAAGTCAACTGTCGGTATATATATAAGAAGAATTAAAACAAAATGAACTTCCACGATTTCCGCAGTATAGAAAATTGAAATGATAGAAAAGAAAAAAGAACCTGAAATTGAATGTTAGAGATTCTAGAAGAAATAAGCAAAATGTCTGATATTCAATGGAGGTAGTCCGAGAAATTTGCTGTTCCAAAATGCATTGAAATTGAGAAAAGAAATGGCACAAAAGAGGATAATAATAATAATAATAACCACGATCGATTTGATTGATGTGCAAATGGAGGGGTAAATTTTCTCGGGAAAATAAAGCGAGAAAGAAAATGTTTCTAGATTCTCTCATTCTCGAAAAAGAAACGGTCATAAGTAGAGAGGAAAATCTCAAAATCACCTTTGAAGAAACGCCGATTTCCGCAGTGTGTGATTTGATCCTTTCATTGCTACAATTGGAGAAGTTGTTCGATCGAAGTTCTTCAAATGTTCATCGCAAAATGGCGAAGGATCAAATCTTTTGATTGAAATCCTTTGAAATGATCATCAAAAGAATGAAGAAATGGATCAATTTCATGGAACTAAGTGCAGAGATGAAATAAAATTGCAACAAATTCCCAAGTAAATGGATTGCTTTCAAATTTCTGTTCTTCCCCTTTTATAGAGCTTTGAAGGGAAGCAATTTCAGATGCTTTAATTTGGGTAGCATCCACATGCAACTTTTCATTTTGTTGTGCTTTCTTTTCGGCTTTGTTCTATATATATATATATATATATATATATTTTTTTTTTTTTTTTCCCCCTTTTTTAGTTAACCAATTATGACATAATTTCATAATTTTTAAAATTATTTTGTTTAAATTTCAAAAAATTTAAAATCTTTATAATTTATTTATCTATCTCAACCAAGAATATTATATATTATCGATTTACAAGGAACGTAATTTTAAACGACCAACCTGATGGGTTAAAACTTATAATAATAATAATAATTATTATTATTATAATATTTTAAATTCAAATTTCAAGACAATGGAAATTAATGAATGTAGCACTTAGAAATATATATATATATATATATATTATTTAACTGCTCTGCACTCAAGTATACTCGTTTGCATACAGTGAGTACTTGATTCTATATCATTTGTAATAGTTCAAATTCATCGTTAGCTAATGTTATTTTGTTTGGACTTTTTCGAGCTTCCTTCAAAGTTTTAAAACGAGTCTGTTAGTGAGAGATTTTCACACCCATTAGAAGGAATACTTCGTTCTCTTCTCCGACTAAGGTGGGGATCTCATATTTACTCTCATCTTGAAGTAAGTCAACCAACTAGAATTCGGGTTGCTGTTGACACGGGCGACATATGCCCGAAGATATTTTAGAGAATTGGGATAAAAAAAAAATTTAGAATACGTTTTAAGAAGACAATGTTATTAACTAACAAGCAAATAAGCAACAATCACGGTTTTGATAGCATATAGCTCGAGAAAGGGAATGTGAAGACTATTATTTAGGTTCTTATTCTTTTCCCGAACTATTTTAAAAAATAACCCTTTTTTCGAAACAATTTTTATAATAATAAAAAAGTGGAAGAACAACGTTGTCATAACTCATCTACCCATTTCATAAAATTTTAAATTATTAAAGAACAAATAAAGTGAAAATGGGGCCAAAAGTTAATTATATAATAATTAAGAGGCAAAAACGTGAAGGGAACCAAATGTTGGGGTAATGTTTGCCTCATTTACAAGCTAAAGAAAAAAACATAATAAATAAATAAAAGAGGTAGATCCTTAAATAAAGGGTTTTCTTAATATTCTATTAAAATAACAATGTGGTCCTCGAGAATTTAGAATGTTTTAAAACAGGACAATAACTTCTTTTAATGACAAACATAACCCATCAACAAGATTCTTTTATTTACAAAGTAACCCTTTTTGGGGCAACTTTTCAGATATGTAACCTAAAGTTGATGCTTCATCTTACACAAAAATTGTTGATGCCAAAAGTGTTGGAGGGATAAAGGATCGACTCGGTTACTCGTACGAGATTCTAAACTCCGCTTCACTTTAATACTGTCTCTACTTTTAGTTTGGTTTTGGAGCGGGTTTGACCATGAATACTGTTGACTAAAAGAAAATGTATTATAAACAAACTTCAAAAATAAAGTTCGGTAAGTAAGAAAATATTCGTCCGAGATATAACTCGATCGATTAAGTCAATCATCCTCGGTTTGAATCCCGACGACTCCCACATGTTAGACTTACAAAAACAACAACCTGATATCTACATAGACTCGTTTAGAGAGTCGAGAGAGAAAGATTAGAATTTAAAGCTCGGTACGTGTAAGACTCCGAGAAGCGTAGGCTGAAAAAAAACAAAACATAACCCCACATTACAATGCCGAAGGAAAACAAAGGAGTAAATGGCAACATCTGTGCTTACTAGCCAAAAGATTCTAAGAGTGAACAGGGAATGTAACAGTTACAAGGATAATACAAACTCGGAACACAATACATGGCTGCTGTGTCCGATCACGACTGCGTTGCCATCATAGAAACAGAATACGGTTCGTGACCGTGAACTCTCACGCGGTAGATGCAAGTGTGCGACGGGCTTCCATGGTTGGATGAGAAATCTAATCGGATCATGTCAACGAGTCCGGAGCCTGTTGTCTCCACCACGTTGAATGTCTGTGCATTGCTCTTTTCGAGATCGTACGTGAACTCGGCCAAGAGAAACATCTTCTCAGCATTCGCAGCTGAGGCAGCAACGTCGTCCCCTTGAAACCACCCAGATACCCTGCACGCCTTAGGCGCGCTTGATCTATCGTATGCTACGCTCTGTCCAGAGAAGCCAGATTGTGAAGCCTAGTTAGTAAAAAAGGAGGAAGCTGGCAGATGGTATAATCTAATAATACATATAAACATGAATTTCATCTGGCAGCATCGTTCAATACTATCGAAAGCGTAATATATCCTCTTTAAAGCTAAAACATTTATCCATTTAACTTCGAGAAACTGTTTGTGTGAGATCCCATATCGGTTGGAGAGGGGAACGCTCCCAAGGGGGATTGTGAGATCCTACATCGGTTGAAGAGGGGAACGAAACATTCCTCCTTATAAGGGGTAGAAACCTCTCCCTAACAGACGCATTTTAAAATCGTGAAGCTAACGGTGATACATAACAGACCAAAGTGGACAGTACCTGCTAGCAGTGGGCTTGGGCTACGGGCGTTTTGCTTTTCATAAACACGCCATTGAAGAATATTTTAAGCTCTATATTGGATTAGTAGAAAGAAGATGCCCTTATCTTCAATCTTCATCATCCATCCCCTTTTCAAATACATGTTTCTCAAAGGATGTCTCATATAGACACCATAGAAAAGAAGGTACTTTTGTACATCATTCTAAAATAACATATGCATTATCCATAACCACAACCCTCCCAACTCAAAATATCGAACCGACCATAGAATCCTGTTCATGGAACGCATTAGCTGTCTGCTATCCGGTTGGGCAGTAAGGGTCGAGAAGGGCAATCACTCATTCTAAAAACCAGCATTCTTAAGACCAAAGAGGCGGGCGGAAAACGGGGGAAAGCTCTCCGTTCCTGGTTCTCCTGTAGCTGGATTCTCCAGAACCACAAGAATCCTTAGTTAGGATGGGATTCAAACTCAATACCTTTTGAGATTTTGAATCACCTACCACCCAGGTCTTCCTTTCCGGTGTATAAAAACGTGCAACCTGACTTGTCCGAAGCACAATTAGGAAACGCTTTCGGAGGGCATGGTGTCCCTCTCTAGTGGGTAAGCACCATTTAAAACTAAGATCATAGCACCACTTAAAACTTTTGGAGGGCATGGTGTCCCACTTAACTATGCTGGTCTGTAGGATAGAACTTGTTACAGTAAAGAAGAACGTAACAGAAGGTTTTAAAACGCGTCCATCAGGAAGAGGTTTCCACATCCTTATAAGGAATGCTTCGTTCCCCTCTCCAACCAACGTGGGAACTCACAATCCACCCTCCTTGATGGCCCAGCACCTCCCCGATACACTGCTCAGTATCGGGTTCTAATACCATTTGTAACAACCCAAACTCATTTAGATTATGTTGTGTAACTCTAAAAGACGCGTTTTAAAAACCTCGAGGGAAAGTCCAAAGACGACAATATCTACTAGCGGTAGGCTTCGGCTGTTATACAATAACTAAGCAGATAAGGTGCCAGCATTGCATTTTCAACTATGCCTATGGTTCTCTTCACAACTCATGCAATACAGTGCAATCTTTTTTCTTTTAAATCAAAGCCATGGCAGTATACACTAACAAATGCTCATTCATTTTCAGGCAATCCTAAGATATAAGTATTTACCATATAGAAACACATATTTGGATAAGAACATCACCTTGGCAACATGCTCTAGAGTAATAGCTTCTGGAACGATCGCCGTCCGTAGCCTAATTTGAACGAACCCGCTACTTCCTTTCAAGGGGAAGCACTGCCCGGGCTCCCCGAAACTCGGTTTCAGCATCTTATTCGCATTACTATGAACTCCATTCCTTGCATTTCTCGAAAACCAGTTACTTGTTCTTCCTGTAAACGGCTCGGAATGCTTTACAACCATAGCCCCACCAGAAGCAAGAGCATAATCCACCCTACCAAGTCCATCAGCCGCATGCTTCTCAATCTCCATCTCAACCACCTCCCTTGCATAGGCTCTTATATCATCCAAATTTGCAAACCGCTCATCAATTTCACCGCTCTTCGCCTTCTTCAATTCGTCGTAAATCCTATCGAATTCTTGCTTCGACAACCAATCCACGGCCGTTAACTCGCTCAAAGACCTTTCCAGATCCTCCCCTTTATCCTGCAGCACCTTCAAACCGCTCTCAAGATCAGCAGTTTTTGCCTCAATCTTATGGTCAACTTCCCTTCTCAATCCCCCAACTTCGTTCTCGATCTTCCGATCGACGACCTCCACCTGAACCTGAATCATCTTGGTGGTAGTCTTCAAGAATGCTTCAACTTCTGCAATCCGTCCCTCAACTTCCGAAAACCCCATTTGATTTCCCACCGCTCCATCCCCTGATTTTAGGGCTAATTTCCTAATCATTTGAACCAACCCTAGAAGAACCATCAAAAGCACAATATTCTTCGTAACGACGCTAAGAATAGTCGCCCATCGAGGCTTCTCCGGCTTCGTAATCGCCTTTCTACTCCGCCGCGGCGAAATGGTGGAATTCGCAACAGTTTTCTTGATCTGAAGTGGATCCCTAGATGACCGCTCGAGAACAACCTCACCTCTAATCGAGTGATGGCTCATATCCCTACCAATTCCACCGGCGACCTTATCATCGGCCGCACCACCAGTCCCCGCAGTAGCAGTATTCGATAGAGGATTCGCGCCATCCGTTGCCAACAATTCAATACTAGCCCCCTTCTTCTCCGAAACCAACACCGGCCTCCTCCGCGCCGCCGGATTCGCCGTTATCGACACGGTCGAAGCCGACATTTCTGTGGAGAAAATTTCACGATTCCGACAGCAGAAATAAATTCCCCAAAATGCAAAACAAAAGCCCTAACGGTGAAGAACGAAATTGAAGAACATACGAACATACAAGAATGTAAAACGCAAAGAGATTGAAAAGGAATTTTGTATACACTGAGATTTTGAAATTTCTAAGAAAAAAACAGAGAAATTTCGAGGGAAAACGGAGGATACGGTGGCAGAATTTGATTTCCGAATCGAGAATAATTGAGTGCATGACCTGAATTAAATTAACCGACGCATCGGATGAAAGCAACCGGCGTTTGAATTTTTTTTTTTTTTTTTCTTTCACATAGAAAAACAACCCTTTGTCTTGTTTCATTGTCAGAATTACCGTTTATTATTTCTATTTTTGTCGGGTAAAATACACTTATTTTTCTTTTTTAATTATTCAAATTTCTAAATTAATCGAGCTCGGGCCTAGCATCATCGCTGACACACCGCTCGGTGCTTAACTCTGATACCATTTGTAACTGCCCAAATCCACCATTAACAAATATTGTCTACTTTGGCTCGTTACGTATCATCGTCAGCTTCACGATTTTAAAACGCATCTACTATAGAGAGGGTCTAGTCCTTCTCGGACTAGTACCTTGCACCTCCGGGTGGCTGCCTTGATACCATTTGTAACAACCCACAAAACACCATCTATAAGGGTGTGGAAATCTTCCCCTACCATACGCATTTTAAAGCTTTGAAGGGAAGCCTAAAGAGGACAATATCTCCTAATGGTGGATCTGGGTCGTTACAAATGGTATCAGAACCAAACACTGGACGATGTGCCAACTTTCTCACTGTTCCTCGAAAGGGGGTGGATTTGGGGGCGGTCCCACACCGCACACCAATAGGAGGAAGGAAAGAGTGCCAGCGACGACGCTGGCCCCAAAAGGGGGTGGATTGTGATGTCTCACATTGGTTGGGGAGGAGAACAAAACACCATTTATAAGGGTGTGGAAACCTTCCCTTAGCATATGCGTTTTAAAATCTTGAAGGAAAGCCCAAAGATGACAATATCTCGGTCGTTACACATTGCTAACCGTTATTATTCGCTTAAAACATGTCTACTCTGTTTCCACACCCACATAAGAAAGGTTTAGTTCCCTGCTTTGACCCATTATGTACACCGTCAACCTCACGGTCTTGAAACATGTCTATTTCCACACCCACATAAGAAAGGTTTAGTACCCCTCTCCAACCGATGTAGGATCTCACGACCCTATAGGTACCAATACTTCACGAACTTAGAGGCATTACCATACCACCGACAAGCATGTTCGAGTATTTGGAGGCACGTGTTTTGTTGACGGTATTTTGTATAATTCAATAATTCAAAATTTCAAACAAAAAAAAAAAAAAAAAATTTATATGACAAATCATAGACATACAAAGCTCCAATGGTCCCATTAGAATATCTCTCTACCACTTCATATAACAGAGCACTAAAATAAGTACAAACAAAACCTGATGATAGTTACAAACAAACTATCAAGAACCAACCATACAGTTTATGAGGAAGAGAACCCGAGCTCCAAGTTAGAACCGCGCTGACGATGTTCTTCGAAGCTGATACTTCGGCTCGGGCGAGGGGGTCGATGGTAGCAAATTTTCCAGCTCCTACAGGTAAAACAAACTCCTTTAAGTAGATACAACCACAAATATTTAAGATACCCTTTCGGATCGAGTAGGCGATGATTGTACGAAATCCAGTTTAAACGAATCCTATGATCCTATCTTCTATCGATTGTTTCAACACTTCCCGTTAAAGCAATAATTTGGCATCAACAAACGAGTGGTTTAAACTCAGAACTTATTTGGTCTGGTCGAGCGTTTTCAAGAAAATCGTCTTTTCGTTATAGTATGCTGTCAGTAGATTTTCTTAACTCAACACCTTACGGCACGAGCTGACGACAGCCATGTACCACCACCTGGGGAGAAAATCCACTCAAAAAAGCAAAAGGAAAAAATAAACAACCTATAGGATAAAAGGGTCGTTGTCCACTTTGGCCCGTTACGTATCGTCGACAGCCTCAAGATTTTAAAACATGTCTACTAGGGAGAGGTTTCCACACCCTTATAAGGAATGTTTTGTTCCCCTCTCCAACCGATGTGGGATCTCAAAGTCCACCTCTTGGGAGCCCAACGTCCTCGTTGGCACACCGCCCGGTGGCTAGCTTAGATACCATTTACGTATCATCGTCAGCCTCACAGTTTTAAAACGCGTCTACTAAGGAGAGGTTTCCACACCCTTATAAGGAATGCTTCGTTCTATATGATGCGATTGTGGTGTGATAGCATCCAATTAAACGACATGAAACTTATAGGATGAACTCTGATCTAAAACCGTGCGTTCATCCTCGTACTTCGTTAAGAACCCTACAGAATCTAGTAAATCATAAGACGGGTAGCAATGTAGGAAACTTAAAAAGTACCGCCTAATAAGAGGACACGTGTTTCAAGCCCTTCGTTTGCAAATCTATATATATATATGTGTGTGTGTATATATATTCCACATCCAGCCATGTTCGAGTTTGACGAACACTAACCTTACGTTTCCTGAGCCTTTCGTTTTCCTCTTCCAAACGCGAAACTTTGTTCTCCAGTTCATTGGTATAAGCCTGTTGAAAGTGGCAACTAAGTTATACATATTGAAGTGCTCCTAACTTTTAAATCTACAGGAGCTTTTTTAAAAATCACCTGCTTCCTTGCTCGTGAACGAGCGGCAGATTCCCGATTCTTTATCATCCTTTTCTGTCTACGCTCGACAGTTTTCTCGATCATGTCTTCAGACGCTCCCCTTTTCCTTCCAGATGTCTGTGTGTCAGATAACGCTCCGATCAATGGCGTTGGCAATGCCAACTGATTGTCTACATATGGACCATCCATCACGGTGCCAGCCCCGACGTGCATCGGCTGGGGAATAGGCTGGCTCGGCATGTAAACCCCCATCATTGCTGTTTGTTGAGGCTGATATTGAACTTGGGGGAACTGCATCCACTGTCCTTGTTGGGGGAACTGTGGTGTGATGTTTGCGTCGACTTCAACAACAGGACCTGCACCTTTCTTATTCGGTGACGTCTCAGCAACGACCCCGGCTTTAACCAGAAAATCTTCCAATGTCATCTCTCCCAACGTAGGTTGTCGTTCACAAGACTTCTTCTCCTCACCATCTTTGCTTTGTTGAATGTCTCTCCACACCTCGTCAACCGTCTTTTTACTCAGAGCACCATTCAACGTGAGACTACCCTGACGTTGTTGGGGCGTTAGGTTCGACAAAACAGTATTGTCTTCATTGTCCTTACCGACGTTTTGGTTAGCCTCAGCGGTCCACACATTCTTAAGAAGCTCATCAAGATTCATACTGATTAATGGCTTTCCTAGATCACCCAACTGGTTTTGGACCTCATCCAAAGTGAGACTATATAGCGAGTTTTGTCGAACCAATGGCTCCAATTGCGATTGTTTGCCATTCGGATCACCTCCGCCTTGAGACCCCATCGTTTGAATCCCCATTCACATAATCCAGCTCAAATTTTAATCCATAGCTCAAACGAAAACTTCGAAAACCGTCTCATTCAACTCGTCGAGAAACGAAGCAGATGAGTTATACAAACAACCCAATGAAGTTCTGCATAAGATATGAATCAAGAACTAAATCAAATATATATACATATCAAAAGCTCACAAAGCAAGGAAATGATCATGTTATAAGTAAGGAATACATCTCCATTGGTACGAGCCCTTTTCGGGAAGCCCAAAGCAAAGTCACGAGAGCTTATGCTCAAAGTGGACAATATCATACCACTACTAAGGGTCGTGATTCCAAACATGGTATCAGAGCCATGCCCTTAACTTAGCCATACCAATAGAATCCACAAATGTGGAACAAATAAGTTGTGAGCCTCGTAATCAAAAGTGACTCAAGTGTCAAACAAAGGGTGTACTTTGTTCAAGAACTCCAGAGAAGGAGTCGAGCCTCGATTAAGGGGAGACTATTCGAGAGCTCCATAGGCCTCAAAGGAGGCTCTATAGTGTACTTTGTTCGAGAGGAGGATTGTTAAGAATTATTGGAAGGGAGTCCCACGTTGGCTAATTTAGGGAATGATCAGTAAGGAATACATCTCCATTGGTACGAGGCCTTTTGGGGAAGCCCGAAACAAAGCCACGAGAGCTTATGCTCGAAGTGGACAATATCATACCATTATGGAGAGTCGTGATTCCTAACGCAAATTTCATAAACGGAGTTAAATGGTAGATAAAAACCAGCATGCAGAGACATAATACAGAGCCAATAGCCTTAACTGATCAAAGAACTGACAAAACCCTAAAGCTAAACACATAACCCAACAATATTAAACCCAACAAAAACATTATAGAGCTAGAAAAATGCTTCAGAACAAGGATCAAAAGCTACTTTTCTGAAGAAAACTGCAAGAAATTGAATCCAAGACAGATTTTGAATCTTTGATCAAACTAAGAACAGGAAATTTATTAAAACTTCACAACCAAAGAGATTCATAATGGATGAACAAAGTGAAAACACACAACAACAACAGCTCTGCATGTAACAATATCAGTGAGTTCCTCTGAAAATCTCAAAAAATTCAAGAAACCCAAATGGGGAAAACACAAAAACAACATTCTGAGGTGAATCCAAGTAGCTAAAACACAAATTTCCAGAGAAAATCAAACAAAAAAAGGCTCAAGAACACCAAAATGAACAGAAATCTCAAATGGGTAATGCAAAGAACCACAAAAAAAGGCTAAAAAATGGAAAAAATGATAGGGAGAATGAATTGAAGTGATACCTGAAGAAGAATTCAACGAAGAACAAGAAGAACGATCTGAAAAGTGTAAAGAACAGAGTGAATTAAGAACAAAAGCATAAAAAATGCATCATATGGGATGAATTAATAACAGAGGAAAGAACAAAAAATGGGGGGAAAAAGGGGAAGAAAATGGAAGAGAAGGCCAAGCCCAGTTGTGAGAGTGGGATGTGGAGAAACAAAAGGGAAAATTTTATAATTTTTATTGTCTGAAAATTATAAAAAAATTAATTTTTTAAAAAGGAAAAAAAAAACTTTAATTGGCCAAATTTCTGAGTCTTCGTTCTTAGAGTTTTGGAATTGAAGGAAAAATAATTCCATGTTCACGCCCTCATGCTGTAATGATGAGACCCCATTTTCATTTGTCTACTTCTGCCACCATTTACGAGGGTTCTGTTCCCCTCCACACTCTATAAATAATTTTATTTTTACAGAAATTTTAATAATATTAAATATATGTAAAAAAAAAAATTTTAAATTATTGAAATACAAATTATGTAATTTAGTTTGTATCGTTCGAAAAAGTTATAACTTATACGAGAGTTTTCTGGCGAAATTTGGCGAGCGTTTATAAATTAATTGAATTTGTTGGTAGTAAAGCTTATATCGGAAATAATTTAGTTTCCATGTATAGTTCAAAAAAGGCGAATCTTTATACACGTGTATGCAATGCACAAGTTGGACCACCGACCTATAAAAATATGAAAAATATTTATTTTGGTTCATAAATAATAATTCTCATGGAAATATAAAGTCGTCTCTAATTTTTTATAATAAGGAAATGACTTGGAATTTGAAGTAGGTTTCGAGCGTTTTGTTCAAATGTGAGATTAGTGAACTCGTAACCTAAATTTTTTATGGTATGGGTTTTTTAATCGTTTAGGGTAAATAATATCACTATTTCTATGGGAAATTACATAGAAATATACATGTTCAATATGATTTCAAAGGATATATAAGAATCAAACAGTTGATCATTGAAACGAGTAGTATATTAACCTCATTCGAGCGTTGAGTGCTCGGGATTTAATTGGATATGTGTTCAAATACTCGGCTGCATACATCTGTTTGGCCTCCTCCACAGCATCAACCTTTCATCACAGCTTTTAAGAATTCATTGGCATCTATTGTATGTATGTTTGCTTGCTTAGTTCCATTGCATCGACTAGACGTTGGGTGGTTGTTGGCAAGGACGCTAAGATCCCCTTCCTTATAAAGGTGTGGAAATCTCTCCTTAGCTGACGTGTTTTAAAAATCGTGAGTATGACGACGATACATAACGGGCTAAAACGGACAATATTTATTAGCAGTGGGCTTGGATTGTTAGACGACAAAATATGTTAGCATTAGAGCCTTAGATGCTCAGGGCCTTTTCGGATGTTGTCTAGGCGGATTGTTTGGTGGAGGGTCATGACTACCATTGGGCAGTTCTGCATATTCGGACGGTCTAGTGTATGAATTTTGTTTCGATCTAATCTTTCGAGCTGGAGGAGTGAAATGATGCACTCGTCTCTGAGTTCCTAACTTGCAGTGGATAGTTTTCAATCTTCGTCTGTGCCCATCGACTCGAGCAATTCCCTTCACGTGGGCATGTGCCTTTTCCACAAAATGAACATTGTTATACAAGAACAAATCCAAGAACAAAAAACCTTTTAAAACCAACCTCAAGGCATCTTGATGCAACAAAATAAAAAAGAATCTCAATACCAAAAACCCTTTAGCTTTGCAAGGACAACTATCCTATAAAAAGAAACTTTGGAAGAACCATAATAAGCAAGGAAATGAAAAATCTCTTTAATCCAATTACCTCATATAATACAAAACAAAACTTTGCAACAGCACAATGGAGCAAATTCAAGACCACAAGCATCTAGCTCTCTGATACTATTTGTAACAGTCCAGATTCACCGCTAGTAGATATTGTCCGCTTTATCCCATTACGTATCGTCGTCAGGCCCATGGTTTTAAAATGCATCTATTAGGGAGAGGTTTCCACACACTTGTAAGGAATGTTTCGTTCTCCTCTCCAACCGATGTGAGATCTCACAATCCATCCCCTTGGGGGCCAACATCCTCACTAGCACACCGCCCGGTGTCTAGCTCTGTTACCATTTGTAACAGCCCAAGCCCACAACTAGCAGATATTATCCGCATTGGCCCGTTACATATCGTCGTCAACCTCACAGTTTTAAAATGCATCTACTAAGGAGAGGTTTCCACACCCTTATAAGAAATGTTTTGCTCCCCTCTCCAACTAATGTAGAATTTCATAATCCACCTCCTTGGGGGCTAGCTTCCTGCTGGCACAACGCCCGGTGTCTAGCTCTGATATCATTTGTAACAGCCGAGTCCAAGCTCACCATTAGCAAATATTGTCCTCTGTGGCCCGTTATGTATCACCATCAGCCTCACAGTTTTAAAACGTGTCTACTAAAGAGAGGTTTCTACCTATTTCTTGATCCAAAGAAGTGAAGACAAAATGGTCGAGGATGGTGGAAAGGCGACATTCTGATTAAAGGCTGCTAAAAGCTTTTGATTATTGATAACTTTCTAGTTGTTCAATTTAAACTTAAGAAGACTATTGACAGCAATTCATGCAGCTGTATATGCATTTACATTGAAGCATCTGTCCATTATATTCCCATTTCTAGCCTGCATAGCAAGGACTTCAATGAGGCATATGTCAATTGCAACTGACCAAACAACATTCCTTCCTTTGTGCTTTACATCTCTTCTTTTCCCTAGCAGGCCATAGGACCCCATTCCTGTATAAGAAGAATGTATAAAAAGTTCTTCAGCGTCCATTTGCATCGACCCGGAGCAATTCAATTGCCTTTTAATATAAATGGACTTGGAGAACTTTACGAGCAAGGAAAAATCAAATGTCTACTTACTTTTAGTCATCTAGAGACAAACTATGAGATCCCACATCAGTTGGGGAGGAGAACGAAACATTAAGGGTGTGGAAACCTCTCCCTAGCAGACGCGTTTTAAAAACCTTGAGGAGAAGCCTGAAAGGGAAAGCCCAAAGAGGGCAATATTTGTTAGCGGTGGGCTTGAGCTGTTACAAATGGTATCAGAGTTAGACACCAAACGATGTGCCAGCAAGGAAGCTGAGCCCTGAAAGGGGTGGACATGAGGTGGTGTGCCGATAAGGACGTTGGGCACCAAGAGGGGTGGATTGTGAAATCCAACATCGATTGGAGAAGGAACAAGTGTCGGCGAGGACACTGGGCCCCGAAGGGAGGTGGATTGTGAGATCTCACATTGGTTGGGAGGAGAATGAAACATTCTTTATAAAGGGTGTGGAAACCTCTCCCTAGCAAACGTGTTTTAAAAATCTTATGGGGAAGCCAAATGTACCCACGCCACGCGAGCAGAAAAAAGAAGTAAAATCAAATGAATAGTTAAAAACATAACACAATTTAAGATCACATTTGATATATTTTGACAGAGCATGAGAGAGCATATATTTCCTTCAGAAGTTAATAAGAATTGAGAAATCATCGTTGCATTCAATCATACAACTACTTGTGAGATATTGTAGACTGGAACGACTGGGATATGCCACTGGAGTTCAGTGTACAATTACTAGTTTAACATCTTTTGAGCTTGAGGAGGTGGAAAATTTAGTATATAATTACTGGGCAGGAAATTTAGTATATAATTACTAAACCAATTGAATTATGCTCTGGTTGACAACAAGTTTAACATTTTCGTGAAACACTTTGTTTTAATGTGACAAGGATAGCTGTAAGATGTTTCAGCAGCCAGCATAGGACTCTACCAGTTGACAACCCCTGACACAGAGGGCTTGCAGAAGGTTAGACTAATTTTGTAACAACTCAAGCCCACTGTTAGCAAGATATTGTTCTCTTTGGGTTTTCCCTTTCGGGTTTCCCCTCAAGGTTTTTAAAACATATCTGCTAGGGAGAGGTTTCCACACTCTTATAAAGCATGCTTTGTTTCCCTCTTCAATTGATGTGGGATCTCACAATCCACCCCCTTTCGGGGCCCAGCGTTCTCGCTGACACTCGTTCTTCTCTCCAATCGGTGTGGGGTTTCACAATCCACCCTCCTTCTAGACCCAGCGTCCTCGTTGGCACACCATCCAGTGTCTGACTCTCATACTATTTGTAACCGCCCGAGCCCACCGCTAGCAGATATTGTCCTCTTTAGGCTTTCCCCTCAAAGTTTTAAAGCGTGTCTGCTAGGGAGAGGTTTCCACACCCTTATAAAGAATGATTCGTTTCACTCTCCAACCAATGTGAGATCTCACAAACCACCCCCTTCTGGGGCCCAGTATCCTCGCTAGCACTCGTTCCTCTCTTCAATTGATGTGACATTTCACAAATTCCAACAAAGTTGAAGCCAGAGCTTTTGAAGAAATTCCCAATTGAAATAATTATAAGCCAAAAAAAAAAAAAAAAAAAAATCACTCACATGAACGGAGTGCTAACAAAACATTTACCAGGCAATTGATTGTACTGTTCTCAAATTCATACCTATACAAAATTGCAGTTCTCAGGGACAAAAATCTTTAAATGACACCCAAATCAGGCATTTCTATATTGGTTTAGATACCTTGCACTATGCCTTATTGAAGATGAAGGGTCACCCTAAAGTAGATAAACATAAAGACAGGAGCTACTAATAGCAGTTGAAAGAATGCATCATCATAAACAGTTCATTTCAACAATACTTTCATTCATTCTCTAAATGATGTAAATGGAAACCATATAATTGCGGTAAATACCAAGAGTTAGAATCCTAATAAAACTCGAACGGAACGAAGAACCGAGGAGCATTTGAATTCAGGTACCTTTCTCTAAAGCTTTAAATATCATGTAATTCCCACGACAAACATCTTTTACTCTCTCTATAACAGCCCAAGCCCACCGCTAATAGATATTATTCTCTTTGGGCTTTTCCTTTCAAGCTTCCCCTCAAGGTTTTTAAAACGCATCTGCTAGGGAGAGGTTTCCATACCCTTATAAAGGGTGTTTCGCTCTCCTCCCAACCGATGTGGGATCTCACACTCTCTAAACTATATGCAACATTGTTTGAGAACAACCTTAGTTCTTTTAGTTTCATGTTAAAAACAAATGTAATTTGAAAATTAACATTAGCAAGGCCAGTTGATTGTATACCTTTTGAACAGAACAGTTTCTAAACCCTAAACCCTAAACCTAACAAAATCTCACAATCCCCACCGTTCCACTATCGCGAACAAACTTCCAGCCAGAATGAAACAGTAGGGACCAAAATTGGATAGGGTTCAAGACACAGATTCAAGGCGGATCTCTTTTTCCTTTCCCTTTACGATCCCCCCTAAAACTCATTTCTCCACGAACTTCAACGTCGAATCCTATCTCTACCACACGATGCAGGTTGTAGGCAAGCATGAAAAATGAATTCATAGCGTAACAATTCCATTTCAAAAATCTCATACGTAAATACATCAGCCACCAAAGATCACCAAATAAAACTAAGTAAAAAGCAACGAACAGTTCAATGACGGAAGACACAAAAAACAGACATTTCCATAGAAAAACATAGAACTTCTGGACAATTTTTCTTGATCAATCCATACTTCCAATTCCTCATACTACACAACACTGAAATTTCTTCTCGATCCCTAATAAAATTCATCTCTGAATCAGAGTTTCAGCCAAACTATACTCTCATTATATGAACAAAGATTGAAGAAGAATACCTCAACGACCCGTCCGGCGCAAGTTCATGGGAGAGGGAAAACTCAGGCTAGGAGGAACCAAAACGATCGGATTATTAATTAGATTAAAAAAAAAAAAGTAATGAAAAAAAGATGGAAATAAATAAATTTTAAATAGAAAAATTAAAATGATAACTAAAATATATGTAAAAAATAAAGATAAGTGAAAAAATTAAATAAAAGTTGTGGAAATTTTTTTTATGGAGATTTATTTTATTTTTTAAAATATAGAAATAAATAAATATATATATATATATATATATATATATATATATATATATATATATATATATATATATATATTAGATAGAAATGTTAAAAACAAATTTTAGAAATAGACGAGGTAGAGAGAAAAAAAAAATAATAAATAATAAATAATAAATTTAATTTTTTAGAGAGAAATGAAAATTTTTAAATATGTTTTTCTATAAAAAAAATATTAAACAACTTTATTTTTAAAAAATAAAATCATAAAATAGATAATAAAATAAAACGTTTATAAATAAATCAATTTAGATTCTTTATTTATTTAAATGTAAGATTTCAGGAAATATTGGGATTTTTAATTTCGCTGTTTTCTCATACTTTTTTTTTATTTATTTAGAAATAAAGTTTGTGATTATTTATGGAGAAGAATAATTAATTAAACGAAAATATAAAGATAAGTGGAATGACGGAGATTGGATGTCCTGGAAAGCTGAGTAGGGTTTGGGGCGAGCTGTGGGCTACATTAGATATGAGTTGAAATGGTAAGAACTGAGATAACGATGATGTTTGGGAAGAAACTCGATGGTGCCGAGAATCGAGGAATGACAAAGTACTCCTTTCCTTACGGGGCTCATGGAGTAGCGTATTTTGCAAGAGAGGCCAAAGAAAGATTCCAATTTCGGGCATCATGATCCACCTAATATAGGTATTGGGACTGGCATATGGATTTTGAGAATGAATTGTTGGGAGGGGACTAATGTGGATTTATGGAGGCGGATATGGGAGAACTAATGTTCGGAGGATTGTAGGAAAACGAAGGAGCTACTTGGGATTGGAGGAATGCTGAACGCATTGCAGACATGCCGGTGGATATGGTTTCTACTTCTTAGATTAGTCTTCCCATTATCTTCTCTAACCTAGTCAAATCAAGTATGACTGATTCCGAGGTTGTCGTGCTGACCGAACTAGTGTTGGGGATGAGAACCAGTGGCAGCTCACCCTCCGAATCTTCTGACCACGTCATTTGAGACGAAGATCGGATACGGTTAGCGCTTTGAGTTACCTCTAGTCTCCGTCATTCTTGTAACCGTCACATGTAATCTACACAAGTGTGTCCACACCCCTCCTGGGTGGATGAAAAAAAAAAAAAAAAAACGCACATAAGGAAAAAAAGCAGAATGCTTCTATCAAAACCAGAATGATTATACCTGATTATTGGGTCTACATCCATCCCAAATCATTATACCATATTCGAACCAGAAATCAAGATCTAATTATACCACCACTTCTATTAAGACTATATCAGGACCAGAATGATTATACCACTTCTATCAAGACCAGAATGATTATTGGGTCTACATCCATCCCTGAACGTCGTTGGATACTGTTCAATTCTCCGTCATTCTTGTAACCGTCACAAGTAGGGTCACATGTAATCCGCACAAATGGGGTCACAGGCAGTCGTTGAATACAGTTCAGTTCTCCGTCATTCTTGTAACCGTCACATGTAATCCGCACAGGCATGCCCACACCCCTCCTGGGTGGATGCACGAACATAGCCTTTTTCTAAACGGGCGGGCGGGCAAACTTTCTTTTCTTTTTCATTTCCTTCGTCTTCAAATAATGAAGTAATAGGAAAACATATCTATAAAAAAAAAAAAAAAAATGTACAAATGGTTGTATCGACCATTCGACATTTGCCACGGAGAAGGGAAAGAACAGGCAAGAAATCTACTTAATTTACGTAATACAAGCCCTTCTCTTTCTATATTGAATCAACGAGCTATCTTGAAGAGGAGGAGGAGGCCTGAATTTGAAGAAGCAACAGACACCATTGAATCCCAAAGTTCCATGACAAAGTTCAAAGTTATTACACAGTCCATCTTATGAAAGCACTGCAGCATTGTGCATTACAAACCTAAACAGTTCCACATACAATGATTTCTTTTTTTTTCTGCTGAACAAACAGGGAATCAAAATCCACCAAAGAAAAGGCCACAACAACTAACCTTCCCTCGGTCGACGAGGTAACGAGAGTAACCGTCTTCCTCTGACAAGTCGTCAACTTATAAACCAAAGAGACAGTTCAGTTTTTAGATCATTCATTTAGTAAGAACTGCTGAGAGATCAAGGAATATCAGACATTTGACACACTGGGGGCATGTTATTCCATGAACAGGAATCAAGACCCCAACCCGAATGCGTCGTCGAAATCCCAGATGGTAAGTGCTTGTAGTCAGCAGCCAAATCATCGCCTAGGAGCAAAGTGAGTGCATCAGTCATACTGGTTGTCTCCTTTTCAATTCCTGAACTCTGGCCCTGCCAATCTGAAGCAAGCAACGCATCTGGACGTGTGAATTCGACCCCGTTTTTCGCTTCTTTTTCTCTATCAGGGGTCCACACATGATCCAGTGGTTCTGATTTCACATTACTTCCTGCAGAGTTCTTGCATAAGTCAGGCATAGTAACACTAGGAATGAAACCCATGTGATAGGTATACACGTCCAACCGATTCAGTTCAGTTCGACATTACTAGTCCTATATACACTTCTTTAACATTAGATGAAGTTCATCGTCACTGGTTTTCGCTCCAACAACAAAATTGGAAGGGAAAGATTCAACATGCAACACACATTACTTTAACATAAAATAAATCTCACTATATCAATTATATAAAAGGCCATATATTATAAAAATATAATATGTATAAACTATGGGTCATGAAAAACAATATAACAAAAATTTTGGGGACCCAAGATTTAAGTTAGAACCTCGCCGTTCACCGTGAAACTTCGTAGTTGTGGTCACTTAAATTATATGTTAGCAACTTACCATCAAATTAGTAGCTACAGAGAAACACCAAATGGTATTATATATGTTATAAAAGAAACTATCTTTCCTTGAGAAAAATGAAAGTAAACAAGGACATCCAAACTTAACCCTAGCCCACAAGAGTATAAAATACTTCTGTAGATCATGATTATCGAGACACGAGAAGGATTTCATAAGGGATACTTTTGGTTTCGTGTGAAGTAAATATGCAAACAATATAAGAATCATTAACTAACTGTTCAGAATCTTTTCTCAAGCATCCAAATTGAATATCACAATTTTTTTTTTTGTTGCGAATAAAATAGACCATTAAATTCACTCGAGTTTTAGACCCGAAAAAAATATAGGGTTAACAAAAACCTAATATGTCATCAAGAAATGAGATCCTATTTAAACTCGATAATGTTACTTCCTACGACATAAATATGAGGGTCCAAACCTCATATCCCAAACTAAAATCCAAATCCGTGCATGAATTGTATGGTAGGTATGTAAAGAATAATTTAAATGACCAAATGCACCTGAACGAGTGAGGTAAGATTTGAATTAGTAGTCATTGTAAAAAAATATATATATTTAGCTCCGAGCGGGAAACTCACCAGAAAAGGCCTCAGTAAGAGCAGGATCTTCATATGAACTTCCAGTTGCACTGATCGGTGTGCACTCACTGAAAAGTGTGGAGGTAGAGTGACCAAATGGAGAAACAGCCTCGGTATAGTCATCAATTTCTGTCTTACCCGCTGTCATATTATAACTATCAGTTACATCACCTGGAGTAATACTGCATGAATTTGAATTCTTATCAGATGGATGATTCTTTGGACAACCAATCGTCTTAGATTCATATATTAAAGCTTCTAGTAAGCCACTGTTGCGTGGTGAAAGGCAATCTGATCCCAACATAAAAGTTGGTGGAGATTGAATAAACGGATCAACTGATTCAAACATTGCCGGTTGGATGGGTGTCTCCCAACTGCATAAATCAGTTTCTGGATATTGGAGTGAAGGGAGCTCCAACTTCTCTGTCTCTTTCGAGTGCTGAGAAGCAGAGGAATTGCCATTTGTAAGGGAATGGCTACCCTCAAACGAGCCAAAAGACATGGCATTCTTAGTGGCAGCGTTAGGATCAAGAGGAAAAGGTGACCCATATGATTGAGCAACTTGATCATAGGAATTATCCTCAAACTGGTGGAAAGGGGTTTTAACACTACCATCAGGACCAGAGAATAAGGGTGCTGATTCCCGGTAACGCTTTTGACGATGCATTGTAGATGGCATGAAATTACCATATTGAGAAGAATCAAGACCTCTTTTCAGCATACAACTTGAAATTTCTGGAAGCTGGGGCATATAAGATAAGGCATTATGAGGCTTGCCTTGAAATTTGACATCCGGTATTGCATCATAACTATTAGCCTGAAGAAGATCATGATGATCTTTACCTACAATATTACTACCACCTGTGTCTTGGTTATGACGATGCTGCCATGCGCGCAAACTCACTTCAGGGGGATACAGAGGTAGACCAGCCCGCTGCCGCCTCTTAATTCGAGTATTCCAGTAATTCTTAATTTCATTGTCTGTGCGTCCAGGTAACTAAGGAAAAACACAATAAATACCTTAAGGAAATGCAAGTATTTCTAAAGATCAAAACTAGAAATGCCTATCACTAGATGATTAAATCTACAGCAATGAATGGAAGATTTGAATGTCAGAAAAGGCGTTATAGCCCTCGATGGATAACAGGCAACTACCACAGATGAAAAAACATAAACCCTTGATGGATAATAGGCAACTGGCATAAATGTAAAACATGCGCTGGAAACCATAGAGAAAATTATAAGTTGCATTGAAGAACCTACAAAGCGGAGCGAACAAAACAATGTGTAACTATAATTTTTCACATTGAAACATCCAATTCGCTAGTCTTAAATAGTTTATCTTGTATGTTGAAAACAAGATTTTGTCTAATATTATCATCTACAAATGAAATGAATTCCATATAAATTTCAATTCTCAAAGCACGATTTTTCCTGGAAAAAGCAAGAAAATCCAAGCCAGCAGTAGGAAATAATCAAACAAATAAAATAAAAAGGAAAGGAGATTGTGCACATACATGGGCTGCCATGCGTGCCCATTTGTTTCCCATTTTAGCGTGCAGATGAATTATTGTATGCTCTTCTTCTGCAGTAAACGCCCCTTTTTTCAAGTTTGGTCTGAGATGATTGGCCCATCGCAAGCGACAGCTCTTCCCACAACGAGAAAGTCCAGAATGCTTCTGAACGGCATTCCAATTACCCTCCCCATGTTTTCTTACATATTCTATCAAAATCTCATCTTCATTAGATGTCCATGGTCCTTTCTTAAGACAGCCACCGCTAACATTCCCTCCGCTATCTTCATCTACCAACTGTGATAATATCTCATCATTTGAAGGTATGTTGTCTTCACTTCCATTTTTTGTTCGCCGCATCTCTTAGTTTGCAATCAAATAAAGATCCTACAAACAAATTAGGAATATTGATGAAACAAGGAACAATTAAAAAAGAGAGAAAAAGAGTACAGACTTAAACAAACAGAAGTCATCGTGTTGTGATCAAATCCAAGTGGAAAAAGAGAAAGGGGCTGAGATAGTGCACCCATCACCAAGAAAAATACGTGAAGATTCAAAGCAATGGAGGGTGAACTTGTGTTTAATCATAACATTTTTACTAATCAGTACTGGAATAATAATTAAGTCTTCATAAATGTTGACAAAAATACAGATTTCCCTGATCCATAAAAAGGAGAAAAGCCAATTAAATTCTCTTACTCCTACTGGAAGAAATAAATGAACAAAGAAATTAATCGATAGTGAAGTCAATCTGTTACCCTAACCTAGAAGAGTCACTCATCATAAATTCTTAAAGTTCGATAACTCCAAGAACAAAACCCCAAGTAATTAACTCATTAACTATGAAAGAAGTCCGCAATTATAGTAACAAATTCAGCATAATCGACACTGAAAAAGTAAACCGTAGCCTACTAAATACAGATCCTTCCTAGCACATCTAAAGCGATTTAAACCTCTAAATTTCAAAACCTAAATCCATAAAAATCCATTTCCATGAAAGAACGGAACAGAGAATCGATATACCTGAATCGAACTCCCGCAACAGAACAAATTCTCAAAGAAACAGGCTTTAAATCGCCGACTTAATGAAAAGCACACAAAAATGATCGAACGAGAAATCAATAGCTCACTCGAGGTGCCGAATTGAGCTACCAGCAGAGAAAATATCGATAATGGAAGATCTGAAACAGAGACACAATCCAAAAAGGGAAAAAAACAAAAAATTACAAAAAAAGTAAAAAGAAAAAAAAAATCACACAAACTCCATCTCACCAAAATCATCAGGAAGAGAAACAATCAAAAAGTGCTAAAAACAGACAATCATATCCACAATCATAAACCCTAGTCCTCTCAAAGATCCATCTCTAAAACCAAACAAAAAACAACAAATTCAAAACAAAAATTCATAAACCCTCGAGAAATGCTGACCACAATTTGTGAAATATGATGAAGAATATTCTAGCATAGGGAGTGCAACACATCTGGGAGAATCCCAGAGATCCAAAAGAAAACCATACGGTGATAGAGAGAGAAAGGGAAACAAAAAAAAATGGAGTAGTGAGAAATTGAAGCTTCTGAGAGAGAAATTGAAATGGCAAACGAAGAGCAAAATTAGGCAGAGAGAAAGGAGGAGAAAGTTGCATACATTTCCATTCTCTCCTTCCTCCTTCAATCTTCTCGTTCTTCCCTGAAAATCAAAATCAAAATTCTCATACTTTTTTCAATATATATATTAAAATTTTTCACATAATATTTCCATTTTTGGAAGCGTATAGGATTAATTGTTTAATTATTACTAATTTAACTTATATTTAAATTAACTTTTTTTCATTACTCTTTTCTTCCTTAAAATCATTTATAAATAACAAATAATATCTTATTTTGTTTTTTTTGTGTGAATGTACTGTTTTACCCTCCCACATTCATATAATGATTCGCTCGGAGTTAATCTAGTTTTCTAATTGAATCAGATTGTAATATTATTCTCGAACAAAACAATGTTAATAATGGATTGTGTTTGATTATTGTTTCGACCATATATTTAAATATTTATTTTAATAAAATTAAAATGTTAATATAAAGATAATTATTTTTTATTTTTTATTATTGAATTAAGATTTGTAAATCATATATATATATATATATATATATATATATATATATATATATATATATATATATATATATATACACGCTCAAACTAAATATTTTATTTTAAGAATTTTTAATAAATATAGGTATATATGATTGTATCTAGTAAAAAAAAATTAAATTAATAACTAAAATTAATTTTAAAAAATTATGAACTCAACTCAATATCTACCTAAATCTAAATCGTATTTATCTTCTAATTATACTAATTAATTTTAATACTATCTTTTAATTATACTCATTAATTTTTTACTTTTAAAAATAAATTATACAGTTGGTATGGAGGGATGATAATAAGCTAAAATTCATTTCTTATCTTCTGGTATGAAGTGTTGGTTTCCCGTGTTAGAACACGAAAAGACGAAAAAGAACACGAACAAGAAGACGAAAAAGAAGAGAAAAAAAAAAAAAGAGACAGGAGATATCAAATTCGTTCCAGAGGAGCAAAACATAAAGTTTGAATTTGATTGGTCAACCTCGACCACTCGATTCAACTTAAACGACATGATTTTAGGATGTCTAGAGTTTGATTTTGTGGTATGACCTTGACTAATCAAGAGGTTCAACACGAATAAATGACTTGTCACAAATAATTTTGTAGTTTTTATAAATTCTGGTCTTGCTAATTAACAAACCATATGGCCAGCCTCATCTTTTCAAAAATTTTGCATTATTTTGCTTCTATCTACGCTCGAATCTTCGAAATATTTCATGTATATAATTTAACCTAAAACTCAAGATCATTCATAATAAGCACGTGAAAAACATAATATATGAAACACAAACATAAAAATTAGGCACAATACAATCCAATAACAACAAAGGAAAGGTGGTGGGTCGAATAAGGATAATACAGAATTCATTCACTGTTTGTCATAAACAAAGCATTAATAATAACCTAGGATCGTTAAGTTAAAATAATATATCAGGTATATCGAACACTTAATGGAAAGAGTAGGTACTATTCTGATAATAGAAATTCTACTGTCACAGTCAATAAAACTACGAGCCGAACGTTTCCATAGTATCGACCTGACTTTGTTGATGTCCAAATGAGACACAATCCAAAGAGGGAAAGGAAAAAGATGGTGATTGAATGTGATGTCTTCTCAATTGTATACAAAAACATCGTTTATGGGTAAGAATTAAAATATCTAATCGAACTCGTCACAAGCTATACTTAATGAATAGTTTATTCACGAGTTAGATTTAAATTCATTTTGGACAAACTCAAAATTTTGGATTATTGGGTTGGTGACCAGAATTCACGACTCGTCTCGGCTCGTGTGTTTTTGTGTTGTGTCGTCAGATTTTTTGTTTTTTTTTTTAATTATTTTTAAAAATTATAATTATCCGGTAGGTTATATTAATAACAAAAATTCCATAAAGTTTAAATATTATATGTTCATAAGTCACACCACATCAAACATTGGTACTGTGAGATTCCTTTTTGGTTGGAGAGAAGAATGAAACATTTCTTATAAATGTGTGAAAACTCATTAACAGACGTGTTTTAAACACCGTGAAGCTGACGACGATATGTAACGGGTCAAAATGGACAATATCTGCTAGCGATGAACTTGGGCTCTAATACCAATTATGAGATCTCACATCGGTTGGAGAGGGGAACGAGACATTCTTTATAAGAGTGTGTGGAGACCTTTCCCTAGTAGACACATTTTAAAACTGTGTGGCTATCGACAATACGTAACGAGCCAAACCGGACAATATATGTTAGCGGTGGAATTGGGCTATTACAAATGGTATCAGAGCCAGACACCAGGCAATGTGGGAGCAAGGACGATGAGCCCTCAAGGAGAGTGGATTATGAGATACCACATCGGTTGTTACTTGTACAAATGTCAAATATTTTTTATATTCATACTAATCCTAAGAGTAGGGTAGAGTTGAGTTGTGAACCCTATTTTCAAGTTGGTCGGGTTGATTCACCTACGAACGAAACCGAATTTTTTCAATTTTCCCAAAATTCAACCAAACCCGAATTTAATATATAACCCAACTCAACTTTTATATAGTTCGGGTTAGTCGAGTCATCACGTCGTATGAACATCCCGAATAAAGGTCGAAGATTGAACTAAAAGAATACGATTATTTCGTTTTGGCTCCCAGAGATTTAAGCATCTGATTGTTCTAATCAAACTATATATGTCTTACCGAGTTCGCCAATCAAAACTTTTCCGCTCCTTTTAAGGAAAGGGAGAAAGAAAACGACAAGTAAAGAAATTACACACACAACAAAAGTCGAGCTATTCACGTTTTCTAGAAACATCGAACAAAAAAACTCAATTTAATGAAGTTGATACCAAAATTAGGAGAGCAAGAATATGAAAGAGAAAAAGAATGGGCAAATTAGGGTTCATAGAATAGTGAAGAAAAAATGGAATAAATGAAAGCCCATACTCTTCCCCTTTTTTCCATTTTTTATGGCTCTCTTTGTGATGGTGTGATGTCACATGAATAGGGATTGCCCTAAATAATGTCACATGAAGTCTATCCCGACACGAAATTTTAATAGTCAGCTCGAGATAATTAAAAAAAAAAGTGTTTTTATGTAAAGCACTGCTCGTTTTTTCTTTCTTTGTCGGCTAAATCTACTGAGTTTTTCGTGCTGCTATTTAATTTGAGCAGAACGATCAAAGAAAAAATTTGGGTAAACTAAACCTAAGTTTTTTTGGACACTGGTGGAGGGTGTCGATGACGCACTCAATATGTGTCAGGTCATCGGCAAAAATAATAACTTTTGGTAGCGGTAAACATTTTATAAGCATATAAACGCATATAAACTTATTCACTCAACTTTTTTTTCTTATACAAAAATTATATATTTTGTTAAAAATGTACGTTTTAGCAAATGTATTCTTGTCCTGTTATATCCGTTCTTGTCGTGTCGTGTTCATACTTTACAAAACGAGAAACGGTATCGAAAAGGACCCATAAGGAGAAATTACGCCTATGTTTTGGACATTCGAGCATAGTTCTTGGTGGGTGTGAGCTCGGGCCTTCGGGATTGTTGGCTACTCATTGCGGTCATTGTCGTCCCTTGAACTTGGCAATGGACGTCGTTTAATGGTTCCATCGCTCATGTTATGATCTAGGGATCTGTTTTTATTGTTGTCGTGAATACAACTAATTGTCAATTATTACGTACTGTCATCTTCCTCTTATTCACGACTTTAGTTCTCGAGAAAAATGTTTAATTGATTTGTAAGAACTACGAACAGTTAGAAATGAAGTTGGATGCTGAAAAGAAAATAGTAAAATAATGAAATAAGAAAAAAAAAAAAGTAAAATAATGAAATAAAAAAAGAAAATACGAAAAGAAGAATACTGAAATAATGGAAAAAAATAATGAAATAAAAAAAGTAAATAGTAAAATAATGAAAAAAAAAATAGTAAAATAATGAAATAAAAAAAGAAAATACGAAAAAAGAATACTGTAATAATGGAAAAAATAATGAAATAAAAAAAGTAAATAGTAAAATAATGAAAAAAAAAATAGTAAAATAATGAAATAAAAAAAGAAAATACGAAAAAAGAATACTGAAATAATGAAATAAGAAAAGAAAATAGTAAAATAATGAAAAAGAAAATATGTAAAAACAATGTTGAGAGTGGGATTTGAACCCACGCCCTTTCGGACCAGAACCTTAATCTGGCGCCTTAGACCAACTCGGCCATCTCAACATTTGTTAATAGCTAGTCGTAAATTTTAATTATTTAATAAAAAATATTAAAAAATAATTTTAATTTATCAAAAAAAGAGGACAATTTTTTTTATTGAATTAAATAATTTTTTTATAACTCCACCCACATTAAAACTCACAAATAATGTTTTTTTTTTGTTAAGATAAATAAAATATTGTTTTTTCCATCAAATTTGAAAATATTCGAAGTACACATGGTTTTGCAAATGAAAAATGTTTAGTGAAATAAATTAAAACAAAAATCACATCGAAATATAACTAAAATTATATCAAAATAAATAATCATATTTAAATTCGAGATTTAAAAAAATGATTATAACTCTTATAAATTAGATGATATTATAAAATAATAATTATATAAAATCATGTACATCAATAAACCAATGATGGTATGAAAATATTGAATTTAATATTCTAACTTAAATTTTCAATATTTTTTTTAATTTAATTACGAAAAATTTAATTAGTTTTTTAATTTTTTATATGTCTTTTTCTTTTTTTAATATAAAAAGATTGTGATAATATCAAAATATAATTGTTAATTAATTGGATTTAATTATTAGTCTCAATTCTATATTTAATTAGATTAGGTTTACGACCCTCATTTATATTCCAAGAACCTAAAATAATAATAATTATTATTAATTAATATGTTTTATATAATTGTAAATTAAAAAATATAATAATTGGCATGACACGTGTCACCCTCCATAATTCATATATATTGTTGCAACGGTCAACAGAAGTTGCCTTCACATCAAAATAAAATACAACAAAATAATATCTTGTCCTTCTTTTATTATTATTATATGGAAATTGCATAAACAAACCGTTCATTATAAACGATTTTATTATATTAAAAATTTGTAAATTATATTGAAATGCTTCATAAAATAGTTAGGGTTAATTAATCAAATAAAAAATTAGTTGATGCGATTTTCCCCGTATAAGCTAAAGTGAACGGAATTATTTATAACAAAATTTATAGTTTAGGGATGATTGGTGCAATTTTCACCTTATATTAAATATGTAAAATTACAAATTAGTCCCTATGGTTCGGTTTTTATTCTCAGTATTATATCATACGATTTTAATTGTTTCAATTTGATTCATATAATTTTGATATTCATTAATACAAAAGACAATACAACCCCTGGAAGTATGACCTGGTGGACAAGTATGGTCGTGCACTGACTTAATAAAATAATATTTTAATTTTTTAAAAAATAAAAATTGAAAATTATCGACGTTCAATCGTCTAGTATACAAATTATTTATTAGAAATTATCGTTTTTTTTACTAGTGAAGTTGAATTTTGTTTAATAAAAATGGTCTCAGTTGAAGTAAAACATAATTCAAAACATCTCAAAATTTAAATAAAATAAAATAAAATAAAATAATAAAAATAATTATTTACAGAAGATATTAATATTTTGTTAATATATATATAATTTAAATATTAATATTTCTAATATTACTTTAATATTTAAAACTATATTGTAGCTCATATATTTTAAATTTTATTAAATTTTAATATTTATACTTTGAAGTTAATCTATAAATTTGGAAAATAACTTTTTATAAAAAAAATTATTATTGTTATTATTATTTAATTAATTTTAATTTTTATAAACTTAAAAAAATAGATAAATTCAGTAGATTGAAGAACTTCAATCAATCTGGAACACCCATATTTATTCATATAAATTTCTTTCCCGCTTAAACAAATTCAGTGTTTTTAGAACAGCGACAATTTAGTTGAAAATAATTTCAAAACTTATGAAATGTTGAAGAAAAAACCCATATTTTGTGTTTTTTTTTTTAATTTTTTGGTTGAATTTTTGATTTGGTGGATTTGTTCTTGCTGTCGCCACCCATTACGACTTCTTCTCCGTTTCTTGCAATGATCGTCTTCCTACTCTCTTTCTCTCTCTAGATTCACACTTTCTTCTCTAAAAAATACTTCGATGGCTTTGACCGTTCTCTGTTCTTGTTCTCTCCCTCTTACACGCTTCTCCAACTACTATTTTCGCTTAAGAAATTTGCCCATCCGGCCGCAGACTTGGTCTATTTGTTTTTGTTGTTCTTATTGTTCTTCACATACACTCTGTTGTTTCCTCTGTGATGCTCTGTTAATCGATAGACTGAGTTTTGTATCGGTGCGAGTTAGTGGTTGAGTTTCTACTGGATTTTTTGAATTTGTGATTTGGTTGGGATTTTGTAATCTGGGAATTTCGTGAATGCGTTAGTGATTGAGTTTCTACTGGATTTTTTATCTTGGTTTAGTGTTTTTGTAGCTTGTTTGGCGATTTCGTGAATGCGTTGATGATTAGGTTTGTGCTGATTGTTAAATCATGGCGTCGGATTGGCCGCTCTTGATTGTATCTCCAAGAACACCGAAAACTACATCTCACGATCTACAAAAACAGGATCCGAACCAACCTGGATTGTTCTTCGCGATGAATGAGAACTTAGCGAGTACTGAACTAGGTCACCGCGCTTTCTCGCGGCGAAGTCAATCGTCGCTACAATCGAAATCCTCAATTCGCGAAGTGAGTTCTAGTGATGATTTTGGATCGAGGCCTGTTCGTCATGGTTCTCGAGGTGCCGATTCTGAAGCACTGAGCTTATCACAGAAGGAGATCAATGACGAAGATGCGAGGTTGATTTACATCGATGATCCTGAGAAGACGAACGAGAAGTTCGAATTCGCTAGAAATTCGATTCGCACCGGCAAGTATTCGATTCTAACTTTTCTACCGAGAAATCTGTTTGAACAGTTTCATAGAATTGCTTATATATATTTCCTAGCCATTGCTGTTCTTAATCAACTTCCTCAGCTTGCCGTATTTGGTCGAACAGTATCTATTTTGCCTTTAGCTTTTGTGCTTCTTGTTACTGCTGTTAAAGATGCATATGAGGATTGGAGAAGGCATCGTTCTGATAAGATTGAGAACAATAGATTAGCTTCAGTTTTGGTTGATGGTCAGTTTCATGATAAGAAATGGAAGGATATTAGAGTTGGTGAGATACTTAAGATTGGTGCAAATGGTACCATTCCTTGTGATATGGTGCTTCTTTCTACTAGTGATTCCACAGGGGTTGCTTATGTGCAGACCTTGAATTTGGACGGCGAATCGAATTTGAAAACGAGGTATGCGAAACAGGAGACGATGTCGAAAATGCCCGACAAGGAGAAGATTGTTGGGTTGATTAAATGTGAGAAACCCAATAGGAATATCTATGGATTTCATGCTAATATGGAGATTGATGGGAAACGACTTTCACTTGGACCTCCAAACATTGTTCTTCGAGGTTGTGAGCTCAAGAACACGAGCTGGGCGGTTGGCGTTGCTGTATATGCTGGCCGTGAGACCAAAGCCATGCTTAATAGTTCTGGAGCTCCGTCGAAAAGAAGTCGACTCGAGACTCGTATGAATGTGGAGATTATTATGCTCTCTTTCTTTCTCATTGCTTTGTGTATAGTTGTTTGTGTTCTTGCTGCTGTTTGGTTCTTTAGAAACAGGGAAGATTTGGACGTTTTGCCTTATTTCAGGAATAAGGATTTCTCAAAAGATCCACCTGAAACCTATAACTATTATGGATGGGGATTGGAGGCCTTTTTTGTATTCCTCATGTCAGTCATTGTGTTTCAGATCATGATCCCTATTTCACTTTACATTTCGATGGAGCTGGTTCGTGTTGGCCAGGCTTATTTCATGATTCGAGACGTTCAAATGTACGATGAAACATCGAATTCTAGATTTCAGTGTCGAGCTTTGAACATAAATGAGGATTTAGGACAAATAAAGTATGTTTTTTCAGACAAAACGGGTACTCTTACTGAGAATAAGATGGAGTTTCGATGTGCTAGCATTTCGGGGGTCGATTATGCAGGTGAAAGTACCGGCCCCCTCGACGAACAGATTGGATACTCGGCTCGAGGTAAGCAGATTTCTTTTTTCCTTTCATTTGTTCAATAAGGTCCCCTATCCAAGTGTGGTTTAGCTTATCTTTTGCTATTTTTTGTAACAGTGGATGGAAAGGTTTTGAGACCGAAAATGGCTGTCAAAACCGACCCCGAGCTTCTCCAGTTATCAAGAAGTGGAAAGCACACCAAGAATGGAAGATATATTCATGATTTCTTCCTGGCATTAGCTGCTTGCAATACCATTGTTCCTCTTATTACAGAAACTTCTGATCCTGAAGTGCAATTAGTTGACTACCAAGGCGAGTCCCCGGATGAACAGGCGTTGGTTTATGCTGCTGCGGCATACGGTTTTATGCTGATCGAACGAACCTCTGGTCATATAGTTATCGACATACATGGTACAAAAGAAAGGTACATCATGCTTCAGCTTGGTTATTGAAAAATATTTCTTTGGATAACGTGTTAGGAATTACTAATCTCCACAATAGTATGATATTGTCTGCTTTGAACATAAGCTCTCATGGCTTTGCTTTTGATTTCCCAAAAGGTCTCATACCAATGAAGATGTATTCCTTACTTATAAACCCACGATCAACTCCTTAATTAGCTGATGTGGGACTCCTCTCCTGACAATCCTCAACAATCCTCTCCTCGAACAAAGTACACCATAGAGCCTCCCTTGAGGCCTATGAAGCTGTCGAATAGTCTCTTCTTAATCGAGACTCGACTCTTTCTCTAGAGCACTTGAACAAACGAATCACTTTTGACTACACCTTCGCGGCTCACAACTTCTTTGTTCAACATTTGAAGATTCTATTAACATGACTAAGTTAAAGGCATGACTCTGATACCATGTTAGGAATCATGAACCTCCACAATGGTATGATATTGTCCACTTTGAGCATAAACTCTCATGGTTTTGCTTTTAGTTTCTCCAAAAGGCCTCATACCAATGGAGATAGTGTTGCTTACTTATAAACCCATGATCTTCCTCTTAATTAACCAACGTGAGACTACTCCTTTCAATAATCCTTTACCCTGCTTTCTAAATCTATCTAATATTGGCTTGCAGATATAATGTTTTGGGAATGCATGAGTTCGATAGCGACAGGAAGCGGATGTCGGTGATATTGGGATGTCCCGACATGTCCTTCAAAGTATTTGTAAAAGGTGCTGATAACTCCATGTTCAAGGTGATGGGTGGAAATACGAACACGAGTATCATTCAAGCCACTAAAGCTCATCTTCATTCATACTCATCAAAGGGTCTCAGAACACTGGTTATTGGGATGAAAGAACTCAGTTCTTCTGACTTTGATAAATGGCACTTGATGTTTGAGGAAGCAAGCACTGCTCTGATCGGCAGAGCAGCCAAGCTTCGCAAGGTTTCCAGTAGCATGGAAAACAATTTGTCCATATTGGGGGCCTCTGGCATTGAAGATAAGTTACAAAAAGGTGTTCCAGAAGCTATAGAAGCTTTAAGAATGGCAGGCATTAAAGTATGGGTTTTGACTGGGGATAAGCAAGAAACAGCCATATCAATAGGTTACTCCTCCAAGCTCTTGACAAACAAGATGACCCAAATTATCATTAACAGCAACTCGGTTGATTCATGCCGAAGGAGTTTAGAAGATGCAATAATTATGTCGAAAAAGCTTGCTACTGCGTCGGGGGTTACACTGGATAGCGAAGGACGTAGTGAAGCTATAACGGCTTCGGTTGCGTTGATCATTGATGGTAGCAGCCTTGTTCATATTCTTGACAGTAGACTTGAAGAACAGGTATAAATGCTTTCAAACCTGCAAATTCCATCTTGTATATACTCTTGATTGTCTAACGTTTTAGCTAACTCGCTTGTGTTTCAGCTTTTCCAACTATCTTGTCACTGTTCAGTGGTGTTATGCTGTCGAGTTGCTCCATTGCAGAAAGCTGGAATTGTTGCTCTTGTCAAGAGAAGGACTTCTGACATGACACTTGCCATTGGTGATGGTAATTCTCAATATAATAGCGGGCTTGGCCTAACAGATATTGTCTTATTTGGACTTTCCGTTTTTAGTTTTCCCTTAAAACGCGTCGGCTAGGGAGAGGTTTCCACACCCTTATAAAGAATGCTTCGTTCCCCTCTCCAACCGACGTGGTATCTCACAATCCACCCCCCCTCAGGGACCTGCGTCCTCGTTGGCACACGGCCTGGCGCAGAGGCCATGCTAATCTTCTCTGTATTGTTCCAATTTAATCGAATGTCCCAGATTGTGAGGAACAAGTATCAGCAAGGACGTTGAGTCTCGAAGGGGGTGGATTGAGGGAAACAAAGCATTTTTATAAGAGTATGGAAACCTCTCCCTAACTGACTTGTTTTAAAAATCTTGAGGGAAAGCCCGAAACGAAATATCCAAAGAGGACAATATCTGCTAGAGGTTTAGGCTGTTACACTCATTTCTTTGCTTTCTAGTTTTCATTTCTGAAAGCCCATCTTTCTCAACCTATATCAAAATTCTTCTTTGCTATGGATGTTTGGTCATAGATTTTATGTTTGTCAAATCTTCGTAGGCGCAAATGACGTGTCGATGATCCAAAAGGCGGATGTGGGTGTCGGTATCAGCGGTCTAGAGGGTCGACAAGCTGTCATGGCGTCGGATTTCGCCATGGGGCAATTTAGATTCTTGGTTCCTCTTCTATTGGTCCATGGACATTGGAATTACCAGCGCATGGGCTACATGATCTTGTACAACTTTTACAGAAATGCAGTATTTGTGCTTGTTCTCTTTTGGTGAGTAATGTCTGTCTAGATCATATGAAATAGAAACATCCAAGAACTTGGGAAACTTCTGATATGATCATGTGTTTCTTCATAGGTACGTACTCTTCACCGGTTACTCGTTATCGACCGCGATCAACCAATGGAGCAGTGTACTCTACTCCATAATCTATACTTGTTTGCCCACAATTGTTGTTGGAATTCTTGACAAAGACTTAGGAAGAAGGACCCTTCTTAGTTACCCTCAACTCTATGGGGCTGGCCATAGACAAGAGAGCTACAACTCTGGCTTGTTTTGGTTAACAATGGTCGACACTGTGTGGCAAAGCATTGCTATTTTCTTCATCCCCCTCCTTTCCTTCTGGGCTACCACCGTCGACATTTCAGGCCTCGGAGATCTCTGGCTACTCGCTACGGTCATTGTCGTCAACTTACACTTGGCAATGGACGTGTTTCGATGGTATTCCATCACCCATGCCGTGATTTGGGGATCCACTCTCGCAACAATCATTTGCGTCATTGTTCTTGATTCGATATTGTCGCTTCCCGGTTACTGGTATGTGATATAATCCTACTTCGTAAAGCCTTCTCATTCTATAACTTCGTCCATTCTAATATAGTGAGCACGTTATGAAACTATGGCAGGGCGATATATCACGTGGCGGGCACAGCATCTTTTTGGCTATGTTTGTTATCGATCGTCGTTGTAGCGTTACTTCCTCGGTTCGTCGTAAAGTACCTTTATCAATATTATAGTCCATGTGACATCCAAATAGCAAGAGAGGCTGATAAATTTGGAAGGATAAGAGAGATGGGAGTTGTACAAACAGAGATGATCCCAGTCCTCAACAATCCTTCACAACTATGACACAAGTTGTTCACAATTCTTTAGGCTGTTGCCATCCAAAGGGTAGAAATGTAATTTAATTTTTTTCAATTTTTTTTTATTTAATATATCTTTGTTGTTCATAATTGAGTAAATAATTATTATTCTTTGAGTTGTTATCTTGCTGGATTGTGTTTTATTTATTTATTTTTATTTTTTAAAATATATATTTACGGTTAAGTTGAGTTAGATTGAAACATTTTTTTTTTTGACGAATTTAAGTCATTTATTTATTTTTTTTTAAAGAAAAGTAAAATTTTAATATTTAAAATATTTATTTATTTGTTTTTAAACATTCCATTTAATATATATTTTGAAAGATTATATTTTAAATATTAACAATTTTATTTTTAACAGTTGGAGTATATATTTTTTTAATTACCAATAAATAGGAATTGGATAAATTAAAATTTAATATATTCAATTTTTTTCAAAAATTAAAAATTTATTAAATAAAATATATTGAAATATATAATTTTATAAGACACAAATTTTTTCATTTATAAATTTTTTAAATTGAATTTACATATTACCATTAAATTTATGAAAATTTGTTTTTTTTTTTTTTATTATAAATGTAGGATGACGTCACTCTCCGGCTTCTGTCAGAATTATTCTGGTTTTTTTTTTTTTTTTTCTTCCCGAAACGCCCTCCCCGAACATAGAAATTCATCAGGGTTTAACGCCTCTCCTAGGGTTTCTCTGTACAGTTGAAATTCTTCTTCAGCTCTGAAAATCAATGGCGAACGGATTGATGAAGCTCACCACGATCGTCTCTCGTTCTTCTATTGTCCTCCGTCAATGGCATCAGTCCTCCTCGTTTTCTCGTCTCGGTGCTCATGAATATCTCAAGGTCAATCTGCATTTGAATTTGGGTCTTTACTTTACTCGACTAGTTCGGATTATTGAGTACTTGTCCGATCGGTGAATGCAATTGCTTTTGGTTCGTTTGAGATCTTAATTTACCTAAGCTGCACGAGATTGTGTTACGATGATGTGTGCGCTTTTTTTTTTTTGAAATATAATAAATTTGTTTGTTCATGAATATGGAATGTGGAATTTGATGTCTTGAGTTTTTTTCTATCTTCGCGTGGAAATCAGGCAGCTGAGGTAATTAGCAGAAGTGGGATGAATATTTCTAAAGGAGTTGCTGTACCTACCATTGACGGAGCAAAGAGGGGTTTACCAGATGCGTATGTAACTGTAAGAGAGGTATGTTCTGGATATCAGTGGAGCGAATTAGTGGAAAGAAAAGGTGTAGGGAACCAAAGAACAATCTAATGATCAAAATGTGTGTCTTAGATGTTCCAGTATGCAACACGCAGTTCCCTGAAACAAAGAGCAGAAAAGTAATAATTAAAAGAACCTACTTTAATGGCTTCTGATCAGTTACAAATATATGCATCTCCTGTTACCTTTTACGGTTACATGATCAATATGTATCTTCTTTCTTTCAATATCAATTTCAATATGTAAACCTTTTGCCTTATATGTCTGTGCTATTAGGTAGTAAAATCTTTTCTGTTTGACAGTGTTTGAACCAACTCAAAGGCTCTTGGAATTTTAACCTTAGAATGAACTTAAGAAAGTTTGAAGTAGAGGGGTTATAAATCCCGTTTTGGTCAACTTTTTTCAGCTCTTTTTCTTCCTAAAATGCTTGTCAAATTCGTTGGATATTCTAATAACTAAACTAATAAGCCAAGGTGTTACTTCTATTTCATAAAGGAAAAAAATGCAAAGTGTTCTTTTGGACAGCTTTTTTTTTTTTTTTTTTTTTGGAGCTTTTGTACAAATGAGATCGTACAAAGTAAAGCCTTCACAAGCTTTGAGTCCACCATCACGGAAGTGATTTTATTGCGAGGGTTGGCTAGAGAGGAATATGAGAAGGTTTTCGAAGCATTTATAAGAAACCCTCAAGCATTTGGGATAATTTATCTTTTGGTGCTTCTCCTCAGAGCTCTTGTTTGAAACAACTTCCCTGCCGATATCAACCCTAATAGGAGCATTTCTTCGGAAACTCCCCAACTCTTTGTTTATTAAAAAAAGAAAAAGATCCTGCTCTACTTGACTTATTAGCTCTTCAAACATCTTGGAAAAGAATAGAAGAAAATATGTATTGAACTCTAAGATAGAAGTGGGTATTGCTCAAAGAACTTTTCTCTTTCAAATGATGATATTTCATTAATTACCAGCATTCTTAGCCAATGCAGAAGGTTCTCGAATTTGAGATTTCTAATTAAGATGTATAATTGATGCAGCTGCTTGGTCCACTGAAGTCAGACGTTGCCAAACGATCTGCTGGGTACGTGTGCGATATACCGAAGGTGCAATAACTCCTTTATGGCATACTTTGATCTTTAATTGGCATTTTTTTAGCATTCACTGAATGTCTGATTTTATTATTCATCAACTTTGCAGGATACACTTGGAGCTACTGGTTGGTTTTATTTCCATTTATTTTTCTTGAACTTGGTTATTCTGCCATGTTTTTTGTTATTTTTTATTTTTTACTGCAGGGGTGGGGGTGAGTTTTCAAAATGAGAACTCTTTTTAATTTTTTTGGATGAATGAACGGTTACTGGTGCAACTTAAGTCTATATCCTTCAAAATTGCTCCTGGACAGTGGGTCATATCTTGCTTAAAAAATTTCCTTCGAAAGATTGACTATTTAGTTTAAGTTTTCACATTGTATGCATGGATTTGACATATTTGATCTGGTTACTTCGATATCTCATATGAAGCTATTATGCATGGGCGATGAAAAACGGAGGAGTTTCAAGGGATTTTAGAATTGTTTAATTATGGTTATGGATTAACATGTGGAAAATGAGTTTCTTGGGGCTTGATGCTGAGAGAAATTAATCTAGTCCCCTGTCATTGGGTCCCTTTCTCTTGCTCTCGCTCTCACGGGGGGGTGGGTCTGTCTCTTGCAATTAACTCTTCCATGTTATATATGTATATATTTTTTTTTGTAGGTATAGCTGTTTTATCTAGACGGCAGGGTGCAAGGGGATCAATTGTCAAATTGTCACCATTAGCTGTCGCTAGGAGTTGTGATACAAATGCTGGAGTGCCGTGCTTCGCTAGATTTATGTCGTCAAAATCTTCAGAACAACGTGGGCAAACCGCATCTGAGGTTTGTGTTCAATTTGAGTTTCTTTAACATGTAATAGGGAGTCTAGATTTCAGGTTCATTAGTACTGAGTTTTAGTAGAAGGAACTTTGACTGGATTTAAATGTGGCGCTTGTGTCTCAAATTTATGCATCCTCAAATAATTATGAAGATGACAACTCGCAGTCCTTAACATCCATGTCAACTGAGAAAAAAAAATGATCATCTCTAATAAATCTTAGATCCAATTAAGCAAGTACATGGGAATAATTAGAATATCAACATTATTTGCAAGGAAAATTTAAGTTAGCCTGTCTACAATTTGTTGTTAAACATTGTTGAATGCATTTCTGTAATATATTTATATGAAGCCAGCTTCCATTAAGAGAGTTAAATAAACAACTAGAGAGGAGTGATACGATAAAGGAGGCAATACCAATAAAAAAAAAGGTTACCAGAATTGACGTTTACTAGGTATCTCATTGAGGTGTTGGTGGTTAAAATTAAAGCTGACATGATGATATAAGTTTTAAATTTCTTCTCATTTATTTGCATTGGCCCGATATGGCTGCTGCTTTATCTTGATCACCTACGAGTTCATCAACCTGGTTTTTTTCCTTGATCTTATTATCAGAGAAAAAAAGAAATATCGACAGTGGAGGATCCATTTGATGCTCCCACATATAATATACCAGAGAAGCCTGTTACATTTGCAGAGGGAGCATCCTACAGTTTTATCATCCTTGCAGGGCTTGGAGTTGCAGCAGCTGCTGGCTATGCAGTTTTTAAGGAGCTTATATTTCAACCAAAAGAGTAAAAATCAACTTACAATTGATTACTATTGCGAAGTTTTGCTTATAATTATGACTTGTGCCTTGTGATTTCCTCTAACTAGTGACTCTGATGTACTAATTCTTTTGTTTAGGTATAAGATCTTCGGCAAGGCTCTTAAAAGGATTCAAGATGACAGCCAGGTTAGTGAAATTAACCTTGACCTTTTGGCACACTTAAACACTCCAGGATAAACATGTCCATGAGAACAAATATACTAAATGAAACGAAAACAACCAAGGCAATTACATATGCAGAAAACCAAGCTAGAAATGACCGACCGAGAGAACAAAGAGAACCATTTTGAAGTTTCTGCGTTTTACTTGAATAAAATTAAGCATTTTGAAGTCTACTCAACAAATTCACCTGAGCCTTTATGTTTTATTAGATTAGTTTTTCTATCCTGCAGGTTAGGGTAAGAATTGGTTCCCCTATAACTGGTTATGGGCAAGAAACTAGGAATCGGGCTGCTCGCCAACGTATCCCTAATAGGGTGTGGACTGATGAAGATGGTGTTGAGCGAGTAGAGGTAATTTGTGTCTTAAAATATGATAAATTTTTACTGTTTTAGTAATGATAATTTGTTTTTGTAGAAGTTGCTAAATAATTCCCCTTTTACATTGTAAATTAACAAATCATTTTGTAGAGTTCATTTTCTTTATACCTTGCCAACTATATTCGCAGGTGAACTTTTATATTCGTGGACCCCATGGAGCTGGAAAAGTTTACACTGAGATGTTCAAGGATCAAGCGGATAAGCAGTGGAAGTTCACATATTTGATCGTCGAGGTGAAATCGCCTTCTCCCGCCCAATTGATCCTAGAATCTTATATGCCTGCCTGACCTTTCAGCATCCTAACCCGCTCTAGATTTTGTACTGAATTATACATTATTTAGAATTATCATCTCATGTTTATAGATTTCCTCCCTTCTCCCGCCCCATTTATATTTTTGATACGATTAGGCCAATTTTTCTAGTTCGAAATTTCGGATTACCTCCTTGCAAGAGAGTTCCAATAAGTACTCACTCATTCAACTTTCTTCTACTCGATACAAGTGAATCAGAAAGTTTTGCCCATAGACGATGCAGCCTCCGTTTCGGTAACTCGTTATTGATTCTCTCTTGCTGCTAAATCTACCCTACCAAGGATAGATTTGTTCTTTCCATGCTGTGTGTATTTCTTTGTCCAGAAGTCCCAGATTTTCTCATGTTAGGCTCTCGCTAGAGTTGTAGTGGAACAACAAAGAATCAACTGGAAATTGAAGGTATGAGGCTTATTTATTTGTTTGCTTCTTCTTAGCTTGTTTGCATGCTTCGTTAAAAGGCTCAATTTGCGCCCCTCACCTTCATACATTTCATAAAGGCTTGTGCCAATAAATGGATGGCTGATGTTATTCAATACAAAGGATAAGAACTATAGCTCTTTGTTTGTTTGTTTGTTTTGGGCTGCTGATTGTTCTGTATTGTTCATGTGATGCATCAAGTTTATAAACTCAATTTGTTTGCAATTAATAATCTATGTTTGACTGAATTAAGCTACTTTATCTAAGCTGAGAGTTGAAAGATTCATTAAATAATGTGCTTTTGGTCCATTTATAAGGTTTTTTTTTTCCCTTCGTTTTTGGGAGGATTTGCCAAATTTGGGCACTTGAAAAGAAATTCAAATCTTGAAGTTACTCGCTGTTAGTTAATTTTATGCAATTAGTATATTTTAGTTAAATGAGTACTTAATCTCTATAAGAAATTGATTTGAATAATTCTAATATGTAATTGTGAATCACTTCAACTTAATTTTTTTTTTCATAATTATATAATAATACAAGTTGAGAATATTTGAAATTTTTAGTGAAAAAATTAATTTATTCTCCCACTTTGGATTTTCAACCATTACAGTTCCATTTTAATATTTTAATGCATAATTTTCACACAAAACTCTACGAAATATAGGAATCAATTGATTTTTCATCTATTTTGGCCTACTTTTTTAAATATAGATTTGATGATAGTTTTTCTTTCAACACTAATAGCCTTATTTATGTGATTTAATAGATGGTGTAAATTAATTAAAGCTAAATTGATATAATTATTAATTTTAGTTTTTAATTAATGCACCCTAGAAATTTAGGAGTATAAATTGGATTCCCAAATTTGAAAGAAGAAAACAAGATAAATATAAATATTTAATGGAAAAAGAAAAAGAGAGATGGCTAAAAAAGAAAAAGTAGACAATAATTGATGTTTAATTGCAATAAAATAAAATAAAAATAATAATAAAGAAAAAAAGAAAATAATAAAAAATAAAACAAAATAAAATAAAATAAAACCCTCCACCAGGAACGTGATGTCTTTTCGAACTTTTTTTTAATCATCTTGCTGTATTTTTTTTCAGTGATTTCGCTTTAATCAACAAAATTGTAGCTATTTGGTTCTTTACGTCACTCCATGATTACAAGAACCAAAGAGAACAGAACACTGAAAAAAGGAATTTATAGGCCTCCACTCATCTGTTCTAAAATGGCTTTCAGTTAATACAGCACCTGTTATCTATCAGATTTCATCTTCATTGATTCAAATTGGTGCATGACTATTACCGACGTTCGGTTTCTCGGGTTCGACTAATCGAACGATAAAATTCAAGTGGATAAGCTAGTGTAATGTGGAATTTAAGAAGGCTACAATTGTTCCCTAAGAAGATAAATGTATTGGGCTTGAAAAATAAGATGCTTTACAAGTTCATGAATGTAAGTACGTACCATCTTTTTAAGGCATTAATAAGGATGGTGATGGTGATGGTGATGCAGGTGGGTTTTGGCTGTTCTGAGTGTTGTCTCTGCTCGAATCCTGAACTTGTCCTGCAAAATGCAAATTCCAAAGGATATCGTCTACTGAAGGTCTATCTGCTGCCTTGTCATGGAGACATCTTACACATATTTCCATCATCGTCTTCAGCGATTCATCCGAACACCCCTTGTGTACTGCTGGATCTGCGATGCTCTTTCGAGCGATATCGTCCGTTTTTAGGCTTACCTGTAACTGAGAATACGAGCAAAACCAAAGCCTCAAGTTCAGCTTCAGACTTGTCAACCGTGATGATGATTGTGAGAGATGCAATGACGAGAAAATGTACTTACAAGATCTCTTGAAACATGAACTTCGTTTTGGGATGTGATCTGTCTTCCCAAAATGATTTCCAGTAAAATCACTCCTATGTCATACACATCATCCTTATCTGCGTGATTCACTCTGTAAACACATAAAACGCCACAAAATGATTTCCAGTTTCCGAATTCTTATTGAGAAAACATTTAAAGAGTCTTACTCCATAGCACGGCGCTTCCCTTTTCTGCTAGTTGATGAAACTCCTGAAATCATCTGAAAGGCAACATAATATATCAACTACATTAAGCTTGAGTATGCAAATATATGTGATAGTTTTCGTACTCTCTGTATCATATCATACCGTTCCACCGTTTTCGACAACGATAGGTAAATTATAACTGCTGATTTTCACACGGAGATCTTGATCGAGTAAAATATCCGTAATCTTCAGATTGTTTGAGTATACACCAGGCACAATGCCTGTATGTAGGAACTGAATTCCCTTCACCACTTCGATTGCAGCCGATATTCTTTTCGTCCAAAAGAGCTTTTGTCCCGGTAGCCCTGTACCATCAGTACCATGATGAACTAGCAACAAAAGTTACAGTAATAATATAGCTAGAGATATGCCATGGAAAATCGTTTTACCAGATACGTGGCTTCTTAGCGTTCCGTAAGGATAGTACTCGAATATTAAGAATACTCTGGTGATGGTTAAACCATCTGGGAGGAATTCATAACAGTGTCCAAGGGCACTGACCAAATGACTGTGTCGTAGTTTAGATATCAACTCCAACTGATGCATGTAGGTTTGAGGGGTTTGCCGCCTTCTCAAAGTTAAACTCCTAATGGCAACGATACTGCCATCAGTAAACATCCCTTTGAATATCTGGTATTGTCAAGAGAGATTTTTCTTGTGAATCCATTTATTAGTTTTAATTAGCAGAAAAATACGCAATAGTAATAGTTACAGAAATACTTCAAATGCACAGAAAGTCAAGAAGATTGTAACGACCCAAGACCCAAACCCCCTGCTAGCAGATATTGTCCTCTTTGGGCTTTCCCTTTCAGGCTTCCCCTCAAGACTTTAAACGCGTATGCTAGGGAAAGGTTTCCATACCCTTATAATGGGTGTTTCGTTCTCCTCCCCAACCGATGTGGATATCACAAGTACGAAGAATTAAAAATACTGTTTATGTCTTGAGCAACAATAGAGAAAAGTCACTGAGATATAAACTAAGAACAGTGAAAATGTATTAAATTCTGGTGAGTAAGCTTGAATGATACCTGGCCATCCGTACTTTCACTTATCAAAGTCGAAGCATCAAAGTTGTTGGTGGCCTCCTTAAGTTCATCCAAAGTGAAAGTTCGATAAGGAGGAAGGCTAGTTCCCAGCTTCATTGTCTGAGATATATACTCTGCAAATACATTGTGGATTTTAATATATCTACAAGGACGAATTAAATACTTAACTCACAATAGAATGACGCCAATTTCGCAATATTTATGCAAGAAGATGCAACCAAACGGAAAATTTTGATTACTTTTCAGTTCTCTTGCTTTAATGATGCCAACCCAGTTTAAGAAATCAACCAGAAAGGAACAGGAAAGGAAAGTCTTTATCTTACTGGCATCATACAGCTGCTTGGCTGTGTTTGTTACAGATGAATTCTCTGTTACAAACCTTGTTGGTGGTTCTTTAAGAACGCCCATTTTGTACGTCCTTCTCATCGTGAAGAATACCAGAGCAACAACTATAATTCCAGCAATACTTGCTCCGAAAATTCTTAAGAAAGTCATTACCCCACGATGACCTTTCCTATGCTCCAGATTATGTGGCCCAATACTCACTGCTAAAGCTTCGTTGTGACAGAAGTTTAAGGGGTGCTGTTCTTGGGCTTTATTCGACAAGCAATTTCCAGTGTAAATGACATCATTGTTCTTGGACTCCAATTGCTGAAGACAGGTGGGTAAGTCTCCGGTCAAAAGGTTTGAGGATAAATTTACAAATGTAAGATCACTATTGCAAGATACGTTACGTAAAAGCAGCCCAGTTAATCTGTTCCCTCCAATATTCAGATACTTAATCGAAGGAAGTCCCAAAAGCGATGCCAGAAATGGACCAACAAGCTTATTTGAAGATATGTCAAGCTTTTCAAGGCGATATAAGAAGGCTAACTCAGCTGGGATACCCGAGCGAAATCTGTTGTTTTTGAGCACAAGTATACTTAGCCTCTTCGGCAATTTAGGAAACTGGGGCCCCAGAAGATTGTCTCCCAAGTCGAGAACTTGCATGTTCGTTAAGTTGCTGAGGTCTGGCACCTTCCCAGAAAGAGAATTTTTCGAGAGACAAAGAACTCGAAGGCTCCACATATGGGTAATGGAATCTGGCAAGGACCCATTAAAGGAGTTGTTCTGTAAACTCAGGGTAGTTAATACTGGTAGGGAATCAATCCAACTCGGAATATTACCAGAGAAATGATTGTAGTCAAGAATGAGAGTCTGTAGGCTTTTCAAAGAAGATAGTTCCTCCGGGATGGAGCCATAGAAGGAATTTGAGCTTAAGTTGAGTATTTCTAGAGATAAAAACTTACCAACAGTTGCAGGCAATGGCCTCTCAAAACCCAGAGAAACCAGAGATAGTACCTTCAGATTGGGAAACTGGGAAAATGTGGAAAACAAAAAATCAGCCGAAGTATTTTGTTGAAAAGTGGGGCGCCCCACTTCACCAACAATGTGGAGCTGAGTTATATAGCCTTCATAGCACACGATGGTAAGAGATGGAGTGGATTCAGTGTCACAGAAGTCTGTAAAGTTGTCGAAGTTGGCTAGAGCTTGAGGGTAGTTTAAAAGTTCCCGGATTTGCAGAAGGGATTGGGACTCAGAAGGTTGAAGCTGAGTTGAAAGATGAAAAGAGAACAATAACACGAAGAGAAGAAGATGGAAATGGCAGACTGGTTTTAGTTTTGCCATTAAAGCTTAGAGGTGAAGTAACTGCTGCTCGTGTGAACAGTCTAGAAGAGACCAAAAGAGTTACAGACCAGAGAGCAGAAAGAAGCAGAAACCCCCCATGAACAAGAAATGAAATTCTCTTTTTCTGGCTGTCTCTTCGGTTTTATGATGAAAAATAGATTCAAAGCTTGTTAGAGAAACCCCAATGAACAAGAAGTGATCTTCATAATTCACAACAACAAAACTGGAAGTACAGTGGCTGTAATAAACCAAAAGCTTCTACATTAATCAGAGATTAGGCCGACTACTTTTTTCCAACTCAATGCTTTTCCCCTTTCCCAAGAGATTAGAATCTAAACATGGCTTACAGACTATTTAATACGAATTAAATGGCATAGGACTCCCACCACAATCTTGGCACTGAATAAAATAAAATGCCTTTGAGATGCTATGTACCTGCAAAAATATAATTCAATTCTCTAGTACCATAGTGTGTATAGTCACTAAACAATTGTGTATTATAGTGTAGTAAAACTGTAAGACTCAATCAATGAACCCTCAGAAATTGTATACACAAATATCCAATAACTTCATCTCAAATTTTACCATTAAAAATATAAACTAAATAATCAAGACTTTGTGGATGTACTTACCTTAAAATAATTGAAGCTTGATCTACACAGATGATAAGCGGAAAAGCCAATTTAGTGGTAAAATGATATCTACATACCGACCAAATCTATGAAATCTAAAATAATATAAGCAAACTTCTTTGATAAAATAACGTTAATTATCAAAGGTGATTGCAGAAACAGTCACCACAATTACGATGTTAATCAATGCATTCCTGGAGAGAGAATGACACAGTAATATATATTACTAAATAGGGTTAAAAGACGGAAGGAGAATTTTTCCTGAGGAGTTGGTGTTGGAGACTTTATGATGGGATGAATTATCCCTAGAAACAAATGCATATGGTTCACGGGGAGCACAGAATCTGAGCAATAATGCCATTTTAGCCTGACAAATCAAACGTTCAAAAGGGCTTTTATTGCATAAAGCAGCTCTTTTGGCATCAAACTGAAACATTTTGGAATACGATACAACAGAAGTCTCTGATTTTATCTGTTCTTTTCGGCTCTTAGCAGAGTCAGACTTGGGGCCAAGACTTCAGTCACGGGTGAATATTTACTGGAGCACCGTTTGGAATTTTGTTCATTGAGAATATTAGTGGGCTTCTTCTTTTTTCTTTTTATCCCTAAAAGGCTCATGTTTCATTACAAAATTAAGAGCTTAATACCTAACTTATTTCCAAGCCTAGCGATTTAAAAGTACTGGAGATTTCATGTTTCCCATTTTGGGTTCTTTTTTCTTCTTTTTGTTCATTTTTTCAATTTGAAATTAGAAAAGGTCAAGTATTTCTTCACAAATTTACATTTGATAGATATATCTAAGACATTATTTTTAAATCTAAGACTTATTATTATTTTTAAATTATTGCCTGCTTAACAATTAATTTAATTGATAAATCAAACTGTACACTCCATTACTAAACCAATCTGATTCCTTTTCTCTTTTCTCTGTTTTTTTTTTTCTTTCAAATACCATTCCAATTTTAATCGTATTCGAATTTCAATTTATTTTTTCTAGTACTGCAACCAATGATATACCCCAAATTTGTAGGCCATACCCGCAAGTTGCTTTTGAGGTTTGATTCGCACAGCCAATCTTACCTACAACAATCAAACCTTAAAACCATCAACAAACTCATTGTCTGATGGTATCATATTTTAACATTAAGTATACTTGCTATACCAAGTGGGTAACACTAAAAATAATTGAAGATTCATAAACAGGGTAAATATATCTTTTAACATGTCGAAAATGCCTCAACAATAAAATAATAAACAAGATCAAATACTTATTACACATTATACCTTGATGAGGTTAACTTGTCTTGAATCGTCAACCTAAATATTATTCATGTGTAAGAAGTGTTAGATCTGTAAATCTCCAAACTTCATAATAAATTCAAAATAAAAGTGGCCCAACTCAAATCATACCGAAATTTACACACCCTATTCAAGGACGATTATTGCTTTGAAGAACCGGGGCTAACCCAACCCCCCATTTCAGTTGCCTTTTAAAAAGGAAAATGTTCTACAAATGGTCTGGTAAAAAATAATAGTGCTGCAAGCCTGCAACTTCAAGTAGATATGAATGATAAATTACAATTAATCATCTAATAAGTAAATCAATGAAAAACAACAGTTTTCCAAATATATATAAATCAAAGACAATATGGCATCATTTCATTGCGTCGTCTTTTAGGAACAGTCCAACGGGTCCCATCATGCTTAATCAATAACCAGTGTACAAAATGTGAACAAACCATGCCCCTGGATGAGGAAGAATAAAGGTGAAGCTTTACAGATAGAACTTACAGGATGGGAAATTGTACTTAAAGATCTTATCAATCTTCTAGAAGATATTTGTTTCTTCTAGCACCAAAAGCAAGTCTCTGAACAAAATGGGAAACACGAAACAATTAGTTGATGGTACGATGAAGGAAAAGAAAAAAAAAACATTTCAACTTAATTGAGAAGTAATTAATCATTTCTCCACTGAGAATTGAGAGTAATCTTTCAGTCCAGTGAGGAAACGAATGTACGTGGGCCTTGTTGCACCATTGGTTGGGATATATCTTATGTTTGGGCCAAGGTATTCTGCGACCTGTAAACTCAAAGGCCGCGGACATGAAGAAGAAGTGCAGGAGCAATTATTATTATTATTATTATTATTTTTCAGTAACAGAGTAAGTGATCACTATATAAACAGAACAAATGCATGTAAATAGCCTCACCCACCTTAATAGGCTCCTTCAAAATATAACAATTTGTCTTACCGAGGAAAAAGAGAAACAAAAATATAAAATCAATCGTTACCATAATTTTTTTTCTAACATAGATTGTAGGGTCCACCCATAAACAATTGGAGGTCTGAAGTCTTGTCTTGTACATATATTCAAACTGTCTGGGCTCATCCTAATAATTTCATATTAATTTATCCTTAGATTCATCAGAAGTGCTTAAGAGAAATAAACCTTCACACGTTTCGTTTTAAAATTATTTGCTCCATCTGTTATTCAAGTAATGGAGATGAAATGAGCAGCACATTGTGGATGTCATCTAAATGCACAATAGATTTCTTGTGCGTTTCTCATGCCTTCTGCATTCTTCTTGAAAAAAATTATAAATAAGAGGAAAAACTTTATAACAAGTTCAGACATAAGAGAGAATGTTAATAATAGAAAGAACAGTACCTAGGGGTGGGTCGCCCATCAGAACCAGCCCCATCAATGTTGAAAATATGACCTCCTCGAGGTTTGTTTAACATCATCTTTATTGCCTAAACAAGAAGTCAGGAACTATGCATGATTTACAATAGCATTTGTAGTGACAACTTCACTGCATTAGAGAGCGTCTAAGGAATAAACCAAAGAATTTCCATTTCATGTCATTGAGATTTGGAGATCAGAAGGAGGAAGCTCACATGAGATCTTCATCTGAAGTCTCGAGCAAAGGCTTAAAGCTATAAGCATTTGACCCTGCATTATTGGTCTGCATTGTTCTTGCAATACGTTAAATAGCAATAGAAGCAAACAAAATCCCACCAAAGTAGTATTAATTATAAGACATAAAAAAAACTGTGTATGAGACTCATCATATCCTCTCACCAAAATCAATCAACAATTGAAATAGTAGACGATGAAACATTTTTTGTTCTTTTAAGTCCAGTTTCCTATAATACGTTAAATATTGCAATTGTAAATTATGAAAATGCATACTTTGTCCATCTAAGCATTGTATAGGCCAACGCTTTTCAGACAGGCACGTGTTAGGATTGTATGAAAAAACCTCAATGACATGATAAAGCTATCCACACGAGGCATTTCTTTAGGGGGACATCTCAATAGCATCATTATACACAACAACCTATTTCTCATTTCAATAGTTACTATTTCATAATTGCTGGCGTTATCCCTACTGTGTTTGCTCATTTACTCAAGTACAAAAAGCGTATACATGCACACAAATCCTGTATATGTGGATTATTCTAGAGATATCATGTTCTACTTTCAATTTTTTTTTTGAAGATTTCAATCAAATTGCTATATTAACGACATCTTCACCACCACGAGTCAGCCAAAAGTAAAAGAGACAAGTAAATTTAGATGGTCTCGAGGTTATGATTCATGTTCAAACATTAAAGGCCACCTATCTAAGATGTTCAATATCATATAGATTCTTTGATACCAAATAGACTTATATTGTAGTTGATGGAAATCAAGATTTACTCATTTGGTCTTCATGTAGAAGGGGAGGGAAGGGGAAGAGAAAGAACAATTTGAAGTAGATACCCATATATCAATGTATTTAAGACTTTTCTGCACAAAATTGACTACAATTTTTACATCCTCTCCTTCTCGCACGTCACATTTAGTACCCTGTAAAGTAGAATTAGATTAGGACGAGCTTGAAGTGTCGGCAACTGCTCCAAATGCAAATAGTACATGGAAAACAAGGAAATGATAGAAAAATGATGAAAAAACATCTGCGAAGAACAAATTAAATTGAAAAAGTTTAGCAGGAGGTAACCATAGATGCTTATCATGATTATTACGAGAATCCGTACCTAATCAATATCAAACACATTTTTATGGGAACAGAAGTGTATTAATAAATTGTTAAAAGAATGTGCACAACGCCACTCATAGATCTATAAAATTAAAATAACCACAAACACATAAGAACCCAAAGCTTGAAAATTAAAAAAGAAAATTATTGAACTCTTCAGGGAAAATAAACTAATAACGATGTTAAATAATGAAACCATAGACTCGAGCTTCTCCAAATAGCTGAATTGATCAAATATCCTATATACCTGATAAGTAAGATGGCGGAAATGTATTACAAATACAGCTTCATACATACTTTACAAAATAACCTGCAGTCAAACTCCATTTAATTCATGAAGCTCCTACTCTAAACATGACTGAAAAATGAACTCGACATGCAATAATTATATAAGTGTGCGCAAGTACTAGAAAATGTAACTCTTTAGTTAATATTTTACAGTCCTGTACAGATTTATTCAGAGTCCTACACGAGTGTTCATGAATGGGAGGAGAAAAGAAAATAAATAAATAAATAACAGAAGGTTTCATGATGAGCATAGTGCATATGTTACCTGATAGTGAACAGATTACAACATTGTCACCTGCTTTCAGAAACTGTTTGGCCAACGCATATCCTATTCCTGAATACATTGCAAATATGAGTAGAAAGCACCATACGAATGAACATAAGGAAGTTAAATGCACTGAAGTGTCAAAGAAGTACTCTATATCCGCACTCAAATGAAAAACTCCCATCCCAAGGATCTGTAAGTGATTAGAATATGACTAAATCTACACGATCAAGAAAATTCAGGTAACTGTGTGCAAATACATAGTAAACATTTTCCTTGGATTTAGATGAAAATCCTAAAGAATAACCGGTTGTTCTTTGGTCCTCGTAGCAATACAGTTTGAAAAATTATATGTCCAAAGGCCTAATTTATGAGGTTTATGACTAACTTGATAATTAGAAGGATATTAATCCGGAGGATATCTTAGCACTCATTTAAGCGCTCAAACTTTAATTGATTAGGCTCTAACCTCCAATGTATCCATCTTTCTACGAAGTCCAAACAAATAAAACATTCGACAATCGTTCCAAACAATAAGTTTGACTTCAATCGTATGATATAAGCTCGTGAACCTTAAAGCTTACTAATCCAAACTGCAACTGTACACGTGAAATCATAGTCTAAAACATACCTTCAAATTCTTAATAAAACTAAGAGGAAAGAGCCAGCCAGGAAGTTCCTCAAACCAAATTCCTAAAAAGAATTCAAGTCAATCAGATAAACAAATATGTATTCCACCACCCAAAATTTCGTCAAAAAAGCAAAAATACAGTTGAGCGAGTACAGTTCGGAATTTCTTGCTTACAAAAACGACGTCAAACACCAGACGCCATAAGTTCAAGCAAAACTATAAACAAAAAACCAGCAGGAAATTAATAGATGCAACAGGAAACCAAAGCATAACGCAATATATCAAACAAACAAAATGAACAAAAGGACGCCACACCTTTAGTAGAGCCAGCGATCAAAACATTCTAAGGAGGAATCATAGGCCCTCTCTGCTGAAAGACTTCAGCCTTCACGGATAGAGAACTGGAATTCACAAGATCTGGCGCGAACCACCAATCGAAAGACTGTAACTCTCCGATTTGCAGATTGATAGGCGTAGACCGGAAGGAGGAGAGACGAAGAAGAAGCCACCGTTACGCGAGATGAAGGAGAACGGAAACTGGAGAGAAACTGAAGAAGAAGCCATTTCCCGCGGTAGAAATTTCCAGAGAGTATGAAATTCACAAGAGCAATACAACTTTGAGAGTATGAAATTTCATACCATATCTTGAAATTTTTGTGTTCATGATTTTTTCTTGTAGTTTCTTGGAAAACAAGACAATAAATAGTGAGCAATATCATAGTTATAGTACCAAGCATTGTCACGAGTATCGTGATATTTATACTATCTCAATTAAATATTCTCAACTCCTCCCTTGCCCAAGGTTATATATGGTAAGCGTTGTTATCTCTCTTGCTTGCTTATACAAAGTCTCTTTCAAAAATCTCTCTTTCTAAAATCTCTCTCTGCCCTCGTTTTCTAAAATCTTCCTTTAAAATCGAAGCTAGAAGCTCGATCATACGTCGCTTGACGGTAGGTGACGCAATGACAAATTGGCTTAACTCACTTGTCATTGGAAAGTGAGTGCCGTCCAATCGCTAGTCCGCTGCCTTCAAAATTCCTCAAGTATCGAGACTTCGAGATGACCTATAGAAATGTTCATATTTGATGAAATTAACGGTCGAATATGATTTTAGGAGCTGGGTTGGGTTGTAAGGTCTTGTACACATGATTACGAGTTTTTTTTATTTTGTATCCTCATTTTAGTCTCGGAACAATCTCTAGTCAGTGTGAAATTACAACTGATGCCCCTCGTTTCATCGAAGTATCGATCTATAGTTATCAAAACATTGTGTGCTCGTGTTTTCTATTGTATTTTCAACGTGGGATCACGACCCTTTGTCCCGGCCATTGTAGCACGTGTGTCGCCCAGGGCATAAGGGGCATGATGACTTGACGTCATCCTCACCTTCCTCTAGCTTATCACCGGCAGGCTGCTTAGGGTTCCAACCTCAACGGTTGGCAACTAAACACGAGGATTGCGCTCATTGCGGGACTTAACCCAACACCTTACGGCACGAGCTGACGACAGCCATGCACCACCTGTGTTCGTGTTCTCGAAGGCACCCCTCTATTTCAAGAGGATTCGTAGCATGTCAAGCCCGCTAGCTTGAGATGAAAGTGACCCGATGATTCTATTGTGGACATAGACGGAGTTTCTCGACCGTCATGGATACCCACAACCTAAAATCCACCTAGAATTCTTCCTTCAAGAGGTAGGAAAAGAACATCATCAAAGAACCAAGAACAAATCGCTACATAACATTAATGTATTAAATTTTAGAAGCTAAATCAAATAAATTATTGTGAAATTAATTATCATTTATTGCATATAGATTCAACGAAATTTACATTGTTTACATATTAATTACTTTTTGTTTTTTCTGGCGGACCTCAACGAAGCTCCAATTACCACAATGGTTAAAAGAGCAGCCCCAATCATCACAGCTGGCCGGTTTTCTTCCTTCATCGCCACCTTCGCCACCGCCTCGCTGGTCTCTTTCACCTTCGCCACCGCCGCCCTGCCGGTCTCTTTCACTTTCGCCAGCATCTCGAATATTACGTTCCCGCCGGCGCTAGGTTTTTTCTCTTCACTTTCTTTATTTTCTTTTGATTCAGTGACGATTTTCGCCTTTTTAGCAACTTCTTGGTCTGTCTTCTTCTCGTTCTTCTGAGATTCGACGATTTCCGCCTTTTTAGCAACTTCTTTGCCTGTCTTCTTCTCGTTCTTCTGAGATTCGAGGATTGATTTCTCCGATTCAGCGTCTCCCGTTGACGGTGGCTTTTGATCTTCTTCCTTTTCTTTTCTTGCTTTGATGCCAGTGGTTTTCCGGTTCCATGGCGTCGTAGCCGCCGCACGGGACGATGGACGGGGAGGTGATGGTGGAGGAGGAGGTGGAGGTGGAGGTGGAGGTGGTGGTGCGGCAATTTCAGAGATATTCTTTTGGTAATTTTCTCTGAGTTCCTTTACTGAGCGTCTTGGTTCAATAGCGGACGGCCGTGGTGCAGAGATTTCGGGGAATAGTTCATTATCTCTTTGCCTCGATTTCTCCGATAATTCCGGATCCGTCGCCGAAGGCGCCGGTGCCCTAACAGGCGATTTCTCGCGATAATCCCCTGCCTCCGCCGTCGCTTTTCCATCCGAAGAAGCCTTCCGATCATCTTCTTTCTCTGAAGAGGCATCTTCAGAAGCTGTCCATCTGCGTTTGGCCGGTAGCATCTTATCCATAGATCTCCGTTGATTTTCTCCTCCTATTTCCTTAACTTCATCGGTCGATCTCTGATCAGACGGCGGTGGTGCCGGAACCCTAGCAGGCAATTTATCGCAATGTTCCCCTGCGTGCTCCGCCGCTTCCCGATCAGAAGAAGCCTTTTGATCGTCTTCTTGCTTTGAAGAGGCATCATTAGAAGGTGACCGATCAGAGAGCATTCTTGGCATAATAATGCGAAGAACATCGCCGCAAAATCGGCCATAGATTCCGGTGACTAAGCAGTCGGCCGGAGCGGAGAATTCTTTAACAAATTCCGTGTTCTGCTTTTTTCCCTGCACCTTGAGCTTCCTCGTCGCCTTCTCGTAAGTTACCTTTATCTGATCCTTTTGGCATCCTGCTTAAAATTTGTGAAATTACATTAAAAAAAAAAAAAAAAAAAAAAAAAAAAAAAAAAAAAAAAAAAAACTAAATTAATTGCATTTTCCCGAATATTATGATTTATTTTTAAATATTTATATTTTTTTTATTCATTTGAACAACTTTATTTTTTATAATAGAAATTATATTAAAAAATAAAAATTATTAGAAAATTTTCTAGAAAGGATAGGAACAGGGAGATAGAAGGCTTCTCTGTCCTCGCCTTTAAAATTTCAATGACTAAGTAAATAAGAAATTATATTCGACTCGAGAGATCAAACCTGAAAGTTTGATGCACGTCTCATATTCATTACGCTCGGGATGGAATACGATGGGTTCGAATGTTATTCCGAGGCTTTCGGTGTCGTTTTTGTCTCGTGGTTTAGAACTTTTTTGAAACCAATCCATTGCGATGCGTTTTGGTCGGTCGAATGAAAATGTAGCACATAGGAGTTAGAATTTATTATATGATTTTTCTTGTGGGTAAGTCTATTCCTTTGTCCACTATTTAGGGTTTGGTGGGTTTTCTTTACCCTTTCATGTGGACATAGAATAAAATAGAAGAGAATCATTTGTCTTCCTTCCATTGATATTGCTTATTAGAGGTCTAACCATTCATCCAAGCTATCCTATAGCCATTCGCTTACATAAACGATCCTACTTTTTTATTTAAATATACGACGAAAAATTATTTAAAAATAATTCGTTATAAACGTTGTCACGGACGTAAACGTATCGTTCACTTAGTTCGTTACGTATCAAAAGTACTTGAAGCTCACTGCTCGTTGTCTGGTTTTGATGCCATTTGTAACAGTTGAAGTCCACTGCTAGTAGATATTGTCCACTTTAGTTCGTTACGTATTGTCGTCAGACTCATGGTTTTAAAATGAGTCAATTAGGAAGAGATTTCCACGTCCTTATACACTTTTATAAATAATATTTCGTTTCCGTCACCACCCAACTTGGGATCTCACAATCCACCCCTTTGAGAGCCTAGCGTCCTTGTTGGCATACTGCTCGTTGTCTGGTTCTAATACCATTTGTAACAGTTGAAGTCCACTACTAGTAGATTTTGTCAACTTTAGTTTGTTACGTATTGTGGTTAGACTCATGGTTTTAAAATGAGTCAATTAGGAAGAGGTTTCCACATCTTTATACACTTATAAATAATGTTTTGTTCCCCTCTCCAACCAACGTGGGATCTCACAATCCACTCCCTTGAGAGCCTAGCGTCTTTGTTGGCACATCGCTCGTTGTCTGGTTTTGATGCCATTTCTAACAGTTGAATCCAGGGCTAGCAGATATTGTCCGCTTTGGTTCGTTACGTATCATCACTAGCCTCGGTTTTAAACCGCGTCTAATAGGGAGAGGTTTCCATACCCTTGTACTCTCTTGTAAAGAATGTTTCGTTTCCCTCGATCTCACATTTGAAGTCGAGAAATGCAATTACATATAATCATCGTTCATGGTAGAACCTATCTACTCGTGACTGCTTATTTGAGCTCTGCTTTTTCTTTCAAGTAGGGTTGAATGCATAGTATTTCTCTCAAAACAGTTTATGCACACATGTATGAACTCATAAGTTGGACTCGTATACGTACCCTGTAGGCTTAACTACAAGCTAACACACACTCATACGGTTCGAAACCAACGAAAGTAAAAGAACTTGTATCATTTTTTCAAGATGACTTTCCTTCGTTCTCGATTTTTCTTATTATTTTCTCACTAGTCGTTCGACCTAGTCACTCACTAATCTAAATTTAATTTTCATTACTAACGAGAAACACAATATTAATATTAATACATAATCGAGCATAATTTGATAATAACATATAGTAACGTTTTCACTTTATTTTATTCGGGCCCAAAAGAATCTCAATTATAATATAAAAAGTTTATTCTCGTCTTTTAAATTTGCGCCGCACAAATTTCTAATAATTGTTGAATCGGTATGGCAACCCTGGAGGGGGTGAATAGGATTTTAACGATAAAATATTTAAGCCTGATTAATTTTATTAATTATAAAACTTTTTAAAGACGGGTAACATGCAATAAATCACAATAATAATTTTAAAATTAAATAGTAAAGAGCAAACTCAATGGCTCATGATCAAACCCGTACAAGTATTTGAATTTGGTAGTAACACACCACAACTCAAGAGAGAGTAGATTTACAATTTGGACCACTCACAACTATTTCCTCACAATACAATAATAAGAAAAATTCCACTATTTGTTACTCTTCCAAAATTACAAGTGTCATATTTTGATTTGTCATCATTTTTTAGCTGCCACATCATCAAGTCGAGTATGTTGTAATTCCTTCGTTTTAGCTTTGATTTGAATGATTGAAAAGTCGTTGAAATCGTTATTCCCAATATACACGGTTCAAAATACTGAAAATTGTTAATAATTAAAAGTACGTTTGTTATCATCTAAACATCAATCAATTAATTGATTGAAATTAATTAAAATGAGATTAAAGGCCAAAAAGCGAACAATAATTTATTATTTATTTCAATTTAATAGTTTTATTTATAAAATTGATGCAATTGTTCACAGAAATTATAGAAAAAAAAAATTATTTTGAAAGACTCCGTATTATTTTCACTAGTAAAAGCAACTCAAGACGAGCCTGAGAATATGAAGCCAATAGAAAACATTTATAATATATATATATATATATATATATTTTGTAGTTTCTCACGGTAGGTTCCCTTAACCAAGCCATTGTTTATGAGTCACCGACTCATTCTTCAACAGACACATGGTCAGAGTCTTTGCCTCTTCCTACTGTTCTGAAGACCATCGGTCACCATAAGTGTTTAGCTTTGCATGAGATTCCACGTACTCCAAACTACTCGAGTTTCTCACATATCACTGACCATAACATAATCAAATTTGATAAAAATAATACATAGCACGTGTACGTATGTATATATATATATATATAAACATATGTATGTATATATAGTGTTTTACACAAACCTAGGAAGTTCGTGTTTATTCATTAAGAAAGTAAATCTCGATTTGGATGGAAATTAAGCATTTGTTTTCTTCCCGAATGTAATAATAAGATCATTTTTAACAAACGATGCGTAGACATCATCCAATGAGCACTCGCCCCTAATTGGTATGGATTCGTTGACACGAGCGATATTGTAACCTTCTTCTTTTGTTGTCATAATATCAATAGTCTTTAATTTTCTATTCATCGAGATTTGCAGTTGATTCCTTGAACAACCTAAAAAACAATTCACAGATCACAAGATAATATTCAAAAACAAAAATTTGATGTTAAAACATAACGTACGAAGATCAAAGTAGCGTTTTAACATGAAATTAAACAAGAACGAAGTTAGAAATTACCCGAAAAATCAATGATCATCTCATAGTAGTCTTTATTTGTTTCCTTTCTCTCTTTCCAGTCTACTTTTGGACTGTAATTCTCCTTTTGTTGATCCATTTCATCCCAACCAAATACTTGCCTCGACATTGAAAATCTTCAAAACTTCAAATAATTTAATTTTGGGTAATGAATTATATGGGACACAAGAACCACTTATATATATATATATATATATATATATATATATATATATATATATATATATATATATATATATATATATATATATATATATATATAAAAAAAAAGCTTATTCCTTTCACAATGCTTTTGGCTTTGTTTTTGGGTATAAAGTGGAATATATCAAAAGAATGGAAGAGACCAATATGAGATTCTATTCTATCTTTTCCCGAGAGGAAAATGTTGCGTAACTTATTTCTTTTCATTTGGGACGTTGGACGTGCGTGTATAGCTGGCTCGAATATTAGGAATTTTTGTATGGACAGCTCGAGAATTTGATTTTATTGTCTTTCGACTCACGTATTCAGTGTGTTGTATCTTATCTCGAGGTGGAGTTTTGTTCTGTTTGAGATTGGAAATTTTACCCTTCTCGAGATTAATTTTTCGATCTTTTCTGTTTGTCGAGAGAAGACTAGGTTATGACGTGTTCATCTATTAATTTTTCGATCACCATGAAAATTAGGCTTTGAAAAGAGACACTTTCTTGGTTTTTTTAAAAGAATTTCTTAATGTGTTTGAAAATTTTAAAATACATTTTTTTTCAATAAGAATCTCGAACAAAAATGTTTCTGTCTGCCTTTCACACCTGCTTTTCTAAAAAGTAATGAAAACACATTATGATGTTCTCGATGACTTAATATAGAATTTCCAATCCAACTCAATATCTGATCTGATCCACTCCATATCAAACTCGACCCACGACCCGACCTAGAACCAAGAGCGGCCTAACTAAACATAGTATGATCTAGTGACCTGACCTAGAACCCGAATCGATCTAACAACTCAATTCATATATGAACCGACCTGAAACCTGAATTGACCAATCATTTTATTGAAGCTAAGGACCGTAAGATTCAGGGTCATTTAATTTTTTTTTTCCCAAAAGAACCATTTAAAAAATAAATGGAGAAAGTTCGTGGAAATGAACGATAGACATCGGAAGAATAATATGATAATGATAGAGAGAAACAAACATATCCATTTATTTTGTTCGATCTATAATGCAAAAGGTTTATTCTCGTCCTTTAAATTTCAACGATAGGGCATAACTTTTTTTTTGGGTATAATAATATACTTTGATGTTCTCAATTTCATAATAATCTCTAGTATATATATATATATGTATATATGTATATATATATGTATGTATACACATATATACATATGTATATATATACACACATATACATATCTATATATATACACACATATACATATCTATATATATACACACATATACATATTACACACATATACATATATATCTATATATATATATATATATGTGTATATTATCTAGTTTATAAGGTGAATTTGCAAAATCGTGAAAAATAAGCCTAAATTTTATATATAGAATCGACTAGTAATGAAGAGGAACGGTAACGACACTAGTTTTACTACTACAATTGTGATGTCCCACATTGGTTGGGGAGGAGAACAAAACACCATTTCGAAGTGGAAACCTTCCCCTAGACGCGTTTTAAAGCCTTGAGGGGAAGCTCGGAAAGGAAAGCTCAAAGAGGACAATATTTGCTAACAGTGGGCCTAGGTCGTTATAAATGGTATTAGAGCCAGACACGGGGCGATGTGCCAGCAAAGACGCTGGGCCTTAAATGGGGTTGGAATATGATGTCTCACATTGGTTGGGGAGGAGAACAAACCACCCTTCATAAGGAAGTGGAAACCTTCCCCTAGCAGACGCGTTTTAAAGCCTTAAGGGAAAGCCCGAAAGGGAAAGTGCAAAGAGGACAATATCTGCTAGCGGTGGGCCTAGGTCGTTATAAATGTTATCAGAGCCAGACACCGGGCGATGTGCCAGCAAGGACGCTGGGCCCTAAAGGGGGTTAGATTTGGTGGGGGTCTCACATCGAATTGGAGAAAGGAATGAGTGCCAGCGAAGACGCTGGGCCCCGAAGGGGGGTGGATTGTGATGTCCTACATTGGTTGAGGAGGAGAACAAAACACCCTTCATAAGGAAGTGGAAACCTACCCCTAGCAAATGTGTTTTAAAGCTTTGAGAGGAAGCCCGGAAGGGAAAGCCCAAAGAGGACAATATCTGCTAGCGATGGGCCTGGGTCGTTATAAAAATAAAGTTGATAATATATGCATAATATGCTTAATGTATGCGAAAATTCATTTAGAAACATGCACCTGTAAACGATACCATGAACTTAAACGTTCATAAAATTCATTTAAAATAAAGTAATATCAATGGAATAACGAAGACGAAATAACAATAATTCCAAAGTAATGAAAACGTTAATATATCTTTAGGGCTACAATTTTAATAGATAATGCAATTATTATGATTTCATCCCCACAGCATGCACAACAACGTCACGTCCGTGTAAGGGTGTCTTACCATTACTTGAAAGAAGTAGTAGTAACTATTATTTGGGTCGGGAAATGCAATCATGGCGTTGAACTCTATTTTCGAAGGCAAAAAGTAGTAGTATTTCAACTACCGCACGCTCATAAGTCCATGCATCATACAAAATCGTTATCACAACATAATTCCAAATCATAGCATAATCACACCATAATATAGCATAACTTATAATCACGACATAACAGATATCATAACATAAATGTAACATAGTACATGTCAAACAATCATAAAACACGACACGTGTAAGGGCCACAGGGCACGTGTTGTAACGACACTAATTTCATATGGAGGCTTGAGTTTTTTAAGAAATAACCCCAATAACCCCGATAATGGGGTCAGGAAATGTAAGCACATGCAATCATGTTTCAGACTTATCATTTTATGGCCTTGGTTTCAACTTTCAGTCCGAACAGAATTAGATGTGTAGTACGTCTCTACACACGACTCATATACGTGCACATAGGCCCCCAAGCAAGCTCGTATACCTACCCCCTAGACCCGACCTTCAACTAGCGTATAACATAGTAACTTAGCACAATTTTCAATGTCGTAACATGTCAACATGATATTACATGACATAACATACCTCACAGAATACGGCATAACATAACGTATCAACTTCCATAGTATTCATAACACAATATTAATATAATAAACATATTAAACAATTACAAAGTACAACACGAAGAGCTATAGGGCACATACCCTATCTTGAATTGAAAAGAGTCCGAGCGTATTAGACCCATGACAGATTGGCCGAGAACTCGACCGGGAGCAGTTAGAAAATATATTCTTCGAATGGCTCCGAATTGCCCAAGTGGGATGAAATAGAGTAATTGATGTGACAGACCAAGAGATCCCCGTCTATTTGGAGAGGTTGGTAATCTATAACGTGCGTTGGTTCAGTCAAATATTTGCAAGACATCGATCCGTGTCCAATATGATTCGATCTAGAGTGTCGAAAGGTCCAATGATGCATGAAGCCTAATTTTATAACCATCTATTATTATTATTATTTCAAATTTCCAGTCGTTACATCACATACATTTAAAAGAAACTTTCGTCTCCGAAAGCACTTTAAACTTAGAATAACTCTCCGAAAGCACTTTAAACTTAGAATAACTCGAATCCCCATCTATTTAGAGATGTTTGTAGTCGTGTGTCGGATCAGTCAAGTATTTGCGAAGTATTAATACATGAATTACGTTATGCACCACGGAGAGGGACTTTGATAGGGCTATTTGCCACCGGTCTGATTCAATCTAGAGCGTCAAAAAGTTTGAAAGCATGGGCTCAACCTTTTTGTCCGAACCTAAACATGGCTTTCATTAGGGACACCTTCTAGTTCGCCGACTCAACCAACTCAACCAAGCCATTGCTTAACCAAGTCACTGTCTATGAGTCGCCGACTCAACCAAGCAATTGCCTAAACAAGCACGGGTCAGAGTCTTGATTTCCCCTTCTTAGAAGCTTACGGTTTCATATTCTATTTCACCCTTCCCTCACTGTACTACTTTACTATCGGTCACCCAAGAGTATTTAGCTTTGCATGTGGTCCTCACTAACGAGTACATATTAGCAAGCTTCAAAGTGTATATAATAGTCTTTAAAACACAAAGTAAATCTTAATTTAGATGAAAATTAAGATTTATTTTTTTCTCGAAAATGTAACAAGAACGTTAGCATGGGCTTTACTGAATGAGCAATTGTCCTCAATTTGTATGGATTTGGCGACAAGAGTTTCACTTAACCCTTTTTTCTTCAAGGTAATAATTCGAATCGTCCTTGATTTTTCATTGAAAATGAGTTGTATCTAATCCTTTGGAAAACCTAAACAAAGATTCACAGATCTTTTTTGACACAAAGTTTTTATTAAAAATCGCGTATAAAAACAAAAAATTGACATCTAAAAGTGATGTTCGAAGATTAAAGTAGCGTTCGTTACCCGAACCATCTATCCTCATTTCAACCCATTTGTATGCTTCTCTCCATGCCATGGGTGGAGTCCTCAGATAGGGGTGACGATAAAATTCTCATTTATGTGCAAATAATTTAATTTTGGGTAATGAAACATATATATATAAATAAGCTTATATCAAAAAAAGCTTATTCCTTTCCCAATGCTTATGGCTTCGTTATGTGTATAAAGTGGGGAATATATCAAGTGAATGGTAGGTAAGAAGCCAATATGCTTTTCTATGCAATTTGCAAATTAAAAGATTCTAATCTATCTTTTCAACCCATTTGGGACATAGAATGTGCACGTGTAATTATGTCGAGATAATTGGAATCTTTTCAACTAACTTATTCAATATGTTATATTCTCTCCTAGAACGACCCAAATTTTCTACCATGCGTTTCAATATGTTGTATACTCTGCTATAATGAGCCTAAAGCCTTGAGGGGAAGCCCGAAAGGGAAAGCCCAAAGAGGACAACAAAGAGGACAACATCTACTAGCGGTGGATCTGGGTCGTTACAAGAGCATAGGACAGAATATATTTACTTCTAGAAAAATCAAGCTGAATTCACGTATTGAAAACTAAAAAACCCAACATGAGTCAACTATATAATTTGGACACCAAGGCAACCATTATTTTGGGACAACCACATAACACAAAAAATATTTCAAGACAACCATTATTTTGGATTCTATAATGACAATCATTGTGTCTAAACGAAGAAAACCAATATTTCAAGCCAACTAGAATACCTAGAGAAACTATCACGATCGTAGTTTTCAAGTGGCATCATAATTTTGAAACCAAACTTTTTTGGCCATACACGTTTTCCATGCGTGCATGTTCACTCAGCCAAGTCATAAGACTCCAATCTTTCAAGCCACCATTATTTTGAAACCTATCAAGGCAACTATTATGTCTGGACTAATATTATACCAAGGCAACTATTATGTCTGGACTAATATTATACCAAGGCAACCATTAATTATTGCACAGAGGAAACCGATAGTTAGCAACAATATTCATTTCGAGACAACTAAATTCAAAATCGCATATCAAGACAACCATTATTTCGAGACAACTACATAACACAAAGCAATATTTCGAGACAAACATTATTTTGGATTCTTTAAAGTAAAATCTTATCTTACTGATATAAACTTACTAGAAAGTTGAAGATCTATCTCCCGCTAATCTTCAAACTCTAGAACGTTCAAACTATTTGAGATCAAACTTGTATTCATCGAACATTTCCAGCTCCTTCGCTAACTTGACTAATCGAACCGTAAAAGGAAAATCATGTTAAAAAGAGCATTTAAAAAAAAAAAATCCAAGCTACTATTTCCCCTTCTGCTACAAGGTAGAGACAGGAACACCTGGACAAATAGAACCCCAAATTTAGTTGTCGGACATGTTGATTAACCAGCTTACTAAATGAATCAAATTAATCAAAATCAACTGAACACAAGAAAAGATGGAGAGTTGACATATTACAGTATTCTTAAAACATCTAAGAGCTTAAAAAATTCCTTTACGCCCACTCTCTTGAATCCTAAGATTCTTCAAATAGCTTTACCTCATGAAAGAAAAGAGCTACTGAACAAACCTGCAAGTCGTCCTATAGAAATAACCCTCTTCGTATCGGTATTGGTCGAAGCAATAACATGGCAAAGGAAAAAATACCTGAAAAGATAGGAGCCTCACATGGAGCAAATATAATAAACAGAACGAATTATAAAAAGAAAAAAAGGAAATATAAAACAGTTAAAACTCATGTACACATAAAATACATCTATTTCCTTTTATAATTACATCTGACTTAGACTCACGAATTATATAAAATAGTTATTACAACATAATTCTAAAACATAGATTGCTCAAAGAGATCACAGTTTAGAAATTGGTTGGAAGTATCAATTAGAAATTACCTTTGCTCCCACGCCGCCGCCGCCATCGTCATTCTAACTTGTCATGGCTATATTGAATTCGTCGAAACAATAACACTTATTGGTACTCATTATTTGATTCTTACAAATATCACAGTACTCACAATAATATCGTCACAAGTGAAAGATTACGAAAAATAACAACAATAATCATTGAGATACATCTACCACAACATGGTTACTACAAGAAAAATGAGGGAGGGTATCACAGGAGAAGTCTAGGAACAAAAGATAAAACCATACCAATTTATCAATCATTGGAATGGAAATAATAAACAGAAGCCCTGAAGATCATCAAGTGTAGTAGGATGACTTGACAACCGTTACTGAAGGTGGGCAACACCAAATTGTTTGAAATTGATGGATTCTGGAAAGCTCATACCAAAACCTAATCAACTTCAAAAGAATTATGATGATTTCGAAAATAGAGAAGGGGTAAAACATAATCGAAGGTAGAAAAATCAAGATGAATTTGCAAAGAGAACAAATATTTCAACCTAATAATCATACCGATATAATAAACCGAACAAAACTAATCTTTTAATTAAAAACATCCAATGGATTTTGAATATCAAAGCACCAGCTTCCTACCCAAAGTCAAGGGTTCTCTATGCATGCATATATAATAGATTCAAAATTGGGAGGCACCCACATGTAAAAGAAAGGGGAAGAGCCATGTTTAAGTTTATTTTTAAGGTAAGGACTCTCGACAGTTTTTGAAATAACATTTGCATCATGAAACCAAAAAAAAGTCCAGGAATTGATGCACACTGCTCATATGCCCATAAACATATTCCCCATCAATCAAGAAATTACACGACAAAATTGAAAAACTAAAGAGAACTACGACGAGCCAACAAATCGTAGGCAATCCAAAACTGCATTAAGAATTATTCTTTAAACTTATCGGTATTCTTTATTTGATTTTTACGAATATCACATTTATCACAATAGTATCTGCACAAGTACAAAATTACGTAAAATAATGACGAGATCATGACAAGCTTGAAGTGAACTCAAACCCATTATAATTTTTTGGAAGTATAAATTTCAAAATATAGAGCAATCCTAAATTGTGAGAACCCAAATATTGAACTCAAACCACATTATAATTTTTTGGAAGTATAAATTTTAAAACATAGAGCCATCCTAAATTATGAGAGAACCCAAATATAATAGTAAAAATCTTTAAAATCATATCTTACCAAATGATATGGACATACTAAGAAGTTGAAAATCCCACTAATCTTCGAACCACAGAACGCTCATACCATTTGAGATCACAATAGGCAAAATCATATCTTACCCAAATGATATGAACACATTAGAAAGTTAAAGATCATCCCCACTAATCTTCAAACTCTAGAGCACTTATACTATTTGACAAGACATGACGAAAAAATAAATTAAAAATCAATACATCAAAACTCATTGTCCATTGATAAAGAAAAACCATTTCAACAACAAAAACAACAAAAACTAGAGCAAATAAAAACTAGAGCAAATATATAATAAGGGATTCGAAATTGTACCCAAGCATCGTCCATTGGTTCTATTCCCGATTCATAACTCAAAAGTTTCTTTGGCTCTTTGCTAAGAGAGGCTAGAACTCAAAAAATAAGAAATGCCAAAATAGGAATAACACTTGATATTATCAGAAATACACAGAAAATATCATAACACGAAATTTTTTTACATCATATAATACCAAATGGTATGAACATATTAGGAAGTTGAAGATCATCTCCCGCTAATCTTCAAACCCTAGAACACTCATACTATTTTAGTAATCGGTTATAAATTTCAAACCTAAAGTACTTGTCAATTTTAGGAACCCAAATAGAATGGTAGAAATCTTTGACACGAGGAAATCATATCTTACCCAAATAATATGAACATACTAGGAATTTTAAGAACGCAAATAGAATGGTAGAAATCTTCAACTGAGGAAATCGTATCTTAGCCAAATAATAAGAACATACTAGGAATTTGAAAATCTCCTGCTAATCTTCAAACCCTAGAACACTCGTACTATTTAAGATCACAATTTAGTAATCGATTATAAATTTCAAACCTAAAGTACATGTCAATTTTAAGAACCCAAATAGAATGGTAAAAATTCTTTGACATGAGAAAATCATATCTTACCCAAATAATATGGACATATTAGGAATTTGAAAATCACCTCCCGCTAATCTTCAAACTCTAGAACACTCATATGGTTTGACATCAAACTTAAGTGTTTTGTAAGAAATTGTAAACAAGAGATAAAGTAACTTGAAACCAAATAAAATTGTATGAACATACTAGGACGTTGAAGATCATCTTCCACTAATCTTCAAACCCTAGAACACTCATACTATTTAATATAAACAATTTAGTAATCGGTTATAAATTTCAATTTTAAGAACCCATATCTTACCCAAATAATATGAACGTTCTAGGAATTTGAAGATCATCTCCCGCTAATCTTCAAACTCTAAAACACTCATACTATTTGACATCAAACTTAAGTGTTTTGTTAGAAATTTTAAACAAGAGATAAAGTAACTCGTAAATCTTCAAAACCTAGAATACTCATCCATTTTGAGAAACCAAATAGAATGGTAAAAATCTTTAACATGAGGCAAAATCATATTTTACCAAATGATATGAACCTAAAGTACTCGTAAATCTTAATAACCCAAATAGAAGGGTTAGAAATCTTTAACATTAGGAAATCATATCTTACCCAAATAATATGAACATACTAGGAATTTGAAGATCATCTCCTGCTAATCTTCAAACTCTAGAACACTCACTATTTGACATCAACTTTAAGTGTTTTGATAGAAATTAACAAGAGATAAAGTAACTCGAAACCAAATAGAATGGTATGAACATATTACGAAGTTGAAGATCATTTCCCGCTCGTACTATTCAAGATCACAATTTAGTAATCAGTTATAAATTTCAAACCTAAAATACTTGGAATTTGAAGATTAATCTTCAAACTCTAGAACACTCATACTATTTGACATCAAACTTAAGTGTTTTGTTAAAAATTTTAAACAAGAGATAAAGTAACTCGTAAATCTTCAAAACCTAGAATACATCCATTTTGAGAAAAACCAAATAGAATGGTAAAAATCTTTAACAGGAGGCAAAATCATACTTTACCAAATGATATGAACTTAAAGTACTCGTCAATTTTAAGAACCCAAATAGAATGGTAGAAATTCTTAACATGAGGAAATCATATCTTACCCAAATAATATGAACATACTAGGAATTTGAAGATCATCTCCCGCTAATCTTCAAACTCTAGAACACTCATACTATTTGACATTAGACTTAAGTGTTTTGTTAGAAATTTGAGAAATCATATCTTACCAAATAATATGAACATACTAGGAATTTGAATATCATCTCCCGCTAATCTTCAAACTCTAGAACACTCATACTATTTGACATCAGACTTATGTGTTCTGTTAGAAATTTGGGAAATCATATCTTACCCAAATAATATGAACATACTAGGAATTTGAAGATCATCTCCCGCTAATCTTCAAACTCTAGAACACTCATACTATTTGACATCAGACTTTGTGTTTTGTTAGAAATTTGGGAAATCATATCTTACCCAAATAATATGAACATACTAGGAATTTGAAGATCATCTCCCGCTAATCTTCAAACTCTAGAACACTCATACTATTTGACATCAGACTCTAGAACACTCATACTATTTGACATCAGACTTATGTGTTCTGTTAGAAATTTGGGAAATCATATCTTACCCAAATAATATGAACATACTAGGAATTTGAAGATCATCTCCCGCTAATCTTCAAACTCTAGAACACTCATACTATTTGACATCAAACTTAAGTATTTTGTTAGAAATTTGGGAAATCATATCTTACCCAAATAATATGAACATACTAGGAATTTGAAGATCATCTCCCGCTAATCTTCAAACTCTAGAATACTCATACTATTTGACATCAAACTTAAGTATTTTGTTAGAAATTTGGGAAATCATATCTTATCCAAATAATATGAACATACTAGGAATTTGATGATCATCTCCCGCTAATCTTCAAACTCTAGAACACTCATACTATTTGACATCAAACTGAAAGTGTTTTGTTAGAGATTTTAAACCAGAGATAAAGTAACTCGTAAATCTTCAAAACTTAGAATACTCATCCATTTTGACATCAAACTTAAGTATTTTGTTAGAAATTTGGGAAATCATATCTTACCCAAATAATATGAACATACTAGGAATTTGAAGATCATCTCCCGCTAATCTTCAAACTCTAGAATACTCATACTATTTGACATCAAACTTAAGTATTTTGTTAGAAATTTGGGAAATCATATCTTATCCAAATAATATGAACATACTAGGAATTTGATGATCATCTCCCGCTAATCTTCAAACTCTAGAACACTCATACTATTTGACATCAAACTGAAAGTGTTTTGTTAGAGATTTTAAACCAGAGATAAAGTAACTCGTAAATCTTCAAAACTTAGAATACTCATCCATTTTGAGAAACCAAATAAAATAGTAAAAATCTTTAACATGAGGCAAAATCATATTTTACCAAATGATATGAACCTAAAGTACTCGTCAATTTTAAGAACCCAAATAGAAGGGTAGAAATCTTTAACATGAGGAAATCATATCTTACCCAAATAATATGAACATACTAGAAATTTGAAGATCATCTCCCGCTAATCTTCAAACTCTAGAACACTCATACTATTTGACGTCAAACTTAAATGTTTTGTTAGAAATTTTAAACAAGAGATAAGGTAACTCGTAACTAGAGTATTCATCCATTTTGAGAAACCATATAGAATGGTAGAAAATTTTAACATGAGGCAAAATCATATTATACCAAATGATGTGATCATACTAGGAACCTAAAGATCATCTCCTGCAAGAGATTTATTTTCCACACATATGCAACCCAATGAACCCAGAGGGGACAAAATAATTATAAATCTACTCCTGAAACGCGAAAAATACCTGGAGTACAAAATCATGTACATCCCCCTGAGATAGCACCTCTTCCAAATCAACAACCTGAAGGAAAGTGGCAGCCAAGAAAGTGAAAATACGTTAGTCTTGGAGAACACAAATAATATATTCCAATGAGATGTTAAACGATACAAAAGAACTGCTATCGGAGCTCGTGCAATACCTCAGAATAAGCTTCAGCTTCAACGTCAATCATACAAAAAAAAAAAAAAAAAAAAAAAAAAAAAAAAAAAAAAAAATTGAGAATTGTAAACAATTGAGGATTACAATTTTCAATTATCGCCTCCTAAAGTTATCTCATATACGCGCATCTATGTCAAATATAATTCTGGTAATAACAAGGGATATGAACAACCATAATAAGCGCAGGAAGCATTTGTTGTGTCTGTGTACGCAACAGTGGGAGGAGAGACGGACCAACCTTACGATCATCAATCCTCTACCAATTTCCAGAGAAGTCCTTAATGTAGCAGATATAGTGTTCAAAATATGAAGCATTCAGCATATCGATGTAAACGACTAAAGCATAATAAAGGAGAGAACGCTCATGTAAGGACTAAGATCTCCAGCAACATTACAACAATGTGGCGGCACATTAAGAAAAATCACAACAGAAAATACTAAATAACATAAGAGATCAAACGACAAACTAGCGATAAAACTCCAAGATCGATGTAAAACTTTTCAAGTATAAACTAGCTTACATGAACCACATGAGACAAGAAAAACAGTCCATTGAACACGATAATCGGTATTATTTGGCAGTGGCAGTTTAATTAAGAAAAAACAGGACGATTTTGCAAGGAGATGATTGAAAAATAAAAACCGAACCCACCTGAAAGAGGAGGAAAAGCGAAAACCTAAAAAACAGGACAATTTTGAAAAATCAATACCGAATCGACATCAAAACAACAGGATGATTTTGCAAACAGAGAAGGAAAACCAAAACCTAATCGGATTTTCGCAGACAATTTTCCGAACAGAGAGGAGGAAAATCGAAATCAAGACCGACGAACGGAGAGTATGAACTCGACTCCGGATTGTTCCAATTCGACGCATTCTAAGAAAATCAAACCTAAAATTGGAAGAAAAAAAAACCAAAACCCCAACCGAATTCAGAAAAATCTGGATGTTGTTACTGCTCGTCAAACGCATTCTAAGAAAATCAAACCTAAAATTGGAAAAACCAAAACCCTAACCAAATTCAGAAAAATCTGGATGTTGTTACTGCTCTTCAAAGCCGTAGCTTGCTGCCCGCCCGGCCTCTATCAAAAGAAACTTGGAAGTTTAGCCAAGATTGAAGATGGAAAAAAAACTAAACCCTAAGAACAAACTCATGACTCTGCAGAGAGAGAAGAGAGACACAACCAGACCTCAGAATGAGGAATGGGAGAGAAGCTATATATAAAAGAGACGGCAAAATATAGCCGTTAAAGAAGGTTGCGTGAAGAAGAAGCTAAGAAATAACTATAATTAAATAATTAAATAATTAAAATTAAAATTTAAAAAATAATGGACTGGGCCTAATTAATGTGTAAATGGGCCAACAAAATATCCCTAAGTTAGGTTAGATGGGCCTACAAAGCCCAATACATGGATTTAATTCATGTTTAGGAATTTAAATCCTGAAATTATATAATAAATTAAAATAATAAATCAAGTAATATTTGGACAGATAAAAACGAATTTGTTTTTTTGTAATTAAAATAATATAGAAGAAAAAAAGGAAATATATAACAATTAAAACTCATATACACACATAAACACAAATTTTCCTAAAATTACAACATAATAACAAAAAAAAAATTAATTTTTTATTTTCAAAACCAAACCTTAAAAAAAAATTTAAATATTTAGTAGAATTTATAATTATAGCCAAATAAATAGAACTCTAAATCAATTTATGATAAATAACGGGATTATTTAAAATAAATACACGCCCTTTAATGAAGTGTAGATGATGGGCTATGCATACGTTTAATATCACGTACACCGTAAATTACTAAAATATCTTTATAGTTGAGTCGAGAAACGAAAAAATAGTCAACTACAAGTTTAGTCAACTCTCAAACTCTCGTGTGAAATAGGTCAACGAGTTTTAAGTTTTTAATCTTTCGATTTTTATTTTTTATAAATAAATCGGTCAAAAAATTTAATGTCTTGATAATTAATAAAAATATAAAAATGTATTAAAAAATACAAAAAATTATTAGATGCAATTAAAAAAATATAGAAAATTAGAGAAGAAAATAGCGAACTTTTGGTTAATTGCAAATAGCGGTTTTTTTTTTTCTTTTTCGGCATGCCAATTATAAGCATCACAGTCAAATCTGATTGGTCAATTAGATCATAAAGATCAGAGGTAAATCGTTTTGGATGGCCACGATTTACCCGTCACATTGACGAAAATAACGAACCGGAGACTTTAGCATGAACCGAGTACCGACTGTACCTGAATAGGAAATACAACGGTATAAAATTACTATAATTCAGCTGTAAATTTTCTCTTTCTTAAAAAAAAAAAATAATAATTAAATAAATAAAGGTTTCTCACTCATCCTCTGCATCTCTCTCTCTCTCTTTCTCTGTCTCTTTCTCTTTGTGCGCGTGGTCTAATAAAAACCCTAATTTGCTCAATTCCTTACTTTCTTTCCTCCCTCCTTCAACAATTTCCTCTGTTTCACGGCATTGAAGGGAGGACCTCAACTCTGTGTTGTTAATGGCGACAGAGCGCGAGGAGATTCGTTACGAAGGAGGAAGAGGTGGGAAGTTTCAGAAACGGCCTCTCAGAAGGTCGCATACGACGCCGTATGATCGGCCGCCGACTGCTTTGAGAAACTCTGCTGGAAACGGATGGCTCTCTAAGCTTGTCGATCCGGCGCAGAAGCTCATCACCTCCAGTGCACATAGGCTGTTTTCTAGCGTGTTTCGTAAACGTATTCCCCCTCCGCCGCCGTCATTGCCCGTTTCTCGAGGTTTTTTGCTTCTTTTTTTGTTTGTTTCCTAGTGTTTTTTGGTTTTTAATTGGAATGCTCTCTTAACGGTTTTTAGAATGGTTTATGGGTTTTGTTTCTCGCATTCTGGTGCTCGTTCGTTTATTTTGGAGGTGTTGGTTGAAGATGGCTGAAAAAAAACGTGGATTTTTATATTATATTTTGCTTTATTCGTGAGGGAGTTACTATAGCTGTGGGGTTTTCTTTTTGGCATAGAGGAACCTCGAATTTATGATTTTGTATGGGTGTTTAGGTTTGTTGTGGCTCAATTGTTTAAATGTCATTAATTTGCGTGATTTTCCTGCTGAATATTCCTCATATTGAATTGCAAGTTCTCTAAAGCTTAATAGTTGAACAATATTGAGTCTGCTTGGAATGTTGTTTTGTTTTCGTTGCTTGGATGTCACATATATTAAAATTTGTTCTCCAGACAATAGGGGTAGCCCGAGTGTGATTTCTATCACTTTTTAAAACGACCACGCATATAAATTTTAAGGATTGGTTTTAATTTTTATTAAGAACTTCGTGAAAATATGTATTTTGTCCTTGTATTCATGTATTTGAGCTCAAAGCCAAGGCCAAGGTCCGATCTTGTAATTCTGTTCGTGCCACCCCCATTGGACTATCTGTTTTGAGAACCCCAGAAGGATTTTTGGAAAGCATAACTTTTTTAGTCTCCACTTTGTTCTCTATATGTGTTTATATATATATATATTTACAGTATTTTGTTTACTGTTACCCTTTGGCTCTGTTTCGTTCGGTATTTTAACCATGGAATAGGATATTTTTGCTTCCCATTAATAATGTTAATCTAAAAAATGAATATGTTTAAAGTAAGTTATTCTTAGTAGTAATCGATAAAAAATGTATCAAGAACCTATGTAAACAACAGAATTCTATTTCTTATTCTGTTGGCTGTAACGTCATTTTAATATTTAAAACTGCAAATTGTTTCTAAGTATGTAACAACGACTCTACTTGAACATGACCTTTTCTATAGGTTGCACTACTGTGTTCTAAAACATTGCTCTCAGACAACTTGATCTCATAATTTTGTTTTTCTACGAAAGTGACATCTTAGATTTTTATATATACCAATGTTGATACCCATTTAGGAAGCATGTTTTCATTATTCTATTATGTTTTTTGGGCTATACATTGTTGTGCTCGCATTAACTTTTGACATGGGAGCTTGGTTGAAGTTTTCGCATTGACTTTTCTGGTTATTCTTTTACTGTTTTGTTCTTGCATTTATACTTCCAGAGGCTAATGATGAGATGGGAAATGAGAACCATGAAGAAGTTGCAGCTGTAAGTTTTATCTCATATGGGTTTTTGCTTATCATTAACTTGTGCATGTGTATCTTTTTTGTTTTTTTTTTTTTTAAAAATCCAATTCTGTTATTAATTGAAAACCGTTACATCATCACTGAGTTTTTTTCTCCCTCCATGTACATATTTTTGTTATGCTTTAACATTTTCATAATTGCAGATATTGTGAGATTTTCTTTAATTAAAAAACTGCATTATTTTCTTTTTTCTTTCGGATTTACAAATTGAAAAGGCTATTTTAAAATGTTGTTAAAAAAAAAAAAAAAAAGGACATGATGCCATAAGTTAGCATTAGTGAGTGACCTATTTTATTTTCATGAATGCATTAATTTCCGTATCTGTTGAGGTGAAACTGCTTGCAAAAATCAGTTCCACAAAAATCTGATATTTTTGCGTTTCTACAGTCTGAATATTTATGTCAACATTTTCTGATTTTTTTCTTAATCTTTAGGATCTTCCTGGAACTCAAGAAGGGACGAACCGCGATTTTGGTCCGAGTATCAAAACTGATAACACACATTGGGTGACTGACCTTGAGCAAATTTTGAAGGAGAAGACCTTTACAAGGCAAGCATTTGAGTGCTTGTTGGTCAAATTATTTTTTTTTCTCCTATCTCAATTCTATATGAAGAGTTGCCTTGTTTTGGTTGATATTTAATTGAGTGAATTATATGGAAATTTGAACATGGTTATATTGTAATTAGTAACTTAAAACATGTAAGAATTTATGAAATAGTATGAATGCTCTTGCATGAAATGTATAAGCCACAATGTTGCTGCAAAATACCGTGTCATTTTTTCTCCATCAGGATAGAAAATCTGGGTTTACTTTTATATATTGGTTTTAGCAGGATATTGATTCGATATTTAATACGTCAAATGCTAACCACTCTACAGATTTGAGATTGATCGCTTGACTGAACTTTTGAAATCAAGAGTTGTTGATGTTCCAAGTGGGGTTGAAGAGAGGAAATTTGAACAGGCTCCTTCTACGCCTGTTATCAGTTATGAAATACAGGAAGGATCTCCAAAATTTCGAGCTCAAGATGGAATTAGCTCTCACGTGGTTCCAACTCAAGTTATGAGAGCAAATGTAGGAATTATTTTATTTTATTTTAATTTTTTTGTTGGTTTGGTTCCTGCGTTGGTTAATGTTCAGTGCTGGTTTTCCATAGTTTGCTCACACTGAAAACTTTGTTTGCATTTTTGGCTTTATTGTCACTTGTATAATTGTTTCAGGTCCTTGATGAGGATGTTGCTTCACCTGCAGAGATTGCAAAAGCATACATGGGCAGCAGGCCTCCAAAAGCAACTCCGTTGAGTATGGCGTCCCATAGTCACAAGTTTGGGGATAGTTTTGCTTCAGAAAATCTCTCGAAATCCTCTGCTTTAACTCTTGTGCCGAGATCTCCTGGAAATTTTGATGTTATTGAAAATGGTTTTGTCACCCCAAGATCTCGAGGCAGATCTGCTCTGTACAATATGGCTCGAATGCCATATTCCGGAGTTAGTGCAACCCATAGCATAAAGGTTTGTACTCTAATGAAATACATCTGCTTTATTGTTCAAGTCCTTGGTACCTTCCTTATCAGTTTTTTTTACCTCTCTGGCTCATACTTCAGAATAGTGTAGCGACAACAGATGCTTACAGGGCAACAGGGTCCTCATCATCTCAGTTAGCATGGGAGCGAGGGAGAGTTCTGGGGTCTAAACAAGGGGTACGAGTTATGAAAAGGCTATTTTATAACATATTTTATTATTGAGTAACCTCCTAGATCATGTTATTTTATTTAATTTCCCTTTCTGTAGGCTTTAAAACGCAGAAGCTCAGTTTTAGATGATGAAATGGGACATGTTGGTCCTATTCGTAGACTTCGTCACAAATCCAATCTCCTTTACCCAACAGGTTTGAGTTTACCAAGCAGTTCCACTTCTATTCCAGTAAGTGGAATTGGTTCTGAGAATGCTCAGCAGTTTCAGTCTACAAAAGTGCACCCGTTTTCATCTTCTTCTGGGAAGGCACTTTATTCGCGTAGTTTGTCCAAACGGTCTGCAGAGTCCGAAAATGATGTGAAACCTAGTTCAAGTTTTTCTCAAATTCCTCTCAGGTCAAGTGAGATGGCCTCAAAAATACTTGAGCAGCTTGAGAAATTGACCCCTCCAAAGGATAGGTCTTCAAAACTAAAGCTGCTTAGTGTGACGAATAACTCACCCACAAAGTTGTCACCATCAATGTTGCATGGGCCAGCTCTTAGAAGCCTGGAAGATGTGGATTCATCTAAGTATTTGGAAAATGTTGAAGACATTCAATCTAATGATGCCCGGGAGCTTACTTCTCAAAAGAACAACAAGGTTGAGGAAAGCAGTTCATTAAAATATAAATTACCCATTGATAAGGCAATTTCTGCAGGTGATGGATTAGGTTCTCTAGTTCCTACGAAGGACACTGTACTCAGTTCTCGTCCGCAAGTTGCATTTGTTGGTGCTTCCCCACAAACAAAATGTGCTTTCCAAATGAGTGCCCATGAGGTGTGTGGTTTGCTTCCTTCTAGTTCATACAATAGATCAATCCTGTTGTGTTTCTATCTTTTAATTTATCAATCTTCCTGGGTTCCCTCCCAACGAAATAAATGAAAAGAATACTAATGAGGTGAGAATATTTTAATTTTAGCTTCTTGCATTTTCATTTTTAAACGAGGGAAATTACTCTTCAATCATCAAACGTCTTTCTATTTCCGTCCAAGTTTTTCATTTTCTTTTATTTCCCTCGCACACCCAAACCTGAAAAAGAATGTGGCTAAGTAAATATGTGTGTCCGTTATAAAACCTCTAAGCTTTAATATCTTCTATAATGCCTATTCTTTTGCTAGAATTTTGTGGATATCGATGCCCTCTATATGCATGTCCCTTATGAACCACCCCAATTTGCAATATTTACGGGTCGTCTGTCTCTTTTTGTTAGGATTTTGTAGATATTGATGAAGAAGGATGTTCTAATGGGCCAGTGACTGATATATCGTTTGATAGGCGAGAAAAAATGGATGGCTCATTAGCGGCAATGAGCAAGCCGAATGATACTGAAGCCATTACAGTAGATAAGCCTCAGGCTTCAGCTGAGGTTAAACCATCCACTGCATCTGATCTGAACAAAATGAATGGCCAGAGAAAATCTGATGTTCCTGTGATTGCTGAGAAGAGCCCCATCTTTTCCTTTGCTACAGCATCTCCACCTAGCATTATAGCCAATGCAAAAGATCCTGAATCAACCTTGAGACCTGAAAAAAATATTTCACCTGAGGCACCAAAACCCGCTAATGCCCCTATATTTGGCTTTGGAGATAAGCTACCATCACAAAAGGAATCATTTTCTTCTGCTCCCACCTTTGCGTTTGGAAACAAGTTTGCCCCCTCAACGAATGAACAAAATGCTGTTCCTGTTGCAAATTCTGAAAGCAATGTTGCACCAGGAAAAGCTACATTTCCTATTCCTGCAAATGCTGCCACAGAAAATGGAAATAAGAATACAGGGTCTCCGTTTAAATTTGCATCGCCTTTAGTCAATGAAAAAGAAAGGGCTAAAGTGGGCAGCTCTTCGGTTTTTAAAGCCGAGAGTAATAGCAGCAGGTCAGTTTGATACTTTCGTTGTTTACCTTGGACTTGGAGAATGTTTGTTTTGTTTATACTTCTATCCATAGGGTTATGTTTCAATATTTAGTTTTTATGTGAAATGCATGATAAATGGGATTTTAATTATTTTGTGAAAACCTAGATATCTATTATCTATAACCCATATAGACTCCAGCGAGGCCCCACTTACTATCTTAGATTTTGGCTTTATAGTACTTGCTATCTATTAAAGTATTCTGAATGATGTTCAAGAAGTACATTATTCTATCTAATGCAGTTATCCCGAGGATTTCGAAACTATGGCCAGTCCTTGATTTCTACCACCATTTAAGCTTTTTGACTTTTCGATGACTGAATCTTTCCCTCATTTGTGTTTGAGCTTTTGTGAGGACGGCACATACATATATTTATATGAAGCTAATTGATTGTGTTGCATTTTTCAAGTTTGTAATCATCAATGGATGAAGCTGTATTCTTGTCGTTACTTTTCCTTATTCAAGAAATTACTTTGGTTTATCATTTTAGATTCTGTTAACAACTTTGTATCGTAGTTTTTTCGTTTTTTTAACAAGATTATATGCTTTTTGCGGGCTTAGAAAAGCGTTGTGCATCATAATCGACGTGTTTGTGCTTTGTATGGGCTTAGGACACTACGAAAATTCGCATTCTTTTAATTGGAATTTCCCTCTTTCACCTCCCAAGATCTGGTCGCCTAGTCTGTTTCTAGGTTGATACTCGTGATGCTTTATGAAAATTACTGGTGACTAATGTTTTAGACGGTTTTTATTGCAGCATCCTGTCATTTGGAGTTCCAAAAGAGTCCATGTCAGACAAAGCTGGTGATGAGAGTTCGAGTGCCGGTCTCTCGGTTGGTACATCTGAGAATTTGTTTTCGTCATCTGTCTCGACATCGACATCAGCTCCCAGCTTATTTTCCTTCAGCTCCCCTAGCACTAATTCAAATCTTAATAATGGATTTCTTGTTTCTACTCCATCTATATTTTCCTCCCCAGCCACCACCTTTTCGAATAATATAACAAATCAAAATCCATCCATCAAACCGTCCCTCACTACTGCCCCTAGCAACAGCGAACCCGCCACCACTACTACTAGCCTTTCTATGCCTTCTCCTGTGCCATCTTTTTCAGCTGCACCTATTTTCAAATTTGGGAGCCCTAGTGTTCCTTCATCTTCCGCTCCAGCTCTATCAGCAGCGGAAACCAAGACCAAGCAAGAGACAACCTTTGGTAATTTAAGTGGCATTCCTCCAAGCGACACGTCTGCTGCTAAAGTATCTAGTACTGGAGGCAGCGTTTTTCAATTCGGAGCTGCAGCTACTACAGATTCTAATAAACGACCAGAAAATTCGACTTCTGCTCCAGGCAATGTCCCTACATTTGGTGCTCCGGTTTTTCCTGCTAATAGTGGGGTTGCATCTTCTACTCAGAGTACACCTGTTTTGCCATTCAGTTCATCATCTACATCATTTGGTTTGGCTGCGAATACGGGTTTGTCTTCTGGCAGTTATCTGTTTGGTTCTTCAGCTCCAGCGTCGAATTTGTTCTCTCCTGGCACGACGTTTGGGCTTACTGCTACCAGTTCTTCTGCTAATAATTCTGTCAGCTCTGGTGCTGGTACCAGCTCTAGCTTCTTTAACTGGCAGACATCCTCCACGCCATCATTTTCCACTGGATTCAGCTCAACTCCAACTGGAGGGTTCCCTTTTGGTCTTTCATCTTCTTCCGCTGCTTCTAATAGTTCACCTATGCTCTTTGGGTCATCAACAACTAGTGCATCGACAACGTCAATGTTCTCATTTACTTCCGCTGCGTCGTCACAGCCTGCTTTCGGTAATTCTAATCATGGCTTCACTTTTGGTTCAACACCCCCTGCCAATAATGATCAAGCAAATATGGAGGACAGCATGGCTGAGGATACTGTCCAGGCAGTCACGCTGCCTACGCCTACTTTTGGGCAACAGCCCCTTACACCACCTCCATCATCAGGGTTTATGTTTGGTTCAGCGGCCCCTCCTCCGGTAGCAGCAAGTCCTTTCCAGTTTGGCAGCCAGCAAAATGCACCTACCCCACAAAATCCCTCTCCATTTCATGCTTCTGGTAGCTTAGATTTCAATGCCAGTGCTGGAGGGAGCTTCTCATTAGGCGCGGGTGGCGGTGACAAAGCGAACCGAAAATACGTGAAAGTTAAAAGCAAATCACGAAAGAAGTAGGAGCAATCGAGAGAGAAGGTATTATTCGTTTCTTTTTGTGTTTGTATACCCCAGTTATTTTTCATCTAGGAAAAAGTTATATTTCCATCACCGTCACGACATCGGTTGGATTGGGGAGGGGTGGAGGGAGCGGGATATCATTTGTCACCTGGATTGTTTGATTTCGACATAATACGAGGAAACGTCGAAGCCAAGAATTGTTGGTTGTGTTTTCTCATTTAAGTGGCAAATTATTTTGTGGTTTTGTTGTTGGTAGCACAAGTTCACAAATTTTGTATTAGGTTTAGCAAAGTGGAAGAACACTCATTGTACTGTAATAGTAAGTAGTAGTCTGTGAATGTTTCAGGTAAAACATCAACCCTGTGCTATGGACTCAGTTTTCCTGTAATTTGTTATTTGTTGTAACATAAGAAAAGGGAAATATATGCTGTTGTTCAAGGAAGCATCATTTGTTGCTCTCCCCCCTCCCTCTTTTGACTCTTGTTTGAGGAGGAATGTATTTGCTAGTTATATCATCTGCAATCGCCTGAATTTTAGGATGTTTTTTTGACTAGTTGGCTATGTAAAAAGAGAGTGGGCTGAACGGGCTCCCGAGAATCACGAAAGATACGTGGATTGGGAAATTGAGATACCCGAATCGAAAAGTTGACTATGATCCAATTATTGTACAGTTGACCGATGGATTATCTTGTTAGGGTCGACTAGTTGGCTATGTAAAAAGAGAGTGAGCTGAAGGAGATTCACGAAATGACTATGTTTGCATAAGATATTAGTAATCCATTGTGACTTGTGACGGCTTGATGGTTGAATTTTACGAGATAATTTTTTAAAAAATAAAAAAATGAACAACTTCATGTCCCAACTTAATCCGGAAATAGAAGATTGGGTCGGGTTAGGTAGTGAACCCTATGATCCAAACAAAGTTCTCGCTACAACAGGTTTAGTAATTGACAACATGGAGATTACAAAATGGTTTTCTGACGGAAAAAACTGTTCATGTGTAGATATGTGAAAAGAGTATTTTATACTATGAGTTTATATAATACTGAATTTTTTTTATAAATTCGTTAATTAAAAAATTAATATTTCAAAAATATTCATTTTCTCATAATTAAGACGTATATAAAACTCAATAATGGAATTAATTATAAGTTTATAATAATAAATATTCTTAATTAATTTATTTTTATTTATTTAGTAAAAGGAATATTAAACAAAGAAAATAAGTTTAATATTCGTTTGACTAGACAAGACCAAAACTAAAAAGAACATTATTTTAAACAATTTCAGTATAAAACGTGTCACACATAAAATAGTATTAAAATGATAATAAATAAATAAATAAATAAAACATTCCAAATATTATTGTTTTTTTTTATGTTAGATGTTTTTTTTAGTCACATTAAAATATTATATTGTAAGTTGAGGGTTTTTAATATTTTTCTATTTAAATTTAAATATTTAATTTTATGTAATTTAATGTTTTGCTTGGTAATTAAAATATGACCCAGATTTAAATAAGAAAATAAAAAATAAAAAACTTAAATCCATTTATGTTTTAACCGTAAATACCATTTTTAATCAGTTTTTCATTATATTTATAAATAAAGAAATAAAATTTACCGTTATTTATTATGACGTTTTTATAAGAAAGTAAAAATAAAAATTACCATTTACAAATATATTTCGTTTTTTTTTTGTTACAAATAAAATTAATATTTTACCAGTTACCCCTCTAATTAATTTTTGGCTTATAAGCATAATTAATCTTCATTAATTTATATATTCCTTTTTTACTTACAAGTAAAATTAATATTCATTTATATACATACAAAAACTTAAATAAATATATTTATTTTTATAATACAAATTTTCATGACATTATTTAAACGAACGATTATTAATTAATTTTAACAAAAGTAACTGTAAAAATATTTAAAAATTTACTAATTTTAATAAAAGTGTAAACATGAAATTAAACAAATAATAATAATAATAATAATACTTACGATAATTTCTTAAACCATTTTTATAAAATAAAAAATTGTAAACCTTATTTAAGTTTAAAATAATTTGTTATTGTCATAAAATTTAAAGAAATTAAATTTTGAAAATTAAAAAAAAAATCATAAATAATAAAAACTATTGAGAGCTGGTTGAAAAAATCTTTTGGTGATCAGAAAAACCCGAAAAAAGTTCCTAATCAAACCAACTATTTTTCGGTGGCGTTGGATTGAATTATTTAAAAAAAAACTCTTTTTATTAACCTTATATGTTACATTAATAGCTAAAACTAAATAAAACTCAATTATCAAATAGTAAGACGTTAAATATTTATAATTTTTCTAAAGTAAGACGGGAGTGTTAACCTTATTTTCGAGTTATCAGGTTAATTCGACCAAAACTGTCAAACCATCAAACCAAATTGAATTCTCGGTCTAACCCAACCCAAATAAAAGTATGCATAATTCAGTCTTACTTTCATGATTTGGTTCGGATAGTTTTAGTTGGATTGTGATGTCCCACATTAGTTGGGGGAGGATAACAAAACACCATTTTTATAAAGGTGTGGAAACCTCACTGATAGATGCGTTTTAGAGCTTTGAGGGAAAGGTAGAAAGGGAAAGCCCAACAAGATACTATATGGATCTGGGCAATTACAAATTGTATCAGAGCCACGAGGCGGTGTGACCCTGAAGGGGGTGGATTTGGTGGAAAGCCCAAGAATGATACTATATAGATATGCGCAGTTACAAATGGTATCAGAGCCAAACACGAGGCGGTGTGAGCCGAAGGGGGGTGGATTTGGTGGAAAGCCCAAAAAGAATACTATATGGATATGGGCAATTACAAATGGTATCAGAGCCGGCAGTGACCCTGAAGGAGGTGGATTTGGTGGCGATAGCTGTGGATCTGGGCCGTTACAAATGGTATCAGACTAGAAACGAGGCAGTGTGGCGATTTGGTGGCGGCTCCATATCGATTGGAGGAAGGAAACAGTGTCGGTTATATATAACACATATATATATATCCTAAAATGAGGATAGAATTTGATGGGCAATATATAAAAGTGAAGGTCCACTTCCCATTTTTGTTTGCTTGCTTCTCACTTCTTCTTCTTCTTCTTCTTCTTCTTCTTCTTCTTCACCACTTGCCACTCTTTTTCTTTCACTTTCCCACTCATTTTCTCTCATTTTCTCTCATTTTCCCACTTCCCAAACACCAAATCCACCCATGTGACCAGAATCCATCACTTCTCCTTCACACTGTTGAACCAGAAAGCAAGCAAGGAACCCCAAATCTCTGTTTCTCTCTGTTTTTGGTGTTGTTGGTTGGCCATGGTTTCATCCCCATTTCTTCTTCCATTGGCTCTTCTTCTCTCTTTTACTCTTCTCTTCGTCTTCCCTTTTAACCAATCCCATTTCTCCTTCTTCGGCGATCTTCAGGACATTGCTCTCTTCCACAGGGCCACTATTCGGACTTCACATCTCGTCGTCGTCGGCAGCAGCAGCGGCAGCGGCAGCGGTGGTGGTGTTTCTTCCGTCTCGCGGTTAGGTATCACTTCAAACCCTAAACCCAAGATTGCGTTTCTCTTTCTGACAAATTCCGATCTCTTTTTCGCCCCGTTGTGGGAACGCTTCTTCCGTGGCCATGGATTGCGTTACAATATCTACATCCACGCTGATCCTTCCGTCGAATTAAACCAACCTGGCGGCGTTTTCGATGGCAGATTCATTCCGGCGAGGAGGACCGAGCGAGCGTCACCGACTCTCATCACTGCCGCTCGTAGACTCCTTGCTCACGCCGTCATCGATGACCCTCTGAACCTCTACTTTGCCCTAGTTTCTCAACGATGTATACCTATTCATTCATTTGATTTCATGTACAATTTCTTGTTTAAAAACTCAGTCACTTCCCTCCGATCTTTTTCTTCGAAATCTACTTATAAAAGCTACATCGAAATCCTCTCCGATGAGCCGAATCTGTACGAGCGGTACATCGCTAGGGGAGCCACCGCAATGCTTCCTGAAGTGCCGTTCGAGCGATTCAGGGTTGGATCTCAGTTCTTCATTCTGACTCGAAATCACGCAGTGCTGGTGGTGAAAGAGAGAAAACTATGGAGGAAGTTCAAGCTTCCGTGCTTGGGCGAGGAGCCGTGTTATCCTGAGGAGCATTACTTTCCGACATTGTTGTCCATGGAGGATCCGCAAGGCTGCAGTCACTACACGCTAACTAGGGTTAATTGGACGGGATGTTGGGATGGGCATCCTCACTTGTACTCGCCGGAGGAAGTCTCGCCGGCGCTCATAAAAACTTTGAGGCAGTCAAATTCGAGCTACTCTTTTTTCTTTGCCAGGAAGTTCTCGCCGGAAGCCTTGACGCCGTTGATGGAAATCGCCGATGACGTCATTTTCCGGGACTGAAGGGACTGCCGGCTCGTTCCTCTTACTGGTAAGCATTCTTCATTCTTCTTCACAATTGCGTTATACATATATCAGCTTGTGATTAAATTTTGTTTAAGGTTCAAACACTAATTCTGAACTTTACTTTGGATAGTAATCATCATTAAAAAAACAATCACTGATTTGGTTTCATAGAATATAGAATAAATAATCTGTGGGTCGTGTTAGCTTGGAATCTAGATTTATTTTATTGATTTCGTGGATTTAATTTTGTATTTTGGTATGGTTTCATTGGACGATCTGGTTTGACCTTGTATCAAATTGTCAAGAAATCTGGGCTTGAATTTAGCTAATAGTGTTTTTTTTTTTTTAGTAAAACCCTGAATTTTGAAGCTCTGAATCGATTGAATCTGAGTTGTTTCCATTGATTTGAGTTATGGATATTGATGGGTTGGTTAATTCTGAAAATAGTCTGTTGATTTGTTAGTCTCTGTTTAGGTTCATTCAGGTTTTTTACTAAACTTGAAAATATTTGAAGATAAGAATGCAAAAAATTCCCATTAGAATGATACCAATGGAATTGATTAAATCTACAAATAATTCAGAGAAAGGGACAAAGTTTGACTACAAACTTGCTAGAATTGAAAGGTTTCATTAAGGTTTTGGAGAAATTTCAGCAAGGGAATCTTTTTGGTTTTAGAAAAAACCAAAAAATCCTTTTCAATTATACGACGAAAAGGATAAAATAAGATATCATGTTTTGATTTGTGGCCAAGAAGGTTCATATAAGTAACGAGGAGTTTAGAGGGGAATGAGTTTAAGTTGTGGTGGCCAGCTACTTTAAGGTTTAATATCTTCTTACAAATTGTCTGTGTACCAAAATGATGAATCAAAAAGTTGTCCAGTGGGAATAATCATGATGCTTGCAAGCTTGTTTGAACATTTCATGGAATCTATCTAAAAGATGGATAGAAGGTTTCTCTGATTTTATATTATTTTCTTGAAATTTTGATGATGGTGAACAAGTGAGCGTTGAGTTGTGAACTTAAGCATAATTCAATTGGTTAAAGTGTATTTGCTATATCTAAAAACTCCCCACCCAACAAGTGAGAGGGTGGAATGATAATTCGAAATAGGAAAGTTTTTTTTTATAATTAAATGTTTTAGAGATTAACTTAAGCATAGTTTAACGAGCGGGGAAGAATCGCCATCTCCTAGCAAGTGAGCTCATGAAGAAAAGAAAAATTGTAAGGTCATCTCCCCTTGCTAAATATCATCTTGTAAGATGTTGATGTAGATGTAGATGTAGGATGGCTAAAGCTAACCACACACCCATTGATAGATACAAATAAAATACTAAAAGAGAAAAGGGAAAGAGTCAATGAATTGGGTAGAGTAGGTCAGCAGGGTATAGGATATGCCCACCATTTTGTCGTATTCTGAGCCTCACAAAACCCAATAAAACCGCGTTAGTGGCCCGTGGGATTGCACGCCACTACAGGTGCAGGGTATGTTATGTTTATTAATGGTAGGTCCCAACCCCCAAGTGGCGTCTCATTGATGTTCGTTTCTTTTTGAATGTTTAGAGGAATATTAAAATGGAAACATTTTAGATTAAATCAGAGATTTGGCTCATATATTATAATTTAGTTTAGTTATACTTTAACTGATGTTCTACCTGCTACTACTGCTTCTGCTTGTGCTCATAGTTTAGCTTAGTTAAATTAGAGATTTGGTTCATATATTATAATTTAGTTTCTTAATGTTTTCTTGGGTTTCTGCATAGCTCATGTGATCATTGCATTTTCAGTGTAACTCTTTTACTCCACTGGCTTTCTGCTTATATTTTTGTAACATTTGTTTATCTTTCTTCAATTAAATTCTTGGCCAACTTACTACGTGATTATGGCTGTGCTAACTGCTCAATCGAAATCAAGATTGATTATTTTGGAACATACATATAAAACAAGAACACACACATTGTAACAGGACACTTTTCTTTGCTCTAGAGAAAAGTTAGCTACTCAATCTGCTATAACTTCCTTTATATGACATTGTAGAAGACCACCCTGATTTGAGTAATTACAGCAGAAGTATAGTTTGAGGAAAATATTAGAGTGCTCTCCAACAAGATCCATGATATGTAGGCATTCCTAGACCTGTGACGAAGATGAAATCCAAGTAATAAGGATATTCAATAAGAGAATCGAAGTTTCTCTATCTAAAAACAAGCAGTTGAAATCAAGGGTGTGCAGAACAACAGAAGGGATTCAAAGAAGACCAATAATGGAGATGAGGAAAAAGAAGATGGGGGAGGGGGGGGGGGGGGGGGGGGGGAGATTTCTCCATCCATAGTCCTCTACGAAACGAACATCCCATCTCCCATAACAAAAAAAACATCATGGATTTAGAGAAGGGAGGAAAAACCAAAAGAACTAGCCTTATGGTTTATTTTTCTTTAGGGTTTAAATAATAGTACCCTCTCTTGCTTATTTGAGCTTATATTTCTCTCTTGATAATCATGCGTATTCAATCACTCATAAGCTATTTAATATCACTAGCTAGTCGTTCTGTAATATTATTATGACACAGGTAGGAGACTGCCCTTAACTAGGGTCTAGAGTCATAGCTTGGCCGTCAAAGCATTTAGTTCAAATTCTCATTCCATATTTGTTACACTAAAAGAGAAGGAAAAAAAAAACGTGTTTAGTATTTTTCCACGAAATTAAGAGCGTTTATCTTCTTCCACGAAAACCTCTCTCTAGGGATGCGAGATGAAAGATAATTTACTTTGTTTGAGATCAATATCTACTTCCTTCGTTAGTTAGTCTTAAATAGGAAAAGATTGTTCTTTTTGTAGGAAGGCCTTGAAGAATGTGAAAGATCTTAAGCTTGCTGTTAGGTGGGAAGTAATAATTTTGCCCTCCTGATTAAGTGGGCGTGGTGCCCCTTGTGGCAATATGATGATTAGTATGAGCGAGTATGGTTGCCAAGTTACCCTTCATTCTCCTTTAAATATAAAATTCCTTAAGAGTAACACTCTCAATTGGACACTTGAGCAAAGATTTGGGTTTCAGTCGTGCATTTTGTGCAAGAGTTGGAAGGCTTGGTTAGATCTTAAAAATTTGAGGTAGATTTCTTGAAATGCTGGGTATTGGTTTGCCTCCAAATGGAGGTTGCTAGGATATTATGGCGAAGCAGCTTATATATCTTTCCTCCCTTCTGTAATGGCTGTCAGAATAATAGCTACCAAATTTCTTACTACAGTAACAATAGAATCCGTAGAGAGAGGTCTAAGGGAGAAGTTTAAAATGTGGCTTACTTCAGTGCCCCATTTCCTGTAATAATCCACTGTTTTTCTTTACTATCATGGCTCCACAAACACTTGAGTTATCCAAAGATGGAGATAATGAGCTGCTCCGACTTACTTCAGGGATGAGTTTGCTTCAAAGTCTTTTTGTAGTCATCCGCTGTTTTTTGGTTACTAAGTGTGAGATCCCACATTGGTTGGGAGGAGAACGGAGCACTCTTTATAAGGGTGTAGAAACCTCTCCCTAGTATATGCATTTTAAAAACTTTGAGGGGAAGCCCGAAAGGGAAAACTCAAAGAAGACAATATGGGCTAGCGGTGGGCTTGGGCTTGGGCTGTTACATTAAGAGTCATTTTATGTTATTCCTGTTGCTTCCGTTTCTCGACTCTGTTTCGACCCTTTTTTTCTTTGGCTTCTAAATGACATTCCTCTTGTTTGGATGTTTATTCATCTTAAATATGGCTATTGGAACGCCAAAAAAGTACTCAACTATTTCTGTCCTTGGATTGTTGGGAGATCTGCAAATTCATTGCTTGTTTGCTATTTGCTACTACTCGATGTTTTAAACCGCTACATAAATGAACAATGATCATATGTTGTTAATCTTTAATGTTTATGGTCATAACATAACGACTGCGCATTAGATGATGTTTGTTGTCAAAACATCCATTGTGGAATGTACATGTATTACACTGAGCTTTGCTTTGGCATGTTGAACAATCTTCTGAAATACCTGTTCTGTTGTTACTTCACTTGGTTAGCCTAGTTTACATAAAACGAAATGATTAAACCCGGTCTCAGTGCACGGTGGCAGGGTCCTGTGAAGCGAAAATTATTCAACATGACCGTCACAACTTAGGAAAGCAAGCACGGTTTTACTTTTTGATACCTGTAAATGGTGTTGAAGTGTGGAAAGAAGCCGCGAAACTCAACCCCAACGCGAGTTCCTTACAATTATATAGGTTCCAGTGAGTATGTGTGTGTGTGTTTCTGTATAGTTCTTAGTTCGTAGCTTACAAGTTGAAGAAATGTACATGTTTTTTTCCCTTTTAGTTGGTTTGAAATGTAAATGGGAGGGGGAGAGAGTGTTTGATGAATCTGTGGAGTGATGGAGGGGGGCAAAGGATAAGAGCAGTGTGAAGAAATAAATCAGTGGCTTTTGGTCTCTGTATATCAAAATTTTAATTTTTAGTTTGATTCACATTTATGGGCTTTTTCAATATTTTGGAGAGAAATATAGTCTTCTAAATATTTATGGCTTTGCAAAATACAAAACAAAAGCCCATTACTAAAGATTCAAGCTGTCCCTTGTGCAATTTTTTCATATTGAGTACAAAAGACGATGCTCGTGTACTTACCGTCCAGATTCATCGCTAGCGGATATTGTCCTCTTTGGGTAGATATTGTTCTCTTTCGGCTTTTCTTTTCAGACTTCCCCTCAAGGCTTTAAAATGCGTTTGTTAAGAGAAGGTTTCCATACCCTTTTAAAGGGTTTTGTTAAGAGAAGGTTTCCATACCCTTATAAAAGGGTGTTTTGTCCTCCTCCCTAACCGATGTGAGACATCACAATCCACCCTCCTTCGAGGCCCAGCGTCCTCGCTGACACTCTTTTCTTTCTCCAATCGACGTGGGACTCAAATCCACCCCCTTTGGGGCCAGCGTTCATGTCTACCCCCTTTAGGGAACAGCTTCCTCGCTGGCACATAGTCCGGTGTCTGGCTCTGATACCATTTGTAACGGCTCAGATCTACCGGTAGCAAATATTGTCCTCTTTGTGCTTTTCCTTTCAAGCTTCCCTTCAAGACTTTAAAATGCGTCTACTAAGAGAAGGTTTCCATACCCTTATAAATGACGTTTTGTTCTCCTCCCCAACTAATATGCGACATCACAATCAGTTCTTTTATACAACTTTTTCATGTTAAGTATACAAAACGATTAGGACAAACATAAATGACAGATGACGACAAATCGTTTTATAGATACAAAGTGTAGCATCTTATGTTCATATTCGATCAATGGCGAGAAACCCGAAAAGATGATAGCGTAGAAGAAAGAACTTGCATATGACTCGTCAGTTGGGACCATGAAATCCATCGGAAAAAGAAAGTAGAAAAAAAAAAAAAAAAAAAAAAAAAAAAAAAAAAAAACTTGAAGTTTCCCTATCCATCAAATAGTGGTTGAAAATTGGAGTCCTAGAGAATCTCCCATACAATCAAATTCAAACACAATTTTTAAATTTTTTCAAAAACATTCAAACACAATTTTTAAATTTTTTCAAAAACATTCATAACTGCCCTAAGCCCGCTACTAGCAGATATTGTCTATTTTGACCTATTACGATCGCCGTCAACTTCATGATTTCAAAACGCGTTTGTTAAGGATATGTTTTCACACCCCTATAAGGAATACCTAGTTCTCCTCTACAACCGATGTGGGTCTCACAATAAACTGACGCCTTACACCCAACTCAACCACCTTCACTTTTTGTTATCAAAGCCAAAAATCGGGCAGTGTGCCATTGAGGACATTGGACTCCCAAGAAGATTTTGTCATGGGTAAGCGTCGGTTTTGTCAAAACGTCCCATTAAAAGAACAACGTTTTTAACAATAGCTTGAACGACGATTAGTTATTAGAATAATGTAGAATTATGATATAGGATAGGTATCTATTTTTCTTCCTTTTGCTCATTGAGTTGCATATAAATGGTACTATGGGAGTACCACATAATCTTTTCTCTTTTTTTTTTTTTTTTCAAAAAGAAAGAAAAAAAAGATAATAATAAAGCGATCAAACAATGATTGAAACCAACGTGATGGAAGGCATTGGATCACTCGTAAATTTATTCTTGTTAACTTTCAAACTTCATCCCTTCTTTTGACTGCTCTTTCCACACTCTCTTCCTCCCTTTAAACCTACCCATTCCTCTTTCTCTCTCCTCGTCGGATTCACCTTTATAACTTACTCGTTTTAGCTCTGCCCACATTCATTAATCTCAGTATAACTCAACTCGTTAACACATATTCAACGAGTTGAACTAAAAAATGTTCGGTTCAAAATAAGAGTGTTCATATGACCCGGTAATCCGACCAACTCAAAAATAGGGTCACAAGTCAATTCAGTGATGTGTTGTGACTCGTAAATGTTTGATACTTGACCAACCCAAAAATAGGGTTACAAGTCAATTCAACTCTACTTCTAATGTTTGTAATCGATATTAGTTATGTGCTGTGACTCGTAAATGTTTGATATTTGACCAACCCAAAAACAGGGATACAAGTCAATTCAACCCTGCTTTTAATGTTTGTAACCGGATGCGCTGTGACTCGTAAATGTTTGATATTTGACCAACCCAAAAATAGGGCTACAAGTCAATTCAGTGATGTGGTGTGGCTCGTAAATGTTTGATATATGACCAACCCAAAAATATGGTTACAAGTCAAGTCAACCCTTTTTAATGTTTGTAACTGATATCAGTGACGTGTTGTTACTCGTAAATGTTTGATATTAGACCAACCCAAAAATAGGGTTACAACTCAACTCAACCCTACTTTTAATGTTTGTAACCGATATCAGTGATGTGTTGTGACTCGTAAATGTTTGATATTAGACCAACCCAAAAGCAAGGTTGCAACTCAACTCAACCCTACTTTTAATATTTGTAACAGAGATTAATGATGTGTTGTGACTTGTAAATGTTTGATATTTGAATTTTATGAAATTTTAGTTATTATGGTAACATGTAGTGTGGATAAGTATAATTTTTAAAAAATAAAATTTTAACGACTCGACCAAACCCAACCTAACCCAATTCGAAAATAGAAGGTTGGGTTGGGTTGAGTTGCAAACTCTATTCAGGTAACTCGGGTCATCAACCCAACCGACGCATGTTTAAAACATAACAATTTGACGACCCAACCTAACTGAACCTAACCCAATTCGAAAACAGAAGGTTGGGTTGAGTTGGGTTGGGTTGCGAACTCGATTCAGGTAGCTCGGGTCACCAATCCAACCAACTCATGCATACCCTTAATTCATAATTAGTCAATACGTCGATATCTCTACCGATCTATAGATTCGATATTATCGATTACGATTGATTTTAATATTTAGTTTTGTTAATTATTTAGTGATTATTGAAGAGATTGGTGGGAGATCCAAGAAATCCCTTACTTTCATGCAAAGTTCACATTACATATAAAAGCAAAAAAGAGAGTTCATAAAAAACGCTGCTCAATTTTGCTTTACTTTCTTCTCCTAAACACTGCAAAAGCTCACCCTCTCTTCAAACTTTGTCTCTCCCATTCCGACGTATTTGTTACGATACGACTATCTCGTAATAATCCTCGATATTAAAATGTTTGTACGTTCTTAGATAACTATTAAACCATCGACAACCTTAATTTCCCCAAAATCCGTCATAGTTTGTCTTAAGATGGAGTGTTCAGTGATACCCGAAATGGGTTCTCTCTCGAATCCAACTCTAAAACCCTAAAGAAACGATTTAATAATCTCTCTCTCTCGGAGTATTGAATGATTCTCGAAATGGGTCTTATCCGAAATTCTTAATTCTTCCTTCCTCTCTCTCGAATCTACCACGAAACCCTAAAAACCCATTTAACGATACTGTTATAACGTAACTCGTAGCTCTTTCGATACAGTTAATATCTAAACTCGAGAAATTGTATATTTGTAATAACATACCACCGAACACAAATTGGATACTCTTTCATGCATCTAACCATGCAAAACTAGAACCGAGCCGAGTTTATCGAGACGGAGAATGGTAGAGAAAGGTAGAAAAAGCAAAAGCCTTTGGAAATAATTTGCATTTTGAATGCTTTTAAGGAGTCCCTCAAAAGAATAGAAACACAGACATATCTCTTTCCTTTTCCTTTTCCTTTTGTAAACTCTGTCATCATCGTTTTGAAGATTGTTTAATTTTTTTATGATCCAAAGGATCCGATCGATCTATCCCATCATTTCTCGAAAAGAATCCTTTGCTCCTCGGGATCTATGCCCACCCATCGATCCCGACCCATCATTCCATTTGGCGTTAATTTCTTTCATTTTTTTCGATTTGAAAAGGAATTAGAGTGTAATCATATCGATTCATACAAATACGGAAGAAAAAGCACTTTACTGATTCAAACACGATACCCGAGAGGTAGAGATAGAGAAAGAGGAAAAAAAACGAAGATTTCCGTGAAAAAAATAGATCAGATTCTTCCTGTAATGATTCATTCTATGTTCTTTCAAGTTTACGACAATTTGAGTTCGTTTGTTTTTAAGAACGGTGGTTATTTTCATTGAAATCTTTTACTTTGCAAAACTTGGCTAGATTTTAAAAACGTTCGTGTGAGATCTCATATTGGTTTGAGAGGGAAACGAAACATTTCTTATAAAGGTGTGGAAACCGCTCCCTAGCATTCACATTTTAAGACTGTTAGACTGATGGCGATACATAACGGGCAAAAGCGAACAATGTTTGCTAGCGGTGAGCTTGAACTGTTACAACTCCAGTATCAAAGCCAAACACCGAGCGGTGTACCAACGAAGACGTGGACCACAAGGGGGTGGATTGTGAGATCCCATATCGGTTGGAGAGAGAAACGAAACATTCCTTATAAGGATGTGGAAACTTGTCTCGAGCATATGCATTTTAAAACTGTGAGGCTGATGGCAATACGTAATGGGCAAAAGCGGACAATATTTGCTACCTGTGAAATTGAACTGTTACAACTAGTATCAAAGTCAAACACCAGACGGTATACCAACGAGGACGTTGGGCCACAACGGGTGGATTGTGAGATCCCACATCGTTTGGAGAGAGAAACGCAACATTCCTTATAAGAACATGAAAACTTATCTTTAACAGACACGTTTTAAAACCGTGAGGCTGACGACAATACGTAATGGGCCAAGGACAACATTCATCGTAATATGACTAAAATATAAGGACTTAATCGTTATCGAATAAAAAATATAAGGACTAAATCGTTATAAACTAAAGTTTAAGGACTTGTTCGTTATTTTTGAATATTTTTTATTCTTTCACCAAACCCTCCAAGACAAGACCAAGGTGGACAAACACCCTAACATTTTTAACTTTTAATAAGGAACAAGACCATAATGCAATTATGGTATAGGACATGGTCCCATTTCCTTGGGTTTGGTGTCTAAAATGTTGACCTATGTTTTCCACCCAATGTTTTAGATAATGTTTTGTCTCATCAATTTAAAACCTCTCGGTTAACCTAAAATTAGAAATTCGGGTTCGTTTAACCCCTACCTCGTAACGAAAAAGGTAAATAAACCTAAAGCGTTGCAAAAGACTAGAACGAGAAACAAAACAGAACGTACGGTAGAGATAAACTCAATTGAAAAATCTCAATTCGTAAAACCTGATAAGCTTGGACAGTAAACCGACAAGATTCATATGCAGTCAACGAGATTAGTTTTTGAATTTACGATCGCTAAAAGTAGATGTAACATCTCGAGAGTCGAGAGTAAAAAAAAGTCTTGAATTTAAATGATCCATGTGAAAGAATTTAGAAAAGTTACCGTAGGTGAAATACAGACTTGGCTTTCACTATGAGTCAAAACCCTACCAAATGTACAGTCAAGTTGGTCCTTATATGTACATTTAAATACGACATTATTATATTTAATACAAGCTATTTTTGATGTGACATGTAATTATATAATCTTTGACTAAAGTATAATTTCATACATTTTTCATGTGTTTTTTTGTATATATATAATTAAGCCATTAATTAACCAAAATTTGGATTATGAATAAATAAATATTAAAAATTATTCTTTTAAGAAAACATTTTAAAATAAAAAATAAATAAATAAATAAAAGCTAGAGAGAGAGAGGTTTTGTGGCCTTTATTCTCTCTAATGGGAACAAAGCTCGAGGTTCTGTCTTTATTTGATAATTTTGAAAACTTTTTTTTTCTTTTAAATTAATATATAAAAATATAAATAATATAAATAAATAAATAAATAAATGAGCCATTACACAAGGTTTTGAATAAGTGCTTTTAGTTGGGTTTCTTGTAAGAAGAGGAAGGCATATAATAATATAATTAATATAATTAATTGAAAAATAAATAAATTATTAATTTAAAGTTAGATAATAAACTATATACTAGCCTAAGTCCCTCTATTATTGTTACTTTAGGCTTTAATTTAATTTTTTTTTATTACTTTTGATCCTCCACTAATCAAATAGACTCATGCAAAGATGTAATCATGAATTTTCCATATCGATTAGTATAATCGTGATCTGTTCCTGACCTTGTTTAGTTAACAGGGTCGGAGACTTAGGTGGGGTCGTGTAATGACCCTGATCTGTTCTCGACCTTGTTTAGTTAATAGGGTCGGAGACTTAGGTGGAGTCGTGTAATGACCCAGGCTCACCGCTAGCAGATATTGTCCTCTTTGGGTGTAACACCCCGCTCATCGTCAACGCGATTCACAGGAGTTACTACTGGCCTCAATAATAAACTCCGACAACCAATGATAAATTTCAAAAAAATATTTCCAAAAACATCAAGTAAAACATTTCAAACCAGTGCTATTTAAACTTAAAACAACCGAAGTAGATTCTTGACAGCGAAAGCATAAGTACACAAAACAGACACAGACATGGATTCCCAAATAGTTCCTAGCCCGCTGGTCTCGCCCTCGTCCTCGGTTGGCCTGCATCAACTAAATCTGGAAAGAAAAGTTAAAAATAATTTTGATGAGTAATTAAATTACCCAGTAAGTAGCCAACTTTATCTTTCATGAATTCATAACTAATCTTTCCAGGTGTTTTTAAATTTTATTCGTCATTGACTCCTAGTTTCTCTTACTAGGGTCATCTGTTCATTAATGAGGTATCTCAGCTACCTCCAGCTAGGTTACTGACTCTCTCTCGATATGCTTATCTAGAATTTTCGGACTCGTATGTAAGACTCGCTCTCGGTCAAATACGGCCCGTCTACTAATTGCTCTGGCGGCCTGTTTATCTCATATACCAACGGTCAGGAGTACTCATGCTCCCTGACTTAGCACACAGCGCGTTGGCCAGGAACTCCGCGGGAATTAGTAGACTATCATACTCATATAAATAAGCCATAGCTCAACAACCAATAAGCATATCTTAGAGTCATAACCTTTCTATTAACATGCATAACATACTCACAGTTACTGCATGTTTTCATACATGTATCATGTTCAACACATAGAACATTCTGACAATCATTTATATCATGCTTACATCACAGGCAAGCAGTCACAATATACAATAAACACTCAATATCATCAAAGCTCATCATAACATATTAAGTTCTTAATCAGGTAAACAACATACTCACATGTTGTAAAACAAGTTAAGAACTAGTTCAAAGGTCGATACGCTACTTACTTGGTTTCGAACTCCTTTTCCCCCTTGAATGTACGTTTAATAGTATTTCAACACAATTCCTTCCTATCAGACCTATATTTTATCAATTTCAACATAAGTATAGACCAATTTTGATAGGACAGGTCAAAAGGAGTCGAACGGGACAAACCGGAAGCCAAAATACCTGCTCACGCGCCCTCACGCGCCAAGACAAGGTCAGGGTTCGTTTCTCACGCGCCTGATCCGCGCGCAATCGCACTTCCACTCGCGGCCTCCCACGCGCCTCGCGTGTCCTTCACGCGCTCGTCTTCAACCTCTCCTCCCTGCCATTTTTTCCCAATCTTTTCCTTTAATACCCGTTGTGTCCCGAAGCAAAAATTTCATCTCTACCGCTCGAATTTCGTTCTGATTTCTTCTACAACATTATAGATCTTCTAACTACGGTTCTAACAAGCCTTATTTCATAACTTATTATGCAATATGAATCAAGATATCGAGATTTAAAGGTTCGGTGATATGGGTTTTTCGTTACCTTCGAATCACCGTCCGATTCAGCTCGTGGCCGTATCCCCCTTCCTCAAATGATTCCTCAGCAACAACCCCTCTTCCTTTACCCTCGATTGATGTCCAATTTTAAGCAACCAAAACTCGAATTCTCAAAAATTTCCTCCTCTGTTTTCTGGGTTTTTCGCTAATCACTCTTCTTCGTTTTTCTTCCTTTTTAAAACCTAATCAAGGCCCTAATACGCCTCCATACCCTCTAACAATCCACTCATCCATCCCATGCCTCCATCTTCCTCTCTTTTCTTTCTTTTCCCTTCAATCCACCTGTCCATTCTTCCGTTCTCCATGGCAGCAGCTTCAAGCTGCTGCTGTCTTTTTCTTTTCTTTTCTTTTCTTTTTTTTTTTTTTTTTTTTTTTTTTTTTAATTAATTAATTTATTTTTATTTTTATTTAATTTATTTATTTATTATTTTCGGGTTATTACAATTCTACCCTCCTTTTAAAAACTTTCGTCCTCGAAAGTTCCTAACTCTAGGAACAAATGTCAATATTCGAGTTTTAACTCTTCTTGTTCCCAAGTAGCTTTCCAAAATTATTGCTTCTTTCATAAAACTTTAACGGAGGTAATGTCTCTACTACACAAAAATTTCATCTCCCATGTCAAAATCTTAATAGTCTGTTCTCCGTAGCTTAGATTCTCTTCCACGGTAAATCTTTATAACGAAGAACATACATAGGATCTTCAGTATATTTACTTAACATCGAAACATAAAAAGCATTATGTACAGCTTCTAATGCTAGTATGTAGGCTACTGGCCCAACTCTTTCGAGAATCACAAAAGGTCCAATAAAACGTTGGCTATGTTCTCCCCTCTTACCATATCAAACTCTAGATTTCAAGAATAGGTGCGATCTTCAGGAACACGTGGTCCCCCACGTCAAACTCTAGGTCCTTCCTTCTAACATCAGCATAACTCTTCTGACGACTTTGAACGATCAGAATTCTTTTCCTAATCTTCTGTATCGCCTCATGGGCCATTCGTAACAAGTTTGGACCCAACTACTATTTTCTACCTACCTCATTCAAATAAATCGGAGTTCGACACTTCCATCCATAACATGTTTAAAAAAAAAAAAAAAAATCATCAGAATGGTTGCCTGAGAACTATTGTTATGGGCAAATTCAACCAGATATAGGTAGGTGCCACAACCGCCAGCAAAATCATGTACACATGTCCTCAAGAATTTGATTTAATCTCTCAGTATGTCCATCTGTTTGAGGATGGAACGTTGTACTAAACTTCACTTGTGTACCTCTTGTCAACTGAATACGTAGACTTCCCTCATATAAAATGAAGAGTCTTAATTAATCTAAGAGGTTTCTGTCTAGGTGCCTTAACTTGTTGACAAGTTAAACACCTACTCACACATTCAGCAACGTCTTTCTTCATCCCAGGCCACCAAAAGCATGTTTTCAAATCCTGATACATCTTTGTGGCACCTGGATGCACCGTATAGGGCGACTCATGCGCCTCAGATAGAATCTTCCTCTTGATCTCTACATCATTTGGCACACAAGTTCGGTTCTGCCACTTCAAACATCCATCACCCGTTATCCAGAAATCCTTGATTTGTTCAGTTTCAAGTTGCCTCACAACTTTTGAAAAATAAGGGTCCCTTTGCTGACCCCGAATAATTTGTTCCTGCAACGTCGGACAAATAGTCATAAGAGCTAGCTGAGCTGCCGCTCTCCTGACCAAGACAGCTATCTGGGCTCGTTCAAACTCCATCTGAATGTTGTGTTGTCTCGTTAGCATTGCAGATGAGTGAGCTGTCTTACGACTCAAGGCATCAGCTACCACATTAGCTTTACCAGGATGATGTAGGATCTCTACATCATAATCTTTTACCAACTCCAACCACCGACGTTGCCTCATGTTGAGCTCTTTCTGGGTGAACAGATATTTAAGACTCTTATGATCCGTATATACTTGTATCCTCTCACCGTACAGATAATGTCTCCATATCTTCAGAGCAAACACCACAGCAGCTAATTCTAAATCATGAGTTGGGTAATTGCGTTCATAATCCTTTAATTGCCGAGAGGCATAAGCAATAACTTTCCCGTTTTGCATAAGTACGCACCCCAACCCATGCTTAGAGGCATCACTATAAATTACTAGGTTTCCAGTACCGTTAGGTACAATAAGCACTGGGGCTGACGCTAATCTTTCCTTGAGTTCCTGAAAACTACTTTCACAAGCTCGACTCCAATCAATTTTCTTCCCTTTTCGGGTTAACTGAGTCAGTGGTGCGGCAATCCTTGCAAAGTCTTTAATAAAGCGCCTGTAATATCCGGCTAAACCCAGGAAACTTCTCACCTCAGTAACTGTAGTTGGTCGAACCCAACCTATAACTGCCTCCACCTTTGCTGGATCAACAGTTATACCATCCTTGGATACCACATGACCAAGGAATACTACCTTTTGAAGCCAAAACTCACATTTTGAGAACTTGGCATATAATCTTTGTTTACGCAGAACCAACAAAACTTTCCTCAAATGTTCTGTATGTTCATCGTTTGTCTTGGAATAAACCAAGATATCATCAATGAACACAATGACAAAAGAATCCAGAAAATCCTGGAATACCCGATTCATCAGCTCCATAAACACTGCAGGGGCATTAGTCAAGCCAAAAGACATCACGACAAACTCATAATGCCCATACCGAGTACGAAAAGCTGTCTTCGGTATGTCATCTTCTTTGACTCTTATCTGGTGATAACCAGAACGAAGATCAATCTTCGAAAATACCGCTGCCCCTTGAAGCTGGTCAAACAAGTCATCAATTCGCGGCAAAGGATACTTATTTTTAATGGTCACCTTATTCAGCTCCCTATAGTCAATACAGAGACGGAGTGTGCCGTCCTTCTTTTTCACAAACAACACTGGAGCTCCCCATGGTGACACACTAGGTCGTATGAATCCCTGGTTCAACAATTCCTGTAATTGCAACTTCAACCCTTTCAATTCCGCGGGAGCCATCCTATAAGGAGCTTTAGAGATAGGTGTTGTCCTTGGTTCTAGTTCAATACCAAAGTTGACTTCCCGCTCTGGTGGTAAACCAGGTAATTTATCAGGGAAAACATCCAGGAATTCATTCACTACAGGTACAGTTGATACATCTGTATCCACTCGTCCCACTTCTACCACACTAGCCAGGAATGCCACAGCACCGTGACCAATTAACTTCCTAGCCTTCAAAGCAGTAATTGTCTTGGGAACACTTCCCAGCTTCGTACCCTGAAACCGGAAGCTCTTTCCCATCGAGGGGTGAAAAACTATCTCCTTCTTATAACAATCGATACTGGCATGATGAGCAGACAACCAATCCATGCCCAAAATAATATCGTAATCATACATATCTAGCACCATTAACAACACGTCTAATGGTTGGCCGGATACTTCTACTTTATTCAGTTTCACCTTTTCACGGGTCATCAATATGACTCCTGAAGGTGTAGAAACTAGAATCTCATAACCTAAAGGCTCTACTTCAAGTCGGGCTTGACAGACAAACGATAATGATATAAAAGAATGCGTCGAGCCAGAATCGAATACAGTATAAGCAAAATAGCCAGATATGGGTAAAGTACCTGTCACCACAGTGCTGGCATCCCCCGCTGCCTTGCTTGTCGTGGCAAAGGCTTTACCTCGAGCCTGAGGATGTCCCCCGGCACTCAACTGACCCCCTCCTCCACCTGGAGCAGATCGCTCGGGGCGCATCATATTAGGGTTCTTTGCACTACGACATACTCTGGCGAGATGACCAGTCTTGCCGCAGTTATAACATATCTTGTCTGCAGCATTACAAGATCCCGCATGAGTTAACCCACACTTACTACAACCTGCCCTCCCTTCACCTGAATAAGGCCGACGATCAACTCATTGTGGTACCGTCTGCTGTTGCGAACCCGTGGATATTTGAATAAATTTTCGTTTACCACTTGGTCGTACCTGACTGCTAGAACCCTGATTATTCCTCGGGGTGCTAGCATCTAATTTCACTGCAGCATTATAAGCCGTAACAAAATCTTGAGAAGCATGGGCAGACACGGATCCCTGTATCTCTTGTCTCAAACCCTGAATAAAGAGATCCGTCTTCTCTTCCTCAGTAGCAACCATAAGAGGAACAAATCTGGATAATCGTGTGAATTCCGCCTCATACTCCTCTACTGACCTATCACCCTGTTCCAATTGCATAAATGCTTTTCGGTTTCGCAATCTCGCTAGAGCAGGATAGTATTTCTCACAAAACTCATGTCTGAAGGCCGCCCATGTGATTGGGGCCCCACCAGCCTCCATCTTCGGCTTCTTTGATTTCCACCAAAAATGGGCTGGTCCCTCCAACAAATATGTAGCACACAACACCTTATGATTCTCTGGGCAGTTGTAGAATGTAAACTTTGTTTCAATACATTCCAACCACCATTCAGCTGCCTCAGGATCAGTCCCTTTTCCTCCAAAAGTTGGCGGGGCAAGTTTCATGAAATCTCGTATGTACTCACTCTCCTCTGTCATACATCGTCGGCCATAAGTTACTACCCGCGATGGTGCCTCTGTCACCACAGCTGTACCAGGTAGCTCTGTCAACCGTGTTGGAGGTATTACTGTCTGAACACCTACTCCTGGTGCTTCAGACACTAATGTCGTCTGACCCGATACAGGAGCTGTTGGAGCCGCCTGGCTTCCAAGACCAGCAAGGGCTGCCTGTACCGCTTGGTCCACCCGGCTCTGCACCGCCTGACCTACTTGACTCTCAATCAATGATTGTAATGCCTCCAAAGTAATCACAACAGTCGGCTGATCTCTAGATGCCGACTGAGCAGCAGGCTCCGGAATCGCCTCTGCTGGAGCAGTTCCCTCTACAGGCTGCCCCTCATTTCCCAAGTCCACATTGGACGTACCAGGGTCTAAATTCTTAAATACGACCATATCTGTCACCTACATAATTAAGTGGTCATCATCAATTCTTTTAAACTTTTGATACAATTTAATCATACATCACTTACCTAACCGAGGCGAGATACCGCTGAGCTGGACTAAAGGAATCCATACTGTCTATTCTAGACTGTCTACAGAACCTATAACCTAGGCTCTGATACCAACTTGTAACACCCCGCTCATCGTCAACGCGATTCACAGGAGTTACTACTGGCCTCAATAATAAACTCCGACAACCAATGATAAATTTCAAAAAAATATTTCCAAAAACATCAAGTAAAACATTTCAAACCAGTGCTATTTAAACTTAAAACAACCGAAGTAGATTCTTGACAGCGAAAGCATAAGTACACAAAACAGACACAGACATGGATTCCCAAATAGTTCCTAGCCCGCTGGTCTCGCCCTCGTCCTCGGTTGGCCTGCATCAACTAAATCTGGAAAGAAAAGTTAAAAATAATTTTGATGAGTAATTAAATTACCCAGTAAGTAGCCAACTTTATCTTTCATGAATTCATAACTAATCTTTCCAGGTGTTTTTAAATTTTATTCGTCATTGACTCCTAGTTTCTCTTACTAGGGTCATCTGTTCATTAATGAGGTATCTCAGCTACCTCCAGCTAGGTTACTGACTCTCTCTCGATATGCTTATCTAGAATTTTCGGACTCGTATGTAAGACTCGCTCTCGGTCAAATACGGCCCGTCTACTAATTGCTCTGGCGGCCTGTTTATCTCATATACCAACGGTCAGGAGTACTCATGCTCCCTGACTTAGCACACAGCGCGTTGGCCAGGAACTCCGCGGGAATTAGTAGACTATCATACTCATATAAATAAGCCATAGCTCAACAACCAATAAGCATATCTTAGAGTCATAACCTTTCTATTAACATGCATAACATACTCACAGTTACTGCATGTTTTCATACATGTATCATGTTCAACACATAGAACATTCTGACAATCATTTATATCATGCTTACATCACAGGCAAGCAGTCACAATATACAATAAACACTCAATATCATCAAAGCTCATCATAACATATTAAGTTCTTAATCAGGTAAACAACATACTCACATGTTGTAAAACAAGTTAAGAACTAGTTCAAAGGTCGATATGCTACTTACTTGGTTTCGAACTCCTTTTCCCCCTTGAATGTACGTTTAATAGTATTTCAACACAATTCCTTCCTATCAGACCTATATTTTATCAATTTCAACATAAGTATAGACCAATTTTGATAGGACAGGTCAAAAGGAGTCGAACGGGACAAACCGGAAGCCAAAATACCTGCTCACGCGCCCTCACGCGCCAAGACAAGGTCGGGGTTCGTTTCTCACGCGCCTGATCCGCGCGCAATCGCACTTCCACTCGCGGCCTCCCACGCGCCTCGCGTGTCCTTCACGCGCTCGTCTTCAACCTCTCCTCCCTGCCATTTTTTCCCAATCTTTTCCTTTAATACCCGTTGTGTCCCGAAGCAAAAATTTCATCTCTACCGCTCGAATTTCGTTCTGATTTCTTCTACAACATTATAGATCTTCTAACTACGGTTCTAACAAGCCTTATTTCATAACTTATTATGCAATATGAATCAAGATATCGAGATTTAAAGGTTCGGTGATATGGGTTTTTCGTTACCTTCGAATCACCGTCCGATTCAGCTCGTGGCCGTATCCCCCTTCCTCAAATGATTCCTCAGCAACAACCCCTCTTCCTTTACCCTCGATTGATGTCCAATTTTAAGCAACCAAAACTCGAATTCTCAAAAATTTCCTCCTCTGTTTTCTGGGTTTTTCGCTAATCACTCTTCTTCGTTTTTCTTCCTTTTTAAAACCTAATCAAGGCCCTAATACGCCTCCATACCCTCTAACAATCCACTCATCCATCCCATGCCTCCATCTTCCTCTCTTTTCTTTCTTTTCCCTTCAATCCACCTGTCCATTCTTCCGTTCTCCATGGCAGCAGCTTCAAGCTGCTGCTGTCTTTTTCTTTTCTTTTCTTTTTTTTTTTTTTTTTTTTTTTTTTTTTTTTTAATTAATTAATTTATTTTTATTTTTATTTAATTTATTTATTTATTATTTTCGGGTTATTACATTGGGCTTCCCCTCAAAGCTTTAAAACGCCTGATATGTTCCCGACCTTGTTTAGTTAACAGGGTCGGAGACTTAGGTGGGGTCGTGTAATGACCCTGATCTGTTCTCGACCTTGTTTAGTTAATAGGGTCGGAGACTTAGGTGGAGTCGTGTAATGACCCAGGCTCACCGCTAGCAGATATTGTCCTCTTTGGGCTTCCCCTCAAGGCTTTAAAACGCATCTACTAGTGAAGGTTTCCACACCCTTATAAAGGATGTTATGTTCTCCTCCCCAGCCAACGTGGGACATCACAATGCACCCCCATTCGGGGCCCAGCGTCTGCTAGGAAAGGTCTCCACACCCTTATAAAAGGTGTTTTGTTCTCCTCCCCAACCAATGTGAGACATCACAATCCACCCCCTTCATGGCCCAACGTCTGCTAGGAAAGGTCTCCACACCCTTATAAAGGGTGTTTTGTTCTCCTCCCAACTAATGTGAGACATCACAATCCACTTCTTTCAGGGCCCAGCGTCTGCTAGGAAAGGTCTCCACACCCTTATAAAAGGTGTTTTATTCTCCTCTCCAATCAATGTGGGACATCACAATTCCCCCCCTTTCAGGACCTAGCGTCTGCTAGGAAAGGTTTCTACACCCTTATAAAGGGTGTTTTGTTCTCCTCCCCGACCAATATGAGACATCACAGGTCGAGGACAAAATTAGGGACGAGGTTGAAGTTAAGGAATATAATCCTGATCTTCGACTCTATTTAGCTAACAGGGAGAAATCTCTCCACACTCACTCTCCATTCCTCGTTTAAACGAGAATTTCCCTAGTCTTACGGGTCAATAGTTAATTGATATAATGAAGAAATGTTACGAGCATCAAAATAAATCAACTAATACGTATTAGCTTGACCCAAATTTAACCCGAAACAAAACCCGGGATTAAGGGTAAAAAAGGGATTAATTATTTGCTTTTATGATTGTAAAGGAGGAATATCTTTGGATGCTTCTTAATTCTTTTAAAGTATTTTGTGTACTTTGGGATCCCTAATCATCCGCGCTACTCCTTTTCAAACTTGAGAGAGATTTCAAAATTGAAACTAAATAAAGACAAACTTTATTTATTTATTTTAAATATTTTTAAATATTTTATTTTCTTTTTTTTAAAAAAAAAAAGTTTTGGTCAATAATAGCTTTTTTTACGTGTCACTTTCAATATTTTATACCCTCATTTTTTCTTTTTTAATTATATCTAACTTTATGGGTGTAATTATAAATAATGACAATTATGTATTTTTTTTTTTTACTTTTATTATTTATTATTATCTCTATTCATATTTTTTTAAAATCAATCATTACAAAATGATAATAATCATTTAATTTTTTTAAAATTAAACTTATAAATACTAAATATAATAAATTAATTTTATATCTTTTTTTATATATATATATATATATATATATAATGATGGTGCGTGGGATCTTCGCGAGGTCCCGAGTTAAATGAACAGCTCGTCTATGATAAAAAAAAAATTACATGATGTAAAAAAAAAAAAAAAAACTTTATTATTTAAAATTTACATTTGTAAAAATGAAATTTACCTCTTTTCTCCCAACTTGATTTACCCTCTCTCTCTATAGGTATATATTTGTCTTGTTTCATTTAACTTTCATAAGAATTGGAATGTGATAAAAGCTTGTTAGAAAGTTGATTTTATGAACAGATTTTATGATCATATAAGCTTTGAATTCTTCTTCAAATAACAGTTGAGAAAAGGATCGTTCGAAGAAAAGTTATGAGAAAAGGAACGGATGGGGAAACCGTGTTCTGTTCGAGACCTAACTCGACAATATATCGTAAATATCTTTGTGTTATATGACCCGAAAACATGAACATTTTCAATCCGTCCTCTCACTGACTATACGGGCGAGATCGTTGCCTACCATAGTAATACCGAGACAAGCTTTTGGTTGGTAAGAATAAGTCCCCCTTTCTTTTTGCTTTTCCCGAGAAGAAATTTGTCTATAGGTTAGACACTCTTATTTGTACCCTATACTTGAATTTTGTACCGAGATTGAAAATGGGTATTGATCTGGTTTCGACGACCAGCTAAATAATTATTCTTGTATATCCGATAAGCTGTATAAAACAAAACTTGATTATACCGAACAAACCACGAGGAAAAATATGCATTAATTTATACATTTACATTCCTAGAAAATCCCAAAAAAAAGAGTGTCACCCACACACTATTGAAGAAATTAAGAAGCTAATTATGAAAATAAAATTTTCCCATCCACACATTCCATGATTGATCTAATTCTATCTCCATTCCCTTCTTGAATTGCTATGTTCAAATCCAATGAAACAAATCTCCTCCGTTCTTCGTGTTCTTCGTGTTCTTGTTTAACGCTTTGTCTTTGAGCATTGATGATGATGATGGCATCTTTTAATGAACAAATTTCCTCATTTGAAAGCTTCACTCTTCCCCTTTCAATGGCTTCCTTCAAACCCTTTGAAGAACAATAATCAATTTCTTCAATATCTTCCATGAAGAACACTCTATGAGGATTTTCATTGATTTCCTCTCCAAATCTTTGCAAATAATTGCAACCCAATTCATTTCTTCCTCTCTTTTTGATGTTTTTTTGTTCATAATGTTCATCAATTTCTTGTTTATAGCTGCTCAAACCAATGGAAATGAACTTTGTTTGTGACCCAAACATGATCTTAGCCAATTCTCTTGCTGTTCTTTCCTTGGCTTGCCTTTGTTCTTCATTTCCAATGAACAAAAGGCTACAACTTTCTTGCTTCTTTGACCTTCTCAATGATCTACAATGGAGAATTATGGATGAAAGTTCATTAGCTTTGTCTTTCGAGCAATTTGGAATCGTTTTCATAAGCGAAATCGTAAGAAGTTTCGAGCGTCGTTCTTCTTCTTCTTCTTCCTCTTCCTCTTCTATTAGAACTTCGCTCGAAGAAGCAGAGTTCGGACTTGAATTAGGGTTCGAGAGAAGCTCGGGATTCGAAACGACAACGTTTCGGTCCGCCTCGTCCGAACCCCAGAATTGATACTCTTTTGGAGACGGTTTCGGGCTAAGAAACGAGTGGCAGATCAAATCAGGAGAAAAATTGAAGGATTTCTCAAGAAAGTTGATTCCTTTATGATTATTCCACTCCTCATATTGATCATCCTGTTTTAAAAAAATTAAATTAATCCAAAAAGGTAAAAACTTTAATAATTTTGAAATAATTTTGAAGAGAGAGACAAAAACAAACCTGTTGAGTGGCAATTACAGCGGTCTTTTTTGCCTCATCTTTGTACTGTTCACGACATAAAGTGAAACCCTTGACAGAATTGGTCTGAAAGTTGCATTCTTTGCTGAAATATTACCAAAAAAAAACACAAAAAATGGTAAGAATTCAGCTAAAACACAGTAAAAAACACCAAATGAGATACAGTAAAAAACATGTTTTTTTTTTTTTTTTTACCTTTCAAATTTGAGGCTGAGACTCAAACTTCCAACAGGAACTGTAAGAGGCTGAAGTGACCAAAGAGACTCCAAAGAAGGATTCCCAGCTTTACATCTCATGTAAATCTGAAAAGTTGCAATACCCAAAACCCTAAATTTACCATAGCTTTCACCATTATTACCATGCAGTAATAATCTTTGAATCTCCATGATTATCTTCTCCACCGGGCTGTAAAAACTTGTTTTTTCTTCATAATTTGACCAAAACTCTGAAACCCATTTGAGATCTCCCAAATAAAAAATTACCCTTTTACCTAAACAGCTTTTTACTATGCATTTTAACTCCAAAAGCTTTTGTTCTATCTCTTCCTTTGAAAGGTTTCTTAAGGAGAAAAGTGGAAGGCTTAAGAACTCAAAGAATTTCAATTCATTTGGGACTTCTCCTCTCTCAAATCTTTCCATTATTCCTCTAATTATGCCTTCAATTGAGCTCAAATTTTCACCTACAATCACTGTGTTGGTGCTTTTTCTTTGTGTTCTTGAGAGTTCTTCTAAGATTTGTGTGAGTTCTTCATTTGGGATAGTGTTTGAAAGCAATGGTTTTGTGAAATGGGTATGAGAAATGGGTTTGGTGGGTAGCAAATTGTTCAATTTTTTCTCGTAAAAGTAGTGTTTTTCATGGTTGTAATCCTGAAATGAGCAAAAAAAGATTGGTTTTTTAGTGTTTGTAAGAGAGAAAAACCAATAAAAATGATGTATAATTGGGTTATAATGAATGAAAAACGACTAACCTCTAAGGAAACCGCTTTTTCGACCATGTTTTTGACTTGAGTACTCGAGAAACCCGCTTCTCTCATCACTCTACTAACACTTGGGTCATCCAAGATCGAGATAACAAGCTGCTCCAACTCGATCTTCAAAGCTAGAATCGGTTGTTGTTGTTGTTGTTGGTTTTCGATCGAGCCACGACGTTGGTGTGCCTGAGCTCGTTTAAAGGCAGCAACCAAGGCATTGGAAAGACAAGGATTGGGATATTGAGGGCCAAAAAGTGGGTTTGGTGTCGACGTAGGAAGACGGTTAAGAGCGACGTTGAAACAAAGCTCGAGAGCTTTGCATTGGAGAGGGTGAGAATGGCAATGAAGACAAGCTCTACGAAGGACACCGGAGGACGATGCGAGCATTGCGGTAGCTACATGGAGCGGAGTGACGTGAGAGTGGCCTCGTCGACGTGCTAGCCCGATCGCTTGCTTCACCGTCGTCTCGGCCTCGATGCTAAGAGCTTGAAGTTGTATAGTGCAAATTCCAGCTCTCATCTTTCAGTTGTTGGTGTAAAGTTGAAGGAAGTGTAAGAGAGTTGTTGAGTATATAAGGAAGAGAATGTTTGTGCTTTTCTTGTGGGTGAGGGAAATTAAAGAAAAAGTAGAAGGATTAAACTTTTGTTAAGAATAAGATTAATAAAATAAATTAAAATAATTTAAAATAATTTAAAATAATAAATGAGAAAAAAAAAAAGAAAAAGGTTGAAAAAATAAAAAGAAAAAGGGAAAGAGTGCTAATAATAAAGGGCTTAAAGTGAAAAGAGAGTAGGACTATCTGTCCATTTTTATTTTTTATTTTTTTTAGTTTTATTATATTTTTTTAAAATTTAAAATTTATAAAAAGAAAAAGAAAAAGATTTACATTGGCAATCCATATGGAATGGAAACAAAACATTCTCTTCTCACTCTTTCATCCATCTCATAAAGTTGTCTTTATTCTTTAAGGTTTTTTGTTTTGTTTTGTTTTTTTTTTTTTTCAAATTTGGAGGCTTTGATTTTGACAACTATCTTTCTTACAAATCGAGATTATTGTTTATTGTTTACAAAAATAAAGATTTGTCGGGTTTTTTCTCTTTTTCAATATCATATTTGATCGGGTAGGGTATTGTGAGGTCCCACGTCGGTTTGAGAGAGAAATGAAGCATTGCTGATAAGGGTGTGAAAACTTGTTTGTAATAGACATGTTTTAAAAATCTTGAGGGAAAGTTCGAGAGGGAAAGCAAAAAGTAGACAATATTTGTCGAGCTTGTGCTATTACAAATGGATAGCATTGGGTTTGGGCTGTTATAAATGGTATTAGAGTCAAACAAGGAGCGGTGTGCCTGTGAAAACACCGAGCCCCACAGGGTGGATTGTTAGATCTCATATTAGTTGAACGGGAGAACAAAGCATTCTTTATAAAAATGTGAGAACCTATAGACCCCAAAGGGACAAAAAGACCCTATGAAGCTTCACTGTTCCCTAGATTGGATTTGGGCTTTTCCTGCACAGCTTAGTTTGAAGGGGGCCCGAGCCATCAATGAGATACCACTCTGGAAGAGCTAGAATTCTAACCTTGTGTCAGAACCTACGGGCCAAGGGACAGTGTTGGGTAGACAGTTTCTATGGGGCGTAGGCCTCCCAAAAGGTAACAGAGGCGTGCAAAGGCAGAAGGGAGCTTGACTGCAAGACCCACCCATCGAGCTCACACAACGGTACCGAGTGGAAAGGCCATCGCTCACGAATAAAAATTACTCTAGGGATAAAAGACTGATCTTCCAAGAGCTCACATCGACGGGACCTTGATGTTGGCTCTTCGCCACTTGGGGCTGTAGTATGTTCCAAGGATCCCATATCAGTCGGTAATATTATTGTTTTATTCAGTCGGTTGGTTTGTCATGTCAAATCAATTAATATACATCAATATTTAAATAATATTTTTAATAAATTGAAAATTTTTAGTGATTACTAAAATTTATTTATTTATTGTTGTTGAGGATGCATTTGGAAACAAAGCAGAGGCGTACGTAACATTAACAATTTCTGCGGCCCACCATCCGGCCCAAATAGTCCATGGCTGTATATATGGGCCCAGTCTACATTTGGGTCAACATTTTGGGCTTCGGCCCAATACCGATCCCTTTTTATTTGGGCTTCTTATTATTTCAATTATTTCCATACTAATATTAATTTATAATTTATTATAAGAAAATTATTTTTACAAAATTATATTATTTCAATTGCATCTAATTTTATTTAATCTAAATTATTGGATAAGTGGAAGAAAATTAATTATAAATATTTACAAGGTCAGGAATGGATCGAAGAATTTTGCATCAACTAATAATAAAGTTGAATTTCAAAACGTAATGAAAATAATATTCACAGAAAAATGGCCAAAATTCTTCTTACGTAATGGATGGTGGAGAATTCTGGATGATCAGTTCATCGGAAAAAATGGAAGTGGAATCCGTAAAACAACCGTCGCCGCCATGATCAACCAACAAATCAACGAAAGCACCAAAAATGTAACGATGATTCTTGATCTGATTCACTCTCAAGTACCAATTCAACAACGCTTCTAAGCACTCCCAATCCCTAATTCCAAGACTCTCCACCATTTCCTCCATCGATCTTCGAAAATCCAGGTACGGATCTTCCGATTCCATTGCTACAACCACGCTTCCTTCGAATCGAATGGAATCGCACTTTCCTTCTTCTGCTGATTTCTTTATAATGCAATTCGTTTCCCCAGGTTCGAAGATTAGCCTCTCTGATTTCGCGCCTCGGACCACGACCTCGAAATCGTCGTCGAAATCAGTCGAAAACCTAGCGGATTCGAACAGCGATGATTTCGCGAACCAAGAATCAGGCGTTTCGATTCGATCGGAGAGAAGATTGTCGAAGAAGACTGAGTTGACTGTCTTGAAGATTTCTTCATCGCCTGCTCTGAATGAAGGAGTTTTGGAGCTTCCGCATATCGGCCATTGCCATGGCCTGTCCGACGATTCTCTGTTCTTGAAGAAAGAAGGAAGCAGCTTCATCTTCAAAAACCTTGCTCTGGTAATCTCAAAAACCTTGCTCTGCAACTCGCTTGATTTTGTGCATCTCTTTGTCTCTGATCTCTATATATTATGCATATGGATATGTACATGAATTGCACAGAAGATAATGATTGGGGAATAAAGGAATTGATGAAAAAAAAAAATGTTATGGCGATTGGATTAAAAGATTCTTATGTCTCAAATCACACCCTCCCGCATAAGTTCCTTTCAATCATGTTCTAAGTATTATAAGGTCTCTTGTTCCCCACCAACCAAGTTCTATGGCATACAAAATTGAGATCCCTTTGTTGTTGCACATGCTAAGTTGACTCTCTTTTAATGGTTACCTAAATGTGATTATTAAGCCAAATTCATGCATTTTTAAAACTTGACCAAGAATTTAAAACTAAATAATGTGTACAAATCCAATTAGAATAGAGAAGTTTAAGTACATGAATGATGCACAACCAAAATATTGGTACAATTCAAGATAATGATTTAGTTGTTCTTATTAGTTGGGTTTGAAATGATTTTGGGTCCCACATGTTCATGTTCGTGTTGCATGATCATGTTGTGTGTATACTTGTTTAACTTTATTAGATGAGTTTTTTTTTTTTCCAAATATTGTGACGAGTGACTTTTGCATGACTTTTTCAAAAATATGTTATGATGAGTATGGTATTTTTCTTTTTAATATTTTCATTGGAATCCTAACTAAAATATTTGAGTTCTCTTTAGAAAAAATAATATTTCTTTCAATTTCTTTCTCATGGATTTGAAAATGCACGTATTTGTCTGTTTCTTCACTTAATTCATCTTTTATACTCTTATTTGTTACTACCTTTAATCAAAGCAAGGTTTTAGGGTATAATTTTTCTATCACTTATATAAAACTTTGTATATGCAAAATAAGACCCGACCTCTAAAAAGATCACTGCAAGTTCCGACATTTTCACACACCTTATAAAGTGAGCAATATGTTACTTGGGGCATCATTTGACTCATTTCCATCAAATTGCTAAAATTTTTAGAGTTGATAGGTACTAGTCATTCTCAAATTCTCAATTCATCTAGTGTGAGGTTTAGAATACATAAGAGAATTTTTCGTAGATCCATCATATTGAGGTCTAATAGTGCTCATAATCAGATCTTCAAATTGTTGGATGGACAACAAAGCAATTGATTACATAATCTCTCTTTGACCGCTTTCATCGACATAAGACTTTTTTTTTTTTTTTTTTTTTTTTCAATTCAGTCATTCTTTCTTCGCAAGTACCTACATCAGCCATCATGACAAAAGGATATGACATATCATTTGCTTGTTTAGACGATGAAAAAGTCTGTAGAATAAGGAATTTTCATCGATTACACTTTTGGACTTTCTATCACTCGAGTCAATATATCGTGTGCAATCACATAAAGATTGCTCTTCTTTTAGTTATTGAGTTTCTTGGAACGATCAAAAGTAGACAATCCCGTATAAGAGTCGCATGAAACCCCTGCAATAGCCTCATTATCATCACTTCTCACTAGATTTTAGATGAGAGTAAGAGATGAAAGGTAGATAGAGCAAATCCCATTCAACTTACCAAACTATTCGTGCAATTGAACTTGAATTTGCATTGATATTGATTTGATGTATGTAGTGAAGTTCAACTCTATCCTATAGTCCTTTGATTCCTTCTCTCACGAACTTTAGTTTTCAAAGCCTTTAGTCTATAGAATGGTTTAATTTCAATCTTCAAAGCCCTTTGGTTTTAGTCTTAAAACACGTTTAACTGCCTTTGTTTTAATCTCCAAAAAGGAAAATAAATGAAGATTGATTAAGTTACCCTCCCCGCCCCTGCAAAAACCTACCCAGTATCGATGAATTTACCATATATGTACACCTTGAAAGGAAAATAAATGAAGAAAATCAGAGCTTCAAAATCTAGAGTTGCTATACTGTGTTGAACTTCTGAAAATCCCTAAAAACAAGCATTATTTGGTTCAAGAAAGAAGCAAATATGGTAAAAAGAAAAAAAAAAAAGAAAGATCAAGACAAGGTAGCCTGAATGAACTCACCAAGTCTATTGCTGAATTCTTTGTTCTTCTGAATACAGTTCTGGTTAATGAGCTCCAATGGCGATTTGTGAACACGAGAAAGAGAATTCGCTGTTCCCCGCCTTAACAAAAAAATGGAATGCACGGAAAAGCCTTCAACAGAGTAAATGCACAAAAAAAGAATGAACTCTGTGATTTGCCCAAAGAAAGAAAAATTTTTACTCTTTAACATCAGAATCACAGTTAATATGTGAATTGGCCTTCTCAAAAGAAAGGAAAGAAAACCAAACTACTGAGCAAAAAGATATAAATAAACCATATCTTTTATCAAATTCTGACTCCCCAAGTAATAAGATGGTTTAGGACACTAAGAAAAAAGGCAGAGGGTGCATCAGTTGAAGAGCATACTGGAGCATTTGAACACAAGCCACCATGTAAACTTCGTCCTCGAACTAGTTCTTTCTTGATCTCTTCACCTGATTTCGACGAAAAATGTCGAGCAAGCCATAGTTTTTGCATTTAGGGCATCTGGGATCTGCCTCTGTCACCATCACATAAAGGAGGCAACAAGTACATCCCATCACAATCAAAGACGAGCTTTCATCTCGAAGATTATTCTCCAAGCTTACATTTGACTCAACCTCAGCAGATACGCATGAGTCTTGAGATCTTGGGGACGACGATTTCGATTCATTAGATGATTTACCCCTTAAGTAGACCCCTGGAGGTGATAGTTTGAGATCCAAATATGCATCATTTTCATTAGGAGCCGTTCCTATATCCGCCGCAAGTTTCCTTTTAGTTTCCTTCTTTTTATGTGTTCATCAAACAAGAAATAGGAAATATATTAGAATTCACCAAAACATGCCTTGATTATGTGTTCATCTTTCCTTAATGGACTAAAGGATTCATTTGGGGAAAGGAAAGAGATCATAATCTTCCTGGTAAGGGAAAAACAACAAGATCAAAACAAGACTACCAAAATCATTTTAGGGAAGAAAAATCAAACAGAGTATGATCTCTACAAGTTGGAGAAAAATTATACCTTGCTAGGAACTTCTGATTGCTTCATAGGTAGATTAGAATAACTGGACAAGGTTTGAAGAACAAGCGATTTGTCGAAGTCTTGATTAGTTGATCGACGACGCTTAAGGACAACTCCTCAGAACTATAAACATGGCTCTCTAGGTTGCCATTACCACTCCTCAGATATCTAGTGGTTTTCTAAGGATTTGAAGCAAATGCTGTGAGTAATGGTTTCTACAAATTTCCTCAGTTTATATAAAAACAGAAGAAATAATAGTAAAGTTAATGCATGGATGCAAATCGGTACAGGTATACATAGATGCTCAACTGGAAATCTGTAAGCGCAGATTGTTTCATAAAAACAAATAAAACCAAGCGAACCGCAAGGAAATCACACGGTTAAGCTGTATTTAGGCAAGTGCTAAACCTACACAATTATAACATGTCGACCTGCGTGGATAATCACATCGATTTAGCAACCGTTACAAGGTTAGAAAGTAAAGTGATACGAGAATTTTCTAAAATGCAAAAGTTGGAAGATCTGATACTGAAATTAAAGACTCTGAGTTGTACTAGCAGATGGAAGTTAGCCTCTTTAAGAGCATTCCAAAATAGACGAATTTGATTACCAAGAAAAGAAGCTATCATTTAAGTTCTTCTTGAAGTCGAGATGCTAAAATACAAAGAGTTAAAACAATAAATTAAATTCTATTGGAAATTGTGTAAACTATAAAGCTTAAATATTCAATAGTAAAAGCAATAGCATAGAAACAATCCGTGGAACATTCCTTATAAGGGTGTGGAAACCTCTCCTTGATAGACGTGTTTTAAAACTGTGAAGTTGACGACAATACATAACGGGCTAAAGTGGATGTATGCTTGGGTTGTTACAAATGGTATTAGAGCTAGACGTCAGGTAATATGCCAGCAAGGACGCTGGGACTCCACCAAAAGGGGTGGATTGTGAGATCGCACATCGGTTAGAGAAGAGAACGAAACATTCCTTATAAAGGAGGGTAAACCTCTCTCTAATAGACACGTTTTAAAATCGTGAAGTTAACAGTGATAAAGACAATATCTAGAGTAATGTGCTTGGGCGGTTACAAATGGTATTAGAACCAGACAGCAGGCGATGTGCCAGCGAGGTCGTAGGCCCCCAAGAGAGTTGGATTGTGAGATCCAACATCGTTTGAAGAGTGGAATGCAACATTCCTTATAAGGACATGAAAACCTCTCCCTAACAGACGCGTTTTAAAATCGTAAAACTGATAGCAATACGTAGCGGGCTAAAAATATCTTCTAAGTGCACAAGAAGAATTCCTTCTATGCATAGGTGTGAAGGGCATTGAAAGAAGTAAAGCTCCATTAGTATCTTCAACTCTGCCAAAAATATGATTCATCAGTGATCAATTACAGTATATTAGTTAAGATATTCAAGGTATAAGAAGCCATTTCAAGTTTAGTTCTTCAAAGAAATTCACCATTTAAATCATATACAAAAAGGAAGAGATTCCTTTGGTGCAAATATAGGAGCCAATCTGGTGCCATTATTGCTTGGTACAAAAACAATGAACATATCTGTCTTCTAGTGGAAAATGCTTGCTTACTTAACCTCTTGAAGAACAAAACAATAGAGATAAGATTGGTACCAAGAACAGAAGTTCTTCATCTAGGTTTTTCCTTGTTCAGCTTCACAATAACTGAGAGAAAACCTTAGAAATAATAACTTGATTAGGATAAGAAGGTCATAATCCCTAGATCAATTTGTATACTTCAAAAAAGAAAGAGTATACTTCAAAAAAGAAAGAACAGAAGTAAAATGACGATAACAAAGCATCGATAACTTGCCAATAAGAATAATAACATCAACAACCATGGCCACTATAGTAACGAAGACCTCTGTAACGGCCCAAGCCCACCGCTAGCAGATATTGTCCTCTTTGGACTTTCCCTCTAGGTTTTTTAAAACGCGTCTGCTAGGAAGAAGTTTCCACACCCTTATAAAGGGTGTTTCGTTCTCCTCCCCAACCGATGTGGGATCTCACAACCTCCATACGTTATAATCATATTTCCTGAATACTATCTATCATGATTGCTTTTAGTATTACCCATTAAGCATGTGAGGTCCCACATCTGTTGGAGAGGGGAACGAAGCATACCTTATAAGTATGTGCAAACCTCTCCCTAACAAACGTGTTTTAAAACTGTGAAGCTGACGGTGATACGTAACGAGCCTAAATGGACAATATCTACTAGCGGTGGCCTTGAGCTGTTACAAGGCACCTACAACATTCAGCCTATTTTCCTTAAGAACGAATTTGGAAACAACTAACTTCTATACTCAAGGATTCTACAACTTGAAGCTTCTTGAATCTTATTAGTGATATCATTAAGGTTAATGAAAGAAGCACTGAATTCGAGAAGGACGTAACGTGGTAGATACTAACAAGATATGATATTTTCAGTTTATCTTACAGAGATTAGTATAAATGGACTCGAGATATTACAAAATCTTCTCACATATCTTCATCAAAGAAAGATATCGACTGTAAACGAAAGGTATTTTCATACAGAATTTTACCCTCAAAATCAAATGAATGATCCTAAATTTATATTTGAATCTTTAAATTAAGTTGCATTTTATCTTTCTTTGCTTTTCCTTTTTCTTCTCTGATTCTTGTGATACATTCATGTTTTTAGATCTCACATCCAGAAAATATTACATGATCAAAGATTCAAAGCACCCACCTGTTAGCATTCCCCATGAGCTACAATCAAGGTCAAAATTATACCAGATGTTCATATGAGAGCTCTCATAAAAAACAAAACCAGGATTTCACAAGTTCTTATCTCATCGAAATGCTACCATACTCATGATCAAAAGAAACAACGATTTCAAGGGGGTGCACCTTCTCGATCGCCGATTAACCAGTAGAATGCTGGCCATAGCACCATGGCCCTCCTCTCCTGCCGACTTGACTGCCGGCGAGAAGCCATAAATGGCGACGGCCCAAAATTCCATGGTAAGAAGTAAATTTGCAGGAATTGAAAGTTCCTTTTCTTCCCTTTCTTCACTTCCATTTTCATTGTCTTGAACGATTACTGAGAATCATTTGATAATTGAGATGGAAGAAAATGAAATATTGTGAATAAAACCCCACCCATTTCGTCGAGAACCCCTAATTGGGATTCTGAAATTTCTGATTTTACTAATAAAAATGTGCCTCCTTTTATCTTTTATTGCCAAATTTCCTTATTGTTATCAATATTATTATTATTATTATTAAAAATCACTACTTTCACAATGTTTTGTAACTAGGGAGTCGAGAACAAAGATTTGGTCACTTAAGATGTTGATTAAGCTAATATGGATCTTGATCTTTTAATGAAATTAGATTTTGCATAAAATCAAGTATATTAAAAAAAGGTCCAATTTTTAGTGATTTTTAGGAATAATTGTTCTTCATTGATGTGATAGCACACCAATGGAGCACAATGATAGCACAAAATTCAAAGGCTTATTATTGATTCAATAATTTAATTTGAAAACATTACACAAAAATTCATTAGAACTCGATTTTAATAGACTTTAATTGACTTCCAATTGACCAAATCGTTCACTGAAAAGTAGAGATAAAAAGAACAGAAGGAATAATCAAAAGAAGTAAAAAGGTTTAGAGATTGTGGTTAAATACTTGAAGAAATCAGTAGAAACCCACAAAAAGCTTGAAAAAAACAAAACAAAAGATACATTAAGAAAGTTTAAATACAAATTAAAAAACCAACCGCTCAAAACAAAATCGTTATCAAACGAATCCCACACGAACAATAGAACGAAATGCCTGATGAACAGAACAAACTATCAAAGTGCATAAGAGTGAAATTGCAGCTGTGAAGAATGACTAATAGCAAAATGTTAACTTCAGAAATATTCAATACTTAAAACAAAAGTATCATCATCCATGTCCAGAATGATTTGAACATCCACTCAAAGTCAAAACTAAAAAGACAAGTACCAAATTTAAGGACAAATCTGAAGAGAACTAGCAACAAGAATGTCCATGGCCTTAAGATATTCAATAAACAAAAAACTTCTAATTCCCAAAAGCAGTGGCGTAACCTCGATTACCTTAGTATCTCCTCGGGCCACCTGCACCCCTACCGAAAGCTTGGAGTGGAGCCATAGCCTGTGGCTCGACCTCAACGAGTCCAGGAATGTCTGACATGCCAAAAGCAGCAAGCATATCAAGTGTCTCCTTGTCAACCTTAATTTCATCAATCTTAATAGCTGATTCGTCTGGAACGAAATCCATACGACGTTCACGCTCTTCTTCTTGCAGCTTCAATGAGATGCCCCTGACTGGACCCTTCTGAATTCTCTTCATCAAGTGGGTTGAGAAACCAGCAATCTTGTTTCGGAGCCTCTTCGATGGGATGATCGCAACCTCTTCCAAGATCTTCTTGTTAGTGTGGAAATCCAGTGTCATTTTAGAGTAGTATCTCTCAATCACCTGGCGTGAAGATTTCTTCACAGTCTTGGTACGAACACGACCCATCTTCTACCGAACTTTACCTGGGAAAAACAACGAGAATCAGCAGCCTAACCTAGATTGCACAAGTTTTTCAACCAGAAAAAGATCTGACAGTGTCAAACAAAATCCTAAACATACATCCTAATGGTCTTAAGCAAGATCAAGAATCAATTCACTCAGTTCAAAACCCTTTGAATTTAGGTGGTATTTTTTCCACACACAAGAACTACAAATGGACCTTGATTTCCTTTTAATTTTTCCAACCCTGCTCTACACTTGGAAGAAAAACTTAAGAACAACATTGATAAATGAAAACAGAAAATGCATAAACATCTTGTGACATGCATTTTTTGAAAAATGTACATCCAACATCAGGTAGCAACAAGCTTCTTAAAAACCATTGATCATCACAAAGAACATATAACCTCAAACATCTCCAAATCTAAAAGGGGTCATGATTCACAGAATAGCAACCAAAGTAAAAAAAAAAAAAAAAAAAAAAAAACGCCCGCAACATAACAATGGCGATAGATGTTTCTCTTTCTCATCAACAACTGAACAGATTCACAAAACCTCTCAAAAAATTACTGATAACTAAAAAGAAAGGAAGAAGCAGAATGAATCTACGGTTAATTAAATTTTCAGAAACAGAAGAACTAAGAATGAATCCAACAAACTCGATAACTGAAAAACTCAACGCGAACAGAACATGCAATTATATACAAAGGCACATCAAGAAGAGAATTAGAAAATCCAGTTCGAAGAACATACCTGGAAGGAGAGGACGAAAGGGTTCTGAAGAGTACCAGAGAGAGAGCGAAGTTGTGGTGCCGCCGCGACTTGAGAGAAAACCTAATGCGAGAGAGGGAGAGATATAAGAGACGGGCTACTTTAGGGTTTCTTGCCTCTGGAGTATGATTTCGTGTATTTTTTTTATCTTATCCATTCAGATTCTGCCACGTCACGTGATTGAACTCGGATTTGAATCTAACGGTTCACGATTTGTTTGTTTTTTTCCCTCTTTCTTTATTAACGATTTACATTTATTTAGGAAAGGAAAAAATAATATAATAAATATATAAGGAAAAATAAATAATTTTTTAGGGTCCAAACGGTTATTAAACTTAATTTGAAGGTTAAAATATCAAATTTGAAAAAAATTCAAGGACTAAAATGTAATTTTATTAATATATCATTTCTAAAGTGAAAATAAAGTATTTTGGTTAAAATATTATTTTGGTCGCTATATTTTCGTATATATTAGCTTTTTCTGTATATTATTCACATTGTGTTTTTTTTTTTTTTACCAATTAAAAAAAAATTAGAGTACGAGACTAAATTTGAACGTGAGAAATTAAAATGGAATAAAGCGTCCAAGTGGTTTACTTGATATCATTAGTGACGGTTAGTAGAGAGCGGAGAGAAGTTAGTGAGAAGGGGGAGTGGAATAGCCGAGTCCACCGCCCACTTAGATGTTGTATTATTTGGGCTTTCCCCTCAAAGGTTTAAGACGTGTTTACTAGAGAGAGTATAAAGATTTTCACACCTTCTTATGTAATGCTTTATTTCTCTCTCCGAACGATGTAAGATTCCACATATTCTAAACCGAGCTTCTCGTTATGTGATACCTCAAAAACTCTTGTTTTCTACACTCTCCCACTTGGTGAAGATCATGCTCGGTTTCAGTCTCCGCCTCATCTCGACCCCGTTTCCCGAGCTGTTTGAAACAACGCCAAAGCTTCCTCATACAGTTCATTTTGCACAGACCCTGCCGCTATTGAACTCCATGTGACAACACTCCTCTCAGGCATGGACTCACAGACACAAGCCCCATCCTACATCAAACCACATTTTGCATAAACATCATTCATATACATCGCCTAAGGCATGACGCAGCTGACATTCACAATGCTGCACAGACGCAAAGAACACGAACCTCCACGATGGTATGATATTATCCATTTGGAGCATAAACTCTCATGGCTTTGCTTTTGATTTTCCCAAAACGTCTCATACCAATAGAGATGTATTCCTTACTTATAAACCTATAATCATCCTCTTAATAAGACAATGTGGACTCCTTCCCAACAATTCTCCCCATCGAACAAAGTACACCATAGAGCCTCTCATGAGACCTATGGAGCCCTCGAACAGCCTCCCCTTAATCAAGGCTCGACTCCTTCTCTAGAGCCCTCAAACAAAGTACACCCTTTGTTCAACACTTAAGGATTCTATTGACATGACCAAGTAAAAAGCATGACTCTGATACTAGATTAAGAACCCGACTCTCTCCACAATGGTATGATATTGCCTACTTTGAGCATAAGCACTCATGACTTTGCTTTTGATTTTCTCAACCGGCTTCATACCAATGGAGATGTATTTCTTACTTATAAACTCATGATTGATTAGCTAACGTAGGACTACTTCCCATCAATCATCAACTGTGAATTCACTAGAAGGGTTCCTTCTCTTTGCATCTTCGGTGGAAGACCAAGAGCCTCATTCTCCTCACCATTATGAGTAAGCTGACCCAATCATGGTGTTCCACAACACAAAACTTCGGCTGGGCATTTCATCAAACAGTTGCCGTGCAACATCAACTAATGACAATATTTGACGTTAATGTACCTTCGTGCAATCCCCTAAGAAGAAATTAGGCATGGCAAACCTTCCCTTGCAAGAACAATCAACATTGGATTCAACAATGGATATAACGATGCAAGAAATCGAAAGAACCTCTTCTCTTCGTATCTTCCTGAATTTTCTGCAAAATGGCAAACATGGAGAAATCTCATTAAATTGTTACGAAGAACATCTCAGGCAGCTTCATCGACAGCTATCGAAACAAAAATTCCAGATCAGATGATGCATTGAGAGAAAGAATCTTTAATGGTTGATTATGAACAGTTTCCAGAGAACGCAAACAAATTGTTGAACTGTTGTTAGAATCCTTTTCTACTCTGATTTTTCAAACAAGATACGAACTGTTTGAAGAATCCATGGTTTGATCCTCGCGGATTATTAATGGGCTGGGTTTGCATTTAGCTTTGAACTGATTGATGGATCAAATCAAATGGATCATTAATAATTAGCTAAATTCGAAGATGGAGATGACTTCACCCCATTTCAAATTTTCGTTTGATTTTTTAAATATCTTAATTTTATTAAATGAATAAAAAATTAATTTAAAACCTCCACCAATACTTTCTAAGACAAGGTTTTTTCTTACTAAAATTCAATAAATAATTTTTTTTTAAAAAAAAAAATTGAATAAACATTACCAGAAGCTCGAGCATACGTCGTTTGGCCGTAGGCGGCGCAATAACAAATTGGCTTGACTCACTGGTTGATGGGAAGTGAGTGACAACCAAAATTTGACGTTTAAATGTACGAAGATTGTGAGATCCGATCTTAGTTAGAGAGAGACTAACGGTTATAAAGGTGTGGAAATCTCTCCTTCACAACCCATTTTAAAACTGGACAATATCTGCTAACAGTGGCCTCCAGCTCTTGCAAGTACTAAAATATATCCGTTCAATGAATTTTCCTTTCAAATAATTTTTAATAGATAATTTTCATTTTTTAATATAATTTCTATTAAAAAAACACAAAACATCTTCGTCCTCGACCCCATTTAGTTAATAAGGAAAAATCTCTCTTTCTCTCTCGTCCTATCTTTATATTAAAATTTATACCTTCAAACACAATTTAACTTCTCACCATTTTTACCAATTTAAACATAATTCAGCTGATTAAAATATTTTTTTTAAAAAAAAAATTTAATATAAAAAAATCATTTTCAATCCCCACTTGCAAATACTCTCCATAACATATATTCTCTCATACCCCACTCCCACACAATTATATATATATATATATGTATATATATATATATATATATATATATATATATATATATATATATATATATATATATATATGCTTTCACAAGTTGGGATTTAATACTTGATCCTATCACCAATAAACCAACCGAAAGTGGAAAAAAAATTAAATAAATAGAGAAAAAAAATTAAAATATATTTTTTTATAATTTTATCGGTATATTTTAAAATATCCAAATTTAATTTTCATATTTTGTCTGTTTGAATTCGACGGTGACTAATTTTAAGATTTATTGAAAGTGTAGGGACTAAAATAAAATAAATTTTAAAATATTTAAATAAAATAATATTTTAATTAAGAAAATTAAAAAAAAAAATCTCATTTTTTAAAACAATTTCTTCACTTTTAGCATTATATTTATTTAATTAAAAAAAACTAAAGTCAAATGGGGTTTGAGAATTGAGGAGAAGAAAAAAAAAAAGGTATTATTGATTACAAGCTGTGGTGGGAAAAGCCTCAAATGGCTTTTAGTGGGTTTCTTGGGTCAATTTCATGTGGACCCCACTTTTAAACAAACCCGTCCCGACTCGAAAAACTCGATCAACTCAACTCATTCGTATTATTTGGATCGAATTATGAATTTAGTTATATTACTTTATAATTATTTTTTAATAATTAAATAAAAGAGTTGAACAATTCGAACCAGCTCGACGTAACTCAATTCAAATATTTTATGGTTAGGTTGAGTTGGGTTCGGTTTAAAAAATTTAGAACCCGAACGCAATTCGATTACATCTAAAAAAATGTCTCTACACTCGACAAATTTACAACCATTTAAAAAATTAAAATATATATTTTTATTTGTTTGTTTTCGTTATGGAGAAAGGTTGAGTCACTTTGTGACATGGAATTTTGGAATTTTATGTGATTCCTTATCATACCATTGTCACGCGCATTTTTCTAGTATAAAAATAACGATATTCATAAGGTCAATTTCATAAGTTTTAAATAATAAATTAATTAAATAATTTTTTAAAAATAAAAATTGATATTTATTTTTGATAAAACAATAATTTAATTTTTTATTATCTCCTAAATAAAACAACTAAATTACCATAAAATCCACTTACAAAATACAAAATAAAATATATATATATAATCGAATAAATAAATAAAACTTACCCAAAAAAAATTAAAGGTATAATTATTCAAAATATATATATATATATATATTATACTAACGTCTCGAGTATTATTTTTAAAAAATAATGCGTATAATAATAGATGGTCCTAAAGAATAATATTTATGATCGAATAGAATCTTAGAACTCGAATACAAGTTTATCGAACAAGAAGGACCTGAAAAGTGGTCGGGTCAAAATTCTCTTATTAAATTAGAATTTTGTGAATTAGAAGCAAGCCATTTGGAGATTAAAAAAAAAAAAAATTGTGGATTTTTCTCTTTCTCTCTCTAAAAAATGTACTCGTTCTTTCCATTTTTGCCCCTCCTTTTTCTCTTTGAAAGTAGTGGTTAGTGTTGATTTAAGAAGGGGTAAAGCGTCATTTTAAGTCCAATGGTTTCGGTGTAGACCTTGTCATGGCGTCGACTTTTTTTTTTTTTAGTTTAACGACGTATGGAGATGACAAACTTTGAGTATAACTCGACTGGTTTAGACACGTATTATTCATCAAGAAGTTAGAGATTCGAATCTCTCGCTCTCACATGTTGAACTAAGCAAATGTACTGGAGTGGAATAACTCAAACGTATGGCGATATCTTGGTTGAGGGTATGTGTTTAGGTCGAAGGCATATATCCTAAAGAACTGAGTTGTGTTTAGGTCGGTTCTCATAGGATCGACGTTGTTATTAGATGTTAATAGCTTTCTTATTTTCCTTCCTGGTGGAGAAACTACGCGAGTTTTGGGATTGAAAATTTTGAAGACGGTTCTCCCTAGTTTCTACTCGGCTCAAACCCTAAAATTATCAGTACGATTCAACATTTCGTACAAAACATCGTTTTTCCTGTAAGAGCCTAAGCCCACTGCTAACAGATATTGTCCACGTCCGTTAGGTATCGTTGTCTACCTCACGATTTTAAAACACACCATTATAAGGAATGTTTCGTTCCCCTCTCCAACCGATGTGGGATCTCACAATCCACTCTCGTTAGGAGCCAGCGTCCTCGTTGGTACACCGCCCGATGTCTGGCTCTGATACCATTTGTAACAGTTCAAGCCCACCACTAACAGATATTGTCCGCTTTGGTCCGTTACGTATCACCGTCAATCTCACGGTTTTTAAACACGTCTACTAATTAGAGGTTTCCATACTTTTATTAAAAAAAATGTTTCGTTCTCCTCTTCAACCGACGTAGGATCTCACATTTTCCACCTCTATCTATCGTGCCCAACAAACACGTCACATAAGATCGAAACTATGACCATATAATAACAACATGATCGTTTATTAAATTTAAACCGAATCATAAGGATTATAGCTTTTAAAACCATACTAAATAAAATATCATTAATTTAGCTAAAAAGAGTATAAAATTGCAAAAATGGGACTACGTAAACACTTACTCGATGTCAACATCCACTCTCTCCTTTAAATAAATGCTTACGAACTCCCTTCTAAGTGTTTGTGAAAAGTCCTAAACAAAACTCACCCACCTACTTTCCCGACCTCAAATATATCATCGATTAAGAGATTAAATCAAAGATTCAGAATTCTCGACCCACTCGTTGAACTAAAAAAAATCATTTTAACACCCATAAACTATATTTACAGCTTTCCACTTTCCGAAAACCTTTCTTCGATTCTTTATACAATAAGGTTTTAATTTGTCGGGTAAAAGAAACAATCACATAAACTATACTTTGAAGTTGTTTTGTAATTCTAGAATCTCCCTGTTTTTTACGAATAGGGAATCGTCTCCTTCAGCATCTGAGCTTGAATGGACGCCATACAACACATAAACAAGCACGACGAGGATCGAAAAGAACACGAATCTTATATAGGACGAGCCATCGAGGGACCCGAGCAAGAACAAGTTTAGGAAGATTGATGCACAAGGTATCCATGGCATCAAGGGGACGCCCCAGAATTCAGGTTTCCGTGATTGAGGTACCACGCAATTGAAAATTAGCGAGACAACGATGGCGACGATGGCAGTGACAGTGAGTAAGGCAGTTTTGGCACGCCCTGGAGTTACGAAGTGCCATATGAGAGTGAATATGATAGCAGTGAGTGAAAATGAGCAGAGGAATGATAGCGTTGGTTGTGGCTTGGTGCTCCCTATCACCACATAACGTCGGTAAATAATAGCATTGGCGACCATGTAGAACACAAAGAGTGTACCAATGCATACGAAGTTGAGTAGGACATCAAGATCAACGAAAAGAGCGATCACAGCCGTAAAAATCCCTGAATCAAACCAATAAAAATTGATTTAAACAACAGGAAATTAAGGAATTTGTGCAGAGACTCAATAATTGTAGTGGATAAAGTGACAGCATAAATGAAGAAACTTTATTCTTATCGAAATATGATCGGTCGTTTTCAAAATTGGGTTAAACCAAAGAGATATGTCCTGTTGTTGAGTTGAGCCAATCTAAACCACCTATCCCTTACCGTGTAAATATGAACACAAACAAGTACACACAACTTGTGAAAACCTTGTCTTGTGTAAGGCTCAACATAAATCAAAAGGGAAGAAGAAACTCTACAAAAGATTCATACACGGTCGACGCAACACAACACAGGACATCCCGGGAAGTTAATGGTTAAAAGAGACGGGATTAAGGGAGGAACGAAGCATTTTTTATAAGGGTGTAGAAACCTTTCTCTAGGAAAGGCAGTTTAATAAGAGGAACTAGCTATGGGCTTGAGCTGTTACAAATAGTATCAAAGCTACACATTGAGCGAGGACTCTGAGCCCCGAAGGGGAATGGACACTGAGCGGTGTGCCAGCAAGGACACTGGGTCCCGAACGGGGTCCCGAGTGGAGAAAGAAAGCATTATTTACACGAAAGCAACCCACATAGTTTTTGTGTTAATTTTTAATTTCCCTTAGGAACCAAACACAAGAAAAGTGCAAGAAAACAGTTAGAAAAGGCTGTATCTTTCATTTTCCATGGTGTTGAAACAAGAAGACCCCCAAGTGTTTATATACAAATTCCTTAGCTTTTTTCTTGAAACACAGAAGATGCCTGTGAAGCCATGACAAAAGTGTTGCTATCCTATAAAAGCTTAAAAACTCTCTCCCACCATCTGAAGAATATCTTATGCTCTAAGCCATTATGAACCACAAGGCACAAACTAATGCAGGAGTTTACTTGCACCAAAACCCTCTCTATCTCTCTCACTATCTTGGGTTTTAGCCATTGATCTCATGCTACAAGTGGTGAGGTCCCACTTTTTTTTTTTCTTTCAAATAATTATCATGATAATTAATAGATCACATATAATTTTTTTAGGGAGGAAAAAAAAAAAGGGGTCCTCTTCTAGTTCCACCAAAACCATGGCCCCAAAAGATTTCTTTCCCCCTATCCCAACACTCCCATTTAGAACAGCAGATTCTCAAGGCCCCCTTCAACATTCATTTCCCAAACTCCTATTCAATATTGATTAAAAAGCAATGCTATTGATATGAAAAAATCTCGTTCATAAGGTCAAAAGGTCCAAATTGATTCTCGACCAGTAAATCAGATATTCAAATTCTTTTCCAGCTATAGTTGTTCAATTGAAACTAGAAAATATATATTTGGTATAATTTAATGCATGATAATAGCTAATTCGAGCGTAATTTGAAAGATTAAATGTTGAAAGTGAGTAGGGTTGAAATGAGTTACCAAGAAAGGCGGAGGCGTTGAGAGGGGTGGAGGTTTTGGGATGGACCTCGGCGAACCAAGCAGGGACCACTCTGGACCGTCCAATGACGCACATGTATCGAGCCTGCCCCATCATCGCCACCAGCAGCGACGTCAATATCCCGAAGCTTGCTCCGCCCCCGATCACGTTCGACACCCACTTCCACCTCGCAAACGCCTCCGCGAGCGGCGCCTCCGCCTTGATCTGCCGCAACCATGTACAAAGTTGTTTCAATGTAATCAACACCGATTGCCCTTAACTGTAAATCAGACTGTACGAATTTGTATTTTTGTGTTTTTTTTTTCTTTTTACTGTACCATATCGTAGGGAAGGAGCTTCGCCATTGAAGCCGCCATTAGGCAGTACAAGATGGTGACGAGCACGACGGAGCCAGAGACGCCGACCGGGATGTCCTTTGCCGGATTACGAACCTCCTCCGCCATCGTCGATACAGCGTCGTAGCCGATGTAGCTTAGGTAAACCAGAGACGCGCCTTTGAAAACGCCTGTGGCTCCGTGAGGGAAGAATCCGGATTCGTTCTTCGGATCGCCTGGTTCGGTGAAGTTCTTCCAATCGCCTTTCCAGAATCCGAATACGATCAGAAAAGCTATGAATAGAATGTGTATCGCTGTCAGCGTCATGTTCACCACCGAGCTCTGTTTCGTACTGAAAAACAGAACATCCACAAAACAAAACTAGCCTTATTTAGTTTCACAACGAATTCGATCACGATTCACGATTTTCGATTTCGCACAGACCTGTAGCAGATGATGATTGTGATGATCAAAACAACGGCGACGGCAATCAAATCGATTTGATCGAATCCCTTGGGGAGTCCAGGAACGACGAGTCTCCATTTAGCGGTGGAAATACCGATTGCGGCGCCTAGGTATTGAGTGAAACTCCTGGCGACAGCGGCGTTGGACATCACATAGTCCATTATCAGATTCGCACCGGTCAAAAATCCAGCGAATTCACCTGTACACAAAAACAAACAAACAAAAATCTCCGAGTGAGAAGAAGCACGGAAATGATCAAATTAAACATACACATTTGAAATAGAAATAGAATCAGGAAGCCGCACCGAATGTGATACGTAGATAACTAAAGGCGCCACCGGCTACAGGCATATCGACGGCAAACTCGGTGTAGCAGAAAGCCGATAAGAGCGCACAGAGGCCAGCAATGGCGTAAGACAGAACAATGGCAGGACCGGCCTGGTGAGCAGCCGGACCGGTTGTGACGAAGACGCCAGCGCCGACCATACCGCCAAGGCCAAAGCCGACGAGGTCGAACCAGCGGAGAGTCCTATGCATATGAACGCCGGAAGTGGATCGTGTAGAAGTCATTTCGTCGAAGGAGGTGGAGACGGAGAAGGCCCGTCGAGAAAGACGAGAAGGAGTGAGAGAGAGAGCTCGAAGGTATGCGGAAAAGCTTGAAAAAGAAGATGAATGGGCGTCCATGGCGGAATGGAGGTAAGAGCGTGACTGAAAAGTGAGGGTTTGCATTGGAGGTGGCGAATTTAAAGCCACGCTTGGCATCGCCGAAAAGCTGTTTACCTTTTTTTAAAATTAAAAAAAAACAAAAAACAAAAAAAATCCCTTTTTATTTATTTATTTAAAACACAAATGACGTTAATTAATACTAAATAATTTATGTTTTTATTCTCAAATATCAAAGTACATTTATTATTTTAATTATTTAATTTATAATTTATTTATAGGATTTAAATTAAGTTTAAGAAAAAATAATTGCCAATACAAATTTCATTAATATAAAAGAGAATATATTAATAATATTAATGTTTATTAAATATAAAAATAAATATTTAAATTTTATTAAAATAATATAAAAATATTAACATGATTCTACAAATATTCCAACGTTTTAAAATTTTATATTGAAAACTGTTTTAGGTGGATGGTATAGGTACACCACTAAAAAAATTATTTATTCACCCAGAAAATATTAATTACAGTATATATATATATATATATATATATATATATATATATATATATATATATATATAAATAAAGTCAGTTGGAGAGAAACGAAAAACGAAGCATATCTTAGTGTGGACATCTCTTATTAATAGACGCATTTTAAAACTGTGAGGTTGATGTGTGTGTTTACGTTGTATGGTATCAAAGCTAATCACTAGATAGTGAGCCAACGAAGACGTTGGGCCCCAAACGAAAGGGCTTAGGGGTAGATTGGTAATTTGATCAAGTATTTAACAAAATTAGATCAAATAAAATAATTTTTTTCTTTTAAAAAAAATGTATTTTAAATTTTTATTAAGGATTTTAATTACCGTTTTAGGTCGGTTGAAACAAATTTTAATTTAAATCACTTTTTTATTTCATTATAAACCGATTTTTAAACCAATAAAAAATAACTATAAATTGGTAATTTATCGAAGTTTTAACTGCGGGAACAATATTTTAATCCACTAGTGAAATACACTAATTTTGAAGATCAAAACGACCGAACATTTAAAAAAAATCATATTCTATTAATTATATTTATATACAACGAGGGATAATTTTGTGGAATCAAACTTAATTACCAAATCATATATTATGTTTAAACATTGCATTTCAAATATTTAAATATTAAAATTTTAAAATATATTTTTCAGCTCTCTGGAAAATATGTTTGAACGTGAGCACGTGAAAGACTGTTTGTAGGGAGCCTCGATATCAATGGTTCGAGAATACCCTTATTAGTAATATTAGCATTGTCGACTAAAAGAGCGGAAAATAACAATATATAAACCCGTTATAAAAAAAAATCAATTTTTACGGGTTTAAATCTAAAATAAATAATATCTCATTATTCTAAATTAAAATACTTAATATATTGTGTTTCTGTGTTTTTTAATTAATTAAATTAATGATTATTTTATTTCATTGCTTAACAATATTGTATTTAACCAATAAAATTTATACTTATTCCCTTCTAGCCCTAATATTAACGAAAATTGCAAGAAATACCCATAAGCCCAGACCCAATTCCTTTATTGGGCCCGATGAAATTAATGGGCCTTTGTCATCTGGGCTTCAATTATTTACACTAGGCCCAATATTTGGAATTTCGATTTGTTTTCTTTTTTTTTTAATTAAAAATTTGACAATTTTAAATATTATTTGATTATTAAATTTTGTAATTTTATAATTATTTTTTTTTAACCAAAAAAGGTTTAGGTATTTTTTTAAAATTAATATATTTAAAAAAATGACAAATAAAGTGATAATTTTAGTATAAATAAGCATTTTAATCAAAATTACATAATTTTACATAATTATCATATCAATTTTTTTATGGATATTTCTTGAAAAAGATAAATAAATGTAGAAAATTACCCACTTTATTTTTAATATGGAACAAAAAAACGTGAGGAAAAATAAATGATTTAAAAAGAAAATAAAATAAATAAATGTCAAATGTGTGGTGAGGTGGCAGTGGTAACCTTATCCAAAACCAGATTTCGGAGCAGAAGGGCGGCCGAGGGCGTGGCCAATTGGAGTACACGTGTCGATGTTAAAATTTGCCACGTAACTATTGTTCCAACTCGGCAATCTGCCGTGTCGTGTGTTGTTTAGGACGGCTAGGAGCAAGGGTCCCACCTCTTGTGTCGTCATTATCCACATAACAATCATTTAACATGTCATTGTCACCTACAAAATAATATTATTAATAATTAAAAATAAATAAATAAAACACAAAGAAAATAAAATATACGATTTTAAGAATAATAATAATAATCAAAAAATAAAAACACAAATTCACCTTTGCCACCTAAGAGTACGGGGTTGACCTATGTAAGGCGACTAGGTCGTATGCAAGCCGACCCAGTAGCAGAGATTGTCTCGTGTAGGTTAGCCAAGACCTAACGTGAGCTGACCTAGGAGGATCATTAAGGTCAAGTTGATATGAGAGAATGTACTCTCGACTTTAAACAATATATTTTCTACTATGTTAGATTCCGTAGCAGACAATTGTTGTAATGAAAAGGGTATCTGAAGTGGGTTAGTTAAGCTTGCAAGTCCTACCACCACGAACGTTCCAAATGTTGAGGCTAACCACGTGGAGTTGACCAAGACTCCTCTAACTGAACCTTGAGACAAACCTCCCATAGAGGTCGACCGAAGATAGTATGATTGATTCACGATGGACAATTGATGGTTGGACTCAACTGTGGTCAACTAAGACCTATTTGAGAAACAATTTGATCAATTAAGAGCCCAACGATGTAATTTTTTGTTATATACATGTCGTGAAAATCATTGCACGGTGATAACGCTCCGTTATTTAAATTTAATGTTTAATAAAATTTTATGATTCAACTAAAAACTTACCCATTTATTTAAATAAAATTATATTTATTTTTAAAAATATATATTAACTAATTAAAAATTATATCATATTTGTATATTGGGTTGACATTATTATCTCATTATATTGAAAATAATATTACCTAATAAATATTTATTATAAGAGGAGTTAGAAGGTACGGACATGTGACTGCGTACAGACGGTTACCGACATTAAAATTAAAGTATCAAATAATCCACACCAAACGTGTCCAATTCCACATCGGTGTTAGCTGGCTCTATTGGTAGCCCATACAAATGGGACGAACTCGGTTCTTCACCCTTTTAAATTAAATAACTAATTACCTTATTCCTATATATATATATATATATATAATTTGTGACTAATAGAATTATCCCATTTTTTTATTCGGATTTTTGTTAACAGTGATATTCATTTTTATATTTGATGAATTATTTTTTAAATTTCAAATAAATTTCTAAATTTTTTATTTTTATATAATTACATCAAATAAATATTAAAAAGAATTAAAATTATTTATTATATTAAATATAAAATCAAATTTTATGTTTAATAATATTTTAAAGTTGTAAATATGTGAATTTCAACCAATTTAAATTAAATAAACGTAAAATTTGATTAAGACAATTTATAATTTAAAAATAAAAAAGTTGGAAGTTGTAATTTGGGTAAAATATATATTTTATTTGAGAAAAAAAACGTTGGGCGGTGGAGGGATAAAGTATTAACGAATAACTTTTTACTTTTTAAAATAAAAGGTGAGGAATTAAATGACTATTAAAGTTCAAACCACCTTTAAATTGTTTAATTTTAAATTTTAAATCTTTTATAATAACAATTACGAATATATATATATATATATATATAAAATATTTACCATACAGTGAAAAAAAATCAATAGCTGATCATATTTGTCGTTGTAGGATTTTAGTTGGACGACTGAGAAGTACTAATGTCGGTTTGTACAATCAAATGATGTATGCATAGACTTAACACGCCAATGCATTACTCGTACAAGACATTCTGCATGTCAAAAGTCTGCTCGCTCGAGTATGAGCTAGTATGGTACAACAATAGTAAGAGACGAAGAACCGAACTTTCGTTATTTAAAATGTCAATTGCTGCGTTATCTACCGAGTTATACTCGTTTTGGTAGTTAAGTAAATAACCTAGGTTAATCTGTATCTAAGATGTATTTGAAATAATACATACTCTGCACCTAAGATATCTTTGAAATAATACATTACGGTTACATTCGATCGTAGTTGACCTAATAAGATGACAAACCGATGCATGCTTTGATATCAGCACGAAAAGAAGCGCCACAAATGACGATCGTGGTTAGAATCAGTAGGGTTGCAGAAACCGAGGAGCGGTTAGATTAGGAAATGGGCAACATGCCACAAAGTCAAAGTCAAAGAATCCATCCCATAACAGTATCCATGAAAAGGGTAGACTTCATTGAAAATGGGAAAGGATGATAGGTTGTTACGAGAATTATAACGTTACCTTATTTAAATTTGATACATTCATAGGACTCCAAAAAAGTATTCATTTTAATTTATTTGGTATTTATGAATATTTATTTATTTTATTTGTCAAATAAAAAGAATGCCCAGTGGAATTCTTCCACGTCATGAACAAGAAATATATTTTTTTAATAAATTAAATGAGCTGTGAGATCAGATCCATCGATATTCAAAGTATGTGCATCGAGACTCGAAATATAAATTATTTAAATAATAATTAATTAATTAATTAATTAATTAATTTTCCAGCTTCACATCCTTCCAAAACACAGAAACGACCGGAAAGAAAGGAAGAGAAAGTCTTCAAACTTTAATAAAAAGTAACAATATTTAATTCACGTATTTTTTTTTTTAGAAAATTAATTTTTAAATATATAAAAATTTAATCTTTATATTATAATTTTTTAAAAAATATTTAGCTACTCCCATAAATAATATTATTAAAATTAAATCTAACTCTTATTAAAATCAAATCTAACCGGGCGAGCGTTGGATTTAGAGTAGCGAAACTAATCGCTATCTCGTTGAGTTTTGAATAGATATGTCCATGCCATCGAGGGTCTTCCTTGAATGGGACAAAGAATTTCTCCTTGTCAATAAAACGAGTTTCATTTTATAAAGAAAACAATTGAACATATAATATGTTCTATCCAATTATTTGAAATTAATATATTTTTCAAAAAATATATGTTAAAGATATAAAAAGTGGAACCTGATTCTTTCGAAAATAAATAAAGAATTTTGTAGACATAAATATTGAAATAGGAAGTGGTGATGGGGATGAGGAAAGCTTCCTCATCCATGGTTCGCCCGAGAATGTTATATGGTACACGAAAGCGCCACTTTCGACAACCTGTCTAGAAGAGTCACTTACTTCGTAGTATTATCATATTAGACAAGCACGTCCCCCACCTGCTGGTTGGGAGAACCAAAGTTCTTTGATGTTCAACCGTTCATCCAATTGAGTGCAAAAAACACAGTAAAATCACGCAAGGTACCTGCGAGAAACAAAAGAAGAGTGACAAAGTTGAGTTCAAATTCGACTATTTGTGGTATGCGGGCGAATTACATTTACCTATGCTTTATTAAAACTCAAATTAAAAAAAGAAAAAAGAAAATACACATTTATATTTATAATAGTTGTAAAAGAGGACATAATTTTTTATAGAATCAAACAAAGTGTAGAAGAGCAAAGAATGAAGCCGACAGAGTAAAATCCAATTTGGAAACAAACCCAATTATACCAAACAACGTGTTGATTTCAAATTCTCTCCTTTTTTTTTTTTTTTCTTTAAACCCAAATTCCCATATTTTCTCAATATCCAATCCATTGTTTCTCTCCGTGCGAAGTGCTATATATTCAAATTTATAAACCCACAATTTCCCCAATCCTTCCATGTGCAGTCTCCAAGAAACTGATTCATTTCAGTAAAAAATAATAGAAAAAACTCCATTAAATCCTCTCTCTGTTTCTCTGTTTCTTCATCTTTCTCTGTTTTATGGTTGTTATGTTTCACGACAGTCGGTGGACGACCATGACTCAGTCTTCGACTCAGTGGACTCGGTCGGAGGACAAGCTTTTCGAGGAGGCTTTGGTGGTGGTACCGGCGGACTTGCCTGATCGGTGGCAAAGGGTCGCCGACCTTGTGCCTGGAAAGTTGCCGAGGGAGGTTAAAGATCACTATGAGGCTCTGGTTTATGACGTCCTGGAAATTGACTCTGGTCGAGTTGAGTTGCCGAGTTATTCTGATGAATCGGCGGTGGGTTCGCCGGAATGGGACTCTTCTGGACAGATCTCTTTTGGATCCAAGGCTAAGCCTGGTGGGGACAGCGAGAGGAAGAAGGGGACGCCATGGACCGAAGAAGAACATAGGTATCTTTTTTTTTTTTTTTTTTTTTCCCTCTCTTAATCCTCAATTTAGTCCTCTGTGTTTCTGTTTGGCTGCTGAGAAAATGGTGGAAAAGGGAAAGGAAAGTGGCGAGAAAATTTTCGTGTCTGTTGGGTTTTGTGTGTCTTAATTCCTGTTCTATCTTCCAAATTGGGAATTCCAGAAACAGAGAACCAACCCAGTTTCGGATTTAGAAGTGCTTTTTCTTGTATAAAGTTTTAACTAAGATGGTTATCTAAGCAATGGAAGCTCTCAAGGAAACTATGGCTTATATGGAATGACAAATCTTTACAAGTTGTAAGCCATTTGGGTTCTCTATTGGAAGAACAAGACTTCCCCATGAACAAGAATCAGGTGGCTGTTTGGGGATTTCTAGTCATTAACAAGGAAAACCATCTGTCAGAATTGTGTTCTTTCAAGTATATAAGAGCGCAAGCCCACCGCTTGCAGATATTGTTCTCCTTCAGCTTTTCCTTGCGAGTTCTCCCTCAAGGTTTTTAAAACGTGTCTGCTATGAGAGGTTTTCCACACCCTTATAACGAATGTTTCGTTCTCCTCCCCAACCGATGTAGGGTCTCACAATCCACCCCTTCAGGGAGAGGCTCGAACTTTAGACCTTAGGATCACTCTATAAGCTATGGGACCTACGCGCTAACCAACTACGTCATCTATGGAAACCTCTCCCAAATAGACACATTTTAAAAACTTTGAGAAGAAGCTCAAAAAAGACAATATCTGCTAATGGTGGGCTTGGACTGTTACAATAGTCTTTTCAACTGTTTAAGTTGGGTTTGACTTTTTTATAATTGTACTTGTTTTTTTCATCATGCTTAGTTTTCAAAACTCAAATGGTTATCGAACAAAGCCTTTATTTTCTTGACGGAGAACATGACGCTTGGGACTATTGATCTGTCATAAGTGTCTAAGCTAGCTTTTTCAACAACCAGTTAAGCTTGTGACATTGACATTCATAAACTTTATTAGGTCGCTAGATGACAACTGGGTTCATGATTTGCCTCTTTAACCAATGAGCTGACTCATCTTGGCCATGTTTGGGCTAATGGCTGAGAAGAATGTTGCTGTCTATTTGCATATTACTTTGTTAACAACTTATTATTGATATTAGCTTCAATATCAAGTTTTTGAGCATTGGCCTAAAAGCTAAATCCAATAGTTGCTCTAGTTTTCAACTTTTGCCCCCTATGTTTCGAGATCTGTTGCTGCGATTGGTTCATATATATACGTAAAATCAGAGTTCTTTACTTTCTAAGTTTTCTTATGGCTGTGTTTTTAGAAGTGTAATGTAGAAGCTTGAATTTCGGAGACCAATGGGAGAAACGAAGCAGCGAGTATCAAACGATGTTCATGTTACTCTAGGCCTTTCTCGCTCTTTGGTTAGTCTTCTGATGCAAAGTTATGTTTGGCATTATGACAGGCTATTCCTCCTTGGACTGAAAAAATTCGGTAAGGGTGATTGGAGGAGCATCTCAAGGAACGTAGTGATCACAAGAACACCAACTCAAGTAGCTAGCCATGCTCAGAAATACTTTCTCCGACAAAACTCCGGGAAGAAAGAAAGGAAACGATCAAGCATTCACGACATCACTACAGTTGACAACAACTCCGCCCCTATACCTTTCGACCCGAATTGGATATCCCCAGTTCCCAACCCAACCATTCAATCAAGTATGCAGCAGCAGCTAAGCCCCACAGGTCATTTGCAAGACCAAGGAGGTGCACTCCAAACTTACAGGTTCCCGATGTAGGGATCGACACAATATGGATAGAAACTACTGAAAACATTATTGCAATGTAAATACACCGACGAATGTGTAAAGGCGTTGGAACGTACCTGGGGAGGTTTGTTGTTTTGGTTGCCACAGTTTAGGGGAAGCTGATGATATGGAAGTTTGAACAGTAGTAGGATCCTGTTTGTAAGTAAAATAGAAGAAAGCAAAAGGATTAGCAGTGTTAGTTACTTAGTTAATGTAAAAGAAAGAAGAAAGGCGTGGGGTTAGGAAAGGAAAACACAGGATATGAATGGAAAATTCTTTTGTTGGATTGTGAGTATTCCTGCAACCAAATTTTGGTGCAGGATGCTTTACTTTCATTCATGAGATGACTGTTTTATAAACATTATTCAGCAGACAACATCGTTTTAAGTCATTACTAAGTTGTTTTTATCTAAGAAATGTATTCTAATTTTTGAAAAAAAAAAAAAAAAGCATATATATATATATATATGTAACATAAACAGGAACTATTTTTATAATTTGGTTGTTTTGGTCAGAAAAGGAGGAGCCTTTGATTGGGCCGCCGGTTTGGAGTTTCTAGAATCCCAACATTTCATGCCTATCCAACTATTGGAGGATACTACCCTAAAATGGCTAAATATTAATATATATATTCCCATTAAATTTTATTACAAATTATTGAAGTTTTTAAGTTTTAAAACTACCTTATTACCCTTCAACATTCTTTAACGATCAGGATATTTTTTTTAATATAATAGAGAATATTTCTTAAATTTTTGGAAATTTAAAAGTATTAATTAGAAAAAACTCAAAATTTATAAATACATCCTATAATTTAGCCCCCACAAAAAATAGAACTTATTTAAAATTAGTTCTAGAAGATATGTTTACATTTAAATGCAACATCCAAAAGAAAGCATTAAAATGTAATTCCATAAATATAAATTTTAAAAATTAAAGTTACACATGTATGTATTTTCCAAAACGGCTATCATATCAAACAGCCGTGATTATTACTACAACAAAATTACATTAAAAAGGCACCAGTTCTCAAATTTGTCCATTCGCAAATGCCTAAGACGTTTTAGACCCCAATTATTGATTAGGTGCACAATCCTGATCACACAAATGATATAGCCAACCAACCTAATTTGAAAACATCAATGAAAATGAACCAAAAGAACCTGTTCCTCTTAGTTAATCCCATGATTAGTCTATTAGATTAGAAATTCTATCAAGTTTGTAGGTTAGTTAACCAACCCTGATTTCTCCAAACGATAAGGACCAAGTTTGTAGGTTGGTTAACCAACCCTAATTTCTCTCTATCTACTGGTTTCTTGCTCGTGTTCGACACTTCGTAGTATTCTAATAGAACCACCACCCAATTTTCATTCGACCATCCAAGACAAACTTAAGTCTAGGGTTTGTTTGAAATGACTTTTCAAGTAGAGCCTGATCAGTCCTAAGAACTAAACAAAACAAATATCTACTTTCATGATTTCTGCTTCAAACTAAAGCTGGGAGGGAGAAGGAAAAGGACAATCAACGAACAAAGGATTTAGAAGGAGCAGGACCGAAAGGAAAAGGAAAAACAAATATAATGGCTTATTGAGAGAGAGGTGAAGGGATGTGGTGCAGAACAGCAAGTGCAGAACACTGCGTCTTAAAACATATCAGATGACACGCACTCTCAGAGTGGGAGGACAATCAAAGACATGCAACGTTGTTTAATATACAAAAAAACGAAATCCAGATAAAACAGTCGGTTACAGAAAAGCGGTGATGGGGTGAGGAATCTCACATTTTATTCCTTGTGGCCAAACTCCAACGCAGATCTTCCCAGACTTGCAGAGGAGCCACCACCATCTACTGGGTCCCTTCACGTTTCTGCAAATGAGAAGCAAAAGATAAAACACAATTTCTAAAATAAGAACCAACAAAACTGGCATTCAAATATTTGATTGACAATGATGCAACTTTTCCCTTGGTGGATATAGTGAAATGAACTTTATCATCAATTGTACTTATTTATTTGTTTGACTAATCTTAGTAGTTACAGAAAAAAGTAGCAAAAGTTTGTCATATTCTAGAAGTATAAAGTGATAATTAGAAACATGTTAAAAAAAGGAGATTCAGCACACTGCACACCTGAAAAAAAGAAAGTTCACTACAATTTCCCTCCTGGACTTGTTAGTTTTAAAGAACCCATTGAATTAATATAATTTACAGAAAGGGTCTTCGGGATGATAAAAACTCCAAACGTCCAAAAACAGCATCCTAGTTTGCACCTTTTATCAACAGAACATATCATAAACTGATCTTGAACTTGAGTGGCGCTAACAAGTTTCTACGAATAACAGGTGAAAGTAGCAGAAACGAAGGTATGAGGACTGGGTAGCAGGCGTCCATTTAAAATGCCAACCAGCTATGAACACGCGTAATTACCACAGAAACCGCAATGATGCATTAGCTCAAGTCAACCATAATAGCTTCTTTATACATATACATGGTGTTCTATAATATACATGACCACATTAGCTAAAGTCTGGGAACACTTGCACTAGATCTGATGACTTCCAAGGTGTTCCAAACTCTCCCGTCATTCCATCAGGTCCTAGGGACTTGAGACTGCCTATATTCTGAAATGCTTTAAGAATCTCTTTCTAGCTGAAAGGTCTTTCTAATCTCGACGTTATTTGACTATCGATCAAAGCCCAATCAATCCCTTCAATAGTAAACTGAGGGCCTCTATCATCAGCATGCAACTTTCTATAAAAGCCTAAAATATTCTCTTCAATCCTTGTTTTTGTAGATAAAAATCTTTCATCTTCAATTTCTAGAATGGATAAACAGGCTCTATTTTTCATAGCTGAAGCCCAACCGTGGAAGAAGGAAGCCCTCTCATCCCCTTCATTCAACCATTTAATTTTGCATTTCTGATCAAACATCGCTGCTCATTTAGTGTTAGCTCTAACATTCTCTTCTTTTTGCTGCGTTTGGACGATGCCTTGTGCATCCAACATATCAATCTGATCAATTTGGTGAAGGATGTCATTTTTCTTATCAGCCACATTCCCGACAGCCTCCACTTTTTCCATAATTTAAAAAAGAAAAAAAAAATCACATAGGTTTCTTTTTTATTTTATCAATTTCTGACACTTGGGCTCAATCCCCACATAGGTATAAGAAATCAAAATTTAACATCGAAGAAATAACCCATGGAAACTACACAATCAAAGAGTTGTCAACTAATTATTAGGGATGATGGATCCCACAAGACCGTAAAGATTTATATATAAAAGTTGCAACGATCACAAAATACGGTTAGTCATAGCCTCTCTTACCACAGATCGACTAACAAATATTTGGCAGCAGCCAATTTTAATGAAAACAATGCCAGTAATGAATTACCTTCTCCGACTGTTCTTCCTTCTTCTCGGCCCTTTCTTTCTCTGCCTTAAGCCTTTGCTTCTCCAGTCTCTCTCTTTCCATTTTCTACACAAACATTAGCAAAACGATAACTACAAATTGGAGAACACAAAATCCTCGAGCAAGAAGAAAGTACAAGCCAACATAAATAGTATCTTCAATCTCATCCCAGTCTATTTATATTTTAGTTTGGAACAAGCGAGCATTCGATGAAGCAGATTGATGATTGGATTCCTACTAAAAATCGAATAAACACAAACTCCTCGCACAGAAAGAAAATACAATCTCATATAAACAGTAAATATTCCCAAACTCCAGTCCATATTTATTTCAGTTTCTAACGAGTGAACGTTTGATCAAACAGATTGATTATCGAACTCCTACAACTAAATCGTAGATCACAACTCCTCGCACAAAAAGAAAGTACAGAAGCAGTAACTTCGATCTCAGTCAAGTCCGTACGAGAATCCAACAACTGAACATTCAACAAAGCAGATCGATACTAGAATTACTACTACTTTTCAACTCATTTTTTTCTCGAACATTCGAATCTAATAATTCAACCTGAATGTAGACGTTCTCAGCAGCACGCTCCTCCTCACTGAGTACTCGACCTTTTCCGTCCGAGAGGAATCGGAATCCACCGACGCCGGCGGCACGCACCGTGGACGGAGTCAGAGAGGAACGACCGAACACCGATCGCATGGCCATTTGCGTTCCGTGAAGTAAAATCTTTGAAAGAGTGACAGCAAGGTTTATTCGGTTCAGTATTGCGCGAACTAACACAAATAGAGCCTTTCACAATTTATAGCCGGTTAGATAACTTCAAAGTCAAACGGTGGTCGGTCGGGCCAAACCGGGTTTATTTATCAAGTGACGTAATCCTATGATTTTCTGTTGGAAATATTTGGTAATAACTCAAAAGTTACCGTTTCATCTGTCCATTTTAACCATTTTTTCTTGGAATTGGTTTTGAGTACGGTAAAATTATTAGGAAATTTAACTGTTTTTTTTTATATTTGGTAAAATTTATTATTTATTAATTTACAATAAATAAATTTATTTTTTAATCCTTTTATATATTATTTACAATTTTTGAAAAATATTATTCTTCATCAAATTTAATTTGTTGCTTCTAATTATTTTTCTTATTTATTTAGTTCAACTAAAATTATATTTTTTTATTTAAATATGTTTTTTATTGTTAATTTATCCAATTATATAAAGTTAATATAATTTAAATTATATAAAATATTACTCAATTATCTTACTACAAATTTTGAATTTAAATATTAATACTAAATTCATGTTTAACTGGAATATGTTTTTTTTAATAGCTATTTCGCAACAATTTAATACTAATAAGTTCGTGCTCAGACTTTTGAGGGAGCCCACTGATGATGAAAGTCTCACATCTGCTAATTTAGAGAATGATCCTGGGTTTATAATCAAGAAATACTTTCTCCACTGGTATAAGGTTTTTTGGAGAAGCCCAAAGCAAAGTCACGATAGCTTTATGCTTAAAGTGGACAATATCATACCATTGTGGAGAGTCGTGTTCAACTAATATGCAGAGCCATGCCCTAAACTTAGTCATGTCAATAGATTGGTATATCCTCAAATATCGAACAAAGGAGTCTAAAAGAAAAGGAGTCGACTAACATGGTATCAGAGCCATGCCCTAAACTTAGTAGATTAGTAATTTTTCAAATGTCGAGCCTTGATTAGGAGAGGTGTTCGATAATGAAAGTCTCACATCGATTAATTTGGGGAAGCCCATGAGCGCTCGTATTATTATAGAGAGTTGTGTTCAACTAATATAGTATCAGAGCAACATGGTATGAGAAGGGTGCGAATTTAAATAGTCAAAAAAATGGTGGTAAAAATTGTTTTTATCCCAATGAATGTATGCGCGTATTTTAATATATTTTTTAATTCCTTGATTTTTTCACAACGCCTATAAATAAAGTCGGCCCCTCCAAAATTACAGATGAATTTTAGCTACAATTCTAACTCCACCTCTAAGAATATAGGCCGCGCGAAAGCCAGGGGACAAGAAGACTGTCGCGAAGTTTCGGTCACGACCGTAAGGTCCGATCATGTATCACCCTACTAGAGGCGGCGTTCGTGGCGGTCGAGATCGTAAGCTACTTCTTTGTCTTCCTCGATTTCCACTTTGTTGATTGTTTCCCTTTTTTCGTTATTGATGAATTAGGCTTTCCCGGGATTAGATCAGCGGCTGAGAGTTCGAGAACCGTTGTGGATCTGAATCCGCCATCTAGGGTTTTTGTGCTCTTCCGATATTTGGATACGCGTTTTTTTGTAGGGTGATTGGTATCGTTTCAGAAAATTTTATTAGGGTTTTTGGGATGCTTTTTTCGAATTTAAAGATTTGAGATAGCTAGTCAAATGGACATGGAGTTTATGCGTTGTTGAATTAAGATTTTGATGCCTTTATTGTTGGTCTGGCGGTAGTTTATGTGGTTATGTACGTCTATTGTGATGAATGTCGTCAAATGATGGGTCATTAGGATTTTAGGGCTTATTAGTGTTCGAGTGGCTGTGCAGGATATCTGTTGTTGTTATTGTTTTTTTTTTTTTTTTTTTTTGAATATTCGTGTGTTCGTATGGGCAATAGCTTCAAAAAATTCGCGTTCCAGTCTATGATTCGAGATATAATCGTTCTTTTCTTCTGCATTTTCCCCTTTGAAACGTTGTTGGCAGTGTGTCCATATCCTCCCGTCTCTTGTAGTGCTTCTACAACGGGTGGGTTCATAAGTTGGACTGTTGGAGTTCGATGTTAAAGTCAAAGAAGATGTCATAGTTAGTATGCAGATCATAAACATGATTGGATAAATAGAGGCTGGAGTGTGTTATGAATAATTCCTATGCTTCAAGCCTTCAATATGCAGTCATTTACGAGAGCGGTGGTCTTATTTTTATTTTTATGTTTATTTCTCCCTGTTCTTCATGTCTATTTTGACTCTGTAATTTAAATTTATTTGTTGATGGGTATAATCTCAACCATTCCATGTTGACTTCATAAATCTGGAAACTACTGCTAGATATGACATTTAGAAGTTGAAGAAGTCATGATTATCTATACAGGTGTAAGGATTTATTTCAAACCCCATGATCACTTTTTTATCCAATATGTCTCTTAAGTTTCTTGACCAATGTATATTCACTGTCAAACCCTTTGGAATGTTGAACGAGTAAACAATTATTGCACCTGTTGAAGTATCTTTCCTGAATTTAGCCAGCGACTCTCTAACATATGGGATTTTACTCGTTCGATGTGCAGAATTTAATTGGGACGATGTGAAAGTTGACAAACATCGGGAAAACTTCCTTGGCCACAGCATCAAAGCACCTGTTGGAAGATGGCAAAAAGGTAAGGTATTATTGTGAAAGCCTACTATGGTTTGGTGAAGCATGTAAGTTGAGCGATTGTATCAATTAAATGGTTTTCTTAATACAAGGCACTAGATTTCTCAATGGAAAAATTATTTGGTTTTTTTTTTTTTTTTTTTTTTTTTTGAACTGTAGAGCATGTCCTAAATGTAGTTTTGTTCTGTTTTCATTATCTATGTTGCCTCCAAGTTGGCATTATATTATTCTCCTACTTCTGTGGTTATTTGGGAGGCATATTATTGTTCCTGCTTTCATCAATTTGCAAACTATTTTGACCAGTTTTGCATTCCTACTTTTATATACAATTGGCTTGAATTACGACATGCTGATTTTTATTTGGTTATGGACAATCCCTCTCACTTCATTGCCCCTGAAATTGTTTGCTGATAAAATGTCTTAACAATACTGTTTTTAATAACAAAACAGGGAAAGATCTACACTGGTATGCACGGGATAAAAAATTGAGTTCGAATGTCGATGTTGCAAAGGAAGAGATAAGATTGATCAAGGAGCAGGAGGAACAGGCAATGAGGGAGGCTCTTGGATTAGCTCCTAAAACTGCTGGCAGATCTCAGGGCAATCGTCTTGATAAGCATGAGTTCTCAGAACTTGTGAAGCGAGGTAGCACTGCAGAAGACTTGGGTGCGGGCCACGCTGAAGCTGCACGGGTTCAGGGTCTTGGTTTTTTGAGGTTAGATCTACCAATATTAAATGGAATTTCCTTTTTATCTGGTTGTGTGGAAACAAGGTTAGGGATGCATGAAAACTTGGCCCATCATTCAGTTATCAGAATTGAATTGCCTATTTGTAGATACGACCATGGGAATTTAAACAGTCCAAACCTAAATTCGTTTTGTCATTAGCATCAATATTACTTGCATTTTGTTCTGCCTACCTTCTGGACTTATTGTCCTGTTAAATTCTGTCTACAAACTGGTTGCAGAGCTCCACATGCCTGGGAAGAATCCAAGTCTCTTCCGCCTGATCAAACGGGCACCTCTGCTGGTTCGGAGAAAACAGACGTCCCTGACCTGCCTGCTAGGAATGCAGAAGAAGAGGAAGTGGAGGATGAAAAGAACAGCAAGAAAAGGAGGCGTGAAGAGAGGTGCGGGGAGAGGCATGAAGAGAGACACGAGAGGCGTGGGGAGAGGCGTGAAGAGAGGCGTGAAGAGAAGCGGGAGAGGCATGAAGAGAGGCGTGAAGAGAAGCGGGAGAGGCATGAAGAGAGGCGTGAAGAGAAGCGTGAAAGGCGTGAGAGACATGAAAAGTACGAGAAGAAACATTCTCAGGATTCCAGGAAGAAACGGAGTAGTAGAGACAAAGAGAGGGGAAGACACGACTCTGATTGAACACGAGAATCACGGTGTTCGAAATGCCATATACTCTGTAACTTGACTCAAGATGGGACCTCATCCATTACTAGACATTCATCGAGTGTGCCAACTGATCATTTTCTCTGCCTTCTCATTCCATGTATTAAAAGTAATTCTTTAAGTTCAAATCCTTAGTGTCTTAATTACATAATCGTTCTCTGTGATGTCAAGCTGTAGGTACAGTTCTTCGGCTCTTCCATTGTCAGCTGGGCCTTCCCTCAAGTGGCTGGGACACGGTTGGTAATGCAGAAGCCGACTCCATTTAGTAAGACAATAAACCTTCCTTTCTCTAACCCCTGATTCTTTTGGAAGATTACACAAATCTTTAATCATAGTTCACTTCTAGTTCAAACTGTTCAGTTCCACTGAGCTTAGTTATGCATTCTTTTTATGCTATGATTTGGAAAATGGTTAGTCTAACGGACGGTACGTAACTTAGTTTTGAAAGATATGACACTCAAAATTGTAGAGTTGGTCGTGTCAGGTGACCATTGCTGTCATTCTTGAGTGAGTTGGAGCATAACCATCTTATTCATCTTATTCATTGAACTAACTATAAGAAGCTTGCTTCGTATCGAAGCACTAAAAGAAAATGAGGGTATGATGCAAAAATGGACAAACTTGTATGAATGGGAAAGCTCAAAGGTATTCCGTTTCAAGAGAAATTTCTTCGTCTTCTCATATGTTTCAATTTTGTTTGGAGTTTTCTAGATGAAACGCGCTGATGGCTCTACCAGGCGTGGTGTTGGAAGCGCTATTGGTGGCAATAAATATCCCACTGGCGATGAACGACTATTGGTTGATCTGGTCTCTAACTAAAATGTCAAATTTTCAATTTATTATTGAATTTAAAAAAATTATCATTCAAATTTTTTTTTTTTTTTTGCCGTGTTTACCCATATAGTGAAATCCAAGTACAAACAATAACTTATATTAAAATAATATTATGGTTGAACCCTATTATCCTCGGGTTGAACCCTATTATCCTCGAATTTTTTGAAAGAGTTAAATTAAAAATAATATTATGCTTGAATTTTATATACTGAAAAAAACGGTATTTTTTTATGAAGAATCGGAAGACCGACCCCAACGAAAGAAATGCAAGGGAATAAAAAAGCTACGAAATGGGTCCCACTACGAGAGATTAATATATATTTGCTATTCAGAATAAAGGCGCAAGAGTGGGGGACGAGGAAAGGCTCCAGAGACAGAGAGAGAGAGAAGGCATTTCTTCTTGTTCATATTGTTGTTGTTGTTGATGTTCTTCCTTCTCACGTTTCTTCTGGCCCTGCAATTATTACACCAATCAGAACTCCTCTCTGTTTCCGTCTTCCTTTTCCACTAATTTTGGGTCAAACCATTGTCATCCTCCCTTCTTCATTTGATTGTTTAGTGAATTCAGGACGGCAACCATGGTGTCGGCCAACAGAGAGATGGTGGTGTACTGTTTCGATACTCTTCTCGCTCACTACAACGGCGAGGAAGCCCCTCCTCCCGCTTTCCACGGCGGTCAACAGTACTTTCTTCTCTCTCTCTCTCTCTCTCTATTTATTTATTTATGTGCGATCAGCGATTGTTATGTGGGAATTTTCTTGCATATTTGGGTTTTTTCGTATGATCGAGTTTGTAGGTTTAGTAATATTGAGGTTGCTGGGTGGGTTTTGATTGTTGACTTTGGATGATCACTGTAATTGTTTGATGCCTTGTTGGTTTAGTATGTGATTTCTGGGTTTTAATTTAGTTCTTTGCTAAGTACTTCAAATTTTAGAGATGGTTACTGTTTGTTGACTGAGGAAGTAATAGTTTTTTTTTTTTTTTTTTTTTTTAATAGTTCATTTCGCATGTTTTTCGAAAGCAACACAGGGGAAGAAGACACGTTAAATGTTTCCTAAATTATAATAGTTCTTCAAATGTTTTATTGGTGAATGTTATCCCTGTTGTATATCCTTTCATTTTCTCTACAGAGTACGTTTTTACATCTAAAAATATTTATACAAAACAATGGTAGAGGTATTGGGGTGTGAGATCCCACGTCGGTTGGAGAGGGGAACGAAACATTCCTCAAGGTGTGGAAATCTCTCCCTAGTAGACGCGTTTTAAAACCATGAGGCTGACAGCGATCCAAAGTGGACAATATCTATTAGTGGTGGGCTTGGGCTCTTACAAATGGTATCGGAGCCAGACACCGGGTGGTGTGCCAGTGAGGACGTTGAGCCCACAAGGATCCCACATCGGTTGGGGAGGAGAACGAAACATTCCTTATAAGGGTGTGGAAACCTCTCCCTAGTAAACGCGTTTTAAAATCGTGAGGCTGATGACGATACGTAACGGGCTAAAGCGTATAATATCTGTCAGTGGTGGGCTTGGACTTAACAAACCAATTTAGCTACTTCTGGAGCAATTTTAGTGGGCTGCACTGGAAGCTTCTTTTTCCATTATCATCACAGGAGCAAGCTCAATAAATTGAATGAGCATCAAACTTGATATCTGCTTAAAACTAGATCTGCCAAGAAACTGGTTTCTGTGCTTTTGATCTGTTCATTCTTTTTCTTTTTCAAATCTTCACAAACTCCAAATGGAATGGTAAAGGTTTCATCGTCATGGTATGTAATTTAGTGTATGTTAATTCTAGTACCATTTGTAAAATGCCGAGGATCCACTTATTCCTGTGGACATCTTCTTTGTTTCTAGTTTTCTCAGAAAGCTAAGGAATCATCCACAGTAATGTTGATGAATTATATTCATTGTAGTCGTAAGTTCTAGTTCGATCGTGAGCCATTGACATCAAGGCCTATATGTATACCAGGCTGCTTCGATGCAGCACATTCGCTATAATGATTAATCTGTATGATGAAATATATTTCTGCTTGACATTCTCGCCTTGAGGCTATCTTCTCTTTGTTCTTAATGCAAAGTACTTAGATTTTATGTTTTTCTGTTCATCGTAGTTTTGTATAAAACTGTCGTTAATCCTTGTTGACTGAGTAATGATTTTTTACATTCGTATCTCAGTTTATGGAGCTAAAAGTAGAAGGTTCTAACTGGTTTTTGTACAAATTCATGATCAACCAGTGATTGTTCATTTTCATTTTGGATAGTTGTGTTTTCTGAGACATATCCAACTATCAATCTGTTGGTTCTTCTACAAATTTTGTGTGTTATCATGTGGTTAGCCATACTTTTCGAAGATGTTAATGTGATACTAGCCGCTCTTTAAAAACGTCGTGCTTTATACATAGAATCTTATACTTGTAATCTGTATATAGTTTGATTTCACGTGAATATTTCTTTTCTTCCAGCCCCTTGTTCGTTACCTGGAAAAAAGTGGTCAATGGCGGTGAACCTCGTTTGCGAGGGTGCATAGGAACTCTAGAAGCTCACTGCTTGATAAGTGGCTTCAAGGATTATGCTTTAACTAGGTACTGTTGCCTAATGCATCCTTTATATGTTGATTGCTTTCCACTGTCTTCTTCACTTTGCCCTTTCCTTGGCTTTCTTAAATCAAGTTATGAGGGTGAAAGCCAATGGGTGGATGAGAAGACCATTTTTATGACATAAGTGATCCATATGTGAAATAGTCGTATTGTCGAAAGTCTGTTTCATTGTAAAAGCCCAAGCCCACTGTTAATAGATATCTTTGAGATTTTCCTCAAGATTTTTAAAACACGTCCGCTAGGGAGAGGTTTCCACACCCTTATAAAGAATGTTTTGTTCCCCTCTCCAATTGATATGAGATCTCACAATCCACCACCCCCTTTCGGGGCCTAGCGTCCTCGTTGACACTCGTTTCTCTCTCCAATCGATGTGGGATCTCACAATCCACCCCCCCCTTTGAGACCCAACGTCCTCGTTGGTATACCGCCCAGTGTCTGGCTCTGATACCATTTGTAATAGGTCAATCCCATTGTTGGTAGATATTTTCTTCTTTGGTCTTTCCCCTCAAGGTTTTTAAAACGCGTTTGCTAGGGAGAGGTTTGCACACCCTTATAAAAAATGCTTCGTTCCCCTATCTAACCAATGTGGGATCTCACAATCCACCTCCGGGGCCAGCGTCTTCGCTGGCACTCGTTTCCCTCTCAACCGATGTGGGATTTGACATTCATTCACTCATTTGGTAAACTAAGTTCAGGGAAGGGGGCAGTAGGGAGGAAGCCGATTTAGTTAACGAAGTTTGTGACAGAACGAAAAGTCTATTCTTAAGTGACTTGTACGTAAATTGTTCTATTTCATGCATGGGGAGGTCAATTGGGGGCGAGGCAAACTCTCTACACTTTTCATTCCATTGGACAAAGGATATTACCTCGGTTCTCATACACTATCCGAGTCACGGTTTTACATGCTCTCTCTTTTCCCATTGTCATGACTAAATGCAATTTTTATTTTTCGATCGCTTGAACCCGGTCTGCTTCATTAGCCACCTAAAGATTTAGTTCACTGTTCCTTTTTTTCTTGAACATGTTGCAGTGCATTGAGGGACCGCAGGTTCCCCCCAATACAGCCTAAAGAATTACCACATTTGGAATGCACAGTTTCCATTCTAGTTGATTATGAAATAGCTATCAATTATCTTGATTGGGAGGTACCTTTCTGTTTCCTTTTCTTACTCCAAATTTTTTGTTCAGTATCTAAAACAATTTTTTTTTGCATTATCAATGATTGCAAGGATTAGTCGAGCACGTTTATGATTCTGGCTACTTTGCCCGAAGTTTCGAGCTCGATCTGTCCTGCCTGCCTGTCTTGTTTTTGGCCAGTCAGGCAGGCAGCTTTACCATAATCAGGGTATTCATGTCTTATTTTGCAGGTAGGTAAGCATGGTATTATTATTGAATTTAATGATCCCGACTATAATACTAGACGAAGCGCTACGTATCTGCCCGAGGTAGCTTCCCATGAAGGTATGTTACCGTACGTTTTGTGGATAAATATTAGTCGTCTTTGCCTTCTACTGTGAAATTCAGTGATTTGCTTTGAATACTAAGTAGTTCTTATCATTCATATAATTTTTATGTCCCAAAGGATTCGGGTATAATAGGACGAGCTAACTACCCTATACTTTGTCAATCCTCCCATGTTTGCTCAAAATTTTTGTCGTCTTAGTTTCGTGGTTGATGTAACCGTAGCGATCTATAAGAGTTATGAGTATAACAAAGACGTTGAAGGGAATGAGTTCAATTCAGAATTGTCACCTCTAATGTTTGTTCTGTGAGATTAGTCGAGGTGCGCATAAGTTGGCCCAAATATTCACGTTCGTGCACACACATCATTGTTGAAACTTAGCTCTTTGGCTAAAATGTTGCCAACTCTCTGTTTAGCTTCATAATTCATCCAGCTGACTCGGTTTCTGGTTGGGTTGCATCTTGATTTCCAGGTTGGTCAAAAATCGAGGCCATCGACTCATTGATTCGAAAGGCAGGATATAACGGTGCAATCACCGAGTCACTACGTAAGCGTATTCGATTAACCCGGTACCAAAGCACCCTATTCACCATGCAGTACGGTGAGTACGTCTCCTACATTAAAAACACCCGGGGCACGGCCCCCCGTGTCGTCGGGGTTAAAGCCTAACACAATCATCCATTCTTCCAAACGGCTTCTGCAAGAATCTGCAAAGCGTAAGTTTGGGTAACTGAACTATTACAAAATGTCATTTCTTATGTGAATCACTGTGGGATTAACTGAAGAACTCAGTAGTTATTTGAAGTGAATTTGGAAACTTATCATTATAAGCTCTGCTGCTTCTCTGCAGTTGGCTGCTCTGTATTATAAACATTCCCAAGTTCTAATTATTACTGCTATTTATGTGTCTGCCATTTCAGTAAAAAAAAAAAAAATTCGTAAAATTTGTTGCTGATTTTTTATGTTAAATTGTAAATTTGGTTCCTAATAAGGTTAGAATTTAGTCTGAATTAGTTTTGGACTGGTAAAACCTCGTAATTTGTTCCTGAGATCGATCCTCAATTTTTATGCTGTCTCTCGTCCATTGAGATCGAGTTTTTTTATGTTTATAGTCTTCCTAAACTGTCTTAGCCATGATTCGAACCCAAGACTTGAAGGTGTCTTTTTTACTTTGATTTCATTTTTTTTTTTGTAATTATATTTAATTTTTATTCTAAAAATTATTATTATGATTAAAGTTTTATAATAGGTTTTGAAAACATTTATGAGTTTTGTTTTACCCATAAAGAAAAAACATTATTTTAAAGATTTAATCAACAAATCTCATAATTAATAGAATTAAAAAAGTTTATGATTGAAAATAAAAAAAAAAAAAGTTTAAAACAATTCTTTTAAGTAATCTATTTTTTTAAGTTTATAATAAAATAATTATATGAATTGAATATTAAATTCTATTGTATTTAATGAATGAGGACGTAAATGTAATTTTGTATTTGAGAACTTTAAAAGTTTTATTTATTTATTTTTTTACATAAATATTTAGAGGCTAATTTTTATAATAGCTTGGAATTTAATTTTAAGAGGATTTTTAAATTCAGAAATTTAATTTAAATTAAATTCGAAAAAGATAAAAATTATAATAAATACTTAGGGAAATTAATTTTGGTTTGAAGCCTAAAGTATAAGTTCTCAGAAACTTGTTCCTAATCGGAGACGGAAGGGTAAACTGATTGAGGTTCGGCTTCCCTATAAATTACGATTACCCCTCCATTTCCCACTTTTTATGTATTCTTCAAGCTAATCGCTCTTCTACCTTGCATCTTACGTGAAGTAGACCAGCGATTTCCAGTTTTAAGGTTAGCAATTTCCCTTCTGTCCTGTGATTTGTACTCTCTGATTGGATCGTGGAATTGAATTTTGTTTTCTTCGTCGATTTCTCTCTTTTTTCTGGGTAATTTGGATAGAATCTGTGTAGGGTTTGGTTTCGTTTGCGAACTGTTTCGTGCGATTTTGGTTGCTGAGCGGAAATCATTGCATGAGGTGTTTGGAAACGATGTGAATTTGTATTTGTTTAATCTTCTGCTCCTTTTTTCCCCGTTGAAGAGGGAAAGCCTTCGTTCGCAAGCATAAAATCTGTTCGTACGATTAGGCTGGCTTAATTTTTCCCCTTCGTGATTCGGACTTTACTTCTCTACCCGTTTGGGCAAGGTTTATTAACTGTCTGAAGGAATATTGGGATTTTTTCGCCTGCGGTTTGATACTGTCATTTGCATAGATTACGACCTTGCTGCTATGGATAATTAAAGATATTAGTTCTTGGTTCTTGGGTTGATCAATCCTGCAAGCAAGTAATTTACGGAGCATTTGCTGCCTTTGTTAGTTTTGGCTCAATTTGTACAGATCGCTAATATGGAAACTTCCCAAACAATAGGGATTTTCCTAGCTGAACAACCTTTAACTATGATCTAGGAATTTAAGTAGTCACAGAAAGAAAAGTCCCACCAGGCAACAGTGACAGTTAACTGAGCTCAATTACAAATTGAACAGGAAAGAATAACGGGAAGGGTAGCCTCATATCGTGTTTTAATTAGTATGCGTGAATTTTCGCATGTTTCCTTCTTATGGGTCGAGAATGAATTTGAATTAACTATATCCATTTAAAATTTTTGTAGGCTACTGCTGCAGTTTGTGAGTGCTACTGCTTTGATTCTTCTCAGACAACCGTCGGAGATGAGTCAGAAAGGCCTAATATACAGCTTTGTTGCTAAAGGAACTGTTGTTTTAGCAGAACACACATCATTCTCCGGGAATTTTAGTACCATTGCTGTTCAATGCTTACAGAAATTGCCTTCTAATGGCAGCAAATGCACATACTCATGTGATGGATATACATTCAACTTTCTTCTTGACAGTGGATTTGGTATTGTGTTTTCTCAAGTTTGATAATATACTTGTTTAGATTTCACCAACATTTGTGGCTGAAGGTGTTTGATTGATTTGCAGTCTTTCTCGCTGTTGCGGATGAATCAGTTGGAAGGAATATGCCATTTGTATTTCTGGAGCGCGTGAAAGATGACTTTAAACAGCGTTATGGATCAAGTATCAAGGAGGAGGACCCTCACCCACTTGCAGATGATGAGGACGATGATGATTTATTTCTAGACCGATTCAGTGTTGCATACACTCTTGACAGAGAATTTGGGTATGCCCATCATGAACAGCATACCTATCATGAACAATGTCTGAGTTATATGTCGTATGTTTTACCTAACAACCTATAATTTTCATGACAGGCCAAGGCTTAAGGAGCACATGCAATATTGCATGAATCATCCAGAAGAAATGAGTAAACTTTCCAAGCTGAAGGCTCAAATAACAGAGGTGAAAGGAGTTATGATGGATAACATTGAAAAGGTTAGACTTGTTTTATGAAATCGTGCAATTTCTGCTCAAGATTTTCTGTTTAGATTTTGAAAGGGTATATATGTTCCTTTTCACTGTTGTGCATAATGTATAAACACAGAGCCGTAGATTAAAGCAACATTTTAGAAATTTTACTTTGCTTCCTCTAATTTGTTCTCACATTGCGCCTGTTACATGCGGCATCCTGGTAGGTAGATCAGTCATGTAGTATATTAGCCATTAGACTTTCTGTAATTATGTTGTTATGAAATTGATTAAGAAAAATATATATTACACGCATGTTGCTTGCTTGTTTTAGAAGAATCAGATTTTCAGCTGCACCAGTTGAAGAATAATTGTTTGCAAGGAATTTGGTAGTTGTCAGTTTTGGAAAAAGTGAAAATGGAATTGGTCAAATATCACATGCACTTTCTTTTTCCCACTTTTTCTTCCCTTGCTTCTCAATACAGCCATTGGAAATGATTGTGGTGATTTTGATCAATAAAGTATCACTTTGGCCTTTTGTATTGGACACAATAATGTGTCAATTTGATAGGGTTTTACATTATTGTTGCTATTGATCTTCTTATTTAGCTTGCATGTTTCTGAATGCATACAAAATGTCAACTGTGATATCCTATGTACCGTTTAATTTACATGTATGTAATAGAAACCACAAGTCAAACCTTAACCTCGGCGAGAAATTTGGTGGCACGCTAAATCTGTAGGAATGGACTATCTATCCACTTTTTGACAACAAAAGTGATCATTTGATATCTGACATGGGGATTGGCGAAAAAATGCTTGCTTCTCTATACGATGTTCTCTGTGGTATTAAGTTGAAAATGAAAGCTTAGACTTTGTGGTGCTACTTGTACGAAGCTAAGTTATGCTAGACGTTTTTAAGATGAGACTCCGTATTTGGATGAGACTGTCGACAATTTAGTATTATTATTATTAATTCTTTACCGAGTTCTCTCGGTCTCTTGATGACAGGTTCTATAACTACCCTCTTACCGTGAGATAGGGTTTTCCGAGTCCTTTTAATCTTGGGTTGGGTAGTGCTCCTGTGAGATCCCACACCTTCTTTATAAGGGTATGGAAACCTCTTCCTAGCAGACGTGTTTTAAAAACCTTGAGGGAAAGCCTAACAGAGAAAACCCAAATATCTGCTAGCGGTGGGTTTGAGCTGTTGCAGACCCGTCATTCATGGTATACTTCTCCACATTTTAAGTGGTCCGGAATTGGTGAATCAGTACATTGGTCTTTTTGGATAGTATTAAATTTTTTTTTTTTTTTTTTTTTTTTTTATGTGTGATCTTATCTTTTTAGTTTTTACCTCATGAACTAATTAGTGGTTAGCTAGATTGAATTATCATAAGTACACCAGGCCATATTTTTTTGTACACTTTGAGTATGACTAGAACATTGTTTCGTATTTGTTTCCTAATAATAAAAAGGGGATAGAGATGGTTAGAAGTTCCTTTTGCAAAGAAACTGAAAATGAGGAAATTTCTTCTACTCAGCTGCACAGATATGATATCGATTTCCTTTTCCTCGTGCAGGCTTTAGATCGTGGAGAACGGATCGAGCTTCTGGTGGACAAAACAGAAAACCTACAATTCCAGGTACATCATATAAACCCGACTGTCACTTAAGAATCTTGAATGAGAAGTTGAAGATAAAAAAAAAAAAACCGTCCATCTAACCATTTTAACGTCGGGATCTCTGTTTAAATTTAGGCCGATAACTTTCACCGACAAGGGAGGCAACTGCGGCGAAAAATGTGGCTGCAGAGTTTACAAATGAAGCTGATGGTTGGGGGAGGAATGTTGGTGCTGTTCATCATACTTTGGTTTGTTGTATGTGGTGGTTTCAAATGTTGATTTTGGTAAAGTTAGTAGCGCATATGAGTGTTTTCTTAAACTTGGCTATGTATGCAAACTGTTACCAAGTCTATGTAATATATGCCTTGCCTCCCCCTCTTGTTCTAACTTTTAATTACCATTCTTTGTCATCTTTTTAATTAGCATCCGGAAAAAGCCATCTTTTTCTAAATAATGTCTTTGTCATTTGGTCCAATAGCGTTCGGTTAGATAGGAACAGATTTGATAAATACTGATAACTCTCGGATAGAGTATTAGAACGGAAAAATCCATTCGATAATAAACTATTGGTTCTAAGCGTTTATATATACATATAGGAAGATCTGTTTGGGAAGTAAATCGTCCCTTTAACATCTCTTCGTCTGCAAAGAATTCTTGGTGTGAAAACACAGACAAAAAGGCTGATCTTTGAATAGGAAAAAGAGTGGATCTGTAGGATCCCAAATGAATTGGCTTATTCGAAAAAAATCTTGTTCTTGTTCGTTGGAAGATCTATCTCATGCTTGGTACTGCACGGTTAAATTTTGTAAGAACTCCGAATCATTCTCTTCATCAAATGATCCTGCTTGCCCCAAAATGACCTAGAAAATTGTGTTTGTTTTCTGATCAGTGACTTATTTTATTTATTTATTTTCTTAAAAAAAAAAAGTTATTTGAATTCTTATTTAAATTTCACAAACAAAATCTAGTTTTATTATTTGATTTATTTATTAGTTTATAAAATTGTATTTATTGGTTTAATTTTTAAAAAATTATTAGCTTTGATATAAAATAAATAAATTGAATTTATTGTGTTTAATGCATTTCTACAATTAAAAAAAAATTAATTTTACTTTTTTCAAAATAATGGATATTAATAACACGACAGCTGGCATCTTTTGATTGATGTGTTCACACCAAACCCAATTGCAAATTAAGACATTAACGGCTAGTGCCTGTTTTTTCAAATAAAAAAACAGTAAGAATTATCCAATTGTTTTCATATTTATTTTTCTTGAATTTTGAATCTCTTTAAGCTTATTGCTTCCATATTATCCGACACTCTTTAAATGATTTCGATAAAGACATCAATCATCAATGTTTTAAAATAATATATTTTGATTCAAATGATGTCCGAATTAAAACCCTCTTTATTTCAAAGTATTTGGAGTAATTTTACGTCGGCCGACCTTCTAGAAACAATATGTTGAAACAACCTGTATTTGTACGGGGATAGAAGCAACTTGACCATGTGTGGGGCCATTAGATGCGGGCTAATACCTTGTTGTAACTAAGCTTCAAACGTGTGTGACAAGTGTCACAACTATACTAAAAAAAGAGTAGGTTGTGACGATCATGCATAGACAGACAAAGTGGCAACATAGAAATAACGTTCAACCGGCCATGTGAGAGCTGAGACAAGACAAGTGTCATGATGTGACCAAGTAAGACAGAGCACCATTCAGCACACTAAGAAAAGTGTGCAAGAAAGTCAAATTGAGGCATAAGCAAGACAGAGACAATAACGTTGATATGAGTGTCAAAGACAGACTCAAAGAGGGGCGAGTAAGACCCTAAGCCTTAACCTCAGAAGTTGGGGCTTCGGTATGAGTTGTCCTCCAATATGAAATATGATTGCTTGCCAAATTTGATATAGATTAGACACCTAACCGACGCTCCACGAGGCCGTATGACCATTCGTCAAAATGATGTCTACTTATGTCATACAAAAAATGTTTTAGAATGTATTATAGGGGGAGACATCTCTCCACCACCCCTAGGCTACGTGATCTTAGTGACCTATCTTGTAGCACATACATGTGTCACAGTGCGGGCACGTACAAGCAGTGTGTGTGGCCGAACAAGCTTAGATTCCGCATGAGTTGTGCTCGCTTAGTTAAGAAACTTTGCTTAAAGTTCGATGAAACCACAAAACGGGACAAAAAAATGTGAATGAGACTTGAGTTTCCTTTTAACACTTGTCACAAGCATGTCAAGATCATGACGCCGCACGATTGAAAAAATATGTATCTAACAACGAGCACCACACCTGTGTGCAACGTTTCTTGTTTTGTTAGCTACATTTTTCCTTCGAAATACAAATTCCATATTGTTTTTTAATAGATAATTTCATATATATATATAAAATAAATATTCAACCTAATTTAAAAAAAATTCAAAATTCAATATTATTTTTTAATTAATATTTATTATCCTATTTTATTAACTTAGGACAATAAATAAATATAGTATCTATAATTAAATTATGTTATAATTAAAAAAAAATGGAAATATGAAGATATTAAAATAAATAGAGATCCATAAATGTCGTTATCCACTAATTTTGGAGGAAAAAAAAAAGAATAAAAAAAGGAAAGAAAGGAATCAAAAGAATAAAGACAGAGAAGAAAGGAGCGTGGGGCGTCCAGTTCACCAAAGCAATAACCAAACTTCCTTTATTTTATGAATTCTCTCTTCCATTCTTCCCTCAACCGATTTCCCTTTCCTTTCAAGCAACCTCCGCCGCCGCCATCGCCGCCACTGGGCACCTTTGCAGCCCTGCTCTGCCCCTTCCTCCGGCCACCTGGTTTCTCCTCTACTACTACTGCTACTTCTTCTGTTACTTTTTAGCTTCTCATTGTTCCATTGCTTTTCCTTTTGATTTGTTCTTCTTGCTGCTTTATATCATAGTTTGATCTACTTTCCTTATTTGCGCGTTGATTTTTCCTCAACCGACGCATTTTCTTTTGTTATTCACCAAACGCCTTTTTGAATCCGCTTTGTTAACCACCGGGAATTGTTCATTCTGCTCTGTTTTGGCCATTTTTCGGAACTAGGATTTGTGACGGTGTTTTGCAATGGGGAATAATTGCCTTGGGAGTAAGACGAAATCGACGGCGGAGATTGTGCCTCAGGAGTTCATTAGAGGCTGTAGCGATTCGACGGCGGAGACTGTGCCTCAGGAGTTCATTAGAGGCTGTAGCGATTCCACGGCTTCGAATCCGGTCGTACGGCTTTATGGCCCTCCGAATAATGCTCTTACCTGCTACATCCGATTTGCTTTGCTTTACAAGTCTGTGAAACACAGTTTTATACCTTCTGAGACGACGCATTTCGGCTCTGATTCGCCGGCTATTCGGATCGGGACCGAGACCGTTTCCGGTTCACGCGATAGGTTGCTTCGGTACATAGACAATAAGTTTCCTCACCCGCCGCTGGCAATATCGAGCCGCCGCGTCGACGATGACGAAACGACGCAGTTGGTTGCGTTGACTGTGGTGTCGCTGCAGCATAAGAGCGTGTTGTGGCATTTGGAGAGGATGTTGAGATGGGCGAAGGATCTGGCGGCGCGTGGAGGGAGAACGGCCGTTGATCCGACGATGGGAACACCGAGGATGGAGCTAAGGAAATTCGGGAAGAGCTACTCTCAGCTGCTGGAAGTGATGCTGGAGCACGCTCAAATGGAGGAGAGAGTCCTCTTCCCGATCTTGGAAATGGCCGATCGAGGTAACTCCAATAGCTCTTATTCTGCTTTACATTGCATCGATTAGAATTTGAGTTTATGCAATGCAAACCCTAAAAATTGTCGCATCATGAAAGAAAATCATTGATAATTTGCAACAGAATTAATGTAATTGCAAAAACGTTGTTGATCATAGAGAAGTCTGTTTTAGATTTGTCAAACTGGGCAAGAAATTCGAGATGATCAGTGAGAATTAGGTGATGAACTTCATAACTTTCTTGATTGTTCTTATCTTTTCAATTTGGGGGAAATAAAGAGGTTGTTTGGCATCTTTTACCTAGTTCTATGGAACTGTTTTTTGAAGACTGATCCTATCATCTATGGAATTGTGCAACTGTTCACATGTTTAAAGGAAAAACTGTTTCTGTGTTATTTAAAAAAAAAAACAATCCACATGAGAGGAAACTACTCAACTAGGGAAAGCAACTAGAAGACAACCTGTACTCAAAAAAAAAAAAAAAAAAAAAAAAAAAAAAAAAAAAAAAAAAAAAAGACAACCATAAATGATTGTTAATTAAATATGTTTTTATGGATTTTGGGTATTATAAAGTTTAAACTTTCTTTTATTCCATTAATTTTGACATTTATTTGGTTTTAGCTTTCAACTTTTCAAATGTATATTTTAGTATTGTTTTAGTTCATAAACTATATAGAATTATATATTTGAAAATTTATTGTTAATTTTCTATAATTTATTTAGCAAGATTTTTTTTTTATTTCTTTGTGTGTGTGTTTTTTTTTTTTTTTTTTTTTTTTTTTTTTTTTTTTTTTTAATTATGGCAAAGACTAAAATATCTAAATAGAAATTTTAGCAATTAAGATAATATATTTTAAAATAAAAAATTAGAATAAATAAGAAAGATGCTTTAAACGGAATAGTGAGTTTCTTTCAAATAGTCCTATAGATGGTCTTATTATCTTTCACAAAAACTTCACCTCATCTTAAAAGAATATATATATATATATATATATATGGAGAGAGAGAGATTGAAATTAGGGTGAAGAACACAATTTCAAAAAATATTTGTTTTTCCTTTTTCTTCTTTGATTTAGATCCAAAATGGGTAATTCAAATCTTTCTGAACGGTCAAAGATGCCTTAACTACTAAACTATCTTCAGGTTGGCAAATTTGGTCTATTCTAAACAAATATTTTCCTCATGTTTTTTTTCAGTGGGAATTTGAAATTTATTCAAAGAGAGCCAAATTGATTGAAAGAGTTATATTTTTGTTTTTTCAATGTTACATTTGTGAGTAGATGAATGAACAACTTGTTACTACATGCAATAATGCAGGATTATGCAAAGCTTCAAACGAAGAGCATGCAAGGGATCTACCCATCATGAATGGCATCAAAGAAGACATTAAGTCCACTGTCGTTTTAGACGTGGGAAGTTCAGTTTGTCAAGAAGCGCTTTCCAACCTTTCCAAACGGCTCAAGTTATTGCAGGTAACTCCACTCAAACCTCCTATAATCCTAACCTGTTCATAAGTCCACGGGGATTAAAATTCTGATGCAGATCAGTTTGTAAGACCTCATGCTTTAGATTTAAGGGAAAATATATAGACCATAGAGCAAAATCAGATGAAAGAAAGACAATGGATTGAGTGATAGAGCCCCACACCGGGCGATGTGTTAGTGAGGAAGTTGAGTTCCGAAAGGGGGTGAACACGAGGCGGTGTGCAGGACCCTGAGCTCCTAAGGGGGATGAATTGTGAGATCTCTAAGGTGAACACGAGGCGGTGTGCAGGACTCTGAGCTCCTAAGGGGGATGAATTGTGAGATCTCACATTAATTAGAGAGATAAATGAGTGCTAGTGAGGATGTTGGGTCTTGAAGGGGGATTGTGAGATCCCACATCGATTGGTGAGGAGAACGAAACATTCTTTATAAGGGTGTGGAAACCTTTTCGTAGCGGACGCATTTTAAAAACTTGGAAGGAAAGTCCAAAGAAGACAATATCTAGTAACAATAGACTTGAACCGTTACCGATAAATTGTCAACCTCCCTAAACAAGAGGGGTCTAATCTAACATTTCAAAAGATAAAAGAAGTATCACTAATTTCTTCAAGTGATGTGATAAAGCTATGAACGAACCATTCCAGAAAAAAGGATTGAGTGGTTCCTTCCTGTTTCTATGACTCAACTGACAAATACTAGTCGGGTTAGGGTGGTTGGCTGAGATTCAAATTTCTTCCCTCTATTTATATCGTTGTCAAAAACATTTATTGCCTCTACTGACATTTGGATGGACCCTACCGAGTTAGGCTGAAACATAGCACCCTCATTACGACTTTATTTCAAGCTGATAGGGTGGCACAGTAGGAAATAAAGATAGAACTAAACCATGTGAACTGCAGAGCATTAAGGATAGCTCTGTACCACGACACCTTGACCACACTATGAGACTAGCTGTTAGCAATACTATAACCCTTTGCTGAAGTTCTTAAATTCAGGATAACTGAGCTACATTACTCTTAACATCGTCGAGAATGTAATAAATTTACCGGCCCATTTGATAATCATCTGATTTTTTTGAAACTATGCTTTGTTTTTTCACCATTTCGATTTTCATCTTTCTTAAGAAAACATGTTTTCTTAATCAAATTCAAATATTAGAACTAAGTAACTTTCGATTTGAAAATAGATAACAAAACAAAAAACGAAAATCGAAAATAAAATCTTTATGAAATATCCCTAGGCTCTTGAACATAGTGATGATTTAGTGGACTACAATAGCCAAGCCACTTCCACTTCATTGATTGATATGTTCAACTACCTTTGTATCTCATCATTACCCAATATTGAATATATGTGGACCTTTAGATCCATTTTGTTAGTCTATAGTAAAATATAACGTGGAATCCACTTTACTTTTAGAATCAAAATAAAGCGACAAGTTTTTGATCGCTTGACTATGATCATCATAATCATTTATATGTATTTCACACTTCACAGTCATTTTCTTTATTGCACTCTAAGATTGTCTGTTCATCAATGGCAATAATGGGGAAGCTGATTTCTTTTTCCTTACCTTATTTTTTTCTTTTTGCCCTATCTCTTTACTTTTTTGGGGCAGGAACACTGTAAACATCACTTCATGGAAGAAGAGAAAAATCTGCTGCCTTGGTTTGAGGCCGTAGAGATGAACAAGGAACAGCAGGACAAAACATTAGAGCAGCTCTTGGATGTGATGAAACAAACACATTCACATTTACTAAATTTCTTTCTTGAAGGTCTTCTCCCTCTGGAAGCTCTGCAGTATTTGGATTTGATTACGAGCAGCAGCGACAAAATCCGAACGAGCTTGGGCACTATGCTCCTGATGAATGTTGAGTAAGATCAAAAATGTGTATAGTTTTTTTTTTTTTTTTTTTTTCTTTTCTCTTCTAGATTGGATTGGCAACATCCTTTTGTCAACATGTCATAATGGGTGTGTTCTTCGTTTGGCATCTTGTTTTAGTTTGTTGGAGATGGAAATATAGTCATTTATTGCATATTTTTAGCATAGTGATTGGCCCTCATAGAAGTGTGTGCCACACAAATGAAAAAAAGAAAAGAAGATAAGTAATGTTTGTGATTGTAGACCTTAAGACTCATATTTAGACCATTGATGTCTTTTTGTTTACATATTTACTTACTATGTAGATGTTTGACGTCCACGTTTGGATTCTTTAATCTTGAAAATGTTGAACCCGAGGTTACGCTAGAGTTTTAGTGTGGGATCCCACATCGGTCGAAGAGGAGAACGAAACATTCTTTATAAGGGTGTGAAGACTTCTCCTTTAGTAAACACATTTTAAAACCTTTAGGAGAAGCTCGGAAGAGAAAGCCCAAAAAAGACAATATCGGCTAGAGGTGGGATTAGCCTATTACATATTGGACGCTCGAGTTTGGAGAGGATGTTTAGAAAATCTAGGTCAGTTGATGTTGGTTTTTGTTTGTTCGTTAGAAATATTGAATTTGTGAGAATTTGTGAAGTTTTTCAACGTATTTAATTTATTGTTAGATTTTAATTTATTTTAAAATTTTCATTTTTGTAATCTTAATATAGTTGAGTTAGAGATAAATTATTATTATTATTATTATTTGATTATTGTTCAAATATAACTAAATTTAAAGTTAAAATTATTTATTCTATTTTTGTTATTTTTAAATTGACTATTTTAATTATCTAAAAATTAACTAAATTTAAAACCAAATACATTGGTAGGTTTTTTTTTTTTTTTTTTTTTTTTTTTTTTTTTTAAATTTTAATTTTTAATTTTAATTCCCCAATAATTTTAGACTTTAATTTTACTAAATTAATAAGTAAATGAACTATCTAATTTGATTCATTTAGAGGTATTGTTTTAATATAAATAAACAATAAATTAAATAAAAAAGGACCGCTATTCTTAGGCCTTGGGCCAGATCGTAAGCCAACGGCCCATAGGCCTTATTAGTCCATTTTCCAGGCCCATTAAACATATGGGCCAATTCTATTTGGGCCCAAAATATAAGCCCATACACCGAATCCAATTACAGAGTCTATTTGAAGCCCTAGAAAATTTCGTTGGTCCTATATAAGCTTTCCCCTCCAGTCAATCTTCTTCTTCCCTCCAGCCGAAACCTCTGCAACTCCTTCGCTGAAAGCCCTAGAAATCCGTTCTCATGGTGAGTTACTGTATACTTTTCGGTGCATTCGTCTTTATTCAAATCATTCGCTATCATACATGCGACTTTGGTTTTGTATCTTTGAATTCCAATGTACTTCTTCAACTTATTTTGGTGTTTGTTCTTGTTTGAATTGTAGGCGCCTAAGAAGGATAAGGCTCCCCCGCCGTCCTCCAAGCCCGCTAAATCTGGTGGAGGAAAGCAGAAGAAGAAGGTATGCTTCTTAGAATTAATGCTCTCATTTTCCTAAAAAGAAATAAACAAGTTTAATTAATTTAGTTTGGAATACTGTTCGTCTAGCGGTTTACTAAAGATTTTTTTTTTCTTAGATTTCGGATTATGGCGATGATTGCTTAGTGCTTGTCTCGAAATTACTCAAGAATATCATGAAACGAGACTTATTCCTTTTTTAATTTCCTCTGTCTTACTGCATTGCTTAGATTATTGGCTCATTAGAAAATAGCTTATATATTCGATTATGAAGAAGGGATGATATTAGTCATTAAGTAATGTTAAGAGTCAATGCCCTAAAAAAAATACAATGAGATGATTTAAAATTGCTGGTGTTCATGCATGAAATGTTTGTCTGGGAACTGTAATCACTCATCACTTGGTTTGCAGAAATGGAGCAAGGGCAAGCAAAAGGAGAAGGTGAACAACATGGTTTTGTTTGATCAGGGAACCTATGATAAGCTTCTTTCTGAAGTCCCCAAGTACAAGCTAATCACTCCTTCAATCCTTTCTGATAGAATGAGGGTACGTCTTTTCTTCCTTGTATCCATCCATGGCAATGCACTTAATACTTCAATTTGTTTGTTGTTCAACTGCAATATGTTGGTCGAGCAACCCAACTTAATTCACATGGTTTGATTTGTTATAACCAATTTGAAAACCAACCCATAGACTTTTTTTTTTACTTAGTACACTACCAATGGACATGAAGTTTACAGTCAAGAAATCAGATTTAAAATTTTGTGTAGACTAGACCCTTTTGGTTCAGATTTAAAATTTGAAAACCAAGTGACTTTTTGTTTGCAATTCAAATAATGGCTCCTTTGTGTCATCTGCCATATTCAGATCAATGGTTCACTTGCCCGAAGAGCAATCAAGGATTTGATGGCTCGAGGTTCCATCAGAATGATCTCGGCTCATTCTAGTCAGGAGATATACACCAGAGCAACCAACACCTAAACATAATTGAATTCACTTGTGCCCTGAAGGGTATATAGATGTGTAGCTGCCTTTGCATTTTTGCAGTTCCAAATTTTGTTCAGCGAAGAGATTAGATTTTGGTTTGTTAAAATGGCTTGATGATCTCGAAATGTGACGTTTTAATTCGTTTTAGCTATTCTACCTTTGAATCCAGGATCCTCATTGAGTCACTTGGTTCTTATAATCGTTATTAGGTCAGCTGTTTTAGCTTATTTCTGATCATAATGGTGTTGGAAACAAAAACAAGTATGGGAAGAGAAGTGTTTTTGTAGATATGGTCATTTTAATATTTAATTGCATTTGTTTTTTCAAATTTAAACACTAATACTAGTTAGCCTAATTAATGATTCTAAAGGTTGTTTTTTCAAAAAAAAATTAAATTTACAAAAATAGAGGTTGATTTCAATATTAATAATCATTTAATATCATAAAATTTTGATCTAATGATATATTCATAAAATATATTATAAGTCATAATTTAATTATCTAAAATCACAAATAAAAATGAATTTAATTTATAAAACAGTAAATTTATAAAATAAAAAAAAAAGGAGAAAAGGTTAGAAAATTTATTTCATTGATAAGCTTTAATCAATTTGAGAGGAAAAAAAAAAAAAGAAAAAAAAAAAGTAAAGTAAATCCTTTCTGAAAAAGTAAACATTCAAGCAATGAATTAAATAAGAGTTTAGAGGCTTAGTTGTCAATGGTCAGAAGAGGCTGCCTCCATCATTACCCCTCATAATTTCTTGCCAACACTTTTCTTTTACTAAAGGTGAACTTTACCAAAAGTACAAGTGGATGGCAGAGGAGATTTGGAAACCTACCTGGAAACTCCAAATCCATCCGTAGTGGGTATTTCCAAAGTTGCATTTTTCTTTTATTCATGAATAATGTTCAAAGCTTCACCTTTTTTAGCTAAAGCTGCAGCATCTAAATTCGCAGTAGAGTGAACACAATTCTAGTGATTGACATATCAACCTCAAAACACTAAGCACAAAAGAGTCTGAGAGTGATTGAAGTTTCAATCAGATTGAACTGATAAAATGCATGCAAACAAAGAAATCAGAACAAATCACCTTCCTTGTGTGTGTGAATGACACAGTCGGATTGTGGATATGCCACGCAGGTTAGGACATACCCCTTCTCCATCTGCTCGTCGTCCAAGAACGATCCGTCCGTCTGGTCAACTGTCCCGGAAACTACTTGACCTGCACAAGTAGAGCAAGCCCCAGCCCTGCAAGAATAAGGTAGATCCAATCCAGCACTCTCAGCCGAGTCGAGAATGTAAGTGTCATCAGGGGCCTCGAACTCATTCTCTTCACCATTTGGTCCAATTAACTTCACTTTGTAAGAAGCCATTGCTGACACTTTGAATGAGGAAGCCTTTAATCCAAATGCCCGGGATACACTCCTAAAGGAGCCCAAGGAAGATGGCCTCTGAACTAGGGCACAGGATTTCCTTGGTGTAGCATTTCTGATCAAGCAGGATGTTGGGAGTCTGACCGTCGACATGATCGGAGTTGAGTAGTGAAAGCTGAAGCCATGAAAATAAAATAAGGGAATTTAAACAGGAGGAAAGAAAAACCTCGATCATCGATCAGACACAATAGGAGATTAGAGATAATTAAGTACACAGCAACTTAGCTACTTCTACCCTTGAAATCATACACGTTATTATTAGGAAATGAAGATGAAAAGATAAACCAGCAAAATGAAACATACAAGATCTTGACTGCAAAACAACTTCATAATCTTTCACATAATCGCGTCAAAATGCTGGAGATTCCATCAACTACGCTCATTCCACACAAGCTCCAGCAATTTAAAAATTGAGTGGGAGTTTTGAAAAACAATCAATCGAGGATGTGAGAGAGTTCCAGATGACTAACTGGACATGGAAAGTTTCAATAACATTTCATAGTTCCAGATGACCAACTGGACATGGAAAGTTTTAATAACATTTCATTCTTGAACAAAAATCAAATTTTAAACCGATCAACAAGTAAAGCCAAATACAATTGTGGTTAAAATACCTTATAACAACGCATACTAAAATATTGGAAAGTATGAAACACAAACATCAAAGAATTTAAAACATTGACCAAAGACTGAATTACGACAACAAAGAATACTTCCATAACAGGCTGAAGTGCCTAGCACAATAAGGACTAATAGAAAAGTTCCTTTGGTGCATGATTGGAGACTAAGAAAGCAAAAAAAGGGGTCGAGATCCTAAAATTTTTCGGCACAGTACCTCAAAGCAAACAGAACTTCTTTTACAAAATCGTTAACAACTCTTCACTTGGAATTGAAAGAACTACACATATTATCGAGCAAACGCAACGATATAAAGTGACATCAGAAAGATCAAGTTCCAGAAAAAAAATTAAAAAAAGAGAGCAACTCCTCTTGAATCTCGTAGTAACAACAAAGGCCTGAACTATTCGTAAACGAAACAAAGAACAGAAACAAAACTCAAGCGTTTCTCGGTGGACTTCTAACACTCTACAATGCAAAAATAGAATAAAATAAAATCAAAGATCAAGAATCATCAGAAATCAAGCGTCTATAATACCAAAAAATTGATCATCCACACTTCGACCGACACAAACACATCAAAAATCCGCAAAAAGCATCCACCGGTGACCAAAATAAGCAGCGAGTAACAAGAAAAGCGAAAAAAACGAACTTACAGAATCTTAGGTCGCAAACAAAACAGTGAAAAGGACAGATAAAAGCACGAACAGGAGAAGATAATTATGAAAACGGAATATAAGCAAAACAACGATGAGAATGATAAGAACAAAGAAAGAAAGAGAGAGATCTTACAGCGAAGTGTGGAAATGGAGGTGTCGGTGAAGAGAAATGGAAAGTGAGCCCTAACGCCGCTGGTAGATGCAGAGCACCGGTGTGTTTGTCGTCGTCTTTCCTTTCTTAAGAGCAAACTCCCAATAAGGACCCTCGAGTTGGTAAGTGAGGCCTTGATTCTCTACGCCGATTCTATTGTAACGTTATTATGATTTTCTTTTTAATAATATAAATAATAAATAAAAGTTTTTAAAATTATATTACGAAGAAAATCACATAAATTGAAACCATTTAGAATGAGACGTGGGATTAGAGAAATAGGGTTCATAACTTAACTCAACTCTCTATTTTCGGGTGTAATTGAGTTGGTTCATAACCTAACTCAACTCTCTATTTTCGGGTGTGATTGAGTTGAATCAGGTTATTCATTTAATATAGGACAAACGGAAGGAAAAGGACGACCGGTCAATGACTTTTGTTGTCATATCAATCGCATTACAAACTCTATCAATAGCTCGCAAGAAGCATTTGGAAGACCGAGCAAGCTTGCTTCACCTATATATAAGATAATTTGTAGGTTGCCGCTTCCATATTTTGCACCCTTCACACTGAGCTACTCCCTCGAAACTGAAGGAATAGGTGGAACACGAGGCTTTTTAGGGATTCTCTAAATCTGAGCAAAAATCGTCAATGCAATCATCTATCTGAGCAACATGTCAATCACGCACCGAAGGGAAGCATCGTACGAGAACAATGTCAAAGATAGGGGCCCTTAGTGCCCGAGAATAGGAGTGGGAAACAACACTAGTCAAGCTGGGAATGATGGAATACTCTCATCGTCCTCTACAACTAGAAAGAATTCAGTTTATAATGATTTGAGCACTGAAAGAAGCTCGATGAAATAAACAGGTCTTTGAAGATACGAGCTTTTGTTCTCGGTCAGAATCTCATTTCGTGAACGGCCCATGTGCATACTCGTGTCCTACTCTTCAAAGTTGAACTAACAACTTGCAGGCAAAAATTGAAGGACTAAGCCAAAATAGAAAGATGAGAAGTTCTTGCAACGAAGTTTGTTTGTTTAACTATTAATATTAGCGGTACTTAAACTTCATCCATTACATCAAATGGTCATCCAAGCAATAAGTAAGGTGCACAAGGTTACAAAGGGAGGTTCATCTTTTTGCTCCTCAGATACCAGAAACAAGCATAGAACTCACATCATTATCTTTCTTCTTCTTAGGAGCGGATAACCGATGTTTCGACCATTCTTCCAAGGCTTTACGATGAGAAGGATTCATTCGAATGCAAGATCGTTTCTCTTTTATTATCTTCTCTGCATTTTTCCAATCTTCTGCCACTCCAAGAGCCACTAACACTGCACATGTAACAGCAACACTTCTTCCATGGCCTGGAAAAAACGAAGAACGACGTCGATATCGTTACCTTACTTCGGTCAATTGGTCACTTGCAAAATGTAATATATGGGATCCTTGTTCCACAGAAAATGATATCAAATATTCACTAGCAGTGCAAACATATCAGGAACGCATGTCCAGTGACTTATCAGATTGCAAAGAGGACATAGCAAACATGAGAGGTAAAAATGTCATAGTATTACAACCTAGCCCATGAACCAAGCACCTAGTAGTGTGCAAATCCCAGAAAAAATGTGAGAAATCCAAGATTGTAGGAGGTGTTGATATGAACCCGAGTGATGTTTGATAATACATAAGGTTCTATGTTTGTCTTCGGATTTCAGCGATAGCGTTTTCTAGGATTGTCGTTTAGATCTTATTTTACTTGATTGGAGTCTATTTCTTTAGTTTGGTTCTCATTGAAAAGATTGTAGGACAATAAATAGACAACCTAGGCACTATCATTCAAGAACTAAGAATCAAGTGAGAAGTAATCCATGGAATCAGTTCTTCCATTCCTATCGAGTTGAAGCTCGCACTGTCGGGAGCATCGTTTAAGAACAATGTTAGAGACAGGGCCCCTTAGTGCCTGAGGATGGGAGACAACCTTATTCAAGCGGGAAATGGTGGTCATCCTCTACGACTAGAAAGAATTCAGTTTGTAACGATTTGGGCACTGAAAGAGGCTCGATGAAATATACACGTCTATGAACCAGTTCTTCTAAAAACAAGCATCAAACAATAACACCAAACAAAAATCATCATAGAAGCATAATCATCCATACAGATCCAGGGAAAACTTCTATCTCTTAAACTAAACTTATATAAACAACAGACGTCAATTAATCCACTTCAATGCACTAGAAAATCATAATGCCTCATCAAATCATTAGGGCTAGTGAACTTACCATAAGCACAATGAATAAACACCGGCTTCTTCAGCTCTCTCTTCTTACAAATCCACCGAACAGCCCTTTCAATTTCTTCAGGCTGAGGAGACCGCGTATCCCAAGTTGGAACACACAAGTAACCAGTACCAGAGACTTCCAAACGCCTCGGCAGTTCACAAGTACAATCAACAACGGCAGGAGTACCAGGAGGCAATCGATCAGGTGAACAAGGCCACCCCCCAACATAAACACCCTCACAAATTTCAGAGTAAGGATCATCCCTAAGGTACAATCCACGCAACGAAGGAAGAAATCGAACGAAAAACAAAAAGGGACCAAAAATCACGATCGACCAAACAGGAAAAGTCCCATCCGATTTCTTCCCCAACAGCAGGGGAAGATTGATAGATGGAAGAGAAGCGATTGAAACCAAGAGAGAAACTAAAGAAGCGTACAAGAAAGGAATCGATAACAATCTGAAGCCATAGAATCGAAGGAACAGGAATTGAGAGAACAGAGCTGCTGCCTTCAACCCTATCAATAATGATAATCCTGGTTTCATCATCTTGGAGGCTTAAAATTCTGGAAAATTCAAACTCAGATGAAGATCAGAACGGGAAATCAAAAGGATTCTTACAGCTTGTAAGTGTGTAGTGCGATTTCCTAAGAATCTTGGAGACCGAAGAGGACTGGATGAAGAAGCATCAGCGAGAATTGTCCTCCAATCCTCGCTGAACAGGAAGCTAATTGGAGAAAAGAATTGTTTTTCTTGTTTTCTTGTAAATTTCAAGACATTTATAAAGGGGGAAATTTCAGCCGTAACGAACTAAATGAGCCAATGAATTTCGTTGTAACCTATTTTTATTTACATTTAATATTTTATTTAAACATAAATTCTTCAAATTTGATAAATCAATTAGTTTTTTAAAAATTTTAATTTATTGAAGATTTATTAAATAAAAAATTAAAAATATAAAAGAGGACACTTTAAAATTTTTAAAACTGTATTTTCTAAAATATATTAATGCTCATTTTAATAATTGTAATAGCTAAATTATTTAAAAAAAAAAAAACCCTCATAAAATTTGTTTTGTTTCAAAAAAAAAAAAAAAAAAAAAAATTATATTTTAGAAATAATTTAATCCTTAGTTAAAATAATAATAATTGAAGAATAATATTTCAACTTGAATATTTATATCAACTTTTTTTTTATGTGAATTACTTCTAAAATAGTCCGACGATCCTTTAATTCAGAAAAGTAACTTTAAATCATGACAATAAAATATAATGCTCACTTTAATAATTACTTTTACCGGTTGATCTCAAAAAAATAATCTTAAATCGACAATAAAATATTAAGGTCCACTTTAATAATTACTTCACGTGTTGAACTCAAAAAAGTAATCTTAAATTAATTCGTTAAAGGGATGTGAAAACTTCTTTTTAGTGGACGCGTCTAAAAACTTTAAGGGAAGGAAAAGCATAAGACAATATCTGCCAGTAATGAACTTGGATTGTTACAACTTCGCTTTAGAATTCTAACAAATATTTGAATTGTGATGCTATATGAAGTTCCATAAGCTAAAATATCAACGTTCTAAACATAGCTTAGCTTAATAAATAAGATAGCTATTACAAGTTTTTGAGGTTCGAAGTTCGACTCGTAACCATTTACCTTAGTGAAATAAAACCATTATAGGAAGGCATCTCTCACCAATAACAAATATTTCCTGCTGCAGCTGCTTCTGTTGTTTGCTTCATTACAAGTCAATTTCAACCCTATTCACAGCATCATCAAGCTTATAGTTTTCTGAAGCTTCATTGTTTCTTTGTTCGGCCATTTGCATATCAGCAAGTGTTTCTCCCACAATAGCCGCGGAGAGGAATGCCATCAACTAGAGCACTATTGGCCACGGACCACTCGCTCGCCAGTCGCTCTGGCAATGATTTCTGGGATCTGAATCTCCGTCTTGCTGACCTTGACCTTGTAAAGCTTTGACCACTCCGTCCCTATGAGGCTTTGTCCTTCAAAGAACGAAATGTAACGGCTTAAACTCACCGCTAGCAGATATTGTCCTTTTTGGGCTTTCCTTTTCGAACTTCCCCTCAAGGTTTTTAAAACGTATTTGCTAGGGAGAGGTTTCCACACCCTTATAAAGAATGTTTCGTTCTCCTCCCCAACCGACGTAGGATCTCACAGAAACTATCCTTTACCCTGCGGTCAAAAATTGAGATAATGAATGCCTGTATAGCTAGTAGCACAGATATGGCAGGTTAGAAATGCAGCAACCAGCAAGAATATGATTTGTTCGATACATAAATGCCTCATTTCGAATCGAATATCACAAATCAAATTATTGGTCAGAAGTTAAATGAACCTATCATAAATAAAAGTTCATACCAAATCAAAGCAATATGTAACCGAAAGTCGTCGGGAAAATTTAAAGATCGTGTAACTGTAACAAAGAATTATAAGGCTAAATGATAATTGAAATAAGGTTGTTCTGTTCACCATTCAATTTACCAGATAGGAAAGAAAGCAGAAAATGAAATATAAACAAAGTCACCTAAACTAGAGAACAGATGAACAAAACAAGGCAATAAAGGAAAACAACAAATAGGGTGCACCAGTCCAAATGTAACCCCATGTTTCCAAATTATTCAACAATCTATACATATCAGTTAACGAAATGGATCTAGCCAAAGAAACGACCCATCAACGAGAACTATACCCTCCACAATTTGGGCACTAAAAAAGGCTCGATGAAATAGACATGTCTATGAACCAGTTCTTCAAAAAACAAGCATCAGACTAACACCAAACAAAAATCATCATGAGAGAACAAAATGGATCTAGCAGCACCACAAAATTTGAAGGCACATCATGAATTTAGAAGAACGGAAGAGAAAGACAAAATCATGCAAAAGACTATTATGTTCATCTTTTCATTCAGAATGTAGTTGTTATTAAGAATGACTTGCATGCCCTAGCCGTAATGCACCAAAGAAAGAAGAAACCCCTATATCTTAACCTTAAAAGTCAATCAAGGATGAAGAAATCAGAACGTTGTGAAACTACTCATCAGGGATCATACTTCTCGAGTCTCATGTACTCCACAAGACAACTAAAAACTGGATCTTTAAAAGAAAAAAGACTTTACAATGAAGCTAAGACAGATGCAACCAACAAACGATTTTATCGTCGACCTAGGGGTGAAGCATTTTTATGAGAAAATGAAGAAATGAAATGAAGCCATACGAACAACGGTACCAGGTTAGAAAATCATTACAGTGAGTAGGACCATATGATCTTGAACATTTGTCCTTCCAGCTATGACTGAGATGATGTTTTGAGCTTTTTCCATCAATCCATGCAAGAGAGAATGCTTGCCTCAGAAACAATAAGGATATTAAAAGAAAATCAGGACTCGGTATAGAGGAAAAGGCAGACAAAAGTAAATAATGATACGAATTAAGTGTAAAAAGAACCATTTCGTACATCTACGTCTACACAGTGCATTGCAACAACAAAACAATTCACATGTTACCACAAGTATGAAGAGGCTTTGCACTATGACAAGCTGTTGAGCAAAACGCCAAGCATCTTCTCCTATCAACTGGCAATCAAAATAGACGACATCCTGAAGATCCTTCAATTTAACTCAAATATCAAAAGAAAATCAACATTAGGACAGTAATGCAGTAGTCATCATTTTTCTGACTACCAAGAGCTCCCTGAATTCAATGGCAACATAACATAGCTAGACTGAAACCCACTATTGTAGCAATGGAAATTATATTTAGAGTGAGGATGTAAGAATCACACGTGATGCAGAGCTAACAATCCAACGAAGTTAGAGCAATCACTAGCTAATATATAATAAGTAACAGGGTAAGTGCTGAAACGCCATCGCTGACCTCATTCTGCATAGACATGCAGCAGGAGAAACCAAAGATTAGTTTCTGAGAACAATAAATGATAAGGAGATGTAAAAGAAACGAGCAGAAAAGAACATCATAGACAAGAGTCCTCCGAGAAAATTGTTTTGATTGCATATGAAATAAGTTATCTGGTTACATCAACAATTATGACCTCCTCCACCCTCCACCCCCCACTCCCTCCCTCCCTCTAGAAGTGAAAGAATTGGATGACAATGAAACCAAGAGCCAATCTGTCAGAGGCTTAACTTATACATGGAACTTCCCCCCGACTAAAGTATAGAATTCTAAAACCCCAGTAAATGGGGGAAAAAAGGTACACTATACAAGCACTATAAAAGCATATTCAAGTCAGCGAGGTCGTCCATGGGTATTTCAAGGCCCACTGCATCATGATCTTGTAATCCATCCTCGTCAATGTTCAACCAAGAATCGAGATCCTGAGGCCCACCAAGTTCATTGCCCACACCTAATTCTATTGATTCTAAATCATGTAGCTGAAGATTTGTGAAATCTGTACATTCACTAATTTCCTTTGATGAATCCTGAGTAGCATTATTAAGGGGCAATACCACAGTAAATTCCTTCTTTGTGCTATCATTTGCAACTTCATTGGAAATCCTAGTTGCAGGGTTGTCAGAGTAGGTTCCGTCCGTCAACTTGCCTACAAATCTATTTCCAGCAGGAGATAGCTGAGCCGCCTTCGGCTTGGGCTTTGTTTTTGTTTTACGCTCAGTCCTAAAATCCCCAGCAGATGAACGCCCAGCTTTGTTAACACATAATCTAGCTGACATATCTTTGTCCCTCTCTCTCTCGCTTCTCTTCCCCTTAGCTCCAGCTAATGAATTGTTACCCACGGTTGATACAACCCTCATGCAAGCACTTCCTACATCATCAAGTAGCACTTCTTTCTTTTTCCCTCTATTCACTATAGGCCCAGTTCGGGTGAAATCCTGGTCGGAAGAATGAAGTAATCCCCTTCCACTTTTATGATTCTGCAGACCACTGTGATAAGCTTCACCAGGGAAGGAACCTGCAATGGTAAGATAATATCTTAAAAACCAAGGATACAAGATGAAAAGATTAACTTTTTTGACATTACAGCAGAGGTCTGCATGAAGCAACGAAAAATCATTAAATGGCTCCAGAACAAATTCATGAATCCTACTTGTAGCTCAAGCACCTTAATATAACCATTCGGTTTGTCTCTTCTGTTCTCTTTTTTTTTTTTTAAGGAAAAGAATAGTATATCTAAGTTCAAGAATACACCAAACAAAATAGCAAACATGACATATTATGCTTTTGTTTTATGAGTCAACTAACTGGAAACAATTGAATCATTACCATTCATAACATCTGCATCAATTCGGTTAGAAGGTCGAGTTAAAATGTCTCGAAGTGCAGGCTCACTGAAGCAACTCTTTTGTGTATCTTCAAATCTTCTACACCTAGCAAGAGTTCTTTTCATGAAAGCTGAAGCAACTTGTTTTGATACCTTGGAGATTCCCAACTTTGCAGCACTACTGCCTCGAGTGGCCTATCATATCAATCATATGGTAAAATAGTGAGATAATAAGTGAATGTGAGCTATTTAAAATTTACAATAAACTGCCACATGACTTTAATACTTCCAAGAGAGTACTCAATCAGATAAAAATAAAATAAAAGAAATTATTTATGTATTTATTTTTTTAAAATCTTCTGTTTTGATTCAAAGTATCACATTCCATAATTCATTTTCAAGGCAAATTAATTTGCAGAAGTAAATCCGTGCCAAGTATACAAGATGATAAACTAAGTTTTAGTAACTGGAAATCTTAGGAAAGGATTGGTGATCCTCTCGTTAAGCGAAGATTAAGGGGAACAGCTTGCACATCTTTCCTAGTAGTGATTACAGAAAAAGGGCAGTAACAATGAAGTATAATTTCCCTGTAAGATGCAAAATTGCTGTCAGCCATCAGTCAGGAACATTGTTGCATTACCCCACTATGAAAGTGGTCTTTCTAAATATGACAAACTCAAAAAGGAAATTTTTTAACAACCACCCAGTATATAAGTTAGAGTTTCCTTCAGCTCCGAAAGCCCAACACCCAGACTAACAGAAAGAAAGAGAGCGCTGATGAGCACTATACTTTGTAGTACGTGGAGAGTCTTCCTAGCCATATCTTGAATCTTCATTTAGGTAGACCTCTTAAAGTATCAGAAGACAAGGCTTGATATATTGCATTCTGTGAATTTAAAAGTGGGTGCCATTCGTTGGTCTAAAATCCAATTTTCCCTTGATTGGGAGGTCAAAGAATTAGCAATCTCAAGCAAAGAATCTCTGCCTCCTAGCTAGATGCCCCTAAAGATTTCATGCAGAAAAGGATGGTCTTTGCAGGAAGGATATTGTTGCTAAAATTTCTTAACACTCATTTGGCTGGAAACTGTTCTCTTCACTCATATAAAGGACTCATTCTGCCATTTACAAGCTTAAAAGAGGTTAGAGGTCTTCTCAAAGAGAGCAAAATTTTCTGGTTGATTGCCACTAATCCTCCAGCTTCTGAATCATCTTTGCTTAGGTGAGGCTCACCTTTTTGTTCTTTCCAATGATTCAGATAAATGTAAATCTCTCGTCATTGTAAGATAATTAAGTTTTTATTCCCTTCCAGATGACATGGGCCTTCTAAGGAATTAGCTGAACGATGAACAAGAATGGATAATCTCAACTCTTTTCTGTCCTCATTTTCTTTCAACATCTCTCAAGACAAATGGGCTTTGGACGGTGGATAGTTTGGGCATCTTCACTTACAGCTACTTTGTGAATTTATTCAGCAAACAATACATTAATAAATAAAAAAGTTCCAAGCCAACAAAGATTACAGAAAGTGCAAAGAAAAATAAACCATTTACTTCCTTCCACCCCCCCCCCCCCCCCCCCCCCCCCCCAAAAAAAAAAAAACTACCAAAAGACGCTGTACTCCTGGAACTCAGTTCTCACCAAAAGAAACATGCTAAAAAAATGATGAAGGGTGTTGCTTACCAAAATATTAAACGACTACAAATATCTACCAGATAAAAATCAATTGGCACATAACAGGCATGGGAATCTGGGATTTATATTTAGAAATCATAACAAAAAAGTCTTATAAAAAAAAATATTTTATAAAATATAAATATTTTATATTTTCACATACCAACTGCTTTAGACAAGCCAACTGAACAAGCCGATCCATTGCAAACTGTTCGCGAGACCTACAAGGTGATTTAAAAAAAAAAAAACATCCCACAGTAAATAATCATGTTGCTATGATGTATGGGTCAAAGATTGAAGGCAAGTTAAAGATTGAGGCAAGGGTCTAAGTAACTGAAAACCCACCGTTCTTCTGTTTTCCTGCCCTCCTCAATTGCTTTGATTATTTTGTTTCCATGAACTTTTGTCTTAACAACCTATGCAGCATAAGTTCAAACATCAGCAACAAATATAAAGCTTAGAAATGTCAAAGGAGATTGCACAGCCAAATCTTATGAAAACCTAAATTGAAAAACATAAAAGAGTATGCAGAGAGCATTCAACCTGTTGGTTAAGTTTCTTCTCTAATTCAAGAATTTCGTGATTCATAGTATCCTCTTCCCCATCTGCTAGGTCAGGCTAAGAAAGATACCATTGAAGAGTAGAAGAAATAAGGCAACTACACAGAAAAGTATATATAGAATGTACAAACTAAATCCTGAAATATATACCACAGTCTCTGGGAATAGTCCAATACTCTGGAGCTCCAGCATGAGTTTATCCTCCACAGACATCTGCCCATACGGGCAATTAAAGACAGAAACATTAGGCTCTTTCAAATGCATGCCTGGTGATCCATCAAGACCATTTTCATGAAGCTCAGGGAAGTATCCGTTGTTTAATGGTTGATATCCATGATCAGCATGATGCATGTCATCATTGAAGGACTGGCTGTCACGCCTTGTGAAGGTAGTGCCCCCATTGCAAGTAAATCTACGACCAGCAATTTGCAGAGTTTTAGGATCCGACTCAGATTCAAATGCAATTCCAATGGAGTTCCCAGTCTCAACATTGACGGAAGGATGCATAACCCCAGGAAAGCCATCTTCCCCGTAATGTGAAAACATATTTGTCCCTCTACTTTCTTGGTACTCCTCCGTTTCATCTTCAACTATTAAAGCTGATAACACTCTTTGGTACAGTGGAGTAACGATTTTCCTCTTTTCTGATTCTAATTTTCCACTTAAAGTAACGAAGTCCTCAGCTTCATCAACCTGATCAACATTTTTAAGCATATTTTGTGATTCATGTGAAAACTGGCTTTTTCGTCCAGAATCAAATGCTTGAGGTGACGAATCCTCCTCTGCCACAAAAGTACCCTGAGAAAATACCCCTTCATCATTATTACGTGTGAAGAAAAGAAAACAATAATATAGATGGATTCTTTTTTTCATTCCTATTTCACTTCACATTTAGAATATTTTCCCCAAAAAGTACTGAAATATACACAATAATTCTAGAAAAGAACTACTTTGATAGGCTAGGTTTGCTTAAACAAACACCTGCACCTCAGAGAGTTTGAAGACTCAATACATCTATCTATAAAACGCTGCAATTTAATATCCATGATTTTTTTCCTTTCAAGGAAGAGAAAGAAAGAAAGAACGAATACAGAAGGGCCAAACAGGGCACATAAACTCAGGCCAACAATAAAAGAAAAACCTACAAAAGACACCCTAAAAGGAACCCAGACGAAGCTAACTTAACAAGAAAGAAGTTTTTTCTCTGAAGCTGCCAAGAGCTAACTTACAGGCCCTAAGCAGATACCATCCAGTCATAATAGGCAATCCTTCAGAAATTCGTGGATGCACAGACTCCTTTTGTGCAGCCTGTTTTTTTTTTTTTTTTTTTTTTTTTTTTTTTTTTTTTTTTTTTTTTTGTATGCCCTTAATTATTCTTTCATATTTCCCAATGAAAGTTCGGTTTCTTATTATTTTTAAAAAAAATGTGAATGCATCAAAGAACTAAAGTTATTTGCATGTCCTACTATATTTCCCAATGTTCAAATTTCTCAATTTTCTTTATAAACCCTATATCTTCATCTAAATTTTCTGACAATTTGAAAAAACCTTCAGTGTTGAATCATATATATATATATATATATATGCTACTAGAAAAATAAAAATCCAGACACATACCGGAATAGTGTTCTCATGGTCCAATATTTCAGAAAAACTCTCATCATTCTTGTCTAGAGATATCTGCAGAACAAGATAAATGATAATTTAAGAATAGCTTTTAGAGCCACTGAGAACTATTGATGTCTAGAAATATCTTTTAGCAGTATAATAGAATATTATAGTTCTTACCTGCTGCTTCAAAAAGGATTCATCCTCTTGGCTGACGGGAGCAAATAAAAATTCCATTTTCCACCAGAATGAACTAGAACAGCAAACATCTGTGATAGCGAAAATATATAGGAATAATATGACCATGATTCAGGTTCAAGAACTAAGCAACTGTACATGCATACATGCATACACACACACACTAAACATTCTTTCCAAGAAATTCAAAATTTGAAGAGGGACACGTACAGCTCGGATTACAAGCATAATTTGCAGCTTCTAAGAGTTCTTCACGGTCATCGTCTGATTCACCTATAAACCAAGCATAAGAATACTAATGCACAAGTATCATTTAGAAAGTGGACAAATTCAGATATACATCCATTTTTCATCTCAACGGAGCCCAGAAACTCAACAAGAAATAATTTCCTTTCAAGAATTTTCAATTCTCACTTCTAAAGCACATCATGTTTTACATCGTCATTCCACATATGGGTTAATCTATATCTTCCCTTTAATAAAAAAGGAGTATAATGATATCATTATAAAAGCATACATGTAAACCTCAAACAAAAACATATTGTAGCAATAGCATTCAACAAATGATGCACTGGAAGAAAGTTCTTATATAGGCTCATGCTCCCCATCGTCACATTGCACAAGTAGGTTAAACTAAAATTGTACTTTCAAGAAAGATTAGTAGAATGATATCATTATAGTAATTATTATTTCAACTCAACACATTCTTTTCAAAGGGAAACAAAAGTCCACTCCATACTTAAGCAGACATCCAAACCTAAACAAAAACTATTTTGTAGAAGTAACTAAATTGTTACTATGGAAGAATGTTTTCATACAGCTATTATTTAGAACTTCTAGTCCTACGACCACCATTATGCTTTCTCCCTGCTCAAAAATATGTTTCTTTTTTCTTGCAAAAAGAATGTTGTGTCATGTAAAAAGTTTCTAACTATTAATATGATAGCTGAAAACAGGTGAATTGGAGTACGACATGACACATTAAACACTAAAAGTCGAAACTTTCAATCACTCACTGGCTTTAAAGTTGTATGGTAAGAACTTTAATGTAAGAACTATTACTAAACATAGCGAGTATCATGTTTCTATGAGAAACGCCTCATTAAACGCCATATGAATCGAAAATAACATACCTGTACAATCAGGGGAACCACCAGCTGATGTTTGTGAAACTCGAGTGAAGGCCTTACGATCAGATAACTTTTTAAGTGGGGGACGCCCTGACTTGCTGAATGTATTATATATATCAATAAGATAAAGATTATCGACAAAAAATAATGAAAGTGAGAAAATAAATGTTGACAGATCTATCACCTTCCGTTTTTCTCAGAACCAGGCCTTGCACCTTTAAGTGGCTTAGTCAAAGTTGGAGTCTCCAGTTTCTCCCTCGATGGTGAAACTGAAACCCTTGAAAATGATGAACCTCTACCGCTTCTTCCTTGTCTTCTAGCACTGTCCCGAATTTCTTCTTTGCCATGTACCTTGTTCTTCATTGAATGAAATATGTTAGGAGCATTATTCTGAGCAGCAGAAACCAACATTCTTTCATCTAGTTCCCCACTCACTGATCCTTTCTCTTTCAACTGACCGTCGTGATTTTCACCAGCACCAGATTCTTCACTCTCAGATAACCTGGCAGGAGATGACACAACTTCCTGTTTCACTCTGACCTGTTGACTACCAATAGACAAGTTCCTTGCAAGAAATGAGCCACTTGTCACAGGTGAAGCCATTCTACCACCAAAATCTGAAGGAGAACCTTCAGACCCCTGCACATCATCATGATTTGAAACAGGTGATAATAGATTAGATCTTCTAGTACGGGACATTTTCTGTGGCCTTTGGACAACCCATTGAGCCATGGGAGGAGAAGATGATCCACTGGGCATGGGACGCTTGCGATTATTAGCCCCATTTACTGATTGAAATTTATTTGAGATTGGAGGTTGTTCCCAGCCATCAAGTGCTCCAGACATGCGCGAAATATTAGGAGACGAACTTCCAGCTGTAGTAGAGCCAGACCTGGGTGCCCTTGAACCCTTTCCTTTTGCCAGCAAATAAGGGCCAGCTACATGATTATCTTCACGAACATTTAATCTGGTGATAATTTCACATTAATTCAAAATATCGTCTAAAACCTTACTAACTATATATGCTAGTAAACATAAACTACTCAAAATATGGCAGTAGAAAAAAAGTCCAAAGTTCAATTGCAGCAAACCACAAATACTTAACACAAACCAGTACATCTACATCATCCCAAGAAATGGTTCAATACATTAATTTCGCTGGGGAATCGTGTGTGGAGAAACAAGAGCATATCATTTGAGAGATTATGTTCAGAAACAGAACCTTTCTAATAGTCGTGAAAGTTACAGAGAGAGCACCAAAAGGAAGTACTGTAGTAAGCAGTCACCCACACCTCATAAACCTCACTAGCCAAAAAAATTGTATGAAATTTTGTCTTTTCTATCCAGGTCAAACTTCCCAAAGAAGGCTTTTAATACCCTATGTCCATAACACCATCCCTTTTTGTTTGAAATTGTCGACAAGCAATAAAGTGAAGAGTTGGTCATGAGATTAACTTGTGTGTGTTTTTTTATATAATACTGCTTCTATTCATAAAATGAAAGTAGCAGACATACTAGTGTAGTAGATTAAAAGAATGACATACTTATTATTTCCTTTAACTTGTAATCGGTCCTTTGCTTGTCCACCAGTTGGATCCCTATAAAGAGTAGGCTTTTTTTCAGGCTCAACCTTGGGAATAATACGCACACTTGAACCAGTAGGCAAAGAACTTCCATCACCCTTGCTCATGCCACTTATACCACTAGAAGAACCTGATCTGCAATGAACATCATATTTCAACATTCATTCATCTTATAGCATTCATAAACAGCTAATGACACATGAAATAACTCATCTCCAATAAGTATCCTCTCCAGTTTCCCGTAAATTGAATATGTCAGTTAAAGAAAAGGAAAAAAAAAAAGCAATAAATAGAATATCCACGAAATTAGAAATATGTTACGCTTTTATAGACATGAAAACAGAATTTAAAATATACGGATTACATAAACAAATGTGTGTATGTTACGTGAATATGACTGCACAGTAAAACAAAATTAAAATTCTTCAAACCTACTTCAACTATTTCATAGTGCATGCCACATAATTAACTACTCTAGTTCAAAAAAATAAAATCTGGTGAGGGAAGGGGTGTTAGAGCAATTTCATTAATATCAAACACGACAAAAAGGGGATGGACGATAAGCTATCCACTCAATTCTGCTCAAGAATTTTAGCAAAGGCTGAGAATATATGCTTATCATGATACATGGTTCTAAAAAATAAGTCACTAAAGCATGAGTGACCCATTCAGATTGAAAAAGAATTTTTATGACAATAATTTTCATTGAGAACCAACTAAAGACTACGTGAGGCCAATGGATTGAAAAAAAAAAAAAAAAATCAGCAATATAACAAGTTAGGATTCAGCCACATACCGACATCTTTTTAATGGAGTTTTTATTGGGAGGTTCACAAAAGGTTGAGACTTATTTTTAAAAAATTCAATTTTAGACTCATCTCCCAAACAATCTCAAAAGGACAATTCCACTGGTAAATATTTATTATGGGAAACAATGCACATCATATATTCGACAAAAAAAGGGACACAGCCTGGCATCTCGGATGATGGGTCCTAAGCATAATTTGAAGGATAATAAAGAAAGGGTATCCAATCCAAATTAATAAGAAAAGAAAGTGTTGTGTATTACAAAAATAATATGTAAAGAACTCCAAGTAGAGACTGAAAATTGTACATTTTCACAACCCAGAAATATTTTTTGAGGAAAACTAATCTGAGAACAAAATAATAAAGCAATTGCATTTTGGAAATAAAGATAACAAACAAAAAAACAAAAAAAAAACAAAAAAAAAAAAAAGTCAAGATTAGCATACAACCATGTCAGTTATAGAACATTACTAACAATATGTTGCTGTGTGGGGAGGTTCATGCAAGGTATTTAAAAAAGTCACCTTTTAGATTCATCTCCCTAACAATCTTAAAAGGCTAATTCCAGTGATAAAGCAATTGGTGTTTGAAAAAAAAAAGGTATAAATGTCAAGATTGGCATACAACATTGCTAGTTATAGAGCATCACTAACAATATACTAGCTAGATTTCTCATCTTTGAATAGCACAAGACTCATTCATATAACAAAAAAGTAAAGTAAAGAAATGCATAATAATGATGAAATAAATCACCTGACACTCTGGGACTCGGATGATTGCCCTCCTGGCTCATTATTAAGCTTATGAAGCATGACACGTTTTAGCTCTCCTTCACCATCCAACGGTCTGTTTAACACAGTACCCACGGAGCGCTTCCTTTTCATTCTTCTATCCCATGATTCACCAGTTGGAAGTTTGCGAATTTTTTCTTCAACTAGATCAGAAACTTCACCACCATCCCTAAGCAAATCTCTATCTCTCCCCAAGGGTGGAGGCTGCCTCATAACATTGTTAGTTCGGCCTTCAGCCTATCAAAAATTCAAACAAATATAAAATTACTCGAGCAGTTTAAGTCTAAGAAATATCTAACTTTCATGCAGTGAAAGAAAAATAGGTATGAAGTGTGTAGAAATTGAAGAATGGTGCTCAAGAAAATTCTGGACAGCAGTAAGAAATCTCAATAGATAGTAAAAGGACCTCCTGAAAACCTTAAGAAGGCAGTTAACAAAGATCTATCATTAGATGACCACTCATGAAGATGAATCGCTAGCTGAAAGGTCTCCTTCAGAACTTTGCAGCATGGACGTTATATCCAATTAATCATCAAATTTAATAACTTCTCAGAATTGCTACTGTTTCCTGTTTCCAACACTACATTTTCAACCTTTCTCTTCCTTATCCCTTTCTGATTAAAGAAAAAAAACTTTACTTTTCACTTATAAGTTATATCAAGTGATCCTTAAATTGGTGGATAAATCTACATGCTTATTTCTACCAAAAAGTAACTATACATATCAGGTGACTAGATATCCAACCATACTAGAAAGCCTATAAAAGAAAATTAGAGATCCATCAAATAATTAACTTCAATTTGCAAAGATAAAGAAAAATGGGAAAGTTGTAGGAGTTCGTACTTTTCTTTACATTTGTGAGTATCTAGGCTGGCTTGTACCTGTCTCAACTTTTCTCATAAAACAATTGTTTAATCCTATTACATTTGGTTGCCAAGGAAACTAGTAGGATGTTAAAGCTTAGGTGGGTGGCAACTGGCAATCACGGCTTAAACTCATCCCCTCTAAGCCCAACCCTTTATTATTTAAATTGACAATTAAGGATTCTTTCATGCTTCATGGTTGAAGGTCATGGTCATAAAAGAAGTCTAATAACATGTTCTACTCCAAACAAGCTCCAAAGTTGCACAAAAAAAGTCTTCACGTACGCTCATTTCCAAATTACAAAAAGACCCTTTATGATAGAAAACCTCAAGTAACTCGCAATCCATATTTGTTTCAAAGACTCCAAATCAGATGGCTTAGCCTCAAGTACCACTCTTTTCAAATAGAAAATGTCCTTCATATCTAGAGACAATAAAAGGGCAACACAAGGAATTCTACTCCAAAAACACCTGAAATTGCAAACAACTCTCTTAAAGAACCTATTGCTTCACTCTTTCTCACAATTACCAAAAATTAGTAATCAAAGCATAATTCATTTAATTACTGATTTGGTCACTAGCAACGCAATATAGCTAACCTCTTCTCAAAAAGAAATAACAAATGAATTTAAACTATGCAGCAAACTTCCATAGGAAAACAAAATAAGTTCAGTTAATCAAATGCATGCTGAACAAATAAGTAAAGAGTAAATAGTAATAGTACTTTCTTCCTAAAAGATACGTGCCCAAAAAAGGACAGCCCAAACAAATATATATAATTAAAATTTAAAAAAATAAAAAAGAAACCAAATATAGATATGTACATCAATAACTTTCATTCTATGGAAAGATAACAGTATAAACAAAGGGACGTAAATATTGAAAACTACAATAAGAGTAAATGATTGATAAAATTTGAACAGACCCTTAATTCAGCAACTGAAGTCCGAACACGCTTGCTAAGAACATTGTTTTTTGCCCTGTCTTCAAGTCTCGGATTCACAACATCTGGAGAATTTCGGTGAACCTGACTTCCCTTCTTCAACAGGCCAGGCCCAGCAGGCCTTTCATTAGTTAAGATCTCATTCCGAATTTGCTTCTTCTGAACCTGGGACTCACAATACTTGTTCAATTTGTGCAAAGATTCATCCATCCTTCTTGCTCTACCCCTGAAAAATATACGATCATCTGAATTAATATTCCGATGAAAACTTTTAGGAGGAAGAAGAAGTGGAGTTTGTGAATCTATTGGTGACAATAAATGGCTTCTTAGTCTCCTCTCTTTCTAGCCTCTTTTGTACTTACAATCTCGTGCTCATGCAAATTGCCATCAATTGGGCCTCTATATCTTATAACCACTTGGTTGTGTGGGTGTATACCTCATTTCCTCTTTTGAAGGGGTTTCTTCTTCAATAAAAGTTAAAGTTTACCATAAAAAGTTCATGCCTCTAAGTTTGCTGATTATAGAATCAGGATTCTTAAGAACTTGGGAGAAATGTATAGTAAATCTCTCTCTCAACAGTTCTCAACTCTTGTATTTATCCTCAACAAGGATTTGACTAAGGGCATTTGGAAGAACAAAATCTAGTTAATATCCCATGAATCTTTTTTTAGAAGATTGAACACTAATGACAAAGTTCAATGGAAGTTTTCTACAATTAACTTATTCCTAGAGCCGCGTTATATGTATTATGTGAGGTACATTTGAGGAAACCCAAAGCCAAGTTTATGCTACTAAGCCACAACATTTTATTAGATTATTCCTTCTTTGGAGCCAGCTATCTACCATCTATTAGAGGATTCTTGGACTATACTTTTTGCACACCAGATTAAAAGAAATGGAAGATCCTGTGGGAAAATGGCCTCACGGTTGGAGTTGAGAGTTGAGGAAGGACAAAACTAGAAGTATAATTATTTTTAATAAAAGAAATTATGATACTTGTAAAGTTTGAATAATTTTTTAGTTGCAAGTTTTGTAACAACTCTTAGTCATTGGGTTACCTATCCAAAAAAGTGATTTAATTATTGCTCTTTTATCATTTATATCACTCAAGTTCCTTATCATAAACTCCCCCATTGTTTGAAAGACCTTTCCCATTTTTCCTGCAATTATTTACCTCCTATTAACATAAAGTTTACTATTTCTATTCAAGAAAATAAGCAACAATCTAACCAAGAAAAGGGATAAATATTTATGTATCAAACAGTTTGTTGTGAGCCAACTTGCCTAATAGTTACTTCGGTGACCACCCTAATTTAAGTACGAAAAATGCACTAATAGAATTTGTAACTATCAGGATATGACTGTTTCAAACACAAGGATTGCAGCATTGCAAAATCACATAAAAGGAGAGGGTAAACACATACGCATGTCTTGTGAATGCGAAAAGTAAGTACCTGGCCTTATTAGTTGCTTCCAGGACACAAGCTCTGAACCGCTTTAGCTCCTCCACAGCCAGAGGAAGCTTCAAACGACCAGGTCCAAATGAACTGTCTTCTACGTTCGTCCCAAATGACATCTCAAAAACCTTTTTCAACTCTTCTGGACGAGGATACTTGTGCTCTCCCAATTTTATAGGATCCAACAATAAAAACTGAGATAATGTAGGCAGATCCCCGGTGGAGGAAGCAATGCCTCGAGATGAACTAGAACCCAGACCAAACATCCGGCTCTCTCCACCATCCCGATAGTTTCCAGACCTATCTAAACTGCTACTTGTCTGGCTCATCCTCTGTCCATTGCTATAACTCCCCCCAAATCCTAACTCATCTTGAATAGCCGAGTTGGAAGACTCAAACCTCACATTTCCTGCCATCACTTTAAGCTAGTTGAGCAAAACCCAAACGAAAACGGCTTCCCTACAATATGCAGGAATCCAGAACCCAGCTCTGGAGCAGCAAACTGCTAGAATTATCTGCAGTAACCATCACATCAAATCAGTTCCAACCCCTGACTATCAAATAACATCTTTGAAGTGCTAAAAGGTAAACGGGATGTTGTTCCATTCACAATCAAAGCAGGGAGCAAACCAGAATTTTCATATAGCTAAAATATCAGAATAACTAAACGAAACACATATTTCCAGAAACTTTATACTACCCCCTCGATAACGATCAAAGTTTCCCAACCAAATATTCAAACAAAAACTCAATTTCAGCAAAATCGCAAGTCTTGAACGAGTCAGATCAGAAACCTTCACAAAACCAAAACTAAACAACCAAGCAAACTCTAAACCCTAGTTCAAGCAAAACCTCTAGGGTTTGGTAGCGAATTACCCCAAATCGAACTCCTAATCCCCCGGAAAAACTCCAATTATTCCAAAACACAGAACTCCAGATGACAAACATTTACCTGCATTGACCGATCAAACCCACATCGAACTGTAACAATGATAATTCGCGATGGCAAATAGCACCGTTCAAACACCTTAAAGAATAAAACAAAATAAGAGAGAGAGAGAGAGAGAGAGAGGGTTACGATGAGGGAGAAAGCAGCCACCGTAGAGATACCGATTGAGGGAAAAGGAGAGAGAAAATTAAAAAAGAAACATAAAGATTAGGAAGGTCCCGCTGAAATTTACTCGGACAAGGCAGTAATCGGCATAGTACACCGCCGCTACAATCAGGGCCCTTAATCAGGCTTCGGTCTTTCGTGGGTCCCTTCAATTTAGCGCCAAGCTTTTGACAGATACATACTTTTTTCCTCAAAACATCAAAAAGAAACAAACGCTCTCACCTTAGACCATAAACTCCGTGAAATCTCCTCTTCCTCCTCAAATCTCTCTCTCGAACCACTTCGCCGCCACTGTTTCTCCCGTCGCCGTCCTCCGTCCACCGCTCGCCGATCGATCAATGGACGGAATACTAATTCGATGACCAGAAGAAAACGCTCCGTCTTCCTACCGGAAAGCTAACCAGCCGGAGGATCTTGAGAGTACAGTGATGTGGAAAATCATTATCGGAAACGATCCGCAATCAGCAGGATGATCGGCGTGTGGATCGGAGAATGGCGGCAAGAGAATGGTGTATATATCCACTTTCCCGTTGATGTGTTTTGTTTTCCTTACGACTTAGTCAAAACTTTTATTTTGACTGTATGACGACTTAGTCATCGCTCTTATCACAGTTTTTCCTTTAATTAATTTTGTAATATTTATTAGAATAATCCATTTTTATTTAACTTTTAACATTAAATAAGTGTTTTAATTTACAAAATAATTTAAGTTTGGCCATTTATTTAATTTTTTAATTTGTCCACTCATTTCAACAAAAAAATATATATATATATATTATTTAATTTTGAAACTACACCGAATTAATTTCATCTAAAATATAAAAAACTCATAAAATTGAATTAAAAAATATTATTTTTATTGGAATAGTTTTGCTAAATTTGTAATAAACAAATATTTTATATTCTATTTGATAATATTTTGATAAAAAAGAGTTGAAATGAACATATTAAAATAGCCAATTTTACAAGTTTAAGTCTAAATAAATGTTTTACACTTACCAAAATTTAAATTTTATGTAAAAATTAGTTTTAAATATAAATAAAAATTGCAGCCATTTATTCTTTATATATTTTAAAATAATTATATTATATTTTAATAACAATTGAATTGGACTGTAATTGTGATGTCACACCGTGGATGGGGAGAACAAAACACCCTTATAAGGGTGTGGAAACCTCCTCCTAGTAGACGCGTTTTAAAGTCTTGAGGGGAAGCCCCAAAGGAAAAACTCAAATAGGACAATATCTGCTAGCTGTGGATCTGGGGCGTTACAAATAGTATCAGAGTCAAAAACTGGACTATGTGCCAATGATGAGGCTCTTCCCCAAAGGGGTAGACACGAGATAGTGTGCCAGTAAGGACGCTGGGCCCAAGGGGGGTGGGACTATGTGCCAGTGAGGAGGCTCTTCCCCAAATGGGGTAGACACGAGATGGTATGCCAGTAAGGACGCTGGGCCCAAATGGGATGAATTTGACCGAGTGTCACATTGATTGGAGAAAGGAAATAATGTCAGCGAGGACGTTGGGCCCCGAATGAGGGTGGATTGTGATGTCCCACATTGGTTGGGGAGGAGAACAAAACACCCTTTATAAGGGTATGGAAACTTTCACGTAGCGGACGTGTTTTAAAGCCTTGAGGGAAAAGCCTAAAGAGGAAAGTATCTGCTCGATCTGGGGTGTTACAGTAATGAGAAACTTTAGAATGTTTTTCGAGAAATATTTTCAAATTCAGTCTCACGTATTGTAATATATTCTTATCGCTATTGTATTAGGTGACAATCACACCATCAAAATTTGATTTTTATAAAAATCAGCTTAATATATTACCGAGTGAATTGCCACATGTCATGGTCGTACATTTTCAACCGTGCAGCATCATGATTTTGGCACACTTATGACAAGCCTATGAAGGACCATGACACCGCACACACCCATGTCACGAGAAGATCCATGTAAAACCCGTACAACCCTTTTTCGATCTAATCACGACAACAAAGTGAAAACAAGCCTAGGATTAAACCTGCTCAAGCCTAATCTGTCCATAGACGATCTACCTATTCCAATCAAATTGCACCGGGTTTCGTATATGCCCTAGAAAAAAGGGAATTTGGGTCAAAAGCTCGAGTGTTGAATCAACCTCGAGTTGATAAAGTAATCTGAACCCGATTCAATACTCTTCCAACCCAATTTATAGTATCATTGAAGCACGTATAAGTCCTAAATTAACAAAACCACCACACTAACCATGGTTAGTTTACCTCACAAAACTAACCTATGGTTTAATTTTGTATTCTCAAAAAATCACAAAGGCAACCACTCCAAATTTTTTATATTAAGCCTAGAGACAATTTAGAGGAGGATAAGATAAGCACCGTACAACAACAATATTTTGTTTTTTCAAACCCACATGCCACGTAAGCGAGACGATGACGTTGAACCAATCACATTCAAGTGGGTCCTACATGCTGACGCAGCATAAATCCAACAACTCTTACTAATAATTGCTTCCCTTTATATATAAATACGATCATAACCCCGGTTTCGCTTCCTGTATTAGCAATACCACAAACGAACAAAGTTGCTGATTGGGGAACCCACCGATTCCGATCCATTTTCCTCCATGGCTATGGCGACCTCCAGCTTCACCTTCATCGCTTCTTCGTACTCTTCTCAGTCTCCGCTTCTCTGCCGGTCTAGGTTCTCGGAGTCGGAGTTCGTTGGTCATGTCTCTCACCGTGGCTCTGGAGCTGATAGGCTGACTTTCTTGAGGAAATGGTAAGGTTTGAATACTGTGGAGTTTTGTTTTGTTTTGTCCTGTAATTTTGTGTTTGAGGTGAGTTGAAATGGAAACTCGTTGAATCTAATAATCTCGAACGAACATCAAGAACTGGTTAATTGTCTGTTGGCATTGATTGCTTGATATAGGAGTTTCTTAAACTGTCAATAGCTGGATTTGCGTTCTTCTGGTGGTCTGTTTTCTGGATAATGTGAAAAATAGAAATGTCGGCTATCCAGTTGACTGTCGGGGACGAACAGAGCACGGTTTTGAACTTCTGAGTTTGGCATAGAAATTATTAGGTTCGTTAGAACGTGAATATATGACTACTTTTATGAAGCAATGGCTTTTAATTTAGTTTATACTAGCTTCTTTGTTCGCTTCAGGACTTGTAAAGATGTTATGTCGCATAATGCTATTACTTGTATTTCTACGCATCAGAGCCCTGGGCTGAGTTTTTCTTATACTCCCCGCATACCTACGAAGATCAGTAATATGGATTCCCTTTGATACTTAATTATTAGAAGTTGACCGTTAGTTGCGTGACGGAAAGCTGCTGATTATCTGTGATGTTTTTTCTTCTTCAAAATACAATCTAGGCTTGCTCCATTTGTATATTTTACGAGCTTGGATAGACGAGCATTAGGAAATGGGCGAATCTATAATTCTAATTGCTCTGCCATTAGCAAGTAATGTTGCTGTCATTGATATTTGCACCACGAGTTTATTGAAATCAAGAGCGATCTTATTTATGAAGTAATATCAATTAATTTGGTTGTTTATATTATCGATAGTCTTTAAGTCGCCAATTTAGACACCTTTTGACTTTCACCTGTTAGTTTAGCTCAACGATTCTCTTGCTCTTCATTCTTGTTCACTGAAACATGCAACTCATGTTTCTCATGGCTTTCTCTTGATTTATATAACTCAACCGAATGCTTATGTCCTATTTGTTATATTGATCGAAACTTATCCAGGAATATCCTGAGTGCATCAACCAATCGTTTGAATGCTGTCAGTCCAACATCATTGGTCAGTTACATGCTTCTTAAATCTGCTATTGAAATAATATTTCTTGTGATATCCTCAATGCTGGACTGCTTACTATTTCTGCATGATAATGCAAACACGTTAAAGTTTTTCTTACATTTTTTCATCCTATAAATCCATCCAAGTTTTGATTTATAGTCAATTACTCCTCACCTTTTAGCTCTCTCCTCTCTTTAAATAAAATTTTTTGACGAGAAATATCTTTCATTGAGAAAAATGGTGTATGAAAAATGGGGGAGGGGATAATGAAAATATATATATGGAATACTGATTAATTTCATCCTTAATTGATTTCCAGAACATTTGAAAAGCGGCTTTATTATTAAAAGAGTGACCAAATTGTTTTTACGTATAATTGTTTCTTATTCTTTACAGTTGGAGCCAGAACTTTTAGTTTTGTTTTTCCATTCCTGTTGTTTCACTTTGCCTTTGTTTGGTTTGGTCTAGTTTTTGTGCAGTCCATTGTATGTCCTTTCATTTGAAAAAAAGCTTAGGCATCCCTTTTTTTATGCCTGTTTTTTTGCCCAGTGCGTGTATGTGTGTTGTGTTCAGTTGCTATATATTTTTTCAGCTGTCAAAAATATTGGACTCCAAAATCTCTTTTGGTCAGCCATTCAACAAATTCATTTTGATTTCAAAATTTATGCATTTATTTTGCTGCAAAGTACTTATAATCATGGACTGTTTGGATAATTTGATTTTATTGTACGAAAATTTCGGTTTGTTAATCTTTATCAGTAATTTTAAATCTGAACTTTAAAACTGTGCAATAGATGATTGAATTTTTATTTCAGCTATTTGATCAAGAAAATGTGCCAATGCCCATAGTTCACATAGACCAGGATTCAGACCCCAGTGCAACAATTGTGGAAGTCAGTTTTGGCGATCGCCTTGGAGCTCTTATTGATACGGTGATTTTTGCAGTTCCCTTATCTTATGCTTTCTGGAAGTTGTTTTACAAGATTTCATATATCTTATTCTCCTCATGCATTATATGAAGTCATTTTGAGGCTGTATGGTACGATGTAAATGCTAAACAATTTTCATATTAGATGTTGGTTTCTGGGTTATAATTAAATTTATTCATTAGTAGGAATCCTTTTTCTATTTCAACGTTGTGGTCAGTGCCTATGAATGCAGGAGCAATAGATGCTCACAGAAACAAAAAATTGGCCTATAGGAATCTTATGTGTAAATTTATTTCTACTATCCTCACTTTGTGTAATACAAATTCACATTTTCTAAAAGAATGCTTTGGTCTGAATTTAGAGCCAAGTACTGAATCGTACTTCATCTGGTATGGTACTGAATCGTATTTCATCATCTTCTCTTGGATTTCTTGCATGTAGATGAGAGCATTAAAAGATTTGGGTTTGGATGTGGCAAAGGGAACTGTTAACACAGAGGGATCAGTAAAGCAAACGAAGTTTTATCTGACAAGACTGTGAGTTGTTTTCATTCTTAATTTTTTTTCATTTAAGCTACTGTCTGATGTGGTTGCTACAGCTCCCTTGCTTATCTTATTCCAAATTTGTCACTTCACATGCTGGCTGTCCGCATACCACTTTTTCTCCATTTATATTTGGTGTTTACTATCTCTTTTCCTTATTTTGGGGAATACCACAAGTTGTGTGGGTGGGCTCAATTTTGTCTCCTTTTCTATTTTTTGGTTCCTGAATTCAAAGAGGAAGGCAATTGTGATCCCATGAACTATTTTGAACAGAATTTACGAAACTGGTATGTTAAGAAAGAATTGGTGGCCTAATAACAAGCATGAATACAAACTAGATCGTGCACCTCCTCTTTTTCCCTGCCACAGTAAAATTCCATCATATCTTTTAAATTTAACAAAAAGTAGACTAAGGAAAGTTGGTAGTCAAAAGAAATTTGGCCTTCTGAATGAAGGCATGTTCATAAGCCAGCAGCAGGAGAAGTGGTCTTTAGTTAAAATTTCAAGTAGAGAAACTTATGTTTAATGAAGCAGACAGCAGAGGCATAAAGTAGATAATAAGAAGATGCTGGATCTTTTTGGAAAGTTCAGCTAATATCCCAACTGGTCTACACCCAAAACTCGTCCAACTCCTGGACTATGTTGTCAGGACGTAGGCATAGCTTCTGCCCACTTCTGATATGGCAGTGAGAGCATGACCCCCTATTCAGATTCTTAGTTCTGACGCATGTCAGCATTCTGTTATGTTACCTTCTGTTATTTGAGGATTTACTATATGATCTTAATTTCAGATCACGGATTTAACTGCGCTATTTTGCAGGGATATCCTACCTGTGCTCTTATGTAACTCACAAACCTTTTAACACGTGTTCTTATGTTTGTCATTGTAGAGACTCGGGCCGTAAAGTAGAAGATCCTGATTTGTTGGAGAGCATTCGCTTAACCATCATCAACAATCTTTTGAAGTATCACCCAGTATGTAGACTGAATAACTCAACATGCTAATGACTATCTTTATGTATTGGGTCTTAAATTGATCTCTCACTTAACTTTCTGAATAGTTCCTCTAATTTTCTTTATCTTAGCTTTCTAGTTTCTTGGTAGGAATCTAGTCAAAAGCTTGCAATGGGTGAGGCTTTTGGAATTCAACCTCCAGAGAAGAAGGTATAACTCTCTTGATGCGCATACTATCTTTTATGGATAAATAATTGCATTTAGAGAAAATATAACCATTCATCCAATTCGAGGAGTCGTTTGTAACTTCCTTTAGATGTGGTTTTCTCTTCTCTTCTTTTTGTAATTTCATGCTATCAACTTAATTTTTTCTTATTAAAAAAAAAAATGATAAAAACAAACAAAGAGGCAAGGGATCTTGCCTCAACTGAAGGCTAGAGGATTACAAAAGATTTTCCAACTAAATCGTATAAAAAAAGGATAATTACAGAAGGGTAAGTGCTAGAGCCCGAGAAAAAGAATAACTTCAGCAACATCCCAAATTTCATTCTTATCTCCCTTAATTTCATTCCAAACTATCCACAAGGCCAGTTACTGTATTCCGTCAGATAACCAAGAACTTGTTACCGTTCCTTCAAATTTTCATTAATCTTTGCAGTTGGTCCTCTTTTTTTTTTTTTTTTTTTTTTTTGGTGAACTTGGAACCTAGATTGGCTTGAGCTGCTTAAATGTTCGAATTTTCCCCTTTTCTTTTTCTTTATGCTTTTAAGCTTTCATAGTGCTGACATCCATTGAATATACACACTCTTTTTTCTGACTCACATTTTCTGAGAAGAAAGAAAAAATTACTAGATTTTCTGAAAGTTCTTAAAGTGAAAATAGTAGTTTCTAAATGCATTGATGTTCAGTGGAGGTTTGTGGATAATTATCCCATTACGTATGTGATTAAATAACTTGATGTTGCATGACTATGAGTATCTTTTGTAGATTTTGCAGGAAAACATTGTCCTCTGTTCTTTTTGTTTGTTTGTTTATAAATCTGCCATCATCGTCTTGGAGTGAAATTCACTTCCCTTCAAATTAAGGTCCTCTTTTCATGTGACTGGGTCATAATTGTTTTCAGTAATCTCATTCAATAGTCATGCATGAAGTTGCAAGTTGTTCAGGATCTTGAGATCATTTTTTGGCCATCAAATTCAGCACACTTATATTGTCATTTCGAGGGATCCAAGTAAAGTTTTTGATGGTTATGAGGTCCGTGTTTATGAGAATAACCGAGATTCCTAATTTTCTTTATGCAGCTTGATATTGATATTGCAACTCATGTTCACGTGAAAGCTGATGGACCTAAAAGAAGGTTTTTTCTACTTGATTTAAAATGAGCTTCTGAAAATTTTGTTGCTTCCCATCTAATAACTGTTGTACATGCCAAATTCTACAATATAATTAAACAAAATTGCGGAGTTAATTTTTCATATCGACTAACTTTTTTCATTTTCAATTTATATAGCCTACTATGTTTGGAGACAGCAGACCGACCTGGATTGCTGCTTGAAGTTATAAAAATTCTTGCTGATATCAACGTTGAGGTCGAATCGGCAGAGATAGATACCGAAGTATAGCCTTCCTTCCAATCTTCTTTTTCTCTCTTCTTTGACTTAGCATAACAATATTTCAACTTTGATCTCTAGGGATTGGTCGCCAAGGACAAGTTTCATGTCAGTTACGGGGGAGCTGCGCTCAATAGTTCCTTGTCTCAGGTACATACATAGTTCATGAAATTTAGTGCATGTTTGGGCATATTTGGAAAAGGAATTAAGTGTTGGTACTTTTTTAATTCACCATGAAATATTCTAATTCCTATTTGTTTTTTTTTTCTTCTGAGTCAAGTTCTTATTTGTTCATTAACCACCCATTTGTTTAGCTTTAAAAAGTTTCTACCACGCTCTTCCTTCAAATGTATGAGGCTTAATGTAACAGCCCAAGTCCACTGCTAGTAGATATTATCTTCTTTGGACTTTCCCTTCTATGTTTCCCCTCAAGGTTTTAAAACGCGTCTCCTAGAGAGAAGTTTCCACTCCCTCATAAGGAATGCTTCGTTCCCCCTCTCCAAGTGAGGTAGGATCTCACAATCCACCCCGCTTGGGGGCCCAACATCCTCATTGGCACACCGCCCAATGTCTGGCTATGATACCATTTGTAATGGCCCAAGCCTACGGCTAGCAGATATTGTCCTCTTTGAGTTTTCCCTTCAGAGCTTCCCCTCAAGGTTTTAAAACGCGTCTGCTAGAAATAGGTTTCCACACCCTTATAAGAAATGCTCCGTTCCCCTCTCCAACCGATGTAGGATCTCACACAAAATAAAGTTGAATCCCTTATTTTTCTATTACACCCCAACCACCGATCACTTATTAACCATTGGTCTTCCTGCCTACTATTTTTGGACTTAAATGCTACCTTAAGTTTAGTTTAGGGGCTGAAATACATAAATTTGAAAAGTTCAAAACCAAAATGAAACAAACCTACAGGTTCATGGACTAAATTGCAATTTTAGAAACTAAAATAAAAAATATTAACTGACTTTAACTTTAGTGGGCCATAAACAAGAACGTGGAGGGGTGAAGTGATATATAAATCTTGAGGCTTTAGGGACTTCTGATCTGTAAGGCTGTTTAGTTTGTTCTCCTTTTTTGTTATTTATTTCATTATTTTCATTTTGAGTTCATTGTTTCTCTTTAATTAGGGGAAAGACTTCTGGTTCTAACGCATTTCACCATGTGTTTAATGTGTAGGTAGTGGTAAATTGTCTTCGTTACTACCTGCGAAGGCCCGAGACAGACATAGATAGTTACTAAGATCTCGAGGAACCATCATCACAATGTAAGCTTTGAAACTGTCATGGGATCCTCTGTTTGTGAGCTCTCTCATCATTTCTAAAATTTCTATTTCGAAATTTCAAACTCTCAGATGCATTCTGGGATATGCCTTTGGTGAGAATAATGCCTAATTAACTCAAACCTTGTTCACGCTGAGACCATAAATTTACTTGTATAGAGTTGAAGAATCAGATGTTGTCTCACAACAATGCAAATCTTCCATGTCTGTGTTGTATCTGTTGAAAACCGAGCTTCGAGGTAACAAATCTCTTCGGGTTTAAATATTTATTTTATGTTTTGAGTATAGTAATAACTTGCAGAGATATTGCTTATATGTTTCTAACATTTATAAAAGGGACGTTAATAAAAACTGATTGGAGATTAATCTTTAAGATTTTATTGAAGGTATGAAGACTAAAATAAGAGTATATTAGAGACTAAAATGGAATGAAACTTGAAGACCATCTAATAATCTACTATAATTGTTTTATCATAGTCAAGTTTCCATCTTGGGATCTCTAGGTTATGGGTTCACCACGCTTCCGTTGCTATTATGATCTTTTGTCTTTTATTTTAGTTTTTATATTGAGGATATATCAAATTTAGTTTTTTTTTTTTTTTTTTTTTTTAATTCAACAACATTGCATGGTGGAGAAATGAACTATCGATCTTAAAGGATGGTTATCCATGATGTTGATTAGACCTACACGACCATGGAAAGGCCAGTTCAATTTATTTGTTCCTGTTTGATCACGTTTAAGACCACTCAATTTCTAACCAAATCACGAGTTTTGTTTCGATTTAGTTTGGTTTGTTTTATTTATCTCCAACTTTTATTCATCCAAAAGTACAATAAATGATGAAATCAAAAAGGTTCTCTAGATACTTGTCAATGCAACTCGTGCTCCTATGTTGGTTTTTCTGCCGCCCTATCCTTAAGCTCATATCTCTTCTGATTGATAAGGTTGGCTGCGTTGGGCTTGTCGACCCTTTATGGTTGCAGAAAACTGCGGCGCATGTGCTTACTTCAGGATACATTTAGGACTTCGTTACATTGCAGTTTTTGTGCAAGTCTGAGAGTAGTTGACATGAGATAATTGTCATCTCTAAGTTTAGAACAGACCGATCTCTGTTTCTTATGATTTCCTAAGTGCAGCTTCTCGGTTAGCTGAGGATCCTTCCTTAGATAGTATCTCGACAACTAAAATAGATTAGCTGAGGATCCTTAAATACCTATTTAGAGTATGATTTTGAGGATTTGAGCTATACTCGAATGCATCTTGTAGACCTCCTCTTCAAATGTTGCATACTTTGTTCTTTGGCTTCATCCTTTTTTGCTACAAGTCGAGGAGGCTTCCCCCCTCCTCTTCAAAAGATTACTCTATGTCTTTCATTGAGTTCAACCAGACACTTTTGAGCTCTAAATTTTTTATTACAATAAAATTTGAAACTACACAACTTCTCCTATTTTGAATCAAAAATTAAAAAACAAATTATTCTAAAACAGACGAGTGATGAATTGTTTAGGTACACTTTCAAGAGATAATCTTGGATCAAATAAATGGTTTCCTTTGAAAATGATTTATTAAGCTTTTTTTGAAGGACAAAGTATTATCTTTTTAAAGAGTGTGTATATATATATATATATATATCATTATTGAAAAGGGAGGGCATCATTTCATTGCACAAGCAATGACCTTACAATTTCTTCACTCATTTTCCTTGTGAGTACGAAAAAATGGCCTGCACCAGATAATTCATGGTAGTGAATCCAAGGAAGTTTTTGAGCGATATAACGTTGTAGCTTAACAGGCACAAGCTTGTCTTCGTCGCCTTGCCATAGATGGACGGATCTTTCGTTCTTAAGAAATATGTTTTCAAGAAGCATTGGATCGAACTCCCATTTACCAAATCCGATCATCAGGTCACGGTGGAAGGATTCAAATTCTCCTTGTTGGCTCACGTATTCCTGAAGAAAAAATGGAGAACAAAGATGCAATTTGTCTAGAAGGAAAACCTAAATCTTGAATATAAATAATGATTGTTTGCCCTATTAATTTAGGGGAAAATTAAGTCAGGAAATAAAGGGAGTGACTTTACTTTTGGTTTTTCCAAAAGACCTCATACCAATAAAGATCTATTCTTTACTCATAAATCCATGATCATCTCCTTAATTACTCCCCTCGAACAAAGTACACCACAGAGCCTCTCCTAAGGCCTATATAGCCCTCAAACAACCTCCCCCTGAATCGAGACTAGACTCTTTCCTCTGGAGCCCTCGAACAAAATACACCTTTTGTTCGATACTTGAGTCACTTTTGACTACATTTTCGAAGCTATCAACTTTTTTGTTCAACACTGAAGATTCGATTAAGATGACTACGTTAAGGGCATGACTCTAATATTATTATGTTAGGAACCAAGAACCTCCACAATAGCATGATATTGTCCACTTTGAGCATAAAACAAAAGGAAAGAGACTTATTACCCAATCCACTGGCGACCTCCGTTTGAGACTACGAATAATTTCAATATCTTGACTGGAAAAGATCTCAGGCCTACCGGCAAAATTGCTCAGTGGAGGAAAGAATTTCTGAGTGTTCCACCAATAAGTTAACCATGGAAGATGATGAGCAACCCTCAATGCCCAGTGATCTTGTGGTAGTTGCCTGGAGAAACTTTCCTTCGATAAGTTTGCAGGAAAACTAGGCCACCAGTAGTTGATAACTGGAGCAATTAGAGAAGCTCCCGCCAATCTGCAACAAGATTATTGCATCTTTTTATAGCTGAATTCGTCAAAATATGCAAAATTTCTTACTTTTTCGGAAGGATTAGGTCCATTAACAGCAGGTGCTGGTAAAATACCCCACCGATTATTAGCTATAATGACTACAAAATTACCATCAACTTGTGTAGCACTGTTGAACGAGCTTGTAAAATACCATCACCAATTAATTATTTTTTTAGATTTAACTTAAAATTCAAATATATTTTTATAAGTCCAAAACATTTACAAAAAAAAAAAATAAATAATAATAATAATAATAATAATAATTATTATGCGTTAATAATCAAATCATTAATACAAAAATGAAATCGAGAGAGAGAGAGAGATGAGGAAGATGAGAAGCCTTCACACGTTTGTGAAGAAATTGGAAGGACAGGACAAGAGAGGTCATTAAAACGCCTCAATCAACTATACTTTTAAACTAATATTTTTTTTTTTAAAGTTGGCATGTAAAAAAATGACTTTATAGTATTAATTTCGAGACCTATTCCAAATAACCAAACATAGCATCATAATTTTCGGTTACACATTATTTACAACGCTTATAACACTTGAGGAATCTCGGAGGAATCTTTTTAGTTAGATAGAATGAACGTCATTATAAAATAATCACCTTTGGCACAGGTCAACTTCGCCAGATGAATATTTTGTAATATGTTTGTTGCTCAATCGAACATACCCACCACTACTTATGCTCTCCCAGTTTTCTGCGATAATTTTTGGGAGTTAAAGTTCTTTGGTTTCAACGGATAAATAAGAAGGAAAGATGGAGCCAAGACTACGTTCTTCGGAGGACGGGGATATCCCGACCCTACAAACATTATGCCTTTGCAATCTTATTTGGTTTAACTCTATTTGTGCCATTTTCTCGTATGTGAGACTCTCTATCTTCTTGGATAGATAACAAACGTCTTTCATGTTGATAGGGAGTTGTTTTTTAAGTAGAGGAATAAATGTGCAATAACAAAAATATTTTACAAATAAACTTCTTGTATCAATCACGTTACCTTTACGTTGCATGGTGGAGAAATGTCGTATAGGTTTTAAAGGATGGTTTATTGATGTTTCATCCATGACATTGTACCCAAATTAATGTTGAGTAGTCTTACACGACAGGAGAAAATGAAGAAGAAGAAAAAAATACTTGTTTATACTTTCGACCAGTACAATTTTGACAATAACTAAACCGCTCGTTCTTGTTTGATCACGTTTAAGACCAATAAATTTTCCAACCAAATCACGAGTTTGATTTGATTTTGCTTGGTTCGTTTTATTGGTCTCCAACTTTTGTTAATCCAAAAGAATAAATGATGAAATCAAAAAGATTCTCTAGATTCTTCATGTCACTACAACTTGTGTTACTAGGTTGGTTTTTTTGCCGCCCTATCCTTAAGCTCGTATCTCTTTTGATTGATTCATTGAGCTTGCCGACCTTTATGTTGCATAGTCCTTGTGCAAGTCCGACAGCAGTTGGCATGAGATAATTGTCATTTCTAAGTTTAGAACAAACCCGTCTCCTTTCGTTATGATGTCCTAAGTGCAGCTTCTCAAATTGGGGTTAGTTGAGGATCCTTAGATAGTACCTTGACAACGGGATTAGATTAGTTGAAGATCCTTAAATAGTACCTCGACAATTGGGTTAGATTAGTGGAGGATCCTTAAGTAGTTCCTCGACAATTGGGTTAGATTAGTTGAGGATCCTTAAGTAGTACCTCAACAACTAGGTTAGATTAGTTGAGTATCCTTAGTTAGTTCCTCGACAATTGGGTTAGATTAGCGGAAGATCTTTAGATAGTACCTTCACAACTGAGTTAAAGCAGGATTTCAAGGATTTGCTGCATACTTTGTCCTTTGACTTCGTCTTTTTTGCTACAAGTAGAGGAGACTTTCCCCCGAGATGCTACATGCTGAGGGTGTTGATCTTAGTCAAACTCTTTCCTTTTATCATCTAGTTATTTTGATCTCTACACACGACTTTGATGATTGATATTGTAATTTGGATTGTTTGGATTGTCAAGTCAACATCTAAGCCCACCTACACTCTGATGCACAAGTGAATAATCAAGTTTTTGAAAGAAGACTTCGATAGCAAAGAGTCGAAAAGAGCCGAGTATTTAGCTTGTATCTTGAAATATCATTCTTGTCGTACTTTATACTCGCATACTCGTAACGTTATTTGAGTATCGCATACTCATAACGTTATTTGAGTATTCCTACCTTCTTTGAGAATTTTATTGAGTTGTCAAGTCGTCATAATTACGAAAATTACTCTATTTCTTTTGTTTGAGTTCATCGAGACCCTTTTCCGCTCTAAATTTTTTACTACAATTCCCAACATCCACTTTGGGCAAATTTAATAACAATAACTAAAAATATAATCACACTTTGGGCAAATTTAATAACAATAACTAAAAATATATTTTGATTATTGAAACTTAGGCTAATATCTCATAAATAATATTTTTTAGTTGATTTGAACATGTTACCTGAGCTATATAAACTCTTATTAATATATATATATATATATATTATTGTTCTAACCCACGGAAGGTTCATTACCCAAAGAGACATGCAACTGAAAGAAAAACACAAGGCTACAAAGAAAAGGCAGGGCATTATTTCATTGCACAAGCAATGACCTTACAATTTCTTCACTCATTTTCCTTGTGGATACAAAAAGATGCCCTGCACCAGATAACTCGTGGTAGTGAATCCAAGGAAGTTTTTGAGCGATGTAACGTTGTAGCTTAACAGGCACGAGCTTGTCGTCGTCGCCTTGCCATAGATGGACGGAACCTTCATTCTTAGGAAATATGTTTTCAAGAAGCATTGGATCGAACTCCCATTTACCAAATCCGACCATCAGGTCACGGTGCAAGGATTCGAATTCTCCTTGTTGTCTCACGTATTTCTGAAGAAAAAAGGGGAAATTAAGTCAAATATAAATGATTCAGAGGGAAATTAAGTCATGAGGGGCCAATTGACATGAAACAAAGGGTACTAATGTTCCAAATTAGACACCTATGAGAGCATGGTGAATCATTCTGCCTCTGTATTAGAGAAGTAATCTTCGAGTACGACAAGAATTCGCTGTCCTAAAGAAGGCACTCACCATGAATTGACTCTGTGGTAAAAAATAGTTATGTAATTAGAGATGTCTATTTCTTTGCAGACACACCTTGTTCCCGATTTAGGCGGAGAATGGAGAAGAGAGTGGTATGAGCTAAACGGAGATCGAGGACATGAGGACAAATAATGTATTCCTGTAATGTCCCAGATCCACCGCTAGCAGATATTGTCCTATTTGGGCTTTCCCTTTCGGGCTTCCCCTCAAGGCTTTAAAACGCATCTCGTGTCTACCCCCCTTCGGGGCCTAGCATCCTCATGTCTACCCCCCTTCAGGGAACAACGAGAAGGCTGACACATTGTCCGGTGTTTGGCTCTGATACCATTTATAAGGGTGTGGAAACCTTCCCCTAGGAGACGCGTTTTAAAGCCTTGAGGGGAAGTCCGAAAGGGAAAGCCCAAAGAGGACAATATCTGCTAGCTGTGGATTTGGGACGTTACAATTCCCCATCCATGTTCTTGCCTAGAGAAATTTATCTTTAAACAAAGTATTTTTTTGGGTAGGAAATGAACTACTTAGTGAAGTTTTTTCATGAATAATTAACTATCCAATTGAAAAAAAAAGACTTATTTGGTTCAAAATTAAATTAAAAAAAACAAACAAACAAGGAATAATACCCCGTGGGGAACCCGATCATCGTAAACTTTAACTAAAAATTTCACGAGAATGGAGATTAAACCGGATCCCCATTTCCTATCTCGACCCTCCCTATGGAAATTCCTAAATGTAAATAATAGAGGACTTCGAGAAAATAGGCTCAAACTATGACGGCCACCTACTTAAGATTTAGTACCTTATGAGTTATGTTGACTACCAAATGTAGGAGGATCATAAAGTAGACTTATGTAGTCGTCCCTATCTACTATAGAAGACGTCTTGCTTTCAAGAACTGAAAAATAAACTAAGGGAAAGAGGGACTTATTACCTGGTCCACTGACAAGCCTTCGTGACTGCGAATAATTTCAATATCTTGACTGGAAAGGATCTCAGGCCTACCGGCTAAAATGCTCACTGGAGGAAAGAATTTCTGAGTGTTCCACCAATAAGTTAGCCATGGAAGATGATGAGCAACCCTTAGTGCCCATTGATCTTGTGGTAGTTGGCTGGACAAACCTTCCTTTGATAAGTTTGCAGGAAAACTAGGCCACCAGTAGTTGATAGCTGGAGCGAGTAGAGACGCTCCCGCCAATCTGCAACATCGAAAGATTATTACATCTTTTTATAGCAGGCTGAATTGGTCAAAATATGCGGAATTTCTTACTTTTTGCGGAGGAGGATTAGGTCCATTAACAGGGGATGCAGGTATAATAACCCCACCGATTAGCTATAATGCCTATAAAAATTATCGATAACTAGTGTAGCACTGTTGAATGATGAGTATATGCTAGAGCTTTGTTCGTGCACTGAGAAGACCATAGTTCATGGATTGTGTTCAAATAATACAAGTAGCTATGACATAATGAGTTGCATACCGTACCGATCGCGCTCTAGAAATCGTGTTGATTAGGCTTTAGCTTGAATGAAATATCCTAAACATGAATTTGCAGCTATGGGCTCCTTGGTACAAAATGCTTTAAGTTGTAGCCCAAGAGAAAAATATGGATGAATTCTAGACTTAATTAATGAGCAAAAGATGTGTAGTTCAGTAGTACCTGTGAGGGATATACTTGAGACAACCCCAAACTGCTTGGCCACCCATTGACAAGCCAATTACATAAAACTTAGGACCCAATCCTAGCTGATCACCAAGCTCTTCAACATCTAATGCTAAACTCTCTACCGTTCGCGTTGGATGCGGGTCGCTTTCTCCGTATCCAGGTCTGTCGAGAGAGACGACATAAACTCCGAGTTCTTCAAGGAACCCCTGAAAATTTATCACCAAAGAGAAAAGAAATTAACCATCTAACAGGCATTGAAAAAGCAGTAAATAAAAAAGTACTGAATCCAAGTAGAGTCGTAGCTGAATACAGGAGAAGGATGAATTGCAACTGCTGCATCATGTCTGCAACTAGAAAAGCCATGGATATATATGATCTTGAATTTGGCTACTGTTCTGGAGACACCATGTTCCTTGTAAGCCAAATGCCTTCCATCTCTAAGTTTTATTCTTGGACCAGTTATTGGCGGACCACCGACTGAACCACATATTTTAGGAGCTGGAGGGCGAATGGCTGAAAATGCCCAGGCTGACAACCCAATTAAAATGACACCTAAAACTCTCAGGAACATCCCTGAGAATAAGAATAATGCTAACAAGTAAATCCCAATGAGTTGGTTTGATTCAGAAAGAAGAGATCGATCCTTGAACTTGTGTTTGTTCGGTTCTAGTACCAAGAACCTTCAATCTTGTGTCTAATAAGTTCCTATCATTAACCCCATTAGATCGGTGTTTCAACGGAACGATGGCTAGATTATATAAAGATCCTATGAAATATTTGATTTGAGGTAGGTTGAAGTCTTCGTGATGTAATCATCAACTAACGAGTTAACACGGATATATCTATTAGACACAAAATCGAAAGTTTAGAACCTACAACCTTGTTTAAATACAATCATGATCTATTTGAAACATTTTACCACTCAAAGGATTCAAAAGGATCTTAGAAAACTTATAATTAAACCTACAAAACATGAAGAATCAGCCAGAATCTGTTCGAGAAGGGAGAAATCCCAGAGAACAGGACTGGAAGTCTTCTATTACATTACAGAAACATTCCTCTCATCATCTTTATGAGCTTAGCAATATGTATCTGAGGTGTGGGATTCAAACCTCTCACACTAAAATGTCGAACTACGCTGCGTCAACATTCATATCATCAAGCATCATCATCAAACACTGAAGCATAATTTTAAGGAAGGAACAAGTTTCACAACAGAAAAAACTCAAAAGAAAATTATAACGAACAAAAGAAGTTCATCGGATAATCCAGACTCCATAGAAGAGAAGATCAATCTTCCATCTTCTTTACGAGCTTAGCAACATTACAGAAACATTCATCTCATCTTCTTTATGAGCTTAGCAATATGTATCTGAGGTGAGGGATTCAAACCTCTCACTCTAAACTGTCGAACTACGCTGCATCAACATTCATATCATCAAGCATCATCATCAAACACTGAAGCATAATTTTAAGGAAGGCACAAGTATCGCAACAGAAAAAACTCAAAAGAAAATCAAAACGAACAAAAAAAAGTTCATCGGATAATCCAGACTCCATAGAAGAGATGATCAATCTTCCATCTCCGTTCAGAACTATATTGCAGAATATTAGCCTAAACAGAAATTTTCCGAATGCGAAAATGAGCAGAAATTGTATCATTCCACAAGAACACACAGAAAAAGATAGAAAGCAAGAGAAAAAGGGAGAGCGACCTTTGTGTTCAGAGCTTCAAATTCGAAGCAATCGGATGATTCTGCCTCCCTTCCTTCCTTTCTCTTCTTTCTTACCTTTCATAAACAAAGAGTAGAATTCCTACGTCATATGAACATTTAAATTGACAGAGAAAAGGGTACCAACTTTATAAATTATTCCATAAAAAAGCAAAAAAAAAAAAAAAAAAAAAAAAAAAAAATATATATATATATATATATATATATATATATATATATATATATATATATATATATATATATATTTTTTTTTTTTTTGTTGAAATGGTTCTATTTTGTTTATTAAAAAATTAAATACATAATTTGATTATATTATTTTGTATATTAAACAAATATTTCCATTTTATGATGTATAAAATGTTAAGGTAACAAACAAATCACGAGTAGGAAATGAATCTTCAGTAGTAGAAAGTGTAATAGGTCGGGTCGTTATTTTTAATTAGCAGTCATTCTATCTGACTATAGAGGTCGGGACGTTACACAACTCATTCACCATCATTTAGTAGATAAACACATTATTGTCTTTTTATTAATTTTTTTTTTTTTTAGTGATATGATGTTGTCATGGACGTATGTAACCTTGGTTATTAGGAAACGTGTTTAGAAAAACTATTATGCTGCCTATTGTTTCGTCTCATCGATGAACCCGTAAATAATTCTCGTTTTTTAGTGTTTTTAATAACAATGTTATATAAAGTTTATATTTTTGGAGTTATTCTATTGATTACAAATTGTTTTTTTCTTACTAAATTTGCTACCATTTATTATATCTGAAGTGTTTCTTCAAAATAGATTTTAGATAGTATTGATTTATACAGTTTAGATATGATTTATACGGAAAAAAAAGTTATCATTTATCAAGATTTTTATGTCATTAAAATAAGTTTTCAATTTAATAACTATTTTATTTTTAACTTTAGATTTTTAAAAATTAAAGTCCTTTTCTTGCTTTATTATCTACTTTTAAAAAACTGATTATTTTTTTTCAAAATTTAGCTCAACTTACAAAAAAAAAAAAAAAAAAAAAAAAAAAAAAATTGTAAAGAAAAAAAGAACATAAATTTCAAAAATAAAAAAAATATATATATATATATAAAAGAAAAAGCGTTAATAATTAAATCATTAATACAAAAATGAAAGAGAGAGATCATTAAAACACCTCAATAAACTATACTTTTAAACTAATAATTTTATCAAGTTGGCTCGTAAAAAAGTGACTTTAATAGTGTATTAATTTCGGGAGATGTCCCTAACACCCTATAAAATAACCATACATAGCGGCATAATTTCCTATTACACATTATTTACTCACTCAAAAAGTCATTACACCTATAACGCACGAGGAACTTTGAAGGAATAAGGGGAATAAATGTGCAATAACACATATCTAACAAACAAACTCCTTGTATCAATCAGGTTACCTTTGTATTATTTGATGAGTCGTTCGAATGAAACCAGAAGTTAACGAGGAAGGAGTCGATGATAATCTACAAATAAGCATACTTTCATGTCAATTGAACTGATAAGGGAACTATGATGAGATAATTGAAGGGGTAAGTCTAAGAAACCTGGATTATATGTGCTGCCACGCATGGAAGAACCAGCAAACCGGACACGCCAAGCGCGCCGTGGAGCTGTTCTACGACTGCCACCATCACAGGCAGAGTTTTCTGCAAAGAATGTGGGTGTTTGAGCTCTATGATATTGTATATCATTCATGAATGAACAAGTGTTTGATACGCGTTAGATATGTCCTTAATTTGTTCGATTAAGACTAACAAGTCTAGTATATTTGACAAATGTTCAACATATATTTAGGAGCGTCTAGAACATGTTGAACATATTATCTAAGCTAAAGTGTTCGAGCTACAGATCTCCACAACCATGCACACAAAAGGTACGCGCGTACGTCTACGACTGATTTCTCATATCTTTGCAATAACGTGTTGTTTGTGTTGGATGATGGAAGTCCCACATCGGCTAATTTAGGGAATGATCATGGGTTTATAAGTGAGGAATACTAACTCCATTGGTATGAGGCCTTTTGGGGAAGCCCAAAGCAAAGCCATGAGAGCATATGCTCAAAGTGGACAATATCGTACCATTGTGGAGAGTCGTATTCGTCTAACATGGTATCAGAGTCATGCCCTAAAACTTAGTCGTGCCAATAGATTGGTAAATCTTCAAATATCGAACAAAGGACTCCAAAAGAAAAGGAGTCGAGCCTCCTCAAAGGCAGTCAAAAATGACTATGACACCAAAGGAGTCGAGCCTCGATTAAGGGGAGGCGCACTTTGTTCAAGGGGAGGTGTTGGATGATGAAAGTCTACATCGGCTAATTTAGAGAATGATCATGGGTTTATATTCAAGGAATACTCTCTCCATTGGTTTGATGCCTTTTGGGGAAGCCCAAAGCAAAGCCATGAGAGCTTATGCTCAAAGTGGACAATATCATACCATTGTGGAGAGTTGTGTTCATCTAACAGTTTGGACCTCGTTTGGTAACCATTTGGACTTCGATTTTTGGTTTTTGAAAATTAGGTTGGTAAACACTACTTCCAACTACTTCCATATATATAGGTTTCTTTGTTTTATTATCTACATACCTGACTTGCCACAAGCACAACGGCACTGACATTTCGTCTCCTCGAGAAAACAGATTCGTCGCCACCAGAAAAGGCTGCTAGGATTCGTACACCAAGAGCATTAAAGGCTAATAAGGCGAGATGCAATAATCTGAAAATACAACAGCGTGTTAGTCTTTAGCAGCATCAATCTAAAAGAAAATGGTGATTGATCAGTGAATTCAAAGCTTTATTAGGCAAAGATAAGGAAACTAGGAAGGGTTTCTGGTAAGCATACGTGCCCATTCCTATGGCTACAAGAAATACTTCAGGCTTGACCATCAGAAGTAGCGACCTTGATCTGCTCACTTGCATCCATGGCACCTAATCTTAAAATGTTATAATCTGATTAAAGAGCATAAATTAACGATTTCATAAAATAAAAATATTAACGCTCTTCTATCGAACCGCTTGTCCAAGTAGAACCTAAGAATTATTTGTTAACAACATAATTGCTTAGTATAATGGGTAGACATGTAAAGAGTCAGAAATTACTATTAAACATCTTATATTTATATATAGAAAAATATAGTATTAGGGAGAAAACAGTACACGAGCAATCATGAAGGGAAACAACAATAGTGATGATGATAATGAATTAGTGTCTCACAAGACTGAGAAGAATTGCGTTGATCCTTGGAAAAAGTTTACGATTTCCATCAACAAAGTCCGCCACTCCTAAAAGATTAAGAAGAGAAACAATAACTTAGCAGGAGCTTAAAGAAAATTTGTCTTATAAAATCATGAGCATTCTGAGGTTAAACACTAAAGATGATGGGCAACCATTGTAAACAGTTTCTGCTAAATGAAGTCCGTGCACTTCATGAAAGCTAGCAAAGAAGCAAACATGAACTCAAGAAAGTGAATGATACTGACAATAAATCACCTTTGAATGACTCTCTCAAGATCTGTCGAAGGAAAAAGAAAAAGACGGAAGGAACAAATAAATAATAGAACTAATTGATAGCAAAGAGGACAAAAAAAGTGACATAAACATATTTCAAAAACTAGCTATACGCAAGGTCTATTTCATGGTAAACCAAAGAATTTTCTGCAATATAACAACTTAAAGTAAAGCTTTTAGGAAAAAGAAACCAGAAGTGGAGGGTAGGGAGAAAATAGGAAAATCGTCTTTAAAACTTAGTCGGTTTTATTTATTTTTTTTCTTATAAAAAAAAGAACCAATATAATGCCCCTTTAAGGATAATAAGTAACTAAATTGTAAGTAACTCCTTTACTTGACAAAGCCAAGTTGATAATCTAGAGTTTGCTTGTGCAATTGGAGGTTGAAGCCTCCTGCAATTATATTAGCCTAAGATGAAATTTTCTTGTCAAGACAAATAAGTCGCAGGAACTTATGTATATAAAAATGTATATTCATGGTTAGAAAGCTCAGTAAATTACATCAACTTTATCACAATCTGCTACACACGCATCCCTACTATCCATTTATTAACAATAATAGCTTGTAACTCTAAAAAGAGATATAATGTGCTTTTAGACAAACTTCTTAGAATAGATTCTCCAAAGAAAATAGAGAGCACGAGTTTAAGCCATGGTGGTTATCTACCTGGTTATGGTGGTTATCTACCTGGTATTTAATATCCTAGGAGTTACCTTGCGAATTAGTAAGGTCAGACAGTTGAGGTACAAACATGTTGGCCCAGATAGTCACATATATTTCAAAAAAAAAAAAAAAAACAAAGATTCTCGAAAAAAAAAGCAGTTCACCTTCCCAAAAATGAGAGGAATTAGCAGCATAAGAACAAGACTTCTGAGTAACTCCTTCGTTGGCACAGTGATACCAACTCCATCAGCTATAAATTTCGAGATGGAAAATGGAATCTAGAATGCCAAAAAAAAAAAAAAAAAAAAAAAAAGCATATGATGGCAGTAATGTAACAATTAAGCAGATGAACAGATTATCTTTTATGTCGCGGAATAAAAGAACACCAGAAAATACGTGTCAACTCCCTCCGGCTTATGTACCCTTTTCATGTGTGTAAGAATGTCGTGAAAGTAGCTCTATGGGAAAGGAAAGGAAAGGAAAGGAAAGGAAAAAAAAAAAGGTGGCTGGAAAAAAATGGTAGAGGGGATTTTTGGATGTATGGGAGTCTACTATTTCTTATAAAATAAGAATAATAATAGTAATAAAGCATTGGCTTTTCTGTTGGCTAGAGTCCTTAAATAGAACTGATTCAAATACTAGACATATGGTTAATGATCTCTTCACAAAGGGTGATTTGGCTGAATTCTGCGAAATCAAATCTTGGCTCCCCTTACAACCTAATCCTGTGTACAGAGGCATGTATAGAGCAATCCTCAACATTTAAGAAATGATTATGAGAGACTTCCATTCACAGGGACGGTATGATTTTAAACATCATGCAGTCGCTGACATGTGAAGCATAATTATAACTTATCAGAGACTGGCATAGACAATTGATCAAAGTTAGGTACCCTGTAATTATGTTTTGGTACAAGGGCATCCGCCATGAATGCAGATTATACTCAAACCAAAAATTATCATATAAAGGACCACTATAGGTGATTAAAAACTGCAAAAGACCATGCTTTAGAGTTGTACACTTCTTTGAAAATGATTCCAGAAAAATAGCATTGAAAGTGGATTGAGAAAATTAGTAGTCATTTTTCTAAGTTAATGCCGTTCTTTTCGTTCTTAGATAGAATAAAAAAAAAACCAAGGATATATCTTCAACTTACAGCCAGTATTCCCAACATATTTGATATCACTGTCATGGTCAGAGCAAGTGCAGAATTTCCACCAGCAAGCTGAGTTTGAAAAGCATATAAATGCAGTAAGAACAGAGAGTATTGAACATCTCTTTTTCTGGTGGGGGGGAGTAACTTTCGTACCTGTGTTAGTGCCACGCCACTTGATAATGTAGTAGGCATGCAGGTAAATATTGCTAATCCTATAAACAGTGAAAAACAATGGGTTAGATGGTGTGTTTAAACAAAAGTGGGTTTCTAATTCAAAAAAGAAAGAGAGTAAACCATAAAAGAATTCATGCAAGAGTTACATACTAATCCATATCGAGACCAAACCATATGTATGAAATTGAGTTTCTTATCTAAAAAAAGATTCCACATTTCCTCCTTGGTATTTGCAATTTTATTCAAATCAGTGTGTAATTTCTTAGAGTTCCACATCAAATAAGAAGCATTAAGCTTCTGGCAGACCTCAAGTAATTTGAATTTGTACCTTGTTCTCAATGATCATTTCCTATTATAATAGCATCAATTTGAAGCAATACTAGAGTGCATTTCCTGCCGGATAAAGGACAAGGAAGACGATCTCTAACCTAAGAAGAGATGATATACCAACAGTGATTACAAAAACAAAAATCCTCATAAAATTGTTAAACAGATGCATTTTCTATCTGGGAAAATTAGGCCACTTGTGCAAATCAGTATATTTTGAATAAGCAACTGATTTTTCAATTAACCATGCAAACAGTTCATTGAGGTTGGTTAAGGCTAACTGGATTACTAAGTATAGTAAATACTAGGAAGCACATATGGCCACTACACAAACCTTTATTAGACCAAACTCTAGATAAAACTATGATAACCAATTTCAAATTTGTCTTACACTGACATACTCTCAATTTAACATTGCATGTGATAGTTCTAATTTTTCTTTTCTAAATACAAAACAAATCATAGTTTCGGAGTATTATGCTTACATCATGAAGCTAGCAACTTCAATTTTCAGGTGAAGATAGAAAGAAAATCCAAATGGTTAACCAGTCCTGAATTGGATAACGGTCCGATGACAAGATGTCTAACTTGTCATTCAATGGCTAAAAGTATAAACAAACCTGTTACAAATTCTTGAGGTTGAAGATGAATTTGTAATATCAGCCTGGAAAAGTATGGAGTAAGCAAAAGAATCGAAGCCTGACAATAAACAATAGAGGAACGTGAATACAAGCTAAACCAAATATACCAAAACTGATACAACAATACTGCAAATCATACCCATGAATTAAATACGCCAAAAACCTACCCATGTGCAAGGTTCTTCAATTTATTTGCAAAAGAAACTAGGACAAATAAACATCTTTTATTACGATTAAGAGGAACCATCTCAAATACTCCAAGATCCATTCGAGCCATTTCTTAGTGACAAGTTCCACAATATTCTCTTTGATCCCTCATTTATGCCAAAACACGAGATCAGTGAGTACTAAAAGAGTAACCATCACACCCCACCCCCAACGGCCAACACAAAGAAAAAAAATCCTCTGTTACCCTAACATCCATCCAACCTCATTGTAGAAAGCCCCTTCAAACTAGTCAGTGTCTAAAATCAGGATGAACAAATAAAAGTCTAAGATGATAAGAAATCACGCAACATGAATCGCATTATCAACTCAAATACATGAGCACTAGAAAAGAATGAAATAGATAACAAATTGAATTTTTACAGGTGCGTGAAGTAACTTCGCCAATAATAGAAAAATAGGTTATATATAACATAATTAGAAATATTGAGAACATACGAATACGTTCAAAGAATGAACTTACAAGCTAAAAGAATAGAATGGAAGATTATAAGTCAGAATCATACAAGCCCATAGACTGCAACAGGCCATGCCTCCACTGAATCACTAACTTCTGAAGTACGCAGTGTCAATCCTGCATAATCACATCATAAATCAAATAACGGATTACAGTTCAAAATGTACAGTTTATGTGGATAGTAAGTAACAATTCCTAACCTGAGATGACAAATATCCCAAATGTGCTTAACTTTGAGAGATAATACTTATCAGCAAGACAGCCAAGGCTTGGATTTGCAATTCCTGCTGCTACACTAGTGACAAGTGCTGCATATTGTGAATTGGGGACGGGAAAGGAATAAAACACGATAAGCAGACAGAATAAAAATCATTCCAGTCGAATGGAACTAACGACCACGCAACCTTACCTAGAGGAAGAAAATTATTATTTGCGAAATTCGACAAAGCCTTGAACACCTCGTTTCCCGAACCCGAAACACCGATAGATTCGTTTATCCCTCCACCGTCATCTTTCTGAAACACAGTGATAGAATCTCATCTCAAAACCATTACATGCGATGAAAAGAAACGGATGCATCAGTTTCATCATTGAGAAAGATACAAACAGAGAGAGCTTAACCTTATTGGGCAATCCGCAGGCTATAATGCGCCAAGAAATTCGGCGTTTGCGATTCAAAGCAAGAGAACTGGAAGGCAATAGAGCGCCATTAGAGGAGAAACGAGAAATTTGGAAATGTAAGGCAGCTGGATTGGTTCGAGGAGACGAAACGAGAAGGCTGTGGAGGGAATTGGTTCCCGCCATCGCCATGGGATTGCTGAGCAGGAGTGAACACCGAGCAGCGTTATTCTGCAACCAGAAATTCTTTTTCCGTTATATATATATATATATATATATATAATTAAATAGGAAAAAAATAAAATGTGATACTCCTAGCTGAATTCATTTAATGCATCCCACAACATATAGAGAGAGGTCTCCAATATCTTCTAGAATTTTTTGATAAACTCAATGTAGCTTGAATATAAGTATACAAGGTCCTTATAGCAGCTTCTTGGCTCTCGTCCTTGGAATTGAACTTTAAAGTATGGAAATTCTTTGGTCGTGATTATTTATATATATATATATATATATAATTTAAAAATGAGTAGGGTATATAACTTAATAATAAAAAAATTTCGATATATTAAAATTTTAAAAAATTATTAATTTTGTCCGACATAAATTAAATTAAATTTTTAAAAAGATTTATTTTATACTACATAAATTAAAATTTGATGTTTAATAGAATGTTAAAAAAAATTATTTTATGTATAGGAGATATGTGAATTTTTAAAAAATAAAAAAAATTTGAAGATGAAATTTTTAATTTTAAAAAGTTAAATTAAATTAACTAATTTTATTTATCATTTTATTGGTTATTATTACTAATTTTTATTCGTTAATATTATTAATTATTAAAGATGTTCGCGGATTTAGTAACATTATTTTTTAGCCTTTTGCAAAATCAGAGTGAAGGATGAGGGGATTAGGAAGTTTGATTGTGCGAGCTCGAAGAATTCCGGGATTGAATCCTCGAGGCGTTGGGAAGATCCGATTTGTTTCTGCTGCAGCAACTTCTTCTCTATTCCGCGGCGAAGAAGCTGCTTCCGATTCTGTATCGTCTAGAACTTGCTCTGATTCTTACTTGCGCTCCTGGAAATGGAACCGATTATTCGGAGGTGCGTCGATTTTGATGAACTAGCAATGGAAAAGTTTCGTATTATATGTATATAATCTGTTGTATTTTGTTGCATTCAGGACAGAGAAGAACAATGTTCATCGAAACTCAATCAACGCCGAATCCTTCGTCTCTCATGTTCTATCCTGGAAAGCCTGTTATGGAAGTTGGGAGTGCTGATTTTCCTAATGCGCGTTCGGCTATGAACTCCCCACTGGCGAGAGCCCTTTATGGTGTTGATGGTACGTAGTTTGAACTTATATTATCATTTTGGGTTTCTGTTGGACTTTCGATTGAGCAAAGCCTTTTTCCTTTTTTGTGTGCCATTTTTAAGGAATTGTAAGAATGAATAAGTGAATTGTAGGAATAGAAAAGTTCCTCGCATTTTTCTTGCCAGCTGACTTTTGCGACACTCCTAATATTGAGTGAATCAAGTCAATTTGGGTTCGTGTTGCCTACGGCCGGGTAGCGTATGCGCAAGCCTCTGACCCCGTTTTGAGATTTAAAAAACGGGTGCAAAGAGATTTTTGAAAAAGAGTTAGAAAGCAAGGTCGAAAGAAAGATTGAAAACAACTTTATATGACTACAAGCAAAAAGCAACACAACGACTTAAATAGCATATAACTATTTGGGCAGGGAGGATTTGACAACTAGTCGCATCCTCATATAGTACACTTTGAGGCTATTCAGGTCTGGCAGACCTAGACGTGATTTTGCCGAACTAGTCATAAAAAATCTAGGGGGGAGGAGTTGACGACTGGTCGCATCCCCTATAGTACATTATGGGGCATTTCATGTCTAGACATGATTTTGCCGAAACGTCGTATACTTAGAATATACAAGGAACTTATACGTCATGAAACCAGTAAAGGAAAGCAATAAAGTGATACAAGGCAATGGTTTCGGCATATAACAGGCATGCGGTCATGGACAACACGCTTTGGACAAGTGTGACCGTTACACGTGGCATAATGAATAAGTGCTACGATTCTAGTTCTAGGTTATGGAGGATTCTTACCAAAAATAACTGTACAATTTAAGTTAACCAACTCTAGTTATAATCTTTTCGCTTCATTTTTCCCATATGTAAGGACATTGTTGAATTGGTAGGTTGAATTTTCATCGGTTACAATGACTTAGTGATGGTTTACAAATATTCTCACTGATCTCATTGATGTCTGGTGTGGGGCTTACTTGTTTGCTTTGCAGGTGTTATTCGAGTTTTCTTTGGATCAGATTTTGTTACTGTTACAAAGTCAAATGATGCTTCTTGGGATTTCCTGAAGCCCGAAATTTTTGCTGCAATCATGGACTTCTATTCTTCGGGGCAACCACTGTTTCTAGACTCTCAAACTGCTGCTGCCATGGATACAGCTATCAATGAAGTATATCTTCTGAGTTCTTACTGCAAATTAGTGCTCTTCCTTTTTAGATTTTTACTCATTAAGAAACAACTTAATTTTATAGATCACATATTGTTCTCTGATCTGAGGATGTTTATGGTAATTTTATATTAGATTGCTTTTTGATTGTGAACTTTGCACCTCTACAATGTTCTTTTTCCTCTCTTGCTATGTCCTTGCCCACCGCTAGCAGATATTGTCCTCTTTAGGCTTTCTCATTCAAACTTTCCTTCAAGGTTTTTAAAATGCGTCTATTAGGGAGAGGTTTCCACACCCTTATAAAGAATGCTTCGTTCTCCTCCCCAAATGATGTGGGATCTCACAAACCACCCCTTCGGGGCCCAGCGTCCTCACTAGCACTCATTCCCTTCTCCAATCAATGTGGGACCCCTCAATCTACCCCCCATCGGGGCCCAGTGTCTTTGCTGGCACACTGTCTCGTGTCCACCCCCTTCGGTGTCTGTCTCTGATACCATTTGTAACAGCCCAAGTCCACCGCTAGCCGATATTGTTCTCTTTGGACTTTCCCTTCCGGGCTTCCCTCAAGGTTTTTAAAACGTGTCTGCTAGGTAGAGGTTTCCACACCCTTATAAAGAATGCTTCGTTCCCCTCTCCTACCGATGTGGGATCTCACACTACATAATGTAATACTAGGTTGGATGAGAGTTCCTTGGTGAAGCCATACTAATTTTTATAATTATATACGTAGATTTCTAATTGTTCCTTAAATACTAATATAGAAATATGAACATTTAACATCATCACACTTCAGATTAGAAGTGCTTGAGGCTTAGGTATTAATAGCATAATGTGATGCCTTGCAGTTCTATTGGAGACTCGTGCACCTTATTCTTATTGAACTTGCTATATTATAATCTTACTCCTTTGGATTCAACTTCAGCTAAGAACTTGTTTTCTATGTCAACGTCTTCTATCAGATGTCAGATTTCTTTCGTAATATTATTTTTTTGAGATTTGACCTCATGGTGTGATTGCTTGCCCTGCTACAAGTATTGAATCTTTCCTTAAAACATATACTTGTCATGTTGGAATTTGAAACATGATATATTCTTATAATTTAGTAATTTGATTCAACTTAGTTCTTAATAGATCCGTCCACATGTGCCTACTTTTTAGGATGATTCTGAAACTGTTGCTATGATTAAAGAGCTGCTCGAGACCCGTATTCGACCAGCAGTGCAAGATGATGGCGGAGATATTGAGTACAGGGGATATGATGAGTAGGTTTTGCTGGATTCAGTTTAAGGTGTTCTGTAAAGTATCATATTGCTTATATCGATTGAACTTTGCATTTCTGTTTTCTTCAGAGAAACTGGTATTGTCAAATTGAGAATGCAAGGAGCATGCAGCGGCTGCCCAAGCTCATCTGTCACTCTAAAATCTGGCATTGAAAATATGTTGATGCATTATGTACCTGAGGTGAGGGTTATATGATCTTTTTATATTTGTAGTTACCTCACATTCAATGCAAAGCATATCCAATTTTCCGCTCGCAGCATTTCTGGCACAATTGCTCACGCATATTGATTGCTTTTTGTTTGCTGATATTGATGCTGGCAGTATCTTCTATATGAATACCCACATTTCTTATATACATTTAGTTGCATGATGGAAGTATTGAGGTTGAATGCACACCAACTGGAATGGAAGGGCTTATTCTTTTTAGATAATAGGAGTGGAAGAACATTGCTTCGGTATAATTTAGATTGAATCTTATTGTCATGACTAGAAAGTTGGTTTTCCAACTTCTTTATCCCTCCATAATTAATATAGTCTTCTTCTCCAACGCACTATTACATGTTACATGTTGTAACAGTCTAAGCCCACTGCTAGTAGATATTGTCCACTTTAGCCCGTTATGTATCGCTATTAACCTCACGGTTTTAAAACGTGACTACTAGGGAGAGGTTTTTACACCCTTATAAGGGATGTTTCATTCCCCTCTCCAACCGACGTGGGATCTCACAATCCACCCCTCGGGTTCAGATTCCTCATTGGCACACCGCTCGGTGTCTAGCTCTGATACCACTTGTAACAGCCCAAGCCCACCGCTAGCAGATATTATCCGGTTTTAAAACGTGTCTATTAGGGAGATGTTTCCACACCCTTATAAAAAAAGGTTTTGCGTGAGATCTCACAACTACTATTCATGTTTTACTATCATATGGAATGCAGTATGATCTTATTGGATAACAAGAATTCATCGACAAACGGAGCATGTTTGATAGGAAAAAGGTATTGTCCCCAAACACAGCCAAGTTAGAGAATCACTTTAATAGGAGATTTAGAAATAGAATGATGTTTCAAAGCTGCGTAGCCCAATCCTAATGTATAGATCGTTTCCTCTTTTGTTCTTATGCTTCTCAGAATTATAGTATCTTTTTCTTGGATTATCTATGATTTAAATGTCTATTCTGGATTTATAGGTGAAGGGCGTGGAACAAGAATTTGACGTCGAGGAAGACGATGTAAAGTCAACCAGCCAGATGGAGTAAAAGGCGAGCTGGTCGATTCGTTCTTTGTTTCGTTGACCCACAACACGATCTCGAGGGTAACCCGTACGAGTTGGTCGATTCCTTCTTCGTTGGGTCGAGCTACAAGCCTACAAGCTAAAAAACCATAGTTTATAGAGTATAGTGTTACTTTTATTCCTCGCTAAGAAAAAAAATCTGTGAATATTGAACCGTAACTAGGATTTCATGGACTTTATTTTGGACTTCCGAAAATTTAAGGTTTTATTAAACATAATTTTTAATTTTATATTTAATAGATAGATTAGTTTAAAAATAAATAAATAAAAATTGAATATCGGGGGACCTATTAGACATAAAATTGAAAAAATCATGGACTAGATAATTCATAAACTAAACTTATAATTTAATATAATTGCTTTTTCACGGAAGGAAAAGTCCCAAGAGGACAATATCTACAAGCGGTAGACTTTGAATGTTACAAATGGTATCAGAGCCCGACACTAGACGATGTGTCAGCGAGGAGGTTGAACCCCAAGGCGGTGTGGCAGCAAAGACGTTGAGCCCGAAGGGGGATGGATTGTGAAATCTCACATCAGTTGCATTTTTTGATAAGGGAGTGGAAACTTCTCTCTAGTAGACTCGTTTTAAAATCTCAAGGGGAAGCCCGAAAGGGAAAGCTCAAAGAAAAATTATTGAGAAAGCTCGGAAGGAAAAACTCAAAGCAAACGATATCTACTAGCAATGAACTTGGACTGTTACAAGTAACCACGAGAGTACCATATCAAGGTGAAGACGATGAAAAAAAGTTGTAGACGAGTGTAATGGAAGTCAATCAAAGTTCTTCTATGGCTATCACTTAAATATACTAAATAGTCACTAATTTTAAGATTAATTTTAAATTTGGTCATTAATCTTTTAAATTATTAATTTTAATTACACTTTATTAAGAGCCCTCAAACGATACTAAAAAAAAAAATAATAATAATATATATATATGACTTTTGTTATTATCCTTTCGTTCTTCATTTGCAGGCAAACCCGAGCCAAGCTAGGCTATCACGTAAGCGGCTTCAATGGAGTTGCTCTCGCCCTCAGCCACCGTTAGCACATCAAATCAATTTTCATTCCATTCCTGCAAAACTCATTTCCAATCCTCCGCCATTAACATCAATTTCCGTCGATCACCAAGCAAGAAGAACAAATTCTCAATCTCTTCTTCTTCTTCTTCTTCTTCTTCTTATCTACACTCCACCGGTCCGCTTCGCTGTTCTGTTATAGTTAATTTAGCTTCCACATCCACGCCTTCTACTTCTTCTGTCTGGTCTCCGATCATCGGCGGAAACCGCCATTGGAGGGTCCTCATGGAGAGACCTCCATCAGGGTTCGATTCAAAGCCAGAAATCGTTGATTATTACGTTAAAGCGTTGGAAAGAGTTTTGGGCAGGTAGGTGTTCGTCGGATTTTCCAGTTTCATTGTGATGTATCTATTTTTTTTTTTTTCTGCTGATTTTTGTTTTGAATTGGGATTATTTGGCCAGTGAAAAGGATGCTCAGATGTGTATTTATGATGCTTCCTGGGATACCTACTTTGAGTTTTGCTGTGATATTGATGAACAAACTTCCATCGAGCTCGCCCGTAAGTTTCTACATATGTTGTGTCGATTGATTATGCATAGTAACTTTTGAAAAAAGTAATTCAAAGGAAAAGTACACTTTAAGAAACTTTCAAAGGAGTATTAGTAAGTTGTTCTCTTAGGATCACCTTAGAGCATTTTAGTGTTTTAAGGATTTTCAAGACCATTTCTAGGAGAGTTTTGGATAGTGATAGGTTTGGTTCGTTACGTATCGTCGCCAGTCTCATAGTTTTAAAACGTGTCTGTTAGGGAGAGATTTCCACACCGTTGTAAGGAATGATTCATTTCCCTCTTCAATCGATGTGAGATCTCGCAATCCACCCCCTTGGGGGCTAGCGTCCTCGCTGGCACACCTTCTAGTGTCTGGCTTTGATACCATTTGTAATAGCCCAAGCCCACCGCTAGCAGATATTGTCCGTTTTGGCCCGTTACGTATTGTCGTCAGCCTCACAGTTTTAAAACGCGTCTACTAGGGAGAGGTTTCCACACCCGTGTAAGGAATGTTTCGTTCCCCTCTCCAACCAATGTGGGATCTCACAATACTTGGACTGTTACAAATGGTATAGAGCTAGACACGGGGTGATGTGCCAGCGAGGACGTTGGACTCCCAAGGGGGGTGGATTGTGAGATCTCACATCGGTTGGAGAGGGGAACAAATAATTCCTTATAAAGGTGTGGAAATCTCTCCCTAACAGACACGTTTTAAAATCGTGAGGTTGACTGCGATACGTAATAGACCAAATTGGACAATATATGGTAGCGGTGGGCTTAGGCTGTTACAAATGGTATCAGAGCCAGACACCGGACGATGTGTCAACGAAGACGCTGGCCTCCAAGGGGGCGGATTGTGGAATCCCACATCGAATGGAGAGGGGAACGAAACATTCCTTATAAGCGTGTGGAAACTTCTCCTTAGTAGACGCATTTTAAAACCGTGAGATTGACAACAATACGTAACGGACCAAAGCAGACAATATCCGGTAGCGGTGGGCTTGGGCTATTACAGAAAGTCATTCCAAACTCACCATTTTGGTAGATTCATTGCTTATTTCCAACAGTTCATTTAAATTCTCACCAGGCATTGCAATCTTTGTTGATGTTCATTCGAGCATATGTTACAGGAGTACCAGGGGTAATATCTGTTAAGCCAGACCCAAACTTCAGCTCCACAGAGAAGGATCATGGTTCATCAATACCTCAATTGAATCCGAAATCGGACCCTCAAAACGGTGGTAGACTCTTGTTCCCTTCAGGGAAAACGAAGCATTGGCTTGTTCGAATCAACAAGCCAGGTATCGGGGTGGTTACCAAGGCACAAATGGTTGATTATTATGTTGAGATATTAACTAAAGTTCTAGGGAAGTAAGTTTACTATTGTATGTAACAAAAGCTGCCGTTTCATTTTGTTTATGATATTTTCATTGTCCTCAAGACTGGTTATGCCAATTATCTGCAGTGACAAGGATGCACAAATGTGTATATATCATATTTCCTGGCAGTCTAACTTCGGCTTTTGTTGTGAATTGGACGAGGAATGCGCACAAGAATTAACCGGTAATGTCCTGTTTCCTATGGCTATTCTAGACATTATTCTGTATAGTTCTTTGGGTTCTTATGCAAATCTCACAATATGCAGGTGTTCCTGGTGTTTTATCTGTTCAGCTGGATGCAAACTTTGAGGCAGAGAATAAGGATTATGGAGGTTCAATCTTCTAACCTTGAGTAAATCTTTCAATTCTAATGCTTAGTTGTAGTGTCATTGTGTGAGATTCCACGTCAGTTGGGAATGAGAACGAAACATTCTTTATAAGCGTTTTAAAGCCTTGAGGGGAAGCCTAAAGAAGACAATATCTGCTAGTAGTGGGTTTGAGTTGTTACATATGGTATCAGAGCCAGACATCGGGGGATGTGCCAGTAAGGATGCTGGATCCCGAAGGGGGGTGGATTGGGGGTCCCACATCGATTGGAGAAGGGAACGAGTGTCAGCGAGGACACTGGGGTCTGAAGGGGGATTGTGAGATCTCATATTGATTGGGGAGGAGAACAGAACATTCTTTATAAGGGTGTGGAAACCTCTCCATAGTAGACGCGTTTTAAAACCTTGAGGGGAAGCTCGGAAGGAAAAGCCTTCCTTCCGACAATATTTGATAGTGGTGGACTTCGACTGTTGCACCAATGATTTTTGCCCATTCTATTCAACTTGCATTTGGCTTTGGTTGATCCTACCTTGTTGAGGTCCTATATTTCAATATATTTCCTTGGGATAGTGTAGTGCTTGCATGTTATATGGATGGCTCGAAGTTGCATTGTAAGATATGATCGTCCGTAGGATACCATATATCTCCTAGTTGAATTAATGACAATTACCCAAAAGACACAAATATTAGGATAAATTGTTGGTATAAACCCAATATATTTGTCAAAGCCCACCGCTAGCAAATATTGTCCGCTTTTGTCCGATACGTCTCGTTGTCAGCCTCACAGTTTTAAAACGTGCCTGGTAGACAGAGGTTTCCACATCCTTATAAGGAATGCTTCGTTCCTCTCTCCAACCGATGTGGGATCTCACACTCACAAGAGAAGAGTGTTGTGGCAGACTTATTCCTTCACTATCCCGTGGGACGGGATAGTGTAGCTCGAGAGGATTAGTAGGATCTTTAGAGAGGTTGAGAGGCTTTTGGAGGAGGTGTGGGGACATGACGAGGTTTAATGCCTCGTCATTGTCGTCGAGGTATCAAACTTTTTGCAATAATTAGTTGAATCTTACTCTTTTGGATTGGAGTTCGTTGAAGACAAACTTACTTTTTCGTATGTCTTTGTACATTCTTTCATTGTTCTCAATGAAAGCTCGATTTCGTATTTAAAAAATTATCAAGAACATTCACTAGAGTCATAATTTTATCTTGTTCCTAGTGATTCCTTTGAATTAATCACTTGCATTTTTCAGGTACTATTGCCAAGAATCCTTTGGATCTGCCAGATTCTTCAGAAACAAATCAAACTACTCCTGTGAAAACTAAGAAACTATTCATAACTGGTATTAACCTTGGCATGTTCTTCATCGAAGTGTTCCGACACTCGTCTTATTTACGATCAATCATTTCTGGACAGGTCTTTCGTTTTACACGTCGGAGAAAACGTTACGTGCTGCATTTGAAGGCTTCGGTGAGCTTGTCGAAGGTATGGTGCATTGATCTCGTCGTTTAAAGTTCGAACTAGACGTTTTCTCATGAGACAAAATCATTTTGGTTTGATGGGCAGTTAAAATAATAATGGACAAGATTTCCAAAAGGTCCAAAGGGTATGCATTTTTAGAGTATACAACAGAGGAAGCTGCTGGTGCTGCACTCAAAGAGATGAATGGCAAGGTGAATAAACATGAACTCTCTCCCTTTCTCTTCCTTTCTACTCTCTCCCATCTGGTTCATGCTGTATCTGTGTGTGGTTGATGTAGATCATCAATGGCTGGATGATAGTTGTCGATGTTGCCAAGCCGAGCCCTCGGAGATACGGTGGAAACCGCTCTAGACCGTAGGTCGAAAAAGAGCACGTATTTGTGTACTTCAACGTAGAATTTTGAGTAGTCTAGCAAAATTTGAGCCTAGAGGGATAGCTAGCCATATTTGAGTACCGATCTAAGGCGAGGGAAGGACGAACTCGTTGGCCTCGTCTATGATCGTTATGTCTTCTTTTTAATTTATCCTTCTAGACCTTTAGAATGAAAATAATATTATATAAAAACTAAGAAGGTAAGATTTAGTTCGTTCGGTTCCACCTCTATGATGAGACATATAAACCAAGGATGTCCGGCTTCTCGTCTCTTCATCTAGCTTATGTTCTTTATTTAGCATCCAAACCGACTCAAAATTGAGACTAGGCAGCGGTTAACGGTAGCTTGCTACGGTTTATGAAATGACAATCTAAACGAACAATCCTCATTGCACCTTTTGGATCATTTATGGATAAGAATTGTGTTTGTAGTCAACTCATTTGGTACCATGGTGTATAAGAACTCAACTCTTAGTCTAGCCTACGGTGAAGTTATCTAGTTAATGAAATAAAAATTTAAACATTTAAATAAATATTTAATATTTTTAATATATTAAATATAAACGAGAAAATATATTTAAAGAATTTAAATTAATATTTAATTTATCATAAAATAATTGATAGATTCTTTGTATAAAATATATCTTCTTAAAACAGAATTTGTTAAGATTGTATAATTTAAATATATTAGATATTAAAATATATTATTTCAAAATTTAAAAAATAGGTATAAATAATAGAGCCAAATTATGTATTCCACACACATTTCCGATCTCGATTTTCTTTCTGAAGTCTCTCTCGACCTCTACAAGTATTTAATTTTGCTCGGTTTAAAGAAAAGACTCGCGGGAATTTTCTTTATATTTCAGGTAAATTTGCATAACCATTTAATTTTTAGTTTAATTTTAAATAAACTATCATGAATTTTCTTTATATTTCAGGTAAATTTGCATAACCATTTAATTTTTAGTTTATTCACAATGGGTTGAAGCGTATAAATTATTATTATTATTTTATTTTTTTTTGTATTTTTCAAATTGAAATTTAAATTCCAAATACTTTTTTTATCTTTCACGTTAAATTTGATGAAATTTAAGTTTTATTTAAGATTTTTATTCATAAAATCACCAGAATTTAAAAAAAAAATAAAAAAATAAAAAAATTGACCTGTTCAATTACAAATCCGACGATTTAAAAAAATTCAAATTATTAATTAGAAATAAATTTATTAAATTAGTTTAATAGCTTATTTAATTTTTTTTAATAATGCCAGCTGTCGTCGAAATACGTGGCCACGTTGAGGCCTATTTTAGTAAATTCATTAAAATTCGCGGACTCGAAAATATCAACCCGCCCTTTTCTTTTCCCCTCCTTAAAAATTGCAAAAATTAATTAAAAAAAAAAAAGAAAAAGAAAAAAAAGGTATCCTAGAAGAAAGCTGAATCCAAATCCTCTTCACCCCCTAGAGAGAATCTGACCGTTCATCTTTTCATCCAACGGCTACTCTCAGTCGGCGACCACTATTCCCCCTGCTTTCCGCCCCCACTTCCAGTGGTTTTTTCATAAACCCTAGCTGTCTTCTCTCTCTCTCTCTCAACTGCTCTGTCAGTTTGCACGAGACTCTCTCACTCTCACCGATTCTCGATCATTCTTTCGGATCTAACCGTTGGGATTCCTTTTCGGGTTCTCCTCCTCTTTTTTTTTTTTTTTTTTTTTTTTTTTCGGGTTTTTCTTAGCCTCTGTAAATGGATCCTTGATTTTTTCCCCTTTCCCCTTTTGATTTTCTTTTTTATTTTGGATTTTTGGGTTTGAATGAGAGTAGTGTACGATTCGGTGGAGATTTTTGTAGTTTTCTCGTTTCTGGATGTCTATGTATTTGTTTCCGTTTGATTTTTAATTTTTTTTCCCATTCGAATTATTTGGCGCCAAGTCTCGAATTCGAGTTGGATTTCATTTATAATTCTGGATCATCGTGTATACAGTCACTTGTTTGATCGTTCGAAATGGATGCTTGTTAAGCACTGGCGACGGTTGCCGGTTCGGTGGCGGATCGGAGTTTGGGGACAGCGTCAGTGAATTCGAAGAGGTTGATTGTCGAGTGGTGTTGTTTGATTCTTCATAACCTTACGGCAATGCCGACGGTGGGGATGAGAAGGACAAGAGTTATTGGATTGAAAGGTGTTGATGGAGGTAGAGTTTTAAGGTCTGGAAGACGGCTTTGCATTGAATCGGTTGAAGCGAAGCTTAAGAAGACTAAAGATGTCTCTGATTGGTACCCTGTCGTCAACAAGAGAGGGAATGGGGGCGGAAGTGGCCAGGTTAGGTTCCATGGTAAGTGGCAAGGAATACGAAATGTCAAACCAAAGAGGGTTGTCGTTGTTAACATTCATGAGGAGGAGGAGGATGCTTGTGTAGCGGAAGTGCCTAAGCCAGTGAAGGTTTTGGCTAGGATCAATGGCGATGGTGAATTTGGTTATGTGGATCGGATGTTTGGTGAAGTTTATAGAAGAAAGAGGAAGAGGGGTCTTTCAGAAAACGGTGATGTTTTTGATGAAATGGATAGGATGTTTGGACTTCGATTCATTCGAAGACAGAGATCGAGGAAGAACACTGTTGAACATTGGGAACCCACAGCAGGTGGCCATTCTGCTAAACTGCATTTCCATAAGCAGAGCATTTCGCCACCGCCCCGGGATCGGGTTCTCACTGTTTTTGCTGGGAGTGATCATGATGGTGTTGGCTGTTTTTCAGATTTTATGCTCTCGGTTCTTAGACACTTTAAGAGTCCAGAGCTGGGGATGGCTAAGTTTTCTGCATTTTTATTGTCCAGTCCAATCCATGATGTTTTTGCTTCTAAGGGAATGCGTTTCTTGCAGGTATTACATATTAATCTAAGTGTTGTTCTTTAATAAAATGTTTGGCTTCAATAGAATTGTGTGCTGTGTTAGAAATTTGTGAAATGGGTATAGAGATTACCTTCTGTTGTTTCTTGATTCAATTAAACATTTCTTTGTTTTGATCTTGCCCTGTTTTTCAGAGTTATCCTTCTATTGGAAGCTCTGGCATGTGTGTGATTTTCGGGGCCGTGCAGTCGATTCCGATGTTCCATCTGGATTTTTCCGCTGTTCCTCTCTGTTTTATGCACTTGCATTCCTTGATGCTTTTTAGAGTAACTTGGATTCAGGCTCGTCTAGTATATAATAACAATCAGTTAGATGTAGATATGAGTAGTGATAATGAAGAAGACAGTAATGAAGAGTACCTTGTTTCCAGTCCTCCTGGAAGTTCTTTGGAATGCAAAACTATGGTCGTTGGAGTTGATCATACTAAGATTCGATCCATTTCACATCCATCTGTTCGAGCTTCAAGATTAGGTAGTCGGACCCTGCAATACCGAAATGGTTTCAGCTTTCGTGGCATAAGGAAAAGGAGAAGTTCGCGGGGGATGAGGAGACCAAGAAGCCATTCTCTTGCTGCTATGCAAAAAGCCATTGGCTCTTTAGGGGCTGATGATATGAAACGCAGTGTATCGATTCCTTCTGCTGCATCTTGTATCAGGCACAAGAACTTGGCACGGAGAGACTCTGCTGGACGTATCAGAGAAGAGAGTTCTACTGCATTGCGATCGGCAATGGATGTTAGCTCATCATGCTGCAATGCAAATATATTAATTGTAGAATCTGATAAATGTTTGAGAGAAGAGGGAGCCAGTATCGTGCTCGAGTTTTCTGCATCGTGTGAATGGCTTCTAGTTGTCAAGAAAGATGGTTCAACTAGATACACATTCAAAGCAGATAAAGTCATCATGAAGCCCGCTTCATGCAATCGTTTTACACATGCAATCTTGTGGTCATCAGATAACGGTTGGAAGCTAGAGTTTCCCAATAGAAGGGATTGGTTTATTTTCAAGGATCTTTACAAGGAGTGTTCCGATCGCAATATCCCATGTTCTGCTGCTAAAGCTATTCCTGTGCCTATAGTATCCGAAGTCCCAGGTTACGTTGATAGTAGCGGTGTTTCTTTTCGAAGGCCAGATACGTATATCTCTGTAAACGACGATGAGGTATGCAGAGCAATGGCAAAGAGTACAGCAAATTACGACATGGACTCTGATGATGAGGAATGGTTAAGCAAGTTCAACGACGAGCTCGTTGCAACCGACAATCACCATGAATGTGTTTCAGCGGATAATTTCGAGTTGATGGTCGATGCTTTTGAGAAGGGATTTTTCTGTAATCCAGATGCCTTCTCCAATGAGGAAGCACCTGCTGATATATGCACGCATCTCGGTAGCCAGTCGATAGTCAAGTCTTTATTTGCTTATTGGACGAAGAAACGAAAACAACGAAAGTCGTCTTTGATCAGGGTTTTCCAGGTACTTTCTGTATCCTTCAAACCCGGCTTTCCTTTTTAACTTTTAAGACTTGTATGCGAGTGGTTTCATGTTTTTGAAGTTTCTAAACTTTTGCATGAACTGTTCGGATGGTCTTCCTTCCAGGCTCATCAGGCTAAGAGGAAACCTCCGGTGATCCCTAAACATATCATGCGAAGAAGAAGGTCATTCAAAAGACAACCTAGCCAATCTGGATGTGGGGGGAGGGCTACCCAATCAAGTATTTTAGAAGGTATTGTTCTTGTAAACTAAAAGAATCGATTCGGGGCGGGTAGGTATCGTGAAAAAACATCAATAACATGTAGCGATTTGTAGAATCAATTCATCTTTAAGATATTTTTGGCATCACCCACTTGCTCTCTGTGATTCTCCACATACTAAAGCTATTTTTACCAACCTGCCTTCTGAAAACTACTCGCCCCAAGAGTGGGTCGGTAACGTAAAAAAATAGATACCATAGGAGGATCATAGGTTCGAATTGCCAATATGTCACGAGTTACATTGTTCTGGTTGGAGTGTATTTAGCATTGGATTTGTTATGTTAACCTCGAGTGATCTACGTGCAGATACATTCTCGAGACGAGATGCTATGGAGCATCATCAGAACGGAATGCAAAAGTACGAAGAAGTGAAGGCAGCAGCAGACCGATGCATTGAAACCGCTGTAAGCAAGCGACAAAGGGCACAGTTGCTGTTGCAGAATGCAGATTTGGCAACTTACAAAGCCATGACGGCACTTAGGATTGCCGAAGCAATTCAGGCATCAGAATTGCTGGAAGCTGAAGCAGCTGCCGCCGCCGCTGCCACTGCTTCATGCTTTCTTGAATAAAATTTTGTATCCAAACTGTTCTTAATTATTGTATAGTATTTCATTAATGTGTACATTCTATTCTGTACAATGAGCCAAATTCTAAAAACTAACACAGAGAATCTCAAATTTTCATTTCGTTCCGTGTTCCGTGTTCGAATCTCTTCTGGCATTCTATAAAAACAACTAGAAAAGGATTTTACAACTCCAAAATTTCCTTTTTGCTCTTTATCGAACTCGACTTCCTTATGTTGAACTCTACACTATCCAAATCCTCTGCAATCCCCAAGTATCCATAGAGCACTTCTTCTTCTTCGATCTCGTTTCCTTCTGCTGCTTTTCCGACATCGTTCCCTTTGCCATTAACGCCCTTCGACTGCTCAAAGTTCACTCTTCCATGTCTCTTTTCAAGGAAGAACTTGTTGAGTCTTTCAGCATCTGTCAAACCAGAAAAGGTTGGCAGGAACTTCAGCACCATTACACTTTGATCTGCAGGGCAGCCTAAACTCATCTTGACTCTTCCCTTCAGCAAATTCTTACCTGCCATTCAATAGGGTTAAATCCATGACCTCGCCCGACCCGGATCTTACTGTGAATAGCTAATCAGTTTCTATTGCAAAACTGCTAATTTGAAGTCTTAGACATGCTTTGAGATACAGTAATAAACCACAATCATTAGACCTACGGCTATCATCATCGATCGTATCGGTCAAATCCTATTTAACATGATAACTTTCCATTAGTAAAGATCACTTACTTCTTAAGAAGGCCTCGAGTGCTTCAATTGTTATAACTTTCCACTTTCCAGGATTGCTGCATGACATAGAAATGTTGCGGACGATAACAACAGGCGGCCAGATGATAAGATCCTCCTTCTGAACCACAGCTTCTTCCTTGTGCAAGTCCTCAGGAACCCATGTTACAGTATCTTGGGGAAGGGCACTGTTCCACCCCATCAAAACGCATATGGCTTTGGCAAGACCTAAATGCTGAGCCCTCAACCCGATCTTGTGGGACATATAGGCGTGCTTTACCAGGCGTTGAGGTTCCAAAAATTCCTTCGAGTAGCTGCAAGGACACAAATAGGCAAGCTGGAATTAATTATATAAAGTTAAAAAAACACGATACTTCCCGCTGCACATATAGCACATCTGTAAAAGGTGCTAGATTTAGGACGAGACGGTAGGCAACAGCAGATGAGAACCTATCAAAATCACTCGGTTGACGATTAAACCCACATGGCCTCGATGAATATTAAAAAAAAGGTCCTTCACCTTTCTACATTCACCCATGGAGATACTGGATACAGCCAATTCCCCTTCTAACAAAGCAATTCACCTTGATGTTTTTTTTAACTAAAAAGTTAAACCCTTGAACTGTCTTTGGAAAGTAACTATCCAAGTAGTTCTAACATGCTGGCCTTAAGATGGACACCTCACAAACCAATTCTACCTATCTTCACTGATAATTAATAGACATGTCAAAGAATGACCATTATAGGTTAAGAAGCTACCAACAAACAGTAATGTAGATCATATGCATCACAGAAAGTCCAAGCTAAGATATACACACTCTCCTAAATTCTGCAAAATGGCTAGGAAAATAATATTCCAAAAGCAAAGTTCTGGCTCAATGATAAATATCAAAGGAAGCCATATCTTCATGCAAATCTAATTCTTGCTAAAGTGGACTGGCCATAAATCCACTGCTCGTGCAAATATAATAAATGAGATAGTTAATCACGAGGATTAAAAACGCAAACCAAACCCTCTAGCCCGGACCTTGCTACAACGAGCTGATACTGCTCTTATAGTACTCTAAAACATTAAAAATGGGATGATCCTATGCGCCAAGGAGCCTTCCTGACCCCCCAGTGATCTCATTATTCTCTTTGTTATCCTTCCAAAGAAATCACATTGATGTGCACTTTATAGCATATACTCACCACCATTAACAAGTGATAACTAAAAAGGCACACACAGACAGACACATCGGTAAAGGTCAATCTGAACAGCCATATCCTTCTTATAACCCAAAGAAACTTAAAGAACAGAACCTTGAAGGTTAATTCTCATAATCTAGCTTGAAATACGTTGCACAATAGCATTTAGGATACTCTTGAGTCAATATATGAAATGGAGTCTCCATGATTAGGAAATAGGTAAGAAGACAGACCTTCTGCCACATACGATGCAATATAAACTACCGCCATTCCCTTGGTCCTTGTATCTTTTTCGGACACTAGCCTTCATATTCAACATTTTCAAGCACTTCAAAAAGGCCTCATGAACCATTTGATTGAACTTTTCAGAATCCTCAGGAGGTTCTGATTCCGTAGGTATTACCAAATCATCTGACAAGTCATCGTCATTTAAATAAACATAACCATTTTCCCCTTCGGTTTTATTCCAAACTTTATGCTGTTTATGAAGACTATTTCTGCGATCAACATTTTGTGACTTGATCCAGCTTGAAGTACCCTGTTTTTTATTGCCCTTCATATATTTAGGACCAGTTTCATATTTCTTAGCATTATCCAAATAGCTTTCACGTAAAAACGAATCACCAGAAGCATATAAATTATGCCGATCATACTTCTTATTTGGCTTCCTGTATTTGTTGTGGTCAAATTTTGCTTTCCTGGATGTATATCTGCGATTGGTATCGTCCTCCATCCACTCTTCACCACTATTATATAGATCCACAACCTTACCGGGCATATAATCACAAGATGTTCCTATTTTACGATCGAGTAAATTCCTATCTTCCTCAAAATATTTTCTTTTTGGCACCCGATCCTTCAAGTTATAAGTGCAAACACCCTCTGTCATTCTTTCTAGGCTTTCAGTATTTCTGTAAGCTTCTCCATCACATTTGAACATGGAGGATTCATGCAACCTCTCTTTCAAAAGATGCGAACCTACGTCTCTTTCAGAGCCATAATCTGATCTTGCATGCGATTTTTGACAATACTGAGAAGGGTTAATGGGTGACTCTTCGTAATTTTGAGTTACTCTCCTACCCACCTCAAGATGGATGGACCCAGTACCTACATATTCACTGCCATGGTTCACTGCTTTTGTTAATTCTATATCAGGGTAATCTAAAACTGTCTGTTTTCTAAGTCTATAACAGTCGAGTGCTATTCCAGTTCTATGGTTTGCATACGAGTCATCAACATTTGGTAATTTCAGCAAACTATCACTCGAAACTTTTGGTCTTGAAAAGTCTCCACGACCAGACACAATTGCACTATCATAATCGATATAATTACGGGTTTGAGTAATTTTCTGCATTACTCGAGACGGACCTTCATATGAATCATTCACTGTTCCCTCGGGTTTAGAATAAAAATAGCTCCCATGCTCCCTCCTGGAACTATTAGTACCTTGTTGATGAGGAGTTAGATTCCTCTTTCCTCCAACCATGGCTGAATCTACAAGGGTCCTTTTCCCATATGAATTAAATTCTTTAGGGTCCACAAAATCTCCATGGCTCCTTTCTGAAAACTCATCTGAAATTTGGAGGTACTGCCCATCCTGATAAGATTCCAAACACCGGCCTGTTAATGGTCTTGACAAAGAGCTCTCATATTTTCTGGAATAAAATCCTGAGCTTGCAGAATATTCAATATTCCTCGAATGAAACCTGAGGTTTGGTTCAACTTCATGATAATCTGCACCTTGTGATTTATCTGAAACTGCATCATCTCGATATTTAAATCTTTCGTTGTCGAGACTTCTCATATCCAAACTCTGGGAAGATGGTAAGAAGTCTCTATAAATTGACGCAGGAACCATATCCAAATGTGAATTGTAGGATCCCATCGCCGTCTCGCCCTCCTCTGCAGCCAAAAGTTTTTGATTCATCCTCCTTTGCCCACTACCATCGGACCATTTCCCTTGATTAATTTCTCTATCTATCCTAATTCTCAAATCACCATGCATATACCGAAGGTCTTGATTATAATCTAAAAACTCATCCTCCGCCGAAATTTTCCTTGGCTCAGATAAAACATGTGTTCGCTGCAATTCTGAAAGCTGCCTGTGATCGTTGTGCAGGAACACTTCGTCGTAGTTAGGCCTTTCCCTCGTTTGACCATAAGAATGTACACTTGACCCGATATCATTGTTCCTTCCAGTTCTCAGATGCCAATCCTCGTCCCTCCTTTCAATAGTGTCAACCCTCTGACCCAAACCCAATTCGCGCCAGGAGTCACCAATCCTGTGAGGGCTCAAACTCCTTCTAAGACGCGGAGATCGATCCAGTGCCTCCCGTCGGGGCTTAACATATCGACCATGATCCAGATGAAGCCGATCCTGAGCATGTAGTTTCATACTTTCCGATTCTCTAACATAGTAATCTTCACGCCTTCGACATTGCATGTTTAGCTAATTATTAGAAATTACTCCTAACGAAGCGTTTGAATAATACCCTAAAATGGTCGAAACCGATTCGCAATAAACCGTCAAAAAACTTCAATTCCCATGCCCTAAATCACACTATCCAAATATCAAACAGGAGTATGGAGCGCTATCTGAGCAAAAAAAATTGCAATATACATCCAACGAAAATCCGACAGAAGGATTATCAAACTGGGAAAATTTTCAAACCTTCGCGGGTAAATCTTGAGGATCCATCGATGGTCTGTGTCAGTGATACTCCTTCGCCTAAGCCTGCCGGATGACCGAATTCTCGCTCCCGTTTCCGAAATTCACGAATCAAAGACGAACAATTGCTCGGCGACCTAGATTTCTTTTCACCTAATTTGTTCGAGGAATAAACACTAGTTCTTACGATAAGAGCGACCGCCACCGAATATATATATTTTTATTATTACTATTATTTTTTTTTTTCTGAATAAAATGTAAATTCCACGTGGTAAAGTCAAATCTTTATAAAATTATTTTATTTTGAACAATGTATTAAATTTGTTTAAAATGTAAATTATCCACTACTCGATATTGTCCTTTTAGGGCTTTCTCGTCCTTTTAGGGCTTTCTCTCAAGACTTTAAAACACGTCTACTAGGAGAAGGTTTCCACGCCCTTATAAATGATGGGTTGTTCTTCTCCCCAACTAATGTGGGACATCACAATGGTATTAGAGCCAGACATCGGACGATGTGCCAGCCTTCTCGCTGTTCCCCGAAGGGGGGTGGGTAGACACGAGGCGGTGTACCAGTAAGGACGCTGGCCCCCAAAGGGGTAGATTTGGGGATGGTCCCACATCGATTGGAGGAAGAAAAGAGTGCCAGCGAGGACACTAGGCCCCGAAGGGGGGTGGATTGTGATGTCCCACATTGGTTGGGGAGGAAAACAAACCACCATTTATAAGGGCGTGGAAACCTTCTCCTAGCATACGCGTTAAAATCTTAGGGGAAGCCCGAAAGGAAAAGCCCAAAGAATACAATATCTCTATTAGCTATTAGCTGTGGATCTGGGTCGTTACATAAATAATTTTTAAATTTTTTTAATTAATATTAATCATCCTAAAATAAATACTTATTTTATTAAATCATAACTTCATTTTATAAATAAATTATTTTTTTTAATTCAATAAATACATAATAATAACTATGGAACAATTAATTACTAATTTTTGTTTCAACTTTTCAATAATATTTAAAATATCTTTACTTAAAAAAATTCATTAAATTTATATGTAATAAAATAATAAATTAAAATTTTATGTCTAATAAGTTAATTAATTTATTTAAATTAATTTATAATTTAATTTTATGTGTAATAAATTTGATAGTTTTTTTAATAAAAGATAAAATATATTTGATAGATCCTATTCATAAAAAAGAACTTCTACTTTTATTAAGCTAGTCCTTGCTAATTGTCGTATTTGCAAAAAGCTCTTGTGTCGGTTGCAAAAGAACTTATACGTTTATTAAGCTAGTCCTTGCTAATTGTCGTATTTGCAAAAAGGTCCCGTGTTGATTGCGGTTACATCGTCATCGAGGTTCACAAAAATGGCTATCAATGGCGGGTCTACACCAATGGCTCTGTAAATTATCTTCCTTGTTCCTCTTGCAAAGCTTCACTAGCTCTTCCACCACCATGTCCATCTCTTCGTCACCTTTCTTCTTCAACATCTCTGCAAACTCCTTTACCTTCTTCCTTACTCTCTCTCCCATCTTCTCTACCATTACCTTATTAAGAAAAACCAATAAAATTAATACCGATAATCACCTGTTCGAGAGTATGAGGTCTCATATTAATTGGAGAGAGAAATGAATTCCAACGAGGACACTGGACCTCGAAGGACGGTGGATTATGAGATCCCACTATATGGAAAAGAGCCAATGTAACGGCTCATATCCACCACTAGCAGATATTGTCCTCTTTGAACTTTCCCTTTCGGGCTTCAAAACGCGTCTGTTAGGGGAAAGTTTTCACACCCTTATAAAGGGTGTTTTGTTCTCCTGCCCAACCAATGTGGGACATCACAACCAACGAGGACGATGGACCCTGAATGGAAGTGTATTGTGAGATCCTAGATCAGTTGGAGAGAGAACGAAACATTTTTTTGTAAAAGGGTGGATTGTAAGATCTCACATCGGTCGAGGAGGAAAACGAAATATTCTTTATAACTATGTGGAAACTTCTCCCCCTAACTGACTGTTTTAAAAACTTTGAGGGAAAGCTTCAAAGAAAAAATTCAAAAAAGACAATATCTATTAGCGGCGAGCTTAAGCTGTTACAGAGAGTAGTGTTATGAATATGAGCATAATATTAAATTTATGCTAAATTTCTAGATGAAACGCTAAATTGACTGGAATGTTTGTATCTCGAGCTTGAACTTTAAAAGAGGTTAACCGATTCTCGAGCTTCTAACTTCGTAGGTCATACGTCTAATAGCTAAAGAATATTTTTGATCTATCAGACACAAGGTTAAAAAGATAAATAACAACTAACCTCTTTGACAACTCTGGCTACTTCTTGTCGGCGGAGGCGACCATTGTCTCTCTCGACGACAACACCGACATCGAGCCACTCGACCAACCTAGCGTTCAACGGTTGGTCGAGCTGCATTGGGGTGGCGATGATCGGGACACCGAACTTGATGCTCTCCATGACGGAGCTCCACCCACAATGGCTGAGGAAGCCGCCGGTGCTACGGTGTTTCAAAATCTGAGCTTGTGGGACCCACCCTTCCACCACCATTCCTCTCTCTCTAACTCTCTCTAGAAACCCTTTAGGGAGTTCTTCTTCAACGTTCTTCTTTCTCTCTCCTCCACCGGCTACCGGAAACCTCACGACCCATATGAAGTCCACGTGGCTAAGCTCGAGCCCATAAGCGATTTCTTCCATGTCTTCTTTGGATAAGTAAAACTCGCTACCGAATGACACGAGTAAGCAAGATGAGTCCTGTTTTTTGTTTAGCCATTTTTCGAATCTACTTCCTGATACGACGTCGTTTCCTGGTTCTTGAACTAATGGACCCACTGGAACCACCTAATTACCCGTAATTAAAAAACAAAAAAACAAATTAATTTCATGTGAATTTATTACTATTTTCATTTAATCTCTTGATTTTTAATTAACTTTTTAATTTTTTATTATTTAATTGACAAATAAACTTCATTATTATTTTCATTACCATTTTCATTAAATAATTTGATGTATATAAAAATAGTAATATAAAATAAAATCTAAATAAAAATTTTTAAAAAGTTCTTAAAAAAATTTAAAAAAACAAATTTAATATAATTGATTTCAAAGCTAAATCATTAATTAATTTTTTATTTTTAAAATTGATACTTATCTTTTTTATTTATTTTTTTAAATTTTGATATATATATATATATATATAAGTAGATAATAAAATACAAAAACTTATTTAAATGATTATTCGATAGAGCTTTAATTTTTTAATTTTTTAATTTTTTTTATTATGTAAAATTAAATTTACTTCTCTATTTTTTAAAAAATTAAGTCAAATTTTAAAAAAAATTTAAAAAATATATTTGTTCTTAAAATTTATCCAAAAATTCAAATATTTTCTTTAAAAAAATAAAACATATAAAAAAAAATACAATTTTTAAATAAGAATATTAAGTGAAATTATAAAAATAATAGTATAAAGTAAAATCTAAATAAAAATTTTAAAAAAATTATAATTTTTTTTAATATAATTGATTTGAAAGCTAAATCATTAATTAATTTTTTATTTTTATCATTGATACTTATCTTTTTATTTTATTTTTTAAATTTTGATATATATAAAAGTAGATAATAAAATGCAAAAACTTATTTAAAAAATTAATTTTTAAAAATTAAATGATTATTCGATAGAGCTTTAATTTTTTAATTTTTTTATTATCTAAAATTAAATTTACTTACCCATTTTTAAAAATTAAGTCAAATTTAAAAAGTTAAAAAATATATATTTTTTTTCTTAAAATTTATCCAAAAATTCAAATATTTTCTTAAAAAATATATATATAATATAAAAAAAAAAATACAATTTTTAAATAAGAATATTCAGTGAAATTTAATGGAAATTACAAACCTTCTTCCGCAGCAAAATAGAGAGAAAATCAATATATTTGCCTTCAATTTCTCTGAATGATTTCACTAAAATCATTGCACACGATCTCTCATTACATTCCTTGATCCTTTCTTCATCCCTCGCATCATTCACTGATGATCTAAACAAGTTCTTCACCTGTTTAATCTCGTACTCGGTGAGCCGAATCTCCGGAAATATCGAGCTCAAATCCGAGCCCGGATACTCCAACTCGTACTTCACCATAGCCGCCATAAGCGCTCCTGTAAAAACTTTCAAATTTGTATCTAATACGTCACGGTAATAAATTTAAAGGCTAAATTTTACCCGTTGGTTGGAACATGACGGCGGGAATATGAGATGATCGAGCCACAGTAGGTGCCCATGGTTGCAAGAAATCATAGATGACCAAGTCCGGGTTCAAGTTATGGAGGATGATGCTGAAGGTGGCAGCGGCCGAGTCGAAAGCTCGTTTAAGCGAGAACATGAGATGGGGTGGGAGGCCGGCGGTAGTGTGGCGGTGGGGCGGGAGGTCGGATGAGGTTGGTAACTTTAGCTCGACGAGCTCGATATCGGAGGAGAGATCTCGAGTGAGGTTTGGTTGGATTGAGTTGAGAATTATGGAGGTGGAACAGAAGTATATGTGGAAGTTTCTACGGCGGAGGGATTTGGCTAGCTCGAAGAACGGCGAGACATGGCCGTGAGCCAGCCATGGGAGCATCAAAACGCTCGTTTTGCCATGTCTATTGCCTTCCATAATTTCAAGTTATTTTCTTTTTTAATTTTTTTTTTTGGTTTGGGTTATGAGATTTAAAGCAAAAGGGATTGGGTTAAGGACAAAGGTGATAATGATGACATCATAATGTCGGGTTTCGAGAACCGCAAAACTATAGTTTGTTCCGACCATAATGTAGTGTTTCGAGAATAGTAAAACTATTAATTTGTTTCAATGTGATGTCCCACATTTGTTGGAGAGGAGAACAAGACGCTATTTATAAGGAAGTGGAAACCTTCTCCTACCAAACCGTTTTAAAGCCTTGAGAGGAAGCTCGAAAGGGAAAGCCCAAAAATGACAATATTTGTTAGCGGTGGATCTGGGCCGTTCCAGTCTTCTCGCTCTTCCTGAATGAGGGTAGACACGAGGCGGTGTGCCAGTAATTTGATATATTCTAAAAACACTCTCGGTATAATATTGACGGTCTTATAAAGATTAAATTTCAATTAATTTTCATTTATTGATCTCGTCTTTTGTGAAATGAATCTCATTTTAACTGTACAAAAATATTCAGACCTCGACATGTCTGAAAACATCAGAGAACGTTTTTCTTTTTGCTACTATTATTTTAAATCAAAAAAACAAAAAATTTAAAACTTTTTTTTTAGTTTACGAACTAAATTTATAATTTAACTATAAAATGAAAGCATATTATAAAACTGTTTGACTTTGACTTGTAACGAAAAGTCAATATGGCTAAATGTTGTTTTTTCAAACCTAATTAAAATAAACGTTCTGAAAGCATATTATAAAACTGTTTGACTTTAACTTGTAACGAAAAGTCAATATGGCTAAATGTTGTTTTTTCAAACCTAATTAAAATAAACGTTCAAGTCAATGTCATGTCGTTTTTAGTTATTATCAACGTAATCTTTCTCTAATATTCTAAAATACTTTCACTTTTAACCAATTTTGAACACTCATAAAATGGGTAAGAAATATTGCAATTTTTTTTAATATATTGCATGCATTGACACGTGTCGAAATACGATACGACCACTGTGCCAGCTAGGTAGTTCCACGTGTACATTTGTAACTCGGATCAAACTTCAGAAGTCGGTGTTGTTGAATTTAATCGGTTGACTCTATCAACAAAGGAAGGAGAAAACAATTAAAAATTCTCTTTGTATTGTTATTTTGTCCTTTATGGTCGTTTTTTTTAGTAATTCCCCTTTAAAAATGTGATTTTGTCTTTAATTTTTATTTATTTATTTTAATTACTCAACTCTTAAAATATAATTTTTAATTCTAAACCATTTTTTTGTTAAGAATAATTGACGGTGCGAACTAAATATTTACCTTACTGTGGGTATATCCTCTTATTAAAGTAAATATATTGTATTAATTTATTATTTTTTTTTATTGTTATTTCTATATTATTTATAATTTATTGTATTTCTGTATTCGGTAAATGATTATAAATAAGAGAACTTTCCCCACCATTTAAGTGTGGTGGATTCAGCAAATATTCACATATATATTCTTCATTATTTTATTGGATTCAATGATCTAAAACAGGCTTACGGTTAAAGATGTGTTAGATGGAAGATGGACGGTTAGGATTGCTCAACTACGCACACACACCGAGATGAAAGATTTTATTAATAACTTATGTACAGCAAATGAGACAAAGTATTTAAATTAAAATAATAATTAAATAATTTTTTGATTTATTTTTTGTGGTGATAATTGGATTTTTTTTTTTGGGTCATAATTGGACCATTTTTCTTTTATAATTATATATATTATTTTAATTGCGTAAAAGTCACTCTAACGTTGATTGCTTTCTTAAGTTCGATTTTGAAGTTTTAAAATTCATTTGCATTTTCTCACTATAATAATATTATTATTTATTCATAATTATTATGTTAAAAAGTACGATAATTAATTTTTTATTCGATTTATTAAAACAAAATAGAACGAATAAATAACAAATACATTCATATGACTCGAAAATCCAACCAAATTGAACTACCCAGTCCAAACCATAAAAACTGGGTTGGAATTGGGTCAAATTTTTGGAACGTCGGGTTCACAAGTTGATATTTTTTTCATCGGGTCAACTTGAAAATTATCACGGAAATTAAAAACATTTGATGTTTGTAACTGATACACTGTGACTTATGAATATTTAATATTTGAAATTTATAAGATTTTAGTCGTTAATGTCCATAAATATGATTCTTTAAATAAATCGGAGAAAGAAAATTCGACCTCCACATTAAAAAAATAAATAAATAAAATTTGGAGATAATCTATGAAGTGTTGATATTGTTGGATGATAGAAGTCACATCCGCTAATTTAGGGAATGATTATGGGTTTATAAGCGAGGAATACTAACTCCATTGGTATGAGGCCTTTTGGAGAAACCCAAAGCAAAGACATGAGAGTTTATGCTTAGAATGAACAATATCATACCATTGTGGAGAGTCGTGTTCGTCTAACATGGTATCAGAGCCATTCCCTAAACTTAGTCGTGCCAATTGATTGATAAATCCTCAAATATCGAACAAAGAACTCCAAAAGAAAAGGAGTCAAGTCTCCTCGAAGGCAGTAAAAATGACTAAGAGTCCAAAGGAGTCGAACCTCGATTAAGGGGAGGCGCACTTTGTTCGATGGGAGGTGTTGGATGATGGAAGTCCCACATCGACTAATTTAGGGAATGATCATGAGTTTATAAGTTGTTGGATAATAAAAGTCCCACATCGACAAATTTGGGGAATGATCCGGAGTTTATAAGTTCTGCTATTTTTTTAAATTTAATATATATTATTTAAATATAATCACTAACAGTTTAATGTAAATAAAATTTGTAGAAAATGATACTGCTTTCATCAGCACCTTTAATGTGCTTCAATTGCAGAGGACAGTGTTTCGAACAAATCGGACCCAAACATTCAGGAATGCTGTTGATTTTTAGGTCCCATCGATGCTCAATCGAACGGTCGTGGTAATGGAATTTGTCTACCATTCTCACCTCCTACTCTCACAGTGAAAGTAAAAGTCTATGTTAGGGTTCATGGAAGCTTCCTTTTGAGGTCAGCATGGGTTTCTTAAATCTCTTCTTCCAATTTTCTCTGAGTCTTTCATTTCTGTTCTGCTCAATTGTTCTGTTTTTGATGCCGAGTTCATAGCAATTCGTTTTGTTCTTCGCTTCCATCTGTGTAGAAACTGGAAAGTTCGACGCGGAATTTGTTTTTATCAATTAGATAATGGAGAATCCCGATCAGGATCAGCAAGATCCGAGGTGAGGCTCATCTGGATATCTTTAATTCTCGTAGTTAACCTGTTTTTGGCTCTGATTTTCAGTGTTTGAAGTGATTTTTTAGTTCGTGGGTTTTGTTTTTGTGCTTGTCTGTGTCTTGTTCTAAGTTTTTCGTTATAATTTGAGCTTGTGTAGCCAGTGATAGGCGGTTTGATCTCGAACTAAGTACTTAAGATTGGATTTACAAGATGTTCATATGATTCTGGAGTATGAATCAGTTGTTTTCTATCCTCTAAGAGTTAGAGTAATTGTGAGATCCCACGTCGGTTGGAGAGGGGAACGAAGCATTCTTTATACGAGTGTGGAAACCTCTCCCTAGTAGACCCATTTTAAAACCTTGAGGGGAAGCCCGGGAGGGAAAGCCTAAAGAGGACAATATATGGTAGCGGTGGGCTTGGGTTGTTACAAATGGTATTAGAGGAATGAGTGCCAACAAGGACGCTGGGCCTTGAAGAAGGGTGGATTGTGAAATTCTACATCGGTTGGAGAGGGGAACGAAGCATTCTTTACAAGGGTGTTGAAACTTCTTGGGCTGTTACAAATGGTATTAGAGGAACGAGTGTCAGTGATGACGCTGGGTCTTGAAGAGGGATGGATCGTGAGATTCTACATTGGAGAGGGTAATGAAGCATTCTTTATAAGGGTGTGAAAACTTCTTGGGCTGTTACAAATGGTATTGGAGGAACGAGTGCCAGCGAGGACGTTGGGTCTTGAAGAGGGGTGGACTGTGAGATTCCACATTGGAGAGGGGAACGAAACATTCTTTATAAGGGTGTGGAAACTTATCTCTAGCAGGCACGTTTTAAAACCTTGAGGGGAAGCGCGGAAGGGAAAACCCAAAGATGAAGGGAAGTCCGGAAGGGAAAGTTCAAAGAGGACAATATGTGCTAGCGGTAGACTTGGGCTGTTATGGAACGATTACTTGCTCAGTATCAACAATGGCAGGCTTAGACCGCTGGTCATATGAAAAATTTAATGGTTTCCTTTTGTTTATATTTGGCCTCATATTTTCTCACCCATTTTTCATATGATCCTTTTGTTATTTTCTCTTGTACCATCCCATTTCATTAATAACACGATCGAGACATAGCTCCGTAAGGATGTAAACGGCTTCGTCTCAAAGCTAAAGATCGAGAGACATTTACTTGATGGGACATATACACAAGAGAAATGGAAACTTAAGGTTTCTGTCTTAGATTTAGATCAGATGCAATTTCTTTAAATTAATGTTTATAAAAACATCATACAATTTATGGTTATCATGAAATGAACTGTAATCGTATTCTGGCAGTATGTTTGGTTATGGTTAAATGTTGAAGTGCTTCTCTCCTTGGTTTGCGTTTGTTTTAATGATCATTGGTCATCAGGACTGTCCTTGGTGTGGAGGACACAACTGCAATGACTATCGAGTTTCTTCGTGCTCGACTTCTATCGGAACGATCTGTTTCAAAAAGTGCAAGACAAAGAGCTGATGAACTAGCAAAAAGAGTTCAGTGTTCGTTTTTTTTGTCGGTTTTCTTTGGTTTCTGTCTTATGTGTTTGATCTGGAAATATGATTTGTTTACTGTAGGTTGCAGAACTGGAGGAGCAGCTAAAGATCATTACTCTTCAAAGAAAAATGGCTGAAAAGGCCACAGCAGATGTGCTTTCCATTTTAGAAGATAATGGGGTTAGCGATATTTCTGAGACATTTGATTCGAATTCGGACCATGAAACACCGTGTGAATCGAAAGCTGGGAATGACCCCGCAAGAGAAGACGTGAACTCGAGTTCAATACGAAGGAGAAATGAACGTGAAGAATATGCAGGTTCTGATATTGATACTTCTCCAGTGCTAGGTGGAAGCCTGTCTTGGAAAGGACGCAAGGATTCACCACGTACTCGTGAGAAGTACAAAAAAAATTCTGTAAGAAGTCGAAGCAGTTTCGCTTCTATTGGTTCTTCGTCACCAAAACACCAACTTGGAAGATCGTGTCGCCAGATAAAACGTAGAGATGCGAGGTATGCTTAAGCTGTTTATTTCTGTCCTCTATTTGTGGAATTTCTTCTGAGTTGGATCACCTGTAAGACTATTGACCATTGTTCTTGGAAACTTATTGGCATTCTTCTACTGGCATGTTGTAGAATGTGCATGTGAGATCTCACATCGGTTGGAGAGGAAAACGAAGCATTCTTTATAAGAGTGTGGAAACCTCACCTTAGTGGACGTGTTTTAAAACCTTGAGGGGAAGTCCCGAAGGAAAAACCCAAAGAGGACAATATCTGTTAGCAATGAAATTGAGCTGTTACGAACGGTATCAGAGCCAAACACCAAGCGAGTGCCAACGAGGACGCTGGGCCCCGAAGGGGGGTGGATTGTGAGATCCCACATCGGTTAGAGAGGTGAACGAAACATTCTTTATAAGAGTGTGGAAACCTCTCCCTATTAGACCTGTTTAGCTTATCTCATACGGGCGATAGATGATAGTTGGCTTCTTCTACTATGCCATAGATCCTTAAAAGTGTAATTCAATCCTTAGATTTAGTGCCAAATAAATGTAGAGTTTTGAACACTTTCTGAACATTGTACTTGATATTGATTCGTATTTTTGCATACCAGACCACTAGCTGGGGAGCAAGAGCTCAAATCGGAGGCGTCCGTGGATTGTTCTCCAGAGATCGCACCGTCTACTTGTTCAGAAGACTCTCGGAATTTCTCTGTAAACGGGCACAAGATATTGAGAGATGGCTATGAACTTCACGAAAAAACACGCTCAGGTTCTTCTGAAGTTCATGGTAACGTAGGAACTAAAGATCGAGATCACGATTTAGATGGGTATGAAAACGTAAACGATATGGAGAAGGCATTGAAATCTCAAGCACAACTCATTGATCAATATGAAGCAATGGAAAAGGCTCAAAGAGAATGGGAAGAGAAGTTCAGAGAAAATAACAACAGTACTCCGGTATGTTCCATCAGAAACTGATTATTTGTTTTTGGTATTGAGAAGCTTTCTGATTTTGTTGCATTTGAATCCCTTGTGTCCGTGATCCGTTCTCGGTTTTCTTTGGAAGATCCGAAGTAGTTATTAGTTCTCGACGTTCGTATTCCTAAACTTTTATTCCTTTTCGAGATATCCATGAGAAGTTGTTCTGTGTTAAAAAAACTGAAGATAAATTTTAATCCTCATGAGTAGAGTACGAATATTACCCGCTTTACGATGATCGCATGTCCCTCTAAAATGTTGCCTCTGGTTTTGAGCAAATTACATTGTTGTATGAACTAATTCTTCTCTTTTAATTCATTGCTTATGTAGGATTCTTGTGACCCTGGAAACCATTCAGATATCACTGAGGAAAGGGACGAGATCAGGGCTCAAGCTCCAAATCTATCTGATGAGCCAAAAATGCAGGTTGCAGTAGATTGTGTCTCTAGAGGTTCGTCTCGAGCTCCGCCCAATACGCTTGGCCCATCTCCGTGTGCTGATGTGGAAGACGTGCAGGATCAGAACACGAATAGTGTTTCTACTTCACGGTCACTCGAAGAATTTACCTTTCCTATGGCTAATGTGAATCAATGCCAAGAAGAACCTTCACGTACCTCCGAACTCGGTCGTGGGATCCCGGCCAGGCCATTAGTATCTCATGGTGATGCTGGTATCCATAGCCAAGAAACTCCGTACCGTAACAATGATCTATATGCATTGGTGCCACACAAACCACCTGCGTTAAATAGTGTCCTCGATGCGCTCAAACAAGCGAAGCTATCACTAACAAAGAAAATCAACCAAGTACCCTTTGCATCCCATTCTGAACCAAAAGCTGGGGATAGGTTAGACATCCCTGTTGGATGTGCAGGGCTCTTCAGGCTTCCAACTGACTTTGCTGCCGAAGCTTCGAGTCAAACGAATTTCCCAGGTTCGAATTCTCCGTTAAGATTGACAACTACTCGTTATCCTGGTGATAGTGTTCAAATTTTCCCCGGTCATGAAATGGAGGATAGATCGAGTTTTCTAAGAGACCCTCGTTTACGCAACAGCAACTACCACACTAGTTCGGGTTTCGCACGAGATGGGTTTCTAACCAACCATTTTCCTGAGAATAGATGGAAAAATCCAGGCCAGAAGCCTCATTTTGATCCATCACGTCCAGTTTCCTCAAGCGTTCATCATAACGATGGTTTTTTAAGAACTTTTCCGGGTCGGACCGCAGAAATGCCTCCACCGAACCAATATTCATTCTATGATGATCAGTTTAGGCCAAATATGTATAGATAGTTACTTGTAGTTATGAGTATTAACGTGAAACATTTCAGGTTCCAGGAGGATGGCTAGAAGGCTAGAAGGCTAGAAGGAAATTGGCCTTGTATCATACTGTAAGTTGAAGTTGTTCTGCTTATTTTACTCTCAACTTTCCATATACAAATAAACTATTTGATGATTTGAATCCTATACTCATTTGTACTGAGGATTATTTGTTTACATCAAATTCTATGTCATCAGATGTTCATGTGTTCCCTGAGATTCTGCTGGAGATTGCTTGTGTTTGTTTTTTCTTTTCATAGCTAGGGTATCGAGTCGGACTTGCATAACAAGAACGGTTTAAATGTTCATGTTCTATGTTCTCAGTCGTTAGGAAAACTTTGCCCGTTCAAGGGTAGCTCCATAGCAAAATGAGACGACCCGAGTTTTAAGTTATCAAATATTTGGTTAGGTAGGTTTAAACCTGTTCTAGGGCTCCTTACCACTAGGTTTTCTCGTATGCTCTGTGTCCGATCGGTTTGGTGTATGTACTCTGACTTCCTGAATTTAACTTTTTCTTAGTTCAACAAGGTAGGACTTGAACCTCTAACCTCTCGATTTAGTGTATACGTTTTGACTAGTTAAAACTATGTTCAGGTTGATTCTCAAACTGAACTTATATTCATTTTTTTTCTCTTCTTATATTTGTGTGAAGTTTATGAGCAATCTTATGTTTTCTAGTTACAAACCGACCGTATCATTGTCTAATTGAAATTAAGAAAAGATAGAAGTAGAAAGAATAGTGTTTATGGGGACGTTAGCTAAAATACAAACCCGTCAACGTTTGACTAGCTACCCTCATTAATTAAAATGTCGTGCTAACATGAGACAAAAAGTACACCTTTTACCACAGTGAAAACATTTTTAAGACCTCGAGTTATATGGTTCGTTCTCAAGTTCATAATGTAAAGGGGAATACCCAAAGGGGCATGATTAAAAGGAACTTTTATGCTTTGTTTTTTAAAATATAAAACAAAGCACTAATTTGTAAAGATATTTTTGACAAACGATGTCGTATTATATCAATAAGATGGTCTTACATTTTTTTAAATATTTATTTTTTAATTCTTTTTAACCTTTGCAAAGATATTTTATTTCTAATTTTGTTTTTTTTATTACAGATAAATATGTCTTTATTTTCACTTTTATTAAATAGAAATATTTATTATAAAATAAATAAATCAATTTTTGATTCACAATTGTATTTTAGAAAAAAAAAAGAAAATCTATCATTATCTTTTTATTTATTTATTTATTTATTTATATATTGACATTGTCAACATGGGAAAGCACTCATTCGTAAACATGATTAGACCCAAATAAAAAGTTGCTTTTCCACCCACAATAAATAAATAAATAATATATATATATAGTATTTTATAATACTTTGTCTTTAATTTTAAAAAAAAATCAAAATTACCCTTAAATTAATTTTTTTTATTAATATTCTTAAAATTTTTATTTAAGAACTAAAAAAAATTTAAATTTTTTAAAAAATTCAAAAATATCGGTTAGTACTATATTTAACTTCAAAATTAACGTTTAAAAATATATTTAAAAAATAATTATAAACCTTTTTTTATCTATATATATATTGATAATAAGATGGTAGTATTTTAATTAATTTATCAATAAATAAATTAATTAAGAAATAAAAAGATATATATATATATATATATATATATATATATATATATATATAGCAAAGTAGTTTCACTTTTTGTATATAGGTACAATAAAAATATTTTTTTTTATGATTAGACCATTCTTTTAAAGTAAAATTTTAAACAAACACAATTTGCTATTTTTGGAGGGACATAAATACAAAAGTATTTTCCCTACAATTCAAATCTATACTTAGAAAAAGTTTTAGTTTAAGCTTCAAAATCAATCCCCAAAATCCTCGTGCCACCCGTTCAAATTAGCTCAAAAGTTGGTAAACTCGTTGTTATTATTATTATTATTATTATTTTTGTAGGTATCGATCTTTGAGGTATCTTGTTTCGACTGTAGCTCCTTCGTTTTAGCTCTGATTTGAGTGATTGAAAAAAAAAAACGTTTAAATCGTTGTTCAATACAGTGTAGGTTTTTTATCGTGAAAAATATTAATTAATTAATTAATTTGAGATTAAGGACTAAAAAAACATTTTTTTTTTCTCCCGAGTAACTAAGAGAAAAAAAAAAGTTATTTCTTGATATTCGATAATATATAGTTCTTGGTCTTCTGAAACGGTATTAAAAAAAAATTTAAGTTTCATAGTTTTTATATTATTTAAAATTATTTAAAATTTCACTTGAAGGATAACTAGAGATGATATAAACTTATTTGGCGTGGATAAGGTTGGGATGAATTTAGCAGTGTTTGACTTAGAGTTAACAGTTAAGCATGTTCTAAGAGATGAACACAATAAATTATGAATTCATTAGTTTATTTGGATCAAATTGCCAGGTTTAATCATTTTGAAAGCATGATTAGCAGTTCTTTAGATTCAGGGAGGCAACAACTTGGCATATAATAAAATGAAGGCAAGTGATTGAAATTTGTTTCCCACCCATTTCTGTTGCTCAATTTTTCTATGAAAGTCTGAACAGATTTGATTCTTCTTTCTTTAAATATCATAAGAAGATTCCATTTCCCATCACTACTTGTATTGCAATTCCACTGTCTCAGTGAGTCCATTTTAAAACTCATGGTGGTGGGTTCTTCGGGTTTCTCTCTCAATCCGCACTCAAATTTCTCCAAATGGCTTCTCTCCTTTTCAGTTCTTGCAAATTCCCGATTTCTTCACCGTACTTTCAATCGTTTTCTCTCGGATTTTCGCTTGTAGTCGCCATCTGATTAAACTTCCCCTTTTTTTTTTTTTTTTTTTTTTTTTTTTTTTTTTTTTTTTTTTTTTTGCGTTTCCGATTTGTGTTCGAGCGTGTTCTTGAAATGATTCATCATGGGAATCGGTTTTCGTTCTAGTTTTGGCGTGAATGCGATTGGAATCACTCCTTTCGTGGTTGAATTTGCTGAAGTTCGCGCGATTTTAGTTCGCAATAGAAGAGAAATTTGAGGTTTCGATTAGTGCAGAAAGGGAGATTTGATTTGAGGAGAAGAGGTTATTTGGAGAATGATGTCTTCTGGTGTAAATTTGGTGATGACTGTGATTGGATTCACTGTGAGTACTTTGTTCATCGTGTTCGTCTGCACGAGGCTTGTTTGTGCTCGGATTCATCTCAATGCTTCAAGGCGCTCCTTCCTTGTCGCTTCTAGATCCGATCTCAGTGGGGTGAGTTCGTTTTTCTCATGTTTAATTTGCTTCCAGATTTGTTGATACATTTCATGTGCTGCTGATTCATGAGCCATATTTATCACTAGAAACTGGATTTGATTGTCTCTCTGCACTATAGTTCTTGCATTTCTGCAAATTGAATGTAGTTTCACCATTCATTTCATACGGTTGTTTTACTCCGTTCTGATATGCTGTAAGAGACTACTAAAAAAGGCAAAACTCACGCGTTTTTAGAGATTGTTACATATAATTCTGTTCTATGATTAGCTAGTTGGTGAGACAATAGCTTACCAAGTCACGTGGTTAAAGTTTGATCTCAAATGACTCGGCCTACACTTCGATCCAAAGCCATTTGAATTTGAAAGCAATCAAAACAAAAAGTCGAAGAACCATCGGACCTATTATTGACCCATATATCGTGATATCATGTTAGCTTGGTTGTCTCTCTTCTGTAGGTCTGCTAATGCATTTTTAGTAGCCTTTTTGCATTGTCACTTTTAGTCAACTACTGATGAATTGGGAGAGGTTAGACAGGAACAAAAAGGGTCTCTGAATACTCAATTCTTGTTTGTTCTTATAGGCAGTTCTTTTTAGTTCTTTTTCCCTTGCTTTACGCTGATTCATTTGTGGACGTCTCTTTATTTACACAATGAATTTCCTCATTGCAGCTCGAACGGGGACAACACGGTGTAGAGCCTTTTGTTGTAGCTAACTTTCCAACTAAGAAGTATAGTGATGAATACTTCTCATCCATGAGGAATGCTCAGTATGTTCTCCTTCATTTCACAGTCTCACAGCGTTGGTTTCATGATTTCTTTAGAAAATCTCTTTATCTGATATATATATCACGAATCATAAATTGCCTCCAGATGGGCAGTGACATATGATGATATTTGTTTCCTCTGGATAAGATTGGATAAGATTCTATTATGGTGTCTCTTTGATGTAAAGTATAGTGGTTTTATCTGTAATGGCCTAAAGCAGACAATCTCTGCTGGTGGTGGGTTTGAGCTTTTACAAATGGTATTAGAGCCAGACACCGAATGGTGTGCCAGCGAGGACACTGGGCCTAAGGGAGGTGGATTGTGAGATCCCACATCGGTTGGAGAGGAGAACGAAACATTCCTTATAAGGGTGTGGAAACCTCTCCCTAACAAGACGTGTTTTAAAACCGTGAGGTTGACGGCGATATGTAACGGACCAAAGTAGACAATATCTGCTAGCGGTAGTCTTGGGCTGTTACAGGACTAACTGCTCAAGGGAGTATGATGAGCTTAAAATGAATTGATCTTGTAGTTAGAATGGTTTTTCCCCAAGCATAATCATTTGTGAATATTGAGTGGTAGGATGAGGTGTCACAAACCAGATATTTAGCCGTCACACTGTTCAGGTGGAAAAGCAAAAAGGAGGAACAAACAGGTTGGGCCATGTTGGTATTGCTTGTGAGAGTGATTGATGGCCTCTTGAATAAATATCTTTAAAAGTTAGTAGAATGGTGATTCTTTTATGAGATATTTTGGTAAGTTGGCTTCAAACATAGTTTTAATCAGCCTGGGCCCTTAGCAATAGATGAGGAAAAAGGAGTTACTAGTTAAATCTTGTACGGTTTGGAACGAACGCTACTATGTTAATGTAGTGTCACTCTCTCTCTCTTAAATACATCTACTAGTTGTTGTAAATATCTTTCCCATCGTGCTCGAGAACCTCTTCTATTAGTTCATGTAATGGTTAAGGAAAAGATATATAGGCGAAGCTCGAACTCGATAACCACCTATTCTCTTCCCCTGCCAAAAGATGCCCTGCTCCCCTCTCGCTAACCATGTTTACAGAACTGTATCCCACTCGTATCTCTCTAATGAACCTCTTAATTAAATGGGTCTCACTCATACCAGATGTCCTGTAACAGCCCAAGCCCACTACAAGTAGATATTGTCCGCTTTGACTTGTTATGTATCACCGTCAACCTCATGGTTTTAAAATGCGTCTGCTAGGGAGAGGTTTTAAAAAATGGTTCATTCTCCTCTCCAACGGATGTGGAATCTCACATGCCCTCTCCCTTACTCACAGATCAAGCCTCATTAGCCCTCCCCCCTTTCCTACCATACACTTCCAAAATAGGACCTCTGATGGTGCTGTTGAAAACATGAGGCAAGAGAATAGGCTGCCCACAGCTGAAATAGGGCTATAGGACGTAATCTTATAGTTTATATGCTTTGGTCAATTGAGCTACGTTTTGAAAATCTAATCTAATACCGACTGATTGGTGATGTTAGCGAAGTGTAAAAGGTATCATTGAAAACATAAGCATGATGATGTTTCTTCTCCTTCTGTGTTTTAGTAATGGCTTCCTCTCTAGTACCATTCTTGTATCGGTACGAAAAAGTTGGAAGGAATAAGACGGTTCAAAACCGAGCTTAATGGTTTGTTTCTGTATTTAAAATGGCAGATGCACAGTTTGCTTAGCAGATTATCACAGTGAAGACTTATTGCGCATTCTCCCCTACTGTGGACACTCCTTCCATGTGACCTGCATAGACATATGGCTGCATCGGCACTCAACGTGCCCAGTTTGTCGTACATCGTTACGCGAGGTCCCAGACAAGAAACGAACATTACAACCCTTGTTTAGTTCAGCCATTCGCTCTCATTACAACCTCAACTCAGACGTCTGTGCTTATCCCTGCCATGGGTTCCCATTAAGCGACCATGAAAACACTGGGTTGGAACCAATCCAAGAGAATCAGGCTAACGGAGCAGCGGATCCGATAGAGAACGCTTCCTCGTTTACCGAAGGTAACCTGAATAGTAAAGGCTCAAGAAACAAAAATGTAGTAAGTCCATCAAATGCTTGAGAATTTCTCTGTGGTTGGTTTGTGATAGGAGTTTGGATTGGTAAGAGAGCTGTGTCCCAAAAGTAGATGTCCTTAGCTATCTATCTGCTTAGAAAGGTTGTCTGTCTTGTTATTTACCACTGTACATAAGTCTTGCTTGTAGTGAACTAATCTGTTGCTGGTTTGAGCAGTTTTGTTACTTTTCTTCTGCACAACATTAAGTACACCATGAACCCCCTTTTATACGTTTCGTCTACACATAGATAGCTAACTGCACGTATCCACTCCGTGAGTGGCTTCTAACAATAGAAGAGACTATTTATGAGGTTTTATCATACCACAAAGATAGGATTTTCACTTTCTCCAAACCATAGCGTCCAAAACCAGAACAGAGAATATGTTATTGTGAGATCCCACATCGGTTGGTGACGAGAACGAATCATTCTTTATAAGGGTGTGGAAACCTCTCCCTACATTTTAAAATAGTTGAGAGGAAGCCTGAAAGGAAAAGCTTAAAGCAGTGGGCTTGGATCGTTACAAATGATATCAGAGCCATACACTGTACAATGGGTCAACGAGAAGGTTGAGCCCTGAAGGGGGGCAGACACGAGGCGGTGTGCCAGCAAAGATTCTAGGCTCCAAGGGGGGAGGTGGATTAGGGGGTCCCACATTGATTGAAGAAGGGAACGAGTGTCAGTGAGGATGCTGACCTCAAAAGGGAGAGAATTGTGAGATCTCACATCGGTTGGGTGTGGAAACGTCTCCCTAGCAGATAATATTTGCTAGCCGTAGTTACGGTTATTCTCGTACAAGAAGTTTTCTCATTCTGTGGCTTATGGTGTTTGTGTTTATGGAGTTTTGATGTAGTTTCCTGTGGGGGCTATGAACACCGGAAGAGGTGACCCAAATCGGAATCTCTCCACTTTGTGCTGTCACATTAAATATTAAACAACAGCTTCTTCTTCTTCTTCTTGTTGACTCTGTTCTTGTTTTCACATGCACTTATTAATCAGTTGTTCTTCGTCTCACCTATTTAATTAATATGTTCTTTAATTAACATATTAATTAATTAATTAATTAATTATAGTTTGGGTGTTTTGATTTGGGTTTTTACTTTATTCTTTATTATTAAATGCAATTATCATTAATAATTGGAAGAGTAAGGGTAGCAAAACTGATAACTGATATCAAATTTAATTCAATTTTAAGATATTCATTTTACCCAAATATATGGTTTACTCTCTAATCTAGTGTTTCCCCCCCTAATTTTCATCCCTTTTTTTTTAATTTTCAATTTTGTCCTTTATATTTTTACAATTTTTAATAAATTTATCTCAGTTTGAATTTTTTTAAATAATACGGACTAAATTATAATTAATAGAAATATTCTTAAACTTTGTCTTTTAGCTCGAAAATACCTTTAAAGTATCCAAAGTTTCAATAATACCCTCTAACTTTCAAAAATATCTTAAAATATATATATTTTTAAACTTTTAAAAAAAATTCAAAAATACTGAAAATCGTTAATATTTTGTTTCAAAAATACTCTTCAACTTTTAAAAAATACATCTGAGTTTTTATAAATTTCATTAATATCTTAAATTTTTTTTTTTTAAGAAATTTAAAAATATATTTATGAATAGTAATAAAATTTTCAAACATTTCAAGGATATTTTTAAAATAAAGTAACCATTCTTTCTCAAAAATATGTTTAAAAGTTAGAATAATAATAATAATATTAATTTAGCTTTTTTTTTTTTTTTTTTTTTTTTTTACTAATAATGCTAATTAAATATTTAAAGGTTTAAAATTGCGAAATATCTTCTTCTTCTTCTTCTTCTTCTTCTTGTTGGATGCCCTAAGCCCTGTTTGTGGCAATGGCTCTGAGAGAGTTCTTCAACACCACAGTAAACTCATACTTCTTCGTGAAATCTATTTTACTCTTCGGCGGATACGAACTCCATTCAAATTCCTGAACCAATCTCGCTAGCATCACATGAACGTGAATCGTCGCCATTCCCAATCCAGGGCAAATCCTCCTCCCCACTCCGAACGGAATCATCTTCACTCCTTTCACTCCCGTCATATCCGCATCGTCTTCACCGGACGTGAATCTCTCCGGCTCGAACTTCTCCGGATTCTTCCACACTTCCGGATCCTTGCTGATTCCCGCCAAGTAAACCTCCACGTTCGCTTCCACCGGAATGTCGTATCCGCCGAGTTTTGTCGCCTCGGTCGCCGAATGCGTCAGCGTGAAGTACGTCGGCGGGTGTTTTCTCAGTAATTCCTTCACTACGGCTTGAAGGTATGGCAATTTCTCCACATCTGATTCCTCTACTTTTCTTTCGCCTACTGTTTGTTTGATTTCTTCGTGTAGTTTGTTCTGGATGTTAGGGTTTGTGATTAGCTCTGCGATTCCCCATTCGATTGCGGCGGCCGTTGTGTCTGTGCCGCCGTTGAGGAATTCGGAGCAGAGAGTGACTAATTCGGCGTCTGTTGGGGACGATTCCCGGCCGTCGACCTTGAGATCGAAGAGCGTATCGAGGTATGAAAATGAAGTTGCGTTAATGTCTGATCCTGGATTTTGAAGTGCTTTTTTCCTTCGATTGATGAACTGTACGACAAATTCGATTTGCTCTTTTCTCACTTCCATGGCGCGTTTCCTCTGCTTGGAGAAGAACGGCCTCAAAATCGGGAGAAAATCGTCGATTCTCGGATCGACAGTGATCAAAACGGTTTTAAGAACTTGATCCATTTTCTCAACCGATTCCTCGTCCATTTCTAATCCAAAGCACATCGCCAAGAGAATACAGAACACAGCGAATCTAGCATTCTTCAACACCCAAACAGCACCACCGTTGGCGGCGGCGTCGGCTCGGATGCGTTCAACGAGATTATCAATGGCGTTTTTTCTAACGTCGCGAAATTCCTTCAAGCTGCTGGAAGAGAGCATGTTCTCGACCATGTTTCGGCGGAGGGAGCGCCAGAGGGAGCCGTAGACGGCGGCATTGACAGAGAATTTGTTGCAGCTGAAGACGATTCGGGTTGGATTCTCAGAAGGACGGCTGGCGAAGGCAGGGCCGCGCTTGATTAGGGCTTCATGGATGAGGTCGGCGCCGGACAAGATGATCATGGTGCGAGAGCCCAACTGGAGAGTGAAGATTGGGCCATAAATCAGGCGAAAGTCTTCGATGTATTCGAAGAAATGCTTGCCGGTGCGGGCGACCTGGAAGAGGTTTCCAACGACCGGCCATCCGCGGGGTCCCGGCGGGAGGTTGAGCCGTTTCTTGGAGATACGTTTTTGGATGAGAAAGAAGATGAGTACAGAGAGTGCTAAGGCTATAAGTGAGAAGAAAAGTTGGAGGTAGTGATCGGAGAAAGAGGACGACGCCATTGTTGAGTTTGGCGAAGGAAGTTTACGACAGAGGGAGAAGAAGAAGGAGAAGGATAGAAGAAGCAATTTTAGAGGGAAATTTATAAAGGTAACCCACAACTCTTGGTATTATTATTATTATTAATTATTGTCTTTCATTTTTTTTTTTTAAAGTATTTGTATTTTTATTTTAAAAGTTTGATATTACTTTTAGTTTTTTTTTTTAAAATTAAAATTATTATTAAACTAAAAGAAAATAAAAAAAAAATATAAAATCCATTAATATTTTATTTTAGAAATACTTACAAATTTTCTAAAGAATCTTAAAAAAAAAAAAAAAAAACCCTTAACTTTCAAATCTTTAAAAAAAATTTAAAAATATCACATTTCAAAAATAAAAATATTGATATCCTTAAACTTTTATAAAAAAAAAATTTAATTTCTTTTATGATTAATATCCTTAAAATTGAAAAGGAATATTATATATTAATAATAATTTTTAAAATTTTTTAATTTATCAATATTAAATATGTTTAATACTATTTTTAAACTTCACAAATATTTTTAATAATTTTGTTTATAAAAAATAATCATTTTTTTTAAATAAAAATTTAAAGATATTATTGAATATTATATATATATATATATATATATATATATATATATAAGTGAAAAAAAGATTAGTTGAGTTGTTTTGCGCATTTAATATTTTAAAAGCAATGCAAGGATAAAGGAGGAATGCAACGTGAGGGCGCTTTGTTATATGCCCATAATTAAAGTTCACCCTTTTTAACCTAATTAACTAATTAAAGTTCACCCTTTTTAACCTAATTAATTTCATCTATTAAACTGTGTCCATATATATATATATTGTTGAGAATGGTTGGTAATTAACTAATTAAACTTCACCCTTTTTAACCTAATTAATTTCATCTATTAAAATGTGTCGATATATATATATATATATATTGTTGAGAATTGTTGGTAATTAACTAATTAAACTTCACCCTTTTTAACCTAATTAATTTCATCTATTAAAATGTGTCGATATATATATATATTGTTGAGAATTGTTGGTAATTAACTAATTAAAGTTCATCCTTTTTAACCTAATTAATTTCATCTATTAAAGTGTGTCGATATATATATATATATATATATATATATTTTGTTAAGAATTGTTGGAAGTGAGTCCCATATTGTTTCATCTATTAAAGTTTGTCGATATATATATATATTGTTGAGAATTGTTAAAAGTGAGTCCTACATTAACTAATTTAGAGAATGATCATGAATTTATAAGTAAAGGAATATATCTCCATTGATACAAGACCTTTTGGGGAAGCCCAAAGCAAACCCATGAGAGCTTATACTTAAAGTTGACAATATCATACTATTGTGGAGAGTCGTGATTCCTAGCATATATATACTTTGTTTGAAACAAATATTTTAAAGAGTGGTTAGGATGAGGAAAGTGGAATAATTAAAATGAAAGAGTACAATGGGCGGAAAGTGTTGATTTAAGGGTTGGTTGGGGAGGGAGGGGGGAAGTTGTGTAAAATTAAATACTCAATTCATTTACAAACGACACTATAGTTGTGGAAACCCCATTTCATTACTTTTTTTTTTCTTTATTAGCATTTAAATGGAGATTGTACTATATTGTTGAACAACAGTATCACTAGAAAAACCAAGGATCAAACCAAACGAACATAGGATCAAACCAAACGAACATAGGATCAAACCAAATGAACATAGCGTAGTCCAAACATAAACATCGAGAAAGAAATTACCGAACATGAAAATAACCCTAAATACCTAAACTTAGAAGAATCTTAATTATGTAATAGAATTGTTTCATGGATTGGACGTTTATGTCAACAAATTATAAGAAGAGGGTTGCCGTTCAATTAAGAAGAAAATGAAAGAAAACCACCACTTACTTTATTGCTTCAAACACTGTGACTAATTTTATGAACCCACTTTGCATTTAACTCAATCATGGCCCATTTATTTTTCTTAAATTTCTATTTCAATTTTTATATATAAACATAATTTTCAAACACTAAAAGGTTATCATATGAAACCGTTGGGTTCATAATGGCATGGCAAGTACTTTGAATTAGTCAAGTCTTAATGGCTAAACTACTTTAAAGATTATCATTTATAGGCATACAACATTGGAGCAAGTATTTATTACTAATGGAGATTAATAACTACAATATACTATTTCAGTTCCTGTTTCTTAGAAACAAAAGGGTTCAACACAAAATTTCAAAGATCAAAATTTGGAGATTCAAGAAGGTTACCTCCCAGAGCATATAAGAAACTGGGAAGATGCAATGGCTGGCTCTCATCATCATTCTTCCATCCTTCCTCTCTATTGTGACAATATTATAGATTTAATGAACTCGACGCTCGTTCTAATCTTCATCAAATTTGATCTTCTTGGGAGTTGGTTGGACGCTACCCACCTGCAAAAATTTCAAATTCAGCAGAAAAACAAATGGAGGTGGAGGGAAGAAGCCCCTTCCTGCAGTATTTCGGCGTTAAAATACCGAAATTGAATCTCAAACGAAGAAATGTTTTGGTGTGACCAACCGGGATCTAATGAGAAGGGGGAGGGAGGCATCATATGTTGCTAAGTTCTAACAAGGCATGCATACAAGCACATGAAGCTAAACAGGTTTGGCAGTGCACTCTGATAAAACTAAACATCACTTCAACTATAGAAAATATACGAATTGATAAAGAGGATTACCTAAATATCATATCCTTAAATTGTCTATATAAGACCATTTTTCATATGGAAATCATGAAAAGTGAGGTGCTCATAGTGGCCAACCGTATGGGAACCATGAACAAGTGAAGTGACTCACAGAGGCTGTACAATACCAATGTGAGCTCCTGAGAGACGTTAACACTTGCTAGGTTCACTCGATGTCTCTATCGGGTGTGTACTCCTAAGTTCGTTTGAATCATCCTCTTAGCTATATTGTTTTAGATTGGAGCCATCTTTTCTTTTTCAGGTTTAGTTTTGTTTAGCTCCTTTTTGGACTGAAAACCCCCTTTTTTCATTCATTTTTCTCAACGAAAGTTCTAGCTTTTTTTTAAAAAAAAAGAAAAACACAGAAAAAGCCCCCAAGTTTCTTATGGCATGGGAATTGTTCAATCACAAAGCAGCAATCAGCCAATAACACTGAGGAATGGGCTAAATATCGATACCAATATTAATAATCTTCAGGAAAAAGAAAATGCTTACAATTTCTGGGCACTCGTAATCAATCCCAGCAGCTCTTATCCTCTTCTGTCTAGCCTGATTCCGCTTCAAGATCCTCTCCACCAACTTCCTGTGCTCACCCAATGTCCTTTCCTGAAAATTATCCAAAAATATGTAAAAAAAATATGTTTGTTTATGGTCTACAAGATAATTCTCCAAACTTGATAGTTGATACCTTGTTGTGCTTTTTACGTTCAAGTTCAGACCAGTTTAAGGGAATGTGGCGATAGTTAAAACCTTTCCATCTGTAAATATGTCATGATAACACTTGAGCGAAAAATAAACAATATCGGTTGAAATATTCAACAATCGTGTCTGTCAACACATGGGTGGAAGAAAATTCTAGCAGCAGAAATGCAATTGATTACTTACAGTTTGGGATGAACATGTTCGGGAGCAATTAGATGAACTTTCAGAATGTGTTCGTACAACAAATAGTTATGCATAGAATCAGCTACAATTTTTGCCACCTGTGGTGCTTACAAAATCCAAATTTAGGATAATATGAAAAACTAAAACTATGAAAACAATCTGCACAAACGTCCTAAATAGATAATAGCACCTCTGGAGAATCGAACTCAATGTAGCCGAAATGCCTCGACTTCCCAGTCTGCATACAGAAAAAGTATATATCATAATAGATTAAAACAAAGATGAAGATACTTCAAAAGAACGTTAAATTAAGTCAAGAAGTTACGATTATCAGTAAAATCTGGTGTGTTTTTTTTCAAATAAGTCGAACTTTCATTGAGAAAGATAAAAGAATGTATAAGGGCAAACAAAAAACTAAGCCCAACAAACGTCCCAAAACAGCTACAAGAAGGGATTCCAATCAAACAAAATCAAACCAAGACTATAATTACAATAAGGCCTAGTGATCAATGTCTATAAAGAGGCATTAAACCTAACTACCTCTCAAACTCAATCAAGACTACTCCACATCTCTAAAAATCCTATTGTTTAACTCAATCCAAACCGCCACAAAGCACAGAATCTAGTGATTATTGTAACGCAATACTCTCCCATGAACATATATTTTCTTTCTGGAAAAACATTTTGCAGATAAGAGCCTTACTTTTTTATTCCGTGCAATTCTTAATCTTTTGACTTTCCCAAACTGTCCGAAAAACCCTGCAAAAAACTATAGGGGTTAAGACGTACGTAGCAGACAAGATAACAATAGACTCATACTTAATTCATTGAATGTAAAATGTGAGCTGCCAAACCTTCCATCTCCTTCTCGAAGAAACCATGCGGTATGCGAGCAATGTAAAGAACAGTAGCAGTACTTTCCAATGGCTTTTGTGCCGGTAACTTACGCCCAGGACCACCCTCCAATGGCTTAAAAACAGAGAGAATAAGAAAATCAGAGGCAAGAGAGAGGAATAAGTGCATGAAACACTAGAGAGATAAAGAGATGTAATAACCAAGTCCGAATCGAAGGGGTTGATGAACAGTACGACGAACATACATACCAAGAAATCGGCAGATTCCTTCTTGTTGGATAACAGAGAAGTAGCCTTATTGAGTTTCTTCTTCATAGCTTTCTTCGCCTTAGCCCCCATTGAATTCAAGCAAAAGGGAATCAAACCCTAGAATTCCCTAAATTGCCACGAACTTATCGGTGCAGACACAGCAAATTGTAAGCGGAAAGTGAGCAATGTCTCAGAGCTTTACGATTGAAACAATAAACGGGCATTAGGGTTTAGGTCAGGCGAAAAATTGGGAAATTGACAAATTAGCCCCTTCATATTTTTTCTTTGTCCAAAATGCCCCTTCTGAAAAATAAAGTATTTTTGAAGCCTTTGACTCAATAGTTAAGACGATTACGATTTATTTAGTGGATTTTACGAATTGATATAATGCTCATTCGAGAAAGTTGACTCCTAAGTCTAAAACTTGGGAGTTGCTTTGAGAAATTTCATTTTTTCACGCCCACACAAGGGGATGCAGATTACAGGTGACGGAAGTGAACAGTACCAGGCAACATTCAGGGATGGATGGCTACCTTAATATTAAGATGGGAACGCCGTCGAGATTTGGATGAGGAAGAGGAAAAACCTTAACTTTGATTATCTCTAACCGTTGAAACAGGGGTGATTTTTCAATTGCATACCTTCTAAGTACTAAAGACATTCATACTAATAAAACAACACCTTAGAAACCCTTTATAAATAGGCCAATACACAGTTTGATGAAACGACCTCGACCTCGAGCTCAAAAGAGTAGCTCAACCAAGTCATACACTCATCATTGTGACTAACAGAAAACCACCACCAGGTCGTTGCACAATCAAGGAGTCGAATTATCGTTGATTGCGTGTAACATGGTAGTATACAAGAAAGGTGAAAGAGGATCTGAATATGAATATGCCTGTGGAATTAAAACTCATGCCCATTTGAAGAGGTAATTCACCAGGTTGTTCTTGTTGATAGTATTGAAATTCAATAGATCATCAAATTTCAAGAACTTTGAAGATGCAAAGTGCTTCATTCCTGATAGAACAGTTAAGTTGGGAACGTATACAGCAGACAGACAAGTGGTATAGGATGATGCTCATTCTTGCTTTGCACATAAATCACCTAGCTCAAATCAACAGCATAGCACACCCATTTATAATACTCCTAATATAACCTACTATGTATTACTATAACAATCTCTTCTAAAGCTTACTCTGAAAATGTGCGTTACGATCGTATTTCGTCATTGTTGCCATCCATATTGTTGGTTTCGGTTTCCGCCCATTACATTGGAGCCACGCCCAGTACCAGAACTACCAGCATATGGACCATTCTGTGGGTAATTTGGAGCTCCCGCGCCATAACCACCACCACCACCGGCTCCAGCTCCGCCTCGAGGACCAGCACCAGACATATTACCAGAACCATATGGTGCACCTCGTCCTTGAGCGTATTGTGCATTGCCATAAGAACCCCCGCTTTGACCACCACGACTTGGGTGGTTGTATCCAGAAGGAGGATTTCCACCAGAGGGATACCTACCAGGACCTGGGGGTCCACGAGGCTTCCCACCAAAATGATGGCTAGGCCCTGCAGCAACGGGGGGTTGAGAACCATGAAGGGGTTGGTTAGGTACTGGTCGCATCTGTGCATGAGCTTGTCCCGACTGCTGTATAGGTGGGAGGCGTGAATGCTGCTGGTGTTGCAACTTCTGTCTCTTTGCAGTTTCTTCATGTTGTCGTTGCTGCTGACGCTTCTTCTTCGTCTGGAACTCGTGTGATGATTCGTACTTTGGCAAACTGGATATGAATGGAAGATTCTTAGAAATACATTGCAAATTCAATGGAAATGATGCGACATTAAATAAATGTTTACCTCTTAGGGTCACAGGGCAATGGGTCTGTCCAAAAATACTCCGCATCTAGAGCATCCTTAGCAGATATCCTCTATATTTATAGTGAAAAAAGAGGTATTAGAGTCCGAATGCAAATTATGAAAAAATACTCCCATTCCCGTCCCAGTAAACATCCCTACTGGCAGCGGTTGCCAAGCCGACCCCACCTACACCCCCAAAGCCCAAGCATGTGACCATCGGGGCGGTGCTAGACATCATACTAAATTGTAATAGAAAGTTTTGCATTTATGATTTACCCTAAAATTATATTGAGATGAAGGTGGTCAATATCTAGAAAAAAATAATGGATAGATCTAAGTGAATACCTGAGAAGGATCAAGAGTGAGCATCTTCTCCAACAGCTCTAAAGCATGACGATCAAAACTACGAACGGCGAAAATATCACAGTAAAAGGCTTATTAGGTTGATGATACGAACTACAGTGCAGTAAGAAAAGGTAAAGCACTAGTTTAACTTACTGCCTGAAAACTTCTCTAAGACGTCTCTTCATCGGCCTTGTGGGCTTGAAATTGTTGTACCATGGGATTTTAGAAACCCCGGGCCAATTTACTTCATCCGGAGCGCCACATAGCTCAAAGATCTTATTTAATTGTTCCGGCTACAACAGTTAACAAAAAGCTTAAAGGATGCCCATTTAAATAAACTCACAGTAAAAAGGGCAGCAGAGAATAGTTGCAACGCACAAAGTTCTCACAACTTAATGCTCATGTTCAACAAACATAAAATCAAGAAACAAATTAATTTTGACAAAAAAAAAAAACTTTATCTGATAGTATAGATATCTCTGATCTAATTAAAAATTACTTGAGGCATACTAAATAATTTTTTCTAGTTCAACAATTGTAGAGTAGAGATCGAATCATCCACCCTTGAAGTGGTAAGGTATCTATTCGGGCATCTACGTGATTGAATTTAGTCACGGAGGATGAAAATGCTTCTTTATCTTCTTTTTGAGCCGCAGAGTTCAGCATTCAGGAATTTAATCATGAGGAAATTACAAATTTATTAGGAAATTACAACTAAGGCGTATGATTCAGGCACCACATAATTAATGAAAACAGAGGACCATAGATACATTAAAATTAAAAATTAAAATAAAAAAGATTGCAAATCTGGTCAATTGAAGATTACTATTGCCCAATATAGAAGGATAAGTCATGACAAGCGACTACAATATGACTGTTTGAACCTGGTGTCTATATAATAGAGCTGATTATTTACCTAAACCATAAAATTTAGCATCTTAAAACAATGTTGCATCACATTTCTTATCTAAGCATAAAAGTTACACAGAAAAGCCCCTACCTCGTCCTTGCCAGGGAATATTGGCTTCCCATGTAGAAGCTCTGCAAAAATACAACCAACAGACCACATGTCTACAGCTGGACCATATTTTGTTGATCCAAGAAGCAATTCAGGAGGTCTGTAAATTGATGATGATCAAAGCTATGAGCAATCAAGATCCTTTTATTTCAGTTCACACTTCTAGTAATTGAATGAAGAGTTACATACATACGAAAAAATCTGGAGAACTGTAAACGACACAACAAGAAATTTTATGCGAACTAAATTCGAACATTCTTGATTGGCAGAGCAATATACCTATACCATAAGGTAATGACACGATTTGTTAGATTTGCATTGATATCATTAGAAAATGATCGGGCAAGCCCAAAATCTGCAAGCTTCAGATTTCCTTCATTGTCAATAAGCAGATTTGAGCCTGCAGCACAAACATTAAAACAATAAACTATGCAGCAAAAAAAGGAATAAGAAAGAAGGGATACACATGAATAATTACTTTTTAGTTACCTTTTATATCCCTATGCAGTACTTGATTTACATGACAATAGTGAAGCCCTGTGAGAAGCTGCCTCATGTAGCACTGTCTCGAAAAGAGATGCCACCACAATTCTCATAACCAAAAGAGCTATTGAACAATAAAAAGGGCATAAACATCCTTTTTTAGTAAATACCTTGATTTGGGGAACTGAAAACCTCATCCCTGGACGATCAGCAAGACCTGTCAAATCATGGTCCATGTACTCGAAAACCATGTAGATGCCACCCTTGTACTTGTTACCATCTGCACATCAAGTCAATCCATCCAATAAGAAAAACTCATTCCATATACTACAATTTAAAAAAAGGAAAGCTTGCACTGATGCAACTAAATTCTACTCTAATGAAAAGAACAATTATAAGGCATTGAAGGCTAATGCTGCAAATGAAGACAGAGAACATGCCTGGCTTCCCTTGTTCATCCTTCTCAGGACCTGCACAAACATACCGGGACTTACAAAATTGTAGAAAATGGGGCAAAAACAACAGTCACAACAAAGCAGATGTAATGTTAAAAACATACCTGGAGATGTCACAATCTCTTTCAATTTGATTACATTTTCATGGTGGAGCTTCTTTAGAATTTTGATTTCTCGAATGGCAGTAATAGGGAACTACATGGACAAATGAATTGAATGTTAAATCACAGAACAAGCTTCTAGTTTAAATCGAGGTATAAAACCAACGGTTTATTTTCCATGGTGGGTAGCGTTGTACTGTAACAGAGCATATTAAGAATCCAACTTAAATGTAAGCTATCATACAAACTTTTGAAATTTCAAGTCTAAAACCAGCACTGGCAACTCTGGTCTTCTCATATAATGGAAGAGTAAACTACAATCTTACAAACAAATATAAACCACCGAAGTAAGCCAGATGGTGAAAAGATCTTAGTGAAGGAGAAACATACCCCCTCCCTCTCATTATCCATTCGTATTTTCTTGAGTGCAACTATTTCACCTGTTCTCAATTCTCTGGCCATGTAAACTTGACTGCAAGCACAAAAGCACGTAGGTACAAATTACTCCATACATTATAGCAACAAAATTGACATTCAACAACCAAAGAGAAATAAAATATCATCAACCTTGAGCAGCAAAGTGATTAAAATAATTTATTCAAAAGGAAGTTCCCATATAACCATGAACACTACAGTCAGAAACATGCATATAAATCATATCAAAAGTGAGGAGTCTACCTTAGTGAAAATTGCAGTACTCCATGAACATGAGCTATGCCTAAAATAATAATGGAAGTGGGCATGAATAGGGGACCAAAAGTAACAACATTACCATTGGTTTTTGGTTGTCCATGTGATCTCAGCTCATTGATGGAAAGAAACTACTTTTCTTTTAATTAGTTTGACCATGCTTTCAGTGCTCAGTAGAGGTGATTACACATCTATGAGTATCTTAACATTTTATAGTTTTTCATCTAAGAAATAGATGTTAATAAGACACCAGAATACATAAACAGAATGATGTTTAGTATTTTAGTTCAAATGACACAACAGTATCTTTCCCGGACAAGCATTCTTCTCATCTACTTCGATCAAGCAATAATTCTTGAAAATGCAATTAATGTGGAAAGCAGAAAAATTGACTTGGGACTCCAAGAAAAACAGATGCTATAAGCTCGAGCTCGATTTCATTTTCATTTGATAACTCAAATTCTGGTACACACGGATTCCCCATAAATTCCCATCCACGTTAAGCATAGAGGAATGTATCAATAAATTCATCTATTTTTCATCGAAAAAACGATACAGCAATATGATATCAAATAACGAAGGAGGACAATAGCGAAATTAACAGCAAAGAAAGATTCCCAACAAACAATAACTACCGCAGCGGATAATTAAAATAAGGCAGGGAAGGGTATAGGCACGAATAGCAGACCCATAAGTGCCTTCACCAATCTGCTCCAGTTTTTCGAAGCAGTCGACACCTCTAGATCCCCACGAAGGGGACTCGTTAACATTGAGCTGCCCTGGGGCTGTTAAAGCCATAGCCTTCCCTTGCACGCGTAATCTCCTTTCCCTGAAGACACTACTGCGAGATCGAATAATCAGCCATCCGAATGTAACATAAAGACCGACAAATTTAAAGAGGAGAACTTCAAGCAAAATTGTATGAAGAAAAGAAAAGAGAAATCACCTGAATTGAGAATTAGGGTTACGAGTGAGAGGAGTAGCCGGAGAGCTACAAGATTAGAGATAATATGAACGAATTCCGTACGCAGCAGAATGTAGATGAGTGAGGAGAGTCAAGCCCTACGGCAGCCTTGGAACCAAAGATTCGCCCTCTGTTCGGAACCCTAGGAATGACGGTGTGAGGTTGCAGCAGAGCGGGAGATATGGAGGCGCGCAGGCGACGGCAGCGACAGAGAAGGAGATGGGAGACAAGTAAGCAATCAGAGGTGGCGTGACGGTGCAGCGGAGATCGGAGAAAGAATCGGAGTTTTCGGCTTAGAGAAAACTGAGGTGAAAGAGGAAGAAATCGGAGTCGGAGAGAGAAGTGGTGGAGTTGGGGGCGGCGGAATCAGAGAGACGCGGCAACGGATTGGTCGAAGACTTGGGATTTCCGGTTTTCCTACGGATGAGATTAAACGATGCGTTTTGGGAGGTTTGTCTTTGACTTTGTCTTGAACCGGGTTCGAAACTCGTAAATGAACCGTCGAATCGATTTGCCGAACCGATCGGTGAAGAATTTGAGATAACCTTCCGGTGAAAATACGCTTTTTTATCTTTTATTTTGAATTTTACTAAATTTTAGTTCTATACTTATAATAATTTTTAAAATTAGTCATTTAAAATTAATTTTTACGAAAGTAATTAAATAATAATAATAATAATTTCCATTCGAGTAAAAATATGTTTTTTAAAATGAGTAAAAGAAAACCTGTTTTTTTAAAGAAAAAATAATAATTAATTATAAATACCATTTATTCAAAATATAGAGATTAAAATTAGGAAATTAAATGTATAGGGCCAAAATGGTCTTTCACCGAAAAATTTCTTTTATTTTGGTTAAATATCTCTAAAATCGCCAATATAATTATAAATTTGGTTAAATTATAAATTTATCCCTTAAAGTTTTTATCTATTTGGTTTTCGAAATTAAAAAAATATTTAATAAATATCTGAAATTTATTTTACTTCAATATTTTAAAAAATTTACAGATCCATTAAATATTTTTTAATTTTTTAAAACCAAAAATTAAATTTAGCAAACAAATCTAGAAATTAAACGATAATTTAATAACTTCGTACGAAAATTAAAAAATATATATATAAAAAAAATCAATTATAATTTTGAAACTAAACGAGTAATTGAATCAACAAAGACTCGAAATCAACCCGAAATCAATTCAGATATACAGCTAAAACTTTATCTGAAATGTCAAACATATCGTAGAAACTTCATCTCGAGAATGGTAGAAACTCTCCCATTTGTCTCGAGCCAAAATATCTAAAACTTCGAACTCAACCCGGGTTCTTAAATCTTGTTTGTTTCCTTTTCATTTAGAGTAATACAATTCAACAGATTTTTGCTGTAAGCTCTTATTGTTATGTTCTTCAACAACTCTCAATGAACACTCTCCTTCAGAAATCACCAGCTTTTTATTATACCAAACTGAAAAGAAGTAAAGCTCTTCCTCCAAAAAATATATGTAAAAATAAGTTAAGAACAGGAAAAACTTCCCTACATGATTCTTTCTTTCAACCCCTTTGTCTCGGGAAGCAATGTGTGTATAAATAATCGAGCGAGGTCGAGCATACGAGTCTGCTAAGAGTTGGGAACCAGAGTACCGACGTAGCCGACCCCGGCGATGAAGAACGCGAACGATTGTAGGAAGAGGTAGATGAAGTATCGATTCTTTCCGAAGTTGATATCGTAGCAGCCGCAGAAGAAGAGGTAGGCTCCAACACAAAGCTCAAGAACATGGAGTCTGTTCATCCACAATCAGAAACAAGAAGGTTAAGTCTAGAAATCTAGCAACTTGAAGTAACTATGTCGGTAATGTATCTCGGCGTGTTTCGATTGCTCGGTTTCTATAGTTCTTAGTAATCGACAATGTCGATGACTCGTAGAAACTAATGAAACAATATGTTTCTTATAGCTAGGAATGCATGTGAATGAGAACTCTAGTTTAGTGTCATATTGGTATGTCATTCATGAAGTGGAGATTATGTTTGACATAATTTGTAACGACCCAGATCCACCGCTAGCAGATATTGTCTTCTTTGGGTTTTCCCTTTCGGACTTCCCCTCAAGGCTTTAAAACGCGTATGCTAGAGGAAGGTTTCCACCCCCTTATAAAGGGTGATTTGTTCTCCTCCCCAACCAATGTGGGACATCACAATTCACCCCCTTCGGGGCCCAGCGTCCTCGCTGGCACTCGTTCCTTTATCCAATCGATGTGGGACCGCCCCCAAATCCACCCCCCTTTGGGGCCCAACGTCCTTACTGGCACACCGCCTCGTGTCTACCCCCTTCGGGGAACAGCGAGAAGGCCGGCACATCGTCCGGTGACTGGCTCTGATACCATTTGTAACGACCCAGATCCACCGCTAGCAAATATTGTCCTCTTTGGGTTTTCCCTTTCGGGCTTTCCCTCAAGGGTTTAAAACGCGTCTGCTAGGGGAAGGTTTCCACACCCTTATAAATGGTGATTTGTTCTCCTCCCGTACGTGGACATCACATAATTTGAATGGGAGATGCATATATGCATAAACCTTTACCTTTCCCGAATCCTAAAACGAGGTTTTCGTGGAGATTTGGAACCCGGTTTGGTCTTCAGCGCATCCCCTAGTTTCTCGGTGACGACCCATTCGTTTACTCTCCCTGCTTCGAATAGACCGATGAATGTTGCCTTCGTTCGATGCAGTGACATGACGTTCTCGAAGAGAATCCAGAAAATGATCAGGTGGAATGATCTGTAATGTAAGATTATCAGTCAAAAACAGTGTAGTGTATTTCATATTCATCAACTTGAGGTGAAATGTTAGCAACTCCCGGTTATGAGATTAGAATCAAACTGTAAACTTTTTGTGAGATCCCACATTGGTCGGAGAGGGGAACTGAACTAAACATTCTTTATAAGGGTGTGGAAACCTCTCTCTAGCAGGCGCGTTTTAAAAACCTCGAGTGGAAGCTCGAAAGGGATAGCCCAAAAAGAACAATATCTGCTAGCGGTGGCCTTGGGCTGTTACAGATGGTATCAGAGCCAGACACCTGGCGATGAACGAGGATGCAGGGCCCCAAACGGGGGTGGATTGTGAGATCTCATATCAATTGGAGAGAGGAACGAGTGTTAGCAAGGACGTTGGGCTTCGAAGGGGGTGGATTGTGAGATTCCACATCGATTGGAGAGGGGAACGAAACATTCTTTATAAGGGTTGGAAAACTCTACCTTGAGGGGAAGCCCGAAAGGAAAAGCCCAAAAAGGACAATATCTACTAGCGGTGGGCTTGGGTTGTTACAAATGGTATCAGAGTCAGATACCAAAGGGGAGGGGGGTGGATTGTGAGATCCCACATTGATTGGAGAGAGGAACGAGTGTCAGCGAGGATGCTAGGCCCCGAAGAAGAGGGGAGCGAAGCATTCTTCATAAGGGTGTGGAAACCTCTCCCTAGCAATTGTGTTTTAAAAACCTTGAGGGGAAGCTCGAAAGAAAAAGTCTAAAGAGGACAATATCTACTAGCAGTGAGCCCAAAAAACTCTAGGAAAAGGTTCTTTCTTTCCCTCTTAATTTCAAACAAATGAAGATAGGATGAAAGTTCGCAATTCCGACATAAAAAAACAAGAAGTTAAGAACACGACCTCGGAGTTCCAACGGCGTTAAGGAGCGTGATCGTCGAAGGAATATAAATGGCACCCCATCTCGGCACCGACACTTCAGGAACCAAGACTGTAGCAGGCAAAACAACACAATAAAAGACAAACGTGACGATATGGGCAACGATCTTTCGAACAAAGAAGAAGCTATAGATCAGGTAAAGCTTCTTCCACATGGAGACTTTCTGCAAGCACATAGAAAGCTAATGGTGAGAAGCATGAAGAAAATACAACCCCAATGGAATCAACATATCAAAGGACTACTAAAACCATGCCTTGTTCTTCATGATTTCAATAACCATCTTTTTGAAAAGGTTAGCCGGACCGCAAGACCATCGGTGTTGCTGATATCGATAGGCTTTGAAGGTACTCGGCAACTCGTTCTTCACCTGAAAGGGCTAACATTTGAAGAACCAAGAAAACGAGCAGGGGATAACAGGAAGAGGCTAGGAAAGATTCGACTATCAACAGAGCAAATATAGTCGGTGTGAATGAAGGAATAGGAGGAGGAGTCTTCTACCTTCATATTGTTATCTACTAGTTGAATGACCGTTCGACACTGCTTAAACTTACGTCGGAGTCAACCTCAGAGACATCACCACAAGGTGGAGGGTTCTTTGTTGAGTCAATAGCTCCTTTATTAAACCGAGAATGAGATCTAAATGGGGGAGAAGAACGAAACATTCCTTATAAGGGTATACAAACCTTTCTATAGCATACGTGTTTTAAAAACCTTGAGGGGAAGCCCGAAAGGGAAAATCCAGATATGACAATATCTGCTAGCGGTGGGCTTGAGCTGTTACACGAGGGATACGGTTCGAAAAAAATAAACATTCTTGATATCTTTCATGCTTTCAAACTCTCAACACACCTTTTCCACCTCCTTCTGGTAACAGGTCTTGTTAAATTAAGGTCGTTTTTCTTTCGACTTAGGTTCTTATCTCCTTAGAACTCGAGGACATAACTATAGAACGTATAGAACAAATCCTATTCAAGTAAGATCGACGTCCTTAGATTCGAACTCCCAAGCAAAAACTCGACTATTTAACATCTTATTCTCACCTAGAAGAGGCCTTGATGTAAATGATGCCTCCCAAGAACTAGCAGAGATGAACCACAAGCATAATACACAGAGCGAGCCACACGATAACCGATATCGAAAACGAAAAACGAAGTAGAACTACCTTAAGATCGCCAACATAGACGAACTTCCAGCCTTTGAGGCTAGCTCGAACAGCCAAATCCATATCTTCAACAGTAGTCCGATCCTTCCATCCACCAGCCTCGTTCAGTGCGGCAATTCTCCAAACACCTGCTGTGCCTGCAAGAACTCCATCGTTTTCAGTAAGTTCAGTGCTCAAAACATGCATAGATCAAAGCCATTAACAATGTCTTATAATCACAGCTCACCATTGAACCCAAAAAATGCATGAGTAGCAGAACCAACTTCTTGCTCCACTTTGAAATGGTAATCTAATGACATCTCTTGCATTCTCGTCATCAAGCATTCATCAGAGTTCACTACAACAGTTCCAACAAAAACAACTTCAAAATCATCAAATCTAAACTAGTTTCTTCATCAGATCGGCCTCTAAATAGTTCAAGTATCAGAAAATTTACACGAAATCGAGTACTTAAGAACGCTTACCGAACTTCCAGCGAGCTTGAACAAGAGCGATATCGGGATTGTTCGTGAGAAATGGAATGGTGCGCCAAAGAAAATCAGGATCAGGTTGGAAATCGGCATCGAAAATAGCAACATAATCGCAGAGTTTAACGTAGTTGTGCTTCATTCCCTCTTTTAGCGCCCCTGCTTTGTACCCATTTCTGTTGTCTCTAATCTCATACTTTATGTTTATGCCTTTGCTTGCCCATCTTTTGCACTCTAATTCCACCAGATCCTGTTGATTTTTGGTGCAAAATTTCACAAACCCACATCGGAAATCCGCAAAAGAAAAATGGGTTTCAGCTCAAATTTGTGTTCGTCCCTGATTTCCATGGAAATTCTCGCAACGAGAAGTTCTTCCAATTTTCTTGGAGAGATTATGCTTTTCAGCTTAAGAAAATTGTTCATTTAGGTTAGTTTTTGTGAATTTTGTTGATTCGCTTTCATAAATCTCATCTGTTTTTACCTTTTGTTGTAATTGGTGGCCTAAACCCTAATTTGGAGATTAAATAATAATTAAACCAATTAAAAAATATTTGCCTTTCCAAGAATGATTCTAATAATAATTAAGATTTTGACTCTAATCATAAGCTTAATAACTTATAATTTTATTATTCAATACTATATAATATGAACTACGTAAATTTCGGGCGATGGATTGTTTTAAAAAGAACAAACCTTGATAGACGAATCAGTTGAATCATCGAGAACTTGAATTATGATCCTATCAGATGGCCACGAAAGTCCACACGCTGCTCCGATTGATAATTGATAAACCTGTTGCAAAAGCTCACATTGTTAAAACAACCCATAAAAAAACGCTTCACTGAATCTAAAAACTTTATGACATGACCACGAAACCCAATTCGTAAAATGACAATATGAGCATAACTCAATTAGTTAAAGTATATATTATCGATCAAGAGATTTAGAGTTCAAATCTTCAACCCACTCGTGCTTACTCATGAATTACAAAAACAACTCACCAAAGAAAACGCTTCACTGAATCAAAAAATTCTATGACATGACCACAAAACCCAGCTCCTAAAACGAATAAGAAAACGACAACACGAGTATAGCTCAACTAGTTACACTATATATCATCGAATAAAAGATTTAGAGTTCAAATCTTCCAACCCAATTATGCTTGCTCGTGAACTACAAAAACAACCCACCAAAGAAAACGCTTTACTGAATCAAAAAACTATCTGACATGACCACGAAACCCAGCTCCTAAAACAAATAAGAAAATGACAACACGAGCATAGCTCAACTAGTTAAACTATATATCATTGAATAAAAGATTTAGAGTTCAAATCTTCCAACCCACCCTAGCTTACTCATGAACTACAAAAACAACCCACTAAAGAAAACGCTTCACTGAATCAAAAAACTTTCTAACATGACCACGAAACCCAATTCCTAAAACGACAACACGAACATAGCTCAACTAATTAAACTATATATCATCAAACAAAAGGTTTAGAGTTCAAATCTTCCAACTCAGTCGTGCTTACTCATGAACTACAAAAACAACCCACCAAAGAAAACGCTTCACTGAATCAAAAAACTTTCTAACATGACTACGAAACCCAATTCCTAAGACGACAACACGAGCATAACTCAACTAATTAAACTATATATCATCGACCCAGAGATTTGGAGTTCGAATCTTCTAATCCAAACTACCGGTAAGTTCTCGATGAACTAAAAACGATCGAAAAAATTTAATCTTTTTCACCTCTCGCTCATTGTACATAGGAATTTGAACCAAAACCATGGGATAAGCAAAATGGGCAAGCTCAAGATCATCTTTAATGGGCTCCCACTTGTAAGTTTTGTGGGGTTTTTTTCTAAAGAGCTTAACAAAGAGAATGACAATGCCCATATAAACTCTTTCAAAGAAGAGCATTAAGGACATGGCCAAACAGGCAGCCACAGAGAGCTTCAAAAATGGTGCAATCAAAGGGGCAGTGGTTTGGTGCCAAAAGAGACCCATTTGGGAAGTGATCAGCAGCCCTTCCGCCATTGATGAAGCTTTTGAAGAACAGCCCAAGAACTTGAAGGTTTTAAAGAAGAAGAAGAAGAACAGTGTGCTTTTGAAGTGGTTTTTGCTTGTGGGTTACTCAAAAAAACAAAGAGTGTCGGAATGTTTGCTTTTGTTTGTGGGGAAAATGGATTTTGTGGGCTTTTGTTCTTATTCTCTCTCTTGTTTTTTAGAGAGAGAAGTTGAATGATTTGGGTCAGGATTCAGAATTTGAATTTGGGTTTGGTTTTAAGTGTATTTAGTGTCAATGATACTCGGGTGCATACTCGTGCATATAAATATCGTAGGGTTGTGAAAAGACCATTTTCTTTCATATGTTCAGGTTGCGTGTCTAGTGGGGTTGGCTCGTTCGTTCGTGGGAAAATGGGAAACCCGACTCTACAAACTCGAGGAAAAGCTGCACAGTAGTAACAAGGGTGTTCGAGTTTCCAGTTTTAGAAGAATTATTGTCTGTAGTTTGGTCACACTTCGATGATCTGGAAACAATAACAAGAGAGAGCTCGTAGCGCCCTTTCTCTCTTTGAGGAGAGAGAGAAATGCTTACCAATATTGTCTGTTACGTATCACTGTCCGCTTCATGGTTTTAAAATGCGTCTATTAGTGAGAGATTTTCACCTTATATGGAATGTTTCGTTCTTCTCTCTAACGAATTTGGGATCTCACAATTCGGGTATTATCCACCTAAACCCTAAACGTAGTTCGAGATCTTCTCGATGTATAATTCGTTTCAAATGACTTATCTTAAACGTAACGTGGATGATAACTTCTCGATTTCAATCAACTGTCTGGACACTTAAACTTACGAACGGATCGAAAATCTCTTTATAATTCACGAAAGAGACTATCTAATCACTCGGATTAATAGAGATTAAATGATTTTCAATCATAAAACCACTTGAATGTCCAATCAGAACTTCACAATCAATCAATGTTTTTTTTTTTTTTTTTTTTTTTTTTTTTTTTTAGAAAAATGCATGATTCCTAACACATTATTGATTGACTGTCCATCATTTCACAATTCCACCCATAGCTGCAAAATCAAGTAATCTCTCCAATGGGAAATCTCAAAGGTAGGTAAATGATATAAGATCGGGAAGACCGATACTCGATATCTCTCGTAGGGAGGAGAACGAAACATTCTTTATAAAGATGTGGAAACCTCTTCCTAATAGACACGTTTTAAAAACCTAGAGAGAAAACCCGAAAATGCAAGCCCAAAGAAGACAATATCTACTAGCGGTGAGCTGGACAATAAGCTCAAAGATGACAATATTTGCTAGTAGTGAGCTTAGGATATTACAGTATTCCGAACCACAGACCTTTTAATCCATTTATTGTTTACATGGTCGTTCTCTTCGAATAGGGTCTAAACCTAGGAGATATTATTCTCAAATTTGCACTGAAAAACTTCCTCCCTCTAGCTCTAGTTCTCGTTCACGATTCTTTTATCATATTCAATTATATGAACTGAAAAATGGACTACTTAACTCGATTACGAGATGAAATAAGAGACAAAACAAGCAATAACATCTCCCATAATACAACAAGTTTTGGGCAACCTCGAGGGCTTTTCTTTTTTATATCTATGGTTGTTCGAGCACGTCTCGACAACATTAACAGAACAACTATATAACCTTATTCATATACGGGTCGGAAATGCCGAGAAACCTAATGAAATCAATGAAAACGACCAACGAGTTTCTTAAATGAAAAGTGGTGGAGTGTCAAGCTTGGGAGACAAGTTTAGATGAAGAGGTGGAGTGTCTAGCTCAAAGAACATTGTGAAGTTGTTCAAAAAGACAATGGAAGCTTAGCTTGAATCACAAGCTTTAAAAAAAAAGATGTCTTTTTTTATGTCTCCAAGCTTTTAGGCTGTCTGCCTATGAGTATATCTCACCAACCATTGTGCTTCAAACCATACCAAACACAAATAAGGCTAAGCTATGACGTAAGAATTGACCTACTTTTACGGTAAACCAAATCTCTCGAGCCAAACCCGATGCTGTCGTAACTTCTCGAGGTTCGTATCGGGTTGGCTCGTTCTCGGAGAAATACTAAGGGACCCTTGAAGAAAAAAAAATCCCATGTTTCTGAAACTCATGGGGTTGATTGGTTTGTATCAGGGATCATCGAGTTTATAGAACCTGTGTGTTTTCGGGTGATTAACAAAGTAACATCTTCGTTAAATATTACAAACCAAAGTAATTTAGGTCACGACGCTCTCTCGAGAACTTTCATGTAATATACTCGTGCTTCTAGAAGGAAGTCGATGAAGGAGTTAACAACAAACTATTTGAGAGTATAGACCGTGTAACGACTAGGTTGATATCGTGCTATCCTCAAATATTAAAAGGCTTTGCTCCCATAGGCCCATATATAGTTATTTGGCCCAAAGATCCAAACCACGGCCCAATGATTCAGGCCCAATAAGCTCGTAAACGCTAGCCCATTGAGCCGGCTCATTGGCGCGCTGCCCTTGCTTTGCTTCCTTTTCCTCGTCGCGCATTTTACATCTTCTTCAGTCGATTTCGATTTCTTTCACCGCTCTCGCTTTCCTGGTTTGCTCGAAGGCGGCCATTGTAGAGGACTTGAAAGCTTGAAGGTAAGTCTATAGTCCTTTTTTCTTGTACTTCTCGTTCTTTTTTCGATTACGAGTTTTCAGTATCGGCATTGAACGATTGAGTAACGATTAACATGTGTCCGTTGAGATAGCTGCAACGATTATCTTTCTAGGCTTTTGAATTTGTAATTTAATCATGAAATTTACGGAATTAGATCAAACGGAATGACGGAGGACAAGCGGAACATTCTTGACCATTATCGTCGACAGCTAGCTGCGAAGTTTGAGTTGAAGCGGAAGCTTTTCAAAGCCGTTTGCAATGATCCGAGTCTTCCCAACGATGTGCGAGAAGAGCATCGTTATAAGCTGTCGAAATTGCCTAGAAATAGTTCGTTTACTCGACTGAGGAATCGCTGCATCTTCACCGGTCGACCTAGGGGTGTCTATCAGCTTTTCCGTGTTTCTCGTATCGTCTTCCGTGATCTGGCATCCAAAGGTCTTGTTATGGGTGTCAAGAAATCTTCTTGGTAGATACCGGTACGAAATTGTTCTTCAATTTACATTTTCATTCGAGCTGTATGGATATCCCTTTCATGCTGGCGGAGTCTTAGATAGTTCAATCTTTAGTATATGATAATGAAAGTAGGTATAGAACACATACGTTGTATTAAGCTCCATTTACTTACTGATGAATGCTTGTCTATGATAAAATGATTTGTTAAATATTGAAAAATGGAATTATTTTATTGGTAACATGGTATTAGACGGGTCAGCCATGAATTTTTGTTTTCCATCATCAACATGCTCGGCCAATGGAAGTTTGATCTTACTCTATAGTCAGTGAAATTGATTGTGATAGAGATTGATTCATCACTGTCTGTACAAAACATTAATGATGGGATCTGTTAGCTTAGCTGTTTTCACTAGAAGCTGCAGTATTTTGCTGTTAAAGATTAAGATGCAGTTTCTGGCTTGATTTATGTTTGCACTCACACTTTTTACTTGGTATGTTTAGTCCAAATATACATATCCGGGTTTCTCTTTAGTTTGTTCATTCTCATTGCAGTGGTTGAAATAATTTTCGTAATATTTTCTTACTACTTTTTTAGACTTGAAGAAACATATGGCTAAATATTCAAGAATGTATAACTTGGTATCGATATTCCTTATGTTTCCTCTATTTCTATAAGATGATATTAGTATCTCACATACCTTTCCTTCCAAGTTTCCTCATCTCTGTACCAGATAAAAAACTTACACTCTGTATATTTAACTTGGTATCATAAGAATGTCTTTTCTATTGAGGAGAAACAAACGGGGTAAATAATTTGTGCCCTATCTTTTTATCATAAGCTCGGTTGTACCTTTTTATTTATTTGCTATGATTTAATTTCTACTTGTGGTGATCCACTTCAACCACTAATAAAAAGCATGTAAACAACCTTACATGAACAGGGTATGTACTATAGGTTGAGCAAATGTGTCCTCGAGTTCCAACAAATACGAAGCATGTAAACAACCTAACATGAACAGGGTATGCACTATAGGTTGAGCAAATGTGTCCTCGAATTATAACAAATACAAAGCATGTAGATGCTGTAGCCACTGAAGTATTGTGGTCATGTTCCATGTTCTTTGGTTGGTTTTGTTTACGCTGACTGGTAATTGTGCATCATGTGCAGGTTGATGGTAGAGACTTTTGTCGTTGGGGATCAATTATCATTGTTGGGTTATTATATTTCTAAAAGATTCTCAATTCTAGACACTGGAAAGGGTGATGTTAGTTGTAAGTTCCTTGGACATGTGTATTCATGCCCGTTTACATGTATGACCAAAGAAGAGTAAAGGTTTTTTCCTTATTCAATAAGGGTTTTCTGGTAGACTGTTACTATTTTGTTGTATTGTTCTGATATAAAAGGTTATTTTACCTGCCATCGAGTTGTTTTGCACTATCTTTGGTTATCATTTCCTCTTTTACTGCATTTTCATCTGAGTTTCAGCCAAGATGGCCTAGCAAAGAGTCGATCTAAATAGTAAAGGGCTTAGAGTGTATAGTTTCGAGCCCACCTTCCTAGGATTTAATATCTTACAACTTACAAGTTATCTCGACAACCAAATGTAGCAGGGTGAGATAGTTGTCTCGTGAGAATAATTGAGGTGCATGTAAGCAGATTTAACACATGGATATTAAACAATAAATACTTCATCTCCCTGCGCTTTTGTCAATTATTATCTTCATTACATAGATGATTGCTGATGCATATGACATGTGTAGGTTCATCCCATCTCATTTATATGCTGTCTTTTTCATACACAGATTATGTACTATTGCCTATCAATTCCCATGGGAACTATTGAGACATTGAACCTATGTCTACCATTGTGAATGCAGAGACTTAAGTTCAACTAATTAATAATTAGCGCAATTAGCGTCGGGCATGAATGTTTGTGTAGGGGGGGGCTAAGCTTATCAGTCGAGGCAGATTCAGCTGGTTACAGGTAATCTCAATTATGACAACTCTATTACCTTTCTCATTCATTTAAGATTCCAAATGCCATTTATATTTCTTTACTACTCGTGTAATAGTATATGGGGCCTAAAATAGGAAAGCATGTAAAATTATGTGTTCTTGTCTTCCTAAACATGCCCAGGCTTTAGATCAATTGGTAATAAGGGCAAGGGCGACTAGGTTAGCTTTGAGGAAGATTAGGAACAATGTAGTCCTATGTAATTTGTTTTAGCCCTATGCAGCTCCTGTTGCAATATATTGGTGCAAAACAATGCACCCTCCGTGTATTGTGATCAATGTATTCACAAGATCTCCTGTTTTTCAAAAGCATGAAAACAAAACAAGCTTATATGCTATATACTTACTATGCTCTTCCTGAAGATTGATAAAAAGAAAAGAGGTCAAATGATATTGATAATGTAACCGTCCAAGCCCATTGCTAGCAGATATTGTCGTCTTTGTTTTTAAAACGCTTCTGATAGGGAGAAGTTTTCACATTCTCATAAAGAATGTTTCGTTCTCCTCTTCAACTGATGTAGGACCAGATAAAATCTCCAAACATAAGGTTTATCCTTCTAGACTAGTGATGTTTGAAGAACATGTTTATGTTTGTCTCCAGATGTACGCTTAATGTGATGTCCCACATTGGTTGGGAAGGAGAACAAAACACCCTTTATAAGGGTGTGGAAACCTTCTCCTAGCAGATGCGTTTTAAAGCCTTGAGAAGAAGCCCGAAATGGAAAGTTCAAAGAGGACAATATCTGCTAGCGGTGGATCTGGACTGTTATATTTAAGTTTTTGTTTTACGACTTGGCTCGTTCTTCAAGCCCTGTTTCTTCTCCCTCCCTCCCTCCTGCTCCTTGAGGGTACCTTTCTTCCCACTCCTCGTTCTTTCTGTCATTGTTATCGTCATTGTCATTGTTTTTACGGTTGTTTCTGCATCTGTTTTTAGTTTTTTTAACCACAGTATAGGAATTTTTCTCAACGCTTGGGGTTTTCTTTTACTGTCTGGAAAATGATTCTCAAGGTCTTGAGGGAGCTTTTGCTCATACCCCGCGCAAGTCAAAAGCGCCGGAAAAGCTTATTAATGAAAAAAGAAAAAGGTTTGAGAAGACGCAAAGACTATGGGTGGAGAAACCATAGAAAAAAAAAAAAAAAAAAAAAAAAAAAAGTGGGATTTTGATTTCAATTAAATGGCCTTTTAGAAAGTGGCTTTTTATGCTTGCATTGCCCTCTCATTTAATTTACTTTAGAACTTTTCATTTTATAATATCCCTTTATAACTATTGGACCAAGAATTCAAATCAATACCTTTTAACAAAAAAAGTAGAGATACCTTAACTAGTACGGAGTCGAGAACGTTCTCGATGAACCAAATAATTTTACTTTGTGTTTTCATATATTTGAACTTGGTGCTATGTGATATTGCCTGCTCCCTCCGTCTAAGTGACTCGACTTCTCATTGTCTAGGTACCTTATACATATGCTTCGAGTCAAGCAGTACATCTCGTTCCATTCTCAACATGTGATGATGAGACTAAAGAAATCATTCAATATAATTTGCTCGGTCATAATCATGTTTATATATATATATATATGTATGTATATATGTATGTATATGAAGGTATTAAATGGTGGGAATTTAAGTTGAATTGATTTATGGTTGGGTATAAATGAGATGGGGCCTTGTTTGGGGCAACTGTACCTGTCGCTTTCATTCTTGGCGGAGGCCTAAGTTTAAAGGTTAAAAAAATATATTATATATTAGTCATGATTCATTTGTATTGAATTTAAGTTTAGGAATCTATTTTTACAAAATTCTAAGTTTTAAATCTTAGACATAATATATATTTTAATTTTACATAATATCAAATATGTTAGAGATATCTTCATTTAATTATAATATCGTGTATTTAAAATTGGATATTGTTATTATTCCAAATCAATCATATCCAAAACATTAATGTATATGATTTTCATTTAACATTTGACAAATCATTATAGGATATATATATATATATATATATATTAAGTTCATCAATCATTTGCCTTTATATTTATTATTATTATTATTATTATTTGCTAACTAAAGCCCAAATTTTTTCCATGAAATAAAATAAAATAAATCACCCTCCAAAATTAGTGGGAAAATGGGTCACCACACCATGGCAAAAGTCATCCTAATTATGTTGAGAGAAATTCAAAAGAAATCATTAAATTCCAATAAAAAATTAAAAATTAAAATTAGAAGGACCCTAGCTTCTTAATTTCTCATCATGCCATTCAAAAGAAATATTTGGATTTTTAAATATTATTTAAATTTGGAAATATTTGTACGAAATTTGATTTTAAATATATGATTATAATTTAGGATGTAAAATTAGTAAATGTAATTAGATATAGCGGGTTAGTGAGGAGTATGATTTATTTATTTATTACATAACTAAATATAATAAATTCATTTATTTGGAAGATTTAAAAAAAAAAAAACATTACTGTCTCCATCTTCACCTTCCATTTCAATATATAGTAATTTCAAAGATAAGCTTAAAGAGGACAATATCTGCTAGCGGTGGTCTTGGACCGTCACAAATGGTATCAAAGTTAGATATTGGACGATGTGCTAGTGAGAAGGTTGTTCCCCGAAGGGAGTGGATTTTGTGGGGTTTCACATCAATTGGAGAAAGAATTTGAGTGCCAATTCCAGAGTCTCACATCAATTAAAGAAAGAAACTGAGTGTCAGTTTCAATAACCCTAATACGACATTTTGAATGTAGGAATATTTGTTTAGACGAAAATCAAAATTTAAAAGTGTTTCTTTTATTATTATTAATTTAGCTATGCTAATTAAAATGTTTGATTAAAAAAAGAAAAAAAAGAAAAGAAAATATATAGTTATAAACTATATATTATACATGATTTGAGGTGAAAAGTAAATGTGAATACGTGTACCAATAAGCGTACAACAAAACAAAGGGTCAAACATTTGGGGTAGTCGTTTTTACGTGTTGAATATATCTATTATCTATGAAATCATTACTTGACTCATTCACACGTTTCCAAACTCACCCATTCATTTTTAATTCTTTTTTTCTCCTTATTTGTTTCTATTTTATTTATTTTTAATTTTAATTTTGACTTTTATAGTGGAAATGTATACCGGAAATAATATATAATTTTTATAAACATTTTTATTTTTAATTTTAACCAATATTGAAAAACGCATATGATCCTTTCAAATGAATAAATAAATTAATAATAATTTCTAAAAGTCCTCGTGGAAAATGTGATTTTCACCTTAAAATACATATTAAGAAAATAATAATTATTAAAACATTTATTTACTTCTCTAATAAATTAACAGTTATCCAGTAAATTTTTTAAAAATAATTATTTTAAAATTTTTATTAAAAAATTGTAAAAAATATTTTACCAACATAATTTTTAAAAATTTAAAATTTAATATTATAATCGATATATTTTTCATTCAAATAATTATATTTATATTAAACGGATAATTATTAATTATGAATATTTTATTATTGGTAAAAAAAATAAAAAGGTAAATGCGAGAGAGTTGAGTGGGAAGTAAAAGTGGGAGAAAATAAATAAAATAAAATAAAAAAGGAAAATGAAAAAGCGACACTTTAATTCCACTCGTTTTCGGCCTTTATTTATTTATTTATTATTTATTTATTTATTTATTATTATTTATTTATAATATTTCTTCCTTCTTCCCTGTGGTCCAAGTCTTCACTGCACCTTCGTCGCTACTTCCTTGGCTTCTTCTTCTCTCTCTGAACTCTCATGCTTCATCTCCGCTGGAAGACTTCTGGTTGGGCTTCTGCGCCTGTATGTATCTGATCGGTTAGTCCTCTGCTGCTTCTTTTTTGTTTTCCCTTCAGCAATCTGTCTATTTATGGATATTCTTCATCGATTCTTCGACTTTCCGAATCTGGTATTCCAACTTCGGGAGCTGTGTACTGATTTCATGTTTAACTTCGCAAATCGCCCGAAGGTTGGTGGATTTGAGAGTTTTTGCTGTGTTGCTGATTGTATTCGCTGTGGAGGGAGTAGATTTTGAGTGTTTGGATTCTGTTCTTTTACTAGTTTGAAGCTTGTGAATCTGTCTTTTTTTTTTTTTTTTTTTTTTTTTTTTTTTTTTATTGTGAAATTGTGAGTTGCAGTTTGGTGGCTGTGGATATCTGGTAAAGATCCAATTGGAATTGGAATGTTATGAGTTTCTTCTTCTTCTTCTTCTTCTTTTTTCATTCTAAAGGGGGAGGAAAGCTTGGAGAATTTTGATTTGATCGGTTGAGTTAGTGGAATGAACCTTTTTATGATATGGAATCTTAATTTGATTTGTTATTTCATCGATTTTGCAATTTTGTGCTTGCTTATGATTTTGAGCGTGATTGGTACTGTTTGTAGTTTTTAGTGTCTTGGTCTAACAGGCTTTGAACATCGTCTTTTGGATTGTATCTTATGAATTTGCGGTGGGAGGAAATTCCTTGGTTGATGGATGTTCCTCTCGTTCTGCTACTGAAGTTTTTGTACTATAAATTTCTATCAAGTTAATTAATGTTTATGGTTTTCTTCTTCCCCTACAGAATAAGGGATGTGGTTGTGAGCTTCTTAAACATCTTAATTTTCAAATTGTGGAAAGATGGTTTCAGAATCTTGGTTTCGCAGTCTGTGGAAGCCTCAGAGAAAGCGTGATTCCAACACGCAGAAGGTTGTTATTGGAGTACTGGCATTTGAAATTGCTAGCTTGATGTCCAGGTTGGTTCATCTATGGCATTCTTTGAGCGATAAGCAAATTAGGAGGTTGAGGGAAGATATAACTAATTCATTGGGCATAAAGAAGCTTGTGTCGGACGACGATGAATATATTGTACGTTTAATATGCGCAGAGATGACGGAGAATTTAGCTCATGTGGCTAAATCTGTTGCCAGGCTTGGGAAGAAATGCAGTGATCCTAGTTTAAAAGTCTTTGAACATGTTTTTGATGAGTTACTTCAAATTGGTGCTGATCCCTATTGTTGGATATACTCATGGAAGAAGATGGAAAAGAAAGTGAAAAAGATGGAGACCTTTATTTCAGTCAATGCAAACTTGTATCAGGAAATGGAGATGCTTGTAGAACTCGAGCAAACTTTCAGGAGGATGAAGGTTAACGATGGCACATGTTCGGTGAACCTAGCTGATTTTCGAAAGAAGGTCGAATGGAAGCAGCAGGAAGTGAAAAATCTGCGAGAGATGTCACTTTGGAGAAGGACCTATGATTACACAATTCTTCTTCTAGCTAGATCCATATTCACAATATTCAGTAGGATCAAACATGTGTTCGGAATTGAGCAGAGCGCAGGGATTGATGAAACAAATGATTCACGAGATATGAATTCCGACTATATAGCACGTAGTCAATCAGTTTCGTCACTAATGCAATCCATGGTCCATCCCTCTGAGAACGGACTTACTAAATTTGCATCAGGTCCTCTGAAGAGGTTTACAACTAAATCTGGGCCGATTTCGAAAACATCTAAACCGAATAATTTTTATTCAGGTCCTCTTGGCACCTCTGTTACAAAATCAGGTCCTATTTTCGGCCCTGTTTCTGGAACAAATAGAAACTTCAACTCTTATTCGGGTCCTCTCACAAGTTCAACGATAAGATCAGGTCCAGTTTCTGGAATAGACCATAAAACCAATCATAAGAATTGGTTTGCTGGTGGTTACTCTTCCCTATTTAATGGGAAAAAATCTCATCAGAAGCCAAATAGACTGACTCAAGTTGGACCTTTTAAAGGATGCATGATGTCTGGCCCTAGTTCTACGGTCACCAATTGTCACATTAGTTCAAATGGGCATCATTCACAGCTTATCAATGGAGCCAAAGATGCTGGAAAGATAGTTGATCCTTGCAACAAAGCCAACCCTTGCAGAGAGTTGCTCGGTACCAAGTGCCGATTGTTGGACGCCCCACCCGAGACTCTAGGTGGAGCTGCTTTGGCTCTGCACTATGCAAATGTCATCATTGTAATTGAGAAGCTTGCTGCATCTCCTCATTTGATTGGCCTGGATGCTAGAGATGACCTCTACAATATGCTGCCAGCTAAAGTTCGAGCTATCCTTAGGGCAGCCCTAAAGCCATATGCCAAGATCTTAGCTTCATCTACCTATGACACCGGGCTTGCAGTTGAGTGGAACGACGCAATAGCTGGGATATTAGAATGGCTTGCTCCACTGGCTCATAACATGGTTAGATGGCAATCTGAACGTAGTTTCGAACAACAGAATTTTGTTTCCAGAACTAATATGCTTCTTGTACAAACCCTTTTCTTTGCCAATCAAGAAAAGACCGAAGTGATCATTACCGAACTTCTTGTCGGTCTGAATTACCTATGGAGGTTTGGTAGGGAACACAATGCGAAAGCTCTCAATGAGTGTGCCAGCAGTAGAATACATGACGAACATTTGGATATCGTCGGGTGACATTCTTTTCTATTCTATTGGAATTGGTAACTGAAACTGCAGCATAGTCGTCCAACGACAGGAGGCCTCCTCAGCTCTACAAGACCGACATCGACCAATTGGATGCAGCACCAGAGAGAGAGCCAGAACCGTCGCTAGTTGGTTACATTATCAGTACTCCAATACCAGAACTCGCTATCGACGAGATAGGTTTGAGCTTTTTAACATTCTTTTACTTTTATATAGAGTTATTCAGCTTGTGCAATTGAGCTTTACTCCCATCCTCGTAAAAGTATGGTTTGCCACTATTAAGTCGTCACTACTTGAAAGTTGTATATGTATCAGTAATACGTTTTCCAGGTATGTAAGATATCTACTATACATAGGCTTGCCATTACATATAGAAAATCGCTCGAGACCGAGCATGATGCTTCTAAGTAGAATTCTTCACAAATTTTTATAATCCATTCCCTTTCTTATTCAATATATGGTTGTAAATTTTGTGATTTGATCTTAAATAGTTTCAGCTTGGTTGCCATTTATCAGGAACTTTGATTCTTGCCGTGGCCATTCCTCATGGATTTCATTGCGTGTTTGACTGACATTGATTTCTAGGTATATTTCAATTTATTGGTGCTCTCTTTAATTCTCATCCTTATCCACATGTAGTCTTCTAGTGATTGTGAAAGATCCTGGTGGATTAACTTCGAGCCATCTTACACGCATATTGACTATTCTGATGAGACTCATTCAACTATATTTGGCTGTCAAGATAGCTCGTAGGGTATTAAACTTTAAGTTAGTGGTCACCATAGATTGAACCTATTCTCTCTTAGTTTTTTACCCGTCATTTATTTGTTCGTATTTTTTATTTGGGCGATAATACTACCACCACATTGATCTTGGTGGTTTAACTTCGAGCCATCTTACATGCACATTGATTATTTTGATGAGAGTTGTCTGACTCAACTATATTTGATTGTCAGGATAGCTCGTAGGATGTTAAACTTTAGGTTAGTGGTCACCATTGATTGAACCTATTCTCTTTTAGTTTTTTACTCGTAATTTATTTGTTCTTATTTCTTATTTGGGCGATAATACGGCCACGAACCACAAAGTGAATCCACGAAATTCTTGGGTATGTGGTCCATTCTAGGAATTTAGGCATGGAAAATAGGGCATCACAAGTCTCAATCTTGAGTCTTGGCTACTTGCCTTCCACTTGTTGTGGTGTGAGTGGTGAAATGAATCAGCATCCTTCTTTAAGATGGAACAATGAAGGAAGATATGGTGTTGGAATTTCATCATTGCACCATCACAATTATCCACCAACTAGGGCACACAACAGAATATTATGATTCCTTTCAAGTTCTTATATTGCTTCTGAATTTTTCAACTTAGAACAATGCCCAAGTTTAGTTCCAAAAAAAAAAAAAAAAAAAAGAGACAAAATTTCACGATGATGTTGCACTCTCGAGTATCTTTTTTCTTTTAAAAGTACTTTGATTCAGATTCAAACGTCGTGATCCACAAAGAAGTGTTTATAGTAACATGAGTGCTTCGGGTCATGTCGTGAGCACTCTCAAACATTGACGTTTGAATCCACAAAGAAGTGTTTATAGTCACATGAGTGCTTTGGGCCATGTTGCGAGCACTCTCTCAAACATTGCTCAAGTTTTTTGAATTGATAATTTTCTTGAGTGTCTCGTTTTGTTAAATTTAAATTTAATTTTAAAGATTAACTTGTACGTTTTGTATCTATGATAAAATAGTTCTAAGCGTAATGATTTTTTGTTAGGTTATCGTGAATTTTGGTGCAACAATTGAATATACGATCGAATTTGATACCTTTGTTACTCTTTAAAATGAAATTTATATTATTTATTGTGCTATGATTAAACAATTTAATTATGTATTTTTAAAATTTTATGTTAGGTAAAAATTAAGTTTTTTTCAATAACTATTTGATTTTCAAAAAAAAAAAAAAATTGGTTTTTCTATCAAATTAAAAAAAAAAAATTATTAGTTTTTGGTTTTTGGCTGAAAAATATATACTATTTTTACTTAATTTTTATCTAAAAAAGGAAAAAGAGACCCATCCACTTGAATGGGCTTTACAAAATAACTCGGCCCATTTTTTAATAATAAATTTCGGCCCAGGCCCAGTAAAATTCTAACCTGGAAATGGGCCAAAATCAGCCCAGTCCAGTTCAGCCCATCACGTTTCGTCGTTCACTGTCTATATCCTTCTGTACGGAGCTTCTTGAAGTCGCGGCAATGGAAGAAGAGGCGGGAATTTAGGCAGAACGAGACGATGGCAGACGAGACCTTGGTTGAAGCGGCGCTTCGAGTCCTCAACACTTCCGATCCCTTCGAGAAGGCCGAACTCGGCGACAAGGTAGCTTCTCGATGGCTCAACGGCGTGATTTCTCGCCCTTACGATCCCTCCTCCGATCTCGCCGTCCCCGACCGCCCCGCCAGGCTCTCTGATGTAACAATCCACTTCATTCCTCATCTCTTCGTGTATATATGTATATATATTGTATGTTGATTGTAATGGTGTAAGGTTTGAAGAATCTCTGCGTTGAAGTGGTTTCTGAAATGGTTCAGGTGAAGTTGGTGTCGCCGAGTCTCATGCCGAAGCTTGGGAAGGCGGGAAGCTTACAGAGCCGGCAGGCTATTGTGCATAGTCTTGTCCACACTGAAAGTTGGGCAATCGATTTGTCGTGGGTACATTGTCTCTTTATTTTCAATTACGATTTATCTTGAATCAGTGAATTGTAGGTTTTAATTAAATTCTATTGTTATTTTATGTTTCTCTGTTCGATTTTGGAGGCTTTAGTAAACCCTAAGCTCCTTTTGTTCATTTCTTATTCTCTCCCTCTAAATTGTTAGAGAATCCGTTCTTTCTCGAATGTTGTTATCGATTCTCTTTCGCCCATCTAAGAGTTGAAATGATACTTAATTCGGTATTTCTATGTGTGGCTGTTTTTAGTCTCGTTTGGCGTTCCCCTTGGTCAATTTTTTATCTATAGCTCCACTATTTGGCATTCCCTTGGGCATGTTGGATCCATTTTATCTATGTTCGTTAATTCACTCACTAATATTAAGAAAAAAACAATGTAAAAATATGTGTAATACCATTAATTTCAATAAAATTGAGGGTTTACATAAAATTAAGTCGATCAACAAGATATAAGTTCTAATGTGACGTTTTTGAAAATTTGCTCCATACATATGCTTTTAATTGAACACGTATTAGTATACATTTTGTAATGATCTTTTGACCAAAAACTTATTAGAGGGTGAAAGTTTCAATGATGCATAAGATTTAGGTTAAGATCACAACACTTTATATAAGTTTGTGGTGTAATTTGAGAAACTGAAAGGTAAAATTTGATATGGGCATAAATTGATTTTTGCCCCGGTAATTATTGTACTTGTGTATACTTTTGCTTGGCCCTTGTATTATGAGTCTTTGATTATTTTATGGCTGCCTGATATTCTCTTGCTCTTCCCTACGATGGAAAATTTACGCCTACTTGCCTTTAGGGAGTGACTGGTAATTGCAAGAAACAATATCCATTGAGTTCATCAACAATTGGGGTGGAAAGGCTATAACTTCTTGGTTAAGAGCATATACTATAACTGGTTGGTTAAGAGCATATACTATAACTGGTTGAGTTATGCTTGGGTAGTCAAATTGTCTTCTTATCACTTGCTGCATGTGTAATTTTTTGCAAGAACTACTAATTTTTTATAATTTTTGTGGTATCTTTTAGTTCTTCATGGATTAGATGATTGCCTTGCAAACATCCATTTCTGGGACACTAACATCAATTTCTACTAGTTCTTCACCTATCTGTTCATGGATCCATCAAGTTATTTTTTCTTGCAGTGTTGACTCGGCTAAATTTTAACGTTTTAATACTCTGTAGGACATAATAGCTCGTTTTGGGAAACAAGAAGAGATGCCAAGAGAATTCTTCACTGATTTTGTTAGGGTAGCCCAAGATGAAGGTAGACATTTTACTCTTCTTGCTGCACGACTTAAGGAACTGGGCTCTTTCTATGGAGCACTACCCGCTCACGACGGCCTTTGGGATTCTGCTATTGCTACTTCCAAGGATTTATTAGCACGCTTGGCTATTGAGCATTGCGTCCATGAGGTGCGTTCATGATTTATTTAGTTGATGATATGGAGTTAACGAGAATGAGCTTCATCAAGTGTTTGCTAGTGATGAGGATATAGATTAAGTTCCGTTTCTCTTCAATTAACAAGCTTTCTACGTCAATCAATGTCTAAGATCTGGTGATAGAATTGAGGTTGAAATTTTCTTTACATGCGTTCTACGTCCACTCATGTGATGTCATTGTAGTTTTCGTTTTACTTATTTTTCCACTTTGTTTATAAAGTTGTTCTTTTTTTATCTATTTTCTAATTTGATGGTAGAGTTAGCAAAAGAGGTTAAGAACTGTCTACAACATGAAAATCTATCACTAAATTACTAATATACATCTTTACGCTAAATTGAGGAACCAAAATCACTAAAGTAAAATATTTGCCAAGAACAAAATTTGATATTTGGGGGATTAAAATAACGTTCAAACCTAGAACTAACTTATTATATATTTATTCATTTGTATAGATTTATTTTGATGATGACTGATTAAATATGAGCAAGTGTTCGTCCCTAATAGACATTTAAAGTGTATTTGGAAGGAACACTAGAAAAATCTGTTTGAAAAAAGTGTTACTAGGGAAATATCTCATCTCTTGCAAGCCTATAATTTTGAAGCTCCTAGAACTGTACATTTATATGTAGTACCGAAAATATTATGTGATATTTTAATAAAATCCGTTCTTGAATAAATTGTATGAACAGGCTAGAGGGCTGGATGTGCTTCCCACCACCATCTCTCGATTCCGAAATGGAGGTGACAATGAGACTGCAGATTTGTTGGAGAAAGTAGTGTACCCAGAAGAAGTAACCCATTGTGCTGCTGGACTTAAATGGTTCAAATATCTTTCCCAGAGATCTGGAAAACAGACGTTGGATGGGGATGGCTTGCTGCTGCTACATGAACATGGGGCTGAGGATAATGCATCAATGGAAATGGAGAACGAAGAAATAATTCACAAATTTCATGCAATTGTGAGAAAGTACTTCAGGGGGCCATTGAAGCCACCTTTCAACGAAGTGGCAAGAAAAGCTGCTGGCTTTGGCCCTCGATGGTATGAACCACTTGCTTTCAAACCAAATTCTACCTTGGATCCAGAATGTGAATGATGGAAATGGAACTCAGAGTTCTTTTCCAAACTATTGTTTTCCAGAATCATAATCTCGTATTTATTTAGAGCAGCATCCGAATTCTCATTCGGTGTTTTTAATGTCCAGTGAAGTGTTGAAATGGCGTATCGAGATGTTGAAGGTCAGGCATCTCAACGAGCGAGCAGTTTTGATCTCTCTAATGTTCAAGGAAACGTTGTACCCCTCTCAGAAGAACTCTGTACCCCTCTCTCTATACCCCTCTCAGACTTAACTCTAGAACTTCGAGTTTTTTCTAGCTTTACCGTTCATTTAAAAAATCGTTAGAAGATTAAACAATATGTTAGACAGACTTAACTCTAGAACTGCATGCTCAAATTCCTTCTGGAATACCAACTTTCGAGGTTAAGGTTTGGGGTCCTATCTAGCCCTTCAACAAGCTCATATGTGATGTTTATGTTTGCTCGTTGACCAAATCATTTGTAAATGTTGTTCTTTCTAACATAATGCAGACTAATTTTTAAATGAATGGTAAAATTTAAGGATATTTCCTACAATTTAACCTATGGTTTGTTCTGCTGTTTAAACAGGGATGTGTGGTCGACACAGACTTAAAAACCAATCATGCCAATTGATTGCCAATTTCATTTATTTTCTCGAAATAGAATGGAGTTTGGGGGCTGGGAGATCGCACCACAAGAGCACTAAAAAATTATTCAAAATTTTCAGAAGAAAGAAGCCATTATTAGAAGAAAAAAAAAAAAATGACACTCAAAGACGAGTAGTCCATGATTCCTTGACAGAGGACTTTGGGTCATCATGGAAAAGGTTGCTTAATTAAATGGCACCTCGAAGTTTGGCTGTGTTGAAGACAGTTCAGTTCCAACCGTGTGAACCACCAAAACTTTTGAAGTTGAAAAGAGGCAAAAGCTGCATCACTATATTCAATCCCAAAATCAATGGGAGATGATACTTCTCACATTTTGTGAAATAAATTAGAAGGTTTCAGAAATCCCTCTCATCTCCATGAAAGCACGTTACAATAGCAGTCTTTGGATATTGCTGAAATTTGCTTGTAAAGCTGTGAGGAATTCACCTGCAAAACAAGCACGTTAGTCGTCGCCTTTGATGATATGGGTCGATTTTTGTTTGTAAACAATTGAGCAAATCCAAACCGAAGGGGCTTCTATGCCTCATTCGACCTAGCAATTGATCACATGAAAAAAGATTGAATAGACCATAATAGAACTCGGGGATTTACACCTCCCATCTTAGAAAAAAGAGTATATGTCAATTATCATCCAATAAACTTACCAGGGACACCTATATTTCCACTTTTTTCAACAATAACTATAAAACTTAATAGGGATGAAAATCATGCCAGTTTTACGAAAACCATGACTCGATAAGATTAAGACATTAGAGAAGATCCATATCCATCAGACATGACGAGACCAAAAGAAGAAGGTAAGAAAAGCTTAAAAAGCCACAGCGGTTTTGGTACCTCCAACTTTTCCATCGAAGACACGATGATCAGCGGACAATGTCAGATTCATTTTGTTGACTACCACAGGTCTCTCAATTCCTGGGATAAAGGTATAACCAAAATTACTAAACTTTTATTTGAAGCACCTTCATGGCTCAAAAGATAAAAAAAGGGAGAAGTCTTGTACCATCAACAATTACTGGCTCAACAACTTTGTTACCTCTGCCTACAGCAAGAATTCCAGCCTGAAAGACATGAAAACAAATTTACAAGGACATACAGAATTTAGCTGTTTATCAAATTCCTAACATTCTTCTGCAAGAGACCCAACTTAATGCCGGAAATAAATGATACTTTACTTCAGAGTTAAGCAATCTATCACCAGGGAAAAACAGAATGGTTTGTCCACATACAAAATGGGAAACACATACTGAAACAAACGAGCATTAGAAGCTGCTCTTACTAAATCAACATAGATGAAAGAATATAACTAGTAAATTTAGTTGATTCATTTAGATAATTTCTTTAGCGCTGCTTTCAGATGTCCTGACTTTGGTCTAATAGCGAGAACCAATATGTGGCCTAGTATGTATTCATTAAATAGTGATCTTAATAAGATAAAACTTCAGAAACATGAACCTACGAGAACATATTCAGGAAATGTGAAACAATGGATTTTCAAATTCAGAATGAATTCATTTGAGGAACCTGACAAAAGAAAGATATCAACATTCAAACCTACCATTTGAAACTACAGGAACGGAGAAGGAAAAGAATGAAAAAGAGCATCAGTTTCAATATATACAACCGATCTTTATAATCCTTTTGAAATATACCATCTCTACGCTTGTAAACTCCGAACTACATGCAGAGGTCAGTAAGTGTATAGACCTAAGTGCAGAGAGAGAGAGAATGAACAGAAAAGAACCTGTGGAGGATTAATTATAGCACAAAATTGATCCACCGGGAACATCCCTAGATTTGAAATGCTGCAGAAAGGACAAAAATGTTAAGTTAATCATGGATCCTTCCAACAAAATCTTTGAGCAATAGATTAATAGGTAATTTATGGATACATCTGACAGGGAGAAGGGTTGAGTTGTAGTAGCTGTATTAGATGAGAGCCATACACTCACAACACATATTTTGGCACAATATGTATATATTCCTTAGTTTTGGATGTCAATATTATCTATCATGCTAATCGGTGTATATACTACAGCTGATATACACAATCACCTGAAAGTGCCTCCTTGGAATTCATCTGGTTTGAGCTTTCCTGTACGAGCCTTTTCAGCCAACTCCTTGACCTAAATCAAATGCATGATTATAAAGAATTAACAAAAAAAAAAAAAAAGGAGTGGAACTAATGTTATATTTTTACGGAATACGCAATTTTCATAAATAAAATTACTAAAGATAACCTAGTTCTGTTGACATAGGTACAAGTGGAGTGGATTTGAGTCCAGATAGAGATTTAAATGAACTGTTCTTTTGTTGTGTTCTCACTATTTTATAATTTCAAATTGAAAACTCAAAATAATGATCATATTGAAGAACGTATCACAACAATTTATAAGCATGCCTCCAAGGGGTCATATCTTAAATAGTAAAATTCAACCTCAACGAGGAAGAAATAGAAGAAGCAACCCTCTTCAAGTACTCAAATAAAGATAGTACCTCCGAAGAAATAGCCGATAAGGTCTTCTGATCGGCATTCCTCACAATTGGAGTCATTAAGCCCTGTTGCATTTAAATATTTAGTCATCAGCCTGTCTAACGATCTTAAATGATTAATGTTGGAAAAAAGAATATGTATATACCTTCTCAGTAGCTACTGCAATCGATATGTCAACAGAGTCACAGAAGACAACTTCTCCTTTCGTGTTGTCCCAATAAGCTGTGATGCAATAAACATTTCAGTTTTGAACAGTTCTACAGTTTCAGGACAGAAACTAATTGCAAAAGCACTTACAATGGTGCCTGTTTCATTATTCATTTGTTTTAAGTGAAGTTTATGTCACTTTGTTTTGAGTCGACAAGTTTGTCACTGCCTTTATTTTGAGTCTACAAGTTTGTCACTGCCTTTGTTTTGAGTCAAAAAGTATTGTCAACAACATTTTTTTGCGGGGTCTAAGTTTTCTAATCAATTTTTTGATCCAAACAAGCAAACGGCCTTTCCAAGTTCCCAACAATCAACAAATTTTTTTGAGATTGTACAATTAGAAATAAATTAAAACTATACTCTCATAGTCAACTCTACTGCCAGTTAAAATTTGCCACCCAGTAATATTTTTGCAAAAATGAGTTGTATTTACCATTGGCTCCAGGCACATTTCGCAGAGCAACTGCTACGGCTTTGATGACAATATCATTCACGGAAACTTTGACATCATGTTTCTCTGTGGAAATACAAATAATGCACAATGGATAACGTTGCTGAAGAAGTAAGCCAAAGAAACCAAAGAAACCAATTAAACCAAGCAATAGCTTATGTCTCTAACCTTTAAGATCTTTTCTAAGTGAAAGAAGAGGATCCAATATGACATCTGATAAAAAGAGATAAGTACGTTAGAAGTGGATGAATTGAATTCTAAATTTGCAAGTGTAGTGCCAAAGTCCAAGCACCTGTGGACAAATATAGATGCGGCGTATTTTGTTTTGATTCCAATAATCTTTTAGCGATAACCTGCAAAAACCATATTGTAACTACAATTTGATAGGATCTTATAATAACTTCTAAGCCAAAAGTAGGAGAGGGAAAGGAAGAAGTAGAAATGACATGCTTTTACTACTAGATCAACCAATGACTTCATGCATAGAACTTCAACTGTATAGTAAGGTTTTTATACATCTTGCAACCAGTGTATACTAATGTATACTAGAGCTGGTGTACCATATTGTTTCAGTTCACACTCCAGTGTTAACCTATAGTGCACCCCTTGAGATACATTGAAAGCGAGCTTTTGCATCATTGTGCAAGCATGTAAAGTTAGAAGGTAATACTTTAGTTTTTCTCAACTAGAAAACTTCAGATAATAAAGACAAGAACAAGTGGGAGAAAAGAAATACGTCCTCCGAAATTAAAACAATTTGGATTAAAAGGACATACTTCAATAGGTATAGGCCACTAAAGGGAAAGAGTAACTACAAAATATATTTAGGCGACCAATTCCATAAAGAAGCTAGAAAATATACAAGATCCAGAAACCATATGCATTCCTCTTAATCTCATTGAACTGATTCAAAATCACAAACACTCATTTCAAGTAATGGTTTCGTCATTTTTTCTTTTTTTGAAAAACCAATTTTTTTTATTGGTCTCAGTATTGAATGCCAAAGCCAATGGAAAATCAGTCCTTATGCTAAAAAAGAATCGTGCTTTACAAAGAAGATACGGAAGTGCGTACCTTGCGAACTTGACTATTAGGTAAATCTTCAAAAGCATCAGATTGCTTTACTGAAGATTTTGATTCTGATGAAGCCGTGGAAGAAGCCTGCGAACGGACTTCAGGAGATCTTTTCTCTACGGACAAAGAAACTTCTGATGAGCCTTTCCCTGATTTAATGGCAGCCAGAACATCCCCTTTCAACAGTGTGCCATGAGAACCCGATGCCTTCAATGATGATGCATCCAGACCATGTTCCGCAATTAACAACTTTGCAGCAGGACTTATTCTTGCAACAATTCCTCCTTTTGGTGTTCCACCTTCATTTTTAACAGTACTTTGGGCAGGCTTGTCCTCTTTGATCCCCGAACTACTACTAACAGCACTTTTTACAGATTCAACATCTGCGGGGTCTTCAACCTTGCCAAACAGACAACTTAACATTACATTTTGGTTCAGAAAGAAGAGAGTTGTTAACAATACTACGAACTTGTGTGGAATTTTTCATACAATAAATATGTTGAAACATAATGAGGAACACTACATCAGTCGCCAGTATAATTTGATTGAATTGGATAAAATTCCATCCTCGATAAACAGAAAAATAAAGTTATACAGAGCAGGTATTTTAACACTTACTGTAATTGCAATTGGTTTTCCAACAGGCACATCCTTTGAGCCTTCAGGTGCTAGTATCTTAGCCAGATACCTACAGGTAAAGTTCCATGAAAATAACTGACAAGTTTTATGATAGAAGGTAAAGCTTCACTTATTCATAATTTGTAAACTATGTAATAGTTCTAAACTAAACTAACAGATAAGATATAGTAGCAATAAAATACAAAAGAATCGCTTAAAATCCAAGAAAATAAAACAAGAAGATAAATCTATAATTTCAGGAGTAATTTCCAACTTGCTACTTCTACATGGTGTGGACCATCTGACCATTTAACCTGAAAGATATGTTCATTCCACTTCTTTCTGGTCATTTGTTCGTTTGTGGATTAATGATTTTCTTTCCAACATGATCTTTGCTCTGGTTAGAAAGGAAATAAGAAATTTCTACTTATCTGCATGTAATTCTAGATTTGATATGTTCTAGCTCCTTTACTGAGTTCTCATGACAAGACTATTCATAAATATTCCTAGTTCCTATCAAGACTGGCTAGAAAGCATTTTCCTAATCTTTGAAAATGTTCTATCTGCCCTGTTGTCGTATTAAAATAAGCCATCCATTGAAAAAAGATACTTGTTTTGTTATATTTACAAATTCTGTCAACGCTTATGAAGCATTCATTAGGTCAAAAAATGAGCACTACTTTCTAATAATGCATTTAGTTTCGCTCATTAGGCTTTAACTTCATTGCCACTGGGTTGAATTAAGAGGCTTCAACCACCATACTCAGACTCCTTTTCTTAATCAACATCACTTAAAATATATGAAAAGAGAAGAGAGAGAATAGTACTAAACCACAGTTAAATGATAACGGAACTACAATAGTTGAAATGAACAGAACACAGTACTTCTACTAATGTATGTGGGTTAGCTCAATAGGCTTGAATTTATCATCACTGGGTGACGGGTTGAATTAAGTGCATTCGACCAACATACCCAATTAACTTTTCTTAATCAGTACCGTCACTTAAAGAATAAAAAAAAAATACTAATAAAATGTAGGATTCCAGCATAGAGAAATGAGGGGGGAAAACAACATAACTCAATGGTATGTAATAAGTCCCAATGGAACAAAGAAAAAGAATGATGATCACTTGCCGAAGTCGCAAAAAATAGAGAGGGTGCACAAATTAAAGGATAGAAATTAAATGGATTTGTAGAAGTTCGGTAGAAAAGACAATTATTTGCAATGGGGGGGGCCATGCTACAACCTTTCATGTCAAAAGGGGACTAAATTCGCCATTGCATACTATTACCATCTAATTTGTTCAAAATATTAAAACTATTTGGCCTTGGTTAACTTGATCGTCTATAATATTTCTTCACGGCATCTGATAAGTAAACAATGGACTACTGATCTTTTTTATTTTAATTCAGTATTTCTAAGAATTGTGTCACTTCGATTTGAGACTTCCAAGTGTACACTTTTGCTTATGAGAAACATAAAGTGTTAGGTTATACTTCAATGAGGTTGAAAACTACAAACTATACCGGAAATTTCTATGTTCAGTCATGTGCAGGAGCTTAAAAGTGGAAGTAGGTAAACCCATCATATAAAATGACATTACCCTTCTTCAAGACATTCAAATTCAAGGGTAGCCTTGTCTGTCTCTATCTCGCATATCACATCACCCACCTCAATCTGTTATAAAATTAAGGCAATAAAGAAGGGTCAAATTTCACACGAGCAAATGGGAAAAAGTGAATAACAAATGGAAATTTCATCAAGTTTCCTATTTGAAAGAAAAATTCTTAAGAAGCACATTACAAACCTTGTCTCCCTCTTTCTTTCTCCAAATAGCAATATTACCTTGGTTCTGAAAATAACAAGGGACCATCAATGTCAAATTTCAACAGACAGGAAGAAAACCTTGGCAGAAATGGGAAATCAATTTATTACCATAGTTGGAGATAAAGCTGGCATTTCAAGTACAATATGAGGGGGAAGTTTTGACGGGTTTATCTCTGCAGAACTTGCTTGTGCCCTGTCCTCATTTTTTTCCTGTTGATCCCCTATTGCGTTATCTTTGACATCAGGTTCACGTGCACCTGATACACCATTGGCAAGGACCTTATGGATATCATCTGGATCCTCAACCTTGATTATAATGCAATTGGTTAGCATTAGCCCTAACACACTGCATAATTGATTAATGCTGATAATAAAATAATTGAAAATTAAATACATGTGGTTGTCCTAAAACAGTAGTTCAAATACAAACAAAACAGCCAATCAAACAAATTACTATCATTCGAAGTACCCAAAGATACTCATAAACGATGTGTGTTGAAAAGGAATGAGTAAGAGCACGCCTTGTGACGATTATTTGAGGTATTTGTAAGAGAAAACCAATACGATATTTAAGACATGCATGATGATATAACGGATATTGGCCCAACTTGTGTTTTTCATCTTCTCATGCCTTGATTATCAAGCTATTAAAAAACATCTCTTCATTTTTTTTTTTAAATTTCAAGCTGGATATCTGGTCGCGAAGTTTAAATATTGCTTTTCTTTATGAAGTGCAAAACCAGAAGATGGTTTCCAACACTTTTGAATCCTCAAGTATGTATGTAATGCTAATAACTAGTTGGCACAGAAAAGTAAAATCGTGTTTATAAAAATAAATAATAATAATAATAAAAAAAATATAAAAAGAAAGAAAGAAAGAAAGAAACTAAAAGAAGTTTTTCATTCCTTCCATTAGGTACAGGAATAAGAAAAAGGGGCATATAAGGGGAATGATAAAGATGGAATTCTGATTTTTGTTCTTTTTTCTCGCTTTGTCCTCCAGAATTCTTTTTTTTTTTTTTTTTTAACTTCACCTTTGCTAAGATTAACATCGAAAGAATAAAAAATGGAAAAGAAATTCAACTTCAAATAAAAATGGTAACCAGGTATGAAAAGGAAACATTCAAATCACTTCTAGGATCACGCTCTGTCTACATATGTATTGTCCTCAAAGGTGTCTACTTTTTCAAGCAAAATTCCCCACGTCATTACCCTATTTGATTATCTACCTTTACAACTGGGCTAAGAGTTCAAAATAGTCCAATTAATCAACATGAAGAAGCCAAAGCAATAAAACACAAATCCCTCACAGTAATAGATAAACATGTGGTCCATGTTGTTTACTCATTTTCTTGAAAGGGCATCTATTTGGGGATGAGGCTAATAAAAGAACATTAATGGAGCTCTAAGCCAATACAAACAATAAAATGATCTCTGCATAATTTTGGTCTTCCAAATTTTCATAAGGGAACTGTTTTCCAGACAGTTGTAGGATGATTAGGATGAGAAAATTTCAACTATATTTCTCGTGTAAACTCTTTGATCAAATCTATTATGGTAAAGAGCCCCTCTTAAGATGCAAGGAAAGGAAAGAATACGGTAGCTTTGATAAAAGTATTGACATATTTTAAAGGCACACAGAAACAATTACCGTAATTGCAATGGGCTGTCCAACTGGGACATCTTTTGAACCTTCAGGAACCAATATTTTAGCCAAGAACCTGCATAATTCCCATAACCAAAAGGTATTATGTCTCGAGCATTAAGTCAAGTACAGCATTGCGAGATCAAGTAAAAGAAAATCAAAGCAATTGCTGTACTTTCAAAATAAAAACTACAAGGAATAACCATCTGAAAATAATTGTGATGCAAATCCAATTGTCTCAAGGTCAAGTGCCAAAAAGGATTATTTTCTGTATACAATGATGATGAATTTTGTGCTACAACAATTATGATGAAAGGTATTCAAGGATTACTTTCTTGCCATGAACACAGGCCTCCTCCCCCTTGTGGCTCAAGGTTCTAATTCCCACCCCGTATTTCTTGTAAAACAAAAAGAATGATACAATAATGAAGATTACCCCTCCTCGAGACTTTCAAACTCAAGAGTAGCTTTGTCAGTTTCAATTTCACACAGGACATCGCCAACAGCTATCTGTCATATTAAGAAGATAAGAATAGCAAGTGATGTCAACAGGGGTATTCACAGTTGAAAGATGGATTTTCACTTTCGTCCGTGATCTCTAGATCACACAGAGATAAATCAACAGTACAGGTTACCTTATCCCCTTCGTTTTTCCTCCATTTGGCAATATTACCTTGATTCTGTGGAAAAACAGAAATAATTTGGTAATGAAGGAGAATAACTGGGGAAAAATTCAACAAACAAAAAGTCGGCTGTAACTACTCATAAGCTCCTTCTGAAATATCTTACCATTGTAGGTGATAGTGCGGGCATTCCAAGGACAGCATGTGAAGAATCTGAAGTAATAGTCAACTTAGAGTCAGAAGATAATCCACTGACACAAACGGCAGAGTCCAATAAATATCGTTAAAATAACATAAAACCAAAAGTAGAGAGACAATTGTTTAGTGCTTTTAGGCTTGTGCAAGAGTAAGAATACTCAAGAGCGGAAGGGACCAAGTACCTTGACTTACTTGGATGATACTGTATTTCTCCATCTTTCAATATTATTTTAGCAATTTGGATTCTATCATTGTATAATCATGCATTGCAGCATGCATACACTGCTTACCATTTTAGCTTTTAAGACTTTTACAAACAATTTTAATAATGACCCAGACCCAAGTTCTTGACGTGGTGCTGTGAAGGATTGTTGAAGCAATAAGATTATTATTAAAATTTTCTCATCATTTTCCATCATCCTAGCAATCCCTTGAAAAAAATACTAACGGGTTCTGTAAAATGTTAAACTACAAAAAATTATGAAAGCAAAAGGGAGAATAGACCATTACTCGAAATAACACCACCTCTTATAACATAGACCTTAAATATTTCACCACTGGAAAATGAGATGAGTAACAAAACAAATAGGAAATACCTGTAGATGAGAAAAACCTGATACCAACTGACTGCTGAAGATGAAAACATGGTTACAGATTAGAGAATGCTCCAACTGAACAAGTAAAAAATTAAGCACCTCGAAAGCTAACCTCTAGATGCAATGCTCGACCATAAGCTCCAGTGAAACAAGAAAAAGGCACAGGCCTATCACGTTTATTTTCAGTTGGTGAGTCAAAATATTGAGAAAAAGGTGAAGAGTAAAAAGATTATATCAGCTACATTGCCTGGTATAATTATATGGGTTAGTTTTTGCATAAAACAACTATAACCAGTAGGATATGCAAACCTAAAGAGGAGGCCATCACCAGCAACAGAAAACCTTCGTGTATTCCAAGTGCTACACCTGCCAGTCCATGCTTACACAATTTCAAAGCTCCATCCATACGGAGAGATCAATTTTCATGGCAGTAACAACGTCCAATTTCAAAAAAAAGATTGAAAATTTGTGAGGAAAAAATAAAAGAAGTTTCATTTTGATGAGATTTAATACTTAACAGGCCCAAAATTCTGTTGGATTAAACGAACATATCCTGAACATATAGTAATGATAGTCTCCAATTCTAAAGGCAATCAGTATGACAAAAGGTAGTAACATTTGTTGGTTTTCAAACATAATGCTTCAACAAATAAAGATTTAAGCCAGGGCATGAAAAGGAAAACCAAGTCAAGGACTAGAAAATATTGTTCCAAAACATTTTACTTGCTTCAGCATCCTAAATGCTAATCAGTTAATGGAAGATGGGGCAAAATTCAGATTATAAGTTTTATCCAATTGAATATGCACGTGGATGTTAGAAAGTTATTTGTTTGACTTTCTAGTTTTATCTTTTCAGTTCTTCATAAATTTGCAACATTTGACAATTTTCTAATTCTTAGATTTGAACCTTTTTTTAGAACAATTCAATTTATCAATAGAACACTACCAAGGTTTCCAAACTATTACTGGACAATTGCATAATTTTATGTTCCAATAATCTTCCTTCAGAGTGTTCATAGATCAATTGTTTTTTTTTTTTTTTATGAAGAAAAAATTTATTTTCAATTTCTAATAATATTTTGATTTAATTAATATACTTGTACTGGTTGTATAGGTTCTTGTTAGTTACAACAGTTTACCTATACATAGGTTAGTTAAGCTCTTAACCAACCAACCAGTTACATGAGTGGATAAATACCCTCCCTTCTATGTTTCAACGTTAGATTATCAGCACTAAAATTACTTTCAAGTGTTTACACCAATTTTGACATCAGAGTCTTCATGAAAGAGGACCTAATGGTGGGAAGATCATCACGGCCTCCAAAATCGACACAGTTCATTCCAGTTTGGATTCCATGACTACACCAACAATTTGTTCTCCAACAATTTAAATCAACGCTTGTTGTAGGTTGAAGAGTCTATCGGAGAGATTAAAACAAACACATAAGAAATGACACACGTGATGGGAACAATAGCCCAACAATTAGAAAGAATTGAAGTGAGTTTAGATCAACCATATGGTCAGGAAAGAATTGGGAGAAATGATATTAATCTTCATCACAAAAGACATGGATAACACGTACAACCAGCTAGAATGCTCCAAGAACATTGAAATGCACGAGTACCCTATCAAGATTTGGATTGTTCTAGCAAGGAAGAGGCCTTTCTTCAACAACAGCCAGTCTATGAACAAGTACATGAATGACAAGGAGTGTTCTACATCATCACATTTTTGAAACACAATATTGCAAGACAAATATTGACATACCCAGCTTTGATGATTAGCTGGACGTCATAGTTTTTCTTGGTTGGATCAAGTATACGGAGAGCTTCTTCAATTACACTGACACGGGCGAGGAGAAAAAGGTGAAGTTGGTGGCTTTAAAACTAAAAAAAGGCGCATCTGAATGGTGGAAAAAAAATCCAAGGGAATCAAAGAAGATGTGGGAAGAAACCAATCAAGACTTGGCCAAAAATGCAAAAGCTAATGAAAGAAAGATTTTTACCTATCAACTACGAGCAAATTCCACATAAAAGAATACTGCCATCGCAAACAATGGACCCAAACAGTGGCAGAATACACAGAGGAATTTGATCAAGTGTACATAACAATCTTGCTGAAGACGACAACCATCAAATCGCAAGATATGTGATTGGTCTATGGCAGAAATCCAAGAAAGGGTGAAGATCCAACCTTTGGGGTATCCCACAGAGGCAAGTTGAGGAGCAAATTGATAGGTGCCAAAAACGACAGCTGAATAAGAGACTGCCGTACGAAAAACAGAACATGCCCATCTTTATTTTGAATGTCCAATGAAGGCCTAGACTTCTAAGTTCAATCCCAGTCTATTTTTTCCTGGATAACAGGAGTACGGGCAGGTACCAATAATGAAGACGACACTTACATGTCCTTCCCACAATACCCAGCTAGGCAGCTAATTAATAGAAAGTATGTGCATTATACACTGCTGTGGAAGGCAAATACTTGCTTAACTACCGCTAAATCGTCAAGATCCTTGTGTTCAAATCGGCAGCTCATAGGCCTCACAAATAAATGAATGAAAAAAAAAAACGTTTTACATACGTTAGAAAGAACGAGTGTGTCAGTTAATGAAGCTAAACAAGCAAATTCTTTGAATCGCTTCCTCAACGGTTCCTCCACCAATAAACCAAACTGACATTTGACATCGTTAAACACTCAATCAAACAAAATTCCGCGCCAAATGAATCGAAGTATCAAATCCCGCACATCAACAATATACCAAGTCCACACAGAAACAAAAGAAACAACAAGTCGCGTACAAATTAAAAACAACTTCAACCAAGAAGATCGACGACCATACAGCAAAAGCTAAAATCAAGCGGTTAATCAGTAGAAAAGCGATGCCAATAAAAGTACCTAGAGGAGATAGGTGAAGACGAATGGAAAGCTCCTAGACGAGCTCGGAGAAGAGAACGAGCGCGGCCAATAACCGGATCGCGCAGCCGATAAAGCGACATAGTGATCCTCCTTCAGATAGCAGATTCAGATGCAGAAATCGCGTATTTGACTTACAATTATAAAGAAAACTGCGAGACGGCAATGGCGGAGGTCGGAGCAGAATCACCGGACGACGGATTAAGAATATCAGTTCCGATTGAGTTTTGATTCTGTATATAAAATACAAAATCAGGGTACAGACATCATTGGAGAATTGAGCTGAAAATTTATCGTCTAAACGAAAGTGTTTTCAACTCCAAATGAATTACGGAATATGTTCAGAAAATAAAAAATAAATCTCATTTCATCTCAACTAACATGTATTATTATTATTATTATTATATATATATATATATATATATTTTTTTTTTTTTTCTGTTTCCTAGGGAATCTTCCATAAATGTTAGACGAACACGACTCTCTACAATGATATAAGCTCTCATAGCTTTGCTTTGGGCTTCCGTAGAAGGTCTCATCCCAATGGAGAGTGTATTCTTAGATTAAAAACCCATGATCATTCCTTAAATTAACCAATGTGGGACACTTTCATCCAACAATACACAAGGTAGTGTGCTAGCGAGGATGCTGATTCCCAAAAGAGGTGGATTGTGAGATCTCATTGTAGAGGGACACTTTCATCCAACAATACACAAGGTAGTGTGCTAGCGAGGATGCTGATTCCCAAAAGAGGTGGATTGTGAGATCTCATTGTAGAGGGGATCGAAACATTTCTTATAAGGCTGTGAAAACCTCTCCCTAACTGTAGTGTTTTAAAATCGTGAACCTGATGACAATGCATAACATGCTAAAATTGATAATATCTGTCTGCAGTGGACTTGGGCCGTTACAAATACACAAAATTGATGAGAGAATACCGAAAATAAAAATGTTTGCTAGTTTAAAGAAAGTTATTCAATTAATATTATTAATTTGTGTTAACTTAATTTTATATTTTTAAATTAAAGAGTTTTTAGATATTTTTTTTAAATTAAAAAAAAAATTAATTGGAAGGCCGACTATTCACTTTGAGTATGAATAGGCCTTTGGGCCTAATCAGAATTGGGCCACAATAGTCTGGCCAAGTTTAGTCCATGGGCCCCATGTAGTGTAGCATTCCAAACTTCATATATCGGCCCACGATCATAAATATCTAAAAGTTTGTAATATTTATAATCTCATTTTTTAATTAAAATTATAATTTCTTTGGTTGCTCGACATTTGATAATTAGTAAATTATATTCATTTTAAAGGTGTAACGATTTGGGTACTATCTCAGGCTCGGTGAAACAGACATGTCTATGACGATTTAGACTGTCAACACTTGGATAGAAAAATTCTATGAAGCTTCATTGTTGAAGGCCTGAGCCATCTGTGAGACAACTAAGACGTGTTTCCTCTTTAATTTTACAATCGCTTCAAAATAATTATTTTTACTTAAGTTTTGCTAAAATGAAGACAAAAAAAAAAAAAAATGTCACATGGCAATGAGTTGTAAAAGTGACGAACAATACACGTGAAATTATAAATATAGTACGTATGGACCATATTTCTAAATTGACAAGACAAACAATAGGTGAAATTATAAATATAGTACATATGGACCATATTTCTACAAAACAAACTAATCTCCCAATTAAAACAAAGACGGAAATTGAGAGGTTTTTATTATTATTTAGTTCGATATTACAGAAGATTCGGATCTCAAAATTTTTAGACGAGAATTCATAGAGGAATATATATAGAGTTATAAAATGATATTTTTAAAATAAATTCTAAAGTCAACGGTCAAAATGCACAAACATTAAGTACAACTTTTCATATTGGTTTTTCTCACATTACTTTTATACCTCATGCTATTTAAGTATAATAGTTGTCTTAAAGACATTTAATTTTAAAGATGAAAATTATAAGGAAAACTTTACTGTAATTAAACCCTGTTGTCTTCTCTTAAGGGGCTAAAAGATCTACTACTTTAATTATTGTTTCAAAAATAGATAATTTTGTATCTAACCATATAAAAGCAGGGGCATATCTATGAATAGGAGATGTTGTGCGAGTATCTACAGGACCCAAATTATCAATAGGCTCTCCAAGCACGTTGAAAATTCGACCGAGAGTCGCTCTGCCGACTGGAACACTTAGAGGAGCTCTCGTGTTAACCACTTCCATTCCTCTCATATATATATATATATATATATATATATATATATATATATATATATATATATATTCAAAATTTAGAAATAAAACATAGATACTATTAAAATCTAAAAAAAATGATGACCAAAAGTAGCACAAAAACCTGAATTATAAAAGAAAAAATAAATAATTGAATGCTAAAGAAGTGTAAAAAGTTCATTTAGTCTATAAAATTTATTATTACATTTTGTAATAATAATAATAACTGTAACCTATTTTTGAAAAATGATTTTCAATATGTATGTCAAAAGTTGAGAAAGATACCAAAAGGGGGGGGAGGGGGGGTTCTTGGGAACAGGTAAAAAAAATAGAAGGTCGTGAGATTTAAGTACTGAAAGTCAGGAAGGCTGCTACCATGCTGACCAGTGGGACTGATATGTTGTCATCTACGACATCGGCAATTGGGAGAGACTCCACCACAGTTGCCACAAGAGCAACTAAAGCAACTTTCTGGACTGCTTTTATCCAATCCACCTCCAAATATCCAAGAACTGAGTAATAATATAACACCCTACGCACACAACAATGCCACTTTTCTAAGTTCTAAGTTACTTTCGCCGATCAATCTTAGTTGTAACAGTCCAAGCCCACACTTAACAAATATTGTACTCGTTAAGTTTTTCCTTTCGAGCTTCCCCTCAAGATTTTTAAAACGCATCTGCTAAGAAGAGGTTTCCACACCCTTATGAGGAATGTTTCGTTCCTTTCTCTAACTAATGTGGGATCTCCCAATTTACCCCTTGGGGGCCCAGCATCCTTGCTGGCACACCATTCGATGACGGGCTCTGATACTATTTGTAACAACCCAAATCCACCACTGGCAGATATTGTCATCTTTGGGTTTTCCCTTTCGGTAAGAGGTCTCCACACCCTTATAAGGAATGCTTCGTTCCCTTCTCCAACCAACGTGGGATCTCCCAATCTACCCCCTTGGGGGCCAGCATCCTTGCTGGCACACCATTCGGTGACTGGCTCTGATACCATTTGTAACAGCCCCAAGTCTACCGCTAGTAGATATTGTCATCTTAGGGCTTTCCCTTTTGGGGGAGGTCTCCACTCCCTTATAAGAAATGTTTCGCTCCCCTCTAGAAAGCAGAAGGGCTAGAAGGAACTCACCCGATGGAGACGCAAAATCCAAAGATGAACATTGATATGCTACCAATCCAACTTTTCCCTTCATTATAAGGAAGCCTTTTGGACCCAAATTTTCTTCCCATTATATCAGCAATGCCTGCAGTTAACTTCAGGTTAATAGCAGTTATGATGGTTTTTCACTAAAGGGGCATGACACAAGCACCACGCCTTTAGAGAAGCCGAAAATTACCATCCCCCCCACACATCATTGCCAGTGAGATCAAGCCAATAGGAGATTCACGCCAAAACACAACAGCTGACAGAATCAGCATCAGGACATAAAAAAGAGGGCCTCTCAGCAATTCCCTGCAAATTTAAAAACACATGCCTGAATTGATTAAAGGGGTTGTGATTGAGGAATATAATCTAAGAATTTGCCAATGCTGAAAGGGTAGTTGAAAGTTTACTCTGGTTTTCCTTCCCTAGTAAGGGATTTTAAAAGTCCTTCATCTTTGGCCAATGCGAGGCCATTGATAACAAGCCTCAAGAAATTCACAGTTGGAACTATGGAAGCAAAGTAGCGAGCCTTCGTTGAGGTGCTATTCCAGAATTAAAACGATAAACTGAAGTGGTTGAGAAACACCCAGATTTAAATCATTGGTATGCAAAATAAATGAGGCGAGAACTTCTCTGCAAGGGAAACAAGTTGATTACCTGAATATAGGCCAAGACATCATGAAAAGCAATCCAGACAATATGTGGACAAGTTTTCTGCTCAATTTCTGTTCAATTTCAACACGAGTTACTAGAAGAGAATATTGATGCTATTCATGAAAAGTAACAAGGAACACAATACTTTCTGTGAGATTTCATTCTTCTTTCACGTAACTAACATTTTCTACATGATCAGAAGACAAATGAATTGATTTGAATAATAAAAGAACTAATACCTCCTACAGTAAGTTTGTTGTAACGTGCAGAGAGAAGTTATTCGAATTATGAAAGAATTAATATTCAGTACAATTGTTATTGACTTCCCTAACCTACCAGTACTGGGCGCTCAGCTAGCGCAATAAACAAGCCACTAAATACAGAGCCAAGTGGAAGAAAATGGGAACTAAATGATACTGAACAGATCCATTAACATACAAAAGTAAGAAGAATTATGCTTTACCACATCTATCATGTTTGACAATTTATTATAAGCAAATATCTTGTATCCATTATTGTTCTTTCCATTTATTTGACCCTCTCTCCCTACTCTCCTTCTTCCTCTGAGTTTCTCCCTTCTACTTCATGGGTTAGGTATATTTTCGTCCGAACCAAGGCAGTATCGCCGCTATCCGATGATCGCTTTGCAGTTTACTTGAAGGATACAAGACATTTGTCTATAATAAATGGTCAAATATGATACATGTGAAAAACCATAATTCGGGACTAAATATCCTTAACAAAACTGAGAAGACCTCAACTAAGATGGAGATACTCAAGAGTCAAGAGTCAGTTACCATGGCAGATGCTTCCAGAACATTTGAAAAGGGCTATGAAGAATTCTAATTCAATTTTTGTAAAATTATCTGATTCAGCTTCTGTACATATTACCTACATGCTAAATGCAATGAACTACTAAATGCTCATATGAATTTTCAGTAATATGCTCAAATTCATCTGCCTAAGCAAGCGAGAAAAGCAAGGTTTTGGATTAACTCGGATTGTAGAGAATCTCGCCAGAATTTACTGTTTACACTCTGCATCTACAAATTCCGTATTTATTAACTATGCTTATGTGTGAGTGACTGTGAGGGTCTCCAAAGAAAAATTTTATTCCACCTCCATTTTGAGAAAGGAAAACCAGAGATTCATAACTTCCTTACAAATAATCGCCCTTCCATTTGTGGAAATCGAAATACACCTTTCTGAGGCACAAACTAAATGGTGCATATCGTTTTCCACAATTTAACAATATACAAAACATACTAAAAGGTTTTCCAAAATCCAGATCTCTGTTTACACGCATCTAATTACTACGAAACTAAAACTAGAAAAACTTGCATGTGCTATCGAGGAAGAGAACGAATTCGACAGACCTGTTGAATCAAATTCCGCCGCGCCAGATTGTCGAATCCGAGAACAAGCGAGTAAGCGCCAGCAAGGACGGCCGCCGTCGCACCGGCATCATGCAAAAGGTCGCCGGAAACTGCACGTGGAGGTGAAAGGCGGTCAGAGGAGGAAGACGTAATCCGAAACGCCGGCGGTGTACGATAGAGAGTTCGGAAAGATAGAATCCGACGCTGCTTCAGTTCACCGGATAGCGAAAAAACAGCGGCGACACTCGTATCCCGATCCCGGCGAGAACGGAGACGAGAATCCGAGCAGCCAATGGCTAAGAGGCTCATGGAGGCGATCGTGGCAATCAACTGAAACGGAATGGCAGTGAAGATATATGTAACAGTATATATAGAAGGGAAAAAAAAAAATTAACGCATTGAATAACTACACGTTGAATAAATGGAGAAAATATCCATAAAACTATTTTAAAATAAAATTTTATTTAATATTTAAAATTATTATATTTTAGTCTTTAAAATTAAAAATATATATATATAATTTTCGGTTATTACATTAATTTTATTTAAAAAAAAAATTAACTGCTTACAAGAATACTTTAAATTTAAAAATTAGAGAAAAACCCGACTCATAGTATATATATATATAAACCCATTATTAAATAAAACGAGTAATAATTTCTCTCATATATTGAATCAAATAACATAAAACAGACCGTGACATTACATCAATGGTTTAAAATAATTTACTGAGAGCGTAAAACGGTTGTTACGTGCATATACTCGTTAAATAAATTTATGGAGGAAATTAATTATAATTTTTCTTTCGTACATTTAATTAAACGCCTAAATTGTTAGTTGAATTTATGATATTTTAATTCCGATAATTAAAAATAGAGAAGAAATTTTTTTTAAATGCTTAAGCATTAAAGATTTACTCGTCGGCGGTGATTGCGACGGCTAACGGTGATTGGTTGCAGCATGCGGCGGCCATTTTCATTTTTGGATTCTTATTGGATATTTTATATCCAATTTTTTTTACCAATTATTGAATACCACAAAAAAAATCTAAACGTACTATATATATACATATATATATATATATTTATATTTATTTATTTATTTATTTATGCATTTATTTAAAGAAAATATGTCTGATTTGTTTGATGATGTTGTCGTTTCTGTTAATTTTCTATTGATTTAAAGAAAATATTTATTTATTTATTGACTAATGTTCATTTTTTGTTGTTTCTATTAATTTTCTATTGATTAACTTTTCATAATTAAATTAATTCATTGTCACTAATTTTTAGTTATTATTAAAATTAATTAAAAAATCTATATAAGATATAAATTAATTAATGAAAAGTAGTCACTCAAAAATTAATAGTAAAACTCGAGTAAAAATGTAAAATTTTAAAGTTTAAAGACCGAATAAAAATTAAATACATGGATAAGAATAAAATAAAGTTGAAAATAAATTAAATTGGAAAAGGAATAATTTTTTTTTAATATATTAAAACCTATGTATGATAAGGATTATTATTATTATTATTATTATTATTATTATTATTATTATTTTGTAAATATAGAACTAATTTTTTTTATATATTATATACAAAAAAAAAACAATAACTATTTTTGTTTGTTGTTTCCCATTTTAAATGATTTTTTCCCAATAAAAGCAATTTTCTTTTATTGTTCTTGTTTTTTTTTTTGAAAAAATATTTTTAATTAAATGCAATAGAATAATTTTACATATTTATTATTATTTTTTAAATATTTTCCATGTAGTAGAAAATAATTATCAAACATATTTCTTTTTTTTATTATTAAAAAAAGTGAAAATAATTGAACAAAACACTCAATAAATATACAAACTTCGTATATTTTAGGTTAATTTAATATATATATATATATATATATATATATATATATATATATATATATATATATATATATATATATATATATATATAAGTAAATTTTTTAAAACTTTTAAATCTTGTGTACTATAATATTTAAATTTTAAATATGGAAATTTTGAATATCATATTTTAAATTCTTTATGATAAATAAATAAGCTTTATTAATAAGAGGGCATAAGAATAAATATCTAGCAAGAAATTATATATTTAAGGACAGTCTAAATAAAAATTAAAATGCAAAAGAAAAAAAGTCAACTGATTTTAGTGTATAATATATATAGTCAATTTTTTTTTTTTTTTATTAAACTAGCAACTAATCATAAATGTCAACCCATTTGAAAATAACAAATAAATAAATACAAGATAATATATATATATATATATATATATATATATATATATATATATATATATGAATACCCGTTGACATTTATGTGTTTTTCAAATTGGTTTCAGAAAAAAAAATTGATATATTTTTAACAAATTTGGTGAATTTTAAAATTGACTAAAAAAAAGTTTATTTATTTTAAAATTGTGTCACACAAGTGATGCACGTCCTAAAAATGACATCAAACGCTTCTCGAGCAAGTGAAAAATTAGGTTTAGAAGGGTAGTACGTGCTAAACCAAGAGAAGTGTTGAAAGAGGAGATGACAAAAACGCCAACCAATGAACATACTGTAACCGAAGCGTGAAGAAGAAAATAACTTCCTTTCACTTCGAAATGATTGATGTAGGAACGATCATAATAATAATAATAATTATTAATAATATAAAATTGAAAATTAAGAATTAAAATAAAACTAAATTATCATATACAAAAATACCCTAAATGATATAGTAAATTACAATTATGCCATCAAATTTAAAAATTTTAATTTTTATTTCTAATTTTAAATAAATAGTAACAATAAATCTAATATTCAATTATACTTATTCATAACTAATATATAAAAGTTTTAGCTATTTGGTATAATTTAAATTTAAATATATTATTAAAAAAAAAAAAGTCAAAGAGAAGAACCAAAAAAGTCAAAGAAATATGAGGAAGAATGTCAACCGTCCGATCCCTCATCGCATTTCCCGCGGAATCTTCCGAGAATATTCCTTGTCAAGTCCGTCCAGGCATGAACGTCATGTCGAATTATGTATTCCGACACGTCGTTTTAGGCAAATAACCGACGGAAAACGGCTAAATATGCTTTGGATTTGCTAGTTGGAATTTATTTAAAATTAAAATTGGAAAAAAAAAAGAAAAAAAAAATTGATATAAAATTTCGTTCGATCGTTGAATTGGAAGAGCCTTTGTTTCACATGGGAGTTGAAACTCGTTCTTCTTCCCTCCACTTTCGTCTCGAATAACAGTTAATTTCCCTTTTCTGGCTTCTCACCGGACGTTATTGAGAATTTTTGCCCTTTCCCCTCCGATTTCCTCCCTTTTTCCGGCGAAAATTTGATCATGGGAGGCGGCGGCGGGTCGAATCCAGGTCCCGTTTCGTGTGGGTCGTGGATTCGGAGGCCCGAGAATGTGAACTTAGCGCTTATTGGGAGGTCTAGGCGACCGGATTCATCTCCTTCCGTGCTCGAGATCTTTTCGTTTGATCCCAAGATCACTTCTCTTTCGGCCTCTCCTCTGGTTTTTTGTTCTCTCTCTCTCTCTCTCTCTCTCTTTTTGGATTTTTTTTAATTGAATTTGAAGTTCTTCTTGTGTCTATTGCAGTATTTTTGCGAAATTGAAGATAAAATCCAACTGGATAGCTAGGGTTTTTCGATTTTGTTGCTTGACCTGATTATTTATTTATTTATTTTTTGTTTGTAGACTGAATTCGTGTTTGAAGAATGCGATGGTGATCTTGTTAGTGTTGCTGTTCATCCCAGCGGGGATGAAATTGTGTGTTCTACCACTCAAGGTGGATGCAAGTAAGTTGTCTTGTTTGGTATGAACATCTGAGAGTCTGTATATTTCATGTATATGAATATAATTGGTCAAACTATGATTCATTGTTTGTCATGGAGAAGATAAAAGGCCATTGAAGTTCCTTGATCATCTGCTTACTACTTCAGGTTCCCCTATGAGATTTAGTTTTAAAACTCTTTTTTTCTTCTTTTTCTCATAGGACATTAAAGTTCTGTTCTGTGTTCTATTATACTAGACGTGCTATTGAATGTAGAGGGCATAACTTTCTGGCCAAGTTATCATCTAGGTTCAGTAAGATTGACATTTTTTGTTATATTTGTGCAAGAGACATGGCTGCTACCTCTACTGGCTTGATTGCTGATTCATGATATTTTTAATAAAGATGTGTAGTTTCACGGACACATGGAATTTGATACTGTAGTTTAGTGAGTTGAGATTTCTCCATGCAGTTTTAGTGCTTGGATGTTGGCTTGATGCTCGGATTTTTCGTTTTTTTTTCTTCTTAATATCACTCTGACTGCTAGTTTCTTGAATATGATGAAGATTTGAAGGCTTAGTTCTCTTTCGTTCGTCTTGTAGATTATTCGAGCTGTGTGGTCAAGAATTAAACGTGAAGCTGTTGATGAAGGAATTGCCTCCACTGAATGACGTCGGTTCTCAGAATTGTCTCGCTTTCAGTGTCGATGGTTCTAAACTTGCTACGGGTGGGGTGGTAAGAATGTCTCCTGTTGTCTATATTGTTCAATCTTCTTTTTGTTCTCTTCATTCTAAAAAACATGGTATATTTACTTTGATATCAAATTAACTACAGAATGGACACCTCCGAATCTTAGAGTGGCCTAGCCTGCGCCCCATTTTAGACGAACCAAGTGCGCATAAATCTGTCAGGGATATGGACTTTAGGTGAGCCATGAAGTTGTCTACTTCTGTTGTATTCTCATACTATGGCAACATCTTGTCTGTTTGTTTGTTTCCGCTTGCAGTATATATATTTTATCTATTACGACGTCTTTGCGTGCTAAAGAAATTTTGATGGGATGCCTTTTGAACACAGTTTGTATCTTGATCTTTTGAAACTGTTATTAGGAAAGTGTTCGTAACACCTTCAAATTTATACATAAATAATGATAGCAACATTTTATAGACCTCTTGATATTCTCTTGTTGCTATCAGAAGTCAGAACTATATAAAGAACTTTAAAACGCTCGTCATCCGTGAACTTAGTGATCTGTTATTCTGACTATGGTGGATGAAAATTTTGCAAGTATTTGTTGGTTGAAGCTGAAAATGTTAGAGAAGATCTGAAAATATTTCTTCCCTTTCCAGATTTGAAAATGTCTTAATTTTTTCTTGTTCCAGCCTAGACTCAGAGTTCTTGGCTTCTACATCCAGCGATGGATCAGCCAGAGTTTGGAAAACTGATGATGGAGTTCCTATAACTACTTTAACCCGGAGTGCGGTACGGTAGTTATTTCTACACGCTTTTGTGTTTATTTGCATTTTCTTGTAATTAGTAACGTGTTCATATCAATGATCAGGATGAGAAAATCGAGCTCTGTCGATTTTCCAAGGATGGCACTAAACCATTTTTATTTTGCACCGTCCAAAGAGGTAGGAACGTTTTCAGAACTGTGTAGTTATCTAGCTCCAATAATCTTATTGAATGGCTTATTGCATCTCTGGAAACAGGCGAGAAGGCGGTCACTGCCGTTTGGGACATCAGTAACTGGAAAAGAATTGGGTATAAGAGGTTGCTGAGAAAGCCTGCTTGTGTAATGTCCATCAGTCGAGATGGAAAATATTTGGCTTTGTAAGTGCATCTCATTGTCAAATTGAGGCTATAATGTTAGATTAATTGACAAATCTTTTCCTCATACCTCACATATGATGATAGCAGTGATAACACATTAGCAAGATCATCTGAGATGGTTCAATATTCTTTTGTGAACAAACTCTTTAATCTACTTTCTTTTTTGGTTGTGTGCTTCGGTGTGCTTCACGCTTTATCGAACGAGGTTTTTGATTAAATGTGAAAAATTTTCATTTCAGGGGAAGCAAGGATGGGGATGTATGTGTGGCTGAAGTAAAGAAAATGGAAGTCAGTCATATGAGCAAGAGGCTGCATCTTGGTACATCCATAAAAACCTTAGAGTTCTGCCCCAGTGAAAGGTAAAACTATTAAATTAAGCCCGTTTTCGATAGAACCCGAAATGTATTGCAATGTAAATAAACTACAAGATAAATCAAGTAGCATAACAAACCCTTAATACTCTAACTACATTCCTAATGGTATTCCTAAGGGTTTTTTTCTGTCACTATTTGGGTATTTGCTCATGAATATTTTTGTTCTTTCCCTTTTGTAGGGTTGTTCTTACTAGTTCAGTCGAATGGGGGACTTTGGTGACTAAGCTAAATGTTCCTGCTGACTGGAAAGGTAAATCTCTCTTTACTCCCTCTTCTCGAAGTCTATGACATTTCTGTCGTTGCAGCGCGTAACATTATACCATGCTTAAAATTTGCAGAGTGGCAGATCTATTTGCTGCTCGTAAGTCTATTCGCTGCATCGGCTGTTGTTTTTTATATCTTCTACGAGAATTCGGATTCGTTTTGGCAATTCCCTCTTGGAAGAGATCAGCCAGCAAGACCCAGGTTTGATTCCTTTGTAGGAGATTCACAGTATGCTGATGATCCATTTGGACCAGTTGACATGTGAGAGCATCTGTCATGTTAACTATTAACGATCGAGCGATAGGATGGATCTCGAGTACTGGTTTTCGGTTCTTTAGACTTCTTCTACTTGGCTTTAAACTTCATTTCAGGAGGCTTGTTTGCAGTTCTTTTGTTTAATGCAATTATTATGATTAAATTAGCTCTTGTCCGTGAGCATCAAGTTAAAATTACTGAATTCTCAATCATGTTTGGAAGTTAGACATCACAGTTGTATAATTATTTGATTATACAGTTTACCTAATTTATTCATCTTTTATGGTCAACATTCTTATTCCAAATGACCATTTCAAATATTTTCTTGAGCTAATTAGTGTAATCTTTGCTTTGCCTCTATGTGATAAGATTTGAATATAAGTTCCTAATTTCCTCTTCTACTTTTTGGAACAAATTTGAAACCACTACCAAATTATTTATTTATTTTATTATTATTATTATTTTTTTTTTTGTTGAGACTCTAAAAAATAAAGTTGTTTGTAACAATGTGTTAAAATGGAGATGGATGATGTTTTCACATCTTTACAAGGGGGTTTGGTAAGGAGAGGTTTCCACCCTTATGAGGAATACTTTCCTTCCCCAACTGATGTGGGATCTTACATTCCACTCCTTGGAGGGCCTGCCTCGTTCCCTTTCCCGACTGATGTGGGATCTCACATTCCACTCCCTTGGGGCCCTACTTTGTTCCCTTCCACAACTGATGTGAGATCTCACATTCGGGGCCCTACTTTGTTCCCTTCCACAACTGATGTGAGATCTCACATTCGGGGCCCTACTTTGTTCCCTTCCACAACTGATGTGAGATCTCACATTCCACCTCCTTGGGGGCCAACGATACCTGGATCTGATACCATTTTTAATAGTTTAAGCCCACTAGCTCTCTTTTGGACTTTCCCTCGAAGTTTTAAAAAGCTAGAGATAAGTTTCCCTTCTCCAACTTAACGTGAAATCTCACAATTATTTTTTAAGGTAAAAAACAAAAGGTAAAATGAACTATCTTATGAACCGAAAATTGCTAATTTATAAATTTTACAAATTTACGATGCATTAAAAAAAGAATTAAGATGTCACACATTTAGTATTCATTTGGAAAATTAAGTACTTTTACACACTTGAATAGTCATTCTAAACATGGAAATTTAATCGACCCAGTCACAGCGCAAAATGCCTAATCGATATTTTATTTTTAGCATAATAGAGTCTGTGTTACAAGACAAGTCCTCGAGTACCATAGAGTCTCTAGATCTGAACAAAGTTTGCAGATTTCCATACCATAGTTGTTGGCAAAGGAGAAAAGACAGAACTAAAAGCAAAGAGAAGAAAACAATTATCTGAAAGTGGAAACCATCAACTATCATGAATGACCAAAATTGCCTCAATAATTGCTATTTTGGTTGTACAGAAGTAAAAGGAATTTCCCTTATGTCTTGTTGCTATATATGAGGTAAGTGGAATATAGAAGAAAGAATTTTAAAGAATATTTAGAGTACCTCTCCCAAAATAACCTGGTGTTCTCTGGTAATATATGCCTCCAATAACCGAGCTGCAATTTCAGCTTTGCTTTTCTTCAGTTTTGTTGCCTAGAAATGCTCTGTAGAGTAAGTATAATTGAGAAAGAACTCAGATTCCTTAACGTACCGTATGTAACGAAAAACTGGTTTGATTCATTTTCGACGTAGGGAAGCTCTCTTTCAATCTCTTCTAGCCAAGTCAGCAGTCAGAAGCTTTCAGAATTAGCTGGCTAAATAAGGTTCAGAATTCCAGCTTCTCATCCTGCAAGTGATTTTTGCTTGTATCCAAATTTCATCCTCTCCATTAGTTTTACTTTTGTGGTTCTCTTCTTGTCCATCTTCACTCTATACCTTTCTTCTCTCTCTCTCTCATATATCCCTTGCCAATGAACTTCCCCTGTTAATGGCCACAGCCCCATTTGATTTGAACCACCTTCGTCATCTGCAGCTTCTGCTAAATCTTCATCCATACTCTTCAATAACGTGGAGTTAAAATATTTTGCCCACATAAATTCCCTGCGTTGTTCAACTGGATGCTGCTCTTCGAGGAAACCCGAGTGAGGATCGATATAAACCATCCTCCGTCCACTGTGGTACGCCCAGACATTGACCAGGATTTCCAGTATCCGACAGTAACAGTGTTTTTTCTGCTCATCATAGAAACTAACAGGAGTTGAGAGAGAGAATAGTATGGAAGGAAATGGATTGGACTCGAATCCTTACCTCAAGCTCAGAGGAAGCAACCAAACATCCATATGGTTGACTTTGATTTCTATTCACAGCATCAAGGTAGTGGGTGAACATCCTGTAGTTCCCAAATCCAATTGCAATTAATGGAATTACCTCCTTTATATTAACACAATGACCAAATACGAACAATTACTGTATATGAGTGGGTTATGAACTCCAGGAGACTTGCTACTACTAATCACCTGGAAAACATTATGAACTCCAGAAAGGAAGGGGTTGGCATCACCCAACTATGGAGGGCAGACCAGCGACCACCATCATCTGGCATAGGGGGAAGCGCTTCCATATTTGACGACAATCCAAACATCTCACGAAAGGTGGTCTCAAAGGCGGTTCTGCAATCATTTTGAGTAAAATGAGCCACGATCGAAAGTTCACTATTTCTCAACTATAATTAATTAGAACCAAGTCCACTCAATAGAAATGCCCATAAATGAAAGTACACTCTAACGCCGCATTCTCAACAGTCAGCATATTTTAGATACATAGCCAATTATGAGTGTATGCACATGCACAACGGCCATCAAAGCAGGCATCAACATTTCATTGATGATCTTAACATCTTTTCCAAATGACATCCAGAAACTAAAAACGTTTCATATGTAGGAACAAAGGATAATGAAAATCATTGTTTGCAATTTCCTGACGAAAAAACCAATAGAAAGCACTAGAGAAGTAAATATCTACAAGTAAAATAAATAAAATGAAGCCATCCCAGCACAGATCTTTCATCCAAACTTGCTTAGATTACATCCATTTAATGAGACATGTAAAATTACCTGCAAAGACCACCGTTCAAGATATCACACACTGACCAGAAAGTGGGAGCATTACTGCCCCCCAAGATTCCACGATTCACTTGCAAGTGTGCCCAGAAGTATATAACATCTCCTTTAGTGTTGTCCCTTATAGTGTCTTCCAAGACATTTTCAGCTTTTGGGAATAAGGAAACCTGTTTCAAAATGAAGGGCTAAATGCAACTTGTATACAAGTAGGGTGAAAGGGCCCACCTTTTGAAAATGGAGGGGGGAGGGGGACGCTGGCAAACTATAAATTTGAAACAGTCAATCAGTACATAAATACCTTTCTTCCAGACGCCCGCCATGATTGAAACCCAATCCAAGGTCTCTTATGAATGTTATCAATCTTATTTGCAATAGCAAACATTCCTCCAATCTCACAGAGAGTATCCGGATAGTAAGAGTCATTCAGAAGAGGAAGCCGTCCAACAGCATTGACATCATCAGATTTTAACCTCAGTGCCCTTGTGGACTGCCATAAAATTGAAGATAAATTCTTTACAAACTCAAACAGAACAAGGTAAAAAGTTCATAACTGCCCTTAAGATGTGAACGATGAACAAAAATGGCAAAGTCTAAATTTTCAACTAGTCAAATACTACTTCAGAAACTTTTAAGAAAATCTTCAAGAGCTAAAGCGTCAAATGAGTAGAACTTCAAACTAAATGAAGTATCTACATGCATGAATTCCCAGCAGAGTTCTAGCTTAGAGGTAAAACAGATAGGGGTAGTTTTAAAAAAACACAGATGAGTGATTCTTATGCAATTGACTAAGAAAACAGAAACTATAAGTAAATGGAAAGTATGACTTGATAAAACAAAAGATGAATGGAGCGCACAAGACTTAGTCCACGGTACAAAGAACCATGGTGCATGAATGGCCAAGCTCCAGCACCATTGTATATCTCATAAATGGATACAGGTTGTCCCGTCCTTTCAAGCTCCCCCTCATCTCGTTCATTTGCCTCAAACTTGAGTTTTTCAGATTTCCGGGCATTTCGATATATTTCATCCCATGCACCTAGATCTCTTTCCATTCTTTCTTGAAACTACAGAAAAGGAAGATGATTCTGTATTTAGCTGCCTATTTTAGAAGGATACGTGAGTAGGGAAGTTCAGAACCAGGGGAAAGAAATGGTGAGAGCAAGTAATCCAATTACAAGAAGGTACCGCAATATACCTCCTCCATTTCAACAGTTTCATATTCTTCAGCATTTTCTATTTCCTCCAAAATATCCCAATCATGTGGAGTTGGAATATCTTGCTCCAGAGTCCCGTTTTCAGTCTCAGAAGAATTGGTTAAATTAACAAAATTAGTTATTTGTGCTTCAAGAGCAAAAATAACACTGGATTTGCTTGTTGCTGCAATCCTCTCTTCAGTATCTACCTTTTTGCCAATTGTCTGCACTGCTTCCTCTCTGAACAAATTCCATTCCCAGGCCCCTAATTGAAGCTGGGAGACAGAACCTGGAAGCTTAACATCTGATGGGAAATTCAGAACATTCTCTAGGAGCCGTGCGTAACTGGTAACACATTCCGATGCTAGTATATTCTTAGCAAGTAATTTTCCAGAGGAAGCTATTGCTTGTGAAAATCTGGAGAGCTTCCCATCTGATATCATTCGTGAGAAAGAGTCCAATAAAGCATCAGGATTATGTTTTGGGAAGATAACCCCATGGACGCCATCAACAATCTGAGAACCAGAGAAAATGCACAAGATAAGGAACAGCACAAGGTGAAAGATAAAAGAGGTGGGAGTCGTGCTGTTACATTATGGAGCATATCTCAGACAAACTTACGTAATTTCTCAAGGCAGGCAAATCAGGCACCATGATTGGGATTCCAAATGACATGGCTCGAATAAGTAGAGGCGGAAAACTCTGTATTTCTTGTGAAGATCCATAGAGCACAATGTCAGCCATCATCAGCACATTGTTGACATCTCCATTTAAGCCATAATGTGTTATAGAAGCATCAGGAAGTCCTAGACGTGAAGCAATCTCCTGCACAGGTTTAAAGATAGATCTATTGTCAGAAACTGCTTTGTGCTCCTGTTGTGATACAGACTTCATGAGAGGAGTAAACAGAAATTAGGAACGATGATTTATCTTTTCTTCTTTCCTTTTTGCAGAAAAAACCAGGTATAAAAGGAGTATAAACACAGATCACGAAAAAGGAGGCCAATAACAAAAGTTGGCACAATATTTTAAGATGGAAGAGGAAAAAAAAAGAAAAAAGAATCGTACATCAAAAGATAAACGATCCCTACTAAATCAATATATATTTATATAAAAGAAAACAATGGAGAAACCAGGTAAGTATAAGAAGCATTTTGAAAGTAAGCAAGAGAAGGAGATTGAACTCCTAAAGAAGCAAAGGAAAGATTATCTATGTGGCGAATAGAAATTCATGCAGGAGTAGATGGTATTAGATCATTGGATTTTTTTAAAGAAGAAATGAAACTTTTCATTTTAGGAATAAAAAGAAACTAATGCTAAAAAATGCAAACTCCACGGGGGAGTGAATAAAAACAGAAAGAACACCATCTAGGAGCTTTAAATGAGCAGAATCAAAACAATCAAACCAAGGAAGATGCCTAAAAGTAATTGGAAAATTATTAGACAAGAACAGAGAGGATAATTTGACAATCTTAGAATAGCTTAACATTGTTTAGTTGGAGTATGACCATACTGAAGAAAACCAAAAGCTACATTTTGGGAATTATATGTAAATCCATTAAACACTTCATCTATTCAGTATTCACCCAAATGCTGCCCAAACAGAATAAAGAATATAATTAGAAAAACAATCAAACCAGGGAAGATGCTTAAAGGTAATTGGAAATTTATTAGACAAGAACAAAGAGGATAATTTGAAAATTTTAGAATAGCTTCACATTGTTTAATTGGAGTATGACCATACTCAAGAAAACCAAAAGCTACATTTCGGGAATTATATGTAAATCCATTAAACACTTCATCGATTCAGTATTCACCCAAATGCTGCCCAAACAGAATTAAGAGTATAATTAGAAAAAGAGGGAAATCACTTTCATTGCCAACTTAAAAAAAAACAACCATGTATATTCTATTTTTTCTTCTTATTATACTTTCCTCTCTTATGTTCCTTTTCTCCCCACCACAAAAAGTTAAAGACCATAAATGGGAAACGATGAAATGAACCACAAGCATAACCTTTATGAAGAATCTTGATGTGCTTTTGGTATAGGATGTATGTGGCAATGAATCATCCAGTGGTGGAGAAGAATCAAGTGTGAATTTTTTAGATATACATCATAAAAGTTGAGAAACTACGTAATATTCTCTTCAATTTAAACATCAGTATAGAACTTGAATGTCCATCCACACACTTGAAGAAAAGCCAGAATCGCCCATATGATATAATAAAATAAATTTAAGTGTTTCAAGCCCCCAAGTTGAATACTTAATAACTTAAAGCTCTCGTTATCTCAGCGAGTAGTCTTGGTTGGGCAAACCCCGCCTAGAGATAAGAGGAGGAGAGCCATGGGCATGACGCGAGTGGAGTCCCGCTATCCCAATTATAAAAAAGATTAATGATAGTAACAGGTAAATAAATAAACTTGTAAGCTTTGGTGCAAAAGAAAATTATACCTGCAAAGCACCATGGGATCCGTCAGTTGAATTACAACATAAGAAAACAAATTTGAACGATCCTCCTACTTCTTGCCTTGCATACTTTGTGAGTAGAGGTCCAATGCTATGCATTGCCACAGCATAGTCCCATGACAGCTCATTTGGGAAGAACAAGCTTCCAACGACTATAACCAGTATATCATCTTCGTTAAATCCATTTTTCTCTCTTAGTTGACTTTTGGAGTGAACATTTTTGTAGTTTTCTGCAGCATAAACATCTGCCGGGGATCCAGGAATCACATAGAAGTTCCCGTTGTCCAAAATGCTATACAACATCTGATATGGTAAGGAAATGGCAAAGGCATAAGAGTGTGCAATGTGGAAATACAAGACTTACTATTAATAAGCACAGCATTCAATAAAAAAAATAGAGACGAAAGGAAGACTTACTGGGAGGGAAAAATCAGGGAACACAACAATATTAGCCCTTCTGAAAGAACTCTTCCAATGTGAAATAAGATGCTTCCAGCCCCTTTGTTCATACATCGGCAAGCGGTTGGCAAGTGTATCTTCTCGAACTATCCATATAAGTGGTACAGAACAAAAAGGTTCCTGCATAAGGCTGCATAAATATAAACCTCACTAATCATAGTATCTCAATTCTCAAACTTTTAAGCACATGAAAACAAAAACAATTGGACTCAGAAAGAAAAGTATTCTTATCAGCACATGCACGCTCATGATCTTACCTTACCTTTTAATCATAGTTTCTTTTACACGTTACAAGCTCACACATAAACTAGAATGTATTGTTTCTCTGAAACTCTTACTGCCTCCTCCATTTCCATGTGTTATGTTACCGAAAACATAGAAAATGTTGTTTTTATTTATAGGTTCTTATTGGAATCATGAGCATTTATCATAGTTTTTTATTTAGTTCTTTTTCCAATTTCTTATATGCAGAAATATATTGACAGACAGTAGGTAACCTTTCCCTACAAGTCACAGCTGATTACATCTCTATAAAATAGCTGTTTAAATCAAACTACCGAACAGTGCTCTTTCGTTAAGTTTATAAATTTCTTTTTTGTTTTTACTACAAACATATTTGGGTAATTGTACTTTGAAAGTTAAGTTTCCCACCTAGAGTGACTTGCATTTTAATTCATCTTCAATTGTTATTTCACTAGTGAAAAATGAATTGAACTTATAGTAGACTCGATCTTTGTAAGCCAACTGTATCAGTACTAGTTTTTATTTATTTATTTATTTTGAGTTCAATAATGTGAAGATGGTGATTTAAACATTTGAGTACTAGGAGAGACGTATAATAATTTAACCTCGTAAGCTATGCTCATATTTGCTAGTGTGTAAACAACAGTGAACTTATCTGTTAATCTAAATCCACTAGGACGTATTCTTGATATATATTATGAAAAAAACTAACACAAAATCTAGCAAGGAAGAGGTAGACTCTACCCCAACTATAATGGTTTATTTAAAAAAAAAAAAAAAAAAAAAAAAAGAAAAAGAAAAAGAAGTTCGCACTATATTGCATGCCCATAGTCTGTAGTCATGCCTAATGCAAATAAATTCATAAAGCACATCACAAATACCGTTAGGCCAAGAACCATTGACCTCATTGCAAGTATAAACAAAGATTACTTTACATGTTAAAGATTTCACAAGATACTTTATGCTATAAAGAGGGGGGAAAAAAACCTTGCAATTGCTCCCTCTGCTTCCAAGGAGTCAGCAATAATACCATCATATCTGGAAAAAAAAAATGAAAATAGAATCAACCATTTCTGCCAAGAAATTGAAATGTAGTCCCAGAGACTTCTTGAAAGTCAGAAAAGAAAAATCAACAAGGAGAACATACAAAATAAAGAATAGTAACAAAACATTCTAACAAACAAAAAGGAAGCATATACATTGACCAATCAACATGACCATAATGCTCTGGACTTAATATTGAAGGCTGGCCACCGATCTGTTTCCACATTGAATGCTCATTTCCACTCTCTACTGCAAAAATCTGTCAGATAGACCTTAATGAGGATCCAAAAGAAATAATTGTAACCAAAAGTTAAAGCATCTTTAAATACTTAAGGGAACGAATCATGAACAACTGCATAAATCTACAAGAAAATCCATGCATCATATATGTACTGGAAAATGGAAACATAGTACTACAACAATGGACAAACAAAGGCAACTCTACAACTTCGACCGTCTTATGTAAAATAAAAATCCGAACAAAACATCTTTTTTGTAGGAATCACCAAAAAAATAAAATAAAAAACAATAACTCACCTCAAGTACGTATCCAAGTTTCTGTATGTTCTTCATCACAGTAATCAACATTAATGATTGTGGATTGCTCTCCATGCTTCCTAAGATCTGGTATCAGTGAAAGAATAAGGATAAAAGAAAGAAAAAAAAATTGGTACATGACTTAATCCCTTGATGAATCCAGATTCAGATACTGTTAGTTCTTAAGCAGTCTAGAGTAAAATTAGAAATCATAGATAAGCTGACTTTTTAAATTAAAACATCATTTTAGTCCCAGTACTTTCAAATGTTCAATTTTAGTCCTATACTTTCAAATGTCCAAATTTAGTCCTTGTACTAAATCATGAAATAAGCCCTTATTGGTACTTTCATACAGATTGCAAACAGGACATTGTTCAACTTCTGAGTGTGCAACTGTTTAAGGCCGAGGCCAAAGAGTCGTATGGACCAGTGCCATTAAAGCCGTTCATTGGGTTTTTGGATAGAGAAGATTAGAATCTTGATGTGCATCATATTCAAAGAAAAAAGTGAGAGCAAGCACAAAGAACTACAAACTCAATTACAAACACTAGACCAACTCAAGAGGACCAGCTTCTCTCTTACTATTCCCTAACCAAAATTCGGCCTACGTCACAGCATAGCACCACCCCCAAACATATACACTCATTCCATAGGATTTCCTGACTCTCGCTACATTTCCCCTTTAACCCCTCCTAATATACATTTTTACTGTCGGCAGCCCAATATGTTGGCATCAAACAAAAAATTAAGAAAAATCACAAAAAAAAAAAAAAACATCATTTTCAAAAGGCCTATTAAACATGAAAATGTTAAAAGCGCTACTTTCTCTGTTTTAAAATGCTATTGTATTAATTTTCGTAGGGAAGTTTTGATAATATGAAAGAACTTTACTCAATATTCTGAACTATTCTTCCATGTTTTTTCTCAATGAAAGCTCGATTTCTTATTAAAAAATAATTCAATGGAAATTAAGTTAAGCTAACTGTTAAATTTTCATGATCAAATACCTGACACTTTTGGTATTGTGAGAACTGCTGTTGTTGCAATTATGCGCATTCCTAAATTGTAAAGAGTCTCTACGAACAATTTTATTTTACTTTCAATGTTTTCATAAACTCGTTTGTCAAAAATTAGACAGATCCTTAGAACTTGAATACATACTCCAAGTGGATGAAAGTTATTGAACCTAAGTCATGGAAGAGGATCTATATGAGTGCCATTGGGTGGTGATACAGAATCCAAATAAATGGTTTGAAGCTAATCTACTTCGCAGGATTGAAGTAACGTGTGATGGGAAATGTGTATTGATTTATACAAATCAACTGATAGAAATCTACAGAATTCGCTCCCAATCTAGTTTTGACAAGACCTCCATTGGTGAGACAGTGCGCATAGCCAATAAGAAACGAAATGCAATGAACTAAGTGGTATGTGCCAAATATTGATAGCTATAGTCAGCGAATCGAACGCAAGTAGTTTCAAACAGCAGTAAAAGAAACCTAATACTCACTAGAGCAAGCCTGGGTGCACGAACGCCAACACGATCCTTCTTCCGCACCTCATCGAGCCCAACACCTTCCACCAGCCTCCTCGAAATCCTCCCCGGAAAAAACTTCAGCGAGCTCCCAAACTTAATACGCTCCATAAGCCACCGCCCCCTCTCACTTCCAGGGCTAGACATCAAACTAATGGAGCTCTGCAACAACATAGAACCGGAAACAAAGGCAAACACTGCAAAAACAACGACAAAGTAGAAAAACGTTTGTCCTCTAGCCGGAAGCCACCCGAGCAAGCCCTTGCGATTGATCCGACTCTGGTGAGATCGGGAGCGAGGAGTTGCATGATCCAGTGAGTCCTTGGCTCGCAAACGGAAGTGACTGGAATTCCGCTTGAAAGGAAAACGATCACGAATCGAGTGAAGGACGGGGACGGCATTTCCACTCCCATTGTCGTCGATCTCTGTAGATGAACTACGTCTCATTCAGAAGATCCTGTGCTCCAAATCTTTATGCAGAACGTGATGAACAACGGATTTGCAAGAATTGAAGAGAAGAGTTTGGAGAATGGATTAGAAATGATGTGAAACTCAGATTTCAATTGCCATCACTACCATGACTTCCGCTTTAGAACACGACAAATGCAAAATTACAAAATTACAACAACTTTTCACACAAAATAGATTTTTTGCCAAGTCGGCCAATTTTACATTCATTTATTTTAAATAAATAAATAAATATATTTATTTATTTTAAATAAATAAATAAATATATTCATTTATTTTAAATAAATAAATAAATATATTTATTTATTTTAAATAAATAAATATATTTATTTATTTATTTTAAATAAATAAATAAATATATTTATTTATTTATTCCATTACTTTATTTTATTGCGTCATTAAGTCTTTTTTTAATTACTTTATTTTCTTTTGTTTGTTGGTTATATATCAAGAAATTTCGTACCTTTTTCTTCTTTAACGCGGTTTTTGACTACCTGTCTCAACAAATATATAAATAAATAAATAAAATAAAATAAAAATATACACGTGGATATTCTTTGTATTATTAACTAAATACTAAATTAATAAAAAAAAAATACATTTTATTTTATTTTTAAAATATCATAAACTTTTTAAAAGTTGAGTGACTCGAATTAAAAAATTTTAAAAAATAAATTGTTTATGGCCGCATGACAGCTTGTCCAGGACGTGTTGTCTATGGTTGCATGTCCGTTCCAAACCCCTTTTACCAGCTTTCATCCTAGATAGGTCTGAGGTCTGATATCATATTAGACGAACACGACTCTCCATAATGGTATGATATTGTCCACTTTGAGCATAAGTTCACATGGTTGACAGGGACGTCAACCAATTGAGTGTGGGAGGATGTCACGGTCATGCATGTCCAAGGCGTGTTGTCCATGATTGCATGCCCATTCCAAACCCCTTTTACATGCTTTCATCCTAGATAGGTCTGAGCTTTGATACGATATTAGACGAACACGACTCCACAATGGTATGACATTGTCCACTTTGAGCATAAACTCTCATAGCTTTTCTTTGAGCTTCCCCAAAAGGCCTCATAGGAATGGAGATAGTATTCCTTGATTATAAACTCATAATCATTCCCTAAATTAGCCGATGTGGGACTTTCATCATCAAACAACCTTATTTTGCCTAACTTTTTCCTCCCAACTCAGTGGAGCTACAAGTTGTAGTAGCCATACTGCGAAGCCTCCCCTTCCTCATTTCTATAGACTAAGTAGCCCAGTATTTCCTCTTTCTTGGGCCGGCACTTGTGAGGAACTATGGAAACCTCACCTACAATTTCAGTTATTTTACTTTCATTATCGGTGTTCGTCCTCTATTATCTTGAACAGATCTAAAAATGGGAGCTCATATGGGATCATCTACTCTTTTTTTTTTCAGTGGGTCATAATAAAATCGATTAAGGACAACACCCTCCTCCGTCGAAAGACGTTCTTACAAAGGTGGCACAAGATGACCGAGCAAACCTTTTCAAGGGGAGCTCCCTCGGGACCAAAGCCCCTTATTCCGCTCGATAATTACTTGAGTTTTTTTCTTAAAATTAAACTCATTTTATTTAATTTTTCTATGTCACGATTTTAAATATTTATAATAAAACATTTGAGGTTGTAATCAAATACAAAACACCGACAAATAATTTTAACATTTATTGAAAAAATAAAAGAAAATAAAATCGATTAATCCACACCGTTTTGGGCCGGCCAGAACGAGAGGGCCCATTAAGAAACTCGGACGGCCCAGTCCATCAAAGTTCAGTAACAAAGGGACATAGAGTTCAACAAAATTACATCCATCTCCCACGCGCGCCATTCAACCCCACCGGCCATTCGTGTTGGAAGCTTGCAGAATGGCACCCTGGCCTGCTCCCTGTAACTCGTCTGTAGGGTTTTAGACCTCTTCTATCCCCCATTCTTCTTCTACCGCTTCATTTCGCGCGCTTTACCAGACTCCAGGTACTGTTCTCTCATCTCATGCACTTTCGTCTTGCTCTTACACTGCAATTCTGATATTCTTGGCTCTCTCTCCTTCAATGGCGATTTTATTTTTCTCTGTGTAAGTTTATCATTTCCTCTCATGGCCGCTGGAGTTTCATGCAATGCTAGTTTTTCGTCAATGTTTTCTTTTCTTTTGGTTGTTTTGTTATCTAGGTTGTTCTTACAGGAGCTTCTTTCTCCAAGTTTATCATAGCATCTGGTTCTTGGAAACTTGTATAGACATGAGCTGTTGATTGTGGATAATTGCGTGGCGTTTTGGTTGCCCCTGGGTTTTGATCCTTATTTTACTTTTTTTCTTTTTTTTCTTTTTTTTTTTTTTTTTTTTTTTTTGTCTGAGATATTAACTATGCGTGTCGATTATATTGCAATTTCAGATGGTTATTATGGGACCGACAATGTGTATTTGTAGATAATGGTACAATAGGGAGCTGACCAATGGAACACTTGTTTCTTGAATTATTGGTTAGTTCAGGGTAGCAATCTTCAGTTTTGTTTGATTCCCAGTGCATGTATGTGGATGCGTTGTATCTAGTTTTCAGCCTAGCGTCGATTTTCTATGGTTCTGTTCATTTATCATGTTTTTTTTTTTTCCTTTCCAGATGAGTTCTTTAAGCATTCTGTCATTTAGTAAAATGGTAGTGGTGTGAATGGGTTGGCGCAATGGTCATTGAATTGCTGGAAAAGTAAGGGGAGTTAGATCGAATGAGTTAAAGCCCCACAGTGGCCATCTACCTAGGCCTTTTAGTTTTCTCGACGACTAAATATAGTAGGGTCAGACAGTTGTTCTAAGATTACCTCGTTAGTTATTCTAAGATTACTTCGTTTTAGTATGAAATTGCAAAGTTATGGTCAGAAATTTGTTGCAAGCAGCAATTTATTCATTTTTCTTTATGATATTTAACTAATTGGTAGCTCAAAAAGTGGATAAATGGATGTGCTATATCAGAAGGCACGACTTGTGATCAGAACTAAACTTAGCTTCCAGTATATATATGTCATATGGGACTTGTTAAACTTGAGTTGAGCATCATCAAGCAATCATTCCACATGTTGCAGGTTGTTCACAGTAATTTCTAAGTTGTTCTAAAAGGAAGTCAACCTTTTTCTGTACAATCTGTTAAATGTTAAAAGAAAGTGAAATATCCAGTGGCTCTCATTTCATCCACTTCATTCTGGAACGCAGTCTTTCTATGGGCGGAATCATCTTATTACTGTTCTGTTACCTTGTAGGTTTGTACTCTAAGAAGGGTTGAACTTTTTGGATTTCATGCATGCCATAAAGGGTGGGTGGCCAGGGTGTCCTCTTGCCCTAGCCAAGTACAATGAGTCTGAAGGGAGGAAGACCAGAATTCGGCGTTCGAAGGAGGAAAGGAAGGCAATGGTTGAAGTCTTCATAAAAAAGTAACCACAATGGTTTTAGTTCATATTTTTGCATCTACTGATCTTCTAAAGTATGCATGAATCATTTAGATTGTTGAAACTATTATCCCTGCATGATGACATTTCACTTTCAATTATATTGAACTCCCAAGTGCTAGATATCTTGCTTGAGAAAACCTTGTTCTGCTATGTGATGTTCTCACTCCATGATTTGTCTAAGCTGTTCATGTTTAAACATGGATCGCTGTAGTTTGCCACTTGTTTTTGACATTGTTTTCTAGTTGAGCTTTTGTTTTAGCTTTTGGATAGCAAGCATCTAGCAACTGTTAGGCGGATAAATTCATTTGCGGCTGAGTAGTCATGGTTATTCTTATCCACAAAATCGTCATGGTTATTTCCCTTGGTATGAATTGGAATAAAAACCTACTCCAATTAGTTGAGCTTTTACCAGTATGGGAGTGGTTAGCTTCGAGAGTAGGTATGAAAAAAGAAAATCATCCAAAAATCAATATGGATAGCATTTTTTTTATTGCACGTATATTGGATGAGCATTTTTATTTCGAACAAGAAACAAGGGATGAGCATTTTGATTGGGACACTTAAAAAGGCATAAATTTATGTCTTGGTTTTTTTATTTTTAGTTCTCAGGATAAAACCATTGAAAATCGAGATCCGTGACTGTTGGTTTATTCGATGGAGTGAAGTAACTTTTTCATTTTGAAAATTTATTTCATAAAAGATTTCTAAAACCAAAGAAACCAGTAAACCGTGAAACCTTGCAATAAGTGACTTCATTTACTGATATCTATATACTAATAAGGATAAAATAAAGAGTTTAATTACCCTACAGCATAATTTTGTTAATACTTAATATAGGATTGTATTGTAGCCTTCCTTCTCCCTTAAATGACACCCTTGTTCCTCAAGGGAGGAGAGTTCTTTGAGGATGATTTTGATATCATGTGACTTAATGCCGAGCCTTTTGATTTCAGAACGTACCAACTCCTTGATATCATTTCTTTGAAAATGTAAGAGCTCTTTTGGGCAAACTGAAAGGGCTCTAGTTCTTCTTTAAGCTCCAGAACTTGTATTCTTTGTGAAAAGCTAGCTATCAATTGAAACAATGTAGTTATTCATAAATCTGAAAAAATGTGAAGAGTGCGTGCATACAAAGAAAAATTATTCAAGAGAATTTGAACCTCTATTGTCGAACTTTTGAGGAACACAAACTTCCCAACAAATTGTCCGTACAAGTAAGTTCTCATTCCTCATTAATCTCATGATTTGAATACTATGGTATGGAAACAATGTGCTGCTAAAAATCCTTAAAATCAAAGAAAGTACAAGACCAAGATAACTCCCATTAAAATAGAAAACTTATTTCACTGCTTTTGATACGGATGTACTTTATTTAATTTGTAAGAATATGACATGGGATCCTGACATCCTGCTTGCAGGTATCAGGAATCAAATAAGGGAAGTTTCCCCTCACTCAACCTTACTCACAAGGAAGTTGGTGGATCTTTCTATACAGTGCGGGAGATTGTACGTGATATAATCCAAGAAAATAGAGTTCTTGGTCCAGGAAAGTTGTCACTAGAAGAGCACAGCACGGATCATTTACTTGAAGAGAATCCACTGCACTCAATTGCTATTGAACCTCAATCTCCTTTAACGTCGCCCTCAGAGGAATTTGATTTTCCAATCAACCACAACCATTGTATAAATGAAGAACCAATCATTGTTTCAGATGAGGAGCAATACACTTCAAAGAATATTCAGGGATCACAGAATGGGGTCATAATTAACGGCAGTCTGGTGGATGCCAGTGACAAGGATTCTGATGAATTTATCCAGACAGAGTTGCCAGTAAATGAACACAAGAAAATAGAGGAAGTGTTGAAAGAGGAATCAGGAATGCCTATTAATCATGTAACTCCTTTGGCTGTAGATGTCAAGGTAGGGACATTCCCGTTGGATTCATTTTCTTGGGCTGCTAATGGTTCAGATGTAATATCTGAGACTTTGATTTCAACCGATGCCTCGGAAAAGAAAGTTAGTCAAACCATCGAGTTAGAATCAGATGTTAGCTTGTTTAACAGTGAAGATAATAATTCCACGAAAGCTTCTGGTCGGGCAGATGAAAAGGCATTATCAGAAACAATGTCTGATTTGGTGGAGGTAGCACAAATTGTTGAAGATACTGATGGAACTATTATGAAAGATGGTCGCATACATGAAGTTGACGGTCCTGGGTTGGAAATTTGCACTGATACTCCAATATCTGTGACCTTTGAACAAGGCCAGAAATCTAGTGAAATAAAGGTGAGTGTTCTATTTCTTTGTGGCCAAACACAGAATGGCGTTAAAGTTTTTTTTATCTATCGTCTTTTAAATTTCTGGGGCATAGGTATAAATGCTTAAAGTTGACTTTTGGATTATGACAAAATATCGTGGGGGCGATAGCAATTTTACTCGAGTCGTTTCTGGGCCAGTTGAAACTTTTGAGCGAGGAAAAAGAACAGAGAATTTCTTGCATTCTTAAACTTTTTGGATGGTGTTTAGATGTTCATTTGCATGTGGGTGATCTTGTTTCAATGTTTTTGTTTGAAAAATAACAATGTGTACTCATCTAACCATTAGATGAAAAGAAAGAAGAATTGAAGAACATGTTATATTGAAGTCAGAGTTGTTTATTTCAAGGATTTGCTATACTTTTTTTCTTGCAACTCTAAAGTTTTGGAAGCATAGTTTGAATTTGGACTATTATTGATGCTCTTTTACAGGCTCCGAATGCTTCTCCGAGCGGTACCAAGAATCTCAACGATTCACGCAACAATGGCATCGATCAGGCTTCAAAAATCAAAGAGGAGACAGAGGTTAAAAATAAAGTAGAGGCAGAACAGACTGGTGGCTCCCAGAAAGAAAGCATTCCAACACTAAATAGACTTAATCTGTAAGAACCTCTAGTCCACCCCACCTTCACTTTACTTTATGATTCAAATTAATCAATCATTTTAACCACATATTCATCTTCCAAACGTTTCTTTTCAGCAAATCATGGCATGGGACGTCAAAAGATTCTTCAAAACCCGAAAACAACCCGCTTTTGGAAATCCTCAACGCATTCATTGCTGCCTTCGTGAAGTTTTGGTCCGAGTAAGTTCTATGACTGTCAATCGAATAGATAGAGAGTAGTAGTTAATTTTTCCTGCCACAGAACCTGTCTGTCTGTGTACCAAACCTGCAATCGGTTACCCCGTCGCCTCCACTCGGTCCCATTGTCGATATTTATGAAGAGAAAAACTGGAGGTGGGTTGGCATTTCTGTACCCTGCAGTGTGAAAGAAAGCTTAGGAGTAGCATAAAAGCCTGTAGAAGGGATTTTCTTCTCTTTTTTTACTGTAAGCATGAGATGATGAGATACATGTCGTCCCCACCGCCATGGTTTTCTTCTAGAAATGAAGATTTTGCTCTAATTAATGCATTAGCATATGATGAAAAAAGGGTGAAAAGAGAAGGAAAAGGTCGAAGTAACGTGAGGGAGGAGCCTTTGTGTGTTAGGAAAACATGGAAACAAGAGAGAAAGGCATATACAGATTGGAGTTTTAATAGGCACATCTTCTTTGCCCTTTTTCTCTCTGACCCGACATCTTATATCATATGGATCATGTAGTCACATGATTTTCTGCTTCCCAATTTTCTAATAGTACACTCTCTTGCAGCCTTTTTGTTTTTTATTTTATATTAAAAAAAAAAAAAAAGTCAATTTTATTTCTCATTTTTATATTCATTTTTTGAAAAGTTTTCTCCTGTTTCATAAGGTTTTTTTGTATTTTTTTTTTTCACCCCAATCCGGATTACCATGCCAACAGGAACACCACATGAAAGATTAATTCAATGACGTAAACCGTCGGAAACTCGAGAGGGTCGCTAGGTTTGGGAGGGAGAGGGAGTTCAAGTGGTCTCTTGTGTCTAGCTATGTAGGTTAGGGGCGCTATTCTCACTTTTAAGTTCTGCTTTCTGTGTATGCTTGCAACTGCAAAACTCTCCCATTAGTCGATCATTTGATTGATCAATGGGCAATGTAGGGCTTTCTTGTGGTAGTCATTTCAAATTATGTGATGTCCCACGTTGGTTGGGGAGGAGAATAAACCCACCATTTATAAGGGTGTGGAAACTTTCCCCTAGCAGACGTGTTTTAAAAGCTTTGAGGGGAAGCCCGAAAGGGTAAGCCCAAAGAGGACAATATCTGCTAGCGGTGGATCTGGGTCGTTATAAATTATCACCTCTAATGCAACAAAATTGAATCATGAATGCTACCCAATCGAACTTTTTTCTTTCTTCAAACATCAAATCTTGGGCATATGACACAAATCTTTGGTATGTGACACATGCTAACCGTGGGTATGCTTTTTGAAAATGATAGCCCGAGTATTGGTCCGTTGGTTAAGGTATATACCTCGACTAAAAATTCAAATACAACAAAACAATAAAATTAGTAATTAATGTACAAAAAGGTCAAACAAAGCACAAGTGCAAAAAGAATTGATTGTTAATTTTCTTTTGTGTTCACATTAGGCAATAACCAGCACTTTCAATAAATTTTAAACCATTTAATCTTCTCTTGTAATTGACTTTATTTTTCATTTTTTTAAAAAAGAAAGAAAGAAAAATTAAATACATACTATTTTAACAAACCTTGTAATAAACTCTTCCATCTCCCTTTTCCCCATGCCATTGGATCTGGGGCTTTTTATTTTTATTTTTATTTTTATTTTATTTTTCCAATTCAATATTCTAAAATAAAAAATTAGGAATATTGGAAATGATTACGTGGAATTCGAGGAAATTAATAATTAATATTAAAAAGAAAACTGCAATTTTCATACCATTTGTAATTTTCAAGCAGCCTTTGTATTATAAAAATTAATTTATTTAAAATTCTTAAACCTGGAATGTTGTTTTGTCTGTATTTTTAATATATGACTAAATAATTTATATTATTTAATGTGGCCTTGCAAACCAGATATTCCACGTGTCAATAATTTTTTTTTTAAATTAGGATTTAATTATATGTTAATATAATATTTTTATATAAATTTTATTTTTATTTCTAATTTTGAAATGAAATCCCATGGTATTATCATGATTACCACAAAGATATTTTCATTTATTTAAAAAGTATTTTTTTTTTTAATTTTATAAAACTTATATTTTGGTTGTAAATTTAGTTTGAATTATTTTATGATGACTGTGCACGAGACCATTTTGACGGTGAGTCGAGGGCAGGCACAACAACTACATGAATCCTGTCCTTTTTATTACTCGCACTTTCTCGAGCCATGTTAAAATTAAAGATTAGTAACCCCGTATATATTAATTTTACAATTTATTAAATGAAAGAAAAAAAAATCAAAATCAAAATTATTAAAAAAATGGCAAAAGGACTCAAGGTCCATTGAAAAAGATTCAAACAAGAAATTAAATTATATTCCGGTGCAAGAATCCCAAGAAAAAGTGAAATTACTTTTTTACCCTTGAAGATTAAAAATAAAATAATATATATTAATCCGGATTAGAGAATATTTTAATGTACACTAATAAAGGCCAATGATTGACGGTGAAACCAAGAGAGAGAGAGAGAGAGAAATTAATATTAATTAGAAAAAATTAAATAATAATAATAAATAAATAAATAAATAAAAGAGGAAAAAAACAGTTTCACGTGGGGGAGATTCATTTAGGTAATGTGTTTGGTTTGTGATTTGGTAAACCCAATCCATCAATGAACTCATTCCCCAAATTTCTCTTTTTTTTTTTTTTTTTTTTTATTTTTTATTTATGTGTTTGGTAAAATTTTCATTTATTTTAAATAATTACGTTTGAATTATAAACTCTCGCACGTTGATTGAGGAGGAGAACAAAACACCATTTATAAGATTTATAAGGGAAAGTTCAAAAAAGACAATATCTGCTAGCGGTGGATCTGGGCCGTTATAAATGGTATCAGAGTCAGACATCAGACTGTGTCCAGTGAAGAGGAGTAGACACTAGGTGGTGTGCCAGTAAGGACACTGGGCCCCGAAGGGGGGGGGTGGATTATGATGTCCCACATTGGTTGAGGAGGAGAACAAAACACACCCTAGTAGACACGTTTTAAAACCCGAGAGGGAAAATCCAAAGAGGACAATATCTGCCATGGATTTAGGCCGCTACATGATTTTTGTAAATAATTTAAAAAGTAAGGGATAATATTTATATGTTTAATTTAAAAAAAAATAAAATAAAATATTTATACAAGTATTTTATAATTTAGTATTTAATTAATTGTTTTTAAGAGTAAAAAAGAAAAAAAAGACCAAATAAAAATAAAATAAAATAAATAAAAAAGAGTAAAGTAGGGTTAGTGAAAGCTCAAATTGGTGGGTATCCAATGCCGACGTCGGTGCGGTGACATCACGCGCTTCTTTTTCACCCTCCAATTTTGAAACACATTGCATGTCACCTACTTCATTTCTTCTTTTTTTTTTTTTTTTAATAATTTCTTTTTGTTCCTCAAATTCTTTTTTTTTTTTTTTTTTGTTTTTTTCCCGCTACGTCTCGATGAAGATCTATATGTTCGATATTTTTTAGTTTAACAATACGTGGAGATCGACAGAAATTGAACGTCCACCCCGAGTTGACACATTCGATATTTAGGTTCACTGAACTCATTTATATCCGGGTATATATAGGTTAAAAAAAAATCTTAAAACCCAAAATTTAGTGATCCGAGCAACCTAAATAGAATTCACAACTCGACCCTCTACGTTGTAACCCTATTCCAGGATTGGTCCGATTGACTCGACCAAAAAAATTTCAACCCGCAAGACCTACATTTTTCAAATTTAATTTGTAATCTCTTTTAAATTTTCATGATTTTTTAAAATGACTAAAATACCCTTACACTATTATCGTTCATAGCTGGCATTCATGATGGTCGACAGTTTCCAACACCACTACGGTAACGGCTCGACAACCTTCGATGACAAA